>NC_052072.1:36825510-38255510 GCF_015852505.1 Tachyglossus aculeatus
GCCCCACGTGGGACAGCCTGGTCATCTTGTGACCTCCCCAGCGCTTAGAACAGTGCTTGGCACATAGTAAGCGCTTAACAAATAAGCGTCACCTTTGCAGTGGCGGAAGGGGGGTGGCTGGTAAGTGGCAAGCGGGGCAAGTGGGGCAGCGGGGCTGGGGAAAAAGACATCCCCCCCCCCTTACCTCCTTCCCCTCCCCACAGCACCTGTATATATATATATATACATATATATATATATATATATATATACACATGTATATATACATATATATATACATGTATATATATTTGTACATATTTATTATTCTATTTATTTATTTATTTTACTTGTACATATTTGTTCTATTTATTTTATTTTGTTAATATGTTTTGGTTTTTCATCTGTCTCCCCTTCTAGACTGTGAGCCCACTGTTGGTTGGGGACCGTCTCTATATCACCTTCATCATCATCAATCGTATTTATTGAGCACTAACTATTTGCAGAGCACTGTACTAAGCGCTTGGGTAGTACAAATTGGCAACATATAGAGACAGTCCCTACCCAACAGTGGGCTCACAGTCTAAAAGGGGGAGACAGAGAACAAAACCAAACACCAACTTGTACTTCCCAAGTGCTTAGTACAGTGCTCCTCACACAGTAAGCGCTCAACAAATACGATTGAATGAATGAATGAAAGTAAGTACTCAATAAATCGGATGGAATGAATGAATAGCTTGCTGCTCGACATGTGGGAGTCACTAGCAGATTCTCTCCTAAACTCAGAGAAAGGGGAAAAAGAAGAGACGGGCTGGAATAGAAGTCACTTTGCCTCCCTCCTCTGGGAACGCCCAGTGTTGTAATGATGATCAACTGGATTAAAGAAAATGAAAATTTAAAAAAGAAAAGCGGAGAAATGAAGGGGAAGGTGAAATTAGTTTCTAGAAGCGTGGAACGGAGGATCTCTACTCTGAGTGCTTTCTGAATAGGGCTTTTAAAGATTTCATTGTCTAATAAAATCTACTTTGGGAACCCCTGGAAATACAACGACAGAAATAATATAGAACTATTTCTGCAGCAGTTCATCTTTTATCATAAATTCAAAACTGAGGACATCAACTTCACTCCAAATGAAAAGCCCGTGTTTTTAAAAAGAACGTATTTGAATGTGTGATATCCGAAAGCACCCGCATCTAGAAATAGAAAGTCTTCGTTCAGCGTGGCTCAGTGGAAAGAGTGAGGGCTTGGGAGTCAGAGGTCATGGGTTCGAATCCCTGCTCCGCCTTGGATTGGGCAAGCCACTTAACTTCTCTGTGCCTCAGTTACCTCATCTGTAAAATGGGGATTAAGACTGTGAGCCCCAAGTGGGACAACCTGATCACCTTGTACCCCCCCCCCCCCGCAGTGCTTAGAACAGTGCTTTGCACATAGTAAGGGCTTAACAAATACCACCATTATTATTATTTATGATTTTAAAGTCAAGTTGGTATGGGAAAATAACCTGTAACCCTGAGTAGTGAGGAAAGAGTCACAAATGAAGAGCTAGAAAACAGACATGTTTCAAGAAGGATGCATGAAAGTCCCTTAAAAGCCAAATTTAAAACCATCCCTTTGGAAAAACTGATGCAAAGACCTTCAGGGAAACCTTTGTCAATCAATCAATCAATCGTATTTATTGAGCGCTTACTGTGTGCAGGGCACTGTACTAAGCACTTGGGAAGTACAAGTTGGCAACATATAGAGACAGTCCCTACCCAACAGTGGGCTCACAGTCTTTGGGTTTGATTTGATTTGGTTTTTCTTTTAAACCTGCAACTGGTTAGGGTCCAGCGGCTGAAAAGATTGGCATAATCCAATTGTAACCCGTCTGAAACACATTTATGCTTCATCCTTCTGGTGTTCGTCAGATAGCCTTAAGCTTAGTTTATATTTCTCTCCAGCCTAGGAAAAATTTTTAAGGTGAAGTTCAAGGCTGAAATAACTGAGAATTTCAGGATGAAATAATAATGAAAAAATGTTTTAAACTATGCTCCGCTTGCTGCCAGATTTTAGGGCAGAAAAGGTGAATGAATCACCTCATTCTTTGGCAGGAGGCTTATTTCAAAATAATAATTAAAATAATTTTATTTTTATTATTAAAAAAGCCTTCCACTACTAGGCCTTCATTTCCTCTTCTCCCACACCCTTTATTCACCCCTCCCTCAGCCCCACAGCACTTATATACAGATCCATAGTTTATTTATTTATATTACTGTCTGTCTCCCCTGCTAGACTGTAAGCTCGATGTGAGCAGAACGTGTCTATCAACTCTGTTACATTGTACTCTAAGCGCTCAGTACAGTGCTCTGCACATAGTAAGAGCTCAATAAATATGATCGATTACTTGCCCTTTTGGGTAACTTTCACAAATTCATAATTTGGCAGAAGTCGAATTCACAATACCTCAATAGCTATTTCCTCAAAAGCTATCAAACTGCAAACAAGATTGTCCCAACAAGGTATTTCCATTGTAAATTTAAGGTTTTCACAGAGCTAGAATTAGCGACAGGATGATGATTTTCCGTTTTTCCTTTTCAAACTGGCCTGTTTAAGCACTCAATCTTTCCTCTACCTGTAATCCCAAACTGCATAATTAATCTTAGTCCTAAATCCTTCCCAGGAGCGTAACCTTCTTTTAAAAGACTAGGTGTGGGTGTTAATTAGGAAACACAAATATTACTCTATTTTTCACACAACAAAGAATGAATCACAGGTAAGAATTACCGTCTTTGCCTTTGCTTTCGATAGAACTCTTCTGGTTTGCTTCTAAAGCACGAATGAAAGAGCGAGTTCAATAATATTAACATGCCCGGGCAGAGAAAGCTGTTGGTTAAATAACAGACCGCATTTTTAAAAGAGTAGGGCGGTGCCACGCTAAGAACAAAGAACAGCATTGAAAAGTATCTGAGAACCAAAATGAAAAGAGTTAATTTGGATAGTGTGGTTAATTGTAAGCATCCTTAGTAGCTCTTATTTCTCTGTCAAAGATAAATACCACGGATGATGATGATGATAATTGTACTTATTAAGTGCTTCTAGACCATGAGCCCCTTCTAGCCTGTGAGCCCACTGTTGGGTAGGGACCGTCTCTATATGTTGCCAACTTGTACTTCCCAAGCGCTTAGTACAGTGCTCTGCACACAGTAAGCACTCAATAAATACGATTGAATGAATGAATGAATGAATGCTTACTATGTGCTAAACACTGTACTAAGCATGGGGGTAGATAAAAGTTAATCAGGTTGGACACGGTCCCTGCCCCTCATCTGGTTCACAGTCTAAAATAAGAAGGAGAACAGGCAATTGGGACTTGGGGAAAGAAACGTTTCACTAAACTGAAAATAATATTAATGATGGCATTTGTTAAGCGCTTGCTATGTGCCAAGCACTGTTCTGAGCGCTGGGGGAGATACAAGGTAATCAGGTTGTCCCATTTGGGGCTCATAGTCTTCATCCCCATTTTTACAGATGAGGTAGCTGAGGCCCAGAGAATACTACTACTACTACTACTACTACTACTACTACTACTACTACTACTAATAATAATAATGGTGGCATTTGTTAAGCGCTTGCTATGTGCCAAGCACTGGTCTGAGCGCTGGGGGAGATACAAGGTAATGAGGCTGTCCCATCTGGGGCTCATAGTCTTCATCCCCATTTTACAGATGAGGTAACTGAGGCCCAGAGAATAATAATAATAATAATAATAGTGGCATTTGTTAAGCACTTACTATGTGCAAAGCACTGTTCTAAGTGCTGGGGTGGGCTACAAGGTGATCAGGTTGTCCCACTTGGAGCTCACAGACTTAATCCCCATTTTATAGATGAGGTAACTGAGGCACAGAGAAGTTAAGTGGCTTGCCCTAGGTCACACAGCTAAGTAGCAGAGCCAGGATTTGAACCCATGACCTCTGACTCCCAAGCCCTCGCTCTTTCCACTGAGCCATGCTGCACACATTCATTCATTCATTCAATCATATTTATTGAGCGCTTACTGTGTGCAGAGCACTGTACTAAGCGCTTGGGAAGTACAAGTTTGCAATATATAGAGATGGTCCCTACCCAACAGTGGGCTCAGTCTAGAATGGAGAGACAGACAACAGAACAAAACATATTAACAAAATGAAATATACAGAATAAATACGTACAAATGGTTAACAGAAATTCTGAAGAACATTGGCTAGAATATTGCCAACAATTGGAAAGCAGTGTTTTCCACAATCAGTCCTTCTTGAAAATAGGGATTACGGTGGAACCTTCAAAATCCTGTGTCATATTTAAGAATTACTCACGCAGAGACGAGAATAGTAACTCCTTCCCTTTATTGCTTGTACTTTTCTGCAGGAAAACCCCACAATTACAACCATTTTGCATGGTTTTGGATTGTGGTTGTGACTCTCAAAAGGTAGTGCTACAATGATGTCTTCACATGTGGCCAGCTTGCTAGTCTTCACAAGGGCTCGCTACAGGTTGGGGGTAAAAAGACATATCAACACCATATTGCTGCCACCTTCAGAGATTTTCCTTAGACTGATCTGCATGTCATGTCACAAATTTTGTAGGCCTCACTTAAGATTATGAACTGCAAGATAATAATGCATTTCTTGTTTTCCTATTTGTAGTGTTTGCACTCAATATGATTTGAATGAATAAATTAACAGGGACAGTGCCCAACCCTATTTGCTTGTATCCAGCCCAGCTCTTAGAACAGTGCCTAAAGCGTAGTAAGCGCTTAACAAATGCAATTATTATCATTATTATTCACAGAGATGAGCCGAAGAAGCCGAAGGCAGAAGTTAGCAACTTCTGCACTGGCCACGCTGGAGGAGAACCCACTGTGCCAGCCTGCAGGCTGGCCCACCAGCCTCTAGCCATAGATGAGAATTGACTCCCAAATATATTGCCAAAGTGTTTCAGCTGCCACTTGTGCTCTTCCACAAGTGAAGAAGTGGCATGGCTCAGTGGAAAGAGCCCGTGCTTGGGCGTCAGAGGTCATGGGTTCTAATCCCGGCTCCGCCACTTGTTTGCCGTGTGACTTTGGACAAGTCACTTCACTTCTCTGGGCCCTCACTGGGAAAATGGAGATGAAGACTGTGAGCCCCACGTGGGGACAACCTGATTACCTTGTATCCCCCCCCAGCACTTAGAACAGTGACTTGCACATAGTAAGCGCTTCACAAATGCTATTATTATTATTATTATTATTATTATTATTATTATTACCACTGCCATTTCAGAGTCCCGCTTAGTCACGCGTGAGCAGGGCTAACCTTTGTTCTCTTCGCCACACAGGTGCACTCCGGGAGGCTCAAGCTAACAGGACTATATCGATTTGCACCTAAGAGAGAAAGATGACCTAGTTCCAGTCAACCTCACGGGAGAAATTAATCAGTAGCATTTACTGGGCATGTTAATATTATTGAACTCGCTCTTTCATTCTCGCTTTAGAAGTAAACCAGAAGAGTTCTATCGAAAGCGAAGACGGTAATTCTTACCTGTGATTCATTCTTTGTTGCGTGAAAAAGAGAGTAATATTTGTGTTTCCTAATTAACACCCACACCTAGTGGTGTGGTGTTCAATAATTTCATTCATAGTAAACATTCTCCTACTATGCACAGAACACTGGGCCAAGCACTAAGTGCTCATTGATTAATTGTGAGGGGGAGCCATGAAGCTACTTCACGGACATTCATCCTCATGTTTGGTGAAATCCCTACGGATTGGCCATTCCTGAGGCCATAATAATAACTGTGATATATGTTAAGCCCTTACTCTGCATCAGGTACTGTACTAAACCCTGGGGTGGATACAAGCAAATCAGGTTGGACACAGTCCCTGTCCCCTGTGAGGCTCAGAGTCTTAATCCCCATTTTATAGATCATCATCATCAATCATATTTATTGAGCGCTTACTATGTGCAGAGCACTGTACTAAGCGCTTGGGAAGTACAAATTGGCAACATACAGAGACAGTCCCTACCCAACAGTGGGCTCACAGTCTAAAAATGAGTCTATAGATGAGATAACAGGTACAGAGAAGGGAAGTGAATTGCCCAAGGTCACACAGCAGACAGGTGGCAGAGCCGGGATTGAACCCGCGACCTCCTGACTCAGAGAGCTCACTGCTCTCAACGAATTTTCATTCATAGGAGGGAGACACACAATTTGCAGATAGGAGGAAGGCGCAGCACAAAACAAAAACGCAATGGGAGTTTTGAGGTGCCCAAGTGATGAGGTGAGCCTTGTACTGCGATCAATCAGAAGAGGGTGCCCTCTAAGGATTTACAGGTTCTTATTCTCCACCGCAAACGGGGCTCGGTCTATTCATTCCTTCGTTGAATCGTATTTATTGAGCGCTTACTGTGTGCAGAGCACTGGACTAAGCAGTTGAGAAGTACAAATCGGCAACATGGAGAGACGGTCCCCACCCACCAACGTGCTCACGGTCTAGAAGCTATGCCAGCAGGGCTGTGTAATATTCACATCTGAAAAGAAAGGGAAGGAATCTGACCAGATATAAAATGCTGTTTAACGGCCAACGCTAGTTCAGTCTCATTTTCCATACCATAAAAGGGGATTGGCATGATATTTTCGTGACCGTTAAGAACGGTCCACTTGGAGAATTCCTGATCACGCCAGGTTACAGGCCAACGAATGAGGCACATGGAGCCTCTTTAACGTGCTTTCTGGTCGCAGCATCCAGAGGTCCAGGGATTCCAGAGGTGTTCATGGGCCTTTCTTCTCTTCCATCATTCAATCAATTCGATCATATTTGAGTGCTTACTATGTGCAGAGCACTGTACTAAGAGCTTGGGAAAGTACAACAATAAACAGACACATTCCCCTCCCACAGTGAGTTTACCGTCTAGAGGGGGCGGGGAGACAGATAATGCAAATAAATTACAGATATCTACATAAGTGCTGAGGGGCTGGGAGGGGGAGAATAACCAATGGAGTGCTCAGTAATAATAATAATGATGGTATTTGATAAGCGCTTACTATGTGCAAAGCGCCATGAGGTTCCAAGGCAATCAGGTTGTCCCACGGGGGGCTCACTGTCTTAATCCCCATTTTCCAGATGAGGGAACTGAGGCCCAGAGACTTGCCCAAAATCACACAGCTGACCATTGGAGGAGCCGGGATTTGAACTCGTGACCTCTGACTCCAAAGCCCAAGCTCTTTCCACCGAGCCACGCTGCTTCTACAGTGCCCAACAGTGAGCGTTCAATAAATACGATCGAATAAATGCATGAAGGGAGCAAGCCAGGGTGACACAGAAGGGAGGGGGAGTATAGGAAAGGAGGGGCCTAGCATGGGAGGCCTCTTGGAGGAGACGTGCCTTCAGTAAAGCTCTGAAAGTCAATCAATCGTATTTATTGAGCGCTTACTGTGTGCCGAGCACTGGACTAAGCGCTTGGGAAGTAAGTCAGTGGGGTGGGGAGAGTCATTGTCTGTCAGATTTGAAGAGGGACGGCGCTCCGAGGCAGAAAGTGTGCGAGGAGTCGGCGACGAGATAGGCGAGATTGACGCACAGTGAAAAGGAGAGTTGTAGAAGGAGAGCAGTGAAGCGAGGTAGGAGGGGGCAAGGTGGTGGACAGCTTTAAAGCCAAAGGTGAGGAGTGGTCGCCAGCCTATTCCCTCAAAACCTCTTTGAGGTCACCTAGGTTATCAGCAGAGGCAAAAAGAGTGGGTGAGCCTGAGAACTTTTACACAAAAGTGCCCCGTTTTGAAATATTTTTTATATGGCAGTGTAAACGAGGCTTAAAGGCTTTTAATTAAAGGAAGTTAGACTATGTAACAGGAGTCATGGGTTTTCTTCAGTCCGTCCTACTGACTTCGGGCGTCATCAAACCTTGGCCTATTCAGAGAGTAGCCGTAATAATGATACTCATTACCTTTCTCAAAGAAGCCTTCTGAGGATTAATGAGTTGATCCTGCTAAGCTTTAACTCCCTGGATGAAAGGCATTGCGTTTTAAAATGCCACTAGTATTGTTACAACTGTCTGAAGGCGGTAGGTGATAGATGGTTGTTGGATGCTGATGCAACGAGTAGAAAAAAGTGCCTTACCACGCCAAACTGCTTGACATTTTCTTGGCACTCAGAGCGCAGATCAGGAAGGGACTTTTCCTCCCGTGCCCTTTCCCCCTGCAACATAAAGACAGTCTGCTCCCCTCTCCTCCCACAGAGAACACTGGGAACATCATTTAATAAATGAATTGGATCGTCAAGGGGTTGTCTGATCATTTTTATAAGTTGCTGTGGGTAAGGAATGGTAGGGTTTGACACCACAAACTGAAGTTGACCCTGTTAAACTATCCCTAAAAAGGGGAAATAGAAAAAAAAATGTCTATTTTAATTTAAAATCAACTTCAAATTAGGGACTGAAGCTGTGCAGTATCCAAACATCTGTACATCTAACAATAATCATAATAATAATGGTGGTATTTGTTAAGCCTGGGTGCCAAGCACTGTACAGATTCAAAATAATCAGGTTGAACGCAGTCCCTGTCCCACTAGGACAGGTTAACAGGCTGAGGAAGGGAGAACAGATATTTTATTCCCATTTATTTTACAGTCCCTGTCATCATCATCAATCGTATTTATTGAGCGCTTACTATGTGCAGAGCACTGTACTAAGCGCTTGGGAAGTACAAATTGGCAACATATAGAGACAGTCCCTACCCAACAGTGGGCTCACAGTCTAAAAGGGGGAGACAGAGAACAAAACCAAACATACTAACAAAATAAAATAAATAGAATAGATATGTACAAATAAAATAAATAAATAAATAAATAGAGTAATAAATATGTACAAACATATATACATATATACAGGTTATATACATATAACCCACTAGAACAGGTTAACAGGCTAAGAGGAAGGGAGAACAGGTATTTTATCCCCATTTATTTTACAGATGAGGTAACTGAGGCCCACAGAAGTGAAGTGACTTGGCCAAGGTCACCCAGCGGGCCACCTACAAGCCTAATCTACATCCAGTGGCTGGATAAAATCGCCAACAGTGAGGTCCCCGAACGCCATCAGCCCTTCAGCACTTTAGGCAATGCTCATTCATTCATTCAATCGTATTTATTGAGCGCTTACTGTGTGCGGAGCACTGTACTAAGCGCTTATCATTGTTACCCAGCCTCACCGGGCGAGGTGTGGGAGGAGAACCAGAAAAGAAACTGTCGTAATTTTGCTAACACCCTCCCTCCTGGCTGAAACCCCCAAGTCCTTCATTGCCTGTCAGCCATTTCACTCCCATCTTCAAAGCTCTACTAAAAATCACACCTCTGCCAGGAAGTCTCCCATCCTACTTCCCTTCCTAATAATAATTATTATTATTATGATGGCATTTGTTAAGCACTTACTATGTGCCAGGCACTGTAATAATAATAATAATAATAATGATGGCATTTATTGAGTGCTTACTATGTGCAAAGCACCGTTCTAAGCGCTGGGGAGGTTACAAGGTGATCAGGTTGTCCCACGGGGGGCTCACAGTCTTAATCCCCATTTTCCAGATGAGGTCACTGAGGCACAGAGAAGTTAAGTGACTTGCCCAAAGTCACACAGCTGACAGTTGGCGGAGCCGGGATTTGAACCCATGACCTCTGACTCCAAAGCCCGGGCTCTTTCCACGGAGCCAAGCTGCTTCTCAAAGAGACAGTCCCTACCCAAAAATGGGCTCACAGCCTAGAAGCTTTTCTGACACACAAGGTGGGACAACCTCGTATCTACTTCAGTGCTTTGAACAGTGCGTGGAACATAGTAAGCACTTAACAAATACAATTATTATTATTAAGCAGGGCCAAAGGAAATGGGAACATATGAAAATTAAAATAGTAGATAGAGTAGTCCAAACACAAGCCATAGGCAAGAGAGAAGAGAGTGAGGGAGAACAGACTTATCAAGCTGCACGTGTCATTATTACTTTTATGTCTAACATCTCATCCCCCAAAGTGATAAACGCCCTAATGCTCCCACGCAAACAGCGCTTGTTTCCAAACCCATAGGCTTCTCCGAATACGGTCCTTCCTTCAGCGTGGCTCAGTGGAAAGCACCCGGGCTTTGGAGTCAGAGGTCATGGGTTCGAATCCCGGCTCCACCACAAGTCTGCTGTGTGCCCTTGGGCAAGTCACTTCACTTCTCTGAGCCTCAGTTCCCTCATCTGTAAAAATGGGGATTAAGATGGTGAGCCCCACGTGGGACAACTTGATCACAATGTATCCCCCCCAGCGCTTAGAACAGTGCTTTGCACATAGTAAGCACTTAACAAATGCCATCATCATTATTATTATTATTATTAATACTGAACTTGACTCGGCTGCTGAGCTCTCAGAGAACTTGTGAGTGTCCCCTTGGGAGCCTCCGAGGAGAGTGCAACTTCCTCCCACCCTTATTTTCTTTTGGAAACACATGGAAACACAGCTGGGCTGGATTCCTCAAATCCGGGAATGCCTGTATCATGGGGTTTGTTAGGTTCCATTCCAGGCCCAGTCCTGACATGACTCCTAAATCTTCCAAATTCCTAATTCCCACCTATGTATACTCTTCCAGCACTTAGCACAGTGCTCTACGCACAAGTGCTTAATCAATACTATTAATAATAATAATAATAATGGCATTTATTAAGCGCTTACTACGTGCAAAGCACTGTTCTAAGCGCAAGGGAGGTTACAAGGTGATCAGGTTGTCCCACGGAGGGCTCACGGTCTTAATCCCCATTTTCCAGATGGGGTAACTGAGGCCCAGAGAAGTGAAGTGACTTGCCCAAAGTCACCCAGCTGACAATTGGCGGAGCCGGGATTTGAACCCATGACCTCTGACTCCAAAGCCCGGGCTCTTTCCACTGAGCCACGCTGCTTACCATTACTGAACCCCACCAATGAGTAAAAATTACATTATAAATCTCTCTCCACTTCCCAATCTCCCTCCCCTGTTCCTATCAATGCTTCTATGTGATGCCAATTTGTACTTCCCAAGCGCTTAGTACAGTGCTCTGCACATAGTAAGCGCTCAATAAATACGATTGATTGATTGATTCTATGCAACCCTCCACACCCCAAATTCGACCGCTTCCTCCCGTCTCCAATTCCTCTCTCCTCCTGTCAGTCAATCAAATTTATTGAGCGCTCACTGTGAGCAGAGCACTGTACTAAGTGCTTGGGAGAGAACAATAAAAAGACACAGTCCCCGCTCTCAACGAGCTTACAGTCTAGATCCTACTTGTACTTCCCAAGCGCTTAGTCCAGTGCTCTGCACACAGTAAGCGCTCAATAAATACGATTGATGATGATGATCCTGCTCTAGAATCTGTATTTCTCTATCGTCGTCAATGGTATTTATTGAGTGTTCACCGAGTGTAGAGCACTGTACTAAACGCTTGGGAGAGTACAAAAGAGTTGGTGGACACGTTCCCACACCACAGTGAGATCAAATCGTTTGTAGCCCATAAAAATAACCTCCAGTTTTCATGTAGAAACATACTTAACAGCGACAACATAATAACATGTAATAATAATGTATTTAAGCACTTACTATGTGCCAGGTACTGTACTAAGCGCTTGACCCAGCTGTTGTCACCCAGCCAGCACCCCCCGCCTTCTAGACTGTGAGCCCACTGTTGGGTAGGGACCGTCTCTATATCTTGCCAACTTGTACTTCCCAAGCGCTTAGTACAGTGCTCTGCACACAGTAAGCGCTCAATAAATATGATTGATTGATTGATTGATCACACGAGTCCTGCGATGAGCGCTTGTCCTCTCCCAAGTGCTTAGTACAGTGCTCTGCACACAGTAAGTGCTCAATAAATACCATTGATTGATTGATTCACCCATAGTGCGCTTAACAGAGAAGCAGCATGGCTCAGTGGAAAGAGCCCGGGCTTTGGAGTCAGAGGTCATGGGTTCAAATCCCGGCTCCGCCAATTGTCAGCTGTGTGACTTTGGGCAAGTCACTTCACTTCTCTGGGCCTCAGTTCCCTCATCTTCTGTAAAATGGGGATGAAGACTGTGAGCCCCCCGTGGGACAACCTGATCGTCTTGTGACCTCCCCAGCGCTTAGAACAGTGCTTTGCACATAGTAAGTGCTTAATAAATGCCATCATTATTATTAGCAAATATCCCTTTATTGTTTATAATTATAATAAGAACAAAAAATCAGGACAGCGGGGGGGTACTGTGCTAAGCGCTTGGAAAGCACAATTCAGCAATAAAGACAAACCCTTCCCACACCAGGCTTACAATCTAGTTTATATTCATTCAATCGTATTTACTGAGCACTTACTGTGTTGCAGAGCACTGTACTATGTGTAAGGATGGCTACCAATCAATGGTATTAACTGAGCGCTTACTATGTTCAGGGCACTGTAGTAAGTGCTTGGGAGAGTGCAATGCAAAAAAAGAGTGGAGAAGACATGTTCTTTGCCTGCAAGGTGCTTGTAGTCTAGAGCAGGGGTGGGGGTGGGGGGAACATTCATTCATTCATTCAATCGTATTTATTAAGTGCACTGTACTAAGCGCTTGTGAAGTGCAAGTCGGCAACATATAGAGACGGTCCCTACCCAACAGCGGGCTCACAGTCTAGAAGGGGGAGACGGATGACAAAAAACATATTAACATAATACAATAAATAGAATAGTACATACGTACAAGTAAAATAAATAGAGTAATAAATATGGACAAACATATATACAGGCTCTTTCATTCATTCAATCGTATTTATTGAGCACTTACTGTGTGCAGAGCACTGTACTAAGCGCTTGGGAAGTACAAGTCAGCAACATATAGAGACGGTCCCTACCCAACAGCGGGCTCACAGTCTAGAAGGGGGAGACGGACGACAAAACAAAACATATTAACAAAATACAATAAATAGAATAGTACATACGTACAAGTAAAATAGAGTAATAAATATGGACAAACATATATACAGGCTCATTCATTCATTCAATCGTATTTTTTGAGCACTTACTGTGTGCAGAGCACTGTATAAAGTGCTTGGGAAGTACAAGTTGGCAACATCTAGAGACGGTCGCTACCCAACAGCGGGCTCACGGTCTAGAAGGGGGAGACGGATGACAAAACAAAACATATTAACAAAATACAAGTAAAATAAATAGAGTAATAAATATGGACAAACATATATACAGGCTCATTCATTAATTAATTCATTCAATCGTATTTATTGAGCACTTACTGTGTGCAGAGCACTGTACTAAGCGCTTGGGAAGTACAGGTCGGCAACATATAGAGACGGTCCCTCATTCATTCATTCATTCAAGTGTATTTATTGAGCGCTTACTGTGTGCAGAGCACTGGACTAAGTGCTTGGGAAGTACAAGTCGGCAACATATAGAGACAGTTAAAGTTAGGCAACTTCTCAGGGCGTTTAGTAACTGATAAATAGTTTATAGCCACACTGCACAAGAGTTTGGTTAGGAAATGAAAGCTGTCCAACTGATCTGGAGAATCTGACCATAAGTGAATATTAAAAGAAAGCACTTTTTATGGTATTTGTAAGCACTTTTGAAATGTCAAGCACTGTACTAAGCCCTAGGGTAATAATAATAATAATAATGATGGCATTTATTAAGCGCTTACTATGTGCAAAGCACTGTTCTATGCGCTAGGGAGGTTACAAGGTGATCAGGTTGTCCTACGGGGGGCTCTCAGTCTTCATCCCCATTTTACAGATGAGGTCACTGAGGCCCAGAAAAGTGAAGTGACTTGCCCAAAGTCACACAGCTGACAATTGGTGGAGCCGGGATTTGAACCCACGACCACTGACTCGAAAGCCCGGGCTCTTTCCACTGAGCCACGCTGCTTCTCAGCAGCATCAGGGTATCAGTGGAGATACGAGTTAATTAAGTTGGACACAGTCCCTGCCCCACACGGGGATCACAGTCCAAGTAGAAGGGAGAACAAGTATTGCTGCCCCATTTTATAGTTGAGAAAACTGAGGCACAGAGAAGTCAAGTGACTTGCTCAGAGTCACACAGCAGGCAAGTGCCAAACCCAGATCCCCCGATTCCCAGGCTCGTGCTATTTTCACTAGGCCACACTGCCCTTCCGCGTCAAACAAACCCGTTTTTGTTAAAAAGTGCCAAGGTTAACTTGTGCTTCTAAAAACAGGGAATTTTTTTTTCCCCCCCAGTCAACTGGCCAAAGGTTTGGTGCCAAGAACAAAGCCATCCCATTAGTATTCCTTCTTTTTGGAAACTGCATTCTTAAAACGATGAAAAGCGCGGGACTTTCGTCGCTGTTTATGTAGCTCTCACCCCCGCTGCTCAGAATGTCTTTGCTTTCTCAGTCTCTATTTCAGGTTATTATTTTAGGAAAAAAAAAATAACTTTGCTTTTATTTATTTGGTTTTCTTTTACAGATCATAAAAAGCTGCTTCATCTTGATATAATACGATCTCTGGACACTTGGTTTGTTTCATCAAAACCGCTGGCACAAATTTCTCTTGGGCTAAGGCCACATTGGGGCCTTTTACTAGCCAAGCATCATGCCTCAAAACACAATTCTCAATGGTTAGGAGTCACTTCACCCCTCTGTGCCTCAGTTACCTCACCTGTAAAATGGGGATTAGAAGCAGCGTGGCTCAGTGGAAAGAGCCCGGACTTGGGAGTCGGAGGTCATGAGTTTGAATCCCGCCCCGCCCCTTGTCTGCTGTGTGACCTTGGGCAAGTCACTTGACCCCTCTGGGCCTCAGTTCCCTCATCTGTAAAATGGGGATGAAGACTGTGAGCCCCACGTGGGACAGCCTGCTTACCTTGAATCTACCACGGCGCTTAGAACAGTGTTTGGCATGTAGTAAGCGCTTACCAAGTACCATTAGAGAAGCAGCGTGGCTCAGTGGAAAGAGCCCGGGCTTTGGAGTCAGAGGTGGTGGGTTCAAACCCCGGCTCTGCCAATTTGTCAGCTGTGTGACTTTGGGCAAGTCACTTCACTTCTCTGGGCCTCAGTTCCCTCGTCTGTAAAATGGGGATTAAGACTGGGAGCCCCCCGTGGGACAACCTGATCACCTTGGAACCTCCCCAGTGCTTAGGGGAGGTTCCAAACGAAACCAAACGAATATACATAGATACATATAAAAGTGCTATTGATAAACGAATATTCATAGATACATATAAAAGTGCTATTGATAAACGAACATACATACATATAAAAGTGCTATTGATAAATGAACATGCATAGATACATATAAAAGTGCTATTGATAAACGAATATACATAGATACATATAAAAGTGCTATTGATAAACGAATATACATAGATACATATAAAAGTGCTATTGATAAATGAATATACGTAGATACATATAAAAGTGCTATTGATAAACGAACATATGTAGATATATATAAAAGCGCTATTGATAAATAAACATACATAGATACATATAAAAGTGCTATTGATAAAGGAATATACATAGATACATATAGAAGTGCTATTGATAAACAAATATACATAGACACATATAAAAGTGCTATTGATAAACGAATATACACAGATACATATAAAAGTGCTATTGATAAAGGAATATACATAGATACATATAAAAGTGCTATTGATAAAGGAATATACATAGATACATATAAAAGTGCTATTGATAAACGAATATACATAGATACATATAAAAGTGCTATTGATAAATGAATATACATAGATACATATAAAAGTGCTATTGATAAACAAATATACATAGATACATATAAAAGTGCTATTGATAAACGAATATACATAGATACATATAAAAGTGCTATTGATAAACGAATATACATAGATACATATAAAAGTGCTACTGATAAACGAAAATACATAGATACATATAAAAGTGCTATTGATAAATGAATATACATAGATACACATAAAAGTGCTACTGATAAACGAATATACATAGATACCTATAAAAGTGCTATTGATAAACGAATATACATAGATGCATATAAAAGTGCTATTGATAAACGAATATGCATAGATAACATAAAAGTGCTATTGATAAACGAATATACATAGATACATAAAAAAGTGCTATTGATAAACGAATATACATAGATACATATAAAAGTGCTATTGATAAACGAATATACATAGATACATATAAAAGTGCTACTGATAAACGAATATACAAAGATACATATAAAAGTGCTACTGATAAACGAATATACATAGATACCTATAAAAGTGCTATTGATAAACGAATATACATAGATGCATATAAAAGTGCTATTGATAAATGAATATGCATAGATAACGTAAAAGTGCTATTGATAAACAAATATACATAGATACATATAAAAGTGCTATTGATAAACATACATAGATACATATAAAAGTGCTACTGATAAATGAATATACATAGATACATATAAAAGTGCTATTGATAAACGCTATTAGATTTCACTAGCCCCCTGGCTCAGTGGAAAGAGCCCGGGCTTGGGAGTGAGAGGTCGTGGGTTCTAATCCCACCTCAGCCATTTGTCAGCTGTGTGACATTGGGCAAGTCGGTTAACTTCTCTGTGCCTCAATTACCTCATCTGTAAAATGGGGATTAAGTCTGTGTGCCCCCCATGGGGCAACCCGATTACACTACCCCAGCGCTTAGAACAGTGCTTGGCACATAGTAAGCGCTTAACAAATACCAACATTATTACTGGAGAAGCAGCGTGGCTCAGGGGAAAGAGCACGGGCTTCGGAGTCAGAGGTCATGGGTTCTAGTCCCAGCTCCGCCGCCTGTCAGTTGTGTGGCTTTGGCCAAGTCACTTAACTTCTCTGGGCCTCAGTTCCCTCATCTGGAAAATGGGGATTAAGACTGTAAGCCCCATGTGGGACAACCCAATTACCCTCTATCCCCGCAGTGCTTAAAACAGTGCTTGGCACATAGTAAGCGCTTAACAAATGCCATCTTTATCATTATTATAGAGATGTAGGAAAGAGGTATAAAACTGAAACCTGCTGAACAGTGCTTGGCACATAGTAAGCGCTTAACAAATGCCATCTTTATCATTATTATGGAGATGTAGGAAAGAGGTATAAAACTGAAACCTGCTGAACAGTGCTTGGCACATAGTAAGCGCTTAACAAATGCCATCTTTATCGTTATTATAGAGATGTAGGAAAGAGGTATAAAACTGAAACCTGCTGAACAGTGCTTGGCACATAGTAAGCGCTTAACAAATGCCATCTTTATCATTATTATAGAGATGTAGGAAAGAGGTATAAAATTGAAACCTGCTGAACAGTGCTTGGCACATAGTAAGCGCTTAACAAATGCCATCTTTATCATCATTATAGAGATGTAGGAAAGAGGTATAAAATTGAAACCTGCTGAACAGTGCTTGGCACATAGTAAGCGCTTAACAAATGCCATCTTTATCATTATTATAGAGATGTAGGAAAGAGGTATAAAACTGCAACCTGCTGATCAGTGCTGGGCACATAGTAAGCGCTTAACAAATGCCATCTTTATCATTATTATGGAGATGTAGGAAAGTGGTATAAAACTGCAACCTGTTGAACAGTGCTTGGCACATAGTAAGCGCTTAACAAATGCCATCTTTATCATTATTATAGGGATGTAGGAAAGAGGTATAAAATTGAAACCTGCTGAACAGTGCTTGGCACATAGTAAGCACTTAACAAATGCCATCTTCATCATTATTATGGAGATGTAGGAAAGAGGTATAAAACTGAAACCTGCTGAACAGTGCTTGGCACATAGTAAGCGCTTAACAAATGCCATCTTTATCATTATTATGGAGATGCAGGAAAGAGGTATAAAACTGCAATCTGCTGAACAGTGCTTGGCACATAGTAAGTGCTTAACAGATGCCATCTTTATCATTATTATAGAGATGTAGGAAAGAGGTATACAACTGAAACCTGCTGAACAGTGCTTGGCACATAGTAAGCACTTAACAAATGCCATCTTTATCATTATTATAGAGATGTAGGAAAGAGGTATACAACTGAAACCTGCTGAATAGTGCTTGGCACATAGTAAGCGCTTAACAAATGCCATCTTTATCATTATTATGGAGATGTAGGAAAGAGGTATAAAACTGAAACCCGCTGAACAGTGCTGGGCACATAGTAAGCGCTTAACAAATGCCATCTTTATCATTATTATAGAGATGTAGGAAAGAGGTATAAAACTGAAATCTGCTGAACAGTGCTTGGCACATAGTAAGCGCTTAACAAATGCCATCTTTATCATTATTATGGAGATGTAGGCAAGAGGTATAAAATTGAAACCTGCTGAACAGTGCTTGGCACATAGTGCTTAACAAATGTCATCTTTATCATTATTATAGAGATGTAGGAAAGAGGTATAAAACTGAAACCTGCTGAACAGTGCTTGGCACATAGTAAGCGCTTAAATGCCATCTTTATCATTATTATAGAGATGTAGGAAAGAGGTATAAAATTGAAACCTGCTGAACAGTGCTTGGCACATAGTAAGTGCTTAACGAATGCCATCTTTATCATTATTATAGAGATGTAGGAAAGAGGTATAAAACTGCAGCCTGCTGATCAGTGCTGGGCACATAGTAAGCGCTTAACAAATGCCATCTTCATCATTATTATGGAGATGTAGGAAAGTGGTATAAAACTGAAACCTGCTGAACAGTGCTTGGCACATAGTAAGCGCTTAACAAATGCCATCTTTATCATTATTATAGAGATGTAGGAAAGAGGTATAAAATTGAAACCTGCTGAACAGTGCTTGGCACATAGTAAGCGCTTAACAAATGCCATCTTTATCATTATTATAGAGATGTAGGAAAGAGGTATAAAACTGAAACCTGCTGATCAGTGCTGGGCACATAGTAAGCGCTTAACAAATGCGATCTTCATCATTATTATGGAGATGTAGGAAAGTGGTATAAAACTGAAACCTGCTGAACAGTACTTGGCACATAGTAAGCGCTTAACAAATGCCATCTTTATCATTATTATAGAGATGTAGGAAAGAGGTATAAAATTGAAACCTGCTGAACAGTGCTTGGCACATAGTAAGCGCTTAACAAATGCCATCTTTATCATTATTATAGAGATGTAGGAAAGAGGTATAAAACTGAAACCTGCTGAACAGTGCTTGGCACATAGTAAGTGCTTAACAAATGCCATCTTTATCATTATTATAGAGATGTAGGAAAGAGGTATACAACTGAAACCTGCTGAACAGTGCTTGGCACATAGTAAGCGCTTAACAAATGCCATCTTTATCATTATTATAGAGATGTAGGAAAGAGGTATAAAACTGCAACCTGCTGATCAGTGCTGGGCACATAGTAAGCGCTTAACAAATGCCATCTTTATCATTATTATGGAGATGTAGGAAAGTGGTATAAAACTGCAACCCGCTGAACAGTGCTTGGCACATAGTAAGCGCTTAACAAATGCCATCTTTATCATTATTATAGAGATGTAGGAAAGAGGTATAAAATTGAAACCTGCTGAACAGTGCTTGGCACATAGTAAGCACTTAACAAATGCCATCTTCATCATTATTATGGAGATGTAGGAAAGAGGTATAAAACTGAAACCTGCTGAACAGTGCTTGGCACATAGTAAGCGCTTAACAAATGCCATCTTTATCATTATTATGGAGATGTAGGAAAGAGGTATAAAATTGAAACCTGCTGAACAGTGCTTGGCATATAGTAAGCGCTTAACAAATGCCATCTTTATCATTATTATAGAGATGTAGGCAAGAGGTATAAAACTGAAACCTGCTGAACAGTGCTTGGCACATAGTAAGCGCTTAACAAATGCCACCTTTATCATTATTATAGAGATGTAGGAAAGAGGTATAAAATTGAAACCTGCTGAAAGCTTGGAAGTTGGGTAAAGTGGAGCAAGAAAAATTCCACATGAATGTGGCCAGAAACTGAAAATGCACCTTCAAAAAGTCGCTGGCAGGTGAATCTGTAAGTGTTCGATAAAAACTACCAATTGCTTGGATGGCTAATTCAGACCCCTCGGTCCACTTTGGGTGGGACTTAGAGCAGCCGCCTATCAATCGCTTAACCGTATTTTTGTAAGGTATTTGTTAGGCGCTTACTACACGCCAGGCACCGTCCTAAGCGCTGGGGTAGACACAAGGTGATCAGGTTGGACACAGTCCATGTCCCACACGGAGCTCACAGACTCAATCCCCATTTTACAGACAAGACAACTGAGGCCCAGAGACGTTAACTTGCCCAAGTCACACAGCAGAGTGGCAGAGCAAGGATTAGAACCCAGGTCCTTCTGGCTCCAAGGGCTATGTTCTAACCACTAGGTCACACTGCTTCTTTAGCAGTTACTGAGCATTACTATGTACGGAGAACTGTATTAAGCGCTTGGGAGAGTACAATAAAACAGAGTTATAGATACGCTGCCTGCCCACCATGATTTCACAGCCTAGAGGGGAGGCAGATATTAATATAAATAAATTACAGGTATAATAATAATAATAATGATGGTATTTGTTAAGCACTTACTATGTGCCATGCACTGTTCTAAGCGCTGGAGGGAATCAAGGTGATCAGGTTGGCCCACGTGGGGCTCACAGTCTTCATCCCCATTTTACAGATGAGGTAACTGAGGCACAGAGAAGTGAAGTGGTTTGCCCAAGGTCACCCAGCTGGCAAGTGGTGGAGCCAGGATTCGAACCCATGACTTTCCACTGAGCCACGCTGCTTCTCAGCATGGATGTACTTCTCAGGATACGCTCTTCAGTGCGGAGGGAGGGATGAATAAAGGATGCAAATCCAAGTTCTAGGGTAACACAGAAGGGAATTGGGAGGGGAAGAGGAAATGAGGGCTTAGCCAGGGAAGGCCTATTGGAAGTGTGCTTTTAATAAGACTTTGAAGGTAGGGAAAATGATTTTAATCATCATCATAATCAATCGTATTTATTGAGCGCTTACTGTGTGCAGAGCACTGTACTAAGCGCTTGGGATGTACAAATTGGCAGCATATAGAGACAGTCCCTACCCAACAGTGGGCTCACAGTCTAAGAGGGGGAGACAGAGAACAAAGCCAAACATACTAACAAAATAAAATAAATAGAATAGATATGTACAAGTAAAATAAATAAATAAATAGAGTAATAAATATGTACAAACATATATACATATATACAGGTGCTGTGGGGAAGGGAAGGAGGTAAGATGGGGGGGATGGAGAGGGGGACGAGGGGGCAATTTTAATTGCCAGATATGAAGGGGTGGGGTGTTTCAGGCCAGAAGTCAACAGAGAAATGGATGAAACTGAGGTACCTCCCGGCCCTACCTCCTTCCCCTCCCCACAGCACCTGTATCTATGTTTGTATAGATTTATTACTCTATTTTACTTGCACATATTTACATACTCTATTTATTTTATTTCGTTAATATGTTTTGTTTTGTTGTCTGTCTCCCCCTTCTAGACTGTGAGCCCGCCGTTGGGTAGGGACCGTCTCTAGATGTTGCCAACTTGTCCTTCCCACACGCTTAGTACAGTGCCCTGCACACCGTAAGCGCTCAATAATATACGATTGCATGAATTAAAGGAATGAAGTTTGTTGGCTGGGTTGGAGTTGGATATCAGCGAGTAAACCTAGGCGGGGTTTAAGGTGATTGAGTTCTTTTTAAGTCAACAGTAAGGAGTTGCAGTTTGATGCGGAGGTGGATGGGCATCATCATCATCATCAATCGCATTTATTGAGCGCTTACTATGTGCAGAGCACTGTACTAAGCACTTGGGAAGTACAAATTGGCAACACATAGAGACAGTCCCTACCCAACAGTGGGCTCACAGTCTAAAAGGGGGAGACAGAGAACAAAACCAAAAATACCAACAAAATAAAATAAATAGGATAGATATGTACAAGTAAAATAAATAAATAAATAGAGTAATAAATATGTACAACCATATATACATATATACAGGTGCTGTGGGGAAGGGAAGGAAGTAAGATGGGGGGATGGAGAGGGGGATGAGGGGGAGAGGAAGGGGCTCAGTCTGGGAAGGCCTCCTGGAGGAGGTGAGCTCTCAGCAGGGCCTTGAAGGGAGGAAGAGCATCCACTGGAGGTTCTTGAGGAGTGGGGAAACGTGGACTGAACGTTTTTGTAGAAAAATGATCCGGGCAGCAAAGGAGGTACGGACTGGATTGCAGAGAGACAAAAGGCTGCGCAAAGATCCCCTAAACTGAAAAACGCTCTATCCCTAAATAATGGTTGGAAGCCAAACCTTAAATTTTCCTTTTCAAATTTAGATCCGAGATTATTTCTAGAAAAAAAAATTCTTCCCAAAATACACCTGCCCCAAACGAACTTGGCCATTGGCAGTCAGCCTGGTTGGCTGGTGAGCATGTTGGTGAAACACGATCCTCTAAAGAGTTTTCATTGCAACCGAGTAACACTGCATGAACGGACGTCAAGTTCTGTCCTTTTGGAAGTTGGGGCTGTATGATGAATAGGGGATGTTAATTAGGCTATTCATTAGTCAAGTAGGCAGGATCTGCACGTCTTTGGTCATCAACTTTTTACCACCACCTTGGTGAAAGCAAGTTTTGTATTACACTAGCCAGTCTCAGCGCGATGCAGTTTGACGACTAATCAGCCAAGAAAGAATACTTCAAAATGATTCGTTTTAGTAGCCAAGTGAACTAAGCCCCTGTACTTTCTAGAAAACAAAGGGTTTAGGCTATTCATTAGTCAACTAGGCAGGATCTGCACATCTTTGGTCATCAACTTTTTACCACCACCTTGGTGAAAGCAAGTTTTGTATTACACTAGCCAGTCTCAGCGCGTTGCAGTTTGACGACTAATCAGCCAAGAAAGAATACTTCAAAATGATTCGTTTTAGTAGCCAAGTGAACTAAGCCCCTGTACTTTCTAGAAAACAAAGGGGTTTTTTTTTTTAAAAAAAAGGTAAACTATTTGTGCATTAATAAATTTGAAGTTACTCTGCGTAAGTGTGTATTAAAGATATGGGGTTGCAGATGTGAGGAAACGTGTGAGTGCGATGAATTTAAAGGAAATGGGGACTTGGGGTGGATTTCCACCCCCCAAGAAAGGGGGACGTGGAAGATAATGGGCAGGGGGGAAACCAACAAGTTCCGAACGGTCTCCAACACCAGCGGAGACTCTCGTGCCGCTGCTGGGATTGTTGGTACGATCAGAGAATCCAAGCGAACACCACCTCCAGATCCAGCTCTCTCTGTATTTCTTCTTCTTTCTCCAGTTGTTCTCATTCATTCATTCCATCGTGTTTACTGAGCGCTTACTGTGTGCAGAGCACTGTACTAAGCGCTTGGGACGTACAAGTTGGCAACATATAGAGACGGTCCCCCCCACCGCTTTGGAGATTGAAGACTTCTGCTGGAAGTGGGACCAACTCCCAGCTCCTCCACTGTCGGGCCGGGGTGCGGGCCGGGCTGGAGAAGGAGAAGCAGCGTGGCTCAGTGGAAAGAGCCCGGGCTTTGGAGTCGGAGGTCACGGGTTCAAATCCCGGCTCCACCAATTGTCAGCTGTGTGACTTTGGGCAAGTCACTTGACTTCTCTGGGCCTCAGTTACCTCATCTGGAAAATGGGGATTAAGATTGTGAGCCCCCCGTGGGACAACCTGATCACCTTGTAACCTCCCCAGCGCTTAGAACAGCGCTTTGCACATAGTAAGCGCTTAATAAATGCCATTATCATCATCATCATCACCCCTTGCCCACCACACTCTGAGGTTCTCCAGAATATTGGCCGGGCCCTCTGGGGAAATCTGGCACCATCGAAAAATTACGGTGGCTCGCCAGCTTCCATCACCATACGTAGGCTATTGGCTGGATAAGGGATAACAAAGATAGAAATCCCTCTTGTAAAAATCTGTGTTCCTATTTTGAAATATATATGTATATAGGTTTGCACGTATTTATTACTCTATTTGTGTATTTATTTTACTTGTACCTCGCCAGCTTCAGTCGCCATACGTAGGATATTGGATGGATAAGGGATAACAAAGGGGGAGATCCCCCTTTTAGACTCCCCCTTTTAGACTGTGAGCCCACTGTTGGGTAGGGACTGTCTCTATATGTTGCCAATTTGTACTTCCCAAGCGCTTAGTACAGTGCTCTGCATATAGTAAGCGCTCAATAAATATGATTGATGATGATGATAACAAAGATAGAAATCCCTCTTGTAAAAAGTTGTGTTCCTATTTTGAAATATATATGTATATATGTTTGCACTTATTTATTACTCATTTTACTTGTACCTATTTATTCTTTTTATTTTATTTTGTTAATATGTTTTGTTTTGTTCTCTGTCTCCCCCTTCTAGACTGTGAGCCCACTGTTGGGTAGGGACTGTCTCTATATGTTGCCAATTTGTACTTCCCAAGCGCTTAGTACAGTGCTCTGCACATAGTAAGCGCTCAATAAATACGATTGATGATGATGATAACAAAGATAGAAATCCCTCTTGTAAAAATTTGTGTTCCTATTTTGAAATATATATGTATATATGTTTGCACTTATTTATTACTCATTTTACTTGTACCTATTTATTCTTTTTATTTTATTTTGTTAATACGTTTTGTTTTGTTCTCTGTCTCCCCCTTCTAGACTGTGAGCCCACTGTTGGGTAGGGACCGTCTCTATATGTTGCCAACTTGGACTTCCCAAGCGCTTAGTACAGTGCTCTGCACACAGTAAGCGCTCAATAAATACAATTGATTGATTGATGGATTTAAGTCAAAAAAAGCCACTTAGAAAGGGAGGCAAAAACCCATGACAGGTGTTTAGATGTTATAGAAGTACAAACATATGCTAAGAGGAAGGAGGAAATTTTTTTTAAAAAAGGTGTCTGGCCCTTCCTCCTTGAGCTAGCTTTTCAGATTTCATGATCAACAGTATCCCCTAGGCAGGCTTTGATCAGAGCCTTTTTATTATTATTATTTATTTATTATCTGTTTATTATTTTATTATTATTATATAATATGTATTATATAATAATAATAATAATAATAATAATAATAATGGCCTTTATTAAGTGCCTACTATGTGCAAAGCACTGTTCTAAAAGCTGGGGAGGTTAATAATAATAATAATGGCCTTTATTAAGCTCTTCCTATGTGCAAAGCACTGTTCTAAAAGCTGGGGAGGTTACAAGGTGGTCAGGTTGTCCCTCGGGGGGCTCACAGTCTTAATCCCCATTTTCCAGATGAGGTAACTGAGGGCCAGAGAAGTAAAGTGACTTGCCCAAAGTCACACAGCTGACAATTGGCAGAGCCGGGATTTGAACCCACGACCTCTGACTCCAAAGCCCGGGCTTTTTCCACTGAGCCACGCTGCTTCTCATTACCAATATGCTTTTCATTATAGCTGAAAGCATAGTCTTGCTGAGCCCAAATTCCACCTCTCTGCAGAGAGTTGAGAAGCAGCGTGGCCGGCACAGGCCTGGAAGTTCGCAGGATCTGAGTTCTAAAACCAGCTCTGCCGCTTGTCTGCTCTGGGACCTTGGGCAAGTCACGTAACTTCCCTGTGCCTCAGTTCCCTCATCTGTAAAATGGGGATTAAGACTGTGAGCCCCATATGGGACATGGACTGTGCCCAACCTGATTGCCTTGTATTTATTTATTTATTTTACCTGTACATATCTATTTATTTTATTTTGTTAGTATGTTTGGTTTTGTTCTCTGTCTCCCCCTTTTAGACTGTGAGCCCACTGTTGGGTAGGGACTGTCTCTATATGTTGCCAACTTGTACTTCCCGAGCGCTTAGTACAGTGCTCTGCACACAGTAAGCGCTCAATAAATATGATTGATTGATTGATTACCCCAGCACTGGCACATAGTAAGTGTTTAACAAATACCCTAAAGTCACTGGGTTAATCCAGTGTGGGCAGGGATTGTCTCTACTGCTGAACTGCACTTTCCAAGCGCTCAGTGGAAAGAGCCCGTGCTTTGGAGTCAGAGGTCACGGGTTCAAATCCCGGCTCCGCCAGTTGTCGGCTGTGTGACTCTGGGCAAGTCGCTTTACCTCTCTGGGCCTCAGTGACCTCATCTGTAAAATGGGGATGAAGACTGTGAGCCCCCCGTGGGACAACCTGATCACCTTGTAACCTCCCCAGCGCTTAGAACAGTGCTTTGCACATAGTAAGCGCTTAATAAATGCCATCATCATCATCATCATCATTAGTACAGTGTTCTGCACACAGTAAGCGCTCAATAAATATGGCTGAATGAGTCTTGAGCATAATGTAATATTTATTTTGATAGATTATGGCAGACAAAAGGTTAGCAGTTAAACTTACCTGTTTTAAGTTTCTCTGGGCAGGTGTTCATTAGCACATTATTTTGATACTTGAGGCAACAAGAATCCACTAGCCGAAGCCAATTAAACAGCTAATTCAAGCCCGGCTTGTTAGGCGTCTCTGGTGGCTCAGAGTTCCAGGTCTGGAGACCAAATGCGGGCCAAAGTCCTCCTACCGACTCTCTAGTACTGTATTCTCCCAAGTGCTTAGTACAGTGCTTGGCACACAAAAAAACACTCGATAAATACCGTTGATTGACTGGAAAATCAGTTCCAGGCATCTACAGTGATCAGTCCAGGGAGAGTTTGGGTGTCTGGGTAGAACCTCCTGCTGACCTTTCCCAGAAAAGTCTCAGAAATTCCTAGTTCGGGCCATAGGCCCCAGTAGGGAATCAGAATCATCATCATCAATCGTATTTATTGAGCGCTTACTCTGTGTAGAGCACTGTACTAAGCGCTTGGGAAGTCCAAGTTGGCAACATATAGAGACAGCCCCTACCCAACAGTGGGCTCACAGTCTAAAAGGATCCCGGAGGATCCCAGAATCCCGGAGGAAAGAAGACTGAAGTTAACAGGCCACCCCGGACCTGAGGGAAATTCCCAGGAGCACTGACAGTCTCACCGCTCCAGCCCATTTCCGAACTTCTCCTCCAAGAGCAGGCTGGCAGCCTCAGGCACGGGCACCAAGGATCGATCAATCATATTTATTGAGCGCTTACTGTGTGCAGAGCACTGTACTAAGCGCTTGGGAAGTCCAAGTTGGCAACATATAGGGACGGTCCCTACCCAACAGTGGGCTCACAGTCTAGAAGACAGGGATGACTTCTGAGCTACCTGACTGCAGCGTGGCTCGGTGGAAAGAGCCCGGGCTTTGGAGTCAGAGGTTATGGGTTCAAATCCCAGCTCCACCAATTGTCAGCTGTGTGACTTTGAGCAAGTCACTTTTCTGGGCCTCAGTTACCTCACCTGGAAAATGGGGATTAAGACTGTGAGCCCCCGGTGGGACAACCTGATAACTCTGTATCCTCCCCAGCGCTTAGAACAGTGCTTGGCACATAGCAAGCGCTTAACAAATGCCATTATTATTATTATTATTATTAAGCGTGGCTCAGTGGAGCCCGGGCTTTGGAGTCAGAGGTCATGGGTTCAAATCCCAGCTCCACCAATTGTCACCTGTGTGACTTTGAGCAAGTCTCTGGGCCTCATTTACCTCATCTGTAAAATGGGGATTAAGACTGTGTGAGAACCTTGTGGGGCAACCGGATCACCTTGTAACCTCCTCAGTGCTTAGAACAGTGCTTTGCACATAGTAAGCGCTTAATAAATGCCATCATCATCATTCAGGGAGAGAACACCAGGGCATTTGGTAGTCTTAGCAGCCTGAGAAGCAGTGTGGCCCAGTGGATAAAGCGGAAGCCTGAGTGTCAGAAAGACCTGGGTTCTAAATCCTAGCTCTGCCGCATGTCAGCTGTGTCATCTTGGCCAAGTTGCTTCACTTCTACTTCTCTACACTGTAAATGTACACATCTCCATCTCCAGCCCTGATCCCTCTCCCTCTCCCCAGTCTCGCATCCCCTCCTGCCTTCAAGACATCTCTACTTCGATGTCCACCCGTCGCCTCAAAACTTAACATGTCGAAAACAGAGCTCCTTACCTTCCCACCCAAACCCTGTCCTCTCCCAACTTTCCCGACTTTCCCAACCACCATCCTTCCCGTCTCACGAGCTGTAAACTTGTCATTATCCTAGACTCTTCTCTCATTCAACCCACATATATTCAATCCATCACTAAATCCAGTCGGTCTCACCTGGCATCGCTAAAATCTGCCCTTTCCTCTCCATTCAAACCACTGCCACATTAATACACTCATTCTATCTCACCCGGATTACTGCATCAGCCTCCTGTCTCTCCCCACTCCAGCCCATACTCCTCATCCTGCTTCCTGGATCATTTTTCTACAGAAACATCCAGGATATGTCACCCCGTTCCTCAAAAAACTCCAGTGGTTGCCCATCTGCTTCCGCATCAAAAACTCTTCATCATTGGCTTTAAAGCACTCCACCATCTTGCCGCCTCCTCCTTTCTTATCTCTTATATGTTGCCAACTTGTACTTCCCAAACGCTTAGTCCAGTGCTCTGCGCTCAATAAATACGATTGATTGATTGATTATCTCGCTTCCCTCCTTCTACAACCAGCCCACCCACTTTGCTCCTCTATTGCTAACCTTCTTAATATGCCTCAACCTCCGCCGTCTCACTGCCAACCGCTTGCCCACATCCTGCCTCTGGCTTGGACTGTCATCCCTCCTCAAATCCAACAGATAATTACTCTCTCCCGCGCAAAGCCTTAAATAAAGGCCCATCTCCTCCAAGAGGCCTTCCCAGACTAAGCCCCACTTTTCCTCATCTCCCACTCCCTTCTGCATCGCTCTGACTTGCTCTCACTGTTCTTCCCACCACCCCCCAGCCCCACAACACTTATCTATATCCGTAATTTCTTAATATCAATGTGTCTCCCCCCTCCTCGAGACTGTAAGCTCATTGTGGGCAGAAAACGTCACTGTTTATTGTTCTATTATACCGTCCCAAGCATTTGGTAAAGTTGCAGTTGAAGGTACTGAGGAATAGAGAAGTTGGGTGACTTGTCCAAGGTCACACGGCAGACAATTGGTGGAGTCGAGATTTCTCTGTCTCCCCCTTCTAGACTGTGAGCCCACTGTTGGGTAGGGACCGTCTCTATATGTTGCCAACTTGTACGCTTAGTACAGTGCTCTGCACACAGTAAGCGCTCAATAAATATGATTGAATGAATAAAGGGTTCTGCACAGTGTAAAGTCTCAATAAATGTGACAATGAATTTCTCTGGGCCTTAGTTACCTCACCTGGAAAATGGGGATCAAGAATGTAAACCTCTTGTGGGACAGAGACTGTGATCAACCTCAGTAACTCGTATTTACCCCAGCGCTTAGAACAGTGTTTGGCACATAGTAAGCACTTAACAAGTACCATTATTATTATTACTAACAGCCCACCCATTAACCAATGGGTCAGGATCTCCAGAGCTGTTAGGAGAAGCTGGGCTATTATACAATCCCAGGATAAAATGATGTAAAGCAGAGAGAAATTACTTGCCAAACAATGGAAAACAAACTTCTGAGAATCAAGAAGATTCTTTCTAAAATGCTACATTTCAAACCTACGCGTTTTTGCCAAGCTCCCTTCCTCTTTAAAAAAAAAAAGCCCAAACAAAGCACACGATATATTGTTAAAAATAAGAGAGAATAGACGTTAGATAAAATCAATGGTAGATTTGGTGACCCATTCTGTCGATATCAAAAGCCTTTCTAAAAGTGTTGGATTATCGGGTTCTCAAATGATTTTTTGTGGAAAAATTATTCCAGAAGTTGCCTTGGATTATGATTTGGTATAAGCGACTGAAATTTTATGTTTAGGAGGAAATGAGGAGAGGCTAATGTGCAGATTCATAAATTGGGAACTCTGGAAAAAAAAGTCACTGGGAAAGAATCATGTGACTTCATTTCACAGAACTTGTACAGATGTCATCAGTGATTCTCCTTCCTGAGGGTTCAGAGACCACAGAGCACAACCCAGAAATCTTTATTTAGATTACATTTTTAAATTTAGATTAAATCTTTATTTAGATTAAGTCAGCTGTCAAGCGCTTAATACAGTGCTCTGCACATAGTAAGCGCTCAATAAATACAATTGATGATGATGATTAAATACTCCTGAAAAACATTTCCAGCACACATACACACGCCCCGCAGCTTCAGTTGTGTCTGCTTCTTGTCCATCTCCTATTTTAAATAATAATATTTACCTAAGGCTTGTCTAGAATAAGCCTTCTCTGCAGCAAAACAACCGTTCAGAGCAGATTTTGCTAGTTAAAATTCAACTGGGGCATTGAGGAAATAGGTAGGAGAATATAAAGGGTAAATAAAGGAGTTTCATCGAGAGAAGCAGCGTGGCTCAGTGGAAAGAGCCCGGACTTTGGAGTCAGAGGTCATGGGTTCAAATCCCTGTTCCACCAACTGTCAGCTGTGTGACTTTGGGGAAGTCACTTAACTTCTCTGTGCCTCAGTTACCTCATCTGTCAAATGGGGATTAAAACTGTGAGCCCCCCATGGGACAACCTGATCATTTTATAATCTCCCCAGCGCTTAGAACAGTGCTTTGCACATAGTAAGCACTTAATAAATGCTATTATTATTATTATTATTATTATTATTATTATTATTAGAAGGGAGGCTCTTTATTTGATGTCTATTACTTTGGTAAAGCAAAAAGAAACAAGTCTGCAGTCTCTTTCCTCGCACGACTTGGCTGACCAGAATCACAGGGAGAGTCGACAGCAGAAGTAGAAAATGGCATAGAGTCTTCTACAAGCAGAAAGTTGTGGGAAAACTTTTAACTAAGGAAACAGCATTTTACACACAGTTGTAAGAAGAGGCGATCAAATTGCAGCCCCACGATAGTCAACCCATCAGAAACTACAACAACAACAAAAAAGGCATTCATTTATTAGGGATCAAATACTCCATGTTTATTAAATGAACTCCCAGGGTCGAGTTTATCTTGAATTACAGCTACATTTTAGTAACAACCGCGCTAGCCTGGAGGACAAAAGAAGGGAAAAGAGCTAAGGAATTCATTTGTGGTCCAAGTGGGAGATTTTTAAGGTAGGGTGAGACGCGCAATACTTCATTTGGATCTTAAATAAAACTGAAATTTTACCTACCTCCCAAGGCTCCTCTCAGGATGGCGCGTGGAGAGTTTCCAATACTCTACCAGGTTCGGCTACAAGAGGGAAAGTCAAGCAGGGGAATATCCAATCCATTCCCTATGAAAAGCAACATAGCCTAGTGGAAAGAGCACAGGCTTGGGAGACAGAGAACACGGATTCGAATCCTACCTCTGCCACTTGTCTGCTGTGGGACCTCGGGCAAGCCACTAAACTTCTCTGGGCCTCAGTTACCCCATCTGAAAATAGGGATTAAATCCGGGAGCACCACATGGGACAACCTGATTGCTTTGTATCTATCCCAGCATGTCAACGTAGTAAGCACTTAAATACCATAATTATAAGTAATTATAAGTAATTATTATTATTCCTAGCTTGGGTAGACTGTGAGCCCACTGTAGGGTAGGGACCGTCTCTATATGTTGCCAACTTGTACTTCCCAAGCGCTTAGTACAGTGCTCTGCACACAGTAAGCGCTCAATAAGTACGAATGATTGAGTAGAAAATCTACTACAAGTCAAAACCTCACCTGTTTTCAACAGGTGACGTAGGAGAGAGTGGAGACTTTACCGTTTACTGTGTGGAAAAAGGCAATAGTAAACCACTTCTGTATTATTACCAAAAAAACTCTATGAATACACTATCAGAGCAATTAATAATAATAATAATAATAATGGCATTTGTTAAGCGCTTACGATGCGCAAAGCGCTGTTCTAAGCACTGGGGAGGATACAAGGTAATCAGGTTGTCCCACGTGGGGCTCACGGTCTTAATCCCCATTTTCCAGATGAGGTAACTGAGGCACAGGGAAGTGCCCAAAGTCACACAGCTGACAACTGGCGGAGTCGGGATTTGAACCCATGACCTCTGACTCCAAAGCCCGGGCTCTTTCCACACTGACCCACATCAATTGTAGGTGGAAAGTGGGGCCTGCTAGGAGAGGTGCCTCCATGGGTCGGAGATGACTCGGTAGCAGAAAAAGGACAAGACCCCAGGCTTGTTGGGACAATTAAAAACTGCCTGCCACAAAATGGGAAGGAGACTGTGAGCCCACTGTTGGGTAGGGACTGTCTCTATATGTTGCCAACTTGTACTTCCCAAGCGCCTAGTACAGTGCTCTGCACCCAGTCAGTGCTCAATAAATATGATTGATTGATTGATTGATTGATATAGCTGCCATTTTGGGGGTGGGATGTCCCTCCAAATTGTTTAAGCAGGTGAAGTCACTGATGACTTTCACCCAGGCCCCACTTCACCTAGTCAACAGGCCTGAGCCATGATGTCTGGGGCTTTTTGCACCTGTCTGCATGACCTGCGGAGTGCCTTAAATTACCAATTAAGCCGTGTTCATCTTGTTTCGAGCCGCTTGAAGGCTTACTTGATTATGCCCCGGGCTGTTGCCAATTGAACAGAATGCATGAATGAATATGTACACATATATAGGTATATACACAGTAAGCACTCAATGAATACGATGGAATGAATAAATGAATGAATATATGCACATATACAGGTATATACACAGTAGGCGCTCAATAAATGCGATGGCATGAATGAATGCATACAGGTATATACACAGTAAGCGCTCAATAAATACGATGGAATGAATTTATTTATTTATTTTACTTGTACATATCTATTCTATTTATTTTCTTTTGTTACTATGTTTTGTTTTGTTGTCTGTCTCCCCCTTCTAGACCGTGAGCCCGCTGTTGGGTAGGGACCGTCTCGATATGTTGCCAGCTTGTACTTCCCAAGCGCTTAGTACAGTGCTCTGCACACAGTAAGCCCTCAATAAATACGATTGATTGATTGATTGATTGGTATATAGGTACATACACAGTAAGCGCTCAATAAGTACGATGGAATGAATGAATAAATATAGACATATACACAGGTATATACACAGTAAGCGCTCAATAAATACGATGGAATGAATATATTCATATGTACAGGTACATACAGAGTAAGTGCTCAATAAATATGATTGATTGATTGATATATAGGCATATACACAATAATCGCTCAATAAGTACGATGGAATGAATGAATGAATATATACACATACACAGATATATACACAGTAAGCGCTCAATAAATACGATGGAATGAATATATACATATGTAGAGGTACATACAGAGTAAGCGCTTAATACGATTGATATCTAGGTACATACACAGTAAGCGCTCAATAAGTACGATGGAATGAATGAATGAATATATACACATACACAGGTGTATACACAGTAAGCGCTCAATAAATACGATGGAATGAATATATACATATGTAGAGGTACATACAGAGTAAGCGCTCAATAAATACGATTGAACGACTGGATATTTTTGAGGAGGGGAGTGAGGCGGCCAGCTGTCTTTCATCTGTTTCAGACTTGTGTTTCCCCAGCGTCTAGCGCAGGGTTGTGCACAGAGGGAGCGCTCGGTCGGGAGGACGGAAGGACGGGGCCGGCAGGGGGCGCCGGGGAGCCGAGTCCCGCTCCGGCCGGCAGGGGGCGCCGGGGAGCCGCGGCCCGCTCCGGCCACCAGGGGGCGCGGGGGAGCTGCCTCCCGCTCCGGCCGGCAGGGGGCGCCGGGGAGCTGTCACCCGCTCCGGCCGCAGGGGGCGCCGGGGAGCTGTCACCCGCTCCGGCCGGCAGGGGGCGCCGGGGAGCCGCGTTCGCTCCGGCCGGCAGGGGGCGCCGGGGAGCCGTCGCCCGCTCCAGGAGGTCCGGCCGATCGGGGGGGGGGGGGGGGGGATGGTGACGCAATAAGCGCGCGCAGGATGGTGGGCGCGAGAAGGGGCGCACGCCCGCGGGATGCGGTGACGCTCTGAGCGCGCGCCGGAGTGTGGGCGCCAGAAAGGGGGGGGGGTCCGCGCGGACGCGCGCCCGTGACGCAATAAGCGCACGACGGAGTGTGGGCGCGAGATGGGGCGCGCGCCCGTGGGGGGCCGTGACGCAATAAGCGCGCGCCGGAGTGTGGGCGCGAGGCGGGGGCGCGCTATTGTGGGTGGGGGGTGACGCAATATGCGCGAGCCGGAGGGAGGGGCGCGAGTACAGGGCGTCGACGCACTAAGTGCGCGCGCCGGAGTGGGGGCGGTGACGTAATAAACGCGCGCCCGTGGGGGTCGGTGACGTATTAACCGTATTCCTCAAAAATCTCCGGTGGCTACCACTTAATCTGCGTATCAGGCAGAAACTTCTCACCCTGGGCTTCCAGGCTGTCCATCCCCTCGCCCCCTCCTACCTCACCGCCCTTCTCTCCTTCTCCAGCCCAGCCCGCACCCTCCGCTCCTCCACCACTAATCTCCTCACTGTACCTCGCTCTCGCCTGTCCCGCCGTCGACCCCCGGCCCACGTCCTCCCCCGGGCCAGGAATGCCCTCCCTCTGCCCCTCCGCCAGGCTAGCTCTCTTCCTCCCTTCAAGGCCCTGCTGAGAGCTCACCTCCTCCAGGAGGCCTTCCCACACTGAGCCCCTTCCTTCCTCTCCCCCTCGTCCCCCTCTCCATCCCCCCATCTTACCTCCTTCCTTTCCCCACAGCACCTGTATGTATGGATATATGTTTGTACATATTTATTGCTCTATTTCACCTGTACATATCTATTCTATTTATTTTATTGTGTTAGTATGTTTGGTTTTGTTCTCTGTCTCCCCCTTTTAGACTCTTAACCCGCTGTTGGGTAGGGACCGTCTCTATACGTTGCCAACTTGGACTTCCCAAGCGCTTAGTACAGTGCCCTGCACACAGTAGCGCTCAATAAATACGATTGATTGATTAACCCCGCGCCCGTGGGGGGTCGCTGACGCAATAAACGCGCGCCAGAGTGTGGGCGCGAGGGGGAGGTGTCAGAAGGACGGCGGCGCGCGCCCGTGGGGAGGCGGTGACGTAATTAGCGCGCCCGTGGGGCGGTCGGTGACGCAGTAAGCGCGGGGCGGAGTGTGGGCGCTATTGGGGGGGCGCCAGAAGGACGGCGGGGCGCTTGCCGGAGGGGGGGGCGGTGACGTAATAAACGCGCGTCCGTGGGGGGCCGGTGACGTAATAAGCGCGCGTCAGAGGGGGGCCGCGCGCCGGAGTGGGGGGCGGTGACGTAATAAACGCGCGCCCGTGGGGGTTGGTGACGCAATAAGCGCCCTCCGGGGGGGGCGGTGACGCATTAACCGCGCGCCCGTGGGGGGGGTCGGTGACGCAGTAAGCGCGCGCCGAAGGGGGGGCGCCAGAAGGACGGCGGCGCGCGCCCGTGGGGGGGCGGTGACGTAATAAGCTCGCGCCCGTGGGGGGCGGTGACGTAATAAGCTCGCGCCCGTGGGGGGGTCGGTGACGCAATAAGCGCGCGGCGGAGTGTGGGCGCGAGAAGGGGGGCGGGGCGGGGCGGGGCGGGGCGGGATGGGGGGTTCCCCGTCCCGGAGAGACGGCGGGGGCTGAGGGGAGCCCGGGGGGAGGGACCGGGGAATGGGACCCGCCGGAGCCCGGGGACCGCGGGACCGCAGGGCCCACAGCCCGCCCTTTGCAGGCGGAGAGCCGAGGTGCCCGGCCCGGCCCGGCCCCCCGCCTCACCTGGGGTAAGTCGCCTCGCTTCTCCCGGCCTCGGTTCCCTCGTCTGTCAAATGGGCGGGGGGGGGGGTGAAGACCGTGAGCCCCACGGGGGGCAACCTCATTACCTCCCGTCCCCTCCCCGGCGCTTCCTAGTGAGCGCTTAGCCGGTGCCATCGCTAGGGTTATTAGGAGGGGGGCCGGCAGGCCGGCCGGCCGGCCGGATGGGACCCGCCGGACGAGGGACCCGCCCGAGGGGAGCCGGCCCGACAGACCCAGCGCTCAGAGCGGTGCTCTGCACCGAGTAAGCGCTTAATAAACGCCATCAAAAAGAAAAAAACCCGCCTGAGGAGGGGGAGCGGCCGATTGGGACCCGCCGGAGGAGGGACGGGGGGCTGAGGAGGGGGACGGGGCTGACAGGACCGCCCCGAGGAGGGGGGACCCGCCTGAGGGGACATGGGGCTGAGGAGGGGGACAGGGCCCACGGGGCCCGCCTGACAGGACCGGGCTGAGGAGGGGGGACCCGCCTGAGGGGACATGGGGCTGAGGAGGGGGGACATGGGGCTGAGGAAAGGGACGGGGCCGACAGGACCGCCCCGAGGAGGGGGGACCCGCCTGAGGGGACATCATCGGGCTGAGGAGGGGGACAGGGCCCACAGGGCTGGGCTACCTGAGGAGGGGGCACCCGCCTGAGGGGACTGGGTTGAGGAGGGGGACACGGGGCTGAGGAGGGGGACAAGGCCGACAGGGCCCGCCTGAGGAGGGGGACAGGCCTGAGGAAGGGGACAGGGCCCACGGGACCGGCCCCAGGAGGGGGGACCCACCTGAGGGGACTGGGCTGAGGAGGGGGACATGGGGCTGAGGAGGCGGACAAGGCCGACAGGGCCAGCCTGGGGAAGGGGGACCCGCCTGAGGGGACATTGGGCTGAGAAAGGGGACAGGGCCCACAGGACCGGGCCGAGGAGGGGAACTGGCCTGAGGAGGGGGGGACCGGGCTGACGGGACCGGGCTACCTGAGGAGGCGGGGGACAGGGCCCCCGGGACCGGCCCGAGGGCGGGGGGACCCGCCTGAGGGGACGGGGCCGAGGAGGGGGGACCCGGCTGAGGAGGGGGACATGGGGCTGAGGAGGGGGACGGGGCCCACGGGACCTACCTGAGGAGGGGGACCCGCCTGAGGGGACATGGGGCTGAGGAGGGACATGGGGCTGAGGAGGGGGACAAGGACGACAGGACCCGCCTGAGGAGGAGGACAGGGCCCACAGAACCGGGCTGAGGAGGGGCACAGGGCCCGCGGGGCCCGCCTGAGGAGGGGGGACCCGCCTGAGGGGACATGGGGCTGAGGAGGGAGACAAGGCCAACAGGACCGGCCTGAGGAAGGGGACAGGGCCCACAGGACCGGGATGAGGAGGGGGGACCCGCCTGAGGGGACGGGGCTGAGGAGGGGGACTTGGGGCAGAGGAGGGGGACAAGGCCGACAGGGCCAGCCTGGGGAAGGGGACGGGGCCCACAGGACCCGCCTGAGGAGGGGGGACCCGCCTGAGGGGACGGGGCTGAGGAGGGGGACACGGGGCTGAGGAGGCGGACAAGGCCGACGGGGCCGGCCTGGGGAAGGGGACAGGGCCGACAGGACCGCGCTGAGGAGAGGGGACCCGCCTGAGGGGACTGGGCTGAGGAGGGGGACACGGGGCTGAGGAGGGGGACAAGGCCGACAGGACCCGCCTGAGGAGGGGGACAAGGCAGAGGAGGGGGACCGGGCCCACAGGACCCGCCTGAGGAGGGGGACAAGGCAGAGAAGGGGGACCGGGCCCACAAGACCCTCCTGAGGAGGGGGACAGGGCAGAGAAGGGGGACCGGGCCCACAAGACCCTCCTGAGGAGGGGGACAGGGCAGAGAAGGGGGACCGGGCCCACAAGACCCTCCTGAGGAGGGGGACAAGGCAGAGAAGGGGGACCGGGCCCACAAGACCCTCCTGAGGAGGGGGACAGGGCCAACAGGACCCTCCTGAGGAGGGGGACAGGGCCAACAGGACCCTCCTGAGGAGGGGGACAGGGCCAACAGGACCCTCCTGAGGAGGGGGGACCCGCCTGAGAGAACTGGCCTGAAGAGGGGGACATGGGCCGAGGAGGGGGACGGGCCTGAGGAGGAGGAGGAGGACACGCCTGAGGGGAACCAGGCTGACAGGCCCTCCTCCTAGACCGGGACCCCGCTGCTGGGTAGGGACCCTCTCTCTACGTTGCCGACTTGGACTTCCCAAGCGCTTAGTACAGTGCTCTGCACACAGTCAGTCAGGGCTCCGTAAACACAGTTGGATGAGTGAATGAATGACTGACAGGCCTAAGGAGGGGGACCGGCCTAATGGGACCCGCCCCAGGAGAGGGACATCGGGCTGAGGAGGGGGACCGGGCCCCCAGGACCGCCCATTCAGTCATTCATTCAATCATTCATCCCATCAGATCTATTCATAATAATCATGGCGGCATTTGTTAGCCGCTTACTATGTGCCGCTGCACCGTTCTAAGCGCCGGAGGAGATACGAGGCGATTAGGTTGTCCCATATGGAGCTCACAGGCTTCATCCCCGTTTGACAGATGAGGGGACTGAGACTCAGACAATAATAATAATAACAATAACAATAATAATGGTATTTTGTTAAGCGCTTACTATGTACAAAGTACTGTTCTAAGCGCCGGAGGAGATACGAGGCGATCAGGTTGTCCCACGTGGGGCTCACAGGCTTCATCCCCATTTGACAGATGAGGGAACTGAGGCTCAGACAATAACAATAATAATAATAATAATAATAATAATAATAATAATAATGATAGTATTTTGCTAAGCACTTACTATGTACAAAGTACTGTTCTAAGTGCCGGGGGGATACGAGGCGATCAGGTTGTCCCACGTGAGGCTCACAGGCTTCATCCCCGTTTGACAGATGAGGGAACTGAGGCTCAGACAATAATAATAATAATAGTGGTATTTTGCTAAGTGCTTACTATGTACAAAGTACTGTTCTAAGCGCCAGGGGGATACGAGGCGATCAGGTTGTCCCACAAGGGGCTCACAGGCTTCATCCCCGTTTGACAGATGAGGGAACTGAGGTTCAGACAATAATAATAATAATAATAGTGTTTTGCTAAGCGCTTACTATGTACAAAGTACTGTTCTAAGCGCTGGGGGGATACAAGGCGGTCAGGTTGTCCCACAAGGGGCTCACAGGCTTCATCCCCATTTAACAGATGAGGGAACTGAGGTTCAGATAATAATAATAATAGTAGTATTTTGCTAAGCGCTTGCTATGTACAAAGTACTGTTCTAAGCACTGGGGGGATACGAGGCGATCAGGTTGTCCCACGAGGGGCTCACAGGCTTCATCCCCATTTGACAGATGAGGGAACTGAGGCTCAGACAATAATAAAATAATAATGGTATTTTGCTAAGCACTTGCTATGTAAAAAGTACTGTTCTAAGCACTCGGGGGATACGAGGCGATCAGGCTGTCCCACGAGGGGCTCACAGGCTTCATCCCCATTTGACAGATGAGGGAACTGAGGCTCAGACAATAATAAAATAATAATGGTATTTCGCTAAGCGCTTGCTATGTACAAAGTACTGTTCTAAGCACTGGGGGGATACGAGGCGATCAGGTTGTCCCACGAGGGGCTCACAGGCTTCATCCCCATTTGACAGATGAGGGAACTGAGGCTCAGAGAAGTGAAGTGACTTGCCCAAGGTCACACAGCAGACAGGTGGGGGAGCCGGCATTAGAATCCGTGACCTCTGACTCCCAAGCCCCGGCTCTTTCCACTGAGCCACGCTGTATCTATTGAGCGCTTACTGTGTGCACTCTGCACACTTATCCTTGAATAAGGATATTCATTCATTCATTCAAGCGCTCGGAAAGCACAATTCGGCGACAAATAGAGACCATCCCAACCCAACAACGGACTCCCAGTCTAGAAGGGGGAGACACAATGATGGTATTTGTTAAGCGCTTACTATGTGCTGAGCACTGTTCTAAGCGCTGGGGTGGTAGATACAAGATTATCAAGTTGTCCCACACGGGGCTCACAGTCTTAATCCCCATTTTACAGGTGAGGTCACCGAGGCCCAGATAAGTGAAGTGGCTTCCCCAAGGTCACACAGCTGACAAGTGGCGGAGCCGGGATTCGAACCCACGACCTCTGACTCCCAAGCCCGGGTTCTTGCCACTGAATGCCGCTGCTTCTCAAAGATTGAATAACTAGATCCCCGGCCTGGGGGTCAGAAGGACCCGGGTTCCAATTCCACCTCCGCCACATGTCTGCTCTGAAACCTTGGGCAAGTCACTTCTCTGGGCCTCAGTTACCTAATCTGTAAGACATGAGGGTTAAGAGTGTGAGCCCCATGTGGGACAGGGACTGTGTCCAACCTTGTATCCACCTCAGCACTTAGTACAGTGCCTGGCACACGGTAAGCTAGTAACAATTATCATAATAATAATTATTATTATTCTTAGCATGTGGGTTTAGGGTTTTCTAGACTGTGAGCCCACTGCTGGGTAGGGACTGTCTCTATATGTTGCCAACTTGTACTTCCCAAGCGCTTAGTACAGTGCTCTGCACACAGTAAGCGCTCAATAAATACGATTGATTTAGGGGAAAGGAGAACTCCCACTTACAGTTGCATTTCCTTAAAGCTGGATCCCTGTGAGCCCCATGTGGGACAGGGACTGTGTCCAATCTTGTATCCACCTCAGCACTTAGTACAGTGCCTGGCACATGGTAAGCTAGTAACAAGTATCATAATTATTATTATAATTATCATCATGTGGGTTTAGGGGAAAGGAGGACTCCCATTTACAGTTGCATTTCCTTAAAGCTTGATCCCTGTGAGCCCCATGTGGGACAGGGACTGTGTCCAATCTTGTATCCACCTCAGCACTTAGTACAGTGCCTGGCACATGGTAAGCTACTAACAAGTATCATAATTATTATTATTATTATCATCATGTGGGTTTAGGGGAAAGGAGAACTCCCATTTACAGTTGCATTTCCTTACAGCTTGATCCCTGTGAGCCCCATGTGGGACAGGGACTGTGTCCAACCTTGTATCCACCTCAGCACTTAGTACAGTGCCTGGCGCACGGTAAGCTAGTAACAAGTATCCTAATTATTATTATTATCATCACGTGGGTTTAGGGGAAAGGAGAACTCCCACTTCCAGTTGCATTTCCTTACAGCTTGATCCCCGTGATGCTCCTTCTAAGCGTGGTTGAATTCTCATCATCCGATTAGAGATCTTTTCGGGGGCTGGTTCGTGGGCAGAAGGCAAACAGATTATTGATACTTGGTGGGGTGCGCTGTGACCATAAACTGGGCATTAAAGTGGCTGGTAACTTTCTTTGGTTGACTACTACGTCACTGTTGGATAGGGATAGTCGTTCATTCAGGCGTATTTATTGAGCACTTACCTGGGTGCAAAGCACTGTACTAAAAGCTTGGGAGAGCACAGTATAAGAAGAAACATTCCTTTTAGACTGTGAGCCCACTGTTGGGTAGGGACTGTCTCTATGTGATGCCAATTTGTACTTCCCAAGCGCTTAGTACAGTGCTCTGCACATAGTAAGCGCTCAATAAATACGATTGATTGATTGATTGATTGCCCACAACGAGCTCACAGTCGAGAGATCTGAGGTGCCTGTCGGGTTCGTCACGGCTGCCTCTGAACATCGGATGGGCCCTTCAGTTACCCTCGCTGTGGAAAACTCGTCGTGGGCAGAGAATGTGTCTGTTTATTGTCGTGTTGCACTCTCCCAGGCGCTGAATCCAGGGCTCTGCACACACTAACTGTTCAGTAAATATGAGTGACTGACTGTTGTTGTCAGGGAAGCGAGGAGGGAAGCTCTTTGTGTGTGTATGTGTGTGTGAGAGAGCGCTTGTTTGCTTTTCTTTGGAGACCTAAACTTCCTGACTCCAGTGAGGTTAGCGGACAGATTCTACACTCATCAGTCTAGGTCTAATTATAATTCATTTTTTTCCAATGGAATTTTCAGTAGTCTCCCAAAGCAAGCATTTGCTTACAGGCTCCCTTATTCATTCATTCAATCGTATTTATTGAGCGCTTTCTGTGTGCAGAGCACCGTACTAAGCGCTTGGGAAGTACAAGTTAGCAACATCTAGAGACGGTCCCTACCCAACAGCGGGCTGACAGTCTAGAAGGGGGAGACAGAGAACAAAACCAAACATATTAACAAAATAAAATAAATGGAATAAATATGTACGAGTAAAAGAAATAAATACATAAATAGAGTAATAAATATGTACATATATACATATTCATTCATTCAGTCATATTTATTGAGCGCTTACCGTGTGCAGAGACGGTCCCTACCTTATGCTGGAAGAGTTTTGACAGCTTAGGAGTCGTTAGACTCTCTTCAAAGGGACCCCTCTGGACGATCTTCTGTGAGGACCTTTGCACTTCGCAGGACCAGCTCAGTGAGGGGCCGGTTGGAAGATGCGTAAAGTTTCGCCATTTCTATAGATTATTTCTCATGAGTGGTAGGTGGGAACACCCTCTGTCAACCAGGCATTCATTCAATCGTAATTATTGAGCGCTTACTGTGTGCAGAGCACAGTACTAGCACTTGGGAAGTCCAAGTTGGCAACATATAGAGACGGTCCCTACCCAACAGCGGGCTCACAGTCTAGAAGGGGGAGACAGACAACAAAACAAAACATATTAAGAAAATAAAATAAATAGAGTAGTAAATACAAAACAAAACATTAACAAAATAAAATAAATAGGATAGTAAATACGTACAAAGATGCCCTCTGAGCATAAATCGAGCAAAATCCAACAGCCTTTCGGAAGGAATTTTTAATTATTTCAAATCAGGTACTTAAAAACCCCAAGAAAAAAGCCAAAGGAGGAACAGGACATTAGGCGTTAAAATGCAGTTACCATTTTGTGGCTTGGACTTGCATATGTCTAGCCACTAGTAGGAATAAGAACAATCCATATTGATAAAATTAGAGGGTTCTCCCTTCCTTTAGCAGCTTACATTTCTTCAGGTGCCCCCTGACATGCCTTCCGTCAAGAAAGAGACACATCTGTTTCAGTGCTAGTCTGGAACTGAAATGCTACTTTGGAATTGTTGTTTGCTTTTTCTTACCTGCCCAATTTCCTCCTTTCTGTTCCCCAGTTGACATTTTTCACCAAGTTCTCTGTCCTGCCACCGTTGACCTCTCCGGTACCTTCAAGAGTTGAGAGCTGGCGTGGCCTTGTGGAAAGAGCATTTTGCACATAGTAAGCGCTTAACAAATGCCATCATTATTATTACCGAGGAGGACCTCAGGCCTAATCCCAGCTCTTTCACTTGCCTGCTGTGTGGCCTTGGGCATGTCACTTCACTGCGCCTGTGTCCTCAGCTGAAAAAATGGAGTAAAATGATGGTTCTCCCTCTCAGACTGTGAGCCCCCATGGGATAGGGATTATCTTGCTCTGCTTAGCTTGGTGCCCACCATTTTTCAAAGTTGAGGGTTTAAGAAATGGAGGTCACCTTAAGATTTCTTTGTGTTGTATTTAAAGCTCATTAAAGAAAAGTAAATCTAAAGGTATAATAATTTTGGTACTTGTTAAGCGCATACCATGTCCAAGCACTGTTCCAAGTGCTGGGGTAGATACAAGTTAATCAGGGTGGACGTGGTCCCTGTCCCACACGTGGATCACAGTCTTAATCCCCGTTTTACAGGTGAGGGAATGGAGGCCCAGAGAAGTGAAGTGACTCACCCAGGGTCACACAGCAGACTGCGGCTCGTGGGCCTCTTGGCTGACTGCTGGGCTGAGCCGGACAACCAAAACTCACTGCTTCCTCTGGGCATCCTAAGTGGCCACCCCCGAGCTGCCCGGAATCCACCTCCCACTGATGCCCAACAAACCCACTTCTCTCCTGCAGGCCCCAAGGGTGGGGGGAAGGTATGGAGACTGTAAGCCCCACGAGGGCAAAGACTGTGTCTGCTCGTTGTACCAGTCTCTAAAGGAGAGAGGAAGAGATGCCAGCCTATGCCCGCGTAGTCCTTACCACGTTCCTCAATGTCGGGGTTTCCTCAGCGTCGGGGCTCGCCCTCAGGCTCCCACTGCTCTACATCATCATCAATCGTATTTATTGAGCGCTTACTGTGTGTAGAGCACTGTACTAAGCGCTTGGGAAGTGCAAGAATGGTTTGGAAAGAAGGAAGAACAGCCTCTGGGAGGCCAATGCCTGGTCCCGCTCCACCTGCCAGTGAGGGTGGATATTGGAGGAATAATAATGGAAAAAGTGGTTAGTGGTTGCATAAAGAGTCTAAATAGGATTTTAACAAGGCTTCACAGGTGGGTCTGTCAGATTGAAGGGGGAGGGAGTTCCAGGCCTGAGGTAGGATGCGGGCAAGGGCTCAGTGGTGAGTTAGACTAAACCCACTGTGGGAAGGGAACGTGTCTGCCGATTCTGTTGTATCGTACTCTCCCAAGTGCTCAGTAAGGTGCTCTGCACAAAGTAAGCGCTCAGTAAATACCGTTAATAGGCGAGGTGCGTTATCTAGCCTCCCCTATGTCCCCTCCATTCTACCCTTTTCCTTCCTTACAAAATCAGATGCTGGTAACTGGCCGCTGCTGTTGAAGCACCAAAAGAGGAATGGAACAATTTCTATTCCAGGTACGGAAACTGAAGACATAAGGCGCCTCCATTCAGGCGAAGACGGGCTAGAAGGGAACGCGACTGAAGTTTACAAAATTGGGACGATGGCAACCAAAGTGCTGACCACATCCCCCGCCGTCAGGATGAGGGACAGTCTATTGGGGCTTGGAGGTGGTAGATGCAGAGCAACGAAAGGCCAGCCGCCTTCTCGCAGAGGGTGGGAAGCTTACACGATCCATCAGCACGGAAAGTTGTGTGGGCCAAAAAGGTCAGGAGGGTCAACAGGACTTTGGATGGGAGGGCTACTAGAGCAAACAGCGTATCTGAGGAGGTGCACCTTGACCGCCGGCTGGATATCGGAGGGAGGGCGGTCGTCTGCCGGTCCTTCAGGTCCCGAGAACTCAGCGGCAGGGATGGTTGGCCTGAGCCAGGATTGTCTTTCTTCGGTTCTTACGTGAAGGAGCCAGAAAGGAAAGGCTCCGTGGCACAGAAAGCTCCTGAACAAAACAGTAGTTGCAGAGCCCCTGGGCCTGATGTGAGCTGCCAAGTCAGCAGGCACAAATGCAGTCTGTCAGTCACCTGGCTGTTGGGATGAAATTAATGGTACAGACTTTTAGAAATGCTGTTTCAGGTGGCCCTGCCCATAAGTTTTCCCTTTTTTTTTTTTTAACTCCACTAAATTTTGTCTCATGCAAACAGGCCAAATATTATTTCCTGGGGGAAGAAAGATACATCCGCCTTCTGCAAACTAGACAACATCCCTGTTCGAGGAGAGTGAGTGGAGTGGACTAAGAAAAACCAAAAATATTTTCCCTTAGCTGCTCCTTATCTACCGACCTCATCTGACAGCTAGACCCTGATTCTTATCTGTTTGGCAATTTGCAGCTCCTTTTTTATGGTATTTAAGCGCTTACCATGTGCCAGGCACTGCACTGAGCAGTGGATAGAAGCTAATCAGGTTGGACACAGTCCATGTCCCACATGGGGCTCACAGCTTTAATCCCCATTTTCAGATGAGGAAATTGAGGCCCAGAGAAGTGAAGTGACTTCACAGCAGACAAGTGGCAGGGCCAGGATTAGAATCCAGGTCCTTCTCTCAGCCCCGTGCTCTATCCACTAGGCTACACTACTTGTATCTCCTTGCTTAAGAGTACAAACTCTATGAGGGCAGGGATTTTATCTCTTCCTCTTTTGACCTGTTCCTAAATTATCAGTACGGTGCTCTGCACATAGGTCTTGATGATGATATTGATCTTGACATACTATCCCTTCTAGGGCAGTCTTCTCACTCCAGTCCTCCTCCCAATTATATTAATTTAAACTTTTATTAATAAAGATATTCCATTCATTTGAAAGACTTGAGAGAAGGAGTAAATTCTGTACATTGCTTAAATGTTAGTGGTTTTAGTGTAGTCTCCCATGTAAGATGTCTTTTTTGTGGGGGTTTTTTTAAGTAATTTTAGAAGCTGGCACTCATGCCGAGTTTGTAGGTGAATATGATGTAACCAAAAGCCAATTGTGAACAGAGGGGCATTGTATACTCCCTTGATAAATATTTGCTCTCTCATCACAAGTCACTGGTGTGGAATTGATGTGGGAAAATGTTGTTCGGGGGCGGGCACAGAGTACTTTATAATGAAGAGAGCCTTAAATACAATGTAGCTCTGCCTTTTGGCCTTAGGATTTCTCCGGCATTTGAAATTACCGATGGAGTTAGCAAAGCCAATCCACTCAGGCTGGCGAGGCCTCACGAGTCCTCATGGCAGTGTTTGAAAACTTGTTAGAAACAGCATGGCTTAGTGGAAAGAGCCTGGGCTTGGAAGTCAGAAGTCATGGGTTCTACGTCTACATCTCTGCCCCTGCTCTCTCTCCCTCCCTTCAGGCTCGGGTCTCCTCCTACCTTCAAGACATCTCCATCTGGATGTCTGCCTGCCATCTAAAAATATGTCCACGACTGAACTCCTTGTCTTCCCTCCCAAACCCTGCCTTCTCCCTGACTTTCCCATCACTGTTGACGGCACTACCATCCTTCCCGTCTCACAAGCCTGCAACCTTGGTGTCATCCTCGACTCCGCTGTCTCGTTCACCCCTCGCATCCAATCCGTCACCAAAACCTGCCGGTCTCAGCTCCGCAACATTGCCAAGATCTGCCCTTTCCTCTCCATCCAAACCGCTACCCTGCTCGTTCAAGCTCTCATCCTATCCCGTCTGGACTACTGCATCAGCCTCCTCTCCGATCTCCCATCCTCCTGTCTCTCCCCGCTTCACTCTATACTTCACGCCGCTGCCCGGATCATCTTTGTGCAGAAACGCTCTGGGCATGTTACTCCCCTCCCCAAAAATCTCCAGTGGCTACCAGTCAACCTACGCATCGGGCAAAAACTCCTCACCCTCGGCTTCAGGGCTCTCCATTACCTCGCCCCCTCCTACCTCACCTCCCTTCTTTCTTTCTCCAGCCCAGCCCGCACCCTCCGCTCCTCTGCTGCTCACCTCCTCACCGGGCCTCGTTCTCACCTGTCCCGCCGTCGACCCCCGGCCCACGTCCTCCCCCTGGCCGGGAATGCCCTCCCTCCACACATCCGCCAAGCTAGCTCTCTTCCTCCCTTCAAAGCCCTACTGAGAGCTCACCTCCTCCAGGAGGCCTTCCCAGACTGAGCCCCCTCCTTCCTCTCCCCCTCCCTCCCGCCTTACCTCTTTCCCCTCTCCACAGCACCTGTGTATATGTTTGTACAGATTAATTACTCTATTTTACTTGTACATATGTACTATTCTATTTATTTTATTTTGTTAATATGTTTTGTTGTCTGTCTCCCCCTTTTAGACTGTGAGCCCACTGTTGGGTAGGGACCATCTCTATATGTTGCCAACTTGTACTTCCCAAGCGCTTAGTACAGTGCTCTGCACACAGTAAGCGCTCAATAAATACGATTGATGATGATGATGATGATGTGGGATGTTTGTTTCCTTTTAACCGACTCGCACGCGAGGTTTTTCTAAGCCGTAACTCTGTTTCTCTCTCCAGCTGCGCGTGCGGATCGTAATGCGGCAGAAAGATGAAAGAACAGAAGATCGCCTTCCCCCGGAAAAGGATCCACTTCCCAGCCTGCTCCGAGAAACGGGCCACTGGGTTTTGGGGGCTGAAGCGGTTGTGCTTCCGGCAGAAGCTGTGCATCCTGCACAGTAAACGGGAGTGGCCGAGCACCTGGAGCAGGCTGTACGAGAGCCTCCGGCGTCAGAGGAAGGCGCTGAGGTTCCAGAGGAAGTGGGCTCGGGAAGCGTCGCTGGGCGCCGAGGCCCAGGTCGGCGAGGATCCCGGTCCCGAATGCCATCTCGAAGGAGATGGCCGGAAGGCGGCTTCGCGCTTGCCGGGGGGCGGCGTTTTCGGAGGGGCCGGTGACCGTGACCGAGAGACCGAAGCCGGTTTGACGACATCAACGGCGAAGGCCAACGGGGAAAACGAGGGGCCGGGGGATGAGAGCGGCACCATCGTGGTCACCTTGGGCAGGTGGAAGGGAAGGCACTATTGCCCCTTCCACCGAGGGCAGGAGCGGAACGGGACCCCCGGGGAATCCCCGAGCCCAAGGCCGTCCGGCCTCACCCGGCACGCCGGGAAGAGGAAATCGCCGCTGCTGATGTACACGAAACTGTCCGTGATCAGGTTTCGCCACAGGATCCTGAAATCCCAGCAGTTCAGGACGAGGAGCAAGCTGTGTAAACGGCGAGAAGGCCAGCGCAGCTGGGTCCAGAAGGTGACGGGGGATCAGCGGGAGAGCCTGCGGGAGAGGTTTGAAGCGGGAGGGTGGGATCCGCTCCCTCCGCCCGGACCTAAAGGCCTGGCCTTGCGTCGCCGGCATCGCTTCTCAGATATGGACAGTAATGCCGGCGGGCACGTGGCCAAGGGAAAGGAAGCCCACACGCCCGAAGGCCTCCCTAAAGGAAACGCGCCAGCAGACCCCGAACCGCCCGTGGCGGGGTCCGTCTCCTGCCTGCCGAATGGCAGCGCCGCCGGCCCCGCCCCTCAGTGGGGGAGCGTCCAGTCGAGCGGCGGCGGCGGAGAGCCCGCGTCCCGGGAGCGCCCCGGGAATCTCTTCCTCTCAGGAACTGAGGGAGAGAGTGCCGGTTCGGGTCAGGACGCTAAGGGTTCGCATCAGGTAAGAAGCGTCGCCGAGGACGGGATGAAGTTACTGACAGCCAGCACTGCCGACGAGGCAATGAGCGAAGACAGCCCGTCGGGCCCCGAACCCAGCTCCGTAGAGACCCTTCCGAACGAGGAGAGGCCAGGCCACACGGACGTGGAAGGGTCCCTCAACCAGGACGTCTTCAGTGCGAAGCTGCTGGACCACCCTTACTGTAAAAACCCCCTGGAGGCCCCCTTGATAGGTCCTGGACTCCAACTGGGAAGTCCGGTAGCGGGTGGGAAGAATGGCCAGAAAGCCTCTCCTGCGGACGATGAGGAGCTGTCATCCTGTCTCTGCGGTACGCACGTCCTTCAGGCGCATCCCACGCTCCCCTTAACTGGGCAGACGGAGTTGGTTCTTGCCCAGCCTCTTCTCCCGGACTCCTCCGCCTCTCTGTCGCTGAGCGGCTGACAAGTCGAGGGGCAGAGGGTCCCCGGGTCTTTTAGGCAAAACGGCCTTCTCTTTCGTGGGGGCAGAACGGGCGCTGGCATCCTTTCCTATTACCGGAAAGACTTCCAAGTCCGCCCGTTTGTTTCCGGGGAAAGCTTGACTCGCAATCTTTGCTTTTTATCTTTTGTCATCTCATTTTGATTTGCAGAGTGCCATGGCTTCACTGCACGTCCGTGTTTTTCTGTAGCTATCCTGTAGCATTTATTTATCTATTATTAGTTTTAAAACATAGGATTTCAGGAACATTGTATGGGAAAGCTGAATTTGGGCAATTTTAACCCCTTTTCCCACACTTACCATGCTACCAGACCTGGACAAGCAAGTTTGGCGAGAGAGCCGGGAAGTGACAGATGAGGAAATCTCTTAACAAATGACATCATTATTATCATCATTATTATTATTCCTAGGCGATTCTCGGCAAGCTTGCCTGGTTAATGCGGAAGACCGACGGGCCAAACGGACTCAGCGGCAAAAAATAAATCAGGAAGTCGTTGCTTAGTTTTTGGGCCCGCAAAGTAATGATGAGGCACCGTATATTTAGGGACCGCCCCTGTCGGGACACACCGTATTCGGGCAAGTAGATTGCCTGGATTGAGGGTTACTGGTAATGGTATTTAAGCACTTTCTATGTGTCAACTACTGCTCTAAGCTCTGGGTTAGATGCAGGTTGGACACAGTCCCTGTTCCACACGGGGCTCACCCTGTACGGAGGAGGGAGAACAGATGTTGCATCTCCGTTTTACAGATGAGGGAACTAAAGCCCAGAGAAGTTAAGTGACTTGCCCATGGTCGCCCAGCGGGCAAGTAGCGGAGCCGAGGTCCTCTGATTCCCAGGCCTGTGCTCTCTCCTTTAAAGGATCCGTTTCACTAAGAGAACGCCGGAAAGCACGTCCCTCAGGTTGACTCCAAATTTCAGTTTTTGCTCTCTTGGTACTAAAAGAGGATTCTTGTTCCAAACTGCCTCCCTTGGAATGAGGTGTAGAGTCACGGGGCCGGGGGAGGAAGTGAAAATCCAGGGGGAACAAAGCAACGTGAAGCATGGGATTTCAGGCCCTGCCCCTGTCTTACCGTCCTCTAATCTGTAAGCTCGTTGTGGGCAGGGAATGTGTCTGTTTATTGTTGTTTTGTATTCTCCTAAGCGCTTAGTACAGTGCTCTGCACACAGTAAGAGCTCAATAAAAACGATTGACTGACTGACTGACTGTTTTTCGTGCCCGCCACTGCATCTTTTCCCCAAAAGGACCTGACCACTGGATTTGGCCTCCAAAACAGAGTCTAGAGTGCATAGAAGCATTCAGGAATCCATTTTGGATCTCAAAATAAGTAGGCATTTTAAGATGTCTCTGTCACCTTTTGGGCATTTCATGCCAGCTTATTAGCCCTAACGTGAGCCAGGCCTTTATCGGTGGGTTTCTGATCCCTAACGTTAGTGGAAAAACCTCAACCACAAGCTATGCAACTGTCATGAGACGAGGAATTTTGTAAAAACCACGGGGAATCCAGATACTGATTTTTCATAGTAAGAAACCGAGTTCCAGATTTTAGCATCTGCTTCTGGAGTAATTTTAATTATACAGCTGTTTCATCTAGAGTTTGGATTAATGGGTTTTACCTGTCGAGTCAAGTGGTCTAGATTCCCACCCCATATTAATCAAGAAAGAGTTCTTTATCCCTGTGACTTTTCCTCTCAGTGGGCCTCTGTGGGGAATCATGGGGATTTTATTTGCAAGTGCTGTGCTTCAAGGGGACCAAGTATGTCCTGTTTAAGCTGGGAGACGTGCTTTAGTAAAGTTGATGGACTCTCTTTCTTTTTTTTCTCCCCCTTTCGAATGTATATCAAGGATTCTTGGATGAGATTATGAAGAAATATGGCAGCTTGGTTCCCCTCTGTGAAAAAGACGTCCTTGGAAGATTAAAGGATGTCTTTAACGAAGACTTTTCCAATAGGTTTGTAGATGGTGACAGATTTTTAAATCCAAAAAATAAATTCTAGTCTCTCTTTTCAATTTTGGCAAGATTTTTTTTCAGTAACTTTATCTTTTCTCTCTCACCTCCCTGATCCTTTCTCCCCCCTCCCCACGGTATTTCTTCTTTCCCAAATCTCCCTATGTTTCAGAAAGCCATTCATCAATAGGGAAATTACCAATTATCGGGCCAGGCATCCAAAACCTTCCACTTGCAACTTTCGGATCTTCTACAACAAACACATGCTGGATATGGACGATCTGACGACACTGGATGGTCAAAACTGGCTGAATGACCAGGTTAGAGAAATTTCCCGTTGAGCTCAGAGGAAAGTGGACTGAGATCTTTAGCCGCCTTTTGGACTGCCGTTTTAGTGCGAATCCACAGGCAGGTAAAATGCCTGAGGTGACCCTGCATTCTCCTCTTACACAGGTGCCAGAGTGTAACCTCCATGCTGGGGAGGAACAAAATGGCCTTTGGCCCCGTTTCACCCTCCCGGGCACTTACTACAGTGTGTTTGCAAGCAGTGGGGGCTCAAAAAGCACCATTACTACTAATACTACCACTGTTTCTGGAAGCTAATAGTGCCATCCCCTATTGTCTTCAGAATTCACCAACCACCTGCTGTGTGCAGAGCACTTAAATAGGAGTTGGGGAACATACACAAAAAGTTAAAAAAAAAAAACCTGACCCCTTCCCTCAAAAAGCTGCTTACCCAATGGGGGAGCTGGCCAGACACAGATCCACATTAAATATATGTATTTATAAGAGTAAGAGCTGTGTGTATATACAGTGTGTGTGTATATATAACTTGTACTTCCCAAGCGCTTAGTACAGCAGAATTCACCAACCACCTGTTGTGTGCAGAGCACTTAAATAGGAGTTGGGGAACGTACACAAAAAGTTAAAAAAAAAACAACCTGACCCCTTCCCTCAAAAAGCTGCTTTACCCAATGGGGGAGCTGGCCAGACACAGATCCACATTAAATATATGTATTTATAAGAGTAAGAGCTGTGTGTATATACAGTGTGTGTGTATATATAACTTGTACTTCCCAAGCGCTTAATACAGTGCTGTGCACACAGTAAGCATTCAATAAACATGATTGAATGAATGAATATATATATATATATATATATATATATATATATATATATAAATTAATTAATGTTGGTAGTTGTTAAGCACTTACTATGTGCCAAGCACTAGGGGGGATTCAAGATAATCAAGGTTGTCCCACAAGGGGCTCAGTCTTCATCCCGATTTTACAGAGGAGGTCACTGAGGCCCAGAGAAGTTAAGTGACTTGCCCAAAGTCACACAGCTGACAAGTGGGAGAGCCGGGATTAGAACCCACAACCTCTGACTTCCAAGCCCGGGCTCTTTCTACTGATCCACGCTGCTTCTGTATATATTTTCTATAGAGAATATATATATTCTCTCTCTCTCTCTCTCTCTCTATATATATATATGTGTGTGTGTATTTATATGTACACACTCTATATATGATAGATATAGAGAGTGTGTGTGTATATACACTCTCTATGCATATATCTAATAGATATATATTTCTAATATATATCTAATAGATATATATCTGATATATATATCTAATAGATATATATATCTAATAGATATATAGAGAGTGTATATATATAAATACGCACATACACATATACAGACACACTCACTACCCTTGTTAACAAAACAAGGAAAATGTGGAATAAATGAACTGGTCTAGCCATGCTACAAATACTGTGGGTGATTCATGGGATTATCAGATTATTAGGAGTTAGGGAAAGCTTCCTTAATAATAAGAGTAACCGGAATTTCAGCGCCGATTATATGTCAGGCGCTGTACTAAATGCTAAGTTAGGAACAGTGCAGTCAGATCAGAGGCAGTTCCCGTCCCACCTCAGAGGAAGGAGGAGGGAAAACGGGTATTTTAGTCCCCATTGCACAGATGAGGAAACTGAAGCAAAGAGAAGGCTTGACTTAGCCAAATTGGTACAGCGGGCACGTGGCGGAGCTGGGATTGGAACCGAGATCTCCTTACTCACAGCTGTATACTCTTTGCACTAAGCCATGCCGCTCTCTGGAGGGTTTTGAAGGTGTAGAGGCCCATGGTCTGGTGGACTTGAGGGTCTGGGGGAGCACCGTGCTCTGGAAAGGGTATGTATGGAGTACAGTTCTTTGCACACGGTAAGCAGCCTCTCCCTTCAGTTTAGTCATAGCTTCCGTGGCCTACTGGATAGAGCACGGGCCTGGGCGTCAGGAGGACCTGGATTTTACTCCCGGCTCTGCCGCTTGTCCGCTGTGTGACGTTGGGCAAGTCACTTCTCCGGGCCTCAGTTTCCTCATCTGTAAGATGGGGATTGACTGAGCCCCACGTGGGACAGGAACTGTGTCCAATCTGATTATCTTCTATTTACCCCAGCTCTTAAAACCGTGCCTGGCACATAGTAAGCGCTTAACCCGTACCACAGTGTTCACCGTTATTATTACCGTCGTCAGTTCAAATCCCGGCTCCGCCGCTTTCTTTCATTCAGTCGTGTTTATTGAGCGCTTACTGTGTGCAGAGCACTGTACTAAGCGCTTGGGAAGTACAAGCTGGCAACACATAGAGACGGTCCCTACCCAGCAGCGGGCTCACAGTCTAGCCACTTGTCAGCTGTGTGACTTTGGGCAAGTCACTTAACTTCTCTGGGCCTCAGTTCCCTCATCTGTAAAATGGGGATACGCGAGACAACCTGATCACCTTGTCAACTCCCCAGCGCTTAGAACAGTGCTTTGCACATAGTAACTGTTTCATAAATGCCATCATTATTATTACTATTATCGTTATTCTATCCATCTCACTGGAGAGATGTTCACATCTGGTTAATCGTGGAAAAAATTCCCAGAACTGGATTTGTGTTTTTTGCAGGTGATCAATATGTACGGTGAACTGATAATGGACGCAGTCCCAGACAAGGTAAGTGGCTCAGTTGTGGCCAAACAGCTCAACGTCTCATGGGTCAGCAGTGTTTTAGATTTGGACCAAACTTAATAGGACTTTTCTGGTTGGTATGTCCTAGGTTCACTTCTTCAACAGCTTTTTTCACAGACAGCTGGTAACCAAAGGATATAATGGAGTAAGAAGATGGACTAAAAAGGTACCCTTGAAAGTATTTGAATCGTTTTGGCTGCCGAGTAACACCTGAGGCGAAAACGAAAGAAGCCTCATAACTGATCTGGCAGTTATTGTGTGTGACATCTTTCATCGAAAGCCGTCCTCACAGCCATTGCCGTTCTTCTAGGTCTTCGGCTAATACGTCTACGAAGGACGTGACCCTCCCAAAGCAGCTGTCTGTGGTCTAATTTCCCTGAAGCGTGGTTAGCCAAATTGCTAATAGATGGAACGCTTTAAGACTGAATGGTCAGCACACAGCTTGACCTTTGGATAATTTGCAGAGTTGTTTTGATCAAGGGATGTATCTAGCTGTTGAAATCCTGAGAGGAATCCTAGGACGAAGCTGAAACGAGTCAAAGATGCTGTTGGAGTTAACTGCTGAATATAAAGATGCCCTTTCTTCATGCTGTCTCTTAGATGTCAGTTCCCTATTATGTAATCTAGAGCAGAGTGGTCCATACAGGAACAAGGGAGAGGGTTGAACCTATAATTGCACACTACTGTCTGTCCACAGTGGAGTTAAGTGAGTTTTTTGGTGGGGTCTTTTTTTTTTTTTAAATGAAAGGATAGTTTAGCTGCTCATTCTCCCCCCGACTCCGCGGTCCCTCAGCGTAGAGCCCTGCACAGGTACAGGTGTGGAGCCCACAGGCTGATGCACCTGGGCTAAAAAAAACCCAAAACCCAAACCCTCAGCCATTTCAGACAAAGAGGGGTGGGAAGGTAACCCGAATTGGGGTTAGCTGCAGGGTAATTGGTAAATCGTATTACCAGAAAACGATGTGGCTCGCCTGTGGTAACTGTATTCTCTTTTCCAGGTGGACTTGTTTAAGAAGAGACTCTTGTTGATTCCTATTCACCTGGAAGTCCACTGGTCTCTAATTACTGTGACCCTCTCTAACAGAATTATTTCCTTTTACGATTCCCAAGGCATTCATTTTAAGTTTTGTGTTGAGGTAAATTAACCTGTTGCCACTAAACTGTGATGGTCTCTGTGGTTCACGCCGAATACCAAGGTCCTCTTTTCTGTCCTCAGAGGGAAAATCAGAGATGTGGAAGGACTGTAGACCCTAGGTCCGCAATGAAGGATTTTGGTGGGGGAGAGGGGGAAGGTAGGGAGACCATCTCCCCGTTCTTCCAAGCGTCCTTCAGTGTGACTTGTGGGGCGAAGGGGTTTAAAGCTGAAAGCGGCAGTATCGTCCCGCGGCAGGGTCATAATTAGCTCTGAAAGCCCTCGGCAACCCCGGCTCTTCGGGGAGGGCTCCCACACCTCTGAATGTGGTGAAGATTGGGGCAGGGCAAGGCTCCTCAGGGGGCTCGGTGCCAGTCCAGGGACAGGGCAGGACGGCGGGTGTTCTCCCACCGATCATTCAATGATCTGGGATCCGGCCCTACGAGGCACGTCCTGTCCACTCCCGATGTAGTGGCAGTGAGAAAGGGAGCACTGGCCCGACCCGATGTGGCTCTTTTTCAGTTTCTCGTTCGCGATAGCCACGAACGCAGTGGTCATTTAGCGTCCCGGTACTTAGACAGAGTCGAAGGACTGGCTAGATTCCCCACATCCTTAAAAGGGGTTTTCAGAAGGGATCCGGTAGGTGTCCGGCAGAGCGGGCACCCGACGGAACGGACGCGGTCCGTGCCGTCGTTCGCTGGCGGAAAAATGAGGACAGAAATGGTGCAGTGCCCATAGTAACGAAAAAGAGAACTCACGTGTTCTGGGTGAGATGTGTCTTTCAAAAGGTCGGCGGAGCTGAGTGTCGTAGGAGTATCAGCCTAGCAGGTCAGCACAGCAGTGGTGTCGTAGCGGCGATTTGCAGTCGTGGCTGTTTGGAGTTGAAGCTCAGCTTTTCAAAATCAGAATCATATTGCTGCTGGGTCCAGGATGCGTAGTCTACTGGGGTTTAGTGGGCACTGTCCCGCAAAAAAGGAAGGGTTGTTTTGCCTGCCGATTCCGTCGGCTTCACAAAACCACCGGAGTGAGGCATCAGACCTAATTTATTAGGACCACATGATGGTCATGTGGGCCGTCACCTGGGAGGGAAAGCCTCTCAAGTGGGATAGGTTAGAAGCGTTAAGGAGCCTTGCCTTCAAATGGGCCGGTAGTTTTCCAACTGAAGTAACGTGGGGAGCCAGTTCTTCATCCAAGCCCCTTTAAAGAAGAATGGAATTGTACCGTGCGGTCCACATGCTTCTGTACCACTGGAAAGAGCCCGGGCTTTGGAGTCAGAGGTCATGGGTTCTAATCCCAGCTCCGCCCATCGTCAGCTGTGTGACCTTGGGCAAGTCACTTCTCTGTGCCTCAGTCCCCTCATCTGTAAAATGGGGATGAAGACTGGGAGCCCCCCCGGGGGGCAACCCGATCACCCTGCATCCTCCCCAGCGCTCAGAACAGCGCTTTGCACACAGTCAGCGCTTCACAAATGCTGTTATTATCCAACATTGCCTCCTCTCCAGATATGCCGGTGGGGGAAGGACGTTCCCTAGTTTCCCGACAGCATTCTGTCCAAGGCACAAAGAGACGACACACGCGGTGGGAGAATCTGAATGGGTGTAAATGTTCCACAGAGGCTAGATTTGGAAACTTACTGATCGGCCAGACGCTAATTAGGCGGCGAGCGGGGAAGAGCTAGGGGAGTTTTTGCAGTTGTGGAGTGGTGCAGGAAGATCTGCGTTGAGTGGCATGGGCGTCAGAGGTCCAGGAGCTAAGTATTCGTGCCGTATCAATCAATCAATCGTATTTATTGAGCGCTTACTGTGTGCAGAGCACTGTACTAAGCGCTTGGGAAGTATTTGGCCTAGTGGATAGAGCAAGAGCCTGGGAGTCGGAAGGACCTGGGTTCTAATCCCGGCTCCACCACGTGTCTTTTGTGCGACCTTGGGCAAGTCACTTCACTCCTGTGCCTCAGTTTCCTTAATGGTTTAGACTGTGAGCCCAGTGTTGGGTAGGGACTGTCTCTATATGTTGCCAACTTGTACTTCCCAAGTGCTTCGTACAGTGCTCTGCACACAGTAAGCGCTCAATAAATACGATTGATTGATTAAGCCTTGGATTGGGTCCATCCCGATTAGCCCGTACCTACCTTAGCGCTTAGTACAGCGTCCGGCACCTAGTAAGCACTTGATACCATTAAGAAACTTTTGTAATCATTTCACTCAAACATGTGATATAATCGAGAGCTTTTTAGTAGCACCACTCCTGGTACAGCAGTTTACTTGACACCGGGTATCAAATCGGAAACATAAATACATTTAGCTTTGTACCACTGTGGCTTCTTTAGTTACTAAAGTCTCTCAGCATCAACCAAATGAAACCAGTGCTCCGTCAGATTGGCAACCTGCTCCGTATATGGCGAATTGGCTTTATATCGCTTGCACCTAAATATCTCTCCATTTCCTAAACTGTGACCCCTACTAGAGACGGGGTCCGTATGTAACTCTCGCTTGTATACTCTTTCCCAGCCCTTAGTACAATGGAAGCAGCGTGGCTCAGTGGAAAGAGCCCGGGCTTTGGAGTCAGAGGTCATGGGTTCGAATCCCCACTCTGCCACTTGTCAGCTGTGTGACTTTAGGCAAGTCACTTCTCTGGGCCTCAGTTCCCTCACCTGTAAAATGGGGAGTAAGACTGTGAGCCCTACGTGGGACAACCTGATCACCTTGTAACCTCCCCAGCGCTTAGAACAGTGCTGTGCACATAGTAAGCGCTTAATAAATGCCATCGTTAATTAATTAATGGTAGGCACAGAGTAAGAGCTTTTAATAAATACATATTACTACTACTACATTCCCTATCGAGGACAAGTAGAACACAAGAGCGTAAGCATATATGCAAGACGCCGAGTGGCTTTTCAACAGCAGGAACTGTCCCTATATGCTGCCAACTTGTACTTCCCAAGCGCTTAGTACAGTGCTCTGCACACAGTAAGCGCTCAATAAATACGGTTGATGATGATGATGAAAGCGTTGAATGAAATGTGGCACGTTATGGGCACACTTTAATTTCCCTTTTTCACAAACCACTGGGATAAGCATTAGTCTCATTGGGCTCAAGAAACAGTTTCTGTTCTTTGAGAGTTTCTGGCTCTTTCGAATCGGCACTAAAATGCACGGTACGTTTTAAAATAGCCAAATATTACTCTGGTTTTTTTTTTTTTTCCTTAAACCAGAATATAAGGAAGTATTTACTGACCGAAGCCAGAGAAAAGAATCAACCCGAGTTTCTTCAGGGTTGGCAGACAGCCGTTACCAAGGTAAGTGTGCAAATGGAATAAAAGCCAAGGCAATTCCAGGCGAAGGGCTAATTGCAAGCTGGTGGAGGAGGGACAGGGGGACCAGTCTCTAACAACTGGTTCAAAGACGGGTATTAATTAACGGAAAGAAGCCAAAGAGAGCTTATTAACACTGAGTTGCCTGCTCCAAAGAAGCCACGACCCTAGAGACATAAAGTCCAGCGCATTGTGAGTAGGAACCCGGGTCCTTGCTCGGAGCAGGTGATCTTATTTTGTTTATACTCATTTTGTTTTGTACTCCTGGACTCCCTTCCCCGCCACAGCCACCCTTTTCTTCTCCTTCCTCCCCCTCGTCTCTCTCCTCGTGGACGGCGGAACGGAGTTTTTTTTGCTCTGAAACACCCACATAGTTGACCATTCAAGACAAGACAAAGCGTGGCTGATTACTGCATGTGGGTCTTTCCCTCTGACCCATTGCTGCTTTGGTAAAATTGAAGCTGACTAGCAGAAACACAGGTGAATAAAACCCATCGATTTTCTTTTTTAAAGTCGTCTTTGAGATGCTATTATTAAAGATTGTTAGAGCTCGCAGATGCCCGGAGGGTTGAATTATCTACAGCTCAACAGTATAGTCACATGTGAGCCCACTGTTGGGTAGGGACTGTCTCTATATGTTGCCAATTTGTACTTCCCAAGCGCTTAGTACAGTGCTCTGCACATAGTAAGCGCTCAATAAATACGATTGATGATAACGTTTAAAAAAAGTTTTAGAACTCTTTCATAGTACTGGGCCATTTGTGTTCTAAGAGAGTTCCCCCCAAATTCAACAGTATAGTCACATGTGAGCCCACTGTTGGGTAGGGACTGTCTCTATATGTTGCCAATTTGTACTTCCCAAGCGCTTAGTACAGTGCTCTGCACATAGTAAGCGCTCAATAAATACGATTGATGATAACGTTTAAAAAAAGTTTTAGAACTCTTTCATAGTACTGGGCCATTTGTGTTCTAAGAGAGTTCCCCCCAAATTCCTCTGTAGATGATTTAAGTTTAAAGAAAACAAATTTTACCTAAAGGGATTCAATACTCAGTTTAAGTCTCTCTCTCGAATCAATCAATCAGTCGTATTTATTGAGCGCTTACTGTGTGCAGAGCACTGTACTAAGCGCTTGGGAAGTACAAGTTGGCAACATATAGAGACAGTCCCTACCCAACAGTGGGCTCACAGCAGTGTGGCTCAGTGGAAAGAGCCCGGGCTTTGGAGTCAGAGGTTGTGGGTTCAAATCCTGGCTCTGCCACTTGTCAGCTGTGCGACTTTGGGCAAGTCACTTAACTTCTCTGGGCCTCAGTTCCCTCATCTGTAAAATGGGGATGAAGACTGTGAGTCCCAAGTGGGACAACCTGATTACCTTGTATTTACCCCAGCGCTTAGAACAGTGCCTTGCACATAGTAAGCGCTTAAGAAATACCAACATTATTATTATTATTATTAAAAGGGGGAGACAGAACAAAACCAAACCAAACATACTAACTAATCGAATGATTAGTATCTGTTCTCAAACTGAATTTCTTCCCCCAGAGCGTATCCTCATTAGTTAAATTGTAAGGAGGTGCGAGAACAGACCTGATTCCTCTCTGGGTATATTGGTGTGCGCAGTTTCAAGTTCTTTCCTCTAAAAATGCAGAGTTTCAATAGGTTAAACATATTGAAAATAATTGGGAGTTGAAGATAAAGGAATAACCAGGAGAGAAATTCAAGGAGGGAGAGACAGAAACAAAAGAAACAAAAGCCTTCCCAGACTGAGCCCCTTCCTTCCTCTCCCCTTCGTCCCCCTCTCCATCCCCCCATCTTACCTCCTTCCCTTCCCCACAGCACCTGTATATATGTATATATGTTTGTACATATTTATTACTCTATTTTACTTGTACATATCTATTCATTTTATTTTGTTAGTATGTTTGGTTTTGTTCTCTGTCTCCCCCTTTTAGACTGTGAGCCCAATGTTGGGTAGGGACTGTCCCTATATGTTGCCAATTTGTACTTCCCAAGCGCTTAGTACAGTGCGCTCTGCACATAGTAAGCGCTCAGTAAATACGATTGATGATGATGATGAAAAGAAACGTTTTTGAGCTGAATGCTCCAGAAATCTCAACCAAGCAGTCATTTCTCGAGGGATTACCGTGTGCGGAGCACGGTACGAAACACTTGGGAGAGTAAAATTCAGCAGAGTTGGGAGACACAATCCCTGCCCACAAGCCAATTTACAGCCCCGGGGCGGGGAGAGAGACATTAAATTACCGATACGAACGAAATGGTTGGCGACCTCTCGTCGTACAGGGCATCTTTCACTTTCTGTAGGGGATGAGCTGGCCTCCCACTCTTCCCCTCTTACCCAACTGTTGGTTCAGTTGGAAACAGTGACCTCTCCGGCTCGTGGATAGGCCTTGACCCTGGTCCTCCTTTCTGGTTAATTTATCAACTTGAACACTTTTTTTCCTCTTTTTCCCCCCCTCTCAGTGCATTCCACAACAGAAAAATGACAGTGACTGTGGAGTCTTTGTGCTCCAGGTAAGCAAGTACTGCAATTTTGACGTACGCGATGGGATGGAGGGTGGGGTGCGAGAGAGGCGGCAAAGGAGGGGGTGAGAGAGATTTGGGGCTCCGAGATGGCCCACTGTCACAAAAGTTGTCCGGGATTTTAGGGAAAGGAGGCTGTGCGGTTCAGTCTGTCTTGTCTGCGTTTTTAGTTACCGATCGCCCCGAACCAGGGGCCAGAATGACGATGATGGTGGTATTTAAGCGCTTACTGTGTGCAAAGCACTGTTCTAAGCGCTGGGGAGGTTACAAGGTGATCAGGTTGTCCCGGGGGGGCTTACAGTTTTAATCCCCATTTTACAGAGGAGGTAACTGAGGCACAGAGAAGCGACTTCCCCAAAGTCACACAGCTGACAGTTGGCAGAGCCAGGATTTGAACCCAAAGCCCGGGCTCTTCCTACCGCAGAATGGAGCCGACAGAGTGTTAATTTTCAGTGGGGCTGGTCCGGGGCACACGTGAAGGCCAGGGGACAGCAAGCCCGTTTAAAAATGATGGGTTGGTAGGGCACCAACCCGGCGTTTCAGCGGACGTTTCTGGGGCTTCTCTTTTTCTCAGTACTGCAAGTGCCTCGCCTTAGAACAGCCTTTCCAGTTCTCTCAAGAGGATATGCCCCGCGTGAGGAAGAGGATTTACAAGGAACTGTGCGAGTGCCGGCTCATGGACTGACCCGAAACCGAGGCTCCCGGGGGCGGCGGGGCCTGGAGTTGCGCGTTACTTGAATCTTAAAACACCTTCTTGGGTTTTTCAGATGTCGCGGACGGGCGGCCGCCGCCGTTACCTCAACCCGATCTCTCTCCTAACGTGTCGCTTCGGCTGGTAGAGAACCGAACCGAACCGCGTGAGGCTCCCGATCCCTCAATGTCCGGTTTGGCTCCCTCCTTAATTGCGTGGGATTTCCTTTCCCGTATTTAATATTTATTACCCCAACGCATGCATATAGGCAAAGCATGCGGTGCAGAGTATTAAGAAACTAGTAGATTCGGTGCACCTTGGAACTGTAGCTAGAAACGAAACAATACCGGTTTAAAAGGCGGGTCAGTAGCTAAAGATGCAGGGTCTGTTTTTCACTCGGCCGAACACGTCGAGAGCAACAACAGGGGTTGGGTGCGGACTTTCGGAGGGTCTGCCGGCCTTTCCTCCGCACCTCGCGTTACGGCTGCGCGGGAGAAGCGACGTCGCGGCAGATGCGGCGATCCATCCTCTGAATTACCTGTGATAAAAGTGGTCAGATACATTCCTAGGTCCCCAACTATTTCAAAAGGAAAGTAGGGGAAGGGCACGGTCGTACTACGGAGTAAATTACCTACGGCCCCTTGTGCCCACTCGGGCCCGGACGGAAGAAAAACTAGGGATTTTTCCACCGACTTTTAGTTCAGCGAACGATTTACGTTTAGAAGTTTTGTTTATCTGTTTTTAGATCACCGTTCTCCCTCTCAGTAGCCAGGAATTAGCTGCAGTGTTTTTGTGGGACGAGACCTATAAAGTAACTGTGGCTTGCGAATGTATGTTTCAGAGCAGTTTAGGATTTTCTTTTCACCCTCGCATGGGAGGATCGGCTTTGTCAGTGCTCTGCACACAGTAAGCGCTCAATAAATACAATTGAATGAATCCTAGAACTTGCCCTAATCCGAATTCGACTTGGACTCTCCCGTAGCACGCTGCTCTTTTTGCGACTTCGAACTTTTAAGCAGCGTGGCTCAGTGGAAAGAGCCCGGGCTTTGGAGTCGGAGGTCATGGGTTCAAGTCCCGCTCTGCTGTCAGCTGCGTGACTTTGGGCAAGTCACTTCACTTCTCTGGGCCTCAGTTGCCACAACTGTCAAATGGGGATTAAGACTGTGAGCCCCCCGTGGGACAACCTGATCACCCGGTAACCTCCCCAGTGCTTTGAACAGTGCTTCGCACATAGTAAGCGCTTAATAAATGCCATCATTATTATTATTAAGTCAGAGGCAGTTTAAGGATGCCTTCACGTCAGTACGTTAATGCTCTATAGAAATGGATCTTGCATCTTTAGCTGTGTGACATGTGTCTTCAATGAAATGGGGGAAAATAGATGCATGTTTTTTGAATGACTATAAAAGAACCGTGTATATAGATGCCATAAGCTTTGTACAGAACCCTACTAAGTGAATTCCAGGCTATACTTGAATTTGTTCCCTCTTGGGTGTTGGAGAGTTAACAAACTCAAACAGAAAGTTCGGTGCATCTGAAATTAACTGCCAGTGACCTGAGAGTTGAGCCAAAACGTTTTCAGTAGCATTTTCCACACTGGACTCCGATCCACCACGGGCATTCCACGTCCTAAAGCCAGAGTGTTTACATTGTGAAGCCGTCCGGTAAATGTTTAACGTCTTCTCCCGCGAAAGCTTCTGCCGACCCACGGGGTGGGCTAGCTAGTGTACAGTCAAGTCAGTATTTTCTTCTTGCGCTTCAGATCGGCGGAGAGTACGCTTCCGCATTTCGAGGCACATCTACGCCGCTACAGTTAGGGTTGTGCCAGCGGTTTCGGTGGGAGGAATAAGTTCAGAACGGAAGCGTATAAACCACTCCCGGTTTTTTTCGCCCCACTCCTGCTGGGCTAAAACTTGGCTTGCCCAAGCAGGCCCCGGAGAAGATAACGGCCAACTCAAGGGACTTCAGAAACAGCCGTTGCCCATCTAACAGGCTCAGTTTTGAAGTCCATGGGGCCCGGAGTTACGCTGTGTAAAACAGAGCGCAACCAATTGGCCGCCTGTCAATCAATCAAGGATTTCTTCTCACCTCAAACATCCATCTCCTCCTTGCCGATCAAGGCTGTGACTTCAAAGGATGAACTAGAGTTGCCATTCCCATCTTTCCTAGCCCTGTTATGAGCTTGGCCACTCCTGACCCTCGTTCAAACCAACTCCCAGGCCCACGAGGACCAATTTTTTTCTAACCACCAAACCTCAGAGAGAAAGACTTGGGCAAAGTCACAAGTTGGAAGGGCTTTTAAGCCTATTTAGTTTGTTTCTATCTCCCATCGCTACTTCATTTCCCTTCACGCCTTGCTTGAGGGTGTGTTCACCCTCAGGTTTGCCGGCATTTAAGATCTACCTTGGGGCTGAAGGGGAAAGGCACTCAAGCCCCGTTTTTCCATCACCAACATGGCAACAAGAAGTCGGTGCCTTCAGAATTCCCGCCGGTGACCACAGCATGAGCTAAGGCAGTTTTGCAGAACTTAGAACGGGGTTTGGTGGAAAAGAAAGAAGGAAAAAAAACTATCAAAGATGTGACTCTTACGCCCTGGGTAATTTACTTGCTGTAAGCCCCTTCGGTAACTTTTTCTCCCCGGTAGTTCTCTGCTGCTAACCTATCCTTTCCTGGAGATTGTAGTCACTAGCCTCGTCTCAAGCTAAGAATGTCTACGCTCAGTACACAGTCTTAGGATCTTTCAGGGAGGAGGTAACCATCTCTATAGCAAAGCGCTTAGTACAGTGCTCCGCACACAGTAAGCGCTCAATAAATACGACTGAATGAAAGAAAAGGCTTAGAGCCGGATTGATAGGAAATGGGTTCAACGTAGCGGGTAGCTGAAGAAAAAGCCGGCTGAGTGTCCAGATCGTTAATTGGGAGTTTAAGAAAATGTAAAATGACAATATCACCAACACACGATGTAGTGAAAATGTCGGGGAGACCCAGCAAAATATTTTTTTGAGAAATAAACTAATGAATTTATAAACCTTTGTTCTTTTGCGTTATAGCGCATGAATCGTCGGGCGTCAGTCGGGCAAGGCTAAGTTCCCTGCCCCCGCAAAGACGTAAGTATTGTGGTTGATTCTCCATCATCCTACAAAACTCGGGACAGAACCTCCCCTTTCAATCCCCACGGCGCCGAAATGAGGCCGCGTTTTAGAATGGAGGTTAATCCTCCTCGATTAAAGGGCAATAAGCACCGGTAAAGGCCGGCCCTCGGCTAGTGGCTTCCTCTGGCAACGCACTCGAGCGAGTTTGGGTGGGTGGGTGGGTGGGGGGAAACGGGACCTCAAGGCACTTGTGGAAGAACCTGTTTCACTGCCAAATTAAAGAAAGCCGTCCCGATGGGCAGCGAGTGTGGATCACGAACCCGGAGACCATCTGGAAGTCCAACGCGCGAGCGAAAATACCTTGTGGCCGGAGGCGCTGCCGCTCGCGGAGAGGTCAAATTAAGGGTTAGCTGCTCCACAGCCGCGTAACGGGTATTTAATTAGGCCGTTCTCTGAAAGGAAGGAGCGGGAACCCTGCCTGTTAAAAGGACAAGTGGGCCTCACTCTTCCCGGCCCCGCCGCTCCCACTTCCCGCCCGCTCTCCGGCGGCGAGGAGGATCAAATCGAGCCGTCGCGCTCCCCGTGTCCGAGACGGCGGGTCTCGGCGCCCTAGTCCGCTGCTTCGAAACGCGAGAGGACCGTCCCGTCCGGCGCACCTCGGGTTAAACCCGACCCTAGCAGCGGAAGCCGCGGTGAGGTTGCCGGGCCGAGATATTTCTCTACACCGGTAAAAATTAGAAAGTTCGATTTATTAGACTGGGCTTCGGTTGAAAAGGGGCTTAAAAAAAATCCTAAGCATCAGCCCAAGCTAGTCAGTTTACTACCCTGCTTCCTTTTGGGCACCCGGTTCGAGGAAGCCATTTCTCCGGGCTAGTAAAAGCATTCCCCCCTCGCCAACCCACTACCTGATGGCCTTACTTGCCATCAGATAATGTGGACTAAGGTAAACTGAATGCAAAAGGAAGCAGCCCCCATATCCCTCCCCCCCCCCCAAAAAAAAAACAAACAGTTTAGGAATCTCGGAAACAAAGAGGAGGTTCACAGTCAAAGCGTTTCTGCGACGCATCATCCCCTTGGCCCGATTCTCCAAATTCATCTACCGCCGTAAACCCCGTTTGGCGAGTCTCCTGAAGAGGTTTGGGCCGTGACGCTCGACCATCGCCGTCGTAGCGCTTCTCAAATACAAACCCTACCATGTGGCGGAAAGGCACCGACTGATGCTCTTTTCCGAGTGGCAAGTCAAGGGCCTTTTCCCCCCCCAACACACACACACTTTCTGAAAGAGGGAAATAAATTAGTTCGTTATAAATAAGTTCAGAGCTTCCGTGTCTTCACCGACTGAGCGGTGGGCCACCAGGTGTCCGAAGTGGCGGGGTCTCCTCTTCAGTGACTCTGTACGATCTTGCCGTAGCCGCCTCTGCCGGCGTCGTAATCTTGCCGATATTCATCCCGTACCTTAATTACGAAAGAGGGGGGGAGAAAGAAAAAGCCATGAAGGCGTTGGGAGGGGCGGTGGTCTGCGGTAGATTTAGAGCAGGGGGCTGCAGGGAGCAGAGGAGAGGGGCATCTTGCCCAATTCCCCCCTGTATCCACCACGCGCACGTATTTATTACTCTATTTATTTTACTTGTACACATTTATTCCATTTATTTTGTTAATATGTTTGGTTTTGTTCTCTGTCTCCCCCTTCTAGACTGTGAGCCCGCTGTTGGGTAGGGACCGTCTCTAGATGTTGCCAACTTGGACTTCCCAAGCGCTTAGTACAGTGCTCTGCACACAGTAAGCGCCCACAGCACCTGTATATATTTGCACGGATTTTTACTCTGTTGTACATATTTATTCTATTTATTTTATTTTGTTAGTATGTTTTGTTTTGTTGTCTGTCTCCCCCTTCTAGACTGTGAGCCCGCTGTTGGGTAGGGACCGCCTCTATATCTCACCAACTTGTACTTCCCAAGCACTTAGTACAGTGCTCTGCACACAGTAAGCGCTCAATAAATACGACTGAATGAATGAATGAATGAATAAATACAATTGATTGATTGATTCACTAATTCAGTAAAGCCCACAGAGCCCATTATAATCAATATCGTAGTCAACGAGCACTAATGGGCAGAGCCCGGGCCTGGGAGTGAGGAGGTCACGGGTTCTAATCCCCGCTCCACCACTTGTCTGCTCTGCGACCCTGGGCAAGTCACTTCAATAATAATAATAATGGCATTTATTAAGCGCTTACTATGTGCAAAGCACTGTTCTAAGCGCTGGGGAGTTTACAAGGTGATCAGGTTGTCCCACGGGGGGCTCACAGTCTTCATTGCCATTTTACAGATGAGGTAACCGAGGCCCAGAGAAGTGAAGTGACTTGCCCAAAGTCACCCAGCTGACAACTGGCGGAGCCGGGATTTGAACCCACGACCTCTGACTCCAAAGCCCGGGCTCTTTCCATTGAGCCACGCTGCTTCCCCACTTTACCTCCCTGGGCCTCAGTTCCCTCATCTGTAAAATGGAGATTGAGACTGTGAGCCCCATGCGAGACAGGGACGGCGTCCAACCTGATATCCACCCCAGCACTCGGTAATAATAATAATAATAATAATGATGATGGCATTTATTAAGCACTTACTATGTGCAAAGCACTGTTATAAGTGTTGGGGGGGGGTGGTTACAAGGTGAGCAGGTTGTCCCACGAGGGGCTCACAGTCTTAATCCCCATTTTACAGATGAGGGAACTGAGGCACAGAGAAGTTCCTTCATTCATTCAATCGTATTTATTGAGCGCTTACTGTGTGCAGAGCACTGTACTAAGCACTTGGGAAGTACAAGTTGGCAACATATAGAAACGGTCCCTACCCAACAGTGGGCTCACAGTCTAGAAGAAGTGACTGGCCCAAAGTCACACAGCTGACAACTGGTGGAACCAGGATTTGAACCCATGACCTTGTACTTCCCAAGCACTTAGTACAGTGCTCTGCACCCGGTAAGTGCTCAATAAATACGATTGAATGAATGAATGAATGAATGAACTCTGATTCCAAAGCCCGGGCTCTTTCCACCAAGCCCCGAGTACAGGAATTGCTTAAGAAATACCATTATTATTATTATTATGGTACAGTACCATAGTACAGTGCAAGCGCTTAGTACGGTGCTCCGCACACAGTAAGCGCTCAATAAATACGACTGAATGAATTATGGTGGTGGTTATTATTAAAAGCAGGTGGCTCCCCGTGGGTCAAATGATGAGATGCTTATTAGGAGAGTTTTTGTATGGTATTTGTCCAGCAGTAACTATGTGTGAGGCACTGTTTTAACAGCTGGGGTGGCTACCAGTTAATCGGGTCAGATCCGGTCCCTGTCAATCAATCAATCAATCAATCGTATTTATTGAGCGCTTACTATGTGCAGAGCACTGTACTAAGCGCTTGGGAAGTACAAATTGGCATCACATAGAGACAGTCCCTACCCAACAGTGGGCTCACAGTCTAAAAGGGGGAGACAGAGAACAGAACAAAACATACCAACAAAATAAAATAAGTAGGATAGAAATGTACAAGTACACAGCGCTTAGGAGAGAGAACATTCATTCATTCAACTGTATTTACTGAGCGCTTACTGTGTGCAGAGCACTGTACTGAGCGCTTGGGAAGTACAAGTTGGCAACGTATAGAGACAGTCCCTACCCAACAGCGGGCTCACAGTCTAGAAGAAATGACTTGCCCAAAGTCACACAGCTGACAACTGGCAGAGCCGGGACTTGAACCCGTGACCTTGTACTTCCCAAACACATAGTACAGTGCTCTGCACACGGTAAGTGCTCAATAAATTTAATTGAACGAATGAATGAATGACCTCTGACTCCAAAGCCCGGGCTCTTTCCACCGAGCCCCGAGTACAGGAATTGCTTAAGAAATACCATTATTATTATTATGGTACAGTACCATAGTACAGTGCAAGCGCTTAGTACGGCGCTCTGCACACAGTAAACGCTCAATAAATATGACAATGAATTATGGTGGTGGTTATTATTAAAAGCAGGTGGCTCCCCGTGGGTTAAATGATGAGATGCTTATTAGGAGAGTTTTTGTATGGAATCTGTCCAGCAGTAACTATGTGTGAGGCACTGTTTTAACAGCTGGGGTGGCTACCAGTTAATCGGGTCAGATCCGGTCCCTGTCCCTTACAGAGCTTAGGAGAGAGAACATTCATTCATTCAACTGTATTTACTGAGTGCTTACTGTGTGCAGAGCACTGTACTGAGCGCTTAGGAAGTACACATGGTACTGCACATGGTAAGTGCTTAATAAATGCCATTATTATCATTAGAATGAATGAATCCCCCCTGCCTTACCTCCTTCCCCTCTCCACAGCACCTGTATATATGTTTGTACATATTTATTACTCTATTTTACTTGTACATATTTATTGTATTTGTCTTATTTTGTTAATATGTTTTGTTTTGTGGTCTGTCTCCCCCTTCTAGACTGTGAGCCCGCTGTTGGGTGGGGACCGTCTCTATATGTTGCCAACTTGGACTTCCCAAGCGCTTAGCACAGTGCTCTGCACGCGGTAAGCGCTCAATAAATACGATTGATTGATTGAGAGTACAGCGCTTAGAACAGTGCTTTGCACACAGTAAGCGCTTAATAAATGCCATTATTATTATTACAAGTTGGCAACATATTCATTCAATCGTATTTACTGAGCGCTTACTGTGTGCAGAGCACTGTACTGAGCGCTTGGGAAGTGCAAGTTGGCGGTGTCAGAACAGACCCTGACACCCCCATTTTAGAGGTGAGGAAACTGAGGCGCCGAGCAGCGAGGTGACTCGCACCGCGGGCAAGGGGCAGAGCCAGCATTAGAACCCAGGTCCTCCGGCCCCCGGGCCCGTGCTCCGCCCGCTGGGCCGCGGGGCTGGAGGGATGTTTTGTCGTCGGTCTCCCCCGTCTAGACGGGGAGCCCGTCGTTGGGCAGGGACCGTCTCTACACGCTGCCGGCTCGTACTTCCCAAGCGCTCAGTACAGCGCTCTGCGCGCAGGAAGCGCTCCATAAATACGACTGCATGACCGAGTGACAAGAACTGAGGTGGGCGGGATTTGTTTCCCGGGGAGTCAAAACGGTCCGCCGGCCTGGAAGCTCGTTACGGGCGGGGAGTCTGTTGATACGGCGCTCCACGGTAGGCGCTCAGTACATACGATGGCGCGGGCGTTGGTTGGGGAGGGCGAGGCTCCGCGGGTGGACCCTACCTGGCCCCCGGACCGGCCGCGCCCGTACTGCCGGCCCTCTTTGAAGCCGGCGTCCCAGTCCGTGCGGATGATGCGGTCGTCCAGCCGGGTCCCGTTGATGTAGCGCATGGCGTTCTCCGCGTCTCCTCGGGAGTAATATCTTTAGGGTGGGGCGTTAAGGAAGAGGTGACCAATAGTAATCAATCAATCGTATTTATTGAGCGCTTACTGTCATCCTCAATCGTATTTATTGAGCGCTTACTGTGTGCAGAGCACTGGACTAAGCGCTTGGGAAGTACAAATTGGCAACATATAGAGACAGTCCCTACCCAACAGTGGGCTCACACTTGGGCACTGTACTAAGCGCCTTCAAGGCCCTACTGAGAGCTCACCTCCTCCAGGAAGCCTTCCCAGACTGAGCCCCCTCCTTCCTCTCCCCCTCGCCCCTCACTCCATCCCCCCGTCTTACCCCCTTCCCTTCCCCACAGCACCTGTATGTATGTATGTACCTATTTATTACTCTATTTATTTTACTTGTACATGTCTATTCTATTTATTTATTTTACTTGTACATACCTATTCTATTTTATTTCGTTAATATGTTTGGTTTTGTTCCCTGTCCCCCCCTTCTAGACTGTGAGCCCGCTGTTGGGTAGGGACCGTCTCTATATGTTGCCAACTTGGACTTCCCAAGCGCCTAGTCCAGTGCTCTGCACCCAGTAAGCGCTCAATAAATACGATTGATTGATTGATTGGCACATAATAATGATAATAATAATGATGATGGCATTTGTTAGGCGCTTACTATGTGCAGAGCACTGTTCTAAGCGCTGGGGGGGGTGGGGGGGGATATGAGGCCATCAGTTTGTCCCACGGGGAGCTCGCGGTCGGGAAAGCGGCAGATGTCAATTTCCCAAGGAGGGAAGGACTTCTACCTCACGGGCCCAACCGGGATTAGTGACGACGGCATCTCTAGAATTAGACTGTGAGCCCACTGTTGGGTAGGGACCGTCCCTATATGTTGCCAACTTGGACTTCCCAAGCGCTTAGTACAGTGCTCTGCACACAGTAAGCGCTCAACAAATACGATTGATTGATTGATAGAACCCCTCCCATCCAAGCCACCCTCTCACCGATCGGAGCAGTCGTCCTTTCCCTCCTTGAAGCAGCGTGGCTCTGTGGAAAGAGCCCGGGATGGGGAGGCTGAGGTCGTGGGTTCTAATCCCGGCCCCCCGCCACATTTGCTGAGCCTCAGTGACCTCATCTGGGAAATGGAGATGAAGACTGTGAGCCCCCCGTGGGACAACCTGATCACCTCATATCCACCCCCAGCGCTTAGAACAGTGCTTTGCACATAGTGAGCGCTTAACAAACTCCATCATTATTATTATTATCATTACTGACAATTGCACCAGCCTCCTTGCTGACCTCCCGGCCTCCTGTCTTTCCCCACCCCGGCGTGGCCTGGATTGTCTTCCTAAATTCATTCATTCATTCAATCGTATTTACTGAGCGCTTACTGTGTGCAGAGCACTGGACTAAGCGCTTGGGAAGTACAAGCTGGCAACAGATTCATTCAATCGTATTTATTGAGCGCTTACAGTGTGCAGAGCACTGTACTAAGCGCTTGGGAAGTACAAGTTGGCAACATATTCATTCATTCATTCGTCCTTACTGAGCGCTTACTGTGTGCAGAGCACTGGACCAAGCGCTTGGGAAGTACAAGTTGGCAACATATTCATTCATTCATTCAATCGTATTTACTGAGCGCTTACTGTGTGCAGAGCACTGGACTCAGCGCTTGGGAAGTACAAGTCAGCAACATAGTCACTCATTCATTCAATCGTATTAACTGAGCACTTACAGTGTGCAGAGCACTGTACTAAACGCTTGGGAAGTACAAGTTGGCAACATATTCATTCATTCATTCAATTGTCTTTATTGAGCGCTTACTGTGTGCAGAGCACTGTACTAAGCGCTTGGGAAGTGCAAGTTGGCAACATCTGGAGACGGTCCCTACCCAACAGCGGGCTCACAGTCTAAATGTTCATGTCCCCGCTTCTCACAAACCGCCCACGGCGACATCCAACGGAGAGTCCTTCCCCTCACTGCCTCAAAGGCGCTCAATCGGCTCTCCCTCTCCTACCCTGATTTCCCCCGACAACTCAGCCCACATACTTGGCTCCCCTAAATCCACCCTACTCACCGCCTCTCGATTCCGTCTACCCCGTCGCCGACCCCTTACCTATAACCTCCCTAGGGGCCAGAAATCCCTCCCCTTTCAGATCCAACCACCTCTCTCCTGCCAAAAAAGGCAAAAATAATAATCATCATCATCATCCTCCTCCTCATCATCCCATCTCCTCCAAGAAGGCTTCCCCACCGGCCCTCATTTCCTCCCTCTCCCTTCTGGGGCACTGATAATAATAATAATAATAATAATGGTATTTGTTAAGCGCTATTACGTGCCAAGCACTGTTCTAAGCGCTGGGGGGATACAGGGTGATGAGGTTGTCCCACGGGGCGCTCACAGTCTTCATCCCCATTTTCCAGATGAGGGAACTGAGGCCCAGAGAAGTGAAGCGACTTGCCCAAAGTCACCCAGCTGACAGTTGGCAGAGCCGGCATTCGAACCCATGACCTCTGACTCCAAAGCCCGGGCTCTTTCCACTGAGCCACGCTGCTTCTCCTAACGCACTTGATGGTCACCCCACCCTCAGTCCCACGGCGCTTGCCGTTTCCCCGATCTGTAATTCATTTCACGGTGGTCTCCCTCTCTAGACTGCAGGCTCCTCGCGGGCAGGGATCACACCTGCCAACTCTACCGTACTGTAGAGAGGCGGCGTGGCCTACTGGCAAGAATGTGGCCTTGGGAGTCGGAGGTCGTGGGTTCTAATCCCGCCTCCGCCACTAACCCGCTTTGTGACTTTGGGTGAGTCACTTAGCTTCTCTGTGCCTCAGTTCCCTCATCTGTAAAACAGGGATTAAGGCCGTGAGCCCCACGTGGGACAACCTGATCACCTTGCATCTCCCCCGGTGCTTGGCACATAGTAAGTGCTTAACAAATACCATCATCATTATATTATCATTATTATATAATTATATATTATATAATTATTATATATAATGTATGTACATGTAATTATATGTATATAATTATATATAATAATTATATTATAGAATAATAATATATTATTACTGAAGCAGTGTGGCTCAGTGGAAAGAGCATGGAGTCAGAGGTCATGGGTTCAAATCCCAGCTCTGCCAACTGACAGCTTCTCTGTGCCTCAGTTCCCTCATCTGGAAAATGGGGATTAAGACTGTGAGCCCCGCTTTGGGACAACCTGATCACCTGGGAACCTCCCCAGCGCTTAGAACAGTGCTTTGCGCATAGTAAGCACTTAACAAATACCATCATCATTATTATTATTATTATTATTATTATTTATTATTATTATTGTTATTATTATTACTGAAGCAGCGTGGCTCAGTGGAAAGAGCCCAGGCTTTCGAGTCAGAGATCATGGGTTCAAACCCCAGCTCTGCCAATTGTCAGCTGTGTGACTTTGGGCAAGTCATTTCACTTCTCAGGGCCTCAGTTCCCTCATGTGGAAAATGGGGATGAAGACTGTGAGCCCCGCTTTGGGACAACCTGATCACCTGGTAACCTCCCCAGCGCTTAGTACGGTGCTTTGCACATAGTAAGCGCTTAACAAATGCCGTCACTATTATCACCGCGACTCTCCCAAACAGTTGTTTCAGCGCTCGGGCCATAACGAGCACCAATAGACAGCCCTGACGGATGGATGATTATTACATCAAGGCCCTACTGAGAGCTCACCTCCTCCAGGAGGCCTTCCCAGACTGAGCCCCTTCCTTTCTCTCCCCCTCCTCCCCCTCTCCATCCCCCCCACCTTACCTCCTTCCCTTCCCCACAGCACCTGTATATATGTATATATGTTTGTACAGATTTATTACTCTATTTATCTTACTTGTACATATCTATTCTATTTTTTGTTAGTATATTTGGTTTTGTTCTCTGCCTCCCCCTTCTAGACTGCGAGCCCGCTGTTGGGTAGGGACCGTCTCTATGTGTTGCCGACTTTTACTTCCCAAGCGCTTAGTACAGCGCTCTGCACACAGTAAGCGCTCAATAAATACGATTGATTGATTGATTACATCTGTAAAAGGCGTGCTAAGTAGAGACGCGGGAATCAGATCGGACCGAGTCCTCCGGTCCACGCGCAGCCCCGTGGGAGCGGCGATCTCAGCCCCATTTTCCAGCCGGGACAGCGGAGGCTCAGAGGGGTTAAGCCACTCGCCCGCGGGCACCCAGCGGGCCGCGCTCCCAAAGGATACTCAACGAAACAGAAGCCGCAGGCGGTTTTTTTCACTTTGTCCAGGCCCATGACGATCTTCTTGATGTCTCCGCTTTTGCCGAACAGCTCGTAGATCTGCTCTTCGGTCGTATAAAAGGAGAGATTGCCCACGTACAAGGTGCAGCTCTTCAACAGCAGCTTTTCCTGATCCTGTTTATTGCCCTGGAATCGCCAATCCACACCTGGAAGTTAGCCTTCCAAGCCACCCCGCCAAAGATGCACTCGCGGGAGACGGCACAACCTTGTTAATTTGAAATTCAGGAGAGCGAAGAACAGGGCAGCGGGGTCAACTTGGAATTCAGGAGAGGGATCGGGGTCAGGTGTGCTGGGAACCAAAACCCGAGCAACTGGGAATTTCAGCGTGGGGAAGAGGCCCTTCGGTCCTCATTTTCCCGCTTTTCTCCTAACGAGAATGCCCGAAAGGTGAACGTCTCATTTGCAGATTAACCCGAGGCCTCGATTTCCGTCGGAAGGCCGCACGTGTTGTCGGTACATCCGACAAAGGCGGGTTGGACGGACCAAATGAGCCGCTGGAGTTTTTTTTTATGGCATTTATTAAGCGCTTACTATGCGCAAAGCACTGTTCTAAGCACTGGGGAGGAGACAAGGTGATCAGGTTGTCCCCCGGGGGGCTCACGGTCTTCATCCCCATTTTCCAGAGTTCAGGAATGGGCCGCGGCCCGGCTCGGCCACGAGCCGCACGGAATCAGACCGTCGAGCGGTTGGGGCGAAGAGGTCGACGGCTCTTTCTTCCCCAAAATGGGACAGCGAGGGACAGAAGAGGAGTTGGAAGAAAAGAAACGTATTCCCGGATCTTTCCATTAGGGAAGGAGGGAGGGTAGGAACCCGACTTGCAAAGCACTACGCTCTTGTCCCATCTCGCGCGGACTTGGGAGTCGGAGGTTGTGGGTTCTAATCCTCACTCTGCCGCTTGGGTGCTGTGTGGCCTCGGGAAAGCCACTTCACTTCTCTGGGCTTGAGTTCCCTCATCTGCAACACGGGGATGTACACTGTGAGCCCCACGCGGGACAACCCGATGATCGTGTACCCGCTCCGGCGCTTAGAACAGTGCCTGGCACGTAGTAAGCGCTTAACAACTACCATTGGAAGCAGCGTGGCTTAGGGGAAAGAGCCCGGGCTTGGGTCGCGGGTTCTAATCCAGACTCCGCCACTTATCTGCTCCATGGGACTTTGGGCAAGTCACTTCACTGGGCCTCAGTGACCTCACCTGTAAAATGGGGATGAAGACTGTGGGCCCCACGTGGGACAATCTGATTACCCTGTATCTCCCCCAGCGCTTAGAACGGGGCTTGGCACACAGTAAGCGCTTCACAAATACCATCATCATCATTATTATTATCCCGACTCCGCCGCTTGTCTGCTGTGTGACTTTGGGCGAGTCACTTCCCTTCTCTGGGCCTCAGTTCCCTCATCTGTAAAATGGGGATGAAGACTGTGAGCCCCAACTGGGACAACCTGACGACCTTGTATCTCCCCCTGCGCTCAGAACAGCGCTTGGCACAGAATAAGCGCTTGATAAATACCAATATTATCATCATTATTCTCTGGGCCTCAGTGGCCTCATAACAAACACCAACATTATTATTATTCTCTGGGCCTCAGTCGCCTCATCTGTAAAATGGGAATGAAGACTGTGAGCCCCACCTGGGACAACCTGAAGACCTTGTATCTCCCCCAGCGCTTAGAACAGCGTTTGGCATAGAATAAGTGCTTGATAAATACCAATATTATGATTATTCTCTGGGCCTCAGAGGCCTCATAACAAATACCAACATCATTATTATTATTATTACTATTATTATTCTCTGGGCCTCAGCTGCCTCATCTGTAAAATGGGGATGAAGACTGTGAGCCCCACGTGGGACAACCTGACGACCTTGTATCTCCCCCTGCGCTCAGAACAGCGCTTGGCACAGAGTAAGCGCTTGATAAATACCAATATTATTATTATTCTCTGGGCCTCAGTGGCCTCATAACAAACACCAACATAATTATTATTCTCTGTGCCTCAGTCACCTCATCTGTAAAATGGGGATGAAGACTGTGAGCCCCACGTGGGACAACCTGACGACCTTGTATCTCCCCCCGCGCTCAGAACAGTGCTTAGCACAGAATAAGCGCATGATAAATACCAATACTGTTATTATTCTTCTCTGGGCCTCAGTCGCCTCATCTGTAAAATGGGGATGAAGACTGTGAGCCCCACGTGGGACAACCTGATGATCTTGTATCTCCCCCAGTGCTTAGAACAGCACTTGGCATAGAATAAGCACTTGATAAATACCAATATTATTATTATTATTCTCTGGACCTCAGTGGCCTCATAACAAACACCAACATTATTATTATTATTATTATTATTATTATTATTATTATTATTATTATTCTCTGGGCCTCAGTCGCCTCATCTGTAAAATGGGGATGAAGACTGTGAGCCCCACGTGGGACAACCTGACGACCTTGTATCTCTCCCAGGGCTTAGAACAGCGGTTGGCACAGAATAATCGCTTGATAAATACCAATATTTTATTATTATTATTCTCTGGGCCTCAGTTGCCTCATAACAAATCCCAACATTATTCCTACTATTCTCCGGGCCTCAGTCGCTTCATAACAAATACCGACATTATTACTATTATTATTCTCTGGGCCTCAGTCGCCTCATCTGTAAAATGGGGATGAAGACTGTGAGCCCCACGTGGGACAACCTGACGACCTTGTATCTCCCCCAGCACTCAGAACAGCACTTGGCACAGAATAATCGCTTGATAAATACCAATATTATTATTATTATTATTCTCTGGGCCTCAGTGGCCTCATAACAAATACCAACATTATTCCTACTATTCTCCGGGCCTCAGTCGCTTCATAACAAATACCGACATTATTACTATTATTATTCTCTGGGCCTCAGTCACCTCATCTGTAAAATGGGGATGAGGGCTGGGAGCCCCACGTGGGATGATGTGTTCACCTTGTATCCGCCCCAGTGCTTAGAAGAGCGCTTTGCACGTAGTAAGCGCTTAACAAATGCCGGCATTATCATTATTATATTCCGAAATAGCTTAAAATTTGGTACACGTTGCTTTTATGACCCGAAAAGGGATCGTTGCTGTGAGCCCCCCGTGGGACCACCTGATCACCTTGTAACCTCCCCAGCGCTCAGAACAGTGCTTGGCACGTAGTAAGCGCCTAACAAATGCCAGCACTATTATTATTATTACTGTTATATTCTGAAATAGCTTAAATCTTCGTATACGTTGCTTTTAAAACCCAAAAAGGGATCGTTGCTGTGAGCCCCCCGGGGGACCACCTGATCACCTTGTAACCTCCCCAATGCTTAGAACAGTGCTTGGCACGTAGTAAGCACCTAACAAATGCCGGCGTCATCGCTATAATATTCTGAAATAGCGTAAAATTTGGTAGACGTTGATTTTTAGGAGAAGCGGCGTGGCTCAGTGGAAAGAGCCTAAGCTTTGGAGCCAGAGGTCGTGGGTTCTAATCCCGACTTCCCAATTGTCGGCCGTGTGACTTTGGGCAAGTCACTTCACTTCTCTGGGCCTCAGTTACCTCAGCTGCAAAATGGGAGTGAAGACTGTGAGCCCCCCGGGGCACCACCTGATCGCCCTGTAACCTCCCCAGCGCTTAGAACAGCGCTTTGCACGTAGTAAGCGCTTAACAAACGCTGGCATTATCATTATTCTATTCTGAAATGGCTTAAAATTTGGTGTATGTTGCTTTCACGACCTGAAAAGGGATTGTTGCCGTGAGCCCCCCTTGGGGCCCCCTGATCACCTGGTATCCCTCCCGGCGCTTAGAACAGTGCTTGGCATGTAGTAAGCGCCTAACAAATGCCGACATTATCGTTATTATATTCTGAAATAGCTTAAAATTTGGTATGCGTTGCTTTTAAGACGCAAAAAGGGATCGTTGCTATGAGCCCCCGTGGGACCCCCTGATCACCTGGTAACCGCCCCCCCCCCCACCCCCCGCGCTTAGAACAGTGCTTTGCACGTAGTAAGCGCTTAACAAATGCCAGCATTATTATTATTATAATAATACTCTGAAATACCTTAAACTCTCGTACACGTTGCTTTTAAGACCTGAAAAGGGATCGTTGCTGTGAGCCCCCCATGGGACCACCTGCTCGCCTTATAACCTCCCCAGCGCTTAGAACAGTGCTTGGCACGTAGTAAGCGCCTAACAAATGCCAGTATCATCATTATTATTATATTCTGAAATAGCTTAAACCTTCGTACACGTTGCTTTTAAAACACGAAAAGGGATCGTTGCCGTGAGCCCCCCGTGGGACAACCTGATCACCTTGTAACCTCCCCAGCGCTTAGAACAGTGCTTGGCACGTAGTAAGCGCTTAACAAACACCGGCATTATCATTATTCTATTCTGAAATAGCTGCAAATTTGGTATATGTTGCTCTTAAGACGCGAAAAGGGATCGTTGCTGTGAGCCCCCCGTGGGACCCCCTGCTCACCTGGTATTCCCTCCCAGCGCTTAGAACAGTGCCTGGCACGTAGTAAGCGCTTAACAAACGCCAGCATCATTATTATTACTACAATATTCTGAAACGCCAGCATCATTATTATCACAATATTCTGAAATACCTTAAACTTTCGTACACGTTGCTTTTATGTCCGAAAAGGGATCGTTGCCATGAGCCCCCCGGGGCACCACCTGCTCATCTTGTAACCTCCTCAGCGCTTAGAACGGCGCTTGGCACGTAGTAAGCGCTTAACAAACGCAAGCATCATCATTATCACAATATTCTGAAATAGTTTAAACTTTCGTACACGTTGCTTTTAAGACCGAAAAGGGATCGTTGCCGTGAGCCCCTCGTGGGACCACCTGATCATCTTGTAACCTCCTCAGCGCTTGGAACAGTGCTTAGCACATAGTAACCGCCTAACAAACGCCGGCATTATCATTATTCTATTCTGAAACAGCTTCAAATTTGTGATACGTTGCTTTTAAGACGCGAAAAGGGATCGTTGCTATGAGCCCCCCGGGGGACCCCCTGCTCACCTGGTATTCCCTCCCAGCGCTTAGAACAGTGCTTGGCACGTAGTAAGCGCCTAACAAACACCGGCGTTGTCATCATTCTATTCTGAAATAGCTTCAAATTTGGTACACGTTGCTTTTAAGACGCGAAAGGGGATCGTTGCTATGAGCCCCCCGTGGGACCACCTGGTATCCCTCGCAGCACTTAGGACAGTGCTTGGCACGTAGTAAGCGCTTAACAAACGCCAGCATCGTTATTATTATAATATTCTGAAACGCCAGCATCGTTATTATTACAATATTCTGAGATACCCTAAACTTTCGCACACGTTACTTTTAAGACCGAAAAGGGCTCGTTGCTAAGAACGGCACGTAGTAAGCGCCCAACAGACGCCGGCATTGTCATCATTCTATTCTGAAATAGCTTAAAATTTGTTACACGTTGCTTTTAAGACGCGAAAAGGGGTCGTTGCTATGAGCCCCCCGTGGGACCCCCTGCTCACCTGGTATTCCCTCCCAGCGCTTAGAACAGTGCTTGGCACGTAGTAAGCGCTTAACAAACGCCAGCATCGTTATTATTATAATATTCTGAAACGCCAGCATCATTATTATTATACTATTCTGAAATAGTTCAAACCTTCATACACGCTGCTTTTATGTCTGAAAAGGGATCGTTGCCGTGAGCCCCCCGGGGAACCACCTGATCACCTTGTAACCTCTCCAGCGCTTAGAACAGTGCTCGGCACGTAGTAAGCGCTTAACAAATGCCAGCACAATTATTATTATTACTGTTATATTTTGAAATAGCTTAAACCTTGGTATACGTTGCTTTTAAGACGCGAAAAGGGCTCGTTGCCGTGAGCCCCCCGGGGGACCCCCTGATCACCCGGTAACCTCCCCAGCGCTTAGAACAGTGCTTGGCACGTAGTAAGCGCTTAACAAACGCCGGCATTATCATCATATTCTGAAATAGCTTAAAATTTGGTACACGTTGCTTTTAAGACGCAAAAAGGGCTCGTTGCCGTGAGCCCCCCGAGGGACCCCCTGCTCCCCCGGTAACCTCCCCAGCGCTCAGAACAGTGCTTGGCACGTAGTAAGCGCCTAACAGACGCCGGCATTGTCATTATTCTATTCTGAAAAAGCTTCAAATTTGGTACACGTTGCTTTTAAGACGCGAAACGGGCTCGTTGCCGTGAGCCCCCCGGGGGACCACCTGATCACCCGATAACCTCCCCAGCGCTTAGAACAGTGCTTGGCACGTAGTAAGCGCCTAACAAACGCCGGCATTATCATTATTCTATTCTGAAACAGCTTAAAATTTGTGATACGTTGCTTTTAAGACGCGAAAAGGGGTCGTTGCCATGAGCCCCCCGGGGGACCCCCTGCTCCCCCGGTAACCTCCCCAGCGCTCAGAACAGCGGTCGGCACGTAGTAAGCGCCTAACAGACACCGACATTGTCATTATTCTATTCTGAAATAGCTTAAAATTTGGTATACGTTGCTTTTAAGACGCGCAAAGGGCTCGTTGCTATGAGCCCCCCGTGGGACCACCTGGTATCCCTCCCAGCGCTTAGAACAGTGCTTGGCACGTAGTAAGCGCTTAACAAACACCAGCATCACTATTATTACAATATTCTGAAATAGCTTAAACTTTCGTACACGTTGCTTTTAAGACCTGAAAAGGGATCGTTGCCATGAGCCCCCCGGGGGACCCCCTGATCACCTGGTACCTCCCCAGCGCTTAGAACAGCGCTCGGCACGTAGTAAGCGCCTAACAAACGCCGGCGTTGTCATCATTCTATTCTGAAATAGCTTCAAATTTGGTACACGTTGCTTTTAAGACGCGAAAGGGGATCGTTGCTATGAGCCCCCCGGGGGACCCCCTGCTCACCTGGTATTCCCTCCCAGCGCTTAGAACAGTGCTCGGCACGTAGTAAGCGCCTAACAAACGCCAGCATCGTTATTATTATAATATTCTGAAACGCCAGCATCATTATTATTACAATATTCTGAGATACCCTAAACTTTCGTACACGTTGCTTTTAAGACCGAAAAGGGCTCGTTGCCGTGAGCCCCCCGGGGGACCCCCTGATCACCTGGTAACCTCCCCAGCGCTTAGAACAGCGCTCGGCACGTAGTAAGCGCCTAACAAACGCCGGCATTATCATTATTCTATTCTGAAACAGCTTAAAATTTGTGATACGTTGCTTTTAAGACGCGAAAAGGGATCGTTGCTATGAGCCCCCCGGGGGACCCCCTGCTCACCTGGTATTCCCTCCCAGCGCTTAGAACAGTGCTCGGCACGTAGTAAGCGCCTAACAAACGCCAGCATCGTTATTATTATAATATTCTGAAACGCCAGCATCATTATTATTACAATATTCTGAGATACCCTAAACAACTTTCGTACACGTTGCTTTTAAGACCGAAAAGGGCTCGTTGCCGTGAGCCCCCCCGGGGGACCCCCTGCTCACCTGGTAACCTCCCCAGCGCTTAGAACAGCGCTCGGCACGTAGTAAGCGCCTAACAAACGCCGGCATTATCATTATTCTATTCTGAAATAGCTTCAAATTTGTGATACGCTGCTTTTAAGACACGAAAAGGGCTCGTTGCCATGAGCCCCCCGGGGGACCCCCTGCTCCCCCGGTAACCTCCCCAGCGCTCAGAACAGCGGTCGGCACGTAGTAAGCGCCTAACAGACGCCGACATTGTCATTATTCTATTCTGAAATAGCTTAAAATTTGGTATACGTTGCTTTTAAGAGGCGCAAAGGGCTCGTTGCTATGAGCCCCCCGTGGGACCACCTGGTATCCCTCCCAGCGCTTAGAACAGTGCTTGGCACGTAGTAAGCGCTTAACAAACACCAGCATCACTATTATTACAATATTCTGAAATAGCTTAAACTTTCGTACACGTTGCTTTTATGACCGAAAAGGGATCGTCGCCGTGAGCCCCCCGGGGGACCCCCTGATCCCCCGGTAACCTCCCCAGCGCTTAGAACAGCACTTGGCACGTAGTAAGCGCCTAACAAACGCCGGCGTTGTCATCATTCTATTCTGAAATAGCTTCAAATTTGTTACACGTTGCTTTTAAGACGCGAAAGGGGATCGTTGCTATGAGCCCCCCGGGGGACCCCCTGCTCACCTGGTATTCCCTCCCGGCGCTTAGAACAGTGCTCGGCACGTAGTAAGCGCTTAACAAACGCCAGCATCGTTATTATTATAATATTCTGAAACACCAGCATCATTATTATTACAATATTCTGAGATACCCTAAACTTTCGTACACGTTGCTTTTAAGACCGAAAAGGGCTCGTTGCCATGAGCCCCCCGGGGGACCCCCTGCTCCCCCGGTAACCTCCCCAGCGCTTAGAACAGCGCTCGGCACGTAGTAAGCGCCTAACAGACGCCGGCATTGTCATTATTCTATTCTGAAATAGCTTAAAATTTGGTATACGTTGCTTTTAAGACGCGCAAAGGGCTCGTTGCTAAGAGCCCCCCGTGGGACCACCTGGTATCCCTCCCAGCGTTTAGAACAGTGCTTGGCACGTAGTAAGCGCTTAACAAACACCAGCATCACTATTATTATAACATTCTAAAATACCTTAAACTTTCGTACACGTTGCTTTTATGACCGAAAAGGGATCGTCGCTGTGAGCCCCCCGGGGGACCCCCTGATCACCTGGTAACCTCCCCAGCGCTTAGCACAGTGCTTGGCACGTAGTAAGCGCCTAACAAACGCCGGCATTGTCATTATTCTATTCTGAAATAGCTTCAAATTTGTGATACGCTGCTTTTAAGACGCGAAAAAGGCTCGTTGCCATGAGCCCCCCGTGGGACCCCCTGCTCACCTGGTATTCCCTCCCAGCGCTTAGAACAGTGCTTGGCACGTAGTAAGCGCTTAAACGCCAGCATCATCATTACTATAATACTCTGAAACGCCAGCATCATTATTATTATACTATTCTGAAATAGTTCAAACCTTCATACACGTTGCTTTTACGTCTGAAAAGGGATCGTTGCCATGAGCCCCCCGGGGAACCACCTGATCACCTTGTAACCTCTCCAGCGCTTAGAACAGTGCTCGGCACGTAGTAAGCGCTTAACAAATGCCAGCACAATTATTATTATTACTGTTATATTCTGAAATAGCTTAAACCTTGGTATACGTTGCTTTTAAGACCCGAAAAGGGATCGTTGCCGTGAGCCCCCCCGGGGGACCCCCTGCTCACCTGGTAACCTCCCCAGCGCTTAGAACAGCGCTCGGCACGTAGTAAGCGCCTAACAAACGCCGGCATTGTCATTATTCTATTCTGAAACAGCTTAAAATTTGTGATACGTTGCTTTTAAGACACGAAAAGGGCTCGTTGCTATGAGCCCCCCGGGGGATCCCCTGCTCACCTGGTATTCCCTCCCAGCGCTTAGAACAGCGCTTGGCACGTAGTAAGCGCCTAACAAACGCCGGCGTTGTCATCATTCTATTCTGAAATAGCTTCAAATTTGTTACACGTTGCTTTTAAGACGCGAAAAGGGCTCGTTGCTGTGAGCCCCCCGGGGGACCCCCTGCTCACCTGGTATTCCCTCCTAGCGCTTAGAACAGCGCTCGGCACGTAGTAAGCGCCTAACAAACGCCGGCATTGTCATTATTCTATTCTGAAATGGCTTCAAATTTGGTATACGTTGCTTTTAAGACGCGAAAGGGGATCGTTGCTATGAGCCCCCCGGGGGACCCCCTGCTCACCTGGTATTCCCTCCCAGCGCTTAGAACAGTGCTCGGCACGTAGTAAGCGCCTAACAAACGCCAGCATCGTTATTATTATAATATTCTGAAACGCCAGCATCATTATTATTACAATATTCTGAGATACCCTAAACTTTCGTACACGTTGCTTTTAAGACCGAAAAGGGCTCGTTGCCGTGAGCCCCCCGGGGGACCCCCTGATCACCTGGTAACCTCCCCAGCGCTTAGAACAGCGCTCGGCACGTAGTAAGCGCCTAACAAACGCCGGCATTATCATTATTCTATTCTGAAACAGCTTAAAATTTGTGATACGTTGCTTTTAAGACGCGAAAAGGGATCGTTGCTATGAGCCCCCCGGGGGACCCCCTGCTCACCTGGTATTCCCTCCCAGCGCTTAGAACAGTGCTTGGCACGTAGTACGCGCCTAACAAACGCCGGCGTTGTCATCATTCTATTCTGAAATAGCTTCAAATTTGGTACACGTTGCTTTTAAGACGCGCAAGGGGCTCGTTGCTATGAGCCCCCCGTGGGACCACCTGGTATCCCTCCCAGCGCTTAGAACAGTGCTCGGCACGTAGTAAGCGCTTAACAAACACCAGCATCACTATTATTACAATATTCTGAAATAGCTTAAACTTTCGTACACGTTGCTTTTAAGACCTGAAAAGGGATCGTTGCCATGAGCCCCCCGGGGGACCCCCTGATCACCCGGTAACCTCCTCAGCGCTTAGAACAGTGCTCGGCACGTAGTAAGCGCCTAACAAACGCCGGCATCAGCATTATTCTATTCTGAAATAGCTTAAAATTTGTTACACGTTGCTTTTAAGACGCGAAAAGGGGTCGTTGCCATAAGCCCCCCGGGGGACCCCCTGATCCCCCGGTAACCTCCCCAGCGCTCAGAACAGCGCTCGGCACGTAGTAAGCGCCTAACAAACGCCGGCATCAGCATTATTCTATTCTGAAATAGCTTAAACTTTCGTACACGTTGCTTTTAAGACCTGAAAAGGGATCGTTGCCATGAGCCCCCCCTTGGTACCCCCTGATCACCCGGTAACCTCCTCAGCGCTTAGAACAGTGCTCGGCACGTAGTAAGCGCCTAACAAACGCCGGCATCAGCATTATTCTATTCTGAAATAGCTTAAAATTTGTTACACGTTGCTTTTAAGACGCGAAAAGGGGTCGTTGCCATAAGCCCCCCGGGGGACCCCCTGATCCCCCGGTAACCTCCCCAGCGCTCAGAACAGCGCTCGGCACGTAGTAAGCGCCTAACAAACGCCGGCATCAGCATTATTCTATTCTGAAATAGCTTAAACTTTCGTACACGTTGCTTTTAAGACCTGAAAAGGGATCGTTGCCATGAGCCCCCCCTTGGTACCCCCTGATCACCCGGTAACCTCCTCAGCGCTTAGAACAGTGCTTGGCACGTAGTAAGCGCCTAACAAACGCCGGCATCAGCATTATTCTATTCTGAAATAGCTTAAAATTTGTTACACGTTGCTTTTAAGACGCGAAAAGGGGTCGTTGCCATAAGCCCCCCGGGGGACCCCCTGATCACCCGGTAACCTCCCCAGCACTTAGAACAGCGCTCGGCACGTAGTAAGCGCCTAACAAACGCCGGCATTATCATTATTCTATTCTGAAACAGCTTAAAATTTGTGATACGTTGCTTTTAAGACGCGAAAAGGGGTCGTTGCCATGAGCCCCCCGGGGGACCCCCTGCTCCCCCGGTAACCTCCCCAGCGCTCAGAACAGCGGTCGGCACGTAGTAAGCGCCTAACAGACGCCGACATTGTCATTATTCTATTCTGAAATAGCTTAAAATTTGGTATACGTTGCTTTTAAGACGCGCAAAGGGCTCGTTGCTATGAGCCCCCCGTGGGACCACCTGGTATCCCTCCCAGCGTTTATAACAGTGCCTGGCACGTAGTAAGCGCTTAACAAACACCAGCATCACTATTATTATAACATTCTAAAATACCTTAAACTTTCGTACACGTTGCTTTTATGACCGAAAAGGGATCGTCGCCGTGAGCCCCCCGGGGAACCCCCTGCTCCCCCGGTAACCTCCCCAGCGCTTAGAACAGCGCTCGGCACGTAGTAAGCGCCTAACAAACACCGGCATTGTCATTATTCTATTCTGAAATAGCTTCAAATTTGTTACACGTTGCTTTTAAGACGCGAAAGGGGATCGTTGCCGTGAGCCCCCCGGGGGACCCCCTGCTCACCTGGTATTCCCTCCCGGCGCTTAGAACAGTGCTCGGCACGTAGTAAGCGCCTAACAAACGCCAGCATCGTTATTATTATAATATTCTGAAACGCCAGCATCGTTATTATTACAATATTCTGAGATACCCTAAACTTTCGTACACGTTGCTTTTAAGACCGAAAAGGTACCGTTGCTATGAGCCCCCCCCCCCCCCCCGGCGCTCAGCACGTAGCCGGCGCTTCTCGGAGGCCTCCGTGGCGCCTAGTAAGCTCCCCCCCGTCCGTCCGTCCGTCCGCCCTGACCCTGAAGTGCTGGTCCCGGTACTGGCTGAGCTCCACGTAGGAGTCGCTGCGCAGCGCGTTGAGCAGGGTGGCGGACATGGCGGACGGCCCCGGACCGGAAGCCGGAAGCGCGGGGACCGGAAGCGCGGGGACCGGCGGCCAATGGGCGCGGCGGAGGCGGGGGCGGGACTTCCGGCGCCCTCCCCCCCCCCCGTGTCGTCACTTCCGCCCGGTCCCGTCCCGGTCCCAAGGCCCGCCGTCGGCCATGGGGCTGCGGCGTCGGCTGGCGGCGGCGCTGCGGGCGGCGGCGCTGGGGGTCGGCCGTGCGGCGGCGCTGTCGGAGCGGCTGGAGGAGCGGCTGTCGGAGTGGCCGCCCCTGCGCGGCGCCGCCAGGGTGGCCGCCCGGGGCCTGCTGCGGGCCCAGCGCCGCGCACGGAGGGCCGGCGGGGGCCTGGGGGCGGGGGCCGGGGGCCGGGCTCCCCCGACGCCCGGCGCGGGGAACAAACCCTGACGGGCGGGCACACACACACACACACACACACACACACGGTGTGGGGGGGGGCTTGGACCCCCACCATCATCCCCCGCGGGGGGCCTGGGCCTCCACCGTCATCCCCCCCAACCCGGGAGACTTGGGCCTCTAGGACATCCCTGGTGGGAGGCCTGGGTCTCGACCATCATCCCCCTCCTTGGGGTCCTGGGCCTCGACCATCATCCCCCCCTGGGGGGCCTGGGCCTCGATAACATCCCTGATGGGGGTCCTGGGCCTCGACCATCACGACCATCATTCCCCCCCCCAGGGAGACTTGAGCCTCTAACATCCCTGATGGGGCGCCTGAGCCTCAGCCATCATCCCCCCCTTGGGGGGCCTGGGCCTCGACCATCCCCCCCCCCCCCCCAGGAGATTTAGGCCTCTATAACGACCCCGCTGAGGGTCCTGGGCCTCGACCATCATCTCCCCCCACCCGAGAGACTTGGGCCTCTAACATCCCTGATGAGGGTCCTGGGCCTTGACCATCATCTCCCCCCACCCGGGAGACTTGGGCCTCTAACATCCCTGATGAGGGTCCTGGGCCTTGACCATCATCTCCCCCCACCCGGGAGACTTGGGCCTCTAACATCCCTGATGGGAGGCCTGGGCCTCGACCATCATGCCCCCCTAGGGGTCCTGGGCCTCAACCATCATCCCCCCCGGGGGTCCTGGGCCTCAACCATCATCCCCCCCTGGGGGTCCTGGGCCTCGACCATCAACCCTCCCAGAAGACTTGGGCCTCAACCATCGTCCCCCCACAGGGGTCCTGGGCCTCGGCCATCACCCCCCCCGGAAGACTGGGGCCTCCAACATCCCTGATGGGGGTCCTGAGCCTCAACCATCATCCCCCCCTGGGGGGCCTGAGCCTCGACCATCATCCCTTCAGGGAGTCCTGGGCCTCGGCCATCCCCCCCCGCCCGGAAGACTGGGGCCTCCAACATCCCTGATGGGGGTCCTGAGCCTCAACCATCATCCCCCCCTGGGGGGCCTGAGCCTCGACCATCATCCCTTCAGGGAGTCCTGGGCCTCGGCCATCACCCCCCCCCCCGGAAGACTGGGGCCTCCAACATCCCTGATGGGGGTCCTGAGCCTCAACCATCATCCCCCCCTGGGGGGCCTGAGCCTCGACCATCATCCCTTCAGGGAGTCCTGGGCCTCGGCCATCCCCCCCCCGCCCGGAAGACTGGGGCCTCCAACATCCCTGATGGGGGTCCTGAGCCTCAACCATCATCCCCCCCTGGGGGGCCTGAGCCTCGACCATCATCCCTTCAGGGAGTCCTGGGCCTCGGCCATCCCCCCCCCCCGGAAGACTGGGGCCTCCAACATCCCTGATGGGGGTCCTGAGCCTCAACCATCATCCCCCCCTGGGGGGCCTGAGCCTCGACCATCATCCCTTCAGGGAGTCCTGGGCCTCGGCCATCACCCCCCCCAGAAGACTGGGGCCTCCAACATCCCTGATGGGGGTCCTGAGCCTCAACCATCATCCCCCCCTGGGGGGCCTGAGCCTCGACCATCATCCCTTCAGGGAGTCCTGGGCCTCGGCCATCCCCCCCCGGAAGACTGGGGCCTCCAACATCCCTGATGGGGGTCCTGAGCCTCAACCATCATCCCCCCCTGGGGGGCCTGAGCCTCGACCATCATCCCTTCAGGGAGTCCTGGGCCTCGGCCACCCCCCCCCCCGCCCGGAAGACTGGGGCCTCCAACATCCCTGATGGGGGTCCTGAGCCTCAACCATCATCCCCCCCTGGGGGGCCTGAGCCTCGACCATCATCCCTTCAGGGAGTCCTGGGCCTCGGCCATCCCCCCCCCGCCCGGAAGACTGGGGCCTCCAACATCCCTGATGGGGGTCCTGAGCCTCAACCATCATCCCCCCCTGGGGGGCCTGAGCCTCGACCATCATCCCTTCAGGGAGTCCTGGGCCTCGGCCATCACCCCCCCCCCCGGAAGACTGGGGCCTCCAACATCCCTGATGGGGGTCCTGAGCCTCAACCATCATCCCCCCCTGGGGGGCCTGAGCCTCGACCATCATCCCTTCAGGGAGTCCTGGGCCTCAAGCATCACCTCCGCGCCCCGGGGGTCATGGGCCTCTAACATTTCCTCCGGGGGTCCTGGGCCCCCAACCATCATCCCCCCTGGGGGATCCTAGGCCTCGACCCTCATCCCCTCTGGGGGTCCTGGGCCCCAACCATCAGCCCTTCGGGGAGTCCTGGGCCTCCAACATCATCCCCCCAGGGGGGTTCAAGCCCCAAGCCTCCCCCGACCCTTGAAAAACCAAGAGCCCGCGGGGGCCTGGGCCTCCGCCTCCTGCCAGCACCTCATCCTCAGCCTCTCCAGCGCCTGGGACCCTGCCCGGCGATGCCACACGCCTGCCGCCCCCCGGGAGCCTCCGCGGAGCCGGCTGACTCTTCCCAAGCTCAGACATTTCACACCTGACCGACTGCATCCGAGTCCACAGCGCACGGCCTTCGGGGCTTCCTCCCGTCGGCCCTGGGTGGCTCCCCCGTCTCTGTGTGGGAGAGACAAGACACGCAGCCGACAGACGTTTCAAATTAAAATGCGATTATCTTATCACGTGCAGTTTTTCTGGGGCAAGAATTCAGGCTGGAATCTCACCAAGGCTCGGGGTTACGGGTGGCACTCTGCTTGGGTCAGTCCATCGTACTTATTGAGCGCTTACCGCGTGCAGAGCACCGAATTAAGCACTCGGGAGAGAACCATCATCATCATCATCATCATCAATCGTATTTATTGAGCGCTTACTGTGTGCAGAGCACTGTACTAAGCGCTTGGGAAGTACAAGTTGGCAACATATAGAGACGGTCCCTACCCAACAGCGGGCTCACAGTCTAAAAGGGGGAGACAGAGAACAAAACCAAGCATACTAACAAAATAAAATAAATAGAATAGATATGTACAAGTAAAATAAATAGAGTAATAAATATGTACAAACATATATACAGATATATATATATATATATATACATAGTTACTAAAGTTCTCTGCACATAGTAATTGCCCAGTCAGTACTACTGATTGATTTTAAGTAGAAAGAGTTGAAACTCGAGGATGCAGATTTTGGTACTTGTTAGCACTAATAGGAGTTTGGGCGAGGAGGAGTTGGAAACTTACATATGAGGATTTGGGATTATTTGTGAATTTCATTAATTCCTGTTCCCCATCATTAGCAGTCGATCGATCGATGGTATTTCTTGAGGAGAACTCGAGTCGACAATCGATCGATGGTATTCCTTGAGGACTACACCTTCAGGGTGGGGATTTTCTTTGGAACAGTTTCCCTCAGGACCCATCTGTCGGGCAGGCCTCCTTGATTTGTGTTCACCTAATGCCTTTCACCATCTTCACCATGCCGATTTTTACAAATTTGAGTCCCAAGGCTGATTTCAGATAAGAAACCTACGTCTTAGGACAAGATGAGCGATACTTACCCTGCATGACGTTTTCCGTTTTTGAGAGAGGCAGAAAGTAAGCGAGAAGCAGGGTGGTGTCACGAGCCTGAGTGTCAAGGTTCTGGGTTCTAATCCCCGTCCCACCACTTGTCTGCCGTGTAACCTTGGGCAAGTCGCTTCTCCATACCTCCGTTACCTCGTCCGCACACTGGGTTTTCAGACTGCGAGCCCCACGCGGGGCCGCGTGATGATCATGTTTCTACCCCAGTGTTACGTGCGGATACCTGGAACTCAGTAAGCACTTAACGAGTATCGTTCAAAAAAGTCGGTGTAAGTCAAAAATACGCATATATGCTGAAGGTAGTTGAATAAACAAGTTTTAGGGGTGGCCGTTGAGGGATGCGACCTGGGAAAGTGGACTGAATCAGCGATCGCCTCTTAGAAGCGGAGGGCTTTGAAGGTGGGGAGAGCCGATGTCTGGCAGAGCTAGAGAGGGAGGGAGCTCAGCAGCCTCAACACTTCGTACTGCAGCGTGGGTCATCTTCACGCTCAACACACAGCTCTCTTTTTTCTGGCATTTGTTAAGCACTTCCCATGGACTAGGAACTGGGTAGATACAAGAGAATCAGAGTGGACCCGGTCCCTGTCCCACATGGGGCTCACAGTCTTAATCCCCATTTTACAGTTGAGGGAACGGGCGCGGAGAAGTGACGTGACTTACCCAAAGTCACACGGGAGACGAGCGGTGGAGGTGAGATTAGAACCCAGGTCCTTTGGGATCCCAGGCCCGTGCTCTCTCCGTTGGGCACACTGCTTCTCCTCACTTCAAAACCCTCCAAAGGCTTCCCGTTTCCTTCCACATCGAGCAAAAACTTCTCACAATGGGCTTCGAGGCTTCCCATCTAACACACCGGTCTCTTCACCCGCCACTCCCCATCTTGTTCATTCATTCATTCATTCAATCGTATTTATTGAGCGCTTACTGTGTGCAGAGCACTGTACTAAGCGCTTGGGAAGTCCAAGTTGGCAACATATAGAGACGGTCCCTACCCAACAGTGGGCTCAGAGTCTAGGACTTCTAGACTGTACCCTTGTTCCCTGTGAGCCCGTTGTTGCGTAGGGACCGTCTCTATATGTTGCCTGTTTGTACTTCCCAAGCGCTCAGTACACTGCTCTGCACACAGTAAGCGCTCAATAAATACAATTGAATGAATGAACGAACGAATCCCTCCCAAGTGGACCTTCTAACTGTCCCTCACTCTCCAATTTCCTATTTCTGTCCCCTCACCTGGAACTCCCTCTCTGAATCGAACCAACTGCAGCTCTCCCCACATTCAAACCCCTTCTAAGCGCTTAGTACAGTGCTCTGCACACAGTAAGCACTCACACGATCCCCCGAGCAGCTCACCTCCTCCAGGAGGCCTTCCCAGACTGAGCCCTCTCCCATCCTCCCCCACCTTACCTCCTTCCCCTCCCCACAGCACCTGTATATATGTTTGTACGGATTTATTATCATCATCATCATCAATCGTATTTATTGAGCGCTTACTATGTGCAGAGCACTGTACTAAGCGCTTGGGAAGTACAAATTGGCAACAATTTATTACTCTATTTTATTTGTGCATATTTATTCTATTTTGTTAATATGTTTTGTTGTCTGTCTCCCCCCTCTAGACTGTGAGCCCGCTGCTGGGTAGGGACCATCCCTATATGTTGCCGACTTGGACTTCCCAAGCGCTTAGTCCAGTGCTCTGCACACAGTAAGCGCTCAATAAATACGATTGAAGGAATGAATGAACTTCAAAACCCTCCAAATGCTTCCCGTTTCCTTCCACATCGAGCAAAAACTTCTCACAATGGGCTTCGAGGCTTCCCGTCTAACACACTGGTCTCTTCACCCGCCACTCCCCATCTTGTTTGTTTGTATGTTTGGTATTGTTTGGTTTTGTTCTCTGTCTCCCCCTTTTATCATCATCATCATCATCATCAATCGTATTTATTGAGCGCTTACTATGTGCAGAGCACTGTACTAAGCGCTTGGGAAGTACAAATTGGCAACATATAGAGACGGTCCCTACCCAACAGTGGGCTCACAGTCTAAAAGGGGGAGACGGAGAACAAAACCGAACATACTGACAAAATAAAATAAATAGAATAGATATGTACAAGTAAAATAAATAGAGTAATAAATATGTGAACCCACTGTTGGGTAGGGACCGTCTCCATATGTTGCCCATTTGTACTTCCCAAGTGCTCAGTACAGTGCTCTGCACACAGTAAGTGCTCAATAAATTGATTGATTGATTGTTCCCTGTGAGCCTGTTGTTGGGTAGGGACCATCTCCATATGTTGCCCATTGGTACTTCCCAAGCGCTCAGCACACTGCTCAGCACACAGTAAGCGCTCAATAAATACGATTGAATGAATGAACGAACGAATCCCTCCCAAGTGGATCTTCTAACCGTCCCTCACTCTCCAATTTCTTATTTGTGTTCCCTCACCAGGAACTCCCTCCCTCCCTGAATCGAACCAACTGCAGCTCTCCCCTCATTCAGACCCCCTCTAAAAATCTCACCTCCAACAAGGTGATTAATAATAATACAATAATGATGGTATATGTCAATAAATCCATCAGGGCCATTTACCGAGTGCTTACCGTATGCATAGCGCTGAACTAAGCCCTTGGGAGAGCACGACACAACAGAGTTCTCGACCGTGAGCCCGCTGTAGGGACTGTCTCTATATGTTGCCAATTTGTACTTCCCAAGCGCTTAGTACAGTGCTCTGCACATAGTAAGCGCTCAATAAATACGATTGATGATGATGTTGGGGAGGGACCGTCTCTAGATGTTGCCAACTTGTACTTCCCAAGCGCTTAGTACAGTGCGCTGCACACAGTAAGCGCTCAATAAATACGATTGAAAGAATGAATGAATGAGTTGGTAGACACATTCCCTGTCCACAAGCAGCTTACAGTCTAGAGAGGGAGACAGGCTTGAAAATAAACTTCCACCACCCTGAGTCATATCAATGCCAACGGCCAGCTCTGTCACATATATTGGTCCTCTAGACTGTAAGCACACTGCAGGCAAGAAATGTTTCTGTTTAGTGTACTCTCCCAAGCGCTTAGTACAGTGCACTGCACGCATTCATTCATTCATTCATTCATTCATTCAATCGTATTTATTGAGCGCTTACTGTGTGCAGAGCACTGTACTAAGCGCTTGGGAAGTACAAGTTGGCAACGTATAGAGACGGTCCCTACCCAAGCGCTTAGGACAGTACTTCGCACAGAGTAAATATGATGGAATGGAAGATTGCTCTGTCCTGATTGCTGGGATTTAGACGGTGCTTTCCTTAGCGGTGGTCCGCGTCTTTCGGAGCAATGAGCAGAGGGTGGAGCGCATCAATCAATCAATCGTATTTATTGAGCGCTTACTGTGTGCAGAGCACTGTACTAAGCGCTTAGGAAGTACAAGTTGGCAACATATAGAGACGGTCCCTACCCAACAGTGGGCTCACAGTCTAAATGGGGTCTCTCCTGCTTCCAGCAGAGAGCACCGAGGGCCTGACCGTTTCCACTCCCACGTTTCATTCCCCAGCAAATTCCCCTCGTTCATTCACTCAAACGTATATAGTGAGCGCTTACTGTGGGCAGAGCACTGTGCTAAGCGCTTGAATGCAACTCGCCTGCACAACTCGGCATTTCTCGGAAGCGGCGTGGCTCGGTGGGAAGAGCCCGGGCTTTGGAGTCAGAGGTCATGGGTTCTAATCCCACCTCTGCCAATTGTCAGCTGTGTGACTTTGGGCAAGTCACTTCACTTCTCTGTGCCTCAGTTACCTCATCTGCAAAATGGGGATTAAGACTGTGAGCCCCCAGTGGGACAACCTGATCACCTTGTAACCTCCCCAGGGCTTAAAACAGTGCTTTGCACATAGTAAGCGCTTAATAACTGCCATTATTATTACTATTATTATCTATTAGAACACGGTGTCCAGTTTTTACACTGAGCCCCTGTAAGGCCCTTTTCTCTCATTCGACCCCCGTATTCAGCCCGTCCCTAGATCCTGTAGGTTTTTCCTTCCTTTTTTTTCCCCCCCGAATCCACCCCTTCCCCTCCATCCACATTGCTGGTTTGCACTGGTCACATGTTACGCTGCAGGTTTGCACCAGTCACAGGTTGACTTGACTACTCCAGCGCTTAGAACAGTGCTTTGCACATTGTAAGCACTTAATAAATGCCACCATGATTATTATTATTATTACCTATTAGAACATGGTGTCCGGATTTAACACTGAGCCCCTGTAAGGCCCTTTTCTCTCATTTGACCCCCCATATTCAGCTGGTTCCCTAGATCCTGTAGGTTTTTCCTTCCTTATTTTTTCCCCCCCTGAATCCACCCCTTCCCCTCCATCCACATTGCTGGTTTGCACCGGCCACAGGTTGACTTGACTACTCCAGCGCTTAGAACAGTGCTTTGCACATAGTAAGTGCTTAATAAATGCAATTATTAGTATTATGATGATTATCTATTAGAACACGGTGTCCGGTTTTAACACTGAACCCCTGTAAGGCCCTTTTCTCTCATTCGACCCCCATATTCAGCCCGTCCCTAGATCCTGTAGGTTTTTTCTTCCTTTTTTTTTCCCCCTGAATCCACCCCTTCCCCTCCATCCACATTGCTGGTTTGCACCGGTCACATGTTACGCTGCTGGTTTGCACCGGTCACAGCTCGACTTGACTACTCCAGCGCTTAGAACAGTGCTTTGCACATAGTAAGCGCTTAATAAATGCCACCATCATTATTATTATTATTACCTATTAGAACACGGTGTCCGGTTTTAACACTGAGCCCCTGTAAGGCCCTTTTCTCTCTTTCGACCCCCGTATTCAGCCCGTCCCTAGATCCTGTAGGTTTTTCCTTCCTTTTTTTTTTCCCCCTGAATCCACCCCTTCCCCTCCATCCACATTTCTGGTTTGCACCGGTCACGTGTTACGCTGCTGCGTTGCACCGGTCACAGCTTGACTTGACTACTCCAGCGCTTAGAACAGTGCTTTGCACATAGTAAGCGCTTAATAAATGCCATCATCATGATTATTATTACTACGTCAGCCACCTTACTGACCTCTGGGGCCTCCAGACTCCCCGCCTCTCCTGTCCAGGCTTGATTCAGGGGCCTGGATCATTTTTCCAAGACAATAATTTGAGGACGTCTCCCCACTCCTCAGAAACCTCCGATGTTTGCCTGTTCCTCTCCCCATCAAGCAGAAACTCCCGAGTCCTGGCATTAAGGTACTCAATCAACTCTCTCTTCCTTACATCTCCTCACTCCTTTTCCACATCATCCCAATTGGCCCGAAACTTCCACTTTGCATCCTGCAGGCCGTTGCTCTCTCCATCTTCAAGGTCCTTCTGAATCACCTCTCACCCAGGAGGCTTTCCCTAATAATCTCTCATTTCCCCGTCTATTCCCCTCTATTATTATTAGAAGTGCCATTTCGGCACTTCTGTGCCACTCAAGCCCTCAGGGACGTAAATATCTTTATGTCCTGTTGCTTCCCCCGACCTGTAATTTAATTTCGTGTCCATCTCCTCTTCTTGACTGTAAGCTCCATGGGGGCAGGAACGAGTCTTCCCACTCCATTTTACTCCGCCAAGCCATTAGTACAGTGCTCAGCACAGAGTAAGCGCTCGGTAAATGCTCTTGATTAGTTAAGGTCCTAGAATGCTACAGTGTCGTAACCCCAAATATGAGGGTTTGGGGAGGCAAACTGAAGAGACCCTGTCCAGGCATCAGAACAGGCATCAGAAGCAGTGTGGCTCAGTGGAAAGAGCCCGGGCTTGGGAGTCAGAGGTCCTGGGTTCTAATCCCGGCTCTGGCACTTAGCTGTGTGACTTCGGGCAAGTCACTTGACTTCTCTGTGCCTCAGTTCCCTCGTCTGTAAAATGGGGATTAAGACTGTGATCCCCACAGTGGACAACCTGATCACCTTGTATCCTCCCCAGTGCTTCGCACATAGTAAGTGCTTAAAAAATGCCATCATTATTATTATGATGATCAGGAGATGAGTCTTACTTGGGTCCGGAGCTCTTAACGGTTTCACGGCTGTGACATGTTCCATACTGCTGGAACGCGTTCCACGAGAAGCAGCGTGGCTCAGCAGAGAGAGCGCGGGCTTGGGAGCCAGAGGTCATGGGTTCTAATCCCGGCTCCGCCACTTGTCAGCTGTGTGACTTTGGGCAAGTCACTTGACTTCTCTGGGCCTCAGTTCCCTCATCTGTAAAATGGGGATTGATACTGTGAGCCTCACGAGGGACAACCTGATCACCTTGTATCTCCCCCAGCGCTTAGAACAGTGCTTGGCACATAGTAAGCGCTTAACAAATGCCATTATTAATAATAATAATAATGATGGCATTTATTAAGCGCTTACTATGTGCCAAGCACTGTTCTAAGCGCTGGGGAGGTTACAAGGTGACCAGGTTGTCCCACAGGGGGCTCACAGTCTTCATCCCCCTTCTATAGATGAGGGAACCGAAGCACAGAGAAGTTCATTCATTCATTCAATCATATTTATTGAGTGCCTACTGTGTGCAGAGCACTGCACTAAGCACTTGGGAATATAATAATAATATTATTATTATTATTATAATACTTAACTGAACCCCATTATCCTGGACACACACACACTAGGCCAATAGGTCTTGCTAATTCTCCACGCTCTCTTTCTGGGGAGGAATTCCTTCCTTCCCTCTAGACTGTAACTCGTTATGGGCAGAGCACGTCTGCTAAACCTGTTGCACTGTACTCTCCCCACGTGTTTTGTACGGGGCTCGGAACATAGGAAGTGCTCAGTAAATATGATCGATTGATTATCTGTAGGCTGACACCTCATCTCGGCTCCTCATCCATTATTTGCTGAATCCTAAGGGACCCTGGGCTCAATCCTGAGAGATCCTCTTAATCCACCCTTGAGATCTTCTCAAGTTCCCCGCCAAGGCTGATGCCCAGATTAGACTGTCCTCCCTAACCCTGTTACTACCTGAAAAATAGCTTCACTCACTTATCATGGGGCCTCCGCCAAAGACCACTTCGATTGAATTCATTACCTCCCCCATCGTACCGCAGCCTGGCACGAGCGACTAGATACACGGAAAACCAAGAGCAGAGAATTTCATTCATTCATTCATTCATTTAATCGTATTTATTGAGCGCTTACTGTGTGCAGAGCACTGTACTAAGCGCTTGGGAAGTCCAAGTAGCCAATTGTCCAAGTAGAGACAGTCCCTACGTAACAGTGGGTTCACAGTCTAGAAGGGGGAGATGGAGAACAAAACAAAACATATTAACAAAATAAAATAAATAGAATAACTATGTACTAATAAAATAGAGTAATAAATACGTACAAACATATATACAGGTGCTGTGGGGAGGGGAAGGAGGTAAGGTTGGGGGGATGGGGAGAGGAAGGAGGGGGCTCAGTGTGGGAAGGCCTCCTGGAGGAGGTGAGCTTTCAGTAGGGCTTTGAAGGGAGGAAGAGAGCTAGCTTGGTGGATGTGCAGAGGGAGAATCACCCCTTAGTTCCTGTCAGAAGCGGGGAATGATAGTAATAATAATAAGAAGAAGAAGAAGAATAAAAATAATGGCATTTGTTAAGCGCTTGCTATGTGCAATGCACTGTTCTAAGCACTGGGGAGGATATAAGGTGATCAGGTTGTCCCACGTGAGGCTCACAGTCTTCATCCCCATTTTACAGATGAGGTCACAGAGGCCCAGAGAAGTGAAGTGACTTGCCCAAAGTCACACAGCTGACAGTCGGCGGAGCCGGGATTTGAACCCGTGATCTCTGACTCCCAAGCCCGGGCTCTTTCCCCTGAGCCACGCTGCTTCTCATAATAATGGTATTAGTTAAATGCTTACTATGTGTCAAGCACTGTTCTAAGCACTGGGGGGATGCAAAGTCATCAGGTTGTCCCACGTGGGGCTCACAATCTTAATCCCCATTTTACAGATGAAGGAACTGAGGCACAGAGAAGTTGCCCAAAGTCACACAGCCGACAAGTGGAGGAGCGGGATTAGAACCCATGACCTCTGACTCCCAAGCCTGGGCTTTTTCCACTGAGTCACGCTCCTCTTCCAACAAGCGGAACCGTTGGAACAATGTCAGAGATGAGGACTCACAGCTGATTTGCTCTCCTGCCGCTATCACCAAGTGGCAGGAAAATAATCGCGCCCACCTCCCCTGAATAATAATAATAATAATGATGGCATTAAGCGCTTACTATGTGCAAAGCACTGTTCTAAGCGCTGGGGAGGTTACCAGGTGATCAGTTTGTCCCACGAGGGGCTCACAGTCTTCATCCCCGTTTTACAGATGAGGGAACTGAGGCCCAGAGAAGTGAAGTGACTTGCCCACGGTCACACAGTGGAGCCGTGATTTGAACCCATGACCTCTGACTCCAAAGCCCAGGCTCTTTCCCCTGAGCCACGCTGCTTCTCTATGAGAATGAGAATAGGCCGTGCTTTTTGTCTTTACCTCAGTTAGGCCGAGCTCACTTTTAGAGCAACAGACTCTGCCCTCCCCCGTAAGGATCTGTATTCCTATTGCAATAATAAACTCCTTGTGCCGTGTCGCCGTGGCTCGATTCTTTCTGTAGCACCCGACGGGGGAAAGAGCTGCCTTCCGACCCTTTTTCCTTGGAGAAGATGAAGGCCGAGGGTTAGCTAGCTTCCCTCGGCCCGCTGCTCACCGGAGGTCCCCACCTCGCTACCAGAGCTGGGAATCAGGCCACCGCGTCCCCTCTCCACATAAGAAAGTCCCCACCGCCCTCCGCCAAAATGCCCGAAACAGATTTGGCCCCCGCAGCAGGGAAAACAAACGGAATTGTCTTCCTCTTCCTTTGCTAGTTTTGACCTTCTCGATCAACTTTCCCGTTTTCGCCTTTACCTGACAGTCGCACGACTCCGTGTGCTGTCTTCTTAACCTCAGGGCAGCCCCACACTCCCAAAGCCAGCCGTGTCCAGCACACATTTTTAAAATACCACCCGGGACGCTACTCAAGCAACAGAACCGTAGGCATTTTAGCTATGGAAGCCTCACTCTGGGGCTCTTAGATTCAATATCGCCGAGAGCAAGTTTGCGTGGGGAGCGGAGATGGCTGACTCGGTGTTAGCCTGCCTCGACTGGCTTCGTTTTAGAGAGGCCGCCGTTTCAGGACCCCAAGGGACGGTAGGCATGGCCCCACTGGCTTGTTAAATATACCTGCCTAGGAGGTGAATCATTTTGTTCTTGCGTTTTCTGAGTTCCTCAAAAATCAGAGGGCCCTCTTCGGTAACCAACCAATTAAGAGCCACTATGACTCTTGGCTCTCGACCATCGGCTCTCCCACCCCAAGGGTTCATCTGGCCCCGTAGGCTCGCGTTGGGGTAGATCATGGGATGCTCCGTAACCAGGTGAGGGGCAGCCTGGGCTCAACTCTTGGGAAACCCCCGGGAGACTCCGGGACAAAACATAGGGGGTGCGGGGACTCCAGCTTGTTGTTTTCTGGTGGTTTTTTGTGTGTTTCTGTGAGTATTCCCCTTCCCCGAACTGAGTTAGGTTTTGCTTTAAGGTTTTGCAGTTTCCCGTTGTCAGATGCACCCCTTCGGAGAGCTTTCCCCGGGTACGTCCTGACCAGGAGGCTCCGGTGACACTCGATCAATTGGTTACTGCTTTTCTACGCTGCAATTTTTACCATAAACTTGCCTCCGCGACCGCGACCCCATCGGCGGACCCTCACGGGTCTCCATCATCCTGCGTCCCACGACCTCAATACGACCCTGGGTGCGACACTGCGCCGCTGACAGATTTGGCCCCTTTCGCCCCTCTTCCCACCGACGGAAGCATCACCAAGGCCTGGGTCCCAAGTAGCCACATCAATCAATCCTATTTACAAAGTGCTTACCATATGTACAGCGCTGTATGAACTAGTTGGGAGAAAATACTATATTCTCTCTCTCTATATATATATATATCTACATGCTGTACTTCACCTTTAGAGAAGCTCCAACTTGCCCAAAGTTGGAGGCACGATCAACGTCCTGTAGAATTTAGCTCGGGTAAAGGCCGTCTGCTCCGTGTCCCCTCTTCGGGCTGAGGCCGGGTCCGTAATTCAAGCTGGGGAGGCGGAAGGGGTTCTGCAGAGAACAGAGGGGTCCCGCGAGCTCAGCCCGGACCCCGAGTTATCTCTGGGCCGAAAGCCACGTCTTAGGGCTCGTATCCACTCGAGGCAGGGGTTGCCCCGGGAGCGGATTTCCCATGAAGACTAGACTTCGGCTCTGGCAAGAACAAAAATCTGACTTTTAATACTGGAAACTGTGGTATTGGGTTTTTTTTTTTTGATGGCATTTGTTAAGCGCTTACTATGTGCAAAGCACTGTTCTAAGCGCTGTGGGGGGATACAAGGTGATCAGGTTGTCCCGCGTGGGGCTCACAGTCACCATCCCCATTTTACAGATGAGGTAACTGAGGCTCCAAGAAGTTAAGTGACTTGCCCAAGGTCACACAGCAGACATGTGGTGGAGGCGGGATTCGAACCCATGACCTCTGACTCCAAAGCCCGCGTTCTTTCCACTGAGCCACGCTGCTTCTCAAACACTCTTAAACTTAAACACTTCTTAAACTTAAACACACACTTCTTAAACACTCGCTATGTGCAAAGCACCGTACTAAGCGCTGGGATGGAGAAGCAGCGTGGCTGAGTGGAAAGAGCACAGGCTTGAGAGTCAGAGGTCATGGGTTCAAATCCCGACTCTGCCAATTGTCAGCTGTGTGACTTTGGGCAAGTCACTTCACTTCTTTCCCCCTCGTCCACCTCTCCATCCCCCCCATCTTACCTCCTTCCTTTCCCCACAGCACCTGTATATATGTTTGTACATATTTATTACTCTATTTATTTATTTATTTTACTTGTACATATCTATTCTATTTATTTTATTTTGTTAGTATGTTTGGCTTTGTTCTCTGTCTCCCCCTCTTAGCCTGTGAGCCCACTGTTGGGTAGGGACTGTCTCTATATGTTGCCAACTTGTACTTCCCAAGCGCTTAGTACAGTGCTCTGCACACAGGAAGTGCTCAATAAATACGATTGATTGATTGATTGATTCTTTGGGCCTCAGTTACCTCATCTGTAAAAATGGGGATTAAGACTGTGAGCCCCACGTGGGACAACCTGATCACTTTGTATCCTCCCCAGCACTTAGAACAGTGCTTTGCACATAGTAAGCACTTCACAAATACCATTATTATTATTATTATACAAGATAATCAGATCCCACATAGGGCTTACAGTCTACATACGAGGGAGCACCAGTAGCAAACCCCATTTTGTAGACGAGGGAACTGAGGCACAGAGAAGTTAAGTGACTCGCCCAAAGTCACACAGCAGGTATACAGTGGGGCTAGGATTAGAACCCAGGTTCTCTGACTCTCTTTCCACTAGGCCACGCTACGATTTAAAACTTCTTCCTTCAGGTTCTCTGTTCTTTTTGTGGGAAGAAGTGGCAAGCGTAGCGGTTAGAGCACGGGCCTGGAATTCAGAGGGTCACGGGTTCTGATCCCGGCTCTGCCACTTGTCCGCTGTGTGACCTGGGACAAGTCACTTTGCCTCTCTGAGCCTCAGTTACCTGTAAAATGGGGATTGAGAGCCCCACAAGGGAAAGGGACCGTGCCCCACCCAATCTGCTTGTATCCACCCCAGTTCTTAGGACAGCGCCTGGCACATAGTAAGCGCTTAACAAATACCGCAGTTATTATTACGACCGACAGAACCGGGTAGACAGCCACGACAGCCAACCATTCAGGGGGCGGCGGAGGGAGAAAGGGAAAAGTCAGGAGAGTGGAGGGAGGCAAATCCTCAACCACCGTTTTATTGAACTCACTGCTGAAGAAAGGTGTATTAAACAAAGTTCTCCTCTCTGATGGCGTCTAGATCCCGTAGGCAAACATCCACATTTTCCTGATGGGCAAACAAATGGTCAAGAGGAAAGTAGCTGAATTTGTTGTCCCCCCACCCCCCAGGATTCCCAGCTCGGCTGATCCCTCCATCCACTGGAGACAACGCCTTAGAGAGGAACAAGTTCCTCCTGGATGGTTCCCGTGGCAGCATTAGCAGGCTCCTGCCACCCGGCAGATGTTAGCGGATTTCATCGGACGCCAGGGGAAAGCGGGCGGCCCAAGTCCTCGGAGCTGGGCAAAGGACCGACTGCCCCCTTCCACCCTTGGTGAATCCACCCCCAACTGCCCCATCCGTGAGCACCGCACCGGTGCCCGGCGGGGCTGGCAAACACAACAAGGCCGTGCAGGTGGCGGGGGTCCCCGCTGGGCATCCAGGGGGCCGAGGACCAGACTCAGCTCTGAGCAGCCGGGGTCCATCCCGAGACAAGAGTGTAAAGTGCCCGCCGTGTGCTTTGCTTCCCTCCTCTGCAGATGACCAGCTTTCTTTGGCTCTCTCCGGAGGGTCGCCCGCTCTCGCGACCAGGAGGGGAAGCCCCCCCAAGAGCAGCCCACAGCTCCGGGCCGGACCCCTCTTCAGCCAGGATGAGCCCCCGGGACCGCCGAGGCCCGTCCCGCGTCCCGTTCCTCCCCCTCGGGCTCCCCCAGCTCAAGGAGAAGCAGGCCGAGCTGGCTCCGCCAACCGCGGCCGAGCAGGGCGGAGAGGGCCGGGGGGTCCTCCAGGGTCAGGTGGGGAAAGAGCAGCGTCTGGTTCTTGACGGGGAACCCGCAGCTGTCCACGGCCGGCCACATCGTGCCGGGGGTGACCACGAACAGGCGGCAGGCTCGACGGCGGCCCAGCCGCTCCAGGGCCTCGCACAGGACTCCGGCCTCCGCCCCGCCCAGGTCCACCACCTCCACGGGGGCCTCCTGCCCCCTGAGGTTGAGGAGGTGGCGAGGGGGCATGTAGGTGTGGGCGAAGAGGAGGGTGAAGCGGTCGGGGGGACGGCCCGGGGGAGGCGGGGAGTGGACGATCTGCTCCAGGCGGGCCAGGCCGGGCACCAGGCCGCCCTGGTGCAGGCAGCCGAAGAAAAGTGCGCCCAGGGCGTTGAAGACGACGACGGAGGCCTTGTGCTGCACAGGTCGGCCTCGGGGGCTGCTGACCAGAACCAGGGGCACCAGGAGCGGGATGAGGAAGCGGGGCTCCTGGTGACTGAACAGGGACAGGAGCACCAGGGGAACAAAGTAGAAGAGGAGAAGCACGGCGTGGCCCCGCGGCGGGAGCGGGGCCCCGGGACGAGCCCGGACGGGGCACCCGGCCTTCAGCGCCCGGCAGCCCGCGGCCACCGCGGCCACGTGCAGCGTCCCGAAGAGCATCACCCCGTTGACCAGCAGGTGGGTGACCCTCGGATGGGTCCCGTGCCGAGCCAGGTTCCGGGGGTCCAGGTTGTAGCTGAGGAAGCGGTAGGGAGTGAGCACCGGAGAGCCGAAGTAGCACGTGTCGGCGGCCACGAAGGCGGCGGCCGTGAGGGCCGCGGCGGGGGCCAGCTCCAGGGCGTCCCGGGCCAGGGCTCCCGGACCCGGCCGGGCCCCGGGGGCCGCCCGGCGGACGGACCGGAACCACAGCGGGGCCAGGGCGAACGCCGGGAAGGTGGGTCGGTTGAAAAAGCCGGCGGCCACGACGGCGCCCACCGGCCAAGCCGGCCCCTCGGGGCCCGGGCCCGGCCGGGGGGACACCAGGACCAGCAGGCAGGCGAACAGGAGCCCCTCGATGGCATTGGCGAAGGTTCGGGTGTAGAAGACTAGGGTGACGTGGGAGCCGGCCAGCAGGGCCAGGGCGGCCCAGCGATCGGCGCCCCAGATCGGAGCCAGCCGGTGGACGGCCCAGTCCAGGGCGAAGGAGCAGGAGGTCAGGAGGAGCCGGGGGGCCACCAGAAGGGCGTAGCTGTCCCCGGGGCCTGCCCGCAGCAGGCCCAGCCGCTCGCACAGCCGCATCAGCCAGAAGGCCGTCCCGCTGGTCAGCAGAGGGAAGACCACCGTGCGGCACGCGGAGCCGGCCCGGAATTCCCACGGTCGGTAGGCCTCCAGCCCCAAGATGTCCTCTGCCAAGGGAAGGGAGGCCCCGGTGGGCGAGGGGAAGCGGGCCTCCGTTTCTGACCCGCGGTCGGCCTTTACACCGGGCCCCGGAGAGGGGAGGCCGGGAGGGTGAAGGGAAGGGCGCGGGGGGATGTGGAAGAGCGTGGCGGCAGCCTGGTGTGCGTGTGAGCGGGAGGGACGTACATGGACGGCGTGCCCATCTTCTAGACTGTGAGCCCACTGTTGGGTAGGGACCGTCTCTATATGTTGCCAACTTGCACTTCCCAAGCGCTTAGTACAGTGCTCTGCACACAGTAAGCGCTCAATAAAAACGACTGAATGAAATGAATGAATCCTCTCCTCCGAAATCCCCCACTCCCTGGCTTCCGGATGTCCGCAACTGAACCCAACCCATGATGGGAGCCATCAGGGACGGGACGGAGCCAAGGAAGCGCCAGAATCGACTAGCATCCAATGGTTGCCGCTTGGCAACCTTTGTACCTATTTGTACATATCTATTCTATTTATTTTATTTTGTTAGTACGTTTGGTTTTGTTCTCTGTCTCCCCCTTTTAGACTGTGAGCCCACTGTTGGGTAGGGACTGTCTCTATATGTTGCCAACTGTACTTCCCAAGCGCTTAGTACAGTGCTTTGCACACAGTAAGCACTCAATAAATACGATTGATTGATTGATTGATTGATTGACAGGGGAAGGTTAAAACTCCAGAATAAGATGCGGCTTGGGGATTGTCGGGGGATTTCACTTCTCCCCTCCTTCTGTCCCCTGGGTGGATAAGAAAGAGCTGACTGAACTATTAATTGGTGAAAAGCTGTGAAATATTAGAATTCTTACTTATATTAGAATTCTTACTTTCTCTGAGAAGCATCGCGGCTACTAGGCTTAGACTCTGCATTCAGAATTTATTAGCAGGATAATAGTTTCCCCCTCACCCAGATCCCACAGTCTCCAGCCCAGAGAGAAATGTGTGCTCCAGTTTTAGGATTGAATTTGGTCCAAGGCTCTTGAAGCGGCCTTGGTGAAAAGCTGTGAAATATCAGAATTCTTACTTATATTAGAATTCTTACTTTCTCTGAGAAGCATCGAGGCTACTAGGCTTAGACTCTGCATTCAGAATTTATTAGCAAGATAATAGTTTCCCCCTCACCCAGATCCCACAGTCTCCAGCCCAGAGAGAAATATGTGCTCTAGTCTTAGGATTGAATTTGGTTCATGGTTCTTTAAGAGGGGCCTCACCTTCACCATTTTTATCACCTACACAAATGACCCGCTAATCATTTGTGTTTGCTTTCTGGGCTGAAAATAAGGATGCAATAAGATGTTAGGGTTTCACGGTTATTTTCCCTAGAACTAGGAGGCTGGAGAAGGGGAGGTGGGAGGGAAGGGGAAAGTAGCAAGGTGAGGTCGGATTCCCCCAAATAAAGGCTCATAATAATAACAATGATGGCATTTATTGAGCGCTTACTATGTGCAAAGCACTTTGCAGAGGCCTCTGGCACAAGCCTAGAGTGGCTTAGTGGATAGAGCCCGGATCTAGTTCTAAGCCCAGTTCTAGCCACTTGTCTGCCGTGCGACCTTAGGCAAGTCGCTTCACTTCTCTGGGCCTCAGTTCCCTCATCTGTAAAAAGGGGATTAAGGGTGTGAGCCCTACGTGGGACAGGAACTGTGTCCAACCTAACCGCATCTACCCCAGCGCTTAGAGCAGTGCTTGGCACACAGTAAGCGCTGAGCAAGTACCATATTTATTATTATGATTACCGCATCGAGGATGAGGCATATCCCTCACACTACGTCCCGGCAGGGCTGCGTCCCCAGCTTCTTGAGACCGTGGATGCGGCCAGGCTGGGCCATAGGACGGGCCCGGTTGGGCTCTGGGGTGTAGGGTGGGGGCTTTGGGGGGCCTTTGGGTAACCCCCCGGCACCCCCTCCCTTGGAGACCCCCAACGAGCCGGGCTGGGGAGGCCGGACGGGAGGGGCCTGGCAGCCCCCCAAAGACTGACCTCGCTGACGCCAACCCCCACGCTGCCCTAAGCCATTCCTCCTCCTCCTCTTCCTCCTCCGGCCCCGAGGGAGGCCGGCCAACGGGCTGGGGGCTCGGGCTGTCCACGGGGGTCAACGGACCTGCAGCGGAAGACCCCTGTTCGTCCTGGGTGGCGAGGGGGGAAAAAGGGCTCATCATCATCATCAATCGTATTTATTGAGCGCTTACTGTGTGCAGAGCACTGTACTAAGCGCTTGGGAAGTACAAGTTGGCAACATCTAGAGACAGTCCCTACCCAACAGTGGGCTCACAGTCTAGAAGGGGGAGACAGAGAACACAACGGGGTGTCGAGTCCAAGCGATTGGGGAGGGGACTCGGTGGGGGTACAGATGGGAGGGCTGCCCGTTTAACTAAAAATCAGGAACTAAGTGAACAGGCTTCTTCCCCAAACCGAAACCAAAGAAATCCCCGGCAGAACAAAGGGGCCTGACTCCTTACCTGCCATGACCTCGGGGGACTGAAAGAACTCGTCGGGGTGCAGGTAGCCCGTCTGAGGGAGGAGGCACCACGCTATTCGCAGTAGGCTGAGGCCCCCCCAAAGCGCTCTCGCCGCCATCTTCAAATCACCGCCAAAATGCCTGGGAAAAGTCAGAGAGGAACAACACGCGTTGGTCACCGGAGCACAGGTCTGGAATCCGGAGGGCGTCAAAACCCCCATGCAGGTAGCCCCCCTGAGCTCGATTCTTCCACGCTTCGAGACCTCAGCTCTGCAGGACTGCAGAGCGGCGGGGGGAGAGGGGCCATGAACCCCACACTGCTTCCTTATGTCCATATGCCCCCAGGACGAGGGAGAAGGAGAGTTTCAGACTTTCCAAAAACAACCTAAAGTGACCACACATCTTCCTGGCCTAATATGGACAACAGGGAGAGGGGAATGATAACAATAGCAATTATGGTATTTGTTAAGCGCTTACTAAGCGCTGGGGTGAATACAAGCAAATCGGGTAGGACACAGTCCCTGACCCACCTGGGGCTCACAGTCTCAATCCCCATTTTACAGATGAGGGAACCGAGGCCCAGAGAAGTGAAGCGACTTGCCCAAGGTCACACAGCAGACAAGTCGAGGGGGCGGGGATCGGAGCTCATGACCTCTTGACTCTCAAGCCTGTGCTCTAACCACTCCACCAGGCTGCTTCAGCTACAAAGTCCCTCCAGAGTGAACCGGTGCAGACTCTTGCCTTTTTACTTTGAGTCATGGGTCATGGTCATGGGTTCGAATCCCGACCCCGCCACATGTCTGCTGTGTGATCTTGGGCAAGTCACTTAACTTCTCTGGGCCTCAGTTACCTCATCTGTAAAATGGGGATTAAGACTGTGAGCCCCACGTGGGACAACCTGATCACCCTGTATCCCGCCCAGCGCTTAGAACAGTGCTTTGCACATAGTAAGCGCTTAACAAATGCCAATTATTATTATTATTATTACTTTCTACACCATCCTGGACAGAAGCCCCGCTAAGAGAATTTTTGAAGTTGGGGGAACTTCACAACTCTCCTCTCCCTCGGGAAATGTTTCCTGATTTCTATCCAAACCCCTGGCCCCGACTGAGGCGGGGGTCTGTCCTCTGATGCCCGGCCTGGCACCTGACTGAGGCGGGGGGTCTTTCCTTGCCAACGGGCCCTGCTCCTGACTGAGGCGGGGGTCTGTCCTTGCCAACAGGCCCAGCCCGGCCCGGTGACTGAGCTGGAGGTCTGTTCTCGATGGCCAGCCCGGCCCGGTGACTGAGGCAGGGGGTCGGTCCTCATCAACAGGCTCGGCCCGGCCCGGTGACTGAGGCGGGGGGTCTGTCCTCACCGCCCAGCCTGGCCCCTGAATGAGGCGGGTGGTCTGTCCTCGCCAACAGGCCCGGTCCGGCCCAGTCAGTTCTCGATGGCCGGCCCGGCCCGGTGACTGAGGCAGGGGGTCTGTCCTCACCGCCCAGCCAGGCCCCTGACTGAGGCAGGGGTCTGTCCTTACTGCCCAGCCTGGCCCCTGACTGAGGTGGGGAGCCTGTCTTTGCCAACCAGGAGGCAGGGGTCTGTCCTCACCACCCGGCCTGGCCCCTGACCGAGGCGGGGGTCTGTCCTCCCCAACAGGCCCAGCCCGGCCCGGTGACTGAGGTGGAGGTCTGTTCTCAATGGCCGGTCCGGCCCAGTGACTGAGGCAGGGGGTCTGCCCTCGCCAATAAGCCCGGCCCGGCCTGGTGACTGAGGAGGGGGTCTGTCCTCAATGCCCAGCCCGGCCTCTGACTGAGGTGGGGGGCTTGTCCTCGCCAACAGGCCCGGTCCAGCCCAGTGACTGAGGTGGAGGCCTATTCTCAATGGCTGGCCTGGCCTGGTGACTAAGGTGGGGGTCTGTCCTCGCCAACAGGCCCGGCCCGGCCTAGTGACTGAGGCGGGGGTCTGTCCTCACTGCCCGGCCTGGCCCCTGACTGAGGCGGGGAGTCTGTCCTGGTCAACCAGGAGGCAGGGGTCTGTCCTCACCACCCGGCCCAGCCCCTAACTGAGGCGGGGGTCTGTTGTCGATGGCTGGCCCGGCCCAGTAACTGAGGCGGGGGGTCTGTCCTTGCCAACAGGCCCAGCTCTCCTGACTGAGTCGGGGGTCCGTCCTCGACGCCCGGCCCGGTCGGTCCGAGCCCTGGTCTGGTCTGCATGGTTGCCTGTCGGTCCTGCTCAGGTGGGCCCACCCTCACCCCCAGACCCCTATAGCCCCTCTCCCAGCCCCACTGGGGAAGAAAATTGTTGTCTGTCTCCCCCTTCTAGACTGTGAGCCCGCTTTTGGGTAGGGACTGTCTCTATATGTTGCCAAGTTGGACTTCCCAAGCGCTTAGTCCAGTGCTCTGCACACAGTAAGTGCTCAATAAATACGATTGAATGAATGAAAACTGACTGTCCCACGTTGGGGGCGGGGGAATAAGCATGAGCCCACTGTTGGGTAGGGACCGTCTCTATATGTTGCCAACTTGGACTTCCCAAGCGCTTAGTACAGTGCTCTGCACACAGTAAGCGCTCAATAAATACCTGTCTCCCCCTTCTAGACTGTGAGCCCACTGTTGGGTAGGTACCGTCTCTATATGTTGCCAACTTGTACTTCCCAAGCGCTTAGTACAGTGCTCTGCACACAGTAAGCGCTCAATAAATACCTGTCTCCCCCTTCTAGACTGTGAGACCACTGTTGGGTAGGTACTGTCTCTCTATGTTGCCAACTAGTACTTCCCAAGCGCTTAGGACAGTGCTCTGCACACAGTAAGCGCTCAATAAATACGATTGAATGAATGAATGAATGAATGAATGCATAGGGCCCCCGGCCCTCAGGGAGCGTGCGAAGGCGTCAGGGGGCCGCCAGGGGGCGCTCGAAGGGCCCGCCCACTCCTCCACGGGACCTGCCGCCAATCAGGGCTCCGTCCTCCTCTCCACGTGACCTTCCGCCAATCAGGGCTCCGCCCTCCGCCCGCACAGCGCCCTCACGTGGCGGGCCGCGGAGCCTTCAGGGGCGACAAGCAGGCCCCGCCCGCACAGCGCCCTCAGGTGGCGGACCGCGGGAAAACAAGCCCAGCAAGAGCTTGTCAATTCAATCGTATTTATTGAGCGCTTACTGTGTGCAGAGCGCTGTACTAAGCGCTTGGGAAGTACAAGTTGGCAACACAGAGAGACGGTTCCCTACCCAACAGCGGGCTCACAGTCTAGAAGGGGGAGACAGACAACAAAACAGAACATATTAACAAAATAGAATAAACAGAATAAATATGTACAAGTAAAATAAATAGAGTAATAAACAATCAATCAATCGTATTTATTGAGCACTTACTGTGTGCAGAGCACTGTACTAAGCGCTTGGGAAGTACAAGTTGGCAACATAGAGAGACGGTTCCCTACCCAACAGCGGGCTCACAGTCTAGAAGGGGGAGACAGACAACAAAACAGAACGTATTAACAAAATGAAATAAATAGAATAAATATGTACAAGTAAAATAAATAGAATAATAAACAAGTTGGCAACATATAGAGACGGTCCCTACCCAACAGCGAGCTCACAGTCTACAAGGGGGAGACAAGCAAAACAAAACGTATTAACAAAATAAAATAAGCAGAATAAATATGTACAAGTAAAATAAATAGAGTAATAAACAAGTTGGGAACATATAGAGACGGTCCCTACCCCACAGCGGGCTCCCAGTCTAGAAGGGGGAGACAGACAACAAAACAGAACGTATTAACAAAATAAAATAAATAGAATAAATGTGTACAAGTAAAAGAAATAAATAGAGTAATAAACAAGTTGGCAACATATAGAGATGGTCCCTACCTCCTACCTGGCATTCCAGGCCAGGAGGAGGACTTTCCACATGGTTCCACATGGGCCTCACAGTTTTACTCCCCATTTTGCAGATGAGGTAACTGAGGTACAGGGAAGTTAAGTGACTCACCCAAGGTCACGCAGCAGACAAATATTAGTGTGGTTCAGCTGCACCTTCCTGAACGGCCCCAATCAATCAATCAATCAGTCAATCGTATTTATTAAGCGCTTACTGTGTGCAGAGGACTGTACTAAGCGCTTGGGAAGTCCAAGTTGGCAACATATAGAGACAGTCCCTACCCAACAGTGGGCTCACAGTCTAGCCCCTTAACTCTGCGGGTTTCCCCCCCGGAGGGATGGGGCAGGGTGGGTTGCAGCCCTCGGGCTTGCATCAGGAGGGGGAAGCCCAATGGTTAGGGTCGCCGGCCCTGTGACTCTTGGTTAGTACAGTGCTCTGCACACAGTAAGCGCTCAATAAATACGATTGATTGATTGATCCACTCCCAAAGTTCTCTGCTCCTCCCACGCACCCCTCCACACGCAAGAGGGGCTTCTAGACTGTAAGCCCACTGTTGGGTAGGGACCGTCTCTATATGTTGCCAACTTGGACTTCCCAAGCGCTTAGTACAGTGCTCTGCGCGCAGTAAGCGCTCAATAAATACGATTGATTGATTGATTTCACCGCATGGACCCACAGCAGGGTCTTTGCCCACTCCAGGCTACTGTTAACCGGCGGAGAGAGACAGCCAGCACTGTACTGGGCAACACAGGGGAGACCTTGAAAGAAGATTGGGGAAAAAAATCCCATGGAGGGAGAATGATTTATTACTCTATTTTACTGGTACATATTTACTATTCTATTTATTTTATTTGGTTTATATGCTTTGTTGTCGGTCTCCCTCTTCTAGACTGTGAGCCCGCTGTTGGGTAGGGACCGTCTCTATATGTTGCCAACTTGTACTTCCCAAGCGCTTAGTACAGTGCTCTGCACACAGTAAGCGCTCAATAAATACGAATGAATGAATGAATGATGATGATGATGATGATGATGATGATGATGATGGAGTATTCCAATAAAAGAACAAAGGACAAAGAACTCAATCATACCGCGAGTGGATATGGCATAGCACAGCCCACTCTCCTCTCAGCCAGTTTTGTTCTCCCCTGGAAGACAGAGTATGAGCAGCAAGTAGGAGCAATAATAATAATAATAATAATAATAATAATGGCATTTATTAAGCACTTACTATGTGCAAAGCACTGTTCTAAGCGCAGGGGAGGTTACAAGGCAATCAGGTTGTCCCACGGGGAGCTCCCAGTCTTCATCCTCATTTTCCAGATGAGATAACTGAGGCTCAGAGAAGTGAAGTGACTTGCCCAAAGTCACACAGCTGACAGTTGGAGGAGCCGGGATATGATCCAATAATAATAATAATAAGTGCTATTATTAATCATTATTAATATTAATATTATTAATATTCATTATATTATTATTATTATTAATAGCTTGTACTTCCCAGGCGCTTAGTACAGTGCTCTGCACACAGTAAGTGCTCAATAAATATGATTGATTGATTGATTGATTGATTGATAATGATAATGTGGCATTTGTTAAGCGCTTACTATGTGCAAAGCACTGTTCTAAGCGCTGGGGGGAATACAAGGAGATGAGGTTGTCCCATGTGGGGCTCACAGTCTTAATCCCCATTTTACAGATGAGGGAACTGAGGCACAGAGGAGTGAAGTGACTTGCCCAAGGTCACACAGCAGACATGTGGGGGAGGCGGGACTCGAACCCATGACCTGTGACTCCCAAGCCCGCGCTCTTTCCGCTGAGCCACGCTGAGTGTGAGCTCATTGAGGGCAGGAATGTGTCTGTTGTTATACTGTACTCTCCCGAGCACTTAGTACAGTGCTTTGCACATAGTAAGCACTCAATAAATACTCCTCCTCCCCATCCTCCTGCCCTTCCTCCTTCCCCTCCCCACAGCACCTGCATATATGTCTGCACAGATTTATTACTCTATTTATTTTACTTGTACATATTTACTATTCTATTAATTTTGTTAATGATGCGCATCTAGAGAAGCAGCGTGACAGTGGAAAGAGCCCGGGCTTTGGAGTCGGAGGTCATGGGTTCAAATCCCAGCTCCGCTACATGTCTGCTGTGTGACCTTGGGCAAGTCGCTTCACTTCTCTGAGCCTCAGTTCCCTCATCTGTAAAATGGGGATTAAGGCTGTGAGCCCCCCCGTGGGACAACCTGATCACCCTGTATCCTCCCCAAGCGCTCAGTGCAGTGCTCTGCACACAGTAAGCGCTCAATAAATACGATTGAATGAATGAACGAATAATTCCCATCAATGCTGACGATGTTGAGCCTCAGTTCCCTCATCTGCAAAATGGGGATTAAGACTGTGAGCCCCCCGTGGGACAACCTGATCACCTTGTAACCTCTCCAGCGCTTAGAACAGTGCTTTGCACATAGTAAGTGCTTAATAAATGCCATTATTATTATTATTATTATTATCTAGCTTTAATTCTATTTCTTCTGACAACTTGACACCTGTCCACATGTTTTGTTTTGTTGTCTGTCTCCCCCTTCTAGACTGTGAGCCCATTGTTGGGTCGGGACCATCCCTATATGTTGCCAACTTGTACTTCCCAAGCACTTAGTACAGTGCTCTGCACACAGTAAGCGCTCAATAAATATTATTGAATGAATGAATGAATGAATATATGTTGCCGACTTGTACTCCCCAAGCTCTTACTGCAGTGCTCTGCACACAGTAAGCACTCAATAAATACGATTGAATGAATGAATGAATATATGCTGCCGACTTGTACTTCCCAAGCGCTTAGTACAGTGCTTTGCACACAGTAAGTGCTCAATAAATACGATTGACTGACTGACTGAATGAATGAATGAAAAGGTGACAGGGGTGCAAACACATTTATGGTCAAAATGACCACAGCAGACTGCCAATGTTGAACCTTAGTGCCGTGATCCGTGACTTGGATCTGTGAATCTGTGCCCTTTGGGAAATAATTGACATTTTTCCCCACTCTCAGCCCCACCATCATCATCATCATCATCAATCGTATTTATTGAGCGCTTACTATGTGCAGAGCACTGTACTAAGCGCTTGGGAAGTACAAATTGGCAACATATAGAGACAGTCCCTACCCAACAGTGGGCTCACCACACTTAGGTACAGATCTCTAAATTATCTGTTTATATTCATTTCGATCTCCCTTCTAGACTGTAAGCTCCTTGTGGGCAGGGAACACGCCCACCAACTCCGGTGTAGTGTACTTGTCCAGGCACTTAGTACAGTGCTCTGCACAGAGTAAGCACTTAATCAATCAATCGTATTTATTGAGCGCTTACTGTGTGCGGAGCACTGTACTAAGCACTTGGGAAGTACAAGTTGGCAACATATAGAGACGGTCCCTAACCAACAGTGGGCTCACAGTCTAGAAAATAATAACGGCCTTTGTTAAGTGCTTACTATGTGCCAAGCACTTTCGAAGCGCTAGCATAGATACAGGGTTATCAGGTTGTCCCACATGGGGCTCACAGTCTTAATCCCCATTTTACAGATGAGGGAACTGAGGCCCGGAGAAGTGAAATGACTTGCCCAAAGTCACACAGCTGACAAGTGGCAGAGCCGGGATTAGAACTCATGGCCTCTGATTCCGAAGCCCGGGCTCTTTCCGCTGAGCCACGCTGGTCTCTTAATGAATATTTAATAATAATAATAATAATAATGGCATTTATTAAGCGCTTACTATGTGCAAAGCACTGTTCTAAGCGCTGAGAAGGTTACAAGGTGATCAGGTTGTCCCACGGGGGGCTCACAGTCTTAATCCCCATTTTACAGATGAGGGAACTGAGGCCCAGAGAAGTGAAATGACTTGCCCAAAGTCACACAGCTGACAGCGGTGCTAACTAATATTACTAATACTAATTACTAATACTAATTACTAATACTACTAACAGCTAATATTAATATTAATGTCAATTAATATTTAATAAATATTAAATACTTAATACTTATAAGTATTATACTTATAAATACTTAATAAATATTATCGATTGATTTGAACGGCTGCTGCCAGAATAGCTGTTGTCCATGTTTAGCCAGTGATTTTTCCGATTCCTGCAGGGCCTTCCTACCATTTTTTGTGTGTGTATGTGGTATTTGTTAAGAGCTTACTGTGTGCTGGGGTAGATACAAGCTAATCAGGTTGGACACAGTCCATTGTACTTCCCAAGCGCTTAGTACAGTGCCCTGCACACAGTAAGCGCTCAATAAATACAACTGAATGAATGAATGAATCTCCCAAATGGGGCTCACAGATTTAACCCCCATTTTGCACACGAGGTAACTGAGGCACAGAGAAGGTAAATGCCTTAAATTAAGCCCCCCTCTTTCCAAGGTCTCCTGGCAACCTCCCACAGGGAGCCTCCCCAGATTATTCCAGCTACTTTAGCCCCCCTTGGATAGCTCTGAATAGCCTACAGGGATATTTCGGTCGTTTGGGCTTTGGACCTCTTCTCCTAAATGTGGTTTCCCATCTTTTTACTTGTCTAAATTAGAATTTAAGGGGCTCCTTGATCGCGGGGAGCAAATCACATGTATTCTTTCATAATTTCATCAAGGCCCTACTGAGAGCTCACCTCCTCCAGGAGGCCTTCCCATCATCATCATCATCAATTGTATTTATTGAGCGCTTACTGTGTGCAGAGCACTGTACTAAGCGCTTGGGAAGTACAAGTTGGAAACATATAGAGACAGTTCCTACCCAACAGTGCCCCTCCCCATCCCCCTCGCCTTACCACCTTCCCCTCCCCACAGCACCTGTATATATGTATATATGTTTGTATGAATTTATTACTCTATTTTATTTGTGCATATTTATTCTATTTATTTTATTTTGTCAATATGTTTTGTTTTGTTCTCTGTCTTCTCTTTCTAGACTGTGAGCCCACTGTTGGGTAGAGACCATCTCTCTGTGTTGCCAACTTGGACTTCCCAAGCACTTAGTACAGTGCTCTGCACACACTAAGTGCTCAATAAATACGATTGAATGAATGAACGAAGAATTCCCATCGATGCCGACGATGTCGATCACACCTCCAAAACTAGAGAAGCAGCGTGGCTCAGTGGAAAGAGCACAGGCTTTGGAGTCAGAGGTCATGGGTTCGAATCCCGACTCCACCACATGTCTGCTGTGTGATCTTGGGCAAGTCACTTAACTTCTCTGGGCCTCAGTTACCTCATCTGTAAAATGGGGATTAAGACTGTGAGCCCCACGTGGGACAACCTGATCACCCTGTATCCTCCCCAGCTCTTAGAACAGTGCTTTGCACATAGTAAGCACTTAACAAATGCCAATTATTATTATTATTGTTGCCATCTCAGTCACCGTTGTTGGGTGGGGACCGTCTCTCTATGTTGCCAACTTGTCCTTCCCAAGCGCACAGTACAGTGCTCTGCACACAGTAAGCGCTCAATAAATACGATTGAATGAATGAATGAATGAACCGATCTACTCCCAAATCAGAATCGTGGGATGGGAGAAGGAGAGTGGAAAAACACTCTTACTTCCTGCAAGAACTTAAAAGAAAAAGAACTGAATAATCCTGACTCCGCATTAACTATGGTTATCTTTTAATGCTCTCTGGGAGCTAAACCCACCTAAATGCACGGTACATCATTAGTAAAATTCCATTTAATTTTATTATTTATTTATTTTGCTTGTGCATATTTATTCTATTTATTTTATTCTGTTAAAATGTTTTGTTTTGTTCTCTGTCTCCCCCTTCTAGACTGTGAGCCCACTGTTGGGTAGGGACCATCTCTATAGGTTGCCAACTTGTACTTCCCAAGTGCTAAGTACAGTGCTCTGCACACAGTAAGCGCTCAATAAATACAATTGAATGAATGAATACAATTTCACGGTCCCCCAGCTCGGGTTGTAAGCTCCAAAACAGAAGGCCGAGAAGTGACTTGCCAGGGAAATTTCACGCTGTCACAGGAGGGCGGGAGGTTTGGTCGCCGGTGAAAGATGAGAAAGGTTAAGAAGTGACCGACACTTATGGCAAACCTGTCTAACGGACGAGTCTTTCAGACTTTTAATAGAAGCAGCGTGGCTCAGTGGAAAGAGCCCGGGCTTTGGAGTCAGAGGTCATGGGTTCAAATCCCGGCTCCGCCAACTGTCAGCTGGGTGACTTTGGGCAAGTCACTTCGCTTCTCTGGGCCTCAGTTACCTCATCTGTCAAATGGGGATTAAAACTGTGATCCCCCGTGGGACAACTTGATCACCTTATAACCACTCCAGCGCTTAGAACAGTGCTTTGCACATAGTAAGCGCTTAACAAATACCATTATTATTATTATTATTATTATTATTATTATTATTATTTTAATAGCACTGAAGCTACTAGGGGTGGGTGAGGCCACTGTCAGAAAGGTGGAAGGGACCATCACTAGGGCAGGGCAGCTTCAGGGGGTGTCAGGAAGGGAAAGGGACCTCCAGGACATGGCGGGGGTGGTGGGAGGGAAGAGGCAGGGGCAGAAAAGGGAAAGGACCACCATATATGTTGCCAACTATTCATTAATTCAGTCATTCAGTCGCATTTATCGCTTCGGCTCAGTCCACTAGGCCATGCTGCTTCCTTAATTGCTCTCATTCTGGTGAGTCCACAGGATTGAGAATCCAAACTGGGAGAAATGAGATATTTTGATCTGTGCCATTTTAATAATATTATACATACAAAAATGACCCTGAAATTCACTTGGCCTTTTCCAATGTGAATGGCAAAGCTACCTGCTTACTGCTGCTACTACTACTAATAATAATAATGGCATTTATTAAGCGCTTACTCTGTGCAAAGCACATTCTAAGCGCTGGAGAGGTTACAAGGTGATCAGGTTGTCCCACGGGGGGCTCACAGTCTTAATCCCCATTTTACAAATGAGGGAACTGAGGCACAGAGAAGTTAAGTGACTTTTGCCCAAAGTCACACAGCTGACAATTGGCAGAGCCGGGATTTGAACCCATGACCTCTGACTCCAAAGCCCGGGCTCTTTTCCACTGAGCCACGCTTCTTACTCCTCAGATAATGAGTAGAAAGGGGGAAGATCTCTCAGAATGAAAGCCTCCATCCAGTTGTTTCAGCTGTTGGTAGGTCAGAAGGGCCCTTCACCAAGATAGTGAGAAGCAGCGTGGCTCAGTGGAAAGAGCATGGGCTTTGGAGTCAGAGGTCAAGGGTTCAAATCCTGCCTCCACCACTTGTCAGCTGTGTGACTTTGGGCAAGTCACTTAACTTCTCTGTTCCTCAGCTACCTCATCTGTAAAATGGGAATTAAGACTGTGAGCCCCCCCGTGGGACAACTTGATCACCTTGTAACCTCCCCCGCGCTTAGAACAGTGCTTTGCACATAGTAAGCGCTTAATAAATGCCATTATTATTATTATTATTTATTGAGCACTTACTGTGTGCAGAGCACTGTACTAAGCGCTTGGGAAGTCCAAGTTGGCAACATATAGAGACAGTCCCTACCCAACAGTGGGCTCACAGTCTAGAAGGGGGACCCAAGCGCTTAGTACAGTGCTCTGCACACAGTAAGTGCTCAATAAATATGATTGAATCAATGAATGAATGAATCCGAGGACGTGGTGGTGCCGGGGTAAATCCTGGCTCCGCCTCTTGTCTGCTGTGTGACCTTGGGCAAGACGTGTAACTTCTCTGCATCTCAGTCGCCTCATCTGTAAAATGGGGATTCAGATTGTTAGTCCCAAGGGGGACAGGGACTGTGTCCAACCTGATTAGCTTGTATCTACCCCGGTGCTTAGTACAGTGCTCGGCACGTAGTGAGCTCTTTAACAAATACTGTTGAAAAAAGAGGGAAAAGCACCTTCAGAAGTGATCAGAAATCCAGAAATTCTCAGAATCTTGCTGATACTTCTGATTTTTGAGAAACAGCATGGTCTAGTGGATAGAACATGAGCCTGAGAGTTAGAAGGACCTGGGTTCTACTCCCAGCTCCCTCACTTGTCTGCTGTGTGACCTTTGGCAAGTCACTTCATTTCTCTGGGCCTCAGTTCCCCATCTGTAAAATGGGGATTGAGATGGTGAGTCCTACGTGGGACAGGAACTAACGCTTTCTAACCCAATTATCTTGCAGCTACCTCAGGCTTTAGAACAGTGCCTGGCATTCATTCATTCATTCGATCGTATTTATTGAGCGCTTACTATGGGCACTGTACTAAGCGCTTGGGAAGTACAAGTCGGCAACATATAGAGACAGTCCCTACCCAACAGCGGACTCACAGTCTAGAAGGGGGAGACAGACAACAAAACAAAACATATTAACAAAATAAAATAAGTAGAATAGATATGTACAAGTAAAATAAATAGGGTAATAAATACGTACAAACATATATACATATATACAAGTGCTTAACAAATACCAAAATTATTATTAATAAATCCAGGAAGCACTTGGTTTTGATTTCTGCCTTAATCCACACTTCAGGCTAGCTGCATCCACATTGCTGGGGACAGGTCAGGGGCTCTGCTGGAGGTTCGAATCCCAGCCTTTCCCTCCCCAGGGACCCCCAGGCTGTAGTTTATTAATAATAACATTATTAATAAATAACATTAATGATGTTAATGTTAACGTTAATAAATAATGTTATTATTAATAACAGTATTAATAATAATAATAATGTTGGTATTTGTTAAGGGCTTACTACGTGCCAAGCACTGTTCTAAGCCCTGATTTAGATACAAGGTAATCAGGTTGTCCCACGTGGGGCTCACTGTCCCACATGGGGCTCACAGTCTTCATCCCCATTTTACAGATGAGGGAACTGAGGCACAGAGAAGTTAAGTGACTTGCCCAGGGTCACACAGCAGACAAGTGGCAGAGTGGGGATTAGAAGCCACGACTCCCAAGCCCGTGCTCTTTCCACTAAGCCTAGCGACGGAAGGCCCACGCCCCGGGCTGGCAGGCAAAGACCTAGCTAGTCCTCGCTCAGCTACTGCGTCACCTTGGGCAAGGCACTTAACCACTCTGGGTATCAGCCTCCCACTTACTTTAGGGTTAACAAGGTTCAGTCGGAGCGGCTTCAGGGCCCCAGTGAGGGCGACGACATTCGGGAAGATGCTCGGGAAGCGTCATGGAAATACAAGGTCTAATTCTCCGTTTTTACGAGCGTGGGCGGCCAGGCCTGTGCTACCACTTCTACAGACCGCTAAAGCAGGTGGGAGTGGCTGGATTTTATCAGATCAGTGCCAAGCTTGTCTGAAAATTACGGAGCCACCGTTTATACCTTTCACACGGAAGCCTTACCTAAAAAAGGTCGCCCTAAACAGGCCCCTAGGATTTTTCCAAACTGACATCACCCTAAACGAGGCCCTGGAAGCTCTGCCAGGCCAACGTGGGCCTCTGGTATCGTATTTATTGAGCGCTTACTTTGTGCACTGAACTAAGCGCTTGGGAAGTACAAGTTGGCAATGTATAGAGACGGTCCCTACCCAACAGTGGCTCTGGTCGGCTCGAAGCCTCCACTGGAGAGGTTGGAGGTTTTCCCTTCCCCCTGCCTCACGGACCCACATAAGCCTCCCACTGCCCCGGACTTCCTGGACCCTTGGGTTCAGAACCCCTTCCACTGTAGAAGCTGCCACTGGGGTATTCGATCTGCTTTTCTTCTGTAGAATCGATCAGGGGTATTTATTGAGCACCTATTATGGGCAAGACACTCACTGTACCTAATGCTTGGGAGAGTACAATTCAAAAGAGAAGCAGCGTGGCTCAGTGGAAAGAGCCCGGGCTTTGGAGTCAGAGGTCATGGGTTCAAATCCCGGCTCCGCCAATTGTCAGCTGTGTGCCTTTGGGCAAGTCACCTCACTTTCTGGGCCTCAGTTACCTCATCTGTAAAATGGAGATTAAGATTGTGGGCCCGCCGTGGGACAACCTGATCACCTTGTAACCTCCCCAGTGCTTAGAACAGTGCTTAGCACATAGTAAGCGCTTAATAAATGCCATTATCATCATCATCATCATTAAAAGAAATGGTAGCCAAGTTCCCCACTCACAAGGAGCTTACCGTCTAGAGGGGGAGACAGACATTAGTATAAATAAATCTTTTCTAGATGTAGACTTAGGTTCCATGAGGCTGAGGCGAATACCAACTGCCCATAGGACACAGATCCAGAAAACTGACAGAAAACTGGCCATTTGCTGTAGATGGCGAGATGGTAGGTGGAATCATCAATCAAATCTAAGTCTCCAAGCCCTGATCTCTCTTCTTCTCTGCAGTCTCCCCTTTCCTCCCGCCTTCAGGACATCTCTGCTGGGATGGTCCTATGGCACTTCAAATTAAACACGTGCCAAACAGAATGCCTTATCTTCCCACCCAAACCCTATCCTCCCCGTGACTTCCCATCACTGTAGACAGAACCACCATCCTTCCAGTCTCACAAGCCTGTAACCTGGGGGTCATCCACGTCCTCCCCCTGGCCCGGAATGCCCTCCTTCCGCACATCCGCCAAGCTAGCTCTCTTCCTCCCTTCAAAGCCCTACTGAAAGCTCACCTCCTCCAGGAGGCCTTCCCACACTGAGCCTTCTTTTTCCTCTCCCTCTCCCCATCCCCCCCGCCCTACCTCCTTCCCCTCCCCACATATAAATCTGTATATATATTTGTACAGATTTATTACTCTATTTATTTTACTTGTACATATTTACTATTCTATTAATTTTGTTAATGATGTGCATCTAGCTTCACTTCTATTTATTCTGATGACTTAACACCTGTCCACATGTTTTGTTTTGTCGTCCGTCTCCCCCTTCCAGACTGTGAGTCCGTTGTTGGGTAGGGACCGTCTCTATATGTTGCCGACTTGTACTTCCCAAGCGCTTAGTACAGTGCTCTGCACACAGTAAGCGCTCAATATATACGATTGAATGACTCCTCAGCTCATCTCCCTCATTCAATCCACACACTCAATCTGTTACCAAATCCTGTTCATCATCATCATCATCAATCGTATTTATTGAGCGCTTACTGTGTGCAGAGCACTGTACTAAGCGCTTAGGAAGTACAGATTGGCAACATATAGAGACAGTCCCTACCCAACAGTGGGCTCACAGTCTAAAAGGGGAAGACAAAACCAAACATACTAACAAAATAAAATAAATAGAATAGATATGTACAAGTAAAATAAATAAATAGAGTAACAAATCTGTACAAACATATATACATATATACAGGTGCTGTGGGGAAGGGAAGGAGGTAAGATGGGCGGGATCGAGAGGGGGAGGAGGAGGAGAGGAAGGAGAGGGCTCAGTCTGGGAAGGCCTCCTGGAGGAGGTGAGCTCTTAGTAGGGCCTTGAAGGGAGGAAGAGAGCGAGCTTGGCGGATGGGCAGAGGGAGGGCACTCCAGGCCCGAGGGCCTGTTGGCTCTACTTCCACAACATGGCTAAAACTGCCCTTTCTTCTCCAACCAAACTGCTACGGCATTAATGCAGGCTCTTCTCCTGTCCCTCCTTGAGTACTGCGTCAGCCTCCTTGTCGACCTCCCTGCCTCCTTTCTCTCCCCTCTCCAGTCCATACTTCATTCCGCTGCCTGGATCATTTTTCTACCAAACCCTTCTGTCCACATTTCCCCAACTCCTCAAGAACCTCTAGCGATTGCCCATCCACCTCTGTGTTAAAAAGAAACTCCTGACCACTGGCTTTTAGCACTCAATCGCCTTGCTCCCTTCTACCTCACCTCCCTGATTTCCTATTATAACCCAATCTACCTACTTCACTCCTCTGATGTCAGCCTACTCACTGCACCTTGATCTTGTCTATTTCAACGCGGTCTCCGCACCCGTGTTCTGCCTCTGGACTAGCGTGTCCTTCCTCTGATTATCTGACAAGACAACTACTGTCCCCCTCTTCAAAGTCTTATCACAAGCACATCTCCTCCAATCAATCAATCAATCAATCGTATTTATTGAGCGCTTACTGTGTGCAGAGCACTGTACTAAGCACTTGGGAAGTACAAGTTGGCAACATATAGAGACAGTCCCTGACTAAGCCCTTATTTCCTCTTCTCTCACTCTCTTCTTCGCACTTGGATTTGCACCCTTTATTCACCCTTCCCTCGGCCCCACAGCACATATGTACATAGCCGTAATTTATTTATTTATATTAATCTCCGTATCCTCCTCTAAACCGTAAGCTCGTTGTGGGCAGGGAACACGTCTCCCAACTCTGTTGTATTGTTGAGAAGCAGCGTGGCCCAGGGGAAAGAGCCCGGGCTTGGGAGTCAAAGGTCGCGGGTTCAAATCCTGGCTCTGCCGCTTGTCTGCTGTGTGACTTTGGGCAAGTCACTTAACTTCTCTGGGCCTCAGTTACCTCATCTGGAAAATGGGGATGAAGACTGTGAGCCACACATGGGACAACCTGATCAGCTTGTATCCTCCCCAGAGCTTAGAACAGTGCTTGGCACATAGTAAGTGCTTAACAAATGCCATCATTATCATTATTATTATTCTCCCAAGCACTTATTTCAATGGACACAGTAAGCGCTTAATAAATATGATTGATTGATAGAGGGGTTTGGGGAAAGGCCACTTTTCAGCTTAAATTGCTAAGCCGAGAGAGTTCAAACTTTCCTTGACTAATAGAGCAACTGTGTAATCATGGAATAATCATATTATTCATTCATTCATTCAATCATATTTATTGAGCGCTTACTGTGTGCACAGCACTGTACTAAGCACTTGGGAAGTACAAGTTGGCAACATATAGAGACAGTCCCTACCCAACAACGGGCTCACAGTCTAGAAGGGGGAGACAGACAACAAAACAAAACATGTTGACAGGTGTCAAGTCATCAGAATAAATAGAAGTAAAGCTAGATGCACATCATTAACAAAATAAAATGAACAGAATAGTAAATATGTACAAGTAAAATAAATAGAGTAATAAATCTGTACAAACATATATACAGGTGCTGTGGGGAGGGGAAGGAGGTAGGCTAGTATTTAAGTGCTTATTTAGGTGCCCAGTCTTGGGTTAGCTATCATACCGTCGGATCAGACACAGTTCCTGCCAACATGAGGCTCACCTTCTAAGCGGGAGGGAGACCAGATATAAGCCCCAGTTTACAGATGAGAAAACTGAGGCTCAGAAAAGGAAAGTGACTTGAACAAGGTCACACAGCAGACAATTGGCCCATTTGAGATTAGCACCCAAGTCCCCTGACTCTCAGTCCCGTGCTCTTTCCACTGTACCAATTGAGTGCTCAATAAATGCGGTTGCTCCTGTTTTCACTACTCCTGGCACCCAGAAGGATTCTGTTTCTCACGGTTCTGAATAGAACCGCAGTCTGGGTAGAATTACCTCTTCAGTCACCAACAAGCCCCTGCCCCGACTTCCAGCATTAATCCACGTCAACACTTGGTCTTTTCCCACAGCGTGCTGACTGAGTGCGTGAGAACAAAGTCCTAAAAGTCACATTACCTCAAATGACAGACATCAGACCTGTGGAGAAGGAACAAGGATGCATTCATCGTTCCCCTAGGTTCGGGGCTTCAGACTCTCTGGCTAAAAATCGATGCTGCTACCGAAGCAAATGGAAATTACAGGTGGAGGACATACATCTTTAATAACAAGAAAAAAAAGTTCCAAATGGAAGAAAGGAAATACAGCAGGGAATTGTTGGGTAAGGCTGAGCAGTTCTGAAAATCCAGGGCTAGTCGGAATCCAACTCAATTCATTTTGAATTCAGAAGTTTAGCGTGAACCTCAGAATCTCATCTTATAATAATAAAAATAATAATAACAGTAGCAGTTAAATACTTACTATGTGCCAAGCACTATACTAAGTGGGGTAGTAATAATAATAATAATAATAATGTTGGTATTAAGTGCTTACTATGTGCCAAGCATTGTTCTAAGCGCTGGGGGGGATACAAGGTAATCAAGGGTGTCCCACGTGGCTCACAGTCTTCATCCCCATTTTACAGATGAGGGAATTGAGGCGTAGAGAAGTTAAGTGACTTGCCCAAGTCACACAGCTGACAAGTGGTGGAGCCGGGATTCAAACCCATGACCTCTGACTCCCAAGCCCTGGCTCTTTCCACTGAGCCACGCTAGAGATAATCAGGTCAGACATAACAATAATGATGGCATTTATTAAGTGCTTACTATATGCAAAGCACTGATCTAAGCGCTGATCTAAGACATGATCTTGCCCCATGTGAGGCTAACAGTCTTAGGGGGAGGGAGAACGGGTATTGAATCCCCATTTTACAGATGAAGAAACTGAGCCTCAAGAGAGGATAAGTCACGCAGACGGCAAGTGACCGAGCGGAGATTAGAACCCGGGTCCCCCGGCTCCCGGGCCCGTGCTCTTTCCACAAGGCCATGTTGGTTTGAGATTTTGGCTCATCGGGGTGAAGAGTGAGTGGGACTCGTTGGTTTAGTACTGTTGTTTGGCATGTGACAATGGAAAATATCTTCTCCCCTCCCTTCAATCCAGTCAAGAGACAGGGAGATGAGGCTTAATGTGTGTGAACGCACACAGGGAGCAAGGTGAATTCTTTCCAGTGACACTCACGCTTCCATCATTCCTTTCTGGTCTGGGTGTGCCCACTTGACTCCTAATGATGGTGCTGCCCTTTGGCCCTTCTCACTCAGCTGCCTTAGATCCCGGCTCCGAGGCAGGAGGTTGATGCCGCAGTGCGGAATGTTGCCTCTCCTCAGCCCCCCTATCTCGGCCTTGGGAGTCGGGATCTCCCCTCCTTGGAACCCCTAGCTCGGTCTCGAGGGTCGGGGTCTGCTCCTCAGCTCCCCTATCTCGGTCTCGGTTGTCCCTTCCCAGATGACCTCTCTAGCGTCATTCCCAGCCTCGATACCGGTCTAAGTGGGATGGGAAGGGGGTGCCGAGGAAAAAAAGCCACTTGTGTTCCCTCATCCCAGCGGGGATCTCCTATCCCTTGCTTCCCAAGTGCGTTGGCCTCCCTAGTTCCCAGTGTTTGTGGCCTGCGGCCCCCCCAGCTCGGACTACCGTCACCTCCCAAAGGGCAACCACCCCGCTTCGCACCCAGATCACTGGAGCTTGAGCCGGACTCTCCCCACAGTAGGCGTCGTGGGGGATCGTTTCTCAATTTCTTTTTTTTATTATGGGCTAATGGAATCAATCAATCAATCATATTTATTGAGTGCTTACTATGTGCAGAGCACTGTACTAAGCGCTTGGGAAGTACAAATAGGCAACATATAGAGACAGTCCCTACCCAACATTGGTCTCACAGTCTAGGCCAGAAGCCCCTGGTTATCAGACAGACTCTCCTGGGGCAAAAGAGAGCCTCTCAGCCCTGTGGGGGAATCCAATTTGGAAAATCACTTCTTCCAACCTCCTCCTCCTCCTGTACCCACCCCTTCCCTCCTCCATTTGGATTCTGAAAACAGAACTCCCTGCAACTCGGGGAGATTCCAGGACTCACCAACCTCTGCCACGCATCTGTCCGCTGCCACAATCAGAGGACAGCGGAGAGTTGAACTGAGATGAGCAAGGAAGAGAGGAGAGAAGAGAGGAAGGGGAGGAGGAGAAGGAGAGGAGAGAAGATGGGAGGAGAGGGGAGCGGAGGATACTGGTGCAAGAAAATGCACTGCAGCTTTCTAACGGATTCTACCTAGCCTATGGAGAATGTGGCAAGACTCAGACGCTAGCAAAGAAAGAGGAGGAGGGGGATATTTAAAGAAACAACACTCTGAAATCAAAGACTGGGGGAAGGGCTTTAGTAGAAAGATAAAGCAGGGCCAGGGAAAGGAGGATTATTGTACTGAGAGGTGGGAGGGCCAGCGGATGGGGAAAGGGAATTAACAGCACACGGAGAAGAAGAGATTTAAAGGGCTATAAAGGGACAACAGGAGAAAGCCCACCTTTTTATCAGGACTGGACTGAAGGAAGGTGGCTTCCTTGTCCTCTTCTCACTCCCAATAAAGGCTGGTTGCTGTATTCTGAGTCTACTAGCTCCACCCCCTGCAGAGGAGATTTTGTGCCTGGAAGCCCCTGTGCTCTCTGCTCTCCGCCCACCCACCTGATCAGTATTGATTAAGTCCCTACTAACCCTGGGGGTGCAGACCCCCGGGCTGTGCCCAGCCCCGGTCCTTCTGCCAAGGGCCTGTTTAGCAAGGGGCCAGATCGGAGACCCCCGGCCAGTTTCCCCCTTTGGGTCCTCTCAGCTGAGCTCCTCTACCTTGAGGTGACTTCCAGATTCCACCCTGGAAGGAGAATAAAAATAACAATCATAATAACTGTGGTATTTGTTAACCACTTAGAACAGTGCTTTGCACAAAGTAAGCACTTACCAAATACCATCATTATTATTATTATTATGTGCCAGGCACTGTATTAAGCACTGGGGTGGAAACAAGCAAATCGGGTTGGACACAGTCCCTGTCCCCCATGGGGCTCACAGTCTCAATTCCCGCTTTACAAATGAGGTAACTGAGGCCCAGAGAAGTGAAGTGAGTTGCCCAAGGCCACACAGCAGACCAGTAGCGGATGCGGGATTAGAACCCATGACCTCCTGTCTCCCAGCCCTCTGCTCTAGCCACTGCGCTATGCTGCTTCCCGATGGGAAAATGCCCACCAGGTTTTCCTCCTTTCCTAATCAGTCTATCATATTTATTGAGCGCTACTGTGTGCAGAGCACTGTACTAAGCACCTGGGAGAGTACGTCGTAACAATATAACAAACACATTTCCTGCCCACAATGAGTTTATAGTTTAGAAGACATCCAGCTTCTAGTCCTTGCCCTCAGGAAGGCCTGCTCTGGGACAGTCACTGTCTCCTCTCCTCCTCCGATTATTGGTAGCTCCGATCTGGAAGACGGAGCCAGGCTGGACCGTTCTCTGTTTGGATTCTGGGTCCCCTCTACGTGCCACACTCTGCCGGTTTACTCTTTGGAAGCCCAGGACTGAGTTAAGGGAAGAAGAGGGAAGAACCATCCTCTGAAGCCCCTCTCAGTCTGTGGGCCCACCCCCAAGCCATTCTGCATCCCAGCCTGTCCCGTGTTCATCAATCGATCAATCAATTGCATTTATTGAGCCCTTACTGTATGCAGAGCACTGTATTAGGTGCTTGGGAGAGTAGGGCACAACAGAGTTGGCAGACACATTCCCTGCCCACAGTGAGCTCATAGTATCGAGGGAAAGACAGATACTAACACTAATAAATAAATCACACATGGGTATGGAAGTGCTGTGGGGCTGAGGGAGCAAATAAAAGGGCTACGCAGAAGGGAGTGAGAAAAGAGGAAAGGAGGGAGGAGATGGGCCTTCAATAAGGATTTGAACGTGGAGAGAGTAATTGTCTGTCGCATATGAAGAGGAAGGGTGTTTCAGGCCGGAGGCAAGATGTGGGTGAGAGGTCTGGCGACAAGATGGGGAGATCGAGGTGCGGTGAGTAGGTTGGTATAAGAGCAGCAGAGCGTTCAGGCTGAGTTGTAATAGGAGAGCAACGAGGTGAGGAGGGAAGGGGGAAGGTGATGGACCGCTTTAAAGCCGATGGTGAGGAGTTTCTGTTTGATGTGGTGGAGGGAACTGAGGCACAGAGAAGTTAAGTGACTTGCCCAAAGTCACACAGCTGACAAGTGGCGGAGCCGGGATTTGAACCCATGACCTCTGACGGCAAAGCCCGGGCTCTTTTCCACTGAGCCACGCTGCTTCTCCCTCCCACGTGCTTAGCACATTGCTCTACCCACAGTAAGCGCTCAATAAGTAAGACTGAATGAATGAATGAGGTGAAGTGACTTACCCAAGGGCACACAGAAGACAAGTGGAAGAGTCAGGATTAGAACCCAGGTCCTTTTGACTCCTAGGCCCATGCTCTAGCCATCAGGCCACACTGCTTCCCCATTGAAGCAGCGTGGCTCAGCGGAAAGAGCCCGGGCTTTGGAGTCAGAGGTCATGGGATCATATCCCGGCTCCACCAACTGTCAGCTGTGTGACTTTGGGCAAGTCACTTCACTTCTCTGGGCCTCAGTTACCTCCTCTGTAAAATGGGGATTAAGACTGTGAGCCCCACGTGGGACAACCTGATCACCTTGTAAATTCCCCAGCGCTTAGAACAGTGCTTTGCACATAGTAAGCGCTTAATAAATGCCATTATTATTATTATTATTATTACATTGCTCAGAGAGGCCAGGCAGGCTCCCCTGGGGCTGGGACCACTGGGGACTCATTGTGTCTCCCTTGAGACTATAAATTCATTGTGGGCAGTGAATGCATCTAACAACTCTGTTATAATGTATTCTCCCAAGCGCTCACACAATGCCCTGCACACAGAAAGCACTCAATACATAGCACTGTTTAATTAATTGATAGTATAGACTGTGAGCCCACTGTTGGGTAGGGACTGTCTCTATATGTTGCCAATTTGTACTTCCCAAGCGCTTAGTACAGTGCTCTGCACACAGTAAGCGCTCAATAAATACGATTGATGATGATGATGATGATGTGGGGAGGGAGCTGAGATGCTCGCGGAGAGTGAAGCAGCATGGCTCAGTAGAAAGAGCATGGGCTTTAGAGTCAGAGGTCATGGGTTCAAATCCCAGCTCCGCCACTTGTCAGCTGTGTGACTTTGGGCAAGTCACTTCACTTCTCTGTGCCTCAGTTCCCTCATCTGTAAAATGGGGATGAAGACTGTGAGCCCCACGTGGGACAACCTGATCACCTTGTAACCTCCCCAGCGCTTAGAACAGTACTTTGCACATAGTAAGCGCTTAATAAATACCATTATTATTATTGTTAAAGGTAGAAAGGCAGAAACCTCACCCATAATGGGGATATTTATTTCTTTTTTCCATTTTTTATGGTATCTGTTAAGCATTTATTATATGCCAGGCACTATACCACGTGCTAGAGCAGATACAAGCTAATCAGGTTGGATACAGTCTATTCCCCCACGGGGCTTACAGCTTTAATCGCCATTTTACAGATGAGGGAACTGAAGCACAGAGAATAATAATAATAATAATGATTATAATAATAATAATAATGGCATTTGTTAAGTGTTTACTATGTGCAAAGCACTGTTCTAAGCGCTGGGGTAGATACAGAGTAATCAAGTTGTCCCACATGGGGCTCACAGCCTTAATCCCTATTTCCCAGATGAGGTAACTGAGGCCCAGAAAAGTGAAGTGACTTCATCATCATCATCAATCGTATTTATTGAGCGCTTACTGTGTGCAGAGCACTGTACTAAGCGCTTGGGAAGTACAAGTTGGCAACATATACAGTCCCTACCCAAAAGTCACGCAGCTGACAAGTGATGGAGCCGGGATTTGAGCCCCTGACCTCCGACTCCAAAGCCCAGGCTCTTTCCACTGAGCCACGCTGCTTCTCTTGGGCCCACTGTTGGGTAGGGACCATCTCTATATGTTGCCAGCTTGTACTTCCCAAGCGCTTAGTACAGTGCTCTGCACACAGTAAGTGCTCAATAAACACGATTGATTGATTGATTCTCTAGAAATGGAGTGACCTGCCCCAGGTCACACAGCGGACAAGTGGCGGAGCCGGGATTAGAACTCAGGTTCTCCGACTTAGGGCCGTGCTTTTTCCACGAGGCCACGCTGCTTCTCAGTGAGTGGCTACCGTGGGCAGAGCACTGTATTAAGGACTTGGGAGAGTACGATCTAACAGAGCTGGCTGGTAGACACGTTCCCTGCCCATGTCTCTATATGTTGCCAACTTGTACTTCCCAAGCGCTTAGTACAGTGCTCTGCACATAGTAAGCGCTCAATAAATACGATTGATGAGGAGGAGGAGGAGGAGGAGGAAGTGGGGAGAGATTGTTTTGACAGGGAGACTGAGGCGTCCACAAAGGAGGACCAGCCAGCGGCGTCAGGCCATTCCCACCAACCTTCCCTTGCCCCCCAAGCGCCTCCTCGTGCGTTCCCTCCCGCGGATAATCCAACCTGCCCTTGAGCCCCAGAGCTTGTGAAAGAGGCTAGGAAACACCGGGCTGATCCCAGATCATTAACAGAATCCACATGGAAGTCCACGGCCGGGGAAACCACCCATCCGAGTCACGTGGCACAGCAAGGAACACCGCACCCAGGTCACACGGCGATGGGCAATCAATCAATCAATCAATCGTATTTATTGAGCGCTTACTGTGTGCAGAGCACTGTACCAAGCGCTTGATAGAGACAGTCCCTACCCAACAGTGGGCTCACAGTCTAGAAGGGGGAGACAGAGAACAAAACCAAACATACTAACAAAATAAAATAGAGTAGATATGTACAAGTAAAATAAATAAATAAATAGAGTAATAAATATGTACAAACAGATATACATATATACAGGTGCTGTGGGGAAGGGAAGGAGGTAAGATGGGTAAGGTGCCTTCTGTGGGTCAAACACCGTTATAAACACTGGGGTAGGCTTATGGATAGAGCCCGGGCCTGGGACTCAGAAGGACCTGGATTCTAATCCCGCATCCACCACTTGTCTGCTGTGTGACCCTGGGCAAATCACTTCACTTCTCTGGGCCTCCTTTGCAGAAGAGGGATTGAGATTGTGAGCCCTATGTGTGACAGGGACTGTTCCAACCCTATTAGTTTGTATCTACCCCAGCGCTTAGTACAGTGCTTGGCACACAGTAGGCGCTTAACAAATGCCACGGTCGTTATTATTATTATCCGGTCCCCTTCTTCTCTAGGAGTCGACACTGCCCTCCTGTTTGCGTCCCAGCCCTCCGACCCTACAGTCCTGGAAGGGGAAGGAGAAGGTGACTTGTCATTGGCCTAATTACAGACTCACCCTCCACCAGAGAAGCAGCGTGGCTCCATGGAAAGAGCCCGGGCACTGGAGTCGGAGGTCATGGGTTCAAATCCAGGCTCCGTCACTTGTCAGCTGTGGGACTTTGGGCAAGTCACTTCACTTCTCTGGGCCTCAGTTACCTCATCTGGAAAATGGGGATTAAGACTGTGAGCCCCCCAAAGGACAACCCTGTAACCTCCCCAGTGCATAGAACAGTGCTTTGCACATAGTAAGCGCTGAATAAATGCCATTATTATTATTACCTGCCACAAAGTGTGGGTAAGTGTGAGCTTCAAATGGACAGTCTTTCTATAGAAAAATTCTACGGTAACAGTAATACTTGAAATGGGTACAGCCCTATCTATTGTTTCCAAAGTGCTTTCGCATCAGTTACCTCATTTTATCCAGAGAGTAGGAGAGGCGGCTCTTATTATGTCCATTTTACAACTGGGGAAACTGGGGCCCAAGTCAGTTTCGAGACTGGCCCGAGATCCCACTCGGTGGGCTGAGACTAGAACCCAGATCTCCTGGCTCCCAGCCATTGTTCTTTTCACCGCACTCTAAAAATGGTCTTTTAATAAACTGGAGAGGAGTGACCGAATCCCGCAGATGAAAGGACTTCAGGAAAGAGGCCCGCACCTGAGCTTCCTCTCACATGACCTTCCTGTAAAGCATTTCGATGGCTACTGGGCAATTTCAGCTGAGCTCCAGAGGAAGGTGAGGGTCCGCAGCTGGGCCTGGGCCAGGGGCCCTGGAGGCCTACCAGCAGGACACGGGGGCATGGCTCCCTCCAAATGCCCGATGTTCACGTCCCTCTCCGGAGAGCGCCCTTCCCCTCACGTGCAGTTTGGCCATTTTGGCTCCTGGGTGGGTCCGACAGAACAACACACTGACCCGACAGTCAGGAGGCCGCCATCCTCAACCCCTCTGCTGCACCCCACTCTGGCCCTCAGCCACCCCCTCCCCATCTAATCTCTCCCTGGATCTCTCACCTGCCACGCGGACGCAATGATACTGACTTTGTTGGCTTTGTGAGCTTTGTGAGGATGCAGGCTGGCTACTGGTAATCCAGGTGAGGCTGCAGTGACCACCAGTGACCCCTGTATCAGTCAGTCAATCATATTTTTTGAGCACTTACTGTGTACAGAACACTACTGAGAGCTTGGGAGAGCTCCATCCCCCCCCCGTCTTACCTCCTTCCCTTCCCCACAGCACCTGTATATATGTATATATGCTTGTACATATTTATTACTCTATTTATTTATTTATTTATTTATGTTACTTGTACGTATCTATTCTATTTATTTTATTTTGTTAATATGTTTGGTTTTGTTCTCTGTCTCCCCCTTCTAGACTGTGAGCCCACTGTTGGGTAGGGACTGTCTCTCTATGTTGCCAACTTGGACTTCCCAAGAGCTTAGTACAGTGCTCTGCACACAGTAAGTGCTCAATAAATACGATTGATTGATTGATTGATTTTGTTGTCTTTGTGAGCTTTGTGAGGATGCACGCTGGCCACTGGTAATCTGGGTGAGGCTGCAGTGACCACCAGTGACCTGTATCAGTCGGTCAATCATATTTTTTGAGCACTTACTGTGTGCAGAACACTCTACTAAGAGCTTGGGAGAGTACAATATAACAACATAACGGAAACATTTCCCGCCCGTAACAAACTTACAGTCTAGAGGGAGAGACAGACAGTAATATAAATAAATTACAGACAAGTACAGAAGTGCTCAGGGACCGGGATGGGGGATGAATAAAGGGAATGAGTCAGGGTAACTCCTACAGAAAGTTGAAGAAAAGGAAAAGTGGCCACTGGTGACCCAGGTGAAGATGCAGTGACCACTGGTGACCTGAAAAAGGATGCAGTTCATTCAACTGTATTTATTGAGCACTCACTGTGTGCAGAGCACCATACTAAGTGCTTGGGAAGTACAAGTTGGCAACATATAGAGACGGTCCCTACTCAACGGCGGGCTCACAGTCTAGAAGGGGGAGACGGACAACAAAACAAAACATATTAACAAATAAAATAAATAGAATAGTCAATATGTACAAGTAAAATAAATCAATATAGTAATAAATATGTACAAACATATATACATATATGCAGTTGCCACCAGTGACCTGGGTGAGGATGCAGTGAACACCGGTGAGCCGGGTAAGAATGCGGGCTTGCCACCCAGGGAGGACGCAGGGATCTGAAGTCAGAGTGCTGGGGGGTAGTTAAGTATCTAGAGGAATGCAGATAGTTCGTTTATAGCTGTGGGGATTTCTTCATCTCAAAGGGCGGGGAGGGAGGGGCTGTCAGAAAACCCCTGGCCAGCAAAAATGGCCAGTCCAAAGTGTAGCTTCTAGAGCAGCTGGGGTCAGGCCTTAGTTATTAAAATTGCCAGCACTCAAAGGGCACTGGCAGAGATGCGTCTTTATCTGAGAAACAGGAACCGAGGGACTCTGAGAAACAGGAACTGAGAGACAGAGAGATTAGAGAGGAGGTTTTGGGTGAGGGGGGGGAAATGGATGGACAGTGAGAGACAACGAGATCCCTTAGGAAGGAAAGAGCTGCTGACCACAGTTGGCCTTGCCCAGGAAAGAAAATGCAGCCCAAGGGAGCGATGGAGCAGGTCCTACTGAAAGTCACAGAGCCCTTGGAGCTCGGTAGAGGTGGAGAGAGAGGGGCAGAGTGGCCTCGTGGTCCTTGGCTAGCAGGAGAAAGAGACAATCTCTTTCCTGACACCCAGACCAGTGCCAGAGGACTTGGACCTGAATATTGGAAAGCAGTCCGTTCCAAGGGGCCGGGGTATCGGCCTCTCCCTGAGTTGGTTGCTGCCGTCTGGGGGGTCTGGTCTCTGCTCCCTATCCTAACTAAGCTCAGAGCCGGTGAACCCTCGAGGGGAAGGCAGGGTTGAGCCCATTCATGTATTCATTCAATCGCATTTATTGAGCGCTTACTGTGTGCAGAGCACTGTACTAAGCCCAGAGGGACGGTGATGGCGGCTGTCTCAGAGAGGTCTCGGGGGGAGGGAATGGACTCTGGGCTGGGGGTGGGGGGCTGGAGGAAATGGGGGGCCACAGGAGAGGGTGACACAGCACATCGGCAGAGAGCACCTGGGGCCTACTAACCCTAAACAAAAGAAAAATTCATTCCGTGGTGAACATCGGACGGCCTGAAGCCGTATTCCGTCTTCCCACAGAACCCCCTAAAAGGTCGGTCTGGGCCAGTGCAGAGGGGAGCGCTGGGATTACCTGGCTCTGCCACTGAAGAATGGGGCCTTTCCTCTTACCTTTATGCAGCCCGACTGCCTGGTTCTTTCTTCACAACCACTCCAGAATCTGCCCCGTCCTCTCCACCCAAACTGCCACCATATTGGCCCAAGCACTCCTATCCTGCCTAAACAACAGCGTCAGCCTCCTCACAGACCTCCCTGCCTCCAGCCTCTCCTGTCTCCAATCCAGACTTAATTTTCCTTGCCCGGATCATTTTTCTAAAATAGTTTGCAAAGCCTCCCCAGTCCTTGAAAACCTCCAGTGGTTGCCCATCCGTCTTCACATCACTTGAATTATTGCCCACTGGCTCTATGACACTCAACCGTGTGCAGTTAGCTTTAATTCTATTTGTTCTGACGACTTTGACACCTGTCTACATGTTTTGTTTTGTCGTCCGTCTCCCCCTTCTAGACTGGGAGTCCGTTGTCGGGTAGGGACTGTCTCTATACGTTGCCGACTTGTACTTCCCAAGCGCTTGGTACAGTGCTCTGCACACAGTAAGTGCTCAGTAAATACGATTGAATGAATGAATGAACTAGCTCTCTCTCTTCTACCTCTCACTCTTCTCTCGCCAAACCTCAGCTCTCACACTTCACTCCCCTCAAGTCATCCTACTCACTGGGCCTCATTTTCATCTCTCATCAGCCACCCGGACTGGCATTTTAGGTGGTCTTGTGGGAAAATGGAACACGGCTACAGACAGCCTGGCACTCATCATGGAATTAATATGTTTTGTTTGGTTGTCTGTCTCCCCCTTCTAGACTGTGAGCCCGTTGTTGGGTAGGGACTGTCTCTGTATGTTGCTGACTTGTACTTCCCAAGTGCTTAGTACTGTGCTCTGCACACAGTAAGCGCTCAATAAATACAATTGAATGAATGAATGAATTAAAGAACTGTACCCCCTGGCATGCCCTGGCTTTGGCCCTTCTGAGAACTACTCAGTAACAAACAAGTGTGAGGAAGAGCCTTCCAACATCCAAGGGGGAAACAGTTCTCTGCTGTGATCCCAAAGTGGACTCCGACTCACTGGAGTCAGAGACTGCTCTGAGAGATGCCCTGCAGCCAACCACTGTCATTTGGGGTTGCCCCAGACCCCCGGTTGCTCCGCCTCTGCAAGCCCACATCCAACCTCTCTGGAGCCTCCGAGTCTCCCATCAAGGATAATAATAATAATGATGGCATTTATTAAGCGCTTACTATGTGCAAAGCACTGTTCTAAGCTCCGGGGAGGTTACAAGGTGATCAAGTTGTCCCGTGGGGGGCTCACAGTCTCCATCTCCATTTTCCAGATGAGGGAACTGAGGCCCAGAGAAGTGAAGTGACTTGCCCAAAGTCACACAGCTGACAATTGGCGGAGCTGAGATTTGAACCCATGACCTCTGACTCCAAAGCCCAGGCTCTTTCCATTGAGCCACGCTGCTTCGCTAAGAATAAGAGATAAGAAAGGAGGCCTGCAAGAGCCGAGCCTTCGACTACTGGCAGCTGACTCACCCTGTTTCTCAACCAGCAGAGAGCAGGAACATCGCCCTGCCCCCAGCAGGCCTCCACGCTTTCCTAGACCCACTGGTGCACGTGGAAATGCCAACGGCTCCTTTCCTAAATCCTCCTGGGGTACATGGATAGACAGAGGGAGAGGAGGGGAGCGGGAAGGGCCGGCAGGACCTCGTGGTCTGTACTCACTTGAGGTTCGCTCTCACTCTGGGGGTGGGAGAGGTGATGTCAGAGACAGTGGCGGGGGTCCGGCCCGGTCCCTGGATGGGTGGCCCACTGGTCCGGTGGCAGGAAGCCCAGTCCTCCCTCCGGCAGCCTGCAGACGGCAAAGGCAGCGCTTAAACGAGAGCAGGCTCGGCTTGTCAAACGAGAGTTCTGCACACGGTAAGCGCTCAGTAAATACAATGGAATGAATGACTTCCCTTCAAAGCCCTACTGAGAGCTCACCTCCTCCAGGAGGCCTTCCCCTCCTTCCCTTCCCATCCTTCCCCTCCCCACAGCACCTGTATATATGTATATATGTTTGTATGCATTTATTACTCTATTTTATTTGTACATATTTATTCTATTTATTTTATCTTGTGAATATGTTTTGTTTTGTTGCCTGTCTCCCCCTTCTAGACTGTGAGCCCGCTGTTGGGTTAGGGACCGTCTCTAGATGTTGCCGACTTGTACTTCCCAAGCACTTAGTCCAGTGCTCTGCACACAGTAAGCGCCCAATAAATACGACTGAAGGAAGGAGAGTGGGTGGGCAGCGGGTGAGAGGCAGATCCAACCTACTTCCCTTATCGCTCGGTTCCTGGCGCGGCCCACCATTTTTCCTGGGAGAAAGGCCTGTCTTTCCAAGACTGAAAGAGGTTGCCCTTGCTAATCCCTGGCTTGGGTGTCACCACAGCCGCTGCCCCAGCCCAGCAATGAGAGCAGGGACCCTTCTTCCACAGGGGCCTTCCCTCTCCCTCATCCCAGCCTCTTACCCCCGCATCCAACCAGCCTCCGTGGGCAGCCAACACCTCGTCCATCCCATCCCGGCCTCGGTGTCTCCTCAGTAGCATCTTAATCTCCAACACGGTCAGCGTTCCTGTGAGGCTTGATCTTCCTGTGCGCTTCCTCCCCTCTCCCTCCAAAGCCAGAGGAGAAGCCCCACCGAAGCCCACCTGCTCCATCTCTCTTTGCCCAAGCGCTCAATACATACCACTGATTGGGTGCCCAACGCCTCAACCGTCTCAGTCCTGGAAACCTCTGATTTGGAGAGTCTCAAGTGTTGGAATGGGATGGGATGCGGAGGGGAAGGTTGTCCCCTCTTGTAATGGCTTCTCTCCGTCTGAGCAGAAAGGAGATGAGGAAATGAGCGACCTTCTTCCCACCTTTCCCAAGCCCGTAAAGTGCAGGGTGCGAAAGTGGTGGAGAACAGCCTGATCATTACAACGCCCCCACTCTGCCCTTCCCAGGCCTTCCTCTGCTAAGAGGAAGCAGGGGGTGGGGTGGGGTGTGTATGTGTGAGAGAGAGAAAGAGAGAAAGAGGGAGAGAGATGGCTTCAGAATATCTTTCTCCTAGAAGAACCTCACAGTTCCCCCAAGGCAAGAACTCAGTCATCTCACAGCCCGGGGGTATAGGCCATCTTATGGGTGGGGAAACTGAGGCACGGCTGTGTTGAGCCAAGCAGTGAATCCAGAGCTCTGCAGAGAGTGGATTTACTCCGTAAGCAGGGCTATCATAGTGGTGGGGAAATCTCTCCATCTTCCCTTTTCTAATCTTTAGTCTCAGATGGAATGTTTGGCTCGATATTTGTCTCCTATTATTATGTGCTGCATGGGGAAGCAGCATTGCTTAATGGATAGGCCCGGGCCTGAGGGTCAGAAGGACCTGGGTTTTAAACCCGGCTCTGCCACTTGTCTCCTGGGTGACCTTGGGCAAGTCACTTCACTTCTCCGTGCCTCAGTTACCTCATCTGAACAATGGGGATTAAGACTGTGAACCCCATGGGGGACAGGAAATACATCCAACCCTATTTGCTTGTATCTACCCCAGTGCTTAGAATAGTGCTTGACACATGGTAAGCGTGTTTTAACAAATGCCATCATTAATTTGTTAAGGGCTTCCCTTGTGGCCCAGAGCACTGTACTAAGCCCTGGGGAAAGGTTCAAGAGCACTAATTCAGACCCACCTGATGGTCCACGACCTACGCGCTGTGGGGGAAGATGAAGAACAGAAACCCTGGGGAAAAAATAACAACACGGGACACTCACCGGAAGAAGTCACACTGAAAACCACTCAGGAGCAGGAACAAATGCAACCGAATCCATGGGCTATTTCCATAGGGGACTGGCTTTTGTCACCATGGATGCTTGCTTTGTGGAAATGTAAGGAGCTGGGAGACGAGCTATTCAGGAACCCAGCTACCCTAGGCAGAAGCTGTGCTCCCAGAAGGGAGAAGGAAAAATCTTCAGGAGGAGGAAGTAGCCTGAGGGGGCTAGGAGTCTTTCATTTACCTTTCTGAACCTTCTGCATCTCTGAACCCGTTGGTGTGTAGGTGTCCCTTCCCGGACTTGTTACACAGGCTTTGGGCTCCGGACCATTACTGTCACTTACCTAGCACTTTGGTCAAAGTGGTCATTTAATAATTATTCCTGGGGCTGTTGGCTCACTGGCCTGGAAACCAGGCAGGCTGAGGTAAGTGTGGATGTGGCCTCCAGGTCCAGAGGGAGTCACAAAATGGGAAGCGGCAGGCCTAGTGGGAAGAGCACTGGGCTGGGAATCAGAGGGCCTGAGCTCTACTGCTTCCCTGCTTGAATAAAATCTCAAGCCTTTTCTCTTTCTTTTATCTCTATTTTCACAGGATCATCGATAGACCCCTTGACCTCCCTGTGTCTTCCTGCCCCCTCCTCCTTACAGTCTAAGTAGGACGTACTTCTAGACTGTGAGCCCGTTGTTGGGTAGGGACCGTCTCTATTTGTTGCCAACTTGTACTTCCCAAGCGTTTAGTACAGTGTTCTGCACACAGTAACTGCTCAATAAATACGATTGAATGAATGGATGAATGACGTAGGACAGGTATTAAATTCCCATTTTGCAGTTGAGGAAACTGAGGCCCAGAGAATAATAAAATAATAATAATAATAATAATAATAATAATAATGGCATTTATTAAGCACTTACTACTAAGTGCTTACTACACACAGAGAAGCAGCATGGCTCAGTGGAAGGAGCCCGGGCTTTGGAGTCAGAGGTCATGGGTTCCAATCCCGGCTCTGCCAGTTGTCAGCTGTGTGACTTTGAGCAAGTCATTTCACTTCTCTGTGCCTCAGTTACTTCATCTGTAAAATGGGGATTAGGACTGTGAGCCCCCCATGGGACAACCTGATCACCTTGTAACCTCCCCAGTGCTTAGAACAGTGCTTTGCACATAGTATGCACTTAATAAATGCCATTATTATTATTATTATTATTATTATTATTATTATGTGCAAAGCACTGTTTTAAGTGCTGGGGCGGTTACAAGGTGAACAGGTTGTCCCACAGGCTCACAGTCTTAATCCCCATTTTACATATGAGGTACCTGAGGCCCAGAGAAGTTAAGTGACTTGCCCAAAGTCACACAGCTGACAATTGGCAGAGCTGGGATTCGAACCCATGACCTCTGACTCCAAAGCCCGGGCTCTATCCACTGAATCACGCTTGATTTGCCCAAGGTCACAGAGCAGACAAATGGTGGAGCTGTAAAACAGTGAGGACAATTTCACCCGAGAGGATTTGCGGACTAGAGGTTGACCTAATGGGATTCTGGAAATAGCAGACTCTAGGAGAGGCGTCTGCTCTTCTGCTGAGTGTTGGGTGGGTGTCCTGCAAGATCACCCCTTTCGGTCATGGCATTAGTATATTTAGAAGAATTCCAAACTGCAAAATGGTTTGAAAAACTTGTTTATTCGTGCCGAAACCGAGGCTGCCTTCTCCCAGAAACAGGTACGGTCAGCCGGCAACTAAATATTAGTTACCCAAATGCCACTCATTTTACAATCAGATGCTCACGCCACGGATCCAGACGCAGCTGAAATCGGTGTGTTAACACGCACCAGGCAGCCAAATTCTGTACAAAAATACATTTTCCAATTAAAATTATTTTTAAACGAATCAAACATTCAGCATATCAAATAAGAAGAGGCCACTAGCCCACCCCCGCACTACAAGAAAAACCTCAGCGTCAGACCCCAGTTGGCCGATGGTTCTGGACGGTTCTGGAAACGGAGGCGGCACTGGTGGGGAGAGATCGGGCAGGGCCCTCGCTTGATGGTTTGGGTTTCTTTCCGTAAGATAGAAGCCGGGGGATGGAAGGAAATTGCTTGAACTGTCTCAGGCCTGGCGACTGGAGGAGGAACCGAAAAAACCTGTTGATGTCCTAGATGGTCAGAAATGCCCGAAGATTAAGCCATGAAGAAATAAGTTCTATCTTGTAAAATCTTGAATTCCTTAGTTTTCTGTTTGAGAGAGAAGTTCAAAGTCCACCCAGAGTTCAGAAATTGGCGTTTGACTGGCAGTCCTAAAACCCCCCGCTGGGAACCTAGCATCTAGTACACTGACAATCTGCTTGGGAGGAATGGTATTCTCCCCCTTCTTCCTTGGAGGGAGAGCAATTCATGCCGCACGCTGACTGGTTTCCACTCTTCTGCGGAGCGTCAGTCCAGTTGGACCATTTGCCAAGATCCACCACTTTGCTGGGCTAGATCTACTTCACGCTCGAAAGCCTCCTGGGACCCTTTGCTTTGCAGTGCGTGCCTGGGAGCTTCCCAAATTCTAGGCCCAGGGCTCAGAAGAAACAACACGCTGGATTAAAAAAAAAATTGGCTGATTTATTTATTTTTAAAGTAATTTATATTTTTAACACATTGCATTTCCCAGAATGGAGAGGTTTCACCCAGTCCTTAGGTTTGAAGCGGCTGTTTCCTTCAAAAAATAGGCTCAAATCACTGCTCTTTACATGCCCACGCTGGGAGGAAGGGCAATGCTCCTGTTTCAGATTTGCTCGCCTAATGTAGCCATTCGACTCAAGAGTCCATTGACAGAGGTAACACATCGAGGAGGGAGGATCACAGAAGTGATCTTATCGAGCGGACGGAAAGGCAGAATCGGAGACTCTGTAGATTTACCACCCATGAGGCCTGAAGGAGGTTTAAAGGCAACACTGCCCAGAGGCGGGCAGAGTGATGGGAGTGACGTTTTATGGTCTTGCCAGCTCCGTGATTCTCCACCTGGGATTTGGAAGCTCGGAGGATCCCTTATTCGACTGGACTCCTGGCTGCAGGGAAAGGCAGGGCCAGCGAGACATCACCAGAGCCGCAAAGTGGGATCTGCCCAAGTAGGAGGACCGACAGAACATGCTTCCTGTGCTTGGGCTCACCCTCTCCTCCCTTAGAGAGGTTTTGGGGTCCCCGGGGCTCCGGCTTCTGAGCCAGGGGAAGGTTAGTTGGGGAGCACTGTCACTGCAGTAGTTGCGGGATGGAGGTGTGTCTTGGGGCAACAGCAGGTCCGACAGCTCGGACTCTCCTGCTGGCCTTCTAGACTGTGAGCCCACTGTTGGGTAGGGACCGTCTCTATATGTTGCCAACTTGGACTTCCCAAGCGCTTAGTACAGTGCTCTGCACACAGTAAGCGCTCAATAAATACGATTGAATGAATGGCCGAAACAACGCTCTCCAAACCGAGTATCTGTTGGGTAGACAGGCCTTGGGATGGTGTCGCGGAACCCGGGACCGCCTGATCCAGTGCCTTCTTGGAGAATTTTCAGGAGATCTCCACCCTCCATCCTCCTAGCGGTTTTGATTTTGTTGGAGGAACATGTCCCCGTTACTACCATCTGCCTCAGACTTTGAACCACAATTGCATGAAGCATGTGAAGAAGTGAAGAGGGGAATTGAAATCCCCCAAACATCTCACGTCCAGTATTCAGCCACCTGTCCCCGACTTCTCGGTCAGAGAGTGAGGGAGTGAGGAAGGGCTGCCGGGCTGTAATCTTCTGGGGGAAAAACTCAATAGGAGCCGGAGAAGTCTTCTGAGGGGCGGGAAAAGTGTCGGAAATGGCGTGGAGGAGGGGCCGGCATCTCCCAAGCTAGTCGGCTTGGACGTGGACAGAGGAGAGCTCGGTGGAACGGTCCCCTAGGAGATGCTGCTTCACGTCCTTTGCGAGTTCTAGCGGCCACGAAGCTCTACAGGGCACAGAATCCCATCCGGGAAGAAGAGCCTCTCGGGTTTGATACGTTGAGGGCAGGTGGATGTGGAAGCCTCGGAGGGGGAGAGATGGGGATGGAAAGGGTTCTGGATGAAAGCTACTCTGAAAGGGAGGAAAGAGGGTGCCACAAAGCTTCTGCTCCTCCAGCGGTCAGGGACGCCACGGGCTCCTTCGCCCAGGAAGCATCTTGGTGTAGAATGGAAGGCCGGCGGGTGCACAGAGCTCCTGGATTCCTCCACTCCCACCTGCTCTCCAGGATCCCGGCTCCAACGGTACAACACGTCTTGTCTTCTTCCATCAGCAAAGGAGCCTTTTGGATTCCAACTAAACTTTTATGTACTTTTTTTTTAAAATGCAAATTTTCATCCCAATTCAAGAAAATAATCACTAGCGATTCTCTTTCCATCAGCAAAGGAGCCTTTTGGATTCCAACTAAAGTTTTATGTACGTTCTTTTTTTTTTAAAATATAAATTTTCATCCCAATTCAAGAAAATAATCACTAGCGATTCTCTATCGACGGGAGTTGAGGCCCGCGGGGTCTAGGGAAGAGACCGCTCCCTACGAGGCGGTCTTGGATCGGTCTGTTTCCTGGGTTGATTGAGGAGAGTAGCTTTACTTTGAGTTTCTGATGGCCGAGAGGCTGCTTTCACACAATCAGGAGGGCCGCGAGAGACAGCAGCAGGAAGGCGTTCATGGAGGCTACGGCTGGGGATTGAAACAGAGGTGGATTATAAGGCCCATTCCCAAGGGGTGTCGTGAGATCCAGCCGATGCCTGCTGGCATCCGTTCCTGACTCGGTGGCTGGCTGGCGAACAATCAATCAATCAATCGTATTTATTGAGCACTTACTGTGTGCAGAGCACTGGACTAAGCGCTTGGGAAGTACAAGTTGGCAACAAAAACAAGTTGGCAACATATAGCGTCTGTCCCCAGTAGATTTCTCTTCCTGCTCCACTAGAGGCCAGACCCAGCTTGGGGAATGCAGCAGAAGGTTATTAACAATAATAATAGGAGTAATAAAGCGCTCAATAAATACGATTGATTGATCTGTTTAGCTCTTACTATGTGCGAAGCACTGTTCTAAGCACAGGGGGGCGGGGACAAGTTAATCAGGTTGTCCCACGTGGGGCTTCCAGTCTTCAATCAGTCATATTTATTGAGTGCTTACTGTGTGCACAGCACTGTACTAAGCGCTTGGGAAGTACAAGTTGGCAACATATAGAGACGGTCCCTACCCAACAGTGGGCTCACCGTCTAGAAGACTCATCCTCATTTGACAGGTGAGGCAGCATAGCAGCGTAGCTCAGTGGAAAGAGCCCGGGCTTTGGAGTCAGAGGTCATGGGTTCGAATCCCCACTCTTCCACATGTCTGCTGTGTGACCTTGGGCAAGTCACTTAACTTCTCAGAGCCTCAGTTCCCTCATCTGTAAAATGGGGATGATGATTGTGAGCCCCACGCCGGACAACCTGATCACCTTGTATCCCCTCAGCGCTTAGAACAGTGCTTTGCACATAGTAAGCGCTTAACAAATGCCATTATTATTATTATGAGGGAACTGAGGCACAGAGAAGTAAAGCGACTCGCCCGAAGTCACCCAGCTGACAAGTGGCGGAGGTGGGATTAGAACCCAGGACCTCTGACTCCCAAGCCCAGGCTCTAGCCACTGAGCCACGCTGCTTCTCTAATAATAATAATAATGATGGTATTTGTTAAGCGCTTACTATGTGCAAAGCACTGTTCCAAATGCTGGGACCGTTCTAAGCGCTGGATGATAATTGTGGTATTGTTAAGCATCTATTACATGCCAGGCACTGGTTTAATTGCTGGTCTTTGTGCCAGTGCCTGGTTGGTACAAGGTAATTGGGTTGCATATAGTCCCTGTCCCACATGGGGCTCAGAGTCTTAATCCCCATTTTACAGATGAGGCAACTGAGGCCCAGAGAGGTGAAGTGACTTGCCCAAGGCCACACAGCAGACAAGCGGGAGAACCAGGATTAGAACCCAGGTGCTTCTGACCCCCAGGCCGGTGCTCTCTCCGCTAGGCCGTGCTTGCGGTAAAGCTCTTGCCACCTTCACCCAAAAGTCAGAGCAGGTCAAACGGATGACCGGTGACCGGATGACCAGTGACTAGGCGCTTAGTACAGTGCTCTGCTCACAGTAAGCGCTCAATAAATACGATTGATTGATTGATTGATTGACTTAACGGACCATGCAAACGACTGCTGGTTTCTAGACTGTGAGCCTGCTGTTGGGTAGGGACCGTCTCTATGTGTTGCCAACTTGGACTTCCCAAGCGCTTAGTCCAGTGCTCTGCACACAGTAAGCGCTCAATAAATACGATTGAATTGAATTGAATTCAACTGGGCTCCAATGGCAGGCGTCTTTCCGACTACCAACCAAATTTTATGAAACGGAATCCTTTTGGATAGTCACCCTCGCACCTCGGCTCTCACGTCCACCGCAAGAACAGCATGCAGGCAGGCACTTCCCACCTCCTGACAGTTAGTAGGCACCCAGAAACGCGAATCAGCCCCGAAAACCATCAATCGATCAATCAGTAGTATGTATTTCCCAAGCGCTAATTTGTACTTCCCAAGCGCTTAGTACAGTGCTCTGCACACAGTAAGCGCTCAATAAATACAATTGATGATGTATTAGGCATGTATGTAGTAGTTACGCATTTATGTATGTGTGTACGAATGCAGTAGTGTGTAGCATGTAGAGAGGACTGTACTGAGCATTTGGGATTGTAATTTATTTATATTAAGGTCTGCCTCCCCACCAGACTGTAAGCCCGTCGTGGGCAGGGTATGTGTCTGCTTACGGTTCCTTCATTCATTCAATCGTATTTATGGAGCGCTTACTGTGTGCAGAGCACTGTACTAAGCACTTGGAAAGTACAATTCGGCAACAGATACAGTCCCTACTCAACAACGGGTTCACAGTCTAGAAGGGGGAGACAGACAACAAAACAAAACAAGTAGACAGGTGTCAATACCATCAGAATAGATAGACTCTAGACTGTGAGCCCACTGTTGGGTAGGGACCGTCTCTATACGTTGCCAACTTGTACTTCCCAAGCGCTTGGTACAGTGCTCTGCACAAAGTAAGCGCTCAATAAATGCGATTGAATGAATGAATGAATGAATGAATAGAATTACAGATATGTACTTAATAATAATAATAATGGCTTTTGTTAAGTGCTTACTATGTGCAAAGCACTGTTCTAAGCACTGGGGAGGTTACAAGGTGATCAGGTTGTCCCAAAGGGGCCCCCAGTCTTAATCCCCATTTTACAGATGAGGTAACTGAGGCCCAGAGAAGTGAGGTGACTTGCCCAAAGTCACCCAGCTGACAGTTGGCGGAGCTGGGATTTGAACCCACGACCTCCGACTCCAAAGCCCAGGCTCTTTCCTCTGGGCCACGCTTGTATCGTACTTTCCCAGGAGCGCTTAGTACGGCGCTCTGCACACAGTAAGCGCTCAATAATGCGACTGATTGACTCGGGAGAGAAGACATGAGTGACAGTTAGTTTTTTGAGTGCGCCAGGGTTTAGACTGTGAGCCCACTGTTGGGTAGGGACCGTCTCTATATGTTGCCAACTTGTACTTCCCAAGCACTTGGTACAGTGCTCTGCACACAGTAAGCGCTCAATAAATACGATTGATTGATTGGAGAAAGGACGGCTTGCCTCGCTTTGCCTTTGGTGTGCCATCTGGAAAAGATCACCGTGAGCAGCAGGAACCCAAGAATGGGCCTAAACTGCGCTGGGCTGGCGAAACAACAGCAGGGCGACACTCGGAGGCTGTTATACTGTAGTCTCCCGAGCGCTTAGTGCAGTGCTTTGCACACGGTAAGCGCTCAATAAATACAATAGGATGAACGAATGAAAACTCACCCGCGCCCGAGCACCGCAGCGAGCGCAATCCCTCCAGAGACTCCACGTACTCGGGGCCCAGCCACTCCAAGTACGTGGTTTTCTCCCGCACGGGCACTGTCTGGACGGTGGAGTCTTTGAAGAGCAGGTCTCGGTCGTGGTAATCCGAGGAGTCAAACATCTTGAAGCCGTTCTTGTTGTCGTCATTTCCGAATAAGTCCTGGAATGGGCACACGGACTTCCCTTTAAACCGGCCTCGGAAGCAGCCCGCTTTCCCGCCTCGCCCGGGGCGGCTTCCAACTTAGGCCGGGTCATTGGATGAGGAGAGATTGGGGAGCGGTGAGGGACGTGAGACCTGAGTCTACCCTTCCTCAGGAGGCGATTTGACTGGGGAAAACCCCGGGGGAAAGACTATTTTCATCATCAATCGTATTTATTGAGCGCTTACTGTGTGCAGAGCACTGTACTAAGCGCTTGGGAAGTACAAGTTGGCAACATATAGAGACAGTCCCTACCCAACAGTGGGCTCACAGTCTAAAAGGGGGAGACAGAGAACAAAACCAAACATACCATCATCATCAATCATCAATCGTATTTATTGAGCGCTTACTATGTGCAGAGCACTGTACTAAGCGCTTGGGAAGTACAAATTGGCAACATATAGAGACAGTCCCTACCCAACAGTGGGCTCACAGTCTAAAAGGGGGAGACAGAGAACAAAACCAAACATACCAACAGAATAAAATAAATAGAATAGATGGGTACAAGTAAAATAAATAAATAGAGTAATAAATATGTACAAACATATATACATTTTGCCCCAGGCCTCCTTGTGGATGACCTGAGAGCCCCGCAGCCCCTTGGCGGCTCTGAGGCTGAATGGCCCTTGTGGAGTCGGGGGCCAAAACCGTTCATCAATGGCCTTGCCTCCTTCCCTTCCCTCCCCATCGACTGGGAAAACCCTTCGCGGCCTAGAGCTCTGGGCTTCTCGGAGGCGGCCAGAGAAACTTCTAGAACGGGTCTCCTCCCCTGGACGTCTGCGCTGGGGTGGTCTCCAAGACAGTTAGTGGATCACCCTCAAGGACAGGATGGTATGGACACCCCTCACTCAGAAAGCCGGCTGAGGTCCGGGGCAGCGGAGACCACCGGAATTCCCGGCGGCCCAGGACACGGTTGGCCCGGCCCCAGCTGCAGCCATCGACGGGCGCATGTCGGTCTCAGAGAAATGCAGTCTTTCGTGACTTTTGACTTGCCCCTGACAGGCTCAGTTGGGGAATCTCTCAGGGGCCAGAGGCCTTTTCTCTTTGGCCCGAGAGCAATCAGGGAGGATAGGAGGCCAGGGGAGGAGGCCATTATTATTATTATTATAAGCCATGTTGCATCTCTAACTCCTCTCCCAGCTCCACAGCACTTATGTATATATCTGTAATTTATTAATTTATATTAAGGCCTGTCACCTTCTCTAGAGTGTAAGCTCATTGTGGGCAGAGATTGAGTCTGTTATAGCGTGCTCTCCCAAGCGCTTAGTACAGTGCTCTGCCCGCAGTAAGCCCTTAATAAATATGATCAACCGACTGAATGACGGGGACCCTGTTCCACTTGATTAGCGCGTATCTTCCCCGGTACATAAAAGAGTGCCCTGCTCATAGTGAGAGCTTAACAAACACCGTTTTTAAAAAATAGGCTAATGAATCCAACTCTGCAACTGTTTCAAAGAACCAAGATGCACTGAGAGGAGGTGGGTTTGGACCACCCTGATTGCTGCCCTGGGGGGCTCCTGGCTGCATTTTATTTTGTTAATATGTTTTGTTTTGTTGTCTGTCTCCCCCTTCTAGACTGTGAGCCCGCTGTTGGGTAGGGACCGTCTCTATATGTTGCCAACTTGTACTTCTCAAGCACTTAGTACGGTGCTCTGCACACAGTAAGCGCTCAATAAATACGATTGATTGATTGATTGATTGATTGTACTTCCCAAGTGCTTAGTACGGTGCTCTGCACGCAGTAAGCACTCAATAAATACGATTGAATGAATATGTTGCCAACTTGGACTTCCCAAGCGCTTAGTACAGTGCTCTGCACACAGTAAGCGCTCAATAAATACGATTGAATGAATGAATAAATCCCTGAGTGGCTCAGTGGAAAGAGCCTGGGCTCTGGAGTTAGAGGTCATGGGTTTAAATCCCGGCTCCGCCAATTGGCAGCTGTGTGACTTTGGGCAAGTCACTTCATTTCTCTGGGCCTCAGTGACCTCATCTGGAAAATGGGGATTAAGACTGTGAGCCCATTGTTGGGTAGGGACTGTCTCTATATGTTGCCAATTTGTACTTCCCAAGCGCTTAGTACAGTGCTCTGCACAGAGTAAGCGCTCAATAAATACGATTGATGATGATGATGACTGTGAGCCCCCCGTGGGACAACCTGATCACCTTGTGACCTCCCCAGCGCTTAGAGCAGTGCTTTGCATATAGTAAGCGCTTAATAAATGTCATCATCATTATTATTATTATTATTATTATCACCTGGCCCTACTCGCGGTCCTTACCTGAGCTTTGTCTAATAGTCCATACACTGCAAAGATGTTGGTGTCGGGGTGGACCATGACGGCTTGGGCGGGCACCTGGGCCAGATTGCAGGCGGCATACTGAGTCACCTCTGCCCGGGCACCGTTGGGGCACAGCAGCTGGTAGTCTTCCGACTTCAGATTGATTGCCCAAGCTTCCCCGTTGTGGCCTGTAAGGGAACAGGGATCGGGGGCAGTGGAGAAGACAATCTACCTCCGACTAGGAGAGCTGCTCCATTTCTCTAAACCCAAGCCTCTGGCAGTCATCACCGACTCGGGCTCCTTGCCTCACTCAGTCCACCCCGTTTCCCCATGGGGCTTTTATAATAATAATAATAATGATAATGACGGTATTTATTAAGCATTTACTATGTGCAAAGCACTGTTCTAAGCGCTGGGGAAGTTACAAGGTGATCAGGTTGTCCCACTGGGGGCTCACAGTCTTAATCCTCATTTTACAGATGAGGTAACTGAGGCACAGAGAAGCTAAGTGACTTGCCCAAAGTCACACAGGTGACAATTGGCGGAGCCGGGATTTGAACCCATGACCTCTGACTCCAAAGCCCGGGCTCTTTCCACTGAGCCACGCTGCTTCTCTTTTACGGAGGTGCGAGGTCCAGACACGTTCCCTCCACCAGCCTGCGGGAAATAACTAGTCTCGCAACGCAGAGGAAGTTCCACCATGTGGATCAAGTCTTCTCTTGCCACAATCACCGGTCTTTTTCATCGTCAATCAGATTTATTGAGTGTGTACTATGTGGGCAGAGCCCTGTACTAAGCGCATGGGAGAGTTTAGTACAAGTGAGATGGTGGACACACTCCCTCTTCGTGCCTTTCCCTCCCCTGTGTTCCCAAGCGCTTAGTACAGTGCTCTGCACATAGTAAGTGCTCAATAAATATGATTGATTGATTGATTGATTGATCAGAGACACAAAAGAAGGAGAGGAGGGAAAGAAGTCAGGAAGACGAGCATTCTACCGGCAGCTACTAGTGGAGGTTCTACTACTACTACTACTACTACTACTAATAATAATAATAATAATAAAGCAATAATAATAAGACTGTGAGCCCACTGTTGGGTAGGGACCGTCTCTAGATGTTGCCAACTTGTACTTCCCAAGCGCTTAGTACAGTGCTCTGCACACAGTAAGCGCTCAATAAATACGATTGAATGAATGAATGAATGATATTTGTTCAGTGCTTACTATGTTCCAGACACTGTTCTAAGTGGAGGCTCCAGCACATGTCAATGGCACTGATGCAGATTATGAATATGAAGAAATCACACTTGAATGGGTAAATATATATACCTAACAAGATGTCTACTTGTTTTGTTGTCTGTCTCCCCCTTCTAGACTGTGATCCCATTGTTGGGTAGGAACCGTCTCTATACGTTGCCGACTTGTACTTCCCAAGTGCTTAGTCCAGTGCTCTGCACACAGTAAGTGCTCAATAAATACAACTGAATGAATGCTGGGGTGGATACAAGCCAATCGGGTTAAAACGGTCCCTGTCCCCCATGGGGCTCACAGTGTTAATCTCCATTTTACAGACGAGGTAACCGAGGCGCAGAGAAGTGAAGTGACTTGCCCAGGGTCACTCAGCAGACAAGTGGCAGAGCTGGGATTAGAACCCAGGTCCTCTGACTCCCAAGCCTGTGCTTTCTCCACTATTCTTTGGATTTATTCGGGGACCCCCGCTTCTTCTAGGTTTGCCCTTCCATCATCCTGCATATGGAGTAGCTGCCCCATCCCCAGTGCCTTGGTTCTGCCATTGCTATTGGCTTCATTGCTCCCCACTTTCCCAGCTCTCATAATAATAATAATGTTGTTATTTGTTAAGCGCTTATTATGTGCAAAGCACTGTTCTAAGCGTTGGGGTAGGTACAAGGTAATTAGGTTGTCCCACGAGGGTCTCACAGTCTTCATCCCCATTTTACAGATGAGGGAACCGAGGCCCAGAGAAGTGAAGTGACTTGCCCAACGTCACACAGCTGACAAGTGGCGGAGCCGGGATTTGAACCCACAACCTCTGACTCCAAAGCCCGGGCTCTTTCCACTGAGCCACGCTGCTTCCATGTCAGACCGGGGCGGAGGCGGGGTGGCGTGGAGACGGGGAGGGGGCTTTCCGAAGAGACTTGGGCTCGTTAGGGTTGGCCAAATCCTTCACCTAACCCCGGCTTCTCCCCCATCCCTCAGCCCCCGCTCCCTGCTCCGGCAGTAGAAGCAGCAGCATGGCCTAGCAGACAGAGCACGGGCCTGTTGGAAGGGCATGGGTTCTATTCCCATGCTTCCCATGGGGAAGCAGCGTGGCTCAGTGGAAAGAGCCCGGGCTTTGGAGTCAGAGGTCATGGGTTCAAATCCCGGCTCCACCACACGTCTGCTGTGTGACCTTGGGCAAGTCACTTAACTTCTCTGAGCCTCAGTTCTCTCAACTGTAAAATGGGAATTAAGACTGTGAGCCCCATGTGGGACAACCTGATCACCTTGTATCCCCCCCAGCACTTAGAACAGTGCTTTGCACATAGTAAGTGCTTAACAAATGCCATCATTATTATTATTATTATTCCCCATTCCGCCACTTGTCTGCTGAGTGGCCTTGGGAAGTCACTTCACTTCTCTGGGCCTCAGTTGCCTCATCTGTAAAATGGGGATTAACACTGTGAGCCCTATGTGGGACAGGGACTGCGTCCAATCCAATTTGCTTGTGTCCACCCCGGTGCTTACTGCAATGCCTGGGACATAGTAAGCACTTAAATACCTTAATTATTATTATTAGTAGTAGTAGTAGTCTCTAGAGGTGTTGATCACCTCTCCTGATACCTTCCAACCCTTATTTATTCTCCACCACCAGACACGCTCCCCTCAGTCCCCCAGGGGTTGATGCCCCCGAAGTCTTTTGGGCAAGTTGACCATTGGCGTAGGGCCCCCCACTCCCCGCACCCCAGTGCTCTCATCTTGAACCTCCCCATACCGTCTGTGTTGTCAAAGACCGTCGAGTGCTTGACAAAGGCCACCTCTCCCGCGCCCTCAGCCAGGCACCTGCAGAAGACCGAGAGAGAGAGAGAATCAGAGGGCAATGAACCCTGGAATCCAGGCTCTCAGAGAAGAGGGGGACTTGATTCATTCAGTTCAGTCATACTTACTGAGCGCTTACTGTGTGCAGAGCACTGTACAAAGCATTTGGGACGGTTCAGTACAACAATAAACAGTCACATTCCCTGTCCACAACGAGCTTACAGTCACCCCCAACTCTGGGAGTCTGGCTGCACCCACTCCCCCGCATCCCATCTTCCCCACGTTGCCCGGTTACCTGAACGCCCCGTTGTAGCCGAAATAGCGTTCCTGGCTGCTTCCGACGCACTTGTTCTGGCCATTTTCATCCCCGATGCAGAGCTCACAGAGGCGGGAAGGGTAGTCCTCGGCGTTGTTCACGGGCACGCAGCTGGCCGAGAAAAACTCGCTCACGGCTGGAAGGGGAGGTGTGAAGGTAGACGCAGAGGGAGGTAGAGAACCGGCCCTAGCAGAGCCAGGGAGCCTGGCAGCCCAGCCTGGCCAACTATGAGGCGAGAGAGACCACCCCTCTCTCCATCCCCTCCTCCCTTTTTCTTTTTCGGTGGTATTTGTTGAGTGCTTACTATATGCCAGTCACTGTTTTAAATGCCGGGGTAGATACAAGGTAATCCCAATCCATGCCCCACGTGAGGCTCAAAGTCTGAATCCCCATTTTGCAGATGAGGTAACTGAGAAGTGAAGTGACTTGTCTAAGGTCTCACGGCAGACAGTTGGCGGGACCGGGATTAGAACCCAGGTCTTTCTGACTCTCAAGCCCACGCAGTGGGCCACACTGCTTCCCCCTTGCACGCCACGGCTCCGTCCCTCGTCTCCGGCTGAAACGCTCCAAACCCAAGGGCCTAGGCAGGTTCGCCCAAAGCCGATCCCCTCTGGTCCTCCCCAGCTTGTGGGGGTTTCCCCTATCAGCTGAGCAACGCTGGCCCTGCATATTTGGAGGATGCAGAATCGGGGCCCTGGGTGTGTGTGTAGATGTGGGGTCGAGGGGCTCCACCGTCAGTTTTCGGGAGAATATTTACTTGCCGGCAGCCCAGTCTTCATTGGGTCTGGTCTCAGGTCTTCCAGACTCTTGGCCTGGGGCCTGGACTTGTTAATTTCATCTTATTCGTTCCCTGTCCCCACTGCCCTAATAGATATCTGCTTGGGCTCTCACTGCTGAGTCTCCCTGTCACTTTCCCTGAAAGGGGAAACTGAGGCCCGGTGCTAGAGAGTGACTTTCCCAAGTCCCAGTCTGAAACAAAGCTAGGGCTCAAACCATGAACTCCCAATTCTCTGCCCTATGCCCTCTATATTCTCCTACTTTCGGGTGGCTTTTTATGGTATTTATCATGTACTTACTCTGTGCAAAGCACTGTTCTAAGCACTGGGGGGGATACAAGGTGATCAGGTTGTCCCACGTGGGGCTCACAGACAGAATCCCCATTTTACAGATGGAGGTAACTGAGGCACAGAGAAGTGAAGTGACTTGCCCTAGGTCACCCAGCAGAGAAGTGGCAGAGCAGCTCCCAAGCAGCATGGCTCAGTGGAAAGAGCCCGGGCTTGGGAGTCAGAGGTCCTGAGTTCGAATTCCGGCTTCGCCACTTGTCAGCTGTGTGACGTTGGGCAAGCCACTTTGCTTCTCTGTGCCTCAGTTACCTCATCTGTAAAATGGGGATTAAAACCGTGAGCCCCACGTGGGACAATCTCATCACCTTGTATCCCCCCGTGCTCAGAACAGTGCTTTGCACAAAGTAAGTGCTTAACAAATACCATCATCATTATTATTATTATTCCCTGGACCTCCCCCGTTCCCAGAAAGACACTCTCCTGCAAAGCTCTGCTCCCAAGTTTGCCCCCACACTCATCGTGAAAAGATGGCACCCCCGATCCAGCCCGAAGGCAAGGAGGAACTGGTCATCTCCTGGGAAACCTGCCCTCCCTGGAATTCTTAATAGCAATCCATATCTCCTGGTTTCTCCTCCCCTGGCAAGAGTGAAAGAATCTCTTCCCTATTCACCCTCCCATCTGTCAGCCGCTCTCGCGAAGCCTCACCTTTGGGAATGTCACAGTCCTTGGGGCGGATGAAACCCCTCTTAATCAGGACCCCGACGGGGATGTCCCAGCCGGAAAGCCGGCCGTAGCCGGAGTGGCAGGACTTCTTTCCTTGGAGGTCGTTGATGGTGAAGGCATTGGCGCTGTCCTTCTTCACCACCGCCACTGCGTAGTACGAGTTGCTCCTGTCGCTCTCTGGAGGGGGAGAAAAAGGCAGGATCACATCTTTCATTCATTCAATCGTATTTACTGAGCACTTACTGTGTGCAGAGCACTGTACTGAGCGCTTGGGAAGTACAAATCGGCAACACAGACAGTCCCGACCCAACAATGGGCTCACAGTCTAGAAGCGGGAGACACACAACACAACAAAACAAGTAGACAGGTGTTATTTATGTTATTTATGTTATTTATATTCACACCTGCCTCCTCCTCCGGACTGTAAGCTTGTTGTGGGCAGGGAAGTTGTCTGCTGAGTCTCCCGAGCACTTAGTACAGGGCTCTGCACATAGTAAGCGCTCAATAAAATCCCACCGATGGACTACTTGATCCTAGCTAGTTTAGCTGGAAAGGGATGGGAAGAGCTTCCTGTAGGGAAAGACGACGGATGAGCCTCCATCCTGAGAAGCAGCGTGGCTCTGTGGAAAGAGCACAGGCTTGGGAGTCAGAGGTCAGTCTGTTGTAGTTTCCCGAGCGCTTAGTACAGGGCTCTGCACATAGTAAGCGCTCAATAAAATCCCACCGATGAACTACTTGATCCTAGCTAGTTTAGCTGGAAAGGGATGGGAAGAGCTTCCTGTCGGGAAAGACGACGGATGAGCCTCCATCCTGAGAAGCAGCGTGGCTCTGTGGAAAGAGCCCAGGCTTGGGAGTCAGAGGTCAGTCTGTTGTAGTCTCCCGAGCGCTTAGTACAGGGCTCTGCACATAGTAAGCGCTCAATAAAATCCCACCGATGAACTACTTGATCCTAGCTAGTTTAGCTGGAAAGGGATGGGAAGAGTTTCCCGTCGGGAAAGACGACGGATGAGCCTCCATCCTGAGAAGCAGCGTGGCTCTGTGGAAAGAGCCCAGGCTTGGGAGTCAGAGGTCAGTCTGTTGTAGTCTCCCGAGCGCTTAGTACAGGGCTCTGCACATAGTAAGCGCTCAATAAAATCCCACCGATGAACTACTTGATCCTAGCTAGTTTAGCTGGAAAGGGATGGGAAGAGTTTCCCGTCGGGAAAGACGACAGATGAGCCGCCATCCTGAGAAGCAGCGTGGCTCTGTGGAAAGAGCCCAGGCTTGGGAGTCAGAGGTCAGTCTGTTGTAGTCTCCCGAGCGCTTAGAACAGGGCTCTGCACATAGTAAGCGCTCAATAAAATCCCACCGATGAACTACTTGATCCTAGCTAGTTTAGCTGGAAAGGGATGGGAAGAGCTTCCTGTCGGGAAAGACGACGGATGAGCCTCCATCCTGAGAAGCAGCGTGGCTCTGTGGAAAGAGCACAGGCTTGGGAGTCAGAGGTCAGTCTGTTGTAGTCTCCCGAGCGCTTAGTACAGGGCCCTGCACATAGTAAGCGCTCAATAAAATCCCACCGATGAACTACTTGATCCTAGCTAGTTTAGCTGGAAAGGGACGGGAAGAGTTTCCTGTTGGGAAAGACGACGGATGAGCCGCCATCCTGAGAAGCAGCGTGGCTCTGTGGAAAGAGCCTGGGCTTCAGAGGTCATGGGTTCCAATCCCAGCTGTGTGACTACAGGCAAGTCACTCAACTTCTCTGCGCCTCAGACGGCTCTCCAGACACGGGGCCGGATTAAAGCCGTGGGACTCGGAAAAAGCATCTGAGGTGGTGGGAGATTCGGCATTAAAAAAAAAATAATATGGGACATAGCAGCATCCAATGGCATATCGCTACCAGACAGGAGACAGACCCGTTGAAAAACAGTCTGATATTTTCATTCATTCATTTCAGTCATATTTACTGAGCGCTCACTGTGTGCAGAGCACTGTACTAAGCCTTTGGGAGAGCACTGTGTGGTACAAAACTGGCTAAACGGCCACCTAAGGGGAGATGGGGTGTGCAGAATTCCTGCTGCCCCAGGAGATGGTGACTGTAGTTTCCACACTTAGACAGGGTCTTTCCTAAAGTTGGGGTAATGGGGCTGGGGGCAAGAGGGTAGATCCTAGCCAGAATCCTCACAGCCAACTCCGGATTAATTCTAGGGTTTTAGGGATTGAAACCCTCAAACTAAGTGGGAGCTCCTGCCAAAAATAAATTCCTAATTTCAGGAGTGTTCTCTGGTAAGAAGTAGACTATTTAAGACTGAAACAGCACCACAGAATGGCTTTATGTTAATTAGAAAACGAGTTTAGTATAGTGTTATGAGCCTCGGTGCCAGAATTGCGACAATTGTGCTTTTAATTAGGAAAAGCTGTATATGTAGGAGCCCCTACAAAATCTAATAGCTCCAGGCCCCGCAGGAGAGAGAACCCGGCCCATGGTGGTTTTTCTGAGTGCTTAGTACAGTGCCTGTCACATAGTAAGCGCTAACAAATACCATCATTATTGTTATTATTTCCTATTAAACCAGGACCCTCAAAGTCTAGTGACAGCCCTGCTAAGTTCTACAACCTCCAGTTCTCATGAGGCAAAATTCTAGATGATGATAATAATAATTAACAATTTTGGTATTTGTTAAGAGCTCACTATGTGCCAAGCCCTGTCCAAGCGCAGAATTGGAGCAGGACAGAACCTGACTTTCCCTGTTACTGACATTTTCCTCATGCTCAGGAAAGGGGAGAAAGAGAATCACCAGAACAAGTAGAGGTCCTTGCAGCGGTGTGAGAAATGCTGGGGAATTTGGAGTGTGTGGGTTGGGGGAGAGCATGATGGTTGCAATATTGCTACAGAGCTCCTTGCAAATCTTGGTTCTAAAGGGGCTTGGCTGTCTTGGTGGTTTGATCTCGGCTCAGACAAGACAGCTCTTCTTTTTCTTCCAGCCTCCTGCTTCCCCAGTCCCCGTCAACCTCCCCCAGTAAACCATCTGCGGGCCTTATTAAAAATACACAGAGCACACATATTCTTGGCTCGCTCCGGGTTGATGATTCAGAATCTGAGGAGGAGTAGGTGGGGATGGTTATTCCAGCCGATCATCGTCAACAGCACCGGCTGAGCTGCTACTGTGTGCAGCTCTCTAACTAGCTGCTTGGGAATATACCCGGGAGTGGAAAACTTGATCCCCACTCTCCAAGAGCTTAGAGTCAAATGGGGGAGACGCGTGGACACGGACGACCAAATTGGCAAACGTCAAGGGACTGAGAAACGAGAGAGAAAACCCCAAATAAGCAGATAGATAACTACAGCTGTCCACAGATGTCAATAAATACGATTAAATGAAAGTTAAGTAAACGCATGTTAATGGCTGTCATATTAACGACTGTCTTCCCCTCTAGACTGTAAGTTCCTTGTGGGGAGGGAATGTGCCTGTTTACTGTTGCACTGCGCTCTCCCAAGGGCTTAGTACAGTACACTGCAAACAGGAAGCTCTCAATAAGTACGATTGATTGACTGGAGATGAAAAGTCACTTCTCTGTGCCTTAGTCCTTTCATCGGCAAAATGAGGCTTCAATACGTGTTTTTCCTCCTACTTAGACTGTGAGCCCCATGTGGGACATGATTATCTTATTTTTATTTTGTTATGTTTTGTTTTGTTCTCTGTCTCCCCCTTCTAGACTGTGAGCCCACTGTTGGGTAGGGACCATCTCTATATGTTGCCAACTTGGACTTCCCAAGCGCTCAGTACAGTGCTCTGCACACAGTAAGCGCTCAATAAATATGATTGAATGAATGAATGAATGTGGGACATGATTATCTTGTATTCTTCCCCAGTGTTTAGTATAGTGCTTGGCACATACTGAGGGCATAACCAATACCATCATTATTATTATTACTACTACTACTACTAATACTAATGATAAGATTCCTACGCCCCTCTACTCCCCACAGCACTTGCATATATTTGTACATATTTATTACCCCTTTTATTTTATTTGTACTCTATTTATTACTCTATTTTATTAATGATGTGTATGTAGCTATAATTCTATTTATTCTGATGGTATCACCTGCCCACATGTTTTGTTATGTTCTGTTTTGTTGTCTGTCTCCCCCCTTCTAGACTGTGAGCCCGTTGTTGGGTAGGGACCGTCTCTATATGTTGCCCACTTGTACTTCCCAAGCGCTTAGTACAGTGCTCTGCACACAGTAAGCACTCAATAAATACGATTGAATGAATGAATGAATGAATGTGGGACATGATTATCTTGTATTCTTCCCCAGTGCTTAGGATAGTGCTTGGCACATACTGAGGGCATAACCAATACCACTATTATTACTACTACTCCTAATACTAGTGATAAGATTCCTATCCCCCTCTACTCCCCACAGCACTTGTATATATTTGTACATATTTATTACCCCTTTTATTTTATTTGTACATATTTATTACTCTATTTTGTTAATGATGTGTATGTAGCTATAATTCTATTTATTCTGATGGTATCACCTGTCCATATGTTTTGTTATGTTTTGTTTTGTTGTCTGTCTCCCCCTTCTAGACCGTGAGCCCATTGTTGGGTAGGGATCATCTCTATATGTTGCCAACTTGTACTTCCCAAGCGCTTAGTACAGTGCTCTGCACACAGTAAGTGCTCAATAAATACGATTGAATGAATGAATGAATGAATGTGGGACACAATTATCTTGTATTCTTCCCCAGTGCTTAGTATAGTGCTTGGCACATTCATTCATTGATTCATTCATTCTTTCCAAGCGTTTAGTACAGTGCTCTGCACACAGTAAGCGCTCAATGAATACGATTGAATGAATGAATGGTATTGACACTTGTCTACTTATTTTGTTTTGTTGTCTGTCTCCCCCTTCTAGACTGTGAGCCCGTTGTTGGGTAGGGGCCATCTCTATATGTTGCCATCCCAAGTGCTTAGTACAGTGCTCTGCACACAGTAAGCGCTCAATAAATACGATTGGATTGGATGAATGAATTAAAGGCAGAGGAGTGAGGAGGCTGATGCAATAGTCACTCACTCAATCGTATTTATTGAGCGCTTACTGTGTGCAGAGCACTGTACTAAGCGCTTGAGAAGTACAAGTTGGCAACATATAGAGACGGTCCCTACCCAACAGTGGGCTCACAGTCTAGAAAAGGGAGACAGAGAACAAAACAAAACATATTAACAAAATTAAATAAATAGAATAAATATGCACAAGTAACATAAATAGAGTAATAAAATATCTTTCTGGAATAAAGGATCTTCAAAAATGGGAGAATCTAGGGGCTGTAAATGATTTTCAAATTGACAATACTGTCACCATTTATTTCCTCACCTCAATCACATAAAAAGGTTTCAGTGGGAGCCTACCATTTTCTTTGACTTAATGATAATAATACAGTGGAAAAGAATAATAATAGTGAAAGCATGCTAAGTACTTTTGTGTCAGGAGAGGACAACATGGTACGGTTTGGACGGAGAGGAAGGGCAGATTCTGGAGAGGTTGAGAAGAAGGAACCGACAGGACTTGGTGATCGACTGAACGTGGGGGTTTCAATCGTATTTATTGAGCGCTTACTGTGTGTAGAGCACTGTACTAAGCACTTCGGAATAGGATAGTATATAGTATACTGCACTATAGTATAGTACAGTATAGAGAAGCAGTGTGGTTCAGTGGCAAGAGCCCGGGCTTTGGAGTCAGACGTCAGGGGTTCGAATCCCGCTCCACCGCTTGTCACCTGCGTGACCTTGGGCAACTCACTTCACTTTTCTGGGCCTCAGTTACCTCCTCTGTAAAATGGGGATTAAGACCGTGAGCCCCACGTGGGACAACCTGATCACTTTGTAAATTCCCCAGCGCTTAGTACAGTGCTTTCCACATAGTAAGCGCTTAATAAATGCCATCATCATTATTATTATTATTATTATTGAAAGAGAGTGAGGAGTCACAGATGATGCCAAGGTTGCGGGCTTGTGAGACGGGGAGGATATTCATTCATTCATTCATTCAATCATATTTATTGAGCGCTTACTGTGTGCAGAGCACTGTACTAAGCTCTTGGGAAGTCCAAGTGGGCAACGTACAGAGACGGTCCCTACCCAACAGTGGGCTCACAGTCTAGAAGGGGGAGACAGACAACAAAACAAAACATATTAAAACATCTTTTAGACTGTGAGCCCACTGTTGGGTAGGGACAGTCTCTATGTGTTGCCAACTTGTACTTCCCAAGCGCTTAGTACAGTGCTCTGCACACAGTAAGTGCTCAATAAATACGATTGATGATATGTTGCCAACTTGTACTTCCCAAGCGCTTAGTGCAGTGCTCTGCACACAGTAAGCGCTCAATAAATACGATTGATGATGATATTAACAAAGTAAAATAAATAGAATAGTGGCCCTGGCAACAGTGTCCTCGCAGCCGTCCCGCCCCAAGAAACAGCAAGCTGTTTCCCAAATTGGCACGCCAAGTCTGAGTGGCCACAGACCCAGTTCCCTCCATCCCAAACATCCCCCCATTCCAGGGGCCAGCGGACCCCGCCTCGGTTTCTGGTGGAAATTCCCAACAGCTGGGGCAACAAGAGCCTCATCTGTGTGCTCACCGGAGTAGCTTTCCCCAGCCGCTGGCACAAGCCCGTATGTTTTCCCGGCCTCGTAAATGTCTCCTCCATCCAGAGTTACAGCATCGATTTCCTTTTCCTGAGGGGGGGAAAACACAAATCGAGGCAGTGTGCTTGTTTGGTTTCAACAACATTTCCCAGCCCCACGGTGATGCACGTCAGAGCCTGGCACACATAGCAGCACGTCAGACGCATATCTGGTAGCCTCCGTATACTGTCTGTGACGTGAATTTACAGTGAACGGCATCGCTTTCTAGGAACGGAAGCTGTGAGCCCACTTTTAGACTGTGAGCCCACTGTTGGGTAGGGACCGTCTCTATATGTTGCCAACTTGTACTTCCCAAGCGCTTAGTCCAGTGCTCTGCACACAGTAAGTGCTCAATAAATACGATTGATGATGATGATGATCCCGGCCTAGCGGAAAAGACACGGGAGCCAAAAGACCTGGGTTCTAATCCCGGCTCCGCCACTTGCCTCCTTGTGTAAATCACCTCATTTCTCTATGTATCAGTTTCCTCATATCGTCATCATCATCAATCGTATTTATTGAGCGCTTACTGTGTGCAGAGCACTGGACTAAGCGCTTGGGAAGTACAAGTTGGCAACATATAGAGACAGTCCCTACCCAACATCTAATGGGGATTAAATACCTGTTCTCCATCAATCATATTAACTGAGCGCTTACCGTGTACAGAGCACTGTACTAAATGCTTGGGAGTGCTGTGCACACAGTAAGCGCTCAATAAATACGATTGAATGAATGAGAGGACAGTATAACGCAGCTGGTAGACCTGTTCCCTGTTCTTCCCACATAGACTACGAGCCCCATGTGGGAGAGGGACTGTGTCCCAACTTTTTAATTGTGTATCGACCCAGTGCCCAGAGTACAGTGCTCGGCACGTAGCAAGCATTTAGCAAATAGCACAATTATCATCATCATCAACACTTGAATATCTTTCTATGTGTACAATCAATCAGTCGTATTTATTGAGCGCTTACTGTGTGCAGAGCACTGTACTAAGCGCTTGGGAAGTACAAGTTGGCAACATATAGAGACAGTCCCTACCCAACACATACGGAAGCTCAACGGAGAGGAGAAGATTCCATCGTCTCCAATGTTGAGCTCCAAAAAAGATTTCTGGATCCCGCTTGTCAAAAGACGTATGTTTCCCACAGTCACAGGAACCCATCTACGCGGCTCACGGCCGTCGTGCGGAGAGTGCGAGACCATAATAATAATAATGATGGCATTTATTAAGCGCTTACTATGTGCACATCACTGTTCTAAGCGCTGGGGAGGTCACAAGGTGATCAGGTTGTCCCACGGGGGGCTCCCAATCTTAATCCCCATTTTCCAGAGGAGGGAACCGAGGCCCCGAGAAGTGAAGTGACTTGCCCGGAGTCTCACAGCTGACAATTGGCGGAGCCGGGATTTGAACCCGTGACCTCTGACTCCAAAGCCCGGGCTCTTTCCAATCAATCAATCATATCCATTGAGCGCTTACTGTGTGCAGAGCACACGCTTTGCCATCTGACTGGTTACTCTCAGTATTATTATTCTTTTCCACTGTATTATTATCATTAAGTCAAAGAAAATGGTAGGCTCCCACTGAAACCTTTTCATGTGATTGAGGTGAGGAAATAAATGGTGACAGTATGGTCAATTTGAAAATCATTTACAGCCCCTAGATTCTCCCATTAATGAAGATCCTTTATTCCCTGCCCGGCACAAGGGCTCTAGGGTCTGGAAAGCTGTTGGCCGGAGAGCATTTCCTGCCCACTCCCCTCAGGAGGCAGCAGGCAATCAATCAACGGTATTTACTGAGCGCTTACATGGTGCAGCGTATTGCACTGAGCCCTTGGGAGAGTACAGCTGTGAAGCAGCTGTGGCTCAGTGGAAAGAGCCCGGGCTTTGGAGTCAGAGGTCATGGGTTCTAATCCTGGCTCCGCCACTTGTCAGCTGGGTGACCTCGGGCAAGTCACTTCACTTCCCCGGGCCTCAGTTACCTCATCTGCAAAATGGGGACTAAGACAGGGAGCCCCACGTGGGCCCCCCTGATTGCCTTGTATCTACCCCAGAGTTTAGAACAGTGCTGTGCACCTAGTGAGCGCTTAACAAATACCATCATTATTCATTCATTCATTCAATCGTATTTATTGAGCGCTTACTGTGTGCAGAGGACTGTACTAAGTGCTTGGGAAGTACAAGTTGGCAATTATTATTATTAACATTATTATTATTACAGAACCATAGAGTTGGGAGACGTGATCCCTGCCCGCCAGGAGCTTACAGTCTACAGGGGGATACAGTATGTACATTCATTCATTCAATCATATTTATTGAGCGCTTACTGTGTGCAGAGCACTGTACTAAGCGCTTGGGAAGTACAAGTTCGCAACATACATATACATGTTGCCGATTTGTACTTCCTAAGTGCTCAGTACAGTGGTCTGCACACAATAAGCGCTCAATAAATATGATTGAATGAATATATATATATATATATATGTATATGTACAGACACACACATACATATATAAGTAGTATTTGCTAAGCATTTACTATGCTCCAGGCACTGTTATAAGTGCTGCGGTATGTACAAGGTAATCAGGTTATTCATTCATTCATTCATTCATCCATTCAATCGTATTTATTGAGCACTTACTGTGTGCACAGCACCGCACTAAGCGTTTGGGAAGTACAAGTTGGAAACATATAGAGACGGTCCCTACCCAACAGCGGGCTCACAGTCTAGACGGGACTAGGTTAGACACAGTCCCTGTCCTACATGGGGCTCACAGTCTTTATCTCCATTTTACAGATAAGGTAACTGAGGCCCAGATAATAATAATATCAATAATTATTCTAGCCTGTGAGCCCACTGTTGGGTAGGGACCGTCTCTATATGTTGCCAACTTGTACTTCCCAAGCGCTTAGTACAGTCCTCTGCACACAGTAAGCGCTCAATAAATACGATTGATTGATTAATAATGGCATTTATTAAGCGCTTACTATGTGCAAAGCACTGCTCTAAGCACTGGGGAGGTTACAAGGTGATCAGGTTGCCCGACGGGGGGGCTGACAGTCTTCACCCCCATTTTCCAGATGAGGGAACTGAGGCCCAGAGAAGTGAAGTGACTCACCCAAAGTCACACAGCCGACAACTTTTGGGGTTGGGATCAGGACGCAGGTCCTTCTAACTCCCGGGCCCGGGCCGTAGCCATTAGTTGACGCTGCCAGCTCGGTGATTTGGGTAGGGACCGTCTCTATATGTTGCCAACTTGAACTTCCCAAGCGCTTAGTCCAGTGCTCCGCACACAGGAAGCGCTCAATAAATGCGATTGATGATGATGTGCCACCGAGCGGGCATCCTCCGTGTCGGCCCGGCCCGCCGGCCGGGAGTCGGACTCACCTGGATCAGCTCCATACAGTGTTCGGAGGACTGGGCCGAGACACACTGGATCGGCGGCTTCAGCTTCTGTTTGTTGAAGGCGACGGCCATGTCCCCGCACTTCTGTATCTCCGGGGTGGAGAGCACGCACCAGCGCAGGTGTTTGGGCAGCCCTGCATTGTCGCCACAAGAGAAGACAAGGCGGTGGGGGGTCTGGACTGTGCTGGCCCCCCTTGCCCCCCAGCCTTGGTAAGCAGCTGGCTCGGAGAGCCCCGAGGAATCATCATCATCATCCTCAATCGTATTTATTGAGCGCTTACTATATGCAGAGCACTGTATTAAGCGCTTGGGAAGTACAAATTGGCAACATATAGAGACAGTCCCTACCCAACAGTGGGCTCACAGTCTAAAAGGGGGGAGACAGAGAACAAAACCATACATGCTAACAAAATAAAATAAATAGAATAGATATGTACAAATAAAATAAACAAATAGAGTAATAAATATGTACAAACATATATACATACATACAGGTGCTGTGGGGAAGGGAAGGAGGTAAGATGGGGGGGATGGAGAGGGGGACGAGGGATCAGTCAATCAATGGCGCTTATTGAGCACTTACACTGTGCAGAGCACCCTACTAAGTGCTTGGGAGAGTACAACACGACAGATCGAGCGTACACGTTCCCGGCCCTCAGTGAGCTCACGGTCTAGGGAACTACTGCTTAGTACAGTGCTCTGCACACAGTAAGCGCTCAATAAATACGATTGATTGATTGATTGATACGGAAGCAGTGTGGTCTAGTGGAGAGAATCTGGGCCTGGCTCCTCCACTTGTCTGCTGTGTGACCGCGGATGAGTAACTTAATCAATCAATCAATCAATCGCATTTATTGAGCGCTTACTGTGTGCAGAGCACCGGACTAAGCGCTTGGGAAGTACAAGTTGAGTACAAGTACTCAACTTCACTGTGCCTCAGTTTCCTCATCTGGAAGTCAGGGATTAAGACTGTGAGCCCCGTGTGTACTAAGCACTGGTGTAGATGCAAGATAATCGGGTTAGATATAGTTCCTACCCCCCCATGCGTACTAAGCGCTGGGGTGGATAATAATAATAATAATAATAATAATAATAATGGCATTTTTTAAGCGCTCTATGTGCAAAGCACTGTTCTAAGCGCTGGGAAGGTTACAAGGTGATCAGGTTGTCCCACGGGGGGCTCACAGTCAATCCCCGTTTGACAGATGAGGGAACTGAGGCCCAGAGAAGTGAAGTGACTTGCCCAAAGTCACACAGCCGACAGGCGGTGGAGCCGGGATTTGAACCCACGACCCCTGACTCCAAAACCCGGGCTGTTTCCACTGAGCCACGCCGGATGCAAGGTAATCGGGTTTAGACGTCGTCCCTACATCACACGGGGCTCACAGTCTTAATCCCCGCTTTACAGATGAAGCAACTGAGGCACAGAGAAGTTGAGTACTTGTATTCAACTTGTACTTCCCAAGCGCTTAGGACGGTGCTCTGCCCACAGTAAGTGCTCAATAAATACGATTGAATGATTGATTGATTGATTAAGTGACTCGTCCACGGTCACACAGCAGACAAGTGGAGGAGCCAGGCCTGGATTCTCTCCACTAGACCACACTGCTTCCCTATCAATCAATCAATCAATCGTATTTATTGAGCGCTTACTGTGTGCAGAGCACTGTACTAAGCAGTAGTTCTCTAGACTGTGAGCTCACTGTGGGCTGGGAACGTGTACGCTCAATCTGTCGTGTTGTACTCTTCCAAGCACTTAGTAGGGTGCTCTGCACGGCGTAAGTGCTCAATGAACGCCATTGATTGATTGATTGATTGATTCCTCGGGGCTCTCTGAGCCAGCCGCTTACCAAGGCTGGGGGGCAAGGGTAGCCAGCACAGTTCAGACTTTGCCCCGCGCCCACCCACTAGGTCACGCCGCGTCCTGACGTGAACCCGCGGGCCCGGATCGCCATTCGGGGCCCCCGCTGAAGGAGGTGGGATGGGGCGGGGTGGACGGGTCTGGTCTTACTGTTGGGGTCGCAGGCCAGTCCCCTCATGGCGTGGAGGTACTCGTTCCCCAGCCAGGCCTGGTAGGTCTGGGTGGCGATGGGCACCAGTTCCGTGGTGGAGTCCTTGAACAGCAGATTCTTCTGCAGGTAGGCTCCCGACTCAAACATCTGGAAGCTGGCGTCCTTCCGGTTGAACCTCAGCTGCGGCGGCACACAAAGCAGCCGGGAGGATCATCATCATCATCGATCGTATTTATTGAGCGCTTACTGTGTGCAGAGCACTGGACTAAGCGCTTGGGAAGTCCAAGTTGGCAACATAGAGAGACGGTCCCTACCCAACAGTGGGCTCACAGTCTAAAAGGGGGAGACAAAAACAAACCTACTAACAGAAACCGATCCCAGAGGGCCCACGATGCCCGCGCTTTCGTTCCCCCCCTCAAACCCCACTGAATTTTCGCTGGAGTTGCCAGCCTTCTCCTCAGCTCTCCCACATAATAATAATTATTATGGCACTTGATAAGCGCTTACTATGTCCAAAGCACTGGGGTAAATACCAATTAATCAGGTTGGACACAGAACCTCTCCCACCTGGGGCTCACAATCCTAATTGCCACTTTCCAGATGAGGTAACTGAGGCCCAGAGAAGCAAACAATAATAATAATAAAGGCATTTATTAAGCGCTTCACTGTTCTAAGCGCTGGGGAGGTTACAAGGTGATCAGGTTGTCCCACGGGGGTGCTTACAGGCATCATCCCCATTTTACAGATGAGGGAACTGGGGCACAGAGAATTTAAGTGACCTGCCCAAAGTCACACAGCTGACAATTGGCGGAGCCGGGATTCGAACCTCTGACCTCTGACTCCAAAGCCCGGGCTCTTTCCACTGAGCCACACTGCTTCTCTAAGTGACTTGCCCATTGTTATTTTACTTTGTGAATATGTTTTGTTTTGTTGTCTGTCTCCCCCTTCTAGACTGTGAGCCCACTGTTGGTTAGGGGCCGGCTCTATATGTTGCCAACTTGTACTTCCCAAGCCCTTAGTACAGTGCTGTGCACACAGTAAGCACTCAATAAATACGATTGAATGAATGAATGAATGAATGTTTAGACTGTGAGCCCACTGTTGGGTAGGGACTGTCTCTATATGTTGCCAATTTGTACTTCCCAAGCGCTTAGTACAGTGCTCTGCACACAGTAAGCGCTCAATAAATACGATTGATGATGATGATGATGATGATGATGAATGTCACACAGCAGGCATGTGGCAGAGCCAGGATTAGAACCCAGGTCCTTCTGATTCCCAGGCCCCTGATCTATCCACAGAGCCATGCTTGCTTCACCCTCAGGGGAGGATGTGTCTCGTCATTAGAGAAGCAGAGTGGCTTAGTGGAAAGAGCCCGGGCTTGGGAGTCATTCATTCATTCCTTCATTCATTCAATCGTATTTATTGAGCGCTTACTGTGTGCAGAGCACTGTACTAAGCGCTAGGGAAGTCCAAGTTGGCAACATATAGAGACGGTCCCTACCCAACAGCGGGCTCACAGTCTAGAAAAGCGCGGGTTCTAATTCCAGCTCCGCCACTTGTCTGCTCTGTGACTTTGGGCAAGTCACTTCACTTCTCTGCGCCTCAGTTACCTCATCAGTAAAATGGGCTTCAAGACTGTGAGCTCCACGTGGGACAACCTGATGACCTTGTATCTACCCCAGAGTTCAGAAAAGTGAAGCAGAGAAGAAACAGAGAAGCAGCGTAGCTCAGTGGAAAGAGCCTGGGCTTTGGAGTCAGAGGTCATGGGTTCAAATCCCGGCTCTGCCAATTGTCAGCTGGGTGACTTTGGGCAAGTCACTTCACTTCTCTGCGCCTCAGTTACCTCATCTGCAAAATGGGGATTAAGACTGTGAGCCCATGTGGGACAACCTGATTATCTTGTAACCTCCCCAGTGCTTAGAACATAGTAAGCGCTTAATAAATGTCATTATAAACAGTGCTTGGCACATAGTAAGTGCTTAACAAATATCATCATTATTATTGTTATTATCCCCCTGCAGACGTTAGATGGATGAGTCGCCACCATTCCTTCCCCCTCTCCTCCTCCCTCAGCTTCCCGGGAGACCGGATAAACCATGGGGGCAGCAGGATACACCATGGGGCCGGAGGTTTTGCTCGAGGAATGGCCAATGGGCAACCAAAGCAGTACCAGAAGCCCACACAGGTACAGCGTCCAGGAAGTTTACTCAGAGAAACAGACTTATCAAAGGTCACTTGGATTCCTGTTTTAAAGGGACACTCTCAAAAGTGGTGAGACTCTCACCCTCCACCACGTCCAGGAGATTGGGAAGAGGGGATTAGGCGTGGGGTGGGCGGCCCCTGAAAGATGGCAGGCGCTGGGCGGAGGGCGAGGTGGAGTTTGTGCCTGAATTTTCCTGCTGTTCCTGTCAGATTTCCAAGCGTCGTGTTAGCATCACGATCGTCAAGGAAGGCCCGGCCCGCCTCTCAGCCCCAGCTCCCAGTTTTCCAGGGCCCAGGCCCGTGTCCCGGTCCACACCGCATTTCAGGATCAGCTCCCTCTCCCGCCTCCCATTGCCGGGATGCCGGCTGAAAAAGTGACCAGAAAGCAGACGCACGGTCCTCCCCTCCCGGCTCATAGCCCGGGACGGCCCGAGTTGCGCCCAGAGATTGTGGGAGACAGCGCTGGAGGGGACCGGCGGGCCTCTCAACTCTTTCTTCTTGTCAGCCATGTGCTTGCCTTGTTCCCCCTATATTCCAAGAAGAGTTAAGAGGCAGGGGAATTGACTGGGCCTTGACAGCCAAACGTTGGGACCGGGGGATGCGAAGCTACAGGAGGAGGGGAGGCGTCTGCCGGGCCAGAGCTACCTGCCCCAGGTCAGCACGGGAGGTCAGGGGGGCTACTCGGAGTCCTCCCGAAGGAGGATGACCACCCACCTGGCCCTCGTTCAGCATGCGGAAGACGAGGCTCCCGTCGACGTCGGCTCTGACCACCACGGCGTGAGCGGGGACCCGGGCCAGGTGGCAACGCTGCCACTCGGTGACGTCGGCCCGGCTGCCGTCCCGACAGAGCAGCTGGAAATCCCGGGAGAGCAGCGGTTCCCTCCAGGTGGCCAAGGTCTTCCCTGAGGAGAAAGAACGCCCCAGGGGAGACCCAATCACTTCCCACGGAGGGAACTTCCCGGGGACCTCGTGGAGGTGGATCCTGGACGTCTGTTTAGTAAGCGCGTAACAAATACCAAACTTATTATTATATCCTGGACGTCTGTTTGCAGGGGAATCAATCAATCAATCAATCAATCAATCGTATTTATTGAGCGCTTACTGTGTGCAGAGCACTGTACTAAGCGCTTGGGAAGTCCAAGTTGGCAACATGTAGAGACGGTCCCTACCCAACAGCGGGCTCACAGTCTAAAAGGGGAAGGGGAAGAAACAGAGGAGGGGAAACCCCCATCTACGTCCCTGACTAATCAATCATTGACAGTATTTACTGAGCACTTATTCTGTACAGAGCACTGTACTAAGCCCTTGGGAGTGAGTTAGTAGACCAGATTAATCAATAGTATTTATTGAGCGCTCCCTGCGTACAGAGCACAAGATCCCTGCCCTCAAAGGGTTTGGTCTATTGGGGGAGACAGACAGAATACGGGTAAGTGTTATGGGTAGAGAAGCAGCGTGGCTCAGTGGAAAGAGCCTGGGCTTTGGAGTCAGAGGTCATGGGTTCAAATCCCGGCTCCGCCAGTTGTCAGCTGTGTGACTTTGGGCAAGTCACTTCACTTCTCTGGGCCTCAGTTCCCTCATCTGGAAAATGGGGATGAAGACTGTGAGCCCCCCATGGGACAACCTGATCACCTTGTAACCTCCCCAGCGCTTAGAACAGTGCTTTGCACATAGTAAGTGCTTAATAAATGCCATTATTATTATTATTATTATTATTATTATTATTATTATTATTATGGGTTGAGGGGCTGGAGCTGGGTAGGGATAGTGAACCCAAGTATTTAGCTGACATGGAAGTGTTGAAGTGGAATTAGTGGGGGAAGAGCTTGTTCTCTAGACTGTCAGAGCTTGTCGTGGGCAGGGAATGTGCCTGTTGTTGTACTGTACTCTCCCAACCGCTCAGTACAGTGCTTTGCACTCAGGAAGCGATCAATAAATACGATTGATTGAATGAATGAATGAATGAAGTAGGGTAGACTGTAAACTCCTCTAGCCTGTAAACTCATTGTGGGCAGGGAACGTGTCTACCAACTCCGTTGTAGTGTACTCTCCCAAGCACTTAGTATAATGTTCTGCACACAGTAAACACTCAATAAATACCATAAATACCAATGATAGGGGAAGCATCATGGCCTAGTGGATAAAGCTTGGGACTGGGAGCCAGAAGGACCTGGATTCCGATCCCGGCTCCTCTACGTTTCTTCTATCTTAGGCAAGTCACTTCACTGTGCCTCGGTTACCTCATCTGTAAAATGGGGATTAAGACTCTGAGCCCCATGTGGAACAGGGACTATATCCAACCTGATGATCTTGTATCTACGCCAGCGCTCAGAACAGTTCTTGACACATAGTAAGCACTAAACCAAATACCATCAATATTATGATTATTATAGGGAAAGAAATAATCAAGGAGAAGGGGAATCTAGGTTTCCTCCCTGACACAGAGACAGATAATAATAATAATAATAATGGCATTTGTTAAGCGCTTACTATGTGCAGAGCACTGTTCTAAGCATTGGGGGAGATACAAGGTGATCAAGTTGTCCCACGTGGGGCTCACAGTCTTAATCCCCATTTTACAGATGAGGTAACTGAGGCTCAGAGAAGTGACTTGCCCAAGGTCACACAGCAGGCATGTGGCGGGGCGGAATTCGAACCCATGACCTCTAACTCCAAAGCCTGTGCTCTTTCCACTGAGCCACACTGCTTCTCAGCTGCACGCTCCCAAGGCCCTGCCTGACATTCCCTTTCTTCAGCACCGAAAAACGGCTTCTTGGGGCAAGCTGAGGGGGTCTCGGGGCTGAGAATAATAATAATAATGACGATGGTATTTGTTAAGTGCTTACTATGTGCCAAGCACTGTTCTAAGCGCTGGGGGAGATACAAGGCAATCAGGTTGTCCCACATGGGTCTCACAGTCTTAATCCCCATTTTACAGATGAGGGAACTGAGGCACAGAGAAGTAAAGTGGCTTGCCCAAGGTCACACAGTAGACAAGTGGCGGAGCCGGGATTAGAACCCAGGTCCTTTAACTCCCAAGCCTGTGCTCCTGCCACTAAGATGAGCTGCTTCTCACTAAGTGCTTAGTACAGTGCTCTGCACACAGTAAGCACTCAATAAATACGATTGAATTTATTTATTTATTTTACTTGTACCTATCTATTCTATTTATTTTATTTTGTTAGTATGTTTGGTTTTGTTCTCTGTCTCCCCCTTTTAGATTGTGAGCCCACTGTTGGGTAGGGACTGTCTCTATATGTTGCCAACTTGTACTTCCCAAGAGCTTAGTACAGTGCTCTGCACACAGTAAGCGCTCAATAAATACGATTGATGATGATGATGATGATTATTATTATTATTATTACCTGTATTAACGTCAGTTACCTTGAGGCCCCTTCCAGGCCTGGGATTCTGCAGAGGCCCAAGCTCGGTCTTTGCTCCAGGGGAATCACGGACCCTCCACACAGCTTTGGGCTATGGCTGGGACCCCCCCATCCCCACCCCCAGAATATTCATTCATTCATTCAATTGTATTTATTGAGCACTTACTGTGTGCAGAGCACTGTACTAAGCGCTTGGGACGTACAAGTCGGCAACATATAGAGACGGTCCCTATCTAACAACAGGCTCAAAGTCGAGAGGGGAGAATTTATTGAGCACTTACTCTGTGTGCAGCGCAGTACTAAACACTTGGGAGAGTACAATGCAACAGAGTTGGTAGCTATGTTCCTGCCCATGAGTTAATAATTTGCACGACTATAGGCATTGTCATGTTTTAAGTATTATCAGGAATACCTGCTGTGAAGAATTCTAATTCATTCATTCATTCATTCAATCATATTTATTGAGCGCTTACTGTGTGCAGAGCACTGTACTAAGTGCTTGGGAAGTACAAGTTGGCAACATATAGAGACGGTCCCTACCCAACAGTGGGCTCACAGTCTAGAAGGGGGAGACGGACAGCAAAGCCAAACATATAAACAAAATAAAATTTAATGTCCGGAATGAGACAGACTGATGAGAAAAGGGAACTTTTAGTAAACTTGTTGGGTTAAATATCCCTTCCCAAACCACAGGCTTAAATCACAGATGCTCTCTACTGCTTTTCTAAATCCAACAAGGTCTGCAATGAGGGCTCCCGAGATGGGTTTTAAAGGCGATTATTGGACTCAAAGCAAGTTGACTTAATTAGCTGTAACTTAATTAGCTGTAACTTAATAAGCTGTAAGTTGGCATCCTGTACGTTTTGGCTGTTGGAAGAAACAGGTGAACTGCAGGAGTTCCAAAGTACTAAAATTAGGAATTTTTAAAAAAGAATGTAAGGAAATTTGGGTTCATACAGGTAATCTTTGAAGTAGAGAATAAAATGTTGGCATCCTCCAGTGCCCTACTCAGCCATCATTTAATTATCTCTGCAGGTTACGTCCTTACGCATCTCCCCCTCCCCATCCCCCCCGCCTTACCTCCTTCCCCTCCCCACAGCACCTGTATATATGTATAGATGTTTGTATGTATTTATTACTTATTTTATTTGTACATATTTATTCTATTTATTTTATTTTGTTAATATGTTTTGTTTTGTTGTCTGTCTCCCCCTTCTAGACTGTGAGCCCATGTTGGGTAGGGACCGTCTCTAGATGTGGCCAGCTTGTCCTTCCCAAGTGCTTAGTCCAGTGCTCTGCACACAGTAAGCGCTCAATAAATACGACTGGATGAATGAATGGACGAAATCATAAATCACCCCTCTTGGAGAATGGATCACTCATGAATTTAAAAAATTAATTCTCCGGATGCTCAAAGAGCACCCCGAGATGATAGAACGTCACCAGCCAAAACACAGAAAGGAGGGAACCTGCGGTTTACACAAAGTTTTCGTGACTATGTGCCTCCTCCCGCTTCTCCTGGTGACCGTCAAACCCTCCCTTTCTTTTCCCGGGGCGGCGGGGGGCACATCTCACCATCCGTATTCTCCAGCACCGTGCTGTGCTTCACAAACGCCACATCTCCTGCTCCATCAGCTACGCACCTACGGCAAGGAAAACCAGGTCGGTTTGGCAGACGAGCCCAGGGCTGGGAGGGGATGCAAGATGTGGAAGGTGGGTGGGATGGGAAAACTCTGCTCTGCCCCCATGATAATAATAATAATAATAATGGTATTTGTTAAGCCCTTACTATGTGCAAAGCACTATTTTAAGAGCTGGAGGGGGATACAAGGTGATCAGGTTGTCCCACGCCCGCAGTCTTAATCCCCATTTTCCAGATGAGGTAGCTGAGGCCCAGAGAAGTGAAGTGGCTTGCCCGAAGTCACCCAGCTGACAAGTGGCGGAGCCGGAATTAGAACCCACGACCCTAGCCTGGGCTCTTCCCACTGAGCCACGCTGGGCAGCCGGCTTCTCTCCGAAAGGAGACCTCGTGAGGACCGCGACCCCAGCTTCGTGTGGCATGGGAGCAGAGCGGAAGAACACGATGTTGATGGCAGTCAATTGTATTCATTGAGTGCTTACTGTGTGCAAAGCACTGTACTAAGCGCTCGGGAGAGTACAACCTAACAATAAACAGACACATTCCCTGCCCACAACGAGCTTACGGTCTAGAGGGGAGCTTAAGTGCTTACTATGTGCCAGACACTATACTGAGATCAAACACAGTCCCTGTCCCACCTGAGGCTCACATTCAAGGAGGGAGGGGACAGTTATGCCGACAACAGCAGCCCAGAGAAGCTCCTTGTGGGCAGGGAATGAGTCTACCGACTCTATTATATTGTAATAATAATAATAATTGAGCGCTTACTGTGTGCAGAGTGCTGTCCTAAGCACATGGAAGAGAATAATAATAATAATAATGATGGTATTTGTTAAGCGCTTTGCACATAGTAAGCTGGGGGGGATACAAGGTGATCAGGTTGTCAATCAATCAATCAATCGTATTTATTGAGCGCTTACTGTGTGCAGAGCACTGTACTAAGCGCTTGTCCCACGTGTGGCTCACAATCTTAATCCCCATTTTACAGATGAGGTCACTGAGGCCCAGAGAAGTGAAGTGACTTGCCCAAAGTCACACAGCTGACAATTGGCGGAGCTGGGATTTGAACCCATGACCTCTGACTCCAAAGCCCGGGCTCTTTCCACTGAGCCACGCTGCCCGCAATGACCTTATTAAGCACTTACTATGTGCCAGGCACTGTACTAAGCTCTGGGGCCGATACGTTCAAATTGGGTTGGACACAATCCCCGTCCCACATGGAGCTCACTTCCTTAATCCCCATTTTACAGATGAGGAACTGAGACCCAATGTAGTGACCCATCTCAGGTCTCACAGCAGAGAAGCAGCATGGCTCAGTGGAAAGAGCACAGGCTTGGGAGCCAGAGGTCATGGGTTCAAATCCCCGCTCTGCCACTTGTCTGCTGGGTGACCTTGGGCAAGCCACTTAACTTCTCTGGGCCTCAGTTCCCTCATCAGTAAAATGGGGATTGAGACTGTGAGCCCCACGTGGGACAACCTGATCACCTTGTATTCCCCCCCCCCAATTCATTCAATCGTATTTATTGAGCACTTACTGTGTGCAGAGCACTGTACTAAGCGCTTGGGAAGTACAAGTTCGCAACATATAGAGGCGGTCCCTACCCAACAGCGGACTCACAGTCTAGAAGGGGGAGACAGGCAACAAAACAAAACATATTAACAAAATAAAATAAATAGAATATGTAAATATGTACAAGGTAAATATAATAAGCGCTTAACAAACACCATCATTATGATTATTATTAAGTAATAATAATAATAATGGCGTTTATTAAGCACTTACTACGTGCAAAGCACTGTTCTAAGCGCTGGGGGGGATACAAGGTGATCAGGTTGTCCCACGGGGGGCTCACAGTCTTCATCCCCATTTTCCAGATGAGGGAACTGAGGCCCAGAGAAGTGATTTAATCAATCAATCAATCATATTTATTGAGCGCTTACTGTGTGCAGAGCACTGTAGTAAGCGCTTGGGAAGTCCAAGTGGGCAACATATAGAGACAGTCCCTACCCAACAGTGGGCTCACAGTCTAAAAAAGCAAAGTGACTTGCCCAAAGTCACACGGCTGACAAGTGGCGGAGCCGCGATTGGAACCCATGACCTCTGACTCCAAAGCCTGTGCTCTTTTCCACGCCGCTTCTCAAGTAGTAGTAGAGCCGGGATTATGAGCGCAGGTCCTTCCGGATCCCAGGCCACGCTGCTCTCCCAAGTGTTTCGGCCAGTGCTCCGTGCACGGTAGGTGCTCAGGAAATAGCACTGATGGATTACATCTTACCTCCTTCCCTTCCCCACAGCACCTGTATATATGTATAGATGTTTGTACATATTTATTACTCTATTTATTTATTTATTTTATTTGTACATCTCTATTCTATTTATTTTATTTTGTTAGTATGTTTGGTTTTGTTCTCTGTCTCCCCCTTTTAGACTGTGAGCCCACTGTTGGGTAGGGACTGTCTCTATATGTTGCCAATTTGTACTTCCCAAGCGCTTAGTCCAGTGCTCCGCACATAGTAAGCCCTCAATAAATACGATTGATGATGATGATGATGGATTACCTTTTAGACCCCCTTTTAGACTGGGAGCCCACTGTTGGGTAGGGACTGTCTCTCTATGTTGCCAATTTGTACTTCCCAAGGGCTTAGTCCAGTGCTCTGCACACAGTAAGCGCTCAATAAATACGATTGATGAAGATGATGATGGATTACCTTTTAGACCCCCTTTTAGACTGTGAGCCCACTGTTGGGTAGGGACTGTCTCTATATGTTGCCAACTTGTACTTCCCAAGCGCTTAGTCCAGTGCTCTGCACATAGCAAGCGCTCAATAAATACGATTGATGATGATGATGATGATGATGATGGATTACCTTTTAGACCCCCTTTTAGTCTGTGAGCCCACTGTTGGGTAGGGACTGTCTCTCTATGTTGCCAATTTGTACTTCCCAAGGGCTTAGTCCAGTGCTCTGCACATAGTAAGCGCTCAATAAATACGATTGATGATGATGATGATGTCGACCTCAGTGTCGCCCTGTGACACTGCAGTGAGGCCCGCGGAGGCTGGGGTCACGGGGGGGCTTCTCACCGGAAAGCTCCGCTGTAGTCATAGTATCGCTCCAGGTCACTCTTGTAGCATTTGCCTTCTCCGGCCGCATCCCCGATGCACAGCTGGCAGAGGGACTGGGAATAATTGGTTTCTCCGGCTCCGGGGACGCAACTGCTGCCGAAATACTCACTGACGGCTGTGGGGACAGGGACAGAAGAGGTGATGGGCAACAGATCCCAAGGTGGCGGATTTTCCCCAAGCTCCAGGAGTCTATTCTGTCCTTTATTTAGGCTATTTTTTAAGCACTGTGTGCTGGGCACTGTATTCATTCATTCAATCGTCTTTATTACTCTATTTATTCATTTATTTTACTTGTACATTGCACAGACATTCACTGCATGCAAGGAGCTTACAGTCGAGAGGGGGGACGGAGAGAAGCAGTGTGGCTCAGTAGGAAAGAGCATGGGCTTTGGAGGCAGAGGTCATGGGCTCAAATCCCGGCTCCGCCAATTGTCAGCTGTGTGACTTTGGGCAAGTCACTTCACTTCTCTGGGCCTCAGTTACCTCATCTGGAAAATGGGGATTAAATTTTTGAGCCCCACGAGGGACAACCTGATCACCTTGTAACCTCCCCAGCGCTTAGAACAGTGCTTTGCACATAGTAAGCGCTTAATAAATGCCATCATTATCATTATTATTAATACAAATGGTTAAGACGGACTGAGCCCCCTCCTTCCTCTCCCCCTACTCTCCCTCCCCATCCCCTCCGCCTTACCTCCTTCCCCTCCCACCGCACCTGTGTATATGTTTGTACATATTTATTACTCTATTTATTTTACTTGTACATATTTATTCTATTTATTTTATTTTGTTAACATGTTTTGTTTTCTTGTCTGTCTCCCCCTTCTAGACTGTGAGCCCGCTGTTGGGTAGGGACCGTCTCTAGATGTTGCCAACTTGGACTTCCCAAGCGCTTAGTACAGTGCTGTGCACACAGTAAGCGCTCAATAAATACGATTGAACGAATTGTACATATCTATTCTATTGATTTTATTTTGTTAATATGCTTTGTTTTGTTGTCTGTCTCCCCCTTCTAGACTGTTAGCCCACTGTTGAGTAGGGACCATCTCTATATGTTGCCAACTTGGACTTCCCAAGCGCTTAGTGCAGTGCTCTGCACACAGTGAGCGCTCAATAAATACGATTGAATGACTGAATGGAGGAAAATGGGCAGTTGTGTGTGCCATAGGCTGAAGAGGGGAAGGGCTGGAAGCTAGGAGACCGATAAAGACAATGATCAATCAGTTAATCAATGACTGAATCACTGAATCAATCAAATACGATTGATTGATTGAGCGCTTACTGTGTGCACAGCACTGTACTAAGCTCTTGGGAAGTACAATGTATTTATTGAGCACTTACTATGTGCAGAGCACGCTTGGAAAGTACAATTCAGCAACAAAGAGAGACAATCCCTGCCCATAACAGGCTCACAGTCTAGAAGGGGGGAGACAGGCATCAGAACAAGTAATAATAATAATAATAACGTTGGTATTTGTTAAGCACTTACTATGTGCCAAGCGCTGTTCTAAGTGCTGGGATAAATACAAGGTTATTAGGTTGTCCCATTTGGGGCTCTCAGTCTTGATCCCCATTTTACAGATGAGGGGACTGAGGCACAGAGAAGTCAAGTGACTTGCCCAAAGTCACACAGCGGACAAGTGGCGGAGTTGGGATTAGAACCCATGACCTCTGACTCCCAAGCCCGGGCTCTTTCCACTGAGCCACCCTGCTTCTGTAAATGCTGGGGTGCTAATAATAATAATGATGATGGCATTTATTAAGTGCTTACTATGTGCAAAGCACTGTTCTAAGCGCTGGGGAGGTTACAAGGTGATCAAGTTGTCCCACAGGGGGCTCACAGTTTTAATTCCCATTTTACAGATGAGGTAACTGAGGCACAGAGAAGTTAAATGACTTGCCCAAAGTCACCCAGCTGACAACTGGCAGAACCGGGACTGGAACCCATGACCTCTGACTCCAAAGCCTGGGCTCTTTCCACTGAGCCACGCCGCTTCTCATGAGGTTGGAGGTTGGACAGAGTCCATGTCCCACATGGGGCTCACAGTCTTAATCCCCATATTACAGATGAGATAATTGAGGCACAGATCTCTGGCTTTGGAGTCAGAGATCATGGGTTCAAATACCGGCTCTGCCAACTGTCAGCTGTTGGACTTTGGGCAAATCACTTCACTTCTCTGTGCCTCAGTTACCTCATCTGTGAAATGGGGATTAAAACTGTGAGCCCCCTGTGGGACAACTTGATCACCTTGTAACCTCCCCCAGCGCTTAGAACAGTGCTTTGCACATAGTAAGCGCTTAACAAATGCCATCATCATCATATAGAGACGGTCCCTCCCCAACAGTAGGCTCACAGTCTGGAAGGGGGAGACAGAGAACAAAACCAAACATATTAACAAAATAAAAAAAAATAGAATAGATACGTACAAGTAAAATAGAGTAATAAATATGTACAAACATATATACATATATACAGGTTAACTGACTTGCACAAGTTCATACACCAGAGAAGTGTGGGAGACAGAATTAGAGTCCAGGTCCTCTGACTCCCAGCCTGTGCTCTTTCCACTGGATTATGCTGGCTATTTTCCCTTTCTCCCCACGGACTCAGAGTTTCATCAGGAACCTACTGACCTCTCCCCAAATCCTTAGTCTTAGGGCCCGAAAACATGCTGCGGTAACTGTTTAAGCCAAGAAACAGAGCACGAGGGGAAGGCAGTCGCTTAGACGCTGACACAGGTCGGTCGGGGTGTGGAATAACTGCTCCTGATGCTGTGGGAACCTAAATACCTCAGTACCACTTTGGCTCGGCTGGAGTCTGGAGTGGAGGGCACTGAGGGGGCCCGGAGCTGCGAAGCTGGGCAGGGATAGGGAAGCACGGGTTGATCAATCAATCAATCAATCGTATTTATTGAGTGCTTACAGTGTGCAGAGCACTGGACTAAGCGCTTGGGAAGTCCAAGTTGGCAACAGATAGAGACAGTCCCTATCCAACGGTGGGCTCACAGTCTAAAAGGGGGAGACAGAGAACAAAACCAAACATACTAACAAAATAAAATAGAATAGGTATGTATAAGTAAAATAAATAGAGTAATAAATATGTACAGACATATATACATATATACAGGTGCTGTGGGGAAGGGAAGGAGGTAAGATGGGGGGAATGGAGAGGGGGACGAGGGGGAGAGGAAGGAAGGGGCTTTTAGACTGTGAGCCCACTGTTGGATAGGGACTGTCTCTATATGTTGCCAATTTGTACTTCCCAAGCGCTTAGTACAGTGCTCTGCACATAGTAAGCGCTCAATAAATACGATTGATGATGATGAAGGGGCTCAGTGGGTTGATGCCCACGCTCGAGTCACCAGGTTGCCCAGCAATGGTTGTGGCGTTGGGCAGGTGGTGGAGGAAGCGGGGGCTTGTGTCTCAAGCTCAGACTAGCTCCAAAATGCCCCCACAAAGCTCCTGTGCAAATCTCGCTGAGATGTACCTGGAGGGAGAAGCGGAACTTATGACGTCCCTCCTTCGCTCAATGCCTGACTTCCACCCCTTCAAAGCCACACTGAAGGCGCATCTCCTCCAACAGGCCTTCCGTGATTAAGCCTTCATTTCCTCTTTTCCCACTCCCTTCTGCATCGCCCAGCCCCGCAGCACTCATATCCATATCCATAATTTATTTATATTAACGTCTGTCTCCCCCTCTAGACTGCAAGCTCTTTGTGGGCAGGGAATGTGTCCGTTCTATTGTTGTGTTGTACTCTCCCAAGCGCTTAGAGCAGAATCAAGGTCACCCAGCTGACAAGGGATTTGAACCCATTACCTCTGACTCCAAAGCCCGGGCTCTTCCCATTGAGCCACGCTTTCCCAACGAGTTTACAGTCTCACCCCTAACATGGACTGTTAGGTGGTTCTCAGCCTTGTTGGAAGAGTTCACAATAGGTCAGAACTACTGTCTGAGCCCCCTCCTCCCCCTCCCCATCCCCCCCGCCTTACCTCCTTCCCCTCCCCACAGCACCTGTATATATGTACATATGTCTGTATATTTATTTATTTTACTTGTACGTATTTATTCTATTTATTTTATTTGGTTTACACGTTTTGTTTTGTCGTCTGTCTCCCCCTTCTAGACTGTGAGCCCGCTGTTGGGTAGGGACCGTCTCTATATGTTGCCAACTTGGGCTTCCCAAGCGCTTAGTACAGTGCTCCGCACACAGTAAACGCTCAATACAATTGATTGATTGACCGTCTCTATATGTTGCCAACTTGTACTTCCCAAGCGCTTAGTACAGTGCTCCGCACACAGTAAGCGCTCAATACGATTGATTGATTGATTGATTGACCGTCTCTATATGTTGCCAACTTGTACTTCCCAAGCGCTTAGTACAGTGCTCCGCACACAGTAAGCACTCAATAAATACGATTGAATGAATGAGTCCTGCAAACAGTGAGCGCTCGATAAATATGATAGATTGATTCCTCCGAAGGTCCGAGCAGGGTGACCGATTCCCGTTCCCCGAAATGCCCCATTCTGGTCTGGGCCCCAGCCCTGCCTCCTCTCACCTCTGGGGATGTCACAGCCCATCACGGACAGGCGGCCGCTCTCCACCAGGTAGCCGACGGGGACATTCCAGCCCACCGTCCGGTTGATGCCCGTGTGGCAGGACTTGGTTCCTCTCAGGCTGTTGATATCCAGCGAGGAGTTCCTCCTGACCACGGCCACGGCGTAATAAGAGGTGCCAACCTCTAGAAGGAAGGGGTGGAGGGTGGGTCCAGAGCGGTTTCAGAGGCCGACCGTCTCGGACAAGGCGAGGGCCGGGCGGGATGAGGCCGGGGCTCACGGCAGAGGGCCCGGAGGAGCCGCTGTCGCGGCCTGCGGTTGGGCTTTGGGGCCAGCTGTGCAGGCCACAAGTGGATGTGGGGCAGGGTTAGAGTCTGGCCCTTCTGGGGAACACCAGTGGGAAACCAGGATTTTGTGGCTTAGCCGCTTAGGTCGAGATTATCTAGAAACTCAGGCCCCCACTCCCAGCCTCTCCTGGATCCCAACAGAAACCTTTCGGGAGGCCCTGGGAAAAGGTGCCCAAGGGAAATGGTTGTGGGGTGGGTGAGCTCGTCAATCCCAGGCTGGGGAGCCCAAATTTCCCCGGGGTCAGACCTCTCCCAAGCTCCAGGGTGATCCCACTGACCAATCCTCCCCTTGCCCTTTACCTTGGTCGTACACTTCCCCCACCACAGGCTTCAGATCGTACTCCTTCCCGGCCTCGTAAATGGCTCCCCCATCCAGGGTGATGGCGTCCGCCTTGTTGGCCTGTTGAGAGAGGAATCCCCCCGCCCCCACAGCACAAACACACACACAGTTAACGCCCGTGGCCTCCGGCTTGGCTGCTGATCCAGCCAGGACGATCAGTGACCCCCCCTGCCAGGCCTAGTTATTAAGCCCTGGTCCATGTGGGGCTCAATCAATCAATCAATCGTATTTATTGAGCGCTTACTGTGTACAGTAAGCGCTTGGGAAGTCCAAGTTGGCAACATATAGAGATGGTCCCTACCCAACAGTGGGCTCACTGTCTAAGAGGTTGGGGAAGCAGGCATCCCATCCCCATCTTACAGATGAGGACAATGAGGCGCAGAAAGATGAAGTGATTTATCTGAAGTCACACAGCAAGCTAGTGAGCAGCGGTGTGGCTCGGTGGAAAGAGCGCGAACTTGGGAGTCAGAGGTCATGGGTTCTAATCTCGCCTCATGCCACTTGTCAGCTGTGTGACCTTGGGCAAGTCACTTAACTTCTCTGGGCCTCAGTTCCCTCATCTGTAAAATGGAGATGAAAACTGTGAGCCCCATGTGGGACAACCTGATGGGACAGCCTGATTACCTTGGATCTCCCCCAGCGCTTAGAACAGTGATTGGCACATAGTAAGTGCTTAACAAATACCAAAATTATTATTATTATTAGTGGCAAAGCTGGCATTAGAACACAGGTCTCCTGGCTCCCCATCCCATGGTCTTTCCATTAGGCCACGCTTCCTTTTATTCCCATTTTGCAGGTGAGAAAACCAGGGCACAGAGAGGTTAAGTGACCTGCCCAATGCCACACAGAGCAGGTCTATGGAGGAGGAAGGACTGGAACTCAGCTCTCCTGATTCCCAGGGCTGGGCTTTTTTGACCCCACTACCTCCCTGGCTTTACCTAATTCTCCCTTTGACTTGAGCCTTGGCTTTCCAAGCGAAACACAGGCATCGAGGATCGAGTCACTCGCCACACTTCCATCTCCTCTCCCAAATACCTGCAGCCTCACTCCACTGAACAGCCTGTGTGTGTTTGCCAGTCTGGGAGAGGCCTCTGCGGCCATGTAACATAAGATAAAGCAATCAGGAATCAAGGTGTACCAAAAAGGTGATGTCTCGGGGCACACGAGTTTTTCTCTCCAAAACCCCTCCTCTCAGCACATTCCTAGAACATTTCTCTGGAAGGTTTCAGGTTTGTATGAGGGGCTCAAATAGAACCAGGTCCATTTTCCTGGTACTAAAACTGGGGTCCAGGTGGTTAAGAGTCCTACAAATTAGGAACACAGGAACCTCTCAGCTGCAACATCAAAAATCAGGTAATAATAATAATAATAATGGCATTTATTAAGCACTTCCTATGTGCAAATCACTGTTCTAAGCGCTGGGGGGATACAAGGTGATCAGGTTGTCCCACAGGGGGCTCACAGTCAATCCCCATTTTACAGATGAGGTAACTAAGGCCCAGAGAAGTTAAGTGACTTGCCCAAAGTCACACAGCTGACAGAGCCGGGATTTGAACCCATGACCACTGACTCCAAAGCCCGGGCTCTTTCCACTGAGCCATGCTGCTTCTCTCCCATGTGAGGGGTACACCGTCCCCATGTCCCCAAGAAACCAGTCGGGGGGACTTCTTTCTAACAGCTGTTCCTTGAGGTCCATGGGCTCCTGGCCCATTCCTGAAATGACCAACTGGGCCAAGATAATCCATTTTACAGGATGAATCCTCCCTCTCTGGCCCCTCAACTCCTCAACACGTGGGCCCTTCACTCCCCACATCTCACCCTCTTGGGCAAGCCAAACGTGAAGGTGGAAGGCCCCCACGGACGCTCTTTGATCGGGGCCCTTTTAAGGGCTGATCAGGTGTCTGCTAGCAGTGCAGTTCCTCTGCCCCGGCCCCGGCCTCCTCTCAGAAGGGCCAAGGATCCATAGCTCACGAAATCATAAAACCAAAGTCCGGCTTCCACTACTCACAACCCCCTAATCTCCGACCGGTCAGCTGAGTGGCAGCGCAGAAGAACCAGGCACCAAAACAATTAAAGCTGCGTGGAAGAAACTCAGGTAGAACTGCTGCTCCCAGATAGACCCATCTGACTCCCCTGAGGACTCCTTCGGAAGTCCCTTCACTTCGTCCCGCTGCTTTCCTCACTGGCTTTGAGCGGCTACTGGTTTCAAGCCGGGGGCAAGGAAGGAGCTGCTTGGAGCCAACCCCGGACCAGAAGGGTTCAGTATCCCAGTGCACCAGTTTGTGGAGGGTTCAAGAGAAAGGTGGGCCAAACCCCTTTCCAAGATAACCCTCTCCATCTCGCTCTTCCTGGTGTAAAAGCAGACCACGCAGCCTTCTATTGTTAGATTGTGCAGCCCCACTGAGGGGCCAGGGACCTGGTCTAATTCCCACCTTTGCATTCTCTTCCAGTGCTTATAGTTCAGGGGTCTGCACACAATAAGCACTTACTAAATACTATTTCTTCTACTGTATCCCGGAAGGTTTGTTTGACTGGGCGCCTGCATACTCCTTCTCATTATTCCATCAACAACTGGGGACATTGAATTCCCCACTGCGGTCCCCCATTGCTCTCGCCTCCTCCTTCTCTAACTCCTACTGACCTCAGGAACCACTTTGAGGCCATCACACATATGTTGCCAATTTGTACTTCCCAAGCGCTTAGTACAGTGCTCTGCACATAGTAAGCGCTCAATAAATACGATTGATGATGATGATGATCACACAGGAAATTTACCAAGAGACATCTTGGCTCCTGCTGGCTTTGCCGCTCTCCATTCCCGCATTCTCCTTCCCAGCTGTTGTCTCAGGAGAAAGCTTCACGTCCTGCTTTTTGAATCTAACCCCTTGACTGGGTCATGGATCTTACTCTCTCTCCCCACTCCAAAACACTTGTTCCCACTCTTTTCCCCTCTTTTCCTGCTATCTGCAACTTCATAATTTTCTCCGGCTCTTTTCCAGCTGCCTTCACCCATGCTTTTCTCCCCAATAGTGAAATACCTTTCTCTTGACCACTGAACCCTCCATCTATTATCTCAGCTCCCTGTTCCCATTCCTGCCCAAGCTGTTCGGATGGGCTATGTAGCCCCACTGGCTTTCCTTTTGACCCCTCATCTTTTAGACTGTGAGCCCACTGTTGGGTAGGGACTGTCTCTATATGTTGCCAACTTGTACTTCCCAAGCGCTTAGTACAGTGCTCTGCACACAGTAAGCGCTCAATAAATACGACTGATTGATTGATTGATAGAGACCACACTCCCTTCGACGCTTCCTTTTGACAGCGCTTAATGAACTCCTGAGCCTTCTTGACTCCTTTCTCTGCCAGTGAGGACCATTTCCTTTTCTTAGACCCACGGCTCCACTGACGAGGCACTCTTGCATAGTCTGGCGGATAGAGCACATGCCTGGGAGTCCAGAAGGACCTGAGTTCTAATCCCGCCTCTGTCACTTGTCTGCTGTGTGACCTTGGACAAGTCAATTTACTTCTCCAGGCCTTAGTTACCACACCTGTAAAATGGGGATTAAGACCGTGAGCCCTGTGTCTGCCCTGATTAGCTCATATCTACCCCAGAGCTTAGAACAGTGCCTGGAACATAGTAAGTGCCTAACAAATACCATAATTACTATGATCTCTCTGATATTCTATTTATTTTATTTTGTTAGTATGTTTGGTTTTGTTCTCTGTCCTTTTAGACTGTGAGCCCACTGTTGGGTAGGGACTGTCTCTGTATGTTGCCAACTTGTACTTCCCAAGCGCTTAGTACAGTGCTCTGCACACAGTAAGCGCTCAATAAATACGATTGATTGATTGATTGATCAGGCTCCGTGGCTGGCCCCACCTTTTAAATGCGGGCGCCTCACAAGTCTTTATTCTGGGCCTTCCAATCTTCTCGCTCAATACTCATTTGCCTCAAGTGAGTTCATCCAGCACGAGAAACAACGTGGCCCAGAAGGGAGAGCACAGGACTGGGAATCAGGAGGCCTGGATTCTAATCTTGGCTCTGTCACTTGCCTCCTGTGTGATCTTGAGCAAGTCACTTCACTTCTGTGCCTCAGTTTCCTTATCTGTAAAAATGGGGCTTACATACCCGTCCTCCCTCCCCCTTAGATTGTGAGCCTCGTGTAGGACAGGGAGTCTATCACACCTAATTATCAAGTACCTACCCAAGTGATTAGCACTTTAGACTGTGAGCCCACTGTTGGGTAGGGACTGTCTCTATATGTTGCCAACTTGTACTTCCCAAGCGCTTAGTACAGTGCTCTGCACACAGTAAGTGCTCAATAAATACGATTGATTGATTGATTAACAAATAACACAGTTATTATTATTACCACCCCCCTACGCAAGATGACTCAGAAACAGTGTGGCTCAGTGGAAAGAGCACGGGCTTTGGAGTCAGAGGTCAGCGGTTCAAATCCTGGCTCCACCAAGTGTCAGCTGTGTGACTTGGGGCAAGTCACTTAACTTCTCTGGGCCTCAGTTCCCTCATCTGTAAAATGGGGCTAAAATACCCGTCCTCCCTCCCCCTTAGATTGTGAGCCTCGTGTAGGACAGGGAGTCTATCACACCTAATTATCATGTACCTACCCCAGTGATTAGCGCTTGGCACATAGTAAGTGCTTAACAAATACCACAGTTATTAATATTATTACCACCCCCCTACACAAGATGACTCAGAAGCAGCGTGGCTCAGTGGAAAGAGCACAGGCTTTGGAGTCAGAGGTCAGCAGTTCAAATCCTGGCTCCACCAAGTGTCAGCTGTGTGATTTAGGGCAAGTCACATAACTTCTCTGGGCCTCAGTTACCTAATCTGGAAAATGGGGATTAAGACTGTGAGCCCCCCGTGGGACAATTTGATCGCCTTGTAACTTCCCCAGTGCTTAGAACAGTGCTTTGCACATAGTAAGTGCTTAATAAATGCCATTATTATTATTATTATTATTATTATGTTCTTCACCTGCTCTGACCCCTCTCATTTACCTCATAATCTCTCATTCCCTCCTCCTTTGCCTAGGATGTCTCCATATGGATAACTCTAAACTCAATACGGTGAAAACTGAGCCCCTCATCTTCTCTTCTAAACCTCTTCCTCCTCATTCAATCGTATTTATTGAGTGCTTACTGTGTACAGAGCACTGTACACAGTGCTTGGGAAGTCCCAAGTTAGCAACATATAGAGACGGTCCCTACCCAACAGTGGGCTCACAGTCTAGAAGGGGGAGACAGACAACAAAACAAAATGTTAAGCACCACCTCCACTTTCCCACCATGGCTGACAGCATCACTATCCTCCCTACCCTAGAAACCTCGGCCTTGGGGTCACGTTTGATTCCTCTCTCGCTTTTTATCTCCGACATTCAGTCTGCACACTAAGTCCTTTTGGTCCATCCTCTACAATATTTCCCAGATCTGCCTCTTCACCCTGGTCACTTCCTGGAAGAATTATCCCATTAGTCATTGATTAACTGATTGATCATTGTCTTTATCAGCTTCCAGCCCTTCCCCTCTTCAGCCTATAGCACACACAACCGCCCATTTCCCTCCATTCAGTCATTCAATCGTATTTATTGAGCGCTTACTGTGTGCACAGCACTGGACTAAGCGCTTGGGAAGTCCAAGTTGGCAACATAGAGAGACGGTCCCTACCCAACAACGGGCTCACAGTCTAGATGGGGGAGACAGACAACGAAACAAAACATGTGGACAGGTGTCAAGTCATCAGAATAGTGATAAAGCTAGATGCACATCATTAACAAAATAAATAGAATAGTAAATACGTGCAAGTAAAATAGAGTGATAAATCTGCAAAACATGTGGACAGGTGTCAAGTCATCAGAATAAATAGAGATAAAGCTAGATGCACATCATTAATGAAATAAATAGAATAGTAAATACGTGCAAGTAAAATAGAGTGATAAATCTGCAAAACATGTGGACAGGTGTCAAGTCATCAGAATAAATAGAGATAAAGCTAGATGCACATCATTAATGAAATAAATAGAATAGCAAATATGTGCAAGTAAAATAGAGTAATCAATCTGCAAAACATGTGGACAGGTGTCAAGTCATCAGAATAAATAGAGATAAAGCTAGATGCACATCATTAACAAAATAAATAGAATAGTAAATATGTACAAGTAAAATAGAGTAATAAATCTGCAAACATACAGAACACTTCACCCCAGGTCTATGGCTCTGCCGATGCTCTCTTTTTCTTGCTACCTCACAACTCACACCCTTCACTCCTCCCAAACTAATCTCATTCTCGACTCTCCTGTCTCTGCCCCAGTGAGCAAGTTCTTCCCACCATCTAAAACCCTCTCTAAATTTGAAAAACCACATCCCCTCCACACCCTAAAGTACTTTTGGCATTTTCGTGAGCTATGCGGCATGCCGCCTCCTCAAAGAGGCATTCCCTGACTAACCCCAACCTCCCAAGTCATAGCACCGGCACCCTCAACAGTTGTGTACATCTATGAGTTTCATCTGCTTCTCCGACAACCGACATAGACTGTGAGCCCACTGTTGGGTAGGGACTGTCTCTATATGTTGCCAACTTGTACTTCCCAAGCGCTTAGTCCAGTGCTCTGCACACAGTAAGCGCTCAATAAATACGATTGATGATGATTGATGATATCCAACAGTGGTATTTGATGAGAGCCAACGGTGCTGTATTAAGTACTTAGGAGAGTGTAATGGAAGCAAATTACAGGAACCCCGACCTCAAAGGCCCTGTAGTCTAGAGGGGGAGACAATAATAATAATAATAAAAATAATGATGGCATTTATTAAGCGCTTACTATGTGCAGAGCACTGTTCTAAGCGCTGGGGAGGTTACAAGGTGATCAGGTTGTCCCCCGGGGGGCTCACAGTCTTCATCCCCATTTTACAGATGAGGTAACTGAGGCCCAGAGAAGTTAAGTGACTCACCCAAAGTCACACAGCTGACAACTGGCAGAGCCGGGATTTGAACCCACGACCTCCGACTCTTTCCACTGAGCCACACTGCTTCCCAATAATAATGACGGTACTTGTTAAGCGCTTACTATGCGCAAAGCACTGTTCTAAGCGCTGGGAGGATATAAGGTGATCAGGTTGTCCCACGTGGGGCTCACAGTCTTAATCCCCATTTTATAGATGAGGTAACTAAGGCACAGAGAAGTTAAGTGACTTGCCCAAAGTCACACAGCTGATAGGTTTCAGAGAAGGGTTAGAACCCATGACCTCTGACTCCCAAGTCCGGGCTCTTTGGGCAAGTCACTTCACTTCTCTGTGCCTCAGTTCCCTCATCTGTCAAATGGGGATGAAGACTGTGAGCCCCCCCGTGGGACAACCTGATCACCTTGTAAGCTCCCCAGCGCTTAGAACAGTGCTTTGCACATAGTAAGCGCTTAATAAGTGCCATCAATCAATCAATCGTATTTATTGAGCGCTTACTGTGTGCAGAGCACTGTACTAAGTGCTTGGGAAGTACAAGTTGGCAACATATAGAGACGGTCCCTACCCAACAGTGGGCTCACAGTCTAGAAGAGGGAGACAGAACAAAACAAAACATATTAACAAAATAAAATAAATAGAATAGATATGTACAAGTAAAATAAATGAATAAATAATAAATTAATAATCACTTATCATAAATCACCATTATTATTACTTCCCCTGAGCCACGCTGCTTCTAGACAAGCAGTCAGCAAGTTAAAGACAGGAGCAGGAGGAAGAACACCACCAACTTGCTGTAGATACTATTCATTCATTCATTCAATCAATCGTATTTATTGAGCGCTTACTGTGTGCAGAGCACTGCACTAAGCGCTTGGGAAGTCCAAGTTGGCAACATATAGAGACGGTCCCTACCCAACAGTGGGCTCACAGTCTAGAAGGGGGAGACAGAGAACAAAACAAAACATATTAACAAGACAAAATAAATAGAATAGATATGTACAAGTAAAATAAATAAATAATCACATCATAAATCATTATTATTATTATTTCCCCTGAGCCACGCTGCTTCTAGACAAGCAGTCAGCAAGTTAAAGACAGGAGCAGGAGGAAGAACACCACCAACTTGCTTTAGATACTATTCATTCATTCATTCAATCCATCGTATTTATTGAGCGCTTACTGTGCGCAGAGCACTGGACTAAGCGCTTGGGAAGTCCAAGTTGGCAACATAGAGAGACAGTTCCTACCCAACAGTGGGCTCACAGTCTCGAAGGGGGAGACAGAGAATAGAACAAAACAAAACATATTAACAAGATAAAATAAATAGAATAGATATGTACAAGTAAAATAAATAAATAATAAATAAATAAATAATCGCTTATCATAAATCATCATTATTATTATTTCCCCTGAGCCACGCTGCTTCTTGACAAGCAGCCAGCAAGTTAAAGGCAGGAGCAGGAGGAAGAACACCACCAACTTGCTGTAGATACTATTCATTCATTCATTCATTCAATCCATCGTATTTATTGAGTGCTTACTGTGCGCAGGGCACTGGACTAAGTGCTTGGGAAGTACAAGCCGGGGATCCCTCAGTTTCAGCGGTCACCACTGACGGCTGGTTCTGAGGCAAATCCAAAAGAAGAACAATTACTTCTTGTTGCAGTAAGAAGCCAAATGCAGCAAAGCGGATTCTGCCAAGTGGAATCGGGCAGCAGGGTAGGATGGGCACTGGTGTGCCACCTGGCAGAATGGCAACACCACCAGAGCAGAGCCATGGGGAGGGCACGGCCTTCCAACTTGGGCACCATGCCCCCGCACCCCAGGCAGGTAATTCCTCTCTCTACATCTCCCTTTTCCCAGCCGGTTAATGCTGCTTCATTAATGAGGTTAATGAAGTCTTCTAGATTGTGAGCCCACTGTTGGGTAGGGCCTGTCTCTATATGTTGCCAACTTGTACTTCCCAAGCGCTTAGTCCAGTGTTCTGCGTACAGTAAGCGCTCAATAAATACGATTGATTGATTGATTGATTGATTGAAGTCAATCCACCTGGCAGATGGCACGGGCCTGCGATGGGGCTCTGGGCTTCGGAGCATCTGTGGCCAGAATCCCAAGCCCAGGCCGATCTCCCAGACCAAACGTGGAGGCGAAGAAACACCTGCTCCCTGAAACGTGGGCCGTTTTCCCTTTCGTTTATTTTACCTGCTCGGGCTGAAATGATGCCAGCAACCATGGCTGGACTCGTCACCCCCAAGAGCGGTGACGTTTCCCTTCTCGGGGTCCCAGCGAATGCAACCTCCCCTCAGGATCCAATCCCACCTCTCAGGGCTGGTCAGCCTTGCCCGATCGTGACCACTTGGGTCAGCAGGGAAATTTTTCCCCCTTTGGGAGAGCTCAAGGCAGCAGGGGGAAGGGGGACTTAGCATGGGACGGACGAGACTCTGGAACGCCGAGGCCCAGGAGTTGAGAGACTTCTTGCCCCCTATCTGTACCTCGGTTTCCCCCATCTGCGATATCTGACCTCCCTGAGGACTTTACAGGGCTGCACGGAGTAGCCTGCCTATCGGCACTCCAGCCCTATCACCAAAAAGGGTAAAACTGTCAATCCCAAAGTGAGATAAGCTCATTTGCTGATCACTAGGCATGTGATTGGGTTATATTCTCGTGCGCAGAAATATTCCCCGCTCTTGACTGCCCTCATTTCTTCCCAGCTTCTTCTGATTAATGATAGCATATTAAGCGCTTACTATGTGCAAAGCACTGTTCTAAGCGCTGGGGAGGTTGCAAGGTGAACAGGTTGTCCCATGGGAGGGCTCATATTCTTGATCCCCATTTTACAAATGAGGTAACTGAGGCACAGAGAAGTGAAGTGACTTGCCCCGAGTCACCCAGCTGACAATTAATGGAGCTGGGATTTGAACCCATGACCTGTGACTCCAAAGCCCGGGCTCTTTCCACTGAGCCACGCTGCTTCTCTGATTCTGATTCAGGTTCAGTGGGCCCAGTATAAAAAACTCCACCGATGGGCTAGCGGGCTTTACCCGGAGCTGCTTGGCTCCCCACTAAAACTTGAAGAAACACCAGTTGAGACCAGTAGTTGACTCTTGAAACTTAGAGAAAGAGAGAGAGAGAGAGAAAGAGAGAGAGAGTGTGTGTTTGGTAGACAGGAAAGGAAGACAAAGAGCAACTTTCTGCTAAAATCATCTCCTCCTTGCCACCCACCCCCTTCTCCCACCTTCTTCCCCTCCCAGCTACTGTGAGGATTCCCCCCGATCCCGCCACTCTGAGGAAGCTCCTACTGAAGGAATATGTTTCCCTGTAACAGGTGAGCTTCTCTGCTGATCCTATCGTTGGGCCCGGCAGGGGAATCACTCTCCTTCTAGTCAACAGTGAGCCCACTGTTGGGTAGGGACCGTCTCTATATGTTGCCAACTTGTACTTCCCAAGCGCTTAGAACAGTGCCCTGCACACAGTAAGCGCTCAATAAATACGATTGAATGAATGAATGAATGAACAGGGCCACTGTTGCACTGGGGCAGAGGCTAACGGAGCCCTGGGGGAGAGGTGGCAGGGCCAAGAGGGAGGTGAAGGAGGAACAGCAGGAGGAGGAAAGGCAACACTCACGGCGATGAGGCGGACGCAGTCATCGGCGGAGGCCTCCTGGACGCAGGTGAGGAGCGGGTGGATGGCGGCTTCCTTGAAGGCCCTGCTCATGTCTTCGCATTTCTCCTGCTCCGACTCTGAGGTGGTGCACCAACGCACTTCACTCAAACCGAGAGCTGCAGCATTAGGTGACAGAGGAGGGAGAGTGAAGGAGCTATGCTACTCCACACCCGCCCTCAATCCCGTGTTCACCCCAGAGGTGGATTGAGGCCTGGATTCGGGTGGGGGGGTGGGCCATCTCCACCCTTAGCCCTCTCAATAGTCCAGCAGTATCCCTGCAATCCTCTTGAATGGTTACCTTAACCTGGGGTGGTCTCATCCACTGGCCAAGGACACGGCGGGAAGGAAGGAGAGGAGTTAAAGTCACATGTGATGCCTCTCTCTCTCTTTCCCTTGTCTTATGCTATTGAGTTAACTCCGACCCATAGCGATACCATGGACCCATCTCTCCCAGAACGCCCCATCTCCACCTGCAATCGTTCCAGTAATAGTTTTCTCGGTAAAAATATGGAAGTAGTTTACCATTGCCTCCTTCCACGCAGTAAACTTGTGTCACCACCCTTGACTCTCCCCCATGATGCTGCGGCCCTGCACGGGTGAATTTTGACCTGTAGCAGATTGCCTTCCACTCGCTAGCCACTGCCCAAGCTGGGAATGGAATGGGTAGGCCTCTGCTTGACTCTCCCTCCTGTAGCCGAGGCTGGTAGAGGACTGGAAATCAATCAATCAATCAATCGTATTTATTGAGCACTTACTGTGTGCAGAGCACTGTACTAAGCGCTTGGGAAGTACACGTTGGCAACATATAGAGACAGTCCCTACCCAACAGTGGGCTCACACTCTCCAGGTGTGACCCTGAGAGGGCATCTCTCTTCCTACTGGTTCCCAAACTCCTAAATCTATTAGCCCTACTTCCAAGGTTCCCATCAGTCCCTATGTTCCGCATCCTTTCTTCATCACAAAAGCTACCCCGAATTTCAGTCCAACTCCTGCCTAATATTTCAGCAGATCTTTTCAGGCCAAAAACCGAAGGAATCCGTGGAGGTCGGGGAAGAGGTGCGACCCTGAGAGGGCATCTCTCTTCCTACTGGTTCCCAAACTCCTAAATCTATTAGCCCTACTTCCAAGGTTCCCATCAGTCCCTATGTTCCGCATCCTTTCTTCATCACAAAAGCTACCCCGAATTTCAGTCCAACTCCCGCCTAATATTTCAGAAGATCTTTTCAGGCCAAAAACCGAAGGAATTCGTGGAGGACGGGGAAGAGGTGCGACCCTGAGAGGGCATCTCTCTTCCTACTGGTTCCCAAACTCCTAAATCCATTAGCCCTACTTCCAAGGTTCCCATCAGTCCCTATGTTCCGCATCCTTTCTTCATCACAAAAGCTACCCCGAATTTCAGTCCAACTCCCGCCTAATATTTCAGAAGATCTTTTCAGGCCAAAAACCGAAGGAATCCGTGGAGGTTGGGGAAGAGGTACGACCCTGAGAGGGCATCTCTCTTCCTACTGGTTCCCAAACTCCTAAATCTATTAGCCCTACTTCCAAGGTTCCCATCAGTCCCTATGTTCCGCATCCTTTCTTCATCCCAAAAGCTACCCCGAATTTCAGTCCAACTCCCGCCTAATATTTCAGAAGATCTTTTCAGGCCAAAAACCGAAGGAATCCGTGGAGGTCGGGGAAGAGGTGCGACCCTGAGAGGGCATCTCTCTTCCTACTGGTTCCCAAACTCCTAAATCTATTAGCCCTACGTCCAAGGTTCCCATCAGTCCCTATGTTCCGCATCCTTTCTTCATCACATAAGCTACACCGAATTTCAGTCCAACTCCCGTCTAATATTTCAGCAGATCTTTTCAGGCCAAAAACCGAAGGAATTCGTGGAGGTGGGGGAAGAGGGGGAAGGGGTGTCTTGAAGAGGTGCCCAGTTTGCTGTTGCTCCAATTGTTGGTAAGACAGTATTCCAGCCCCCAGAGCCCCCCTGAAGTCCTTCCAGGCTTTCCCCAAGGGAGGGGTCCAGGTTCCGGATTGAGAAACTCATCCAGAGACATTTGAAAGTGACCAATGTCGACAGAATCTCAGGAAGACTTCCCTATCAGTCCTCAACTTCCCTTTCCTACTGAAGCAATTCCTTGTCCTTGCGCTCTGGGAGCCAGAGAGGCCCTGCTGGGGTGTCCCACCTCATGTCAAGCTCGCCAAGGGCTCTACCACTGACTCCTCCGCTCCTTAGGCGGGGAAAGGACCTGACCCTAGTGTCAGGGAAATGGGTGGAAGAATGGGTATGATGATGATAATGGTATTCGTTAAGCGCTTACTATGTGCGAAGCACTGTTCTAAGCGCTGGGATGAAGGGTATGCCCAGGCAGCTGAAAACCTGGGCCCTTGGCTCTAGGCTGTGACCACGTCTCTATGGAGACCCTCCCTTCTTTTGGTGTTTCCGACCGGCAGTCCTTCGAGGAGGTCTCCATCCAGCTGGAAAATCAGCAACAGTTACGGTACTTGTTAAGCACTTACTGAGTGTCAGGCACTTTACTAAGTGCTGGGGTGGATACAAGCAAAGCGAGTTGGACACCATCCCTGTCCCACGGGGGGCTCGCAGTCTCAATCCTCGTTTTATGGATGAGGAAACCGAGGCGCAGAGAAGTGAAGCAACAATATATGTTTGTAAATATTTATTACTCTATTTATTTATTTATTTATTTTACTTGTACATATCTATTCTATTTTGTAGTATGTTTGGTTTTGTCTCCCCCTTTTAGACTGTGAGCCCACTGTTGGGTAGAGACTGTCTCTATATGTTGCCAATTTGTACTTCCCAAGGGCTTAGTACAGTGCTCTGCACACAGTAAGCGCTCAATAAATACGATTGATGATGAAGTGACTTGCCCAAGGTCGCACAGCAGGCAAGTGGCAGACCTGGGATTAGAACCCAGGTCCTTCTTACTTCCAGGCCTGTTTTCTATCTAGTAGGTCGTGCTCCTTCCCTTTCCGATCCAGCCCTTTTGAGTATTCCCAGGCTCGAGGGGGCCAGGTTCAATCAATCAATCGTATTTATTGAGCGCTTACTGTGTGCAGAGCACTGTACTGAGCGCTTGGGAAGTACAAGTTGGCAACATATAGAGATGGTCCCTACCCCACAGTGGGCTCACAGTCTAGAAGAAGTTTCCTCTAGAAGAAGAAGTTTCCTCTCCCAGCCCCCCAGCCCTTGGTGGGATCTGCACTTAGAACAGTGCTTTGCACATAGTAATGCTTAATAAATGCCATTATTATTATTATCTGGGAGGGGCAATGACCAGGGAACAAATGTGTCTGTTTATTATTGTGCTTAGAACAGTGCTTTGCACATAGTAAGTGCTTAATAAATGCCACTATTATTATTATTAATTATTATTATTATCTGGGAGGGGCAATGACCAGGGCACAAATGTGTCTTTATTGTTGTGCTTAGAACAGTGCTTTGCACATAGTAAGCACTTAATAAATGCCATTATTATTATTATTATTATCTGGGAGGGGCAACGACCAGGGCACAAATGTGCCTGTTTATTGTTGAGCTTAGAACAGTGCTTTGCACACAGTAAGCGCTTAATAAATGCCATTATTATTATTATTATTATCTGGGCGGGGCAATGACCAGGGCACAAACGTGTCTGTTCATTGTTGTGCTTAGAACAGTGCTTTGCACATAGTAAGCGCTTAAAAATGCCATTATTATTATTATTATTATTATTAATTATCTGGGTGGGGCAATGACCGGGGCACAAATGTGTCTGTTTATTGTTGCGCTTAGAACAGTGCTTTGCACATAGTCAACACTTAATAAATGCCATTATTATTATTGTTATTATTATTATCTGGGAGGGGCAATGACCAGGGCACAAATGTGTCTGTTTATTGTTGCATTATACTCTCCCAACTGCTTAGTACAGTGCTCTGCTCACATGAAGCGCTCAATTCATTTAATCGTATTATTCAGTCATATTTATTGAGTGCTTACTGTGTGCAGAGCACCGTGCTTAAGCACTTGGGAGAGTACAACATAAATACAATTGAACGAATCTCATTCAATCGTATTTACTGAGCGCTTACTGTGTGCAGAGCACTGTACTAAGCGCTTAACAAATGACTGAGTGCAGAATTGTCCCACTGCTTCCATCGCCCCGACCTCAGCGTCATTCTCCACAGAGCTCCAAGAGCTTTCCCCACCTTGTCTCTCAGCGCCCCTGCCACAGAGCTGAGCAGCGTGGCTCAGTGGAAAAAGCCCGGGCTTTGGAGTCAAAAGTCATGGGTTCAAATCCCGGCTCCGCCAATTGTCAGCTGGGTGACTTTGGGCACGTCACTTAACTTCACGGTGCGTTAGTTACCTCATCTGTAAAATGCGGATTAAAACTGGGAGCCCCACGTGGGACAACCTGATCACCTTGTAACCTCCCCGGCGCTTAGAACAGTGCTTTGCGCACAGCAAGCGCTTAACAAATACCAATATTATTATTTGGGCAAGTTACTTCACTTCTCCAGGCCTCAGTTACCTCATCTGGAAAACGGGGATTAAGATTGTGAGCCCCACGTGGGACAACCTGATCACCTTGTAAATTCCCCAGCGCTTAGAACAGTGCTTTGCACCTAGTAAGCGCTTAATAAATGCGATCATCATTATTATTATTAACGATACCCACTTCACCATGGGGCAAGAGAGTCCCTGGGCTACGAAATGTCAGTCCTTGTGTGGGGGTGTCCATTTGGGCCTTCCGTTTGCTACTCTGTCTGCACGGTGAAGCGGCGAGCAGCCCGCGGGTGGTCAGCTTGTTGAATTTGGCCCCCGCGCTAAGGATCGTGGCTGGGGAGTTTTGGGTGATCAAAGGGTCTAGGTTAGCAGGAGAGTCACCCTAGCAGGGCATAGAGTTTACTTCGTGGTGGGCGTGGAGCTGGGGGGAGAGGTGGGGTGGTAGAGGATTCATGTCCCCCGGGAGGACAGCAGAGATCATTGTTCCCTACGGACCGGGCCGCCTCTCCCAGCGTCTGGCTGTCTCTGGGGAAACAGGAAGGCGAGGGAAAGAGAAGAGTCTGAGGTTGGACAGTTGGCAAGTCACGCTCTGACTGAGGCCGCTGCTCGCCCGCCCCTTCCCCGGCAGTTCGGAGCTGCTGGTTGGGGCCCGGGACACCTCGCCTGGATGTGTTGGGCCCTCGGGAGGGGATTATTCACAGCCTTCTAGGCCGTGAGCCCGCTGTTGGGTAGGGACCGTCTCTAGATGTTGCCAATTTGGACTTCCCCAAGCGCTTAGTCCAGTGCTCTGCACATAGTAAGCGCTCAATAAATACGATTGATGATGATGATGTTGCCAACTTGGACTTCCCCAAGCGCTTAGTCCGGTGCTCTGCACACAGTAAGCGCTCAATAAATACAATCGGATGAATCAATCAATCAATCGTATTTATTGAGCGCTTACTGTGTGCACAGCACTGGACTAAGCGCTTGGCAAGTCAATCAATCGATCGTATTTATTGAGCGCTTACTGTGTGCAGAGCACTGGACTAAGTGCTTGGGAAGTCAATCAATCAATCAATCGTATTTATTGAGCACTCACTGTGTGCACAGCACTGGCCTAAGCGCTTGGAAAGTCCAAGTTGGCAACATCTAGAGACGGTCCCTACCCGACAGCGGGCTCACAGTCTAGAAGGGGGAGACGGAGAACGAAAATAACCATATTAACAATAATAAAATAACTAGAATAGAGGACACAGCCAGACTGGGGACGTGCTGATGGGAACCTTGGGGAGGCAGGCAACAGAAACAGGGGCGCGTTCTGTTCTGCACCCCTCCCCTCCCCTGCTCTCTGGGATTGGATGAATCCGTCGGCGTCTTTCCGTCTCCACCTTTATGAGGTGAGGCGTGTGGGGATGGGGAAAGGAGGGGCAGGAAAAATAGTTCCAATAGTTCCCTGCCAAGTGTCTTCCAACAGCATTCCTCCTGGCCCTCTGCCCTCCAGGAACAGAGGCCCCTTTCAGCCGCGCCAGAGTCGGGTCGGGAGCGAGCGGGAGAAGGGAGTCACCACCTCAAAGATGAGGGGCACTGGCGGGGGCTGCAGGGAGCAGCTGGTCAGGAGTTTTCTGAGTCAGCCTTGAGTCACTCATTCATTCATTCAATCGTATTTATTGAGCGCTTACTGCGTGCAGAGCACTGGACTAAGCGCTTGGGAAGTCCAAGTTGGCAACCTATAGAGACGGTCCCTACCCAACAGCGGGCTCACAGTCTAGAAGGGGGAGACAGACAACAAAACATATTAACAAAATAAAATAAATAGAATAAATATGTACAAATAAAATAGAGTAATAAATATGTACAAACATTCATTCATTCAATCAATCGTATTTATTGAGCGCTTACTGCGTGCAGAGCACTGGACTAAGCGCTTGGGAAGTCCAAGTTGGCAACCTATAGAGACGGTCCCTACCCAACAGTGGGCTCACAGTCTAGAAGGGGGAGACAGACAACAAACCATATTAACAAAATAAAATAAATAGAATAAATATGTACAAATAAAATAGAGTAATAAATATGTCAAACATTCATTCATTCATTCAATCGTATTTACTGAGCGCTTACTGTGTGCAGAGCACTGGACTAAGCACTTGGGAAGTCCAAGTTGGCAACATATAGAGACGGTCCCTACCCAACAGTGGGCTCACAGTCTAGAAGGGGGAGACAGACAACAAAACATATTAACAAAATAAAATAAATAGAATAAATATGTACAAATAAAATAGAGTAATAATTATGTACAAACATTCATTCATTCATTCAATCGTATTTATTGAGCGCTTACTGTGTGCAGAGCACTGGACTAAGCGCTTGGGAAGTACAAGTTGGCAACATATAGAGACAGTCCCTACCCAACAGCGGGCTCACAGTCTAGAAGGGGGAGACAGACAACAAAACATATTAACAAAATAAAATAAATGGAATAAATATGTACAAATAAAATAGAGTAATAATTATGTACAAACATTCATTCATTCATTCAATCGTATTTATTGAGTGCTTACTGTGTGCAGAGCACTGTATTAAGTGCTTGGGAAGTCCAAGTTGGCAACATATAGAGACGGTCCCTACCCAATAGTGGGCTCACAGTCTAGAAGGGGGAGACAGACAACAAAACATATTAACAAAATAGAATAAATATGTACAAATAAAATAGAGTAATAATTATGTACAAACATTCATTCATTCATTCAATCGTATTTATTGAGCGCTTACTGCGTGCAGAGCACTGGACTAAGCGCTTGGGAAGTACAAGTTGGCAACACTTGGGAAGTCCAAGTTGGCAACATCTAGAGACGGTCCCCACCCAACAGCGGGCTCACAGTCTAGAAGGGGGAGACGGAGAACAAAACAAACCATATTAACAAAATAAAATAAATAGAATAAATATGTACAAATAAAATAGAGTAATAAATCCGTACAAACATATATACAGGTGCTGTGGGGAGGGGAAGGAGGTAAGGCAGGGGGGATGGGGAGGAGGGGGAGAGGAAGGAGGGGGTGACTGAGTCACCCCAGTCTGCCGCTCCACCAGCCACAACTTCCAAAAAGCTATTTCTCCGAAGTGGATTCAGTCCCCACGTCAGCTCAGCGGCTAATAATAATAATAACTTTGGTATTTGTTAAGCGCTTATTACGTGCCAAGCACTGTTCTAAGCGTTGGGGGAGATACAAGGTAATCAGGTTGCCCCACATGGGGCTCATAGTCTTAATCCCCATTTTCCAGATGAGGTCACTGAGGCACAGAGAAGTGAAGTGACTTGCCCAAAGTCACGCAGCTGATAAGTGACAGAGCCTGGATTAGAACCCATAGTAATAATGATAGCATTTATTAAGCGCTTACTAGGTGCAAAGCACTGTTCTAAGCACTGGGGGGGTTACAAGGTGATCGGGTTGTCCCACGGGGGACTCACAGTCTTAATCCCCATTTTACAGATGAGGGAACTGAGGCACAGAGAAGTTAAGTAACTGGCCCAAAGTCACACAGCTGGCAATTGGCAGAGCCGGGATTTGAACCCATGACCTCTGACTCCAAAGCCCGGGCTCTTTCCACTGAGCCACGCTGCTTCTCTACCTTTCCCCTCGTCCCCACTCTGGCTCTCCCTGCCCCTGCAGCTGTTCCTCGGGTAATTTTCCCATCCCTTCCAACTTGCTGATCTCCCAGACTGGAGTTTCCCTTGACCCCAGCAGGAAGAGACTTCCAGAAAGCAAATATCATTAAAAAACCAAAATCCAAGCCCTGAGAGCATCACCTCAGCACTGTCAGAACCCCTAGGGGTCAAGCTCATGGTTCACCGTAGACCCCTGACAAGGGGGGAGGCAATAAGTGCTTAGTACAGTGCTCTGCACACAGTAAGCACTCAATAAATACGATTGAATGAAGTATATATTTATATTGTCTTCCTGCTTTAGCTTTATCAATTCATTCATTCAATCGTATTTATTGAGCGCTTACTGTGTGCAGAGCACTGTACTAAGCACTTGTACCAATCAACCAGTGGTATCTGTTGAGCGCCAACAGCGTGTAGAACACTGTACTAAGTGCACTGGAGACTCCAGCATATGTCAATGGCACCGACGCAGATTATGAATATGAAGAAATCACACTTGAATGGGTAAATATTCCTAACGAGATGTCTGCTTGTTTTGTTGTCTGTCTCCCCCTTCTAGACTGTGATCCCATTGTTGGGTAGGGGGCCGTCTCTATTTGTCGCCGACTTGTACTTCCCAAGCGCCTAGTACAGTGCTCTGCACACAGTAAGCGCTCAATAAATACAACTGAATGAATGAATGAATGCACTGGAGAGTACTGCTGCAGCTACAGCCAGAATCTCTCATTAACCCAACTGCACACCCCTTTAAAATATCGGCCTCCCGCATGAGCAAACCTTGAATCAATCAATCAATCGTATTTATTGAGCGCTTACTGTGGGCAGAGCACTGGACTAAGCGCTTGGGAAGTGCAAGTTGGCAGCATATAGAGACGGTCCCACAGTCTAAAAGTCTTGAAGTTTGGAGGTTCGAACTGGATGCCGTCGAATTTTATTTTTTTTTTTACCATCCCCGCGCTTGGGTTAGGCTTGGAGGGGCCCATGGTTGCCCCCGAAGCGGCCTCAGCCTCCCACCCCTGCCCGGCCCGGGTTTCCAACCAACCCGCTGCCCACTCTGGACCTGTGCCGCTCAGTTCTTCGGACCCCAGTGGGCTCCTGAGTCCAGTGCTCTGCACACAGTAAGCGCTCAATAAATATGGTTGAATGAATCAGGAGAGCAGAAAGGCCCAGGGCGGTCTCCTCAGAGGGAGAACCCAAGAGGCACTTACCGGTCGGAAGGAATACGAGCAGGCACAGCGCATTCCCAAGGATCATCCTGGAAAGGGACGGCTGACCGCTGGGCAGAAACAGGATCAGTTCTCTCTCCTTTATCCCCACTGCCAGGCTGGATTTGGGAGCTGAGACGCTGCTGCTCCTTGTAGCCCAGACCCGATGACGGTCTGCCTCTTGCGGAGTGCCCTTTGCTACTTAAACACCCATCCCCTTCCGAAGAGGGAGGGAGGGAGGAAAAGAGAGTGGGAAAGGAATACACCCCCCTCCCCACCCCTTCCTCTCCTGCCACAGCTGCAGTTCCCTACAGGACAGCAATCAATCAATCAATCGTATTTATTGAGCGCTTACTGTGTGTAGAGCGCTGGACTAAGCGCTTGGGAAGTACAAGTTGGCAGCATATAGAGACGGTCCCTACCCAACAGTGGGCTCACAGTCTAGAAGGGGGAGATAGAGAACAAAACCAAACATGTTAACAAAATAAAATAAAAAGAATAGATATGTACAAGTAAAATAAATAGAGTAATAAATATTAATTACCTGGATTACCGTCCTTACCCAACAGTGGGCTCACAGTCTAGAAGGGGGAGATAGAGAACAAAACCAAACATGTTAACAAAATAAAATAAAAAGAATAGATATGTACAAGTAAAATAAATAGAGTAATAAATATTAATTACCTGGATTACCGTCCTTACCCAACAGTGGGCTCACAGTCTAGAAGGGGGAGATAGAGAACAAAACCAAACATGTTAACAAAATAAAATAAAAAGAATAGATATGTACAAGTAAAATAAATAGAGTAACAAATATTAATTACCTGGATTACGGTCCCTACCCAACAGTGGGCTCACAGTCTAGAAGGGGGAGATAGAGAACAAAACATATTAACAAAATAAAATAAAAAGAATAGATATGTACAAGTAAAATAAATAGAGTAATAAATATTAATTACCTGGATTACTGGGAGGGAGAGGGCTCTGGATATTAATTCAACACCATCTAAAGGCCCGGGTGGAAGAGATTGTGGACCAGTGTGCAAACTCGCGACCTTTCTGGACGTGAGTGAGGTCAACAAGCCGGTTGGATAGAGAAGCAACGTGGCTCAGTGGAAAAGAGCCCGGGCTTTGGAGTCAGAAGTCATGGGTTCAAATCCTGGGCTCTGCCAATTGTCAGCTGGGTGACTTTGGGCAAGTCACTTGACTTCTCTGGGCCACAGTTACCTCATCTGGAAAATGGGGGTGAAGACTGTGAGCCCACTGTGGGACAACCTGATTGCCTTGTAACCTCCCCAGCGCTTAGAACAGTGCTTTGCACATAGTAAGGGCTTAATAAATGCCATTATTACTATAGCAGGAAATCCCTCATCAGGTTTCTGCTTCAATTTGGGTAGGGGGAAGAAGAGGTGGGTTCCATTTGCCGCCTCAAGAGCCAGCGGAGAAAACTGCCGTTCAGTTGGTGTTGCTGTCTCGGGGGCTGTACCGCTCTGGTTATCCCAAATCCCGAATTTGTATCCCGAATTTGGGAGATGATTTGGGGCCGCCATGGATTGGACCACTCCCTAAGGAAGGCCGCTTTGTCCTGATTTACACTTCCCTCGGAGCAAAGAGAAGGGCGGCCTGGGGCACAGAACTGAACCCTGTACTAAGCGCTCGGGAGACTACAACAGACTCAGCAGACAGGTTCCCTGCCCACAACAAGCTTACGGTCCAGAGGGAGAGGCAGGCATGAATCTAAATAACATAAAAAACACTCGTCTATTTGTTTTGTTGTATTGTGTGTCTCCCCCTTCTAGACTGTGAGCCCGTTGTTGGGTAGGGACCTTCTCTATACGTTGCCAATTTGTACTTCCCAAGTGCTCAGTACAGTGCTCTCTCTGCACACAGTAAGCGCTCAATAAATACGATCAGAGCACTATACTAAGCGCGTGGGAAGTACAAGTCGGCAACGTATAGAGACGTTCCCTACCCAACAACAGGCTCACAGTCTAGAAAGGGGAGACAGAGAACAAAACCAAACATGTAGACATGTAGACAGGTGCATTCCAACATAAGATGAGGGAACGCGTGGGTAAGAAGGAGTGGCTCGGATTCTTTTCTGACCAGAAGGAACCAGAACGAGAAGCCTCAGTGAGTTACAATCCATCAATCAATCGCATTTATTGAGCGCTTACTGTGTGCAGAGCACTGTACTAAGCGCTTGGGAAGTACAAGTTGGCAACATGTAGAGACAGTCCCTACCCAACAGTGGGCTCACAGGCTAAAAGGGGGGGACAGAGAACAAAACCAAACATACTAACAAAATAAAATAGAATAGATATGTACAAGTAAAATAGAGTAATAAATATGTACAAACATATATACATATATACAGGTGCTGTGGGGAAGGGAAGGAGGTAAGATGAAGGGGATGGAGAGGGGGACGAGGGGGAGAGGAAGGAAGGGGCTCAGGCTGGGAAGGCCTCCTGGAGGAGGTGAGCTCTCAGTAGGGCCTTGAAGGGAGGAAGACAGCCACCTGGGCGGGCAGATTGCTCGGGTGAGTCAAAATAATAGACTGGACATCCAGTTCGCCACTTTAAAGTTGCGGCTAGAAGATGGCCTGGGAGTCGGAGGACCTGGGTTCTAATCCCAGATCCTCCGCTTGTCTGCGGTGTGACCTTGGGCAAGTCATTTCACGTCTCTGGGTCCCGGTTCCCTCATCTGTAAAATGGGGATTAAGACTGCCAGCCCCATGTGGGACAGGGACTGTGTCCAACCAGATTAACTTGTATCTACTCCAGGGCTTAAAACAGTATGACACACTGTAAGCGCTTAAATATCACTAAAGAAAAAAATGATACTTTCAAAGGAAAGGCATACCCTGCCATTGAACCGCGGGAAAGTCCCTGGAAGGGGAGATTATAAATCGTCTGTGGTGTGCGGATGCTTCTACTCGAATGGGGAATTCAAATTTCTAGATAGTGATGGCTGTTCTTAGAAATGTTCTCCTGAGCTGCTTGCCAATGCCTTCACCTATTAGTTCTGCAAAGCCTGACCCGCTCGTGGTCCTGAAGAACAGAGTTCGACGTCCCTAAGGGAACCTAAGGGAAAAGAAAGCTCAAATTGAGGAATTTCTTGGATGGGTCAAAGGGTCCCCATATCCATCCATGGTACTTACTGAGCGTTTACTGTGTTGCTTCCAAAGCACTGTACTAAGTGCTCGGGAGCGCTTATCCCCCTTTTAGACTGTGAGCCCACTGTTGGGTAGGGGCTGTCTCTATATGCTGCCAACTTGTACTTCCCAAGCGCTTAGTACCGTGCTCTGCACACAGTAAGCGCTCAATAAATACGATTGATGATGATGATGATGAGCGCACAGTATAAGAGATTTTGGTAGACGCGATCCTGCTCCCAAGGAGTTTACCTTCTGTCTCTCGAGAGCCCAGGACCTTACCTGGGACATCAACTGTGAATCAATCAATCAATCAATCGTATTTATTGAGCGCTGTGTGCAGAGCACTGTACTAAGCGCTTAGCACTGTACTAAGCGCTTAGCACTGTACTAATCACTCCATTACTTCTTCCTTAACCTTAACTCTCCCTTTTCCCCACAAAACCACCTAATTACCAACTGTGGATGGCAACAGCTATTCCAAGACATATGCCCTCTAGACTTTAAGTTCACTGTGTGCGGGGAGTGCGTCTACCAATTCTGTTGTATTTTACTTTCCCAAACACTTAGTAATAGTAATAATAATAATAATGGCATTTATTAAGCGCTTACTATGTGCAAAGCACTGTTCTAAGCGCTGGGGAGGTTACAAGGTGATCAGGTTGTCCCACGGGGGGCTCTCAGTCTTAATCCCCATTTTACAGATCTGAGGCACAGAGAAGTTAAGTGGCTTGCCCAAAGTCACCCAGCTGACAAGTGGCGGAGCCGGGTTTTGAACCAATGACCTCTGACTCCAAAGCCCATGTTCTTTCCACTGAGCCACGCTATTAATAATACTAATGATAATCGCTGTATTCGTTAAGCGGTCACTCTGTGCTAGGCACTGTACCAAGCATTGGTGTGGATACAACGTGGCTCAGTGGAAAGAGCGTGAGCTTGGGAGTCAGAGGTCATGGGTTCTAATCCCGGCTCTGCCACTTGTCTGCTGTGTGACCTTGGGCAAGCCACTTAACTTCTCTATGCCTCAGTTCCCTCATCTGTAAAATGGGGATTAAGACTGTGAGCCCCCCGTGGGACAACCTGATCACATTGTATCCCCCCCCCAGCACTTAGAACAGTGCTTTGCCACCCCTCTCCATCCCCCCCCGCCTTACCTCCTTCCCTTCCCCACAGCACCGGTATATATGCTTGTACTTATTTATTACTCTATTTATTTATTTTACTTGTACATATCTATTCTATTTATTTTATTTTGTTAATATGTTTTGTTTTGTTCTCTGTCTCCCCCTTCTAGACAGTGAGCCCACTGGTGGGTAGGGACCGTCTCTCTATGTTGCCAACTTGTACTTCCCAAGCGCTCAGTACAGTGCTCTGCACAGAGTAAGCGCTCAATACAATTGATTGATTGATTGATACATAGTAAGCGCTTAATAAATACCACCATTATTATTATCAATATACAAGCAAATTGGACTGGGCACAGTCCCTGACCCTTGAGGGGCTCCCAGTCTCAATCAATCAATCAGTCAATCAATCAATCGTATTTATTGAGCGCTTACTGTGTGCAGAGCACTGTACTAAGCGCATGGGAAGTACAAGCTGGCAACATATAGAGACGGTCCCTACCCAACAGTGGGCTCACAGTCTAGAAGACTCAATCCTTATTTTACGGACGAGGTAACTGAAGCACAGAGAAGTGACTCGCCCAACTTCACACAGCAGACACGTGGCGGAACCGGGATATTCGTTCATTCATTCATTCCATCGTATTTACTGAGCGCTTACTGTGCGCAGAGCACTGTACTAAGCGCTTGGGAAGTACAAGTTGGCAACGTATAGAGTCGGTCCCTACCCAACAGCGGGCTCACAGTCTAGAATAGAGCCCATATTGTCCGAGTCCCTGATCCGTGCGCCCTCCACTATGTCCTGCTGCTGCTGCTCACGCGCTCCGCCTCCCCATACATTGGACAGTTCAGTAATACAGTGCTTTGCCCACAGTAGGCTCTAAATAAGTACCACCGATGACATCCTGAAACATCCGATCTACAGAATACGCATTTCCAGAAACCCCCGACCACTCACTCTTACGGCAGAGGAAAATTGAGAGAAAAAGACAACGCAGTTGGTGACAATGGATGCTGTCACCTACCCGTCGTGGGATAACGCAAACGGGCGTGGGAAGGGCACGGGAGGGGGCAACCGGCCAGTAGCGGCTCCTACGTTTCAGAAAACGTGCCAGGATCCCGTCGCTCCTGGTCTTCACCATTCATTCATTCATTCAATGGTATTGATTGAGTGCTTACTGTGTGCAGAGCACTGTACTAAGCGTTTGGGAAGTCCAAGTTGGCAACATCGAGAGACGGTCCTTACCCAACAGTGGGCTCACAGTCTAGAAGGGGGAGACGGAGAACAAAACATATTAACAAAATAAAAGAAGTAGAATAAATGTGTACAAGTAAAATAGAGTAATAAATATGTACAAACATATATACACCAGCCTTACAAAGGGCATGACAAACTGAATGTGTACACGATAATAATAATAGTGGCATTTATTAAACGCTTACTATGAGCAATGCACTGTTCTAAGCGCTGGGGAGGTCACAAGGTGATCAGGTTGTCCCAAGGGGGGCTCACACTCTTCATCCCCATTTCCCAGATGAGGGAACTGAGGCCCAGAGAAGTGAAGTGACTTGTCCAAAGTCACACAGCTGACAACTGGCAGAGCCAGGATTTGAACCCATGACCTCTGACTCCAAAGCCCGGGATCTTTCCACTGAGCCACGCTGCTTCTCCAGGTATACAATGAGTATACCCTGAGCGGTCAATCAATCAATCAGTCGTATTTATTGAGCGTTTACTGTGTGCAGAGCACTGTACTAAGCACTTGGGAAGTCCAAGTTGGCAACATATAGAGACAGTCCCTACCCAACAGTGGGCTCACAGTCTAAAAGGGGGAGACAGACAACAAAACCAAACATACTAACAAAATACGGACCCCTCTGCCCCGGGGCATATATTTTCTTGAAATAGAAAATGTTCCCTGGCTTCAGGTTAGGTGCCAAGATTCCTGTAGATGGACCATTTATGCCCAGCTATACATTAACTACTAAGTGCATTAGAAAAAAAGGAAAAGAAAAAAGGGACAAGGCTTATCTCTGCTGACAGCCTAGAAATAGAGGGGAATGTTGCAAGGATTCAGATCCACGGGATAATCAGTTAGCGGGAAGCAGTCAAAGATTAAGCTAAATCTTTAATTGCACATTCTTTGAGTATTTTAAGACTGTATCAGTGGGGGTATGAACGGAGAAACATTTCAGGGGACATGAAACCAACTCTTCTGTCCAAAGATTATGTCCAAGGCCAAGGGTAATTGGAATCTAGACTGCCTTATTACAGCAACCGAGTTCAAGGATTACTTTGCAGCTTTTGAGCCAACAATTCGCTTTCTTTAAGGCCCAGGAAATGACTTATTTGGCTTGGCCATTAACGGCTCAGGTCACTTTTTAGTCCTGCCCAGGATTTTGCACTGATAGTGGCCCAAGAGCCAATTGATTGGGAGGAACAAACTGACTGGAAGTGCAACGATCTTGGGGAGCGGCACACAGCGATCAACTAGGAGGGGAAACTGAGTAAGTTGGTGAGGGAGAGAAGACAGAAATGAGTGGTAAAATAATAATAATAATAATAATGATGGCATTTATTAAGCGCTTACTATGTGCAAAGCACTGTTCTAAGCACTGGGGAGGTTACAAGGTGATCAGGTTGTCCCGTGAGGGGCTCACGATCTTAATCCCCATTTTACAGATGAGGTAACTGAGGCACAAGGAAGTGAAGTGACTTGCCCCAAGTCACATGGCTGACAATTGGCAGAGCCGGGATTCGAACCCATGAACTCTGACTCCAAAGCCCGGGATCTTTCCATTGAGCCACGCTGCTTCCCCGAAGTGAGGGAAGCAGGTATGTGAGGAAGGAAAGAGGGGGAATTGCTTCAAGTTAATTTTGAGGATTTCCCTCACAGGATCAATTTCAAGAAGGTTTCCCTCACAGAAAACCTTAGAATAAACTTTTAAGTTTTGAAACGAACTGGAAAAACGACTCTTCCAACACTTCCCCACACCAAATCCCACCAAGTGAGAGTTTGACCGTTTAGTAAAGTGGTAAAGTGAGCCAATGACTCATTCTGCTCCTACTTCCTGCCTCTGAAATTCTTTAGCTTACTTGATCATTTCCATAGTCTCAGTCTCACATTTGGCATTTGAATTATGTCTTTGGAAAGGTGCTTAATAATAATAATAATAATAATGGCATTTATTAAGTGCTTACAATATGCAAAGCACTGTTCTAAGCACTGGGGAGGTTACAAGGTGATCAGGTTGCCCCTCGGGGGAGCTCACAGTCTTAATCCCCATTTTACAGATGAGGTAACAGGCCCAGAGAAGTGAAGTGACTTGCCCAAAGTCACACAGCTGACAATTGGCGGAGCTGGGGTTTGAACCCCTGACCTCTGACTCCAAAGCCCGGGCTCTTTCCACTGAGCCGCGCTGCTTCTCTGGTGGCTTGATTCTGTTGGCATTTTCACTAGAGGCTTGTCTCAAGAGATGCAGTCGATACTGTTTCACAGGTATAATAATAATAATAATGGCATTTATTAAGCGCTTACTATGTGCAAAGCACTTCTAAGCACCGGGGAGGTTACAAGGTGATCAGGTTGTCCCATGGAGGGCTCACAGTCAATCCCCATTTGACAGATGAGGTAACTGAGGCCCAGAGAAGTTGACTTGCCCAAAGTCACCCAGCAGACAAGAGGCTGGGTCAGGATTAGAACCCATGACCTTCTGAGTCACAGGCCTGGGCTCTATCTGGTAGGCCATGCCGCTTTTCTTATCCCATGGCTACCAAGAAGTCTTTACATAGCTACAGTTAATAATAAAAATAATAATAATGGCATTTGGCAAGCACTTAGCATTTATCACCAGCGGTGGCTAGAGAAGCAGCGGTGGCTCAATGGGAAGAGCCCGGGCTTTGGAGTCAGAGGTCATGGGTTCAAATCCCGGCTCTGCCAATTGTCAGCTGTGTGACTTCGGGCAAGTCACTTAACTTCTCTGTGCCTCAGTTGCCTCATCTGTAAAATGGGGATTAAGATTGTGAGCCCCATATGGGACAACCTGATCACCTTGCTTTGCATATAGTAAGCGCTTAACAAATACCAAAATTATTATTATTATAATAATGTTCTGTTCTAGGAGCTGGGGTGGATATAAGTTAATCAGGTCAAATTTAGTCTCTGTCCCACTTGGGGCTCGCAGTCTAAGTAGGAGAGAGAATGGGAAGAGAAGGTGAATGGGTAGAGTATTGGCCCAGGAGTCAAAAGGACCTGGGTTCTAATCCCGCCTCCACCACTTGTCTGCTGTGTGACCTTGAGCAAGTCACTTCACTTCTCTGGGCCTCAGTTACCTCACCTGTAAATGGACTGTGAGCCCTATGTGGGGCAGGGACTGTGTCCAACCTGATCTGTTTGTATCTACCTGAGGCCGGCATATAGTAAGTGAGACTGTGAGCCCACTGTTGGGTAGGGACTGTCTCTATATGTTGCCAGCTTGTACTTCCCAAGCGCTTAGTACAGTGCTCTGCACACAGTAAGCGCTCAATAAATACGATTGATTGATTGATTAATAAATACCATAATTCATTCATTCATTCAATCGTATTTATTGAGCGCTTACTTCAAGCGCTTAGTACTGCTCTGCACACAGTAAGCGCTCAATAAATACGATTGATTGATTACTGTGTGCAGAGCACTGTACTAAGCGCTTGGGAAGTCTAAGTTGGCAACATAGAGAGATGGTCCCTACCCAACAGCGGGCTCACAGTCTAGAAGGGGGAGACAGACAACAAAACATATTAAAATAAAATAAATAGAATAAATATGTACAAATAAGAGTAATAAATATATGCAAACATTCATTCATTCAATTGTATTTATTGAGCACTTACTGCATGCAGAGCACTGTACTAAGCGCTTGGGAAGTCCAAGTTGGCAACATATAGAGACGGTCCCTACCCAACAGTGGGCTCACAGTCTAGAAGGAGGAGAAAGACAACAAAACATATTAACAAAATAAATAGAATATGTACAAATAAAATAGAGTAATAAATATTTGCAAACATTCATTCATTCATTCAATCGTATTCATTGAGTGCTTACTGTGTGCAGAGCACTGTACTAAGCGCTTGGGAAGTCCAAGTTGGCAACATATAGAGACGGTCCCTACCCAACAGTGGGCTCACAGTCTAGAAGGGGGAGAAAGACAACAAAACATATTAACAAAATAAACAGAATATGTACAAATAAAATAGAGTTATAAATCTGTACAAACATATATACAGGTGCCGTGGGGAGGGGATGGAGGTAGGGTGGGGAGGGGGCTCAGTCTGGGAGGGCCTCCTGGAGGAGGTGAGCTCTCAGTAGGGCTTTATTAACTGGTATTCATTCATTCATTCATTCAATCGTATTTATTGAGCGCTTACTGTGTGCAGAGCACTGTACTAAGCGCTTGGGAAGTCCAAGTTGGCAACATATAGAGACGGTCCCTACCCAACAGTGGGCTCACAGTCTAGAAGACTGCTTAACCAAATGCTTAAACATAAAATCACCTCATTTTAAGCATTTTAATAATTATAATGATGGTATTTTTAAGCACTTACTATGGGCCAAACACTGTTCTAAGCGCTGAGGTAGATACAAGGCGATCGGGTTGTCCCATGTGGGGCTCACAGTCTTAATCCCCATTTTATAGATGAGGTAACAGGCACAGAGAGGTTAATCAATCAATCAATCGTATTTATTGAGCGCTTACTGTGTGCAGAGCACTGTACTAAGCGCTTGGGAAGTACAAGTTGGGAACGTATAGAGACAGTCCCTACCCAACAGTGGGCTCACAGTCTAAAAGGGGGAGACAGAGAACAAAACCAAACATACTAACAAAATAAAATAAATAGAATAGATATGTACAAGTGAAATAAATAGAGTAATAAATATGTACAAACATATATACAGGTGTATGAACAAATACCAAAATTATTATTATTATTATTATTACTACTACTACCCTTCCACGCACGCACCATAGGCCATGTTTACACATTTACTGGGGTAAAGCGTGAAATTATTTAGGTTAATTATTATAGGTTAAGTGACTTATCCCAAATCACACAGCTGCTAAGTGGCAGAGCCGGGATTTAATCCCCATTTTATAGATAAGGAAACCGAGGCAGAGGGGTTAAGTGGCTTGCTCAAGTTGCGTAGCAGACAACTGGCAGAGTTGGGATTAGAATTTAGGTCCTCAAGCCTGGGCTCTTTACACTTACTTGGCCACACTGCCACGGTTGCTTGGTTGCCACTCAGAGTCTTTAGATTCCCAGAGGTGGGCCAGTCTCCCCAGTCCCCCACCCCAAGGGTGTCCAGTCAAGGGGGCAATGGGCCTCCTCCCAACCTTGCTCAATTTAGGTCCCTCCCCAGCCTCAGCAGTTTTCCATCAGGCCTGAATACCCCCTAGGATCCCCAACCCACCTTACCTCATTCATTCATCCATTCAATCGTATTTATTGAGCGCTTACTGTGTGCAGAGCTTGGGAAGTACAAGTTGGCATGATCACCGATGGAAATCACTGTTAATCTGGGGGTGGAGGGAGAAGAGAGAGAAGGGGGAAAGGGGAGGGAGGGAGGGACAGAAGGAAGGAAGAAGAGAGAGAGACAGCAAAAATGGTATTTATTAAGCTCTCACTAAGTGCCGGGCACTGTACTAAGTGCTGGTGGTGGATATAAGCGCAGATGGTTAGACTAAGGTTTTCCCCAAATCCTACTTTGACCAAATTAAACAAACTGGAAGAACTTTCTGCTTTCGCTTGATGCAGCCGGTAAGCTCCTTGGATCCCATCTACAAACTCTTTGTATTGCATTTTCCCGAGGGCTTGGTACAGTGCTCTGCACGTAGGAAGCGCTCAATAAATACCACTGATCGACTGACATTATTCATTCATTCAATCAATTGTATTTATTGAGCGGTTACCGTGTGCAGAGCACTGTACTAAGCACTTGGAAAGTACAGTTTGGCAACATATAGAGACAATCCCTACCCAACAACGGGCTTACAGTCTAGAAGGGGGAAACACGACATACCTCCATGCTTAGAGTGAAAAGCCGGCGCCCTGGGCTCTTGTTTGGGCGGCCGGCTGGTGCTGCAGAAGGCCCCTGCGGACACCTGTTTCTTCCGATTTTGGCTAAAGCCTCATCTCGAGAGGTGGAGCAGAAAGACAGAGGGACTGTCTTCACCTTCTAGAAGAAAAATCTTTTGGTTTTCAAAGATTAGTATATGACATTTTCCCTGATGAGAAAATCTGACTGCGTTTTATGGGATTTAGAAGCATAATAATAATAATGGCATTTATTAAGCGCTTACTATGTGCACTGTTCTAAGCGCTGGGGAGGTTACAAGGTGGTCAGGTTGTCCCATGGGGGGCTCACAGTCTTAATCCCCATCTTACAGATGAGGTAACTGGGGCACAGAGAAGTGATTACTTCCCAAGCACTTAGTACAGTGCTCTGCACACAGTAAGCGCTCAATGAATACAATTGAATGAATGAATAAGAAGAATAATGGCACTTATTAAGCGCTTACTATGTTCAAAGCATTGTTCTAAGCGCTGCGGAGGTTACAAGGTGATCAGGTTGTCCCCCAGGAGGCTCACAGTCTTAATCTCCATTTTACAGATGAGGTAACTGAGGCACAGAGAAGTTAAGTGACTTGTCCAAAGTCATACAGCTGACAACTGGCAGAGCCAGGATTTGAACCCATGACCTCTGACTCCAAAGCCCGGGCTCTTTCCACTGCTTCTACCGCTTACTGGACCACGCAAGTCCTCAAAATATTGTTGGCCACAATGATGACCTGCTGATGTCCCCAACAGCTACAGAACTATATCTTCAGCCGTGTTATGTTTCACAATAAAAATTCTATTTTTGGAAGACTGGTGGAAAAAGCAACCAAAATGGGCAAAGCTTGGAGCATATGGAGCGCGTTAGCAACAGCCTTCCATTTCTACGTGGGGTAGAAAAATGATTCGAGCTTCTGTAGGGAGAGTTTCGATGATAAGGGAAAGACTTACCTAGAAGAAAGGTTGCGGAAGTATTTTTCTGGAGGGTTCACAACTGCTTGGGATGATTTTGTGGAGGCAGGGTGGCCTTCCTCTGGCCCTTATTTTTAAATGCAGAAGGCAAGCTGTCAGAAAACCGTGCCGTCCTTGGCCAGGGGCTGAAAGTAAAAAATAATTTCTAACCAGGACTCAAGCAGGCATTGTGTAAGGTGAGGGAGAAGAGGAGGAACTCCGCTCTCAGTCTTCGCAGTGAAAGTAGAGGGCTGTTTCCTCAGTACCTGGCATTTCAAACATAGACTCTTTCCCCTTCTTCTCAGTCCTTTTCCGGCTTCCTCTGGTAGTCCGGCCAGGCGGAGGGCTGCGAGCCACCGAGGGGGACGCCGGACTCCCGGCTCCGGGTCTCGGGGAGAAGTAAAATGGGAGAGGCTGGGATGCAGGGGCTGGTGCAGTATAGTACCTCAAAAATCCTCAAAAATCTCCAGTGGCTACCAATCAATCTGCGCATCAGCCAGAAACTCCTCACCCTGGGCTTCCAGGCTGTCCATCCCCTCGCCCCCTCCTACCTCACCTCCCTTCTCTCCTTCTCCAGCCCAGCCCGCACCCTCCGCTCCTCCGCCGCTAACCTCCTCACCGTGCCTCATTCTTGCCTGTCCCGCCATCGACCCCCGGCCCACGTCCTCCTCCCGGCCCGGAATGCCCTCCCTCTGCCCATCCACCAGGCTAGCTCTCTTCCTCCCTTCAAGGCCCTACTGAGAGCTCACCTCCTCCAGGAGGCCTTCCCACACTGAGCCCCTTCATTCCTCTCCCCCGCGCCCCCCTCTCCATCCCCCCCGTCTTACCTCCTTCCCTTCCCCACAGCACCTGTATAGATGTATATATGTTTGTACATATTTATTACTCTATTTATTTTGCTTGTACATATCTATTCTATTTATTTTGTTAGTATGTTTGGTTTTGTCTCCCCCTTTTAGACTGTGAGCCCACTGTTGGGTAGGGACTGTCTCTATATGTTGCCAATTTGTACTTCCCAAGCGCTTGGTACAGTGCTCTGCACACAGTAAGCGCTCAATAAATACGATTGATGATGATGATGATGAGTACCACCCCTTCGCCCCCACAAACCTGGGCCCGTGGGAGCGGAGGCACCCCCTCCATCTGAAACTGTCGTTGGCAGCCTGGAATGGCTGTCCTGAGACCCAGACAGTCCCGGTTGACTTCCAGCCCTGTTTTAGAGGCCATATCTGATGTGGAATATAATGTTTGTACATATTTATTACTCTATTTTACTTGTACATATCTATTCTATTTATTTTATTTTATTAGTATGTTTGGTTTTGTGCTCTGTCTCCCCCTTTTAGACTGTGAGCCCACTGTTGGGTAGGGACTGTCTCTATATGTTGCCAACTTGGACTTCCCAAGCGCTTAGTACAGTGCTCTGCACACAGCAAGTGCTCAATAAATACAATTGATTGATTGATTGATTGATTTCCACTGAGCCACTGCATGCTGCTTCTCTTTACTCTGTTCTAAAAGGGGACAGGGATTAACAAGTCATCATTCAAAGTGTCTCAACATTCCATTTAATGATGGCATTTATTAGGCACTTACTATGTGCAAAGCACTGTTCTAAGCGCTGGATTATTTGTAGGCCATCTGTAGGCATAGCCTGGAAATATAGTCTTCCCTTCAAGGGCATCTTTATGGCTTTGGTTGAACAAGTCCGCTAAGGAAGTCCCCTCCTTCCTCTCCCGCTCCCCATCCCTTCAACCCTACCTCCTTCCCCTCCCCACAGCACCTGCATACGCGTTTGTACAGATTTATTACTCTATTTTACTTGTACATATTTACTATTCTATTTATTTTGTTAATATGTTTTGTTTTGCTGTCTATCTCCCCCTTCTAGACTGTGAGCCCGCTATTGGGTAGGGACTGTCTCTATATGTTGCCAACTTGTACTTCCCAAGCGCTTATTACAGTGCTCTGCACACAGTAAGCGCTCAATAAATATGATTGAATGAATGAATGAATGAATGAATGGAAGACCACACAATCTCCGTCCAGAATCAATGAACCATCCCTGCGTAACCCATTCAAGGGGCTCAAAAGGTCGAGTAGCTTTCCTGGTGAAGAAATGGTCTACTTAAAATGTGCACACCAGATAAGGAAATATGCTGCCTCAATCCTTCTTTTCAGAGGTGAGCCTCATTATTCATTCGAGTGCTTACTGTTTGCAGAACACTGTACTAAGCGCTTGGGAAGTACAAATCGGCAACATAGAGAGACGGTCCCTACCCAACAACGGGCTTCAGTCATGAAAGCCAAAGCACTGATAGCAAACAAACCCTTGAGATTACTTCCTGAGGATTGGTAATAATGATGACGATGATAATAATAATAATAACAGTAGTAGAAAAAAGTAATATTTTTAAAGCACTTACTATGTGCCCGCATTGAACTAAACACGCGGAGAGATTCAAGATCATCAGGTCGGCACACTCCCTGTCCCACACAGGTCTCAGAGAATGGCAAATCTTGGTTACCGGTTACTTTAAGTTGGCAACTATGTTGCCAACTTGTACTTCCCAAGCGCTTAGTACAGTGCTCTGCACACAGTAAGCACTCAATAAATACGATTGATTGATTGATTAAGTTCGCAATCACTGAACTGCATCTGAACTAAATGATATCAATGGCAGAGAATCATTCCTTTTTAAAAAAATAGCCTTGAAATAATGTAAGCTTATTATGGATAGGAAAGTGCTAACCTGTATTCGTTTTACCTAACTTCTTTCATTCAGTTGGCTAAATTAGGATCATTATAAGAGTTTCCCGGTCTCTTGGCCCTGAATGAATGTCCAAAGAAAAATGGTTCCAAACTCCCCCAAAATAACACATATGCAAAAACTCAATTTATTAACCCCAGGGCAAGCACAGCTACCCACTCCCCAGGGGCAATGGGCCCTCGGGACATGCTCATCTCTCGTCTCTAACTAGACCCGAGAGTTTCTAGTCAAGATGGAAACGACCCCAGATGGTGGCATCCTGTGCTATCATCGCTTTGAAACTTTACTCCCCAACCCAACCGCCGCCCCCCGAAATTCTCACCCCACTTTCACCTGAGCCCCAAATGAAAAGCAGGCACTGCTGATGACTTGATCCAACACATTCCCTGCAACTCTAAAATACGAGCCGTGCCTTTTAACCCACCCCAAGACTCAAAGCATCTCTCCAACTGCCTCGCCGAACGATGGCTGAAGAATTCACGGCTGGTTTATTCCTTACGTGACCCGTTCCTGAGAATTCACCATCGGCAGAACCACGTGGATTAAAGACACATTCAACAAGTATGTCATACGATAAAGTTTATTAGCTGTTCTCCCCTTTCTGACAAACGGAATGGACAACATGGGACAAGTCTTGTTGATTTGGTTTATCAACAGTTGGGAGGAGGCTGTCGAAACATGCCTTCAATAAACAATCAATTCCAAATAAGCAGTGGGCAAAATACCAACAATATTAGGACCGGAGAAATGTACGCCTGAAGACGGTTCTAACATTTTGCTCAACTGCTTTGAACTGCTCAGCACCAGACCTGTGCAACTCCAGTGCAGAGCACCTAAGATATGAGACGCATACAGTCTAGAGGTGAAAATGTACACAAAAAATGGAGTTTTGCCCCTGACCGGTCTATTTGGTATAGGGAGAAGAGAATGAGGGCAAGGGAAGGGACCAAAGAAAACATTTTGAAATTATTTGCAGAAAAGAGGAGAACCTGCCCAAACGTTTTCTTGCAGCTCCTTTGCCCCGAATGGTTTTTATCCAGTCACCAGACCCCATTGCATTTCATACGATTAAGATAAATTCTAATTTATATTTATTCTCAAAACAAAACAAAAAGTTAGGAGTAGGTGGTAAAAGAAAAATATATATTTTATATATATATATATGTATATATATATATGTGTGTGTGTTTGTGTGTGCAACTATGTAAAGAAAATAATTCCCACAGTTACAGAGTTTAGTTAAAGAAAGTTTAATATATATCTTATTATAACAAAATAGGCAGTTATTGTGGGTAAAATACTCATTAAAATCTGACCCCTAAGAATACACTTGGAGTTTCAGGCTATGAATCACACTCCTTTTCCATCTGCCATAATGATCACTGCATCACTACCCGTGATGTCTGTTTTTTTGCCTATGAAATTTTGTTATCCTTACGTGTAAAAGGTGATTTCTCTTAGCACCTAAAGACGGCCTCAGTTCAGAAAATGTGATGATTATCTATAAACAACTTTGTAAGACATTGTAAATAGTGCTGCGTGAGCAGGATTAAAAACATGTAATATCATTATTCCTAGCCAACTGTATTGGCAAAAAATATGAAAAAATAGACTATAAGAATAATCCTTATGAAAATGAATATCCCTCGTGAAATTATGAACGTTACTCCAGATGTTAATTTCGAAATAAAAAACTAAAGATTTTCCTTCACTGCCTGCAACGGAACGTATCGGATGTGACAAGAGAATTCAGGAAAAACCAAAACTTGCAATCTACGTTGGCCAAACCATGCTATTAAAGTCAAGCGTGCAAAGTTGCTCATAAATTACTAAATAACTGAGTAAGACCACTTTTGTTATGAAATTTTAAAAGAAGGTTCATATAAAGCTTTTCTGGAAATCTCTGAAAGTTACTTTCCCTTAAACATTAAGGAATTTTCCACAATTCCCCCCACCCCCCCCCCCGCATGCCCTTAATAGCTGGCCAGGCCATTCCACCTTCATTTTGGGAAAAATGGCAACAAACCAACGGTGACGCACGATGACGGAGATGATCGAACTCAAAGGGATACCAGATGCTAGAGATGAGGGGGACTGCAGAACGTGATGGACGGGTGACCCGACGCGATGTGTGCGCTGAAGGCAGACCCCGGGGGTAAGGGAGCATAAGAGGTACCAAACGAAGTAAATGGCATCGGGAAAAGTCGAGAAAAAACGGCGTCCGTCCTCATAACTTCTCCTTGGCTGGGACCCAGATGTAAGAGCCAGACTGCTCTTCTATGATCTGCTTCACTTGGTTGTAAATTTCTTCCAGCGTGTCGCCCTGTACAATAGCTGTACCGCAGAAAAGAGAGTGAGAAACGAGCCAGCTGCACATCCAAAGCACGTAGGTACAGATCTTAATTACACGCCGTGTCCGTTCATTTCGTTCAATCGTATTTAGTGAGCGCTTACTGTGTGCGGAGCACCGTACTACGCGCTTGGGAGGTACAAATCGGCAACATATAGAGACGGTCCCTACTCAACAACGGGCTCATCGTCTAGAAGGGGGAGACACACAACACAACAAAACAAGTAGACGGGTGTTATTTCTGTTCACGCCTGCCTCCCCCTCGGGACCGTAAGCTTGTTGTAGGCAGGGAACCTGTCTGCTGACTCTGTTGCAGTCTCCCGAGCGCTTAGTACAGGGCTCTGCACACAGTAAGTGCTCAATAAAATCCCACCCATGGACTACTTGATCCTAGCAGGTTTAGCCGAAAAGGGATGGGAAGAGTTTCCTGTCGGGAAAGGCGACGGATGAGCCTCCATCCTGAGAAGCAGCGTGGCTCTGTGGAAAGAACAAGGGCTTGGGTGTCAGAGGTCATGGGTTCGAATCCCAGCTCCGTGACTATGGGCAAGTCACTGAACTGCTCTGTGCCTCAGTTCCTTCGTTTGCAAAATGGGGATTAAGGCTGTGAGCCCCACGTGGGACAACCTGATCACCTTGTACCACCCTCAGTGCTTAGAACAGTGCTTGGCACATAGTAGGCGCCTAACAGATACCATCATCATCATTATTATTTTTTTTTATTTTTCAGAAATGGGAACCTGTCCACAGGAATGGATTACAGTGTCGGGGATGGCCCAACACCACTCAGGCTCTCTCTCGTCCCTGCTGCTCACTTTCCCACCGAAGCACGGAGCGCAGGAAGTGACAAGGCCAACAAGGGTGTAGCACATTGCCAAGAAAGTGTGCTGAACTTCACCTGGGGGCAGAACGGGTTTAAGAACCCAGGTTTCCTGATTCCCAGAGCAGTGTGAGCAAAAACAGGGCTACTGGCGAAGGTACAAATCGGCCTTGGAAAGAGAGTCTTGATGACCTGCCCAGGGAAAGTAATAATAATAATGACAAGAATAATGATGGTATTTGTTAAGCGCTATGTGCCAAGCACCGTTCTGAGGGCTGAGGTAGATACAAGGTGATCAGGTTGTCCCACATGGGGCTCACAGTCTTAATCCCCATTTTACAGATGAGGTAACTGAGGCACGGAGAAGTGAAGTGACTTGCCCAAAGTCACACAGCTGACAAGTGGCGGAGCCGGGATCAGAACCCACGATCTCTGGCTCCCAAACCCGGGCTCTTTCCACTGAGCCACGCAGCTCTGGGCAAATGGAAAAGAGACTGACTTACATTTTTAGTATTTTCGCTATTGGTGCGATTTCCAGGAGAAATAATGAAAATGATCAGAACAAGGATGGTATTTGTTAAGCGCTTACTATGTGTCAAGCACTGCTCTCAGAGCTGAAGCCTACAGCACCCGGTTTTCCCAAATGGTTTCCCATCCAAGTACTAACCAGGCCCAACCCTGCTCAGCTTCCGAGATCAGATGAGATTGGGCACGTTCAGGGTGCCTTAGGCGGGTAACTTTTCTTTCATTTATTTTCAGAACTAAACTTAGTCCTGCTAGCATCTCCTTTCAAAAAGAAAGAGTGGGAGAAGCTTACTCTGGAAGACTGCATTACTTACATTAGAAAAATACACCTACAGTGAAAGAAAACTAGGTGGACTCTTTCCCTTATATATGTCCCAGTACTTAACACTTGTACTTTAATGGATAGAATGAAAAGTGATCCTTCTTTTGGACATGATGATCAGTAGTAGAATCGCTGTTACTTAAAACCCAGAGAAATCAAGTTGACATATGTGAGAAAGTAAATTTTTTAAAATTTAAGTAAAATTAAAAATAAAAAAGTAAAGAAACCGTTTAATAATAATAATAATAATGGTATTTGTTAAGTGCTTACTATGTGCCAAGCACTAGGGGAGATACAGGGTAATCATGTTGTCCCACATGGGGCTCACAGTCTTAATCCCCATTTTTACAGATGAGGCGACTGAGGCACTGAGAAGTTGAGTGGCTTGTCTAAGGACAAACAGCAGACAAGTGGAAGAGCCGGGATTAGAATCCTTGTCCTCTGAATCCCAAGTCCATGCTCTCCACTAAGCCACGGTGCTTCTCTACTCTGGTCCAACTGAAGAGCTTACAAATACAGTCTAAATACTCAACGGAGAACTATGTTGGACCCAAGCAAAAAGGTCCATTCAAAACAGAAGATGGTATGAGTGGTACAGTGCTTTGCACATAGTAAGCGCTTAATAAATGCCATCATTATTATTATTATGTTGCTCTAAAATTAATGGTGTTCAGAAAACTGCAGAAGACTGGAAAAAAAAGGGGAAGCACTGAAACCAGCAAAATGATTCAATGGCAGCAAGAACTGTACAACCACTGTAAATGCCAGGGTTTTCTGAGCTGGGAATTTCATTTTCCCAGTCAAGATGACTCTAGGTACAATAGATCCTAAGAAAATTTGTATTACTGATCTTGAATAGAGCATTGAGTTTGCCACCAGTTTGGAAAGGGGGGAAAAAGAAAGATCAAGGAATTAACAGAAGGGATGATTTTCCTGATACCGCTCACTCAACAAAAGTGAAGATTTAAGAGACTACCCAAAAACAGGGAAAAATCAAGGGACATAAACGATAATAGGAAAGAGAGATTTTTAAATTAGGGGGATGATAAAACTTAGAATGAAAGGAAAGTTTAACGGTAAAGTATTGCTTTTGTAGCCTCAAGCCAACTGAAATCAAACAGGTTAGGCATATTTTCCTAATTACTAGTGGAAGGAATCAGTAACTGACCTGAGAAATAGGAACCAGAGAACAGAAATTATGTTCTTTTATTTCAAGACATTAGGTTCACTCATTCAATCGAATTTATTGAGCGCTTACTGTGTGCAGAGCACTGGACTAAGCGCTTGGGAAGTACAAGTTGGCATGATCACCGATGGAAATCACTGTTAATCTGGGGGTGGAGGGAGAAGAGAGAGAAGGGGGAAAGGGGAGAGAGGAAGGGAGGGACAGAAGGAAGGAAGAAGAGAGACAGAGCAAGAGACAGAGAGAGAAAATGGTATTTATTAAGCACTTACTAAGTGCCGGGCACTAAGTGCTGGGGTGGATATGTTTAGACTAAGGTTTTCCCCAAATCCTACTTTGACCAAATTAAACAAACTGGAAGAACTTTCTGCTTTCACTTGATGCAGCCGGTAAGCTCCTTGGATCACACCTACAAACTCTTTGTATTGTATTTTCCCACGGGCTTGGTACAGTGCTCTGCACGTAGTAAGCGCTCAATAAACACCACTGATCGACTGACATCATTCATTCAATCAACTGTATTTACTGAGTGGTTACTGTGTGCAGAGCACTGTACTAAGCGCTTGGAAAGTACAACTTGGCAACATATAGAGACAATCCCTACCCAACAACGGGCTCACAGTCTAGAAGGGGGAGACACGACAGCAAAACAGAACAAGTAGACAGGTGTCAAGACCATCAAAATAAATAGAATTATAGATATATACACATCATTAATAAAATAGAGTAATAAATATGTACAAATATACACCAGTGCTGTGGGGAGGGGGAAGGGGTACGGCAGAGGGAGGGAGTGGGGGTGATGGGGAGGGGAGGAGGAGCAGAGAATAAGGGGGGCTCAGTCTGGGAAGGCCTCCTGGAGGAGGTGAGCTCTTAGTAGGGCTTGGAAGGGGGGAAGAGAGATAGTTTGGCGGACGTGCGGAGGGAGGGAATTCCAAGCCAGGGGGAGGACGTGGGCCGGGAGTCGACGGCGGGACAGGCGAGAACGAGGCCCAGTGAAGAGGTGAGCGGCGGAGGAGCGGAGGGTGCGGGATGGGCTGGAGAAGGAGAGAAGGGAGGTGAGGTAGAAGGGGGCAAGGGGATGGAAAGTGATGGATATTAGTTTACGGGAAACAGGAGAGTGTTAAAACCAAACTATAATAACGTTTCAATTCTCATAGTCCCCTAATAAGTTTATGCCCAGTATGGCCCAAGTCATGCAAACCTGTGAAATGTTCAGTAAATTCTTGTTCCAGTTTCATGGCTCTTTCAAACGTTTTCCTGGCTTGTTCCTCTTGTAGACGTTTATTCATTTCCCTGTGATGAAAAGTTACACAAGGGCAATTATCAATCCTGTAAAATCCAAGCACTCCTATTTTAATCAAAGCTTGAGTTTGGTGAAAACTTTGACTATATCAAGAGGGCTACCTAAATAATCCATTTAAGAATTTTTTTTTTTTTGGGGGGGGGGGACAGATCCCCCTTCCATTTTAGAACACTTCATACTCTGAAAAAGGATTGCAACTAGGATTATAATGGCATTTGCAGAGAAGCAGCGTGGCTCAGTGGAAAGAGCCCGGGCTCTGGAGTCGGGGTCATGGGTTCAAATCCCGGCTCTGCCAATTTCAGCTGTGTGACTTTGGGTAAGTCACGTAACTTCTCTGTGCCTCAGTTCCTTCATCTGTAAAATGGGTATTAAGACTGTGAGCCCCCTGTGGGACAAGCTGATCTCCTTGTAACCCCCCCAGCGCTTAGAACAGTGCTTTCTACATAGTAAGTGCTTAATAAATGCCATTATTATTATTATTATTATTATTTATTAAGTGCTTACTATGTGCAAAGCACTGTTCTAAGCGCTGAATTAGAGTAAACTTGTTGCGGACATGGAATGTCTGCTAACTCTGTTGTACTGTGCTCCCCCAAGCACTTAGTACAGTGCTCTGCACATAGTAAACGCTCAACAAATACCATTTATATCATTTATTTTTCATTTTAAACTCACATAATGTTTTCCACTGATTTCGGTTTAATAAAAACGGAGATTGGATACAGCTGGGCAATCTGCAACCTCTTGATGGCATTCCCAGACACATCGAGAATGCAATGTTTACCCTAAAACAGGACAAAAGGAGGATATGTAAATGCAGGAGCACACTTTCAATCACTTCGGGAATACATTTCCGAGAGTTACAAAGCCTGGCTTTCTAATTTGATCTTCCTGCTTGTTCGATGTTCTTCCACCTCTCTTCCAAAGTTCGGGAGAGGAAATGCAATTAAGATATAAAATAATGGTGCATCTCACTAATTGCTGTCAAACCTTACTAAGAATTTTACCGGGTGTAACTTCAATGCTTTTTGAGCCACCTTCACGCTAATGCTTCATTTCCCTTTGAAACAATGGATGAGACAGCACAATTTTTTTGCTAAAATAGGCATCTGCAGGAACACAAACAACCTTGTGGCAGGGCAAAAGTCTTGCTGCATCACAACTTTAGCATATTAAATCTACATTTTAGGAGAATGATTAATGGGCTAAAACACTCAATGAAAACTATTTTCAACACAAAATGTTGGAGAAATTCTTTTCCCTCGATTACATTTTTCAGGCTTCTCATAAAGTAGACAAGAATACTTTCTTTAACATCCCTCTTCTACAAAACGGTTTCCCCCCAAGAAGACTATTTTCAACCCAAAATGTTGGAGAAATTATCCAAACTTGAGGGGAAACCGCTTTGTAGAAGAGGGACACTAAAGAAAGTATTCTTGTCTACTTTATGAGAAGCCTGAAAACTGGAACTGAGGAAAAAACTACATTTCTTCACACATCAGTCACGCTTACTGCCTTGTACATTAACTGCCAGATTCATAAGGGTTAAGGCACCGTCTTGACTTTTGATAGCTATTTAATACGTTTGATTTTGGACCTGTCTTTTCCTGCCTACTCTAGATTTCCTGAACTTGCCACTTCTGTTCAATTTTGGATGGGTACCATTTTGAGCCCCTAATTTAAAATGAAGAGAAGATGAAGTTATAAGTTATTTATGCTAATGTCCGGGTCAACCTCTAGACTCTAAACTTGCTGTGGGCAGGCAACATGCCTTCCGACTCTGTTGTACTGTACTCTCCCGAGTGTTTAGTACAGTGCTCAAGCGATTAGTACAGTGCTCTGCACACAGTAAGCGCTCAGATACGACTGAATGAATACAGTAAGGGCTCGGTAAATACCACTGATGATGATGAGGACGACGATATGACAAAATTTCTTTAAAGAAGCTTATACGGTGTGGTGTTGGGCGTTCTTGAACTAATCTGATTTTGCAAGGTTGGACTCTCATTTCTATCAGGCAGCGTAACCCGTTGGAAGCTATACCCAACCCAATTTAACGCTTACCTTTTCTGCTACTTCTCGCACAGACTGAACGCTTGTCCCATAGAGATGATTGTTGTACTGGCCGGCTTCTATGAACTTGTGATCCTGGATATCTTTCTCCATCTGCTCGCGGGAGGTGACAAAATGATAATCCCGTCCATCTACCTCATAATCTCGTTTTGGTCTAGTTGTGTCTAAAGAGAAACACTGTGTCAATGTGAAGCACAACGACGCTTATCCACTACTGTTCCATTTAAGCCACTTCTAGGCAAATTAGAAACCAAAGAGAAGGAGAGTGATCACTATAAAATTCAGAAGAAATCATCTGAAGTGTTCACTGGCCTGGGGACTAGAAAAGAAAGTTTATACAATGAACACAACTTTTATCTAGGGGTCACAATTAAAGAAATAATGTTACTAAAAATGGCAAAGAGATTTCCTGATACTCACGTGGAACGCACGAACCAAATTTGTCTGGAAACTCGGAAATCAGATCGTCATTTATTCGGTCTTTCATGGGTCCCAAAATGATCACTGGTCGGGTATAACTAACTAGAAAGATAAATCGATAATTTATCTTTAGTTTTAATGATAATTTTAATAATTTACCGAAAGATAAATCAATAAAAGGAGAAGCAGCGTGGTTCAGTGGAAAGAGTCCGGGCTTTGGAGTCAGAGGTCATGGGTTCAAATCCTGACTCCGCCAACTGTCAGTTGTTTGACTTTGAACGTATCACTTTATTTATTTATTTATTTTGCTTGTACATATCTATTCTATTTATTTTATTAATATGTTTTGTTTTGTTCCCTGTCTCTCCCTTCTAGATTGTGAGCCCACTGTAGGGTAGGGACCGTCTCTATATGTTGCCACCTTGTACTTCCCAAGCACTTAGTACAGTGCTCTGCACACAGTAAGCGCTCAATAAATACGATTGATTGATTTGGGCAAGTCACTTTACTTCTCTGGGCCTCAGTTACCTCATCTGTAAAATGGGGATTAAAACTGTGAGCCCCCCGTGGGACACCCTGATCACCTTGTAAACCTCCCCAGCGCTTAGAACAGTGCTTTGCACATAGTAAGCGTTTAACAAATACCATCATTATTAATCATATTTGATATTTATTCTCTCCATGCATATTCATATAAGACAATGCATAATTTTTCAAATGCATTAATCTCTTTCCAGATAAAACTCTTGTATGGTCCTGAAAACATTTTCCCCGCATATGTTTAATCTACAAGTGCGCAAGGATTGGACACAATTCAGGAATGTTGGATCAGGATGAGCTACTTCAGTGGGTAGAGTTGCAACAGGGGAAGCAGCGTGGCTCAGTGGAAAGAGCTCGGGCTTTGGAGTCAGAGGTTCAAATCCCAGCTCTGCCACTTGTCAGCTGTGTGACCATGGGCAAGTCACTTAACTTCTCTGTGCCCTCATCTGTAAAATGGAGATTAAGACTGTGAGCCCCCCGTGGGACAACCTGATCACGTTGTAACCTCCCCAGCGCTTAGAATAGTGCTTTGCACATAGTAAGCACTTAATAAATGCCATTATTATTATTATTTTTAATAGCCAGCCTGTTCAAGTCCCATCTGCCTCCCTGCAGATGTGAGAGGGGCTGGGGAGGGAGCTGTGAGGAGCTACGGTGATGGTGCGGAGAAGAGAGAGGCAGCGGCATAATTTAAAAAACTGCCATTTTTCCCCTCACTCTTCTACAATAGCACACTCCACTTCTACTTGATGAAGAGGTGCTCTTGCACCATTTGTATGTGTCAAATTTCAAATGCTGAAACTTTCATCCAATTATTCTGAGATATTAATGGAGGAGGCTTTAGTGAGAGGAGCAAAAACAAAAAAGCTTCTTCAGGAAAGAGAAAATTTCTCAGTGGACTCTGTGGCTGGGAGAGTGCTCACAGTGCAATCATATTTGAAGTCCTAGCCACATTCACTTCTTATCCTCGAGACTGTGAGCTTGTTGTGGGCAGCGAATGTGTCTGTTGCTGTATTGTACTTTCCCAAGCACTTAGTACAGTGCTTTGCACACAGCAAGTGCTGGGTAAATCCGAATGAATAAAAGAATGACTCTTTTTTAATGCCATTAAGAGATATTTTACTTTTTCTTGGCTTCCTCCACAGATTCTAAATTCTATAGGGACAAGAACTGGGACCAATCATATTTGAAGTCCTAGCCACATTCACTTCTTATCCTCGAGACTGTGAGCTTGTTGTGGGCAGCGAATGTGCCTGTTGCTGTATTGTACTTTCCCAAGCACTTAGTACAGTGCTTTGCACATGGTAAGTGCTCAGTAAATCCGAATGAATAAAAGAATGACTCTTTTTTAATGCCATTAAGAGATATTTTACTTTTTCTTGGCTTCCTCCACAGGTTCTAAATTCTACAGTGACAAGAACTGGGACCAATCCCTTCATCCAGACTGTAAGCTCGTTGCAGGCAGGGAACATATCTGCTAACTCTGTTGCGCTGCACTCTCCCAAGTAATGCCCAATAAATACCACTGATTGATCAATCTTTTAAAGTTTCGAATTCTCAGGAGTGTATATAAAAGAAATGATTGAATTGTTCCTTGATTCAAAATTAAGAAATATCTTACTCTCCTTTTTTGTATAGTTTCTTTGGGAGCACAGAAAGAAAAGTATTCGGTGGACTTCACGAACCTTCTTGCTGATTCACAGGTTCATAAGACAAGACATATTCTTCTTGACCACCTATAAGAAAGTTAGAAATATGGATGAAGAACTCTGCAAAGGAGATTGCTTAATCATGTAATTCAGCACATACATAAAACCTTTTTCCATTCCTTGAGAAAGAAATGGAGGTGTTGGAAAGTTCCCTGTTTCACTTCCCAGAGTAGTTATGGAAAGATGCTTGAAATAAAACGTGTTGGCAAATGATGCCAGGCCTTGAAATATACAAAGGAACACAATGATATGCAAGCTATCTAAAATAATTTGTTTTATACTTATATTCTGGCCAATTTTGCTAACCTTCTATTTAGGCGTTGTCAAAGTAAGGCACAATACCACATTTCTGCATCAATTTTCCACACATAGTGGTATGAGAATTTAGGCAACATTAAAATGATTTTAACCAATACTTTCCTAAGCAATTATACAGTACCCCTAAGCTGCGGCATTCACTGCCATAACTGCTCTATTCCTTATCTCCTGTGAGGAACACTGTTTAGAAGAACAGCTAATCTATAATCTCTCTCTACATCTATGTATTAATAGAAGCAGCATGGCTTCGTGGAAAAGAGCACGGGCTTGGGAGTCGGAGGTTGTGGGTTCTAATCCTGGCTCCGCCACTTGTCAGCTGGGTGACTTTGGGCAAGTCACTTCACTTTTCCGGGCCTCAGTTACCTCATCTGTAAAATGGGGATGGACTGTGAGCCCCATGTGGGACAACGTGATCACCTTGCATCTCCCCTGGTGTTTAGAACAGTGCTTGGTACACAGTAAGCGCTTAACAAATACCATTATTATTATTACTAGGTAAATATATATATAAATGAAAGACACACATGCATAATGGCTCTTTCATAGTAAAGAAACCTTCCATAGAATTCTATTTTCTGAACTAGCTCGTACATTACTGGGTTTACTTGAAAAAATGTTCCAAGAAATGTTGATGAAGCCACCTACTTCTCAACAAATCTTTGAGTTAGAAAGAATGTCAGAGATTATACCGTACCCTTTCGCCAACAGATGAAAGCGTACCAGCCGTAAAGGAGGGACAGTAAACTCTGTTTCGCTCTAAAATAATCACAAGTTCTAACACTTTAAATGCAAGCATCTGAAATACACTTCAGCAGCCACATGCTCTTTTCAAAAAAGTTTTAGTGCTCTGCAAGAAGTTTTAATAAAAAAATGTTTTCACAAAAGACATCTTCAAACTAGTGGATGGATGTTGCAAAAATATCTGAATTTAATTTGGCCATTTGGCCATGTCAATTTATCAATGATTACAATTTTAAGTTTTTTCCATTATCAAAACATACAAAGAAACCACTGGAGGCGATTTGGAGAAAGAATAATTGACCTAAAGCCATCAATCTTGAAAAACTTTGGCTTGGAAATTCCGGCGTGTTCCAGAAATGAGTAAACTCATTTCAACACATTCACGTACCATTTACATTAAAATGATACACGTGGCAGATGAAAGTCTTCCAATCTTGTATATTGGCAGAAAAAAACATTTTCTCTCTTTCTGAAGCATGGAGCACTTACCCTATTTTAACCTCAGAAATCAAGAATATTAAGTCTTACTCCGATGTCAAGTTTTTATAGCAATGGGTGAGCAAATATTTTAAAGTTTATTCTTGAGGAACTGCTCGTAAAAATGCCATGTTACAATTTAAGGCAAAAACATGCAACTTGGATGTTACTAACCTTCAAATAACTAATGCAAATGAGCTAGATAAGATGGTACATACTTTCATAACCACTTTTATACTGAAAATTCACTCAACTCATCTAACCTATGGAAGTTTCTCCAGATAAAAGCCATGAAAATGTTTACCCAAGACATCAATTTGCTAGGAATTCAAAAACCAGTTAGGCAGAACAATGGACATAAAAAGAAAAAATATAAATTAAAGGCCACTGAATGAGGGCCAAAAGTATATATTGTCAGTATGGATGTACATAGAAAGATATTAATAAAGTGGCCCTTTTGAACAGCCATACTCATCTGTAATCAAGATTACTTTCAGAATAGAGAGCAGTAAAAAGAAATTAGAAAGTATTTTAATTTAAAGTGCCATACCAAAATAAAAGCCATAAAATTCCTTTCATATAATCTACAATACTCAGATGTTTCACCTAAAAAATGGATCAAGGGTACCCCAAGGATGAAGAAAACATCAGAAAAAGAATGAAATTAATGAAGATAATTTTCTTTGATATATGATAAATGATAAATGGAAATGATAAATTTATGTTTTCCAAAATTAACTTTAGGTCCTGAAAATGCCGCAGCAGCAAAATTAAAACTTTCAGGCATCTGAAGGCAACTAGAGCAAAAATAGAGCTCTGTTATGAGTTGGAGAGATTTTTTATTACTTTTGGAATACTAATAAGAACCATTTTTCCCACCTCTCCCCAATTACCCATCTAAATGCAAAACATCTAAGTTTCAAAATTCAGAAAAAATCTGAAGACAAAAAAACAAAAACCCCCAAACAAAGCAACAACAACAACAAACCAACAACATAACAGGGATTACAAAGAATTTAAAACACTTACGGTAACTACTTTCACTATCGCTGGCATTAGAAGTTATATGCTCTGAAATTGCAACAATGAAAAAAAATGAAAAACATGAAATGTCATGAGTTCAAAAGAAGACTGACAAAAATCAAACATGAAGAAAAGCTGACCATTAAAAAAGAATTGAGGCATACATATAAACATGTAAAGCATAAAAGCAAAATTAAAAAAAAAATTATTACTGATTACCTTATTGAGGTCATTTCAGACAAAGGACCCTAAATCATCTCAGAAAAGGGACTCCTTATTAGTACAATATTCCATTTACTAAGTTGGTATAACACACTAAGATAATCTGAAATCCTTAGCAAGATCTAAGGCCTGATAAGAGGATAGACGCTTTTAATCTATCTTTTCTACCTTGAATTTGTCATTTAACAGGCACGCAAAATGCAATTTGACACAACTTGCAGTCCAATAACACTACAGTAAACAATATCAAAGACGATATTTTTACCTGAGGACCAACAAAAATTGTGTATTTTTATTGCAGATCTTTGGGTCTTTTAGACGGTGAGCCCACTGTTGGGTAGGGACTGTCTCTATATGTTGCCAACCTGTACTGCCCAAGCGCTTAGTACAGTGCTCTGCACACAGTAAGCGCTCGATAAATAAGATTGATTGATTGGGTGCAAAATAAGGGATCCTGCTCTGATCCCAGCTTTGTCTAACTGCAAATCAACCAAATCCTGTGTTTCTGACATATTAAAAACACTTTTGAGGTCCCATGGTCAGATTCCTCAAAACGCATCAAATGGTAACCCTGGAGGATCAATCTACGCTTAAAACAGCAAGATCTCATCAATGAGATTATGGATTATAATTATTAAACTAATAACACTGGTAGGCAAATGTATCTGAAATTGTTTAATTTTTGAGTGGCCGCCAATAAATGACAGTTTATTAAACGACAGTATGTATACCTTGGTTCTGTTAAAATTAAATGAGGCCTTACTTTTCTTCGCCCAACTGCTGTGCAAATTCCATGTACAAAATACCTTGGGCAAATTGATATTTAACTAGCCTAAAGGCTCTATCACATAACCTGCTGGGTGAGAGAGCAGCAAGGTTATTTAGCAGAGAAAGAGCTAGTCCAGAAAAGGGTCAGAAGGACTGTGGAGCCGTTTCCAGAAGCACTCTCTTCTCTGTCTGCTCCGAGGAAGCAGCAGCAGAAAGCATTTTGGTTGGTTCCGATAATCAAATGGATCTTAATAAACAGGGATTTTTGTTTTGCTTACAGACGACAGAGATAAAACAAGATATTTTGTTCCTTTGACCGGCAGTGAGAGCACAGACTGGATGAGATAAAAACACATCTCTGGAAAGGAATCACATTTCTTGGGAAAGACATCAGGTAGCGTATGATAGGGAAATTAAGCACACCAACAAATTTACCTCACTCAGCTGGTACTCAAGAGCTCCCTTTGATCCCTTCAAGTTAAAAGAGCATTCTAGATGCTAAGGGAATTTCAGCAGGAGTAGAATTGAAAATCTGACCCCCAACATATATAGAATAAAAAGTAGTAAAACTTATTGTTAGGAAATTGCAAGTTAAGTGAAGTTTGAGAAGGAAACATAGCCTGGTGCCTGTGTAGCCAGAAAATACAATTAGAAGCCTAAAAAATTCTAAAAGAAACAAAAGAAAAATGCTACGCCATAAAGAAGAAATGGATGCCTTTGGGATAGAATAAAAGAGACACATAGTCAGGAACTTGCCTGAGGAACAGAGAAAATAACTAAGACATTATTCAGTGCGGAAAAAAGGCCAAATCTTCTTGGCAACTCAGCAACATGAAGAAAAATCTTCGTAAACACAGACCTATATATTTTAAATTGGGGCTTTTTAAATCAGAGTTCTGACAATTACACTGAGGACAGAATTCAAAGGCTTTATTTGCCGCTCTGAATATGTAGTTGGCATTCTGAAACACCACAATCATTAACCCTGGTCAAAAACTTCGTTTAAAGAGTCTATTATTGTCACCAAAAATTATGAAAATGTGACAAAATATATATATATGATATGTGGGTTAGTGTCAACTGAAGAACAGAGAATTCTTATCTATTGACTCAATAAAAGGGAGAGGGCCACTAAGCTTCTATTTGGCCACAGCTCTCTATTACAAATGAGAAATCTCGTGATCAATTGTGGTAAATGACTTGCCCATGGGCACGGAATAAGTTGGAGGCGGCAAGGAAGATGGTCTCTGCCTCAGTGTCCAAGACTTAAGCTCGTTGTGGGCGGGGAACATGCCAACTGTCCCAAGTGCTTTGTACAGCGTTGTGCACATAGTAAGCACTCAATAAATTCGATCGGTTGAGCTACTACGGCCTGAACGTACCTCAGTATATTACATAAATGCATCTTTAAGTAATGTTTGGGTATTTTCAGTCATACAAAATAACTGTCATTAGGTTCACGACTGGACACGTTATAGGGAAGATCCTTCTGTTTGCTTTGAAATAATTTGCCCATCTTTGCACCTAATACCTAGGAAAAAGATGTCTATCTTTTTCTTTGAAAATATACCCCTGTACAAAAATCACTTCCCTCAAACCCTAAGCCACACATTCTGATGTAAGGCACTTAAATCTAGCCTTAATGCAAAAAAAAAATATCGGTTTATGAATTCAGAATCTGCCCACCTAGATCGCAGTTCTAATATGAAAGTTGGGTCATTTTAACTGGAATCAAGCACCCTGTTTCCAGTCAGGAGGGCAACAGAAAAGCTTGCAACTGTGAAAATCTGCTTCCTAAGCCAAGCATTCTGATGTAAGGCACTTTAATCTAGCCTTAATGCAAAAAAAAAAAAAAATATCGGTTTATGAAATTCAGAATCTGCCCACCTAGATCGCAGTTCTAATATGAAAGTTGGGTCATTTTAACTGGAATCAAGCACCCCGTTTCCAGTAAGGAGGTGTCAGGACATAACTATGGATACATTTTAAGAAGTTCAAGAATATCTCTTTGCTTAAAACCATCTAACCCATGAAATACATTTTTACAAGTACACTAAAATAAAGCAAGGTTTTCAACTATTACTTTATAAATGCTTGAATTTAGTCTCCTTAATCTTACTTTATGACATAGAGCTCTATGTTGGGACATTCAATGGCATCTCTTGACAATGGAGAAAACTGCTCAAACGCTGCTTAATTTTTGCAATAAAAAAGTGCTAAACCTCAGAGATAATTCTGCAATGTTACATTTATAATGAATTTGGATGTGTGGTGATAACAGTGTCATCATTACCAAGCCCAGATGCATCAGAGATATGAATCACCATTTCAAGAGATGAGTCCCAGAATGCTCTAGCACACAATGCAAGTCCAAGAAATAACTATCGACTAACTCACCGCTCCTACCAATTTAACTAACGGAGAGGCTAATGCTGGTAGTTTTTGGTCACATCCTCTTTTTATCTTTTTCCACATCTTTTTTTTTTAAACTTTAAAAACGCAAATCATTGGGCATTTCGAAAACTTCCTAGTATCTAAATTCCTTTCTACCTGTTTTGCACTTTGAGGACATTTCTGACTTTTACTCCAGGACCTACTAATTTTATCGGGGGGAGGGGAAAGAGGGTGTCAGGTAAGATAATAGTTTTAAACCTAAATAGGCAGAGAAGACTTTCTAACCCCCATAAGGACTGGTATTAATTTTCACCACTTGAAAGCTAAAAAAAATGGAAAAACAGATCACGAGACAACTAAACGTCAAAACTACAAAAATGAATAAAATATGCATGGCACAACAAAATGAAAAGTTGCATTTTGTGGTAAATAAAGAAGTTCAAGAATGTTATCATGGAAACTCTATAGGCAATCTAAATAATGAACCTCCTTATGCCAGAACAGTGCTACCACCAATCTCAAAATGTATCTGAAAAAGGTAGGCTTGTAGGTGGGGAGGTTAAAAATAAACTTGGGGGTATTTTGATCACTTACTCAGGCCTTTTGATCCCATGTCGTCAGGGAACTCCTGCAGAGAGTAGTCCCCAGAGAGCAAGCAATAAAAAGATAATCAAAGAAAATAGTTGTCAGTAATATATAAAATTGGCCCTACGATTAGAGACAGTTTCAAGACCATTACAGGTGTGCGTTTTGTCCCTAAATGGAACCTTTGCGATTCAAAGAGCCCCCTTGCACTGGGAAAGCAAAGGCCGGTATATGAATACCACCCTCGATGATTTTAAAAGTAAAATGGTCAAAAGAACTTAAATGGATTGTATACGACAGATTTTTTTCGGTCATATGTTTTCTCTCTAAAATATTCAGATTATGGCAAGAATTTCCAAACTCAATCCTGGTTCCAAATGAAAACTATTGCACATGGAACTTCAATCAGCATCTAGTTGGCTACGAACGAGGAACTGCTTGACGAAAAGAGTTTAGGGATTTGCACAGGTGACCACCTGCTGGTTTATAAAATCGATTTCTTGCCAGTCATCATGTTGGAGGTCCATTAACCTGTTGCAGCTCTTGAAACTGTCTCCATGGTAACGACCAACTGCAGGTAGCAGGCCCTTCTACAGGTGTGTTGCAATTCTCCACTGGACTTCACATACTTACGGTCAACATCACTGGTTTCCTGCTCACTCTGGTCCTTGTTCTTGTAGAAGGGAAATTTTCGGGAAAAGAGGTTCTTTTTACGCTTGTCATTGAATGACTGCTGAAGAAGAGAAGGAGGGGCAAAACAAAGGGATGTCTAATGTCCGTGAACAAAAGGCCCACCCTAAGCAGCTCTGTGGAAGCTGACTCCTGTAACCACACTATGCAGTTTCGGTTCACATTTATTTTAAATTTAAATTTTAATTTTAAATTTATTTTAATTCATTTTAAATCAGAAATGTGAGTAGGTCTTTGTTTTGCGCAGTGCCCTCTATAGTTTTAAACGTTTGCAACTTGAAAGTATTGCAAGTTTTCCGGTTTAGAAAAACGAGCCATTTGGTTGCCAAAATTCACAGTGTGTCACACTTAACAAAAAAAAAAAATATGGACTATAACAAGTAAAATCTCGAATGGTTAACATCTCCTTCCTAAAAAAATAACCAAGAAAAATTTGTTCCCAACCAACCAAAACCTGCGCACACACCCAAAATATTACACTGGCTGCTTGTATGCTGTTTTCCTGAATAATTCTAATTAACACAGCTCTTTGCGTGCTCATTTTTTTCAGGGTTCATTTCTGGATGAGAACTCAAGGCCAAAGATCTATTAAACTAAAAAACAGTGACCCTGGCAAAGCTCATTTAATTATTTTAGAATTTTTCTAAAGTTTCGAATTTGGATGTTTCTCTCCTCCTTCCCTTTGTTTTTGGTGGAGGTGAGGTGATTGGAAAATGGAAAAGTCAAAGTAGTAGTAACAGTACTTATTAACACAGTAAGCGCCCAATAAATACGATTGATGATGATTAAGAATTAATGTGTGTTGAGTACTTTAATTGCTGGAAAAGAATATTCAGGTGGGCAATAAACATGTTCTCTGTCCCTTGTGGGGGGAGATCGGGGGGAAAGAAGTTGAGGGCCTGGAGGAAAGTGGAATGGGGGAGTAAATGAAAGACCAACTAAAATTTGGGAAAAAAGTTTCAAGAAAAGGCATCTAAAAGAATTTGTCTTGTTTTTGTTTTGATTTATCTTTTGTTTACGTACTAGAGGCGATCAGAACAGGCGACCTCGTATCTCAGCAATAATGGTGTAAATGTATATCACAGAAAATAGCTACAAGAATTAGAGTAAGTTTAAATCTAAAATAATGAACCCAAGATCATTTATTATAGGTTTTCAGCAAAAACATTACCTTCTGGGTATTCGCAGAGCAGAGTACTTTACTAAGCGCTTGAGAGAGTTCGATAGAACGAGCAGGCATGATTCTTGCCCTCAGGGAGCTTACAACGTAGCAGCGGAGAGGACATTAAATTAAAGGAGGTGACCAACTATAGGGGTCTGTAGATGTGTGTCCTGGGAGTCTTTCCAATCACTTTCTGAGGTGAGTGGAAAAAGGGGTGGGAGGGAGAAAGGGGAGAGGGAGGAGAAGAGGTAGCAAAGAGCCTAACATCATGTGTTGGATAATCGAGCACTGACTTATTCCTACTCAAAAATTGCATTTTCCACTTTTACTTGAACAGATTTTACAAGTGGGTGGGAACCAAGGGGGCTTGGCTCAGGGGGAGGACGACTTCCTGAACAAATTATGCAACGGATCTATAAAGCTTATCCATAAAACTTTTACCGTTTGGCTTTAAAGAAAAAGGGTCTGAAATGCAGGGTTGGCAAACCAACAACTGTACATCTGCTGAGAGCAATTCTGCAGTAGCATTTTCTTGTGCTCTCCTCTCCTTCAAGTAGTATGCTACAGACATTATAAATCATTTGTTGTTATCAAAAACTGTGAAACACCCAAATAGGCACAGCTATTTACTCTGGCACCATGCTTTCTCTAAAAACTCAAAGACCAAAATTATTTTGTAGCTCAATACTTCTTGCGCCAGGGAATCAATATTAGAATTCTGCAGGACCAAAAAAATCACTGTATATCCCTAAACAAGGGTACAGCTATTTACTCTGGCACCGTGCTTTCTCTAAAAACTCAAAGACCAAAATTATTTTGCAGCTCAATACTTCTTGCGCCAGGGAATCAATATTAGAATTCTGCAGGCCCCAAACAAGGGGCCTGTATATCCCTAAACAAGGTTAAGTGAAAATAAATGCTAATTTGAAATCTAGTATAAAATGGCAAGAGTAGTGAAATTACGGGTTTCAATGTATCAGAATTTTCAAACTTTTATGTTGAGGGCAATATTTGAAATCTTTTCAATCACCTTGAAGAGAGTGATTGCCTCTACAGACTTCCCCTCAGTCAACTGCAAATACAGTGGTCAGAGTCAGTTCCATAGCAAACAACCAAAGGAAATATGAAATTAAAAAAAAAATGTTCGATTCATGTTTGAGATCAGCAAAAATGGTATCTTTTAGATACCCCAAGAATATAGGATAGAAAGAAATCACTGTTAGTTGGAGATTTATTAATTATATTTAATGACAAATCCTCCACAAACCCAGAGGCCGTTAAAGCAATAACTTATTACAATTAATAGCAGCAAAGGTTAAACAAGACAATACAGGTACGGACAACGCAAGTCATGCTAGCTTCAGTTTCTCCATTCGCCCCAGTCAAAACTTGGAAGTGGCAGTTGAATCATTAATACTGTATTTGGAAATGTGGTAATTTACGTGTTTGAAGAGTTTGTAAAAATACCACAAGTCATATTAATGATGAGAGCATGTTAAACAACTAGGTATACCTTTCATATTTGATACCTTAAAATATCCATATGAAAGTCTAATTATTCAAACGAGAAACTGAAATCCTCAAGGGTTGCAGTTGAAATAAGGCCCATGAAGAGTTGAAGAAACGAGAAAACATGGAATGGGAAATCTATTTTAAATAGAGAAGTGCAGTTCTATATCAATGGCAAGCGTATTTTTCCCCCACTCAGAATCTCATGCATATTTTTGTGCTGTGTTAGAACACAGTGACTGTGAACAAACTTGGTTACAGTCAACGAACAAGGCTGAAATATATCGTTAATTCAAGTTAACTGCTTACGGTTTTCTAGTAGATAAGTCACAACATGCAATTCCTTATCATATAATTCACTGTACAATAACACTGCCCCAAGTTATTGTTTACAGACATGAATGAAACACAATCACAAAATCATTACAGATACACCTTTTTTTTTTCCTGTGGGGACACGTAATGTGTCCTGTCATTAATTTTCCCACTATTTAATACACTGCCCATTTTTTAATGAACGCTATCAAATTCGAGCATCTTGCATTGTCAATGGGTCACGTATTTCAACTTGCTTATAAAATACCAATCGTGAATTAAAATGCCTTCTCAAATCTAATTCCAAATTCAGAAAAACTGCGGCAAACATGAGCAATTCAATCAAATTCTATGGAAGGAGTGGTTAAAATAAATACTCCGTTTTTTTCACTCGAGGACTAATCTGACAGAAGTATCGTATTTAGGGCTAAAGAATAGTGACGTCGTATTGGACTGCCAATGATTTTTTTTTTAATAATCTAGGGGAAACTAAGAAAAATATTATAGGCTACTCTAAAGCACATATGAGGATTGCAAAAGCGCTATGGTATTGTTTAATTCCAAAAGCAGTTTGGTGCTGACAATGAACATGGATTGAATTTGTGAAAATTATTCCAGCGCAGTCTAAGTAACGGAACCCAAGACTACAGGTGGCCAGCTGGGTTTATTAGGTAAAAGTCGACGAGCCTTCTTCATTTGGGCCTCTCCACAGACCTCCAATCAATCGATCAATCAGTGGTTTTCAATGAGCGCTTATTGCGTTCCTTTTTTTCCTCAGAGAGAGGAAAAATTTGTAATATTTGTAATATTGGCCTGGAGATGGAAGGAAACTAATAGCGACTTAAGAATTAAGAGAAGATGCTCTCCCTACACCGCGGGAGGGTCTTGGGCGTAGAGAAATAGAGGCATTTCCCCCTCCCCAAAGTAGAATACTCTGATTTATTCAAAAAACACGCTTGACTTTTGCTAAACAAAATACTCCTTTGAAATTCCTCTTTTCCGGGAACCTGTCACCCAACTATATTGGAATGTATTCTCCTGAGCATTGGGTACAGTCTCTGCTTATAATTAGTGCACAATATATACCACTAGTTGATTAAAAAAAGATTTTTCAGATGCTAGTTTCTAAATCCCAAGTCTCAGAGTTTGAATTTAAAATATAACAAAAAGCAGGGCTGAGTTATTATTTAAGTATGTACTCCTTGGAGATACGAACACACGTGGCTATTGGTGTAGGTGAAAACAGATTTTTCTATCTGCTTTGAAGTTTCTGGCTAAAAATGCTTCTTTCAAAATACACTTTCGAAATGGTTTCGAAAAGGTTACTTTGATCTTTAAGGTTTACCAACAAAAATCCACTACAGCATGTTCAAAAGCAAAATATTTACTCTATGTCACGTGGCATGTATGCTGCATTGCCAAATTCTTAAGGCTTTTCTAGTTTTCAAGACTCTAATTTCTATTAAAAACAACAAAATTTCAAAAAAAAAAAGGAAAAAATCCCAACCATTCATTCATTCATATTTATTGAGCACTTACTGTGTGCAGAGCACTGTACTAAGCGCTTGGGAAGTCCAAGTTGGCAACATATAGAGACGGTCCCTACCCAACAGTGGGCTCACAGTCTAGAAGACTGCTTAACCAAATGCTTAAACATAAAATCACCTCATTTTAAGCATTTTAATAATTATAATGATGGTATTTTTAAGCACTTACTATGGGCCAAACACTGTTCTAAGCGCTGAGGTAGATACAAGGTGATCGGGTTGTCCCATGTGGGGCTCACAGTCTTAATCCCCATTTTACAGATGAGGGAACAGGCACAGAGAGGTTAAGTGACTTACCCAAAGTCACACAGCTGCTAAGTGGCAGAGCCGGGATTAGAACCCACAACCTCCGACTCCCAAGCCCGAGCCCTTTCCCCTCAGCCAGGCTGCTTCTCTGTTTCTTGGATAACTCCCAAGAGAAAAGAAAACACCCCTAGTTCAATAAATTTAATTTCAAAATAATAAACGCATGTCCACCTGTCCTAAAATTTACCATTTGGCTCATTTTTTTAAAAAAAGATGTTACTGTCTAACAAACTACATTCACGACAGGAAAACTGTCTAGTCGACCTTGGATTTTACTAGGATGGTATTTTAGGTGCTTAGTATGTGTCAAGCGTGGTTCTAAGCATGGGCATAGATATCGATCAATCAGTGATATTTACTGAATGCAGAGCACTGTACTAGGTACCCCAATCAATCAGTGGTATTTACTGAATAAACAGCACTGTACTAGGCGTCTGGGAGAGTAAAGTACAAAAGAGAAGACACATTTCCTGCCCACAAAGAGCTCCCAGTCCAGAGGGGGAGACGGGAATTAAGATAAATTATGGATGGGCACATTAAGTGCCGTGGGAGCTATAGGTGGGGTGAATATCTAGTGCTTAAAAGGTAGAAATCCAAGTGCCTAGGCGATGCAAACGGGAGGAGAGCCCCCTTCTATCAATCAATCAATCAATCGTATTTATTGAGCGCTTACTGTGTGCAGAGCACTGTACTAAGCGCTTGGGAAGTACAAGTTGGCAACATATAGAGACAGTCCCTACCCAACAGTGGGCTCCCAGTCTAGAAGGGGGAGACAGAGAACAAAACCAAACATACTAACCAAATAAAATAAATAGAACAGATATGTATAAGTAAAATAAATAAATAGAGTAATAAATACGTAGCCCACTGTTGGGTAGGGACCGTCTCTATATGTTGCCAACTTGGACTTCCCAGGCGCTTAGTACAGTGCTCTGCACACAGTAAGCGCTCAATACATACGACTGAATGAATGAATGAAAGAGGAAAAGAGGACTTAACGGGGAAGGCCTCTTGGAGAAGATGTGATTTCATTTCTAGACTGTGAGCCCGCTGTTGGGTAGGGACTGTCTCTATATGTTGCCAACTTGGACTTCCCAGGCGCTTAGTACAGTGCTCTGCACACAGTAAGAGCTCAATAAATATGACTGAATGAATGAATGAAAGGAAAAGAGGACTTAATCGGGGAAGGCCTCTTGGAGAAGATGTGATTTGATTTCTAGACTGTGAGCCCGCTGTTGGGTAGGGACTGTCTCTGTATGTTGCCAACTTGTACTTCCTAAGCGCTTAGTACAGTGCTGTGCACACAGTAAGTGCTCAATAAATATGACTGACTGAATGAATGAATTAAAGAGGAAAAGAGGACTTAATCGGGGAAGGCCTCTTGGAGAAGATGTGATTTCATTTCTAGACTGTGAGCCCGCTGTTGGGTAGCGACCGTCTCTATATGTTGCCAACTTGTACTTCCCAGGCGCTTAGTCCAGTGCTCTGCACACAGTAAGCGCTCAATAAATACAACTGGATGAATGAATGAATGAATGAAAGAGGAAAAGAGGACTTAATCAGGGAAGGCCTCTTGGAGAAGATGTGATTTCCTTTCTAGACTGTGAGCCCGCTGTTGGGTAGGGACCGTCTCTATATGTTGCCAACTTGGACTTCCCAGGTGCTTAGTACAGTGCTCTGCACACAGTAAGCGCTCAATAAATACGACTGAATGAATGAATTACACGTAACGGAAGGAAGGGAGAGTGGTGGTCTGTCACATATAAAGGGGGGAGGAAGAGTTCCAAGCCAGAGGGGAGACCTGATCAAGGGATCGGCGGCCGAGACAGAGGCAGCAGCGTTGCTTAGTGGATACAGCACAGGTTGGGGAGTCTGAAGGACCTGGGTTCTAATCCCGGCTCCGCCCCATCTGCTGTGTGACCTTGGGCAAGTCATTTCCCTTCTCTGTGCCTCCGTTCCCTCATCTGTAAAATGGGGATTAAGACTGTGTGGCCCATGTGGGGCAGGGACCGGGTCCAACCCGATTAACTTGCATCCTGCCCAGCGCTTAGAACGGTGCTGAGCACATAGTAAGCGCTTAGCAAGTACCATAATTATTATCATCATTAAGTACAGTGAGTAAATTGATGTTAGAGGCATGAAGCGCGCCGATTGAGTTGTAGTAGCTTAGAACAGTGCTCTGCACATAGTAAGCACTTAATAAATACCATTATATATATATATGTATATATATACGTATATATGTATATATGTTTGTACGAATTTATTTCTCTATTTATTTTATTTGTTCATATTTATTCTATTTATTTTATTTTGTTTTGTTCTCTGCCTCCCCGTGCTAGACTGTGAGCCCACTGCTGGGTAGGGACCGTCTCTATATGTCGCCAACTTGGACTTCCCAAGCGCTTAGTACAGTGCTCTGCACACAGTAAGCGCTCAATAAATACGATTGAATGAATGAATCTATATATATACTATATATATAGTATACTAGCATAGTATAGCACTACTATACTGTATATACCATACCATAGTATAGCATATACAGTAGTATATATAGTATATTATACTATAGTATAGCATACATAGCAGTATATATATATAGTACATTATACCATACTATATCATCAATCGTATTTATTGAGCACTCAGTGTGCAGAGCACTGTACTAAGTGCTTGTGTATATATATATATATGTACTACCATACTATATATCATCATCATCATCAATCGTATTTATTGAGCGCTTACTATGTGCAGAGCACTGTAATAAGCTCTTGGGAAGTACAAATTGGCAACATATAGAGACAGTCCCTACCCAACAGCGGGCTCACAGTCTAAAAGGAGGAGACAGAGAACAAAACCAAACATACTAACAAAATAAAATAAATAGAATAGATATGTACAAATAAAATAGAGTAATAAATCTGTACAAACATATATACATATATACAGGTGCTGTGGGGAGGGGAAGGAGGTAGGGCAGGGGGGAGGGGGAAAGGGAGGAAGGAGGGGGCTCAGTGTGGGAAGGCCTCCTGGAGGAGGTGAGCTCTCAGCAGGGCCTTGAAGGGAGGAAGAGAGGGCGGAGGGAGGGCATTCCAGGCCCGGGGGAGGACGTGGGCCGGGGGTTGATGGCGGGACAGGTGAGAGCGAGGTATGGTGAGGAGATTAGTGATAATATTATATATTATACTATATATATTATATATATAGTATATACAGCACTACTACACTACATATATCATATACTATACTAATATATAGTATAGTAGCATAGCATAGCACTACTATACTACATATACTATACTATAGCATAGTATATATAGTAGTATATATAGTATATTATACCATACTATACATAGTATATATATTTATATATATATACACACGACTATACTATATATAGCACTACTACACTATATACATCATACTATACTATATGTAGCAGTATATATATTATACATAGTATAGTGTAGTACTACTATGCTATATATATACTATATATGTTATATATACTATACTGTAGTCCTATACTAGTATATACTATACTATATACTATAGTACTATACTAGTACATACTACCATACCAGTACTATAGTAGTATATATAGTAGGAAATCACCGAACTATGGTAGGAGCTGATTGAGTGCTTTAAAGCCGGTGGTGAGGAGTTTCTGTTTCACGTGGAAGTAGACTAGCAACCACTGGAGGCTCTTGAGGAGACGTTACAAGTTAATCGCGTGTAACGCAGTCCCTGCCCCACGTGGGCCTCCCAGTCGGACTCAGGTTTCCCTTTCTCTTAGGGCCTCAGTATCCCAAGGTACACGGACGGGGTCCGACCTGATTAGCGTGCACCTACCCCAGTGCTTGGCACACAGTGAGTGCTCCAGAAGGGCTATCCTTATTAGTCCGACAGGTTACGACACCACCAGCGGTTCCAACTTGTCATTTTCACCATGGGGTGAATTTAGGGCTGAATTGAAGCCCTTGGGGAAACGGCGTGGCTCTCAGCGGAAAGAGCCCGGGTTTGGGACTTGGGGGACGGGGGTTCTAATCCCGGCTCCGCCACTTGTCTGCTGTGTGACCTTAGGCAAGCCGCTTAACTTTTCTGTGCCTCAGTTACCTCATCTGTAAAAGGGGGATTAAAACTGTGAGCCCCACATGGGACACGCTGATTACTTTCTATCCACCCCAGCGCTTAGAACAGTGCTGGGCACATAGAATGCTCTTAATATCATAATAATAATACTGCTACTACTAATAATACAGGGGGGGAACAGCGTGGCTTAGCGGAAAGAGCCCGGGTTTGGGAGTCAGTGGACGGGGTTCTAATCCCGGCTCCGCCACTTGTCTGCTGTGTGACCTTAGGCAAGCCGCTTAACTTCTCTGTGCCTCAGTTATCTCATCTGGAAAAAGGGGATTAAAACTGTGAGCCCCACGTGGGACACGCTGATTACCTTCTATCCAACCCAGCGCTTAGAACAGTGTTTGGCACATAGTATGCTCTTAATATCATAATAATAATACTGCTACTAATAATAACAGAGGGGGAAAACCAGCGTGGCTTAGTGGAAAGAGCCTGAGTTTGGGAGTCAGGACGGGGCTCTAACCGCGGCTCCGCCACTTGTCTGCTGTGTGACCTTGGGCAAGCCGCTTAACTTCTCTGTGTCTCAGTTATCTCATCTGGAAAAAGGGGATTAAAACTGTGAGCCCCACGTGGGACACGCTGATTACTTTCTATCCACCCCAGCGCTTAGAACAGTGCTGGGCACATAGAATGCTCTTAATATCATAATAATAATACTGCTACTACTAATAATAGAGGGGGGAAACAGCGTTGCTTAGCGGAAAGAGCCTGGGTTTGGGAATCAGTGGACAGGGTTCTAACCGCGGCTCTGCCACTTGTCTGCTGTGTGACCTTGGGCAAGCCGCTTAACTTCTCTGTACCTCGGTTACCTCATCTGTAAAAAGGGGATTAAAACTGTAAGCCCCACGTGGGACACACTGATTACCTTCCATCCACCCCAGCACTTAGAACAGTGCTCGGCACATAGTATGCTCTTAATACCATAATAATAATACTGCTACTGATAATAACAGAGGGGGAAACAGCGTGGCTTAGTGGAAAGAGCCCGGGTTTGGGAGTCGGAGGACGGGGGTTCTAATCCCGGCTCTGCCACTTGTCTGCTGTGTGATCTTGGGCAAGCTGCTTAACTTCTCTGGGCCTCAGCTACCTCATCTGGAAAAAGGGGATTAAAACTGTGAGCCCCATGTGGGACACGCTGTTTACCTTCTATCCACCCCAGTGCTTAGAACAGTGCTCGGCACATAGTATGCTCTTAATACCATAATAATAATACTGCTACTGATAATAATAGAGGGGAAAAACAGTGTGGCTTAGCAGAAAGAGCCTGGGTTTGGGAGTCAGGACGGGGTTCTAACCACGGCTCCGCCACTTGTCTGCTGTGTGACCTTGGGCAAGCCGCTTAACTTCTCTGTGCCTCAGTTACCTCATCTGTAAAAGGGGGATTAAAACTGTGAGCCCCATGTGGGACACGCTGTTTACCTTCTATCCACCCCAGTGCTTAGAACAGTGCTCGGCACATAGTATGCTCTTAATACCATAATAATAATACTGCTACTGATAATAATAGAGGGGGAAAACAGTGTGGCTTAGCAGAAAGAGCCTGGGTTTGGGAGTCAGGACGGGGTTCTAACCACGGCTCCGCCACTTGTCTGCTGTGTGACCTTGGGCAAGCCGCTTAACTTCTCTGTGCCTCAGTTACCTCATCTGGAAAAGGGGGATTAAAACTGTAAGCCCCACGTGGGACACGCTGATTACCTTCTATCCACCCCAGCGCTTAGAACAGTGCTCGGCACATAGTATGCTCTTAATACCATAATAATAATACTGCTACTGATAATAATAGAGGGGAAAAACAGTGTGGCTTAGCAGAAAGAGCCTGGGTTTGGGAGTCAGGACGGGGTTCTAACCACGGCTCCGCCACTTGTCTGCTGTGTGACCTTGGGCAAGCCGCTTAACTTCTCTGGGCCTCAGCTACCTCATCTGGAAAAAGGGGATTAAAACTGTGAGCCCCACATGGGACTTGCTGACTACCCTCTATCCACCCCAGTGCTTAGAACAGTGCTCGGCACATGGTATGCTCTTAATACCATAATAATAATACTGCTACTGATAATAATAGAGAGGGGAAACAGTGTGGCTTAGTGGAAAGAGCCCGGGTTTGGGAGTCGGAGGACGGGGGTTCTAATGCCGGCTCCGCCACTTGTCTGCTGTGTGACCTTGGGCAAGCCGCTTAACTTCTCTGTGCCTCAGTTACCTCACCTGTAAAAGGGGGATTAAAACTGTGAGCCCCATGTGGGACACGCTGTTTACCTTCTATCCACCCCAGTGCTTAGAACAGTGCTCGGCACATAGTATGCTCTTAATACCATAATAATAATACTGCTACTGATAATAATAGAGGGGAAAAACAGTGTGGCTTAGCAGAAAGAGCCTGGGTTTGGGAGTCAGGACGGGGTTCTAACCACGGCTCCGCCACTTGTCTGCTGTGTGACCTTGGGCAAGCCGCTTAACTTCTCTGGGCCTCAGCTACCTCATCTGGAAAAAGGGGATTAAAACTGTGAGCCCCACATGGGACTTGCTGACTACCCTCTATCCACCCCAGTGCTTAGAACAGTGCTCGGCACATGGTATGCTCTTAATACCATAATAATAATACTGCTACTGATAATAATAGAGAGGGGAAACAGTGTGGCTTAGTGGAAAGAGCCCGGGTTTGGGAGTCGGAGGACGGGGGTTCTAATGCCGGCTCCGCCACTTGTCTGCTGTGTGACCTTGGGCAAGCCGCTTAACTTCTCTGTGCCTCAGTTACCTCACCTGTAAAAGGGGGATTAAAACTGTGAGCCCCATGTGGGACACGCTGTTTACCTTCTATCCACCCCAGTGCTTAGAACAGTGCTCGGCACATAGTATGCTCTTAATACCATAATAATAATACTGCTACTGATAATAATAGAGGGGGGAAAACAGTGTGGCTTAGCAGAAAGAGCCTGGGTTTGGGAGTCAGGACGGGGTTCTAACCACGGCTCCGCCACTTGTCTGCTGTGTGACCTTGGGCAAGCCACTTAACTTCTCTGTGCCTCAGTTACCTCACCTGTAAAAGGGGGATTAAAACTGTGAGCCCCATGTGGGACACGCTGTTTACCTTCTATCCACCCCAGTGCTTAGAACAGTGCTCGGCACATAGTATGCTCTTAATACCATAATAATAATACTGCTACTGATAATAATAGAGGGGAAAAACAGTGTGGCTTAGCAGAAAGAGCCTGGGTTTGGGAGTCAGGACGGGGTTCTAACCACGGCTCCGCCACTTGTCTGCTGTGTGACCTTGGGCAAGCCGCTTAACTTCTCTGTGCCTCAGTTACCTCACCTGTAAAAGGGGGATTAAAACTGTGAGCCCCATGTGGGACACGCTGTTTACCTTCTATCCACCCCAGTGCTTAGAACAGTGCTCGGCACATAGTATGCTCTTAATACCATAATAATAATACTGCTACTGATAATAATAGAGGGGGAAAACAGTGTGGCTTAGCAGAAAGAGCCTGGGTTTGGGAGTCAGGACGGGGTTCTAACCACGGCTCCGCCACTTGTCTGCTGTGTGACCTTGGGCAAGCCACTTAACTTCTCTGTGCCTCAGTTACCTCACCTGTAAAAGGGGGATTAAAACTGTGAGCCCCATGTGGGACACGCTGTTTACCTTCTATCCACCCCAGTGCTTAGAACAGTGCTCGGCACATAGTATGCTCTTAATACCATAATAATAATACTGCTACTGATAATAACAGAGGGGGAAAACAGTGTGGCTTAGCAGAAAGAGCCTGGCTTTGGGAGTCAGGACGGGGTTCTAACCACGGCTCCGCCACTTGTCTGCTGTGTGATCTTGGGCAAGCTGCTTAACTTCTCTGTGCCTCAGTTACCTCCTTCGTAGAAAGGGGATTAAAACTGTGAGCCCCACGTGATTACCTTCTCCACCCCAGCGCTTAGAACAGTGCTCGGCACATAGTATGCTCTTAATACCATACTACTACTAATAATAATAATGATAGAGGTGATATGGCAACCAGGGGACGAGGGCTCTGCCACGCTGTTCAGCTGGGAAGAAGGAAACCCAGTGGGTTTCACTGAAAACATGGCCTGCCAGCAGGGCAAAACCAGAAACTGCTACTTTGGTGCTGCTGCTAGTCAGGCAGGGGCAAGAAAGGCTGATTTTGGCTTCCAGCCCTGCCCAAAATGCTGATGCAGATGCAGCTTAGCGCTTAGAACAGTGCTTTGCACATAGTAAGTGCTTAATAAATGCCATCATTATCATTATTAAGCCACTGACTTCATTCCACAGTGCCGATTCCTCGGGGGGCAGGTACGACGGGAATAGACTGAAATATACTTTTTTTGAAAAGAGCGGGTCTCTGACGCGTGGGTTTTTATTTGTTTTTAACTTTTCAAACAAAGGAGCATTTTCAACTCAATACCACGATTCCCTCCAAAGATGAAATCAAGTTAAGTGCCATCATAAATCATTGAAAAAACAAAATATTTCATTTATCCACTCACCCCTTTATCTCCTCTTGTTTTGGAATTGAATTTCACCGTTTTTAATCGTGCCCGTTCTTTCTTCTCAACCCTATTGAAAAAGGGCAAAATAAAGCAAGCACTATTATGTACATGTCTATTAATTATATACTATATATTATTTATTTATATTGATGGCTTTCTCCCCCCTCTAGACTGTAAGCTCCTTGTGGGCTCTGCACATGGTAAACGCTCAATAAGTAATGATAACCACTATGACGATGTTGTCTTAGGAATACCAGGAATAGCCAACATTATCGAGTCTGATGTCCTCGGAGTTTCTGCTTTCAGAATTTTCATTTCTGAAAGTTCAATCATGGAATGTAGTTTACTTCAACCCTCAAATCAAAATTACCTAGGAATTCAAAACACCAAAAAAGGTAACTTGGTCCTTAATTTACAAGACTATTAAACATATGGGTGAATTAATGTTTCTTGTTTGCCAACTGCCTTCTTGTTTTCAGAATTGCTCCAAATATGTAATATTCTTTGAAGGGGCAGAGAACCAACAGAATCTTGAATACGACATTTTGAACACTTCAAGTAAATGAGAAAGAAATACACTCCATAATGGGGAATTATCACACCCATGTTTACGTGTCGTTTTAATAGGTGGCACATCTCAATATTATATATGCTTGTGAAACATAGATTACACGTGGGATACGGACTATATACGGACTGTATAGGACCTTATTATCTTGTTTCCACCCCAGCACTCAACATGAAACTTGGCACCTAGGAAGAGCTTAATAAATACCACCATCATTGTACGTAGAGATGCGTTTGCTTGTAAAAATGCCACGTCCAAAGAGAGAGAAATAATCAGAAGTAGATCTCGTGGGCTCCCAATTTTGCCTTTCCACTTGGTCTTCCAAAGGGGAAAGCCCGAAATATAGTCAAAGTTACCTGCGTTTGCTCGGAATGACTCCAACTTCATCACTTTCACCATCTGGAGTAACCTGCCTGGCTTGCCACCATTCATCGTCAGAAGCATTGATGACGTGAAGGATGTCCCCGAATCTAAAGTTCAAGCCCTGACTGGGAAGGCCGCTGTCTTTAGTCTTGTCATAGTCGAAAAGCGCTCTAGATAACAGATGAAAAATTACATCAGTGGGACGGGTGGAGCCGACTCAGTAAAAGGGTTGACGGCTGTAAGTCCTGCCCTCGCCCCTAATTTATTCAATGAACAAGGCACTTTGCACAATCCAATAAAATGTGCAGGGTAGAGGACAACTGGAATGGAGACGGATTGCAATTCAGATGCTGCCACTTTTCAAAACCTGTGCTTGTCTGGGGTCTCTTTCATCGCTCTGCTCCTTGCCCCACATGCACTTCAGGCAGGGCGGCAGGAGAACCATATGGCATTCAGGATGGCGTGGCTCGGTTCCAGGACGGTGGCTTAGATACGGAGACAGAAAGCAGCTGCACTGGGACCACAGCTCCCACCAGGAACCTGGAATCTTCCTTGCCCACTCCTCTGACCCCCTACTTTGTCTCACATGGCAAAACGAGAATGTAAAAGTGGCTTGGCACACAGCCAGTTACGGGGGGGAGGGAGCCCGTTTTTAAAAAAGACGCTTAGATCGTTTGTTGTGAACAGAGAAATTTAAAACTGTAGCGATGAGAATTAGAAAAGCGTCTCACCCGGAAGATCTCCGAGTCCTTTGCTTTTGAATTATTGAAATGGGAATTGTGCACCTAATTAAAAGGCTTATGACACGAGAATAATAAATGGACTTACATTGTTTGTTCAATTAGAAGAAATAACCTAGCCCCAGGGAAGTTACGAGACTTGCCTTGAGGCTTTTTGCAGGTCTGTGGTTTAAGATCCTTGAACTCTGGATTGCGATGGGGTTGTTTTACAATCTGCCCTGGTTGTGCCTGGGTTCACTGTAAAACTAAAAGGCTCCAAAAGTAGTTGTCGTCCTGGGAATGCTGGGATACTAGGCATATGGGATTTCTGGCTCCCCCTGAACTCATTTGGTATTTCCAACCTTCCAGCCTTGCTTCTGAAACCCGGATCCCCACCGCCATTCCTGAACACAAGGATTTGGAGAGGATTTCTGTTTCCCAAAACCTCATGAGGATGTTATTAAGATGAATGGGATCCAAGAGACCCGAGAGGAAGTTTTGGAACCGCAAACGGATGACCAGTTACCATAACTGGGTGTACAGGAGAGGTGGCCATTTGTCCGGTTTTACAGCAGACAGCCCAGTTTTGGCTGGTCTGTACCCTGCCCGTTAGGGATATGGCCACGGATCTCTTTGTGCCTTGACCTCCTTCTGCTCCGCCCCTGCCACTGAATTCCACGGAACAGAATTGATGCCCGTTGGCAGGGACCTGGAAGGAATCCAAAGGCTACGGAACAAAATCTGGGGGGGGGTCAGGGGTTCCTCGGGGAAGCAGACACTAGGATCCGTGGACTTCCGTAAACGGTTACTGGCTACCCCACAACATTTCAGGGCATAGCCTGTGTAACAGACATCAATCAATCAATCAATCAATCGTACTTATTAAGCGCTTACTGTGTGCAGAGCACTGTACTAAGCGCTTGGGAAGTACAAATTTGCAACATATAGAGACGGTCCCTACCCAACAGTGGGCTCACAGTCTAGAAGCGGGAGATAGAGAACAAAACCAAACATATTAACAAAATAAAATAAATAGAATAGACATGTACAAGTAAAATAGAGTAATAAATAAATAAATAGAGTAATAGTACAAAATAGTACAAAATACTTCAAGAGTGCTCGGATAAAAAAATGATTTCTTTTAGCACTATGTACACAGCAAAGCTGTATGTAACGATATGTAAGTGGTCACATTTTCCAGCTACTGCCAGAACAGGAACTAGAAACCAGGTCTTCTGAATCCCGGAAAAATGCTAGATTTTTGGTTGCCTTAGTTTTGGTTAAATGCTATGAGGATTTTGAGTTCATACCTTGGCATGAACCTAAAGTGAAACTTCATATACATTAAGTCCTTTTACCATAGCACAATGGAAGTCTCTTACTTCCAGGTCGGAAAAGACATCTCCCTTCTATCCAACATTCCCGTAGGCACAAGGGACCAAACTCCGGGGTGATCGCCTGCCCGAGTTGTTTGAGCCGGACTTGATCGGCCCCAGGTTCTGATGACACCTGACGGCTTCTAATCGAGGCCGAAAAGACTCCAAAGCGTAGCTTCCCGGCCTATTAACTCCCTGAGGCCTGTCCCTTTCAGTTTCCCTTCCCATTCCAATCCTGGGATTTTTTCGCATCCACACGCAAAATGAAAAGTTGGCGCTGATACCTAAGGGCATCGATACTGAACTAACGCGGTCTTACTATCCAGTGCACGTTCTTTCAGTTTACATATTGTGGCATCTGCATTTTAAAAAACAAAAACGCTACACTACGTAACATGTAAAAATAATAAAATAGTATTTAACATTTAAATACCAAATCAATATTAAGCAAAGGACAAAAATCCCACATTTCCCATGAAGCGCCACTTAGAGCCTTTTTATCTTTCAAGTTTGATTTTACATATTTACGCACTTACTGATTCTTGTCTACTCAAAGATATTCTTGTTTCCATATTAGACTGTCTCTATAAATTCTCCCCCGTACTTTCAATTACTATGGTAATTTCTGCAATACATACATTAACAGATTGCACTGAAACAAAATTAACATCCCACGATTCAGGGCATAGGAAACAGTACTGTTGATGGAAGAGTTAAAAGAATGTAACTACGTTTTAACACTGAGCACTTTCATTACTTTCCCATTTTCATATTAATTATGCCATTCATTTAATACACTACATTACATTACCATGAGAGTAAGCACAGGAATGTCAGAAGGTAAACTAAAAAAAAAATTCCATTAGCTCCCCAAATCCAATTAATCTGTTCACAGAGTGTTAATTGAGAAATCCAATTAGATAAGCAAGGCAACCTTTTGCAAACAAAAACCCGAAAGTTGTCATAATTGGAGATGAATGGGTAATTACCTGACATAGAGAGATCGCTTCTGGCTAGTTCGTAGAGATCCTGATCCTGAACTGATGCTACTGTTCATCATCTGCTCTCGTAAATCATGTATTTTTGCTTCAAAACGACTGTATTCTGAAATGAAAAGAAAGAGAATCCCTAGTAAAGACAGTCCTGGGAAATAAAACTACTTCAGAAGATGGAAAGTTTTGAAAGTGAGGGATATTTTAGAAAATGAAGGCACTTCTCAAAATGGGTTCCAACCTTAAAAGCACAACATGATAAAAGCCAATTCCACCAGTGCTAAAAATTAGTCTTACTACACCCATTCAATCTATAATCTATAAAAATAAAAAAAACCCTCGTGACATTAGCACTGTGAACAATTTGTAAAAAAAAAACAAAACTGGACCTGCTCCTCTCTAGTATTTATGTTTTCGATGTCACGTACTCGGGTAGACTTTTTTTTAAACGGTGAAGACTATCCCACATAAAAATTTAAACAGCGTATTTTGCTTCTTATTGTTTTTATACACATATTTTCCAACAGAAAACCTGATAACCATGGTTCCTTAATGAGTCGTTCACAAACTACTTTTTGCAGGAGTTGCTAATATAAAGCATATTAATTATGTATATCAACCTAAGATTAGGTACAATAAAAACAAAGACCATACTTAAAATGAAGCTGGCTACGAAAAGTGTTACAGTTGTTGAAGAAGTATAATGAAGAAGCTATTTTACAATACAGAATTTCAGACATGTCAAATAATGTTAAGTTACTCATAAAAAGGAATCTGTAAATTTGAAAATGCAAATATTTTCCCGACAAACCTTAATTTGAAATTCATTCAACTCAAAAATTCACCCTTAAGAACTCTGCAATCATTTTTGATCTGCTGAAAAGCAGCATTTTAAACCAATGTATTTACATATTTTGTTGAGCACTAACCCAAACGCAAATAGGCGGTTCTCTTATGAAGCACCATGCAATCATTAAAAATTCAGAACATGATTTTAGTTACCAAGACAGCCTATTTTTAACATCCTGTACTTACGCGCTACCGTCACCGAATAGGGTCTACACAAATTGAACAACTGCTCTTTCAGACACCTAGCTTGGATGGAGATCAACTCCAGAAATCTTCTCTGTGATTAAAGAGCGAAGAAAGACTTTCCAAAGGAGTGCTGAGGTAGTCTCTTCCCCACATACCAACAGTTCTCATTTAGTTGGTGTTTGAGAAGGTCATCAAAAGTCAAGACAAAAAAAAAAGATGACAAAATACTCCTGAAATCTTACCTCTTATCCTGCACACTACGTGCATTTTTCGATTAAAAAAAAAAATCCTGAACCGCTAAACCTAAGATTTCCTCACGTTGCTTTTGAATAAAAAAGCCTTCATCAATTAAGGAGAGGAATCAGACTGTTATAGTTATGTGACCCAGAAGCACAATGCAAACTACGCCTTTCAACGAGACGGAAAACTCACTCAGCACACGGTTCCAACTGGGGCCGTTGTATAGAAAGCATCATGGAACCACAAATCAGAAACGGCTCACTCCAGAAGCCATTCACGTATTCAGATTCTGGCCTCTCGTACCTGCCAAAGGTCCAATTTCCCATTTTCCCCACTAAATAATACCATTTATTGGGTGCCCCCGCTTCTAGACTGTGAGCTCGTTGTGGACAGGGGACGTGTTTGCCAACTCAGTCGTATTATACTCTCCCAGGTTTCTCAGTATGGTGCTCGGCCCACAGTAAGCGCTCAATAAATACCATTGACGATGATACTGTGTGTAGAGCGCGGAATTACACGTTTATGGACTCAATACAGTATCTCTTGGCTGCATAATGGAAAGCACGGGGAAGAGACAAGGAGAAAACGGCACGGGAAAAAGAGAAAAGGCGGTGACGGCTGTGGGTGGTTGGTTGCCTCCCATCACAAGGCCAAGTCTGAACCATATCTGTAAATATGTCCTCGTTTAAAAAGCATTGGGTAATTAAGTCCTTCGATTTTTGTGTCTAGTTAAGGAAAATGACCCGACAAAGCGCTATATAGCTCTGAAGGTAGTCACTGTAAAATCAAGTTAAAATTCATTCCGTTTTGAGAAAAAGACAATCTGTTCCCAACTGGGACAACGAAAACCAACCACTCACTTGTGCCAAAGAAAAAATTAATCTAAGAGAGAAGCTTATCTAGAAGTAGATGTAAATCCACAAAACAATTCCAAAAAGGCAGTTCAACCAGATAATAAAACCTCAGGCACATCAATAATGCATTAGACCGAATACAAATGTTTTGGCTGTAGGGGGACTTCCAAATCACACCCCGACAAGGTCATAAAGGGCAAAATAAGGAGTAGCAATAGAACTACAGAAAATGGTTAAGCTCTTAATATACGGCAAATTTTTGAGCGACAAAAAACACTATATAGCAAGGCTTCAACTCTCTGATTTCAGAAATACATTTACCACAGCATGCTTTATATCCATCGCCCAGAGCTTACCAAACGGTGCAGCACAGAGATAAAGCCTCCGGAGCTACATTTCAACTAAACATGATTGGGGACGAAGGCGCAGAAGGGAATTTTTTTAAAAAATTTCAGCCGTTCACGTTGTCTCTGTCCGGCAAAGGACAGCTGGATTGTAGAGAGGGGGCAGATGGAGCCAGGGTGGCTTCACCCTCCCTCACCTCTGCCAGGGACTGCGCTTCAGCGTCTCGGGGGGCTGCGACTCGGAGCGGCCTCCCAGCAGTGGAAAACCTTGACGGGAATTCTCGGAATGGCTGCAGCATCGGTACTATGGAGTAGCAAAGTGGACTGATGGCAAAGCATGATAGGTATGACCTTGACTGCACTCTTCTCTCTCCTGTCTCTTCCCACTGGTTGGCCAACTGGCAGCGCCTAGGAGATGATCATCTGCCGCTACCTCAGCCATCTTTTGCTCCCCCCAATCTTTGATCCCTGTCCCTGTGTGTCCCAAAGCCCCCCCCTTTTTTTTCTAACACTCATTAGCTGGTAGTAGTAACAGAATTTAATCCAAGGGCATCGACTGGGTCATCTTCTTTCATCGTAATTGCTCAGCACGCTCAATAATCCGGCCAGTACAGTAACAGGCACTTGTTAGTAGACACGTTCCCTGCCCACAAGGAGCTTCAAGTCTTAGAGGAGGAAGGTGACAATGAGGCGCGCTGGCTGCGAGGAAGAATAGGTGCCCTTCCTTTCCTCCTGGACCGCCAGGTGCTGGGTGGAGACCCTTGTGGGGGATTAAGACTGTGAGCCCCCCGTGGGACAACCTGATCACCTTGTAATCTCCCCAGCGCTTAGAACAGTGCCTTGCACATAGTATGCGCTTAATAAATGCCATCATTATTATTATTCTATTATTATCCTGGTTGAACACATGGAGATGGGCCAGGTGACAGAACTGTGGCGACGCAGGGGCCTTGCACACCTGATCAGATGCCCAGCTACCGCCGCGGCCGGAGCGAGGGACCGTGGCTAATCCCTATCTAACGCATTCATGGAATTTCTATAGCCATTCCAGGCCTCGGCATCACTAACTCCATGGAAGTTTTAGTTCTGCTTGTGCACTCAACCAATTGTATAGGGTATCTGTCTCTCTATCAGAATGTAAGCTTCTTAAGATGGCAGGGACTTCTGTCTTTTACTTCTTTAAATCTCTTAAGCACTTAATAATAATAATAATGATGGTATTTGTTAAGCGCTTACTATGAGCAAAGCACTGTTCTAAGCGTTGGGGGGATACAAGGTGATCAGGTTGTCCCACGGGGGCCTCACAGTCTTAATCCCCATTTTCCAGATGAGGGAACTGAGGCACAGAGAAGTGAAGTGCCTTGCCCAAGTCACACAGCTGACAAGTGGCGGAGCCGGGATTTGAACCCATGATCTCCGACTCCAGAGCCCGTGCTCTTTCCACTGAGCCACGCTGCTTCTCTTAATACAGCACTAAACGTGGTACAAACTCAAAACACTACTGATTACGAATGCTGCCTCTAGATATTGGTTTTAAAAAGAATAACGAAAAATCCCAAACCCCTAAAACTGAAGCCCTATTTTCCGTCATCTCGATTACTCAGAAGACGCTATTTCGTGAGAGTATTTTGAAAGACTGCAGCTGCAACGCAGTGAAGTTTGACAGATTTATTGGGCAATTGTTTAATGCAGGCCCAAAAAAGCAACATATTCTGTTGCCTAGGATGAAATAATTATGAACCACAGCAATTAACAAGCACAGTTTCCTAGTCAAATTTATTTGTTGTTTTAATATAGGATAATCTGACAGCTAATGAACATCAGCCACAAACATTTTCAAGAAATCTCTCACTCATTCCTTTCTAGAAAATTAGAAACCAATTAACCCTCCGATTGGTGTGTTCTCCAATGCCATTGCTTCTTCCACTCCCCCTCTTTCAAACTCCTTCTAGGAGAAAACATCAATCAACCCCCTAATCAATTTGTTATCACCGCCTTCCTGTATCTTATTCTACTCCTGTTATTGCTCTTGCGCTGCCATCTTTCGTCTCCTTGGGCACCGTCTAGACAGTGTGAATTTGGAAATACACGTAAAGTACGGTTCATGGATTTCTCTGCTTGGATTACAAACTGCCACTTACAACTGAACCCACTAGCAAGAACTTTCTGATCTACTTCTCTCAAAGCCATTCCCCTGAGCAAGTGTGTCTCCTCCGCCAGATCGGTGGCCCTACGCGTCATCAGGCACGTCACTTCACGGCCACCTATACTCTTTTCTTCCCGACATTATTTATTCCCTCTTCTCATCACTGCACTATTGTACAATCATCCCTATCCGCTCCTCCGGCCTCTGCTCCTTTCTCCTCCTAAGCATTCCAAAATGCTGTAATTATTTTCTTACTCACTGCTTTTGATACTTTCGGCTGTCTTCCAAGCCCTCCGCTAGCTTTCCAGGGCCTGCACAATATAATTTAAACCTCTCATCCTCTCTTTCAAAGCACTGCACCAGCACTTCTCAATCCTATCTTTAAATCTAGATCATTTTCTCTTTGCCTCATTTATGCCTTTACATCACCTCCCGTCCTTTATCTTATTATCCCATCAAGCTATTTTCCTCCCTTCACAGACCCCTATACACCACCTCCTGTCCTTTATCTTATTTTCTAATCAAGCTACTTTCCTCCCTTCACAGACCCCTATACATCACCTCCTGTCCTTTATCTTATTTTCTAATCAAGCTACTTTCCTCCCTTCACAGACCCCTATACACCACCTCCTGTCCTTTATCTTATTTTCTAATCAAGCTATTTTCCTCCCTTCACAGACCCCTATACACCACCTCCTGTTCTGTATCTTATTTTCCAATCAAGCGACTATCCTCCCTTCACAGATCACCTCAAAAGTAAGTTGTAAACCACTTTGTCCAAACTGATAAGCTGAGCAGGGTAGCACTAAGTACATTACCACAAATAAAGAAAGAGAAAAAGTGCCAATCCCTTAACAGGGCCAGTTTGTTTCCTGAACTCCATTAAAGCAGGGTTACCTCATGAATTCGGACAGATCACGGCCGTCGGGGGGGCCTTAAATCAGCACTAGGAAGTGATAAAAAGCTGCTATTTTGCTTTTTACTAGGGAAGTTACTGCAATGCCACAGTACCTTACCCTGCTTTTCTTAAAATCAGTGAGGCAGAGAATCGCAACTGAATAGGGTTTAGTTCTCAAATTCCAGATGATGTTTCCCTAAACACTACCGTCCACACCTACCAATCTGCAAGCTCATCAAGTTGGGCTAATTCTCTTCACAAATCTTTAGGCGCAGTACCTGACAATTATTACTGACTCCCAAAAAAATTGATGTTGATTTTGGTTTATACATATAATTTTCCCAGGCATGGAACCGGTCCATTTGGAGATAAAAATCATAAGAAATACCATTTCTGGTTCAGACCAATTATCCGTACAGTCTTGTGTTCTTTCTCTAACACTGACAACAGGATGCTTGGGGGCAGTGTGGCTTGGTGGATAGAGCCCGGGCTTGAGAGTCTGAGGTCATGGGTTCTAATTCCACTTCTGCCACTTGTCAGCTGTGTGACTCTGGGCAAGTCACTTAACTTCTCTGGGCCTCGGTGCCCTCATCTGTAAAATGGGGATGAAGCCTGTTGTCCCTACGTTGGGCGCCCTGATGACCTTGTACCTACCTCAGTGCTTAGAACAGTGCTTTACACATAGTAAGCTCTTAAGAAATGCCATCACGTAATTATTATTAACTCCTACCTTCACTCTGCCTTGTGTGAGCAGTCAAGTTGAATGAAAATTTGTGGAACCTCTTCTCTCTTTTTTTCTTATGGTAATTTGTTAAGCACTTACCATGTGCCAGGCACTGTACTAAGCGCTGGAGTAGATACGAACTTATCAGGTGGGACACGGTCCATGTCCCGCATGGGGATCACAGTCTTAATCCCCCTTTTTACTGGAGAGACAATTAAGGCACAGAGAAGTGAAGTGACTCGCCCAAGGTCGCACAGTAGACATGTGGTGGAGCTGGATTAGAACCCAGGTCCAACTGATTCCCAGACCCATGTGCCCTCCGTTAGGCCATGCTGCTTCTCACAACTACTCTTCAATCTGTACTTCAGACTTTGATTTCTTGTACAGTCAATGGCAGGGCAGCTTCGGTAAGGCAACGTGAGTTTCTTCCTCGACTTAATTTTAAAATTAAAATTAAAATTAAATTCCTCTATTTCCTGTTTCATGTCTTTGGGGTGTTAAAATAAAACGATTCTCTGTAGTGATGTGCTTCATCGTTTAACGGTTCAAGTGAAATGTACAATTAATCTTCTACCTTAAAACCGTCAGATGGCTTGTGTCTTTCACTGGAAACTGAGTGCTAGTTGATGGTATTTATACGTGGTGATGCCTGCACAGAATAATGTATTTCAGCAGTTTTGAATGGGGTGGGGAGGGACGGGGAAACAACTGAAGGGGAAAAGTTGAAAGTACTTGTCCATATGGATTAAAATGAGGTTGGGGGAATGGTGTGGCTAGAATGGAGATACTCCTGGGAGCCAAAAACCGGGGGACCGATCGAGCAGGACAATTCTCGTCCAACGAGGCTGGAGGGGAGCTGATGTGTATGTTTTAGCATTTGTGTCTCGGGACCGTGGTAGAGGGACTTACATAAATATTTCCGACTCGATGTATTTAACTAGCCTAAACCATTTTCCCTCAATTAGTTAGTGGGCTACATTTTCATGAAATACGCTCTGGGAAAAGCTACGGCTTCCACACAGCTCTGCAAATAGTTCATAGGCTGAACAGAGCACTGTAAAACATTTATAACATTTTTCCAGGGATCTGCAAAAAGAATATAGAGCATTAGGCTTCGGGGGCACGCTTCACATGCTTGCTAAATGGCCACAGGAAAGTCGATGAGAAGTCCTGATTTTTAGGAAGGTAAAAATATATGGGAGAAAATATATTATTTACTCAGTAGTATTTTAGACTAGACTAGTCTTCTAGACTGTGAGCCCACTGTTGGGTAGGGACCGTCTCTATATGTTGCTAACTTGTACTTCCCAAGCGCTTAGTACAGTGCTCTGCACACAGAAAGCGCTCAATAAATATGATTGATAGTATTTACTGAGGACTTACTGTATGCAGAGCACTGTAAAAAGTTGGTATTAATAGTGGTGATGTTAATTATTTTAGATTCAAGAAATATTGAAAGAGAACAGGAAGTTTCTCGGCAAACATGATATAAGTACTCAATATACTGAGTGTCATTTGGACTGCCATGTTAAGTAGTTTTGAGTAACCACGGTTTTCTGTGGCTAAGAATTATGCTTATTTCAGGTTGGCTGCACTCATTTACTACCTCTGGCAATCAATTTGCTCTGTGCTGCATACCCTTCCTGAATCTGTAGTTATTTAGCATTATCTGGGGAACTTGTACATACTAAAAGTTCTTTACAATAACTTCACTGTGCAGTACTAATGGGTATCTAACCCCATTCGATTTCTTCCCATCTCCATCTTTTTCTTCCTCCCCCAAATGGATTTTACTGACTTTAATCCCCAACAAGGAAAGGGTTGGTGGGGGGGGGAGGAGTGATTAGAAGAGGAATCCCTAAAAGTTGCCAGCTTCAAACTATGATCACCAAGAGACCATGACTGGTGGATCTTAATCTGGCAGTTCAAACTCAAATAAAAGCTTACTGAACACAAAGAAAATAGCATTATTAATATAACTTGTTCAGTGGTCTTCAATGACCAGTGAAAATGGAGGATTAAAGAGTGCTTGATAATAATAATAATAATAATAATAATAATGGCATTTATTAAGCACTTACTATGTACAAAGCACTGTTCTAGAGCTGGGGAGGTTACAAGGTGATCAGGTTGTCCCACCGGGGGCTCACAGTCTTAATCCCCATTTTACAGATGAGGTAACTGAGGCACAAAGAAGTTAAGTGACTTGCCCAAAGCCACACAGCTAATTGGCAGAGCCAAGATTTGAACTCATGACCTCTGACTCCAAAGCCCGTGCTCTTTCCATTGAGCCACGCTGCTTCTCTATGTCTAATGTCTATGTCTCCTTGGAAATAATGTAAAACCAAGACACCGGACAAAACAATTCAGATATACTAAAATTAATATAGCTACCAATTTTGGTGCCATAAAGGGCCACCAATTTTTAGTTCGGCAGAAGCTAGACTGATGACATTACTCAAACTTTCGCAACTGAAAAAGCCAATAGACATTTTCTTCTGTTGTACACATGCTTTCCTTACTTGATTAGGAATAGGATGGACATATAGGGGACTACCTTTACAGGGCTGGGAAGTGGCTCTAATGGTAGGGTGTTTTTCCAGGAATGCTGTTTGAAGCCGACTGAAGCCCCGTGGCAACCTCTTCAATCAATCGTACTTATTGAGCGCTTGCTATGTGCGGACCACTGCAGAGTACGACAGAATTAGCAGACATGTTCCCTGCCCGTCATGAGCGTACAGTCTATGGGGGAGACTTATATTTATAATTTATAATATAGAATTTAAAGATAGAAAGATTATCAGTCCTCTTACCAGCCCTTCATTAGCACTGCCAAGTGACCCTAATACAACTCTTTAAAATTCATTCATTCACATTTATTGAGCACTTACTGTGTGCAGAGCACTGTACTAAGCGCTTGGGAAGTCCAAGTTGGCAACATATAGAGACGGTCCCTACCCAACAGTGGGCTCACAATTCACTGTTAACTGATTTTAGGCAATGCCGATTGGTTCCCTGTAAGGGACTGCAGGCCCACTGCGGGCAGGGAATGTGCCTTTTCATTGTTATATTGTATTTTCCCAAGCAATCAGTGCGGTGCTCTGCACACAGCAAGAGTTCAAAATATATGACAATGAATGATAATGACGACTGGTGCTAAATAAATGTCAAAAGAAAGGGAGCACAATAGTTCATTTCGGATTTTAGCCTTATAAACCTTGAAACAACCGTAAAAAAAATGGTTTGGTCCTCCATAACCTTCTGGAATTTCATCCAATGCGATTGAGCCAAGTATTATATTAAATGTCTCCGAACCACCTTCCCCTGAACAACTGCTGACAACACTATTCTTTTAGATAACATCAGGGTTTTGCAGGACTGCGACTACTATGCTGCGGGAGGAGGAACACCTGTATTGCAAAGTCATTTCTAATCGACCCAGGTGGCCAAAAAGTCAAATTCCTGCAGAATAAGCAACATGCAAAGAACCTTTTAATAACGTTGATGCAGTTTATAGTGGGAAGAAATGGCATTTACCTCTACTCATGTGAAACACAGTCTTAAAGAGACCCTTAAATAAGCAACCTTTATGTCAGAGTGTGTTGCTGGAAGAAACATCGGTAATTTGATGAGATTGACTCCAAGATCAAAGGGATACAGGTAACATATCAAGATCACAACCTATATGTCCTCCCAACCCACTAAAGGGCATTTATTGAAGCTTACACTGTGAAACGCTGGACAAGTGGTTGGATGGCATGCCTGAAAAGATACAAGCAGCAGCGTGGCTTAGTGGAAAGAGCACGGCCTTAGGGGTCAGAGGTCGTGGGTTCTAATCCCGGCTCTGCCACATGTGAGCTGTGTGACCTTGGACAAATCACTTAACCTCTCTGTGCCTCAGTTACCTCATCTTTAAAATGGGGATGGAGTCTGTGAGCCTCACATGGGGCAACCTGATCTCCCCCAGCGCTTAGAACAGTGCTTGACACATAGTAAGCACTTAACAAATACTAACATTATTATTATTATTAGTGGAAACAGCGCGGGCTTTGGAGTCAAGAGGTCCTGGGTTCAAATCCCGGCTCCGGCAACTGTCAGCTGTGTGACTTTGGGCAAGTCACTTAACCTCTCTGGGCCTCAGTTACCTCATCTTTAAAATGGGGATGGAGACTGTGAGCCCCACGTGGGGCAACCTGATCTCCCCCAGCGCTTAGAACAGTGCTTGACACATAGTAAGCACTTAACAAATACTAACATTATTATTATTATCAGTGGAAAGAGCACGGGCTTTGGAGTCAAGAGGTCCTGGGTTCAAATCCCGGCTCCGGCAACTGTCAGCTGTGTGACTTTGGGCAAGTCACTTAACTTCTCTGGGCCTCAGTTACCTCATCTGTAAAATTGGGATTGAAAGTGTGAGCCCCCCGTGGGACAACCTGATCACCTTGTAACCTCCCCAAAGCTTAGAACAGTGCTCTGCACAGAGTAAGCGCTTAAATACCATCACTATTATTATTATTATTATTATTCAAGGCTCTGCAGACAAGAAACAACCTGAGCAACTCTTCTCCCCAAAGAGGACGCACTCTGTCAAAAACAAAGAACAATCTTCAAATTATGGCAAGATGACATCCACAAGAACCGACTGCAACTTCCACTACCGATGACACCCGACGAAAATACAGCTTTTGCTCCAACGCTTCATGAAGTCACGCGTGCAGTCAGGGCTAAAGCAAACTACTGGCGCCAATGCTCCCCCAGCAGACCCCTCCAAGCCGTGGGGGGAGATATTTATGCCATTTTCACAGGCTCTTCTTCTTAGAAACACTGAGAAAATGCCATAGGTTTCAAAGACGCCATCCTCTTTCTATAAGGGGAGAGAGATGCCTGGAAACTATCAGGAAGTTAGTGCCTAATGAGGAGATATCGAGCCATTAGAGATGCTTGGCTGCAGGGTTCCTGAACAAGCTGGGAGGGTGGTATTTGAATTCTCTCAGGAAGTGTTTCCATAGCAGCCTTCTACTTGATCCTGTGAAGAAGTACCTATTCACTGCTAGGGAACAGTCATTAAAAATAGCACAACACTAACACAAACAAGGCCAAAATAGTTAAACCGAACATCTAAGTTTACTCCTTAATATGGCAGAGGGTATTTTAAACCACATTCTGATTCTTCCAAAAGTTCTCAAACAGCTAACTTGGACTATAGGAAGATACAGGACACTCTCGCAAACACCAGAGAAGGCAGCAAAAGTGAGGCTCTTTTTTCAGTTTATTGACCTCGTCAAAAAACAGGCCAGCAGTAATTCAACTACTGGAGCAGGAAACTCCTGAAACGGAGCCGCAGGAAGCCACACGAAATTAGATGAAGATCTAGTTAAAGATGACTGAAATGCAACGGATGGGTTCAAATTGAATTTAAAAGGATTGGAAACAGACCGCTGTCGTTGCCCTGGCTCTCTCCTATCTCAAATGATGCCTGTACCGTTCAAGTGAGGCACATAAAGTGCAGGAGGAGAGCTCGGAAACACCACCGACGCTGTCCGGCTGTGGTCAGCCCAGGCTGACGGGACTTAATTGGCAAATGTGATGTAAGTGGATAGGACCTGGAACTTCCCCAAGTCACAGGACTCAATGGTTCGTGGGAACATTTAGATTCTCTACCATTCACTTCCTAAACGTTAGGTGACATTTGAACACTCACACAATATGTGTTAAAAAAAATAAGGCACCTAATTGAGGAAGTTATCGGATTTCCATATTGATTTTTCACATTCCAGGGAACTGGATGTAAATTTCAATTTTTAAAAAACCAAAAGCACCACCAAAAACTATTCTGTCTTCTTCATAAAAGGTTTCCCAGTCCAAGAAATCTGTCCAAAGGGAGGTATGGGAGGAATTGGCACCTATGCCGCTTACCTACTGTTGGGGCAATAAGGGAGTAGAGTAGTAGATATGGGGTAGTAATGTGCAGGAGCAGTGATAGCTGGGGTTCTCTACTAAATAAGAGAAGTCTGTCTCTCTCTCTCTCTCTGGCTTCAAGTGCTTAGTACAGTGCTCTGCACACAGTAAGCGCTCACTAAATACGATTGAATGAATGAATGAATGGCTTTCTGTCCCCAAGAGATGCTTCACTCAGCTCAGCATCCACGCTGGGAGGGGAAGTGGAGGGAGAGAAGAAAAGAGGAAGGGAAGGGTTGTATTGGGGTAGAAGACAGAGAGGGAAGAATCAGTGCTGAGTGACAAATCTACACCACACAGGACAGATCTTCAGAGGGCTTTGCACGGGTAGAGCCATCTAAACCGTGTTTCCAGGGAGGTGAATTAAATTTTGAAAAAATCAATAAAAGGGGATAGAAATGGGAACACTGGATAAAACTGCAAAAATCCCAAATCTAATTACCCTATAACTGACATCATAAGTTGTCATCTTACCCCCATCTTACCTCCTTCCCTTCCCCACAGCACCTGTATATATGTATATATGTTTGTACATATTTTTTACTCTATTTATTTTATTTGTACATATCTATTCTATTTATTTTATTAGTATGTTTGGTTTTGTTCTCTGTCTCCCCCTTTTAGACTGTGAGCCCACTGTTGGGTAGGGACTGTCTCTATATGTTGCCAATTTGTACTTCCCAAGCGCTTAGTACAGTGCTCTGCACATAGTAAGCGCTCAATAAATACGATTGATGATGATGATGATGATAAGTTGGACCTGGAGGTAGGGGTAGAAATGATTAAAAAAAAAAAAGGCCAAGAGCTAAATAACAGAAGAGGGCAGGTTGGGTATGAAAAAACAATAGTTCTAGGTCACATATTACCTTTCTGTCTTGTTGTGTGTCTTCACTGAGAAGCAAACCTCCGAGACAGGTTTTAGAAAGACATTAGTCTCAGCCTCCTTGCTCATCTCCCTGCTTATCTTTCCTCTCTCCAGTCCATTCTTTACCCCTGTTGCCTGGGTCATTTTTCTAAAGCATCATTCTGCACACATCTCTCCTCTCTTACAAAAAAACCCCCAAGGGTTGTGCTTCATCACATCCAATATAGAAACTCCAGCTAATTGACTCTAAAACACCCAATCATACCTACCCTTTCCTCCCACCACACCTCAATTTGCACTCCTTATTCCTCTCAAGCTATCCTATGTACCAAGGCTTTTTCTCCTCTCTCCCGCCACTGATCTCTCGCTCTCCCCCTCTCCCCTGCCTGAATACTTTCCCCTTTCCCACTATCTCCACCTTGAAAGCCCTTCTGAAAGCACATCCCTCCCTGATTAATCTCTCACAAGTGCCACTTCAGCCCTTCCGGGCCACCGAAGCACTTAAGAACTCACAACCCCCACAGAACTTATATTCATATTTTAGATGCTCGATTACTTCCAGTTAGGTGTTTGTCCCTCCTTAAGAAGCAGCGTGGCTTAGTGGGGAGGGCACAAGCTAAGGAGTCAGAAGGACCTGGGTTCGCCACTTGCCGGCTGTGTGACCGTGGGCAAGTCGCCTCACTTCTCTGGACCTCAGTTACCCCATCTGTAAAACGGGGATTAAGATTGTGAGCCCCATGTGGGACAGGGACTGCGTCCAAACTTGTATCGCCCTCAGCGCTTAGAACACTGCTTGGCGCGTGGTAAGCCCTTAACAAGTACCATAATTATTACTATGATTTGGACTGAAGGTGAGGTCTGTGTACATTCATTCCAGTATATTCTCCGAAGAGCTTGGTACAGCGCTGTGAGTGGAATAGGTGCTCAGTAACACTCAATCGTATTTACTGAGCGCACGGCACTGTATTAAGCTCTTCGGAGAATCCAATATAACAGAGTCGGTAGACGAGTTTCCCGCCCATGTCGAGTTGACGGTCTACAGGGGGATACAGGCAATATATATAAATTATGGCTGTGTACCTAAGTGCTGTGGGACAGAGGGAGGGGTGACCCAAGTGCAACGGTAATGCAGAAGGGAATAACGGAGCTCAACCCATCACTCTGCATTTCTCCCAAGCGCTTAGAACAGCGCTCGGCACAGAGCAAGCGCTGGACAAAGACCATCGTTGCGACTGTGTGTACCATCATATACGCAATTGCACACTACGATCCTATACCATCATCACTGTAATATTATACACTAAGCGCTTAGTACAGTGCTCTGCACACAGGAAGCGCTCAATAAATACGACTGAATGAATGAAATACGTGCTTGAAGCAGGGAACGCCGTCCATACTTGTTGATGGTGGCGTCTTCCGATTTTCATAGCTCTGGCTGCGGGAGTGACTTAATAATAATAATAATGGCATTTATTAAGCACTTACTATGTGCAAAGCACTGTTCTAAGCGCTGGGGAGGTTACGAGGTGATCAGGTTGCCCCACGTGGGGCTCACAGTCTTCATCCCCATTTTACGGATGAGGTAACTGAGGCACAGAGAAGTGAAGCGACTTGGCCAGTCACACAGCTGACCATTGGTGGAGCCGGGATTTGAACCCATGACCTCCGACTTGCCCAGTTGCTGGGCACCTGTGGTGGCATCTTTCTATTTTTCACGGCTCTGACCGCGGGAGTGGCTTCCCCCCAGCGTGGCTCAGTGGAAAGATCCCGGGCTTGGGAGTCAGAGGTCATGGGTTCGAATCCCGGCTCCGCCACCTGTCAGCCATGTGACTTTGGGCAAGTCACTTAACATCTCTGTGCCTCAGTTACCTCACCTGTAAAATGGGGATTAAGACTGTGAGCCCCCTGTGGGACAATCTGATCGCCTTGTATCTCGCCCAGCGCTTAGAACAGTGCTTGGCACATAGTAAGCGCTTAACAAATACCAAATTATTATTATCATTATTATTATTCCCCAGTTGCTGTGCAGGTGCCCCAGATGCCCATCCTGGAGGACCATATCTTCAACAGTAGAAGGCACGATGAGGGCAGGGGTGGGTGGGCTACAACGTTCTTGCCATCTCTTTAGGATTCCCTCCTTTGGGATGAGATTGGAGCCATCTTCATGCTTCCCAGATAACGTGATGGCCCGAAAAGGGCCGAACGATGTCTTTAGGGATTCATTCATTTGTATTTATTGAGCGCTTACTGTGTGCAGAGCACTGGACTAAGCACTTGGGAAGTACAAGTTGGCAACATCTAGAGACGGTCCCTACCCAACAGCGGGCTCACAGGCTAGAAGGGGGAGATAGACAACAAAACAAAACATATTAAAGTAAAATAAACATCCACTGGGCCTACTTCTTGGCTCATAGAGTCACTCATAGAGTCATCCACTGCTTCTTGGTTCACAGAGGTCTAACAAAGCAGGCTTCCTGGTTGATCTGGGAAGTCCCACGATTGGCATCGGATTGTAAAGGTCTCCCAACAACGGCCCGTATGGAATCTCAGGATTTGCCTTGAAGCCACCCAAGTGGATAGCGGGGAATGTCGAAACTGAGAAATCCTCCCTATAAATCACGGAGACGGGAATATCTGTACGTTGCATCGTGTGGGGTTGCTTTTTAAGGCTCAAGGAACATTTCACCTATTAGTAATGTCAGCTCGGGACTGGCACCACGGGTCACGAAGACTCGGGTTCGGCAACTAGAAGATTGTGGGTGCGGAAATAGGGCTGGAAAGAGTCAGCAGGATACTCTTTTCATGCAAGGTCCCACTGTGTGGGGATGTGCAGGGGCTTCTAGTTTTGCAGCAAGCTGCCTGGCCCTTTAATTGGATTTGCAAGTCATGATGCAGATTTCGGAAAGCTTCACTTGTGTGATTATGTTCCTAGATAACGGCGTTATTTCCTTATATTGTGCAATCAGCTAGCATTTCATTTATGTCTCTGCTGAATTCCGCCTACTTCCTTATCTCCCTTCTACTCTTCCTTCTTCTCCCCCTCCTCCCCTTCCCCATCCCCCTGTCTTACGTCCTTCCCCTCCCCATAGCACCTGTATATATGTTTGTACGGATTTATTACTCTATTTTATTTGTACATATTTATTCTATTTATTTTATTCTGTTAATATGTTTTGTTTTGTTGTCTGTCTCCCCCTTCTAGACTGTGAGCCCGCTGTCGGGTACGGACCGTCTCTATATGTTGCCAACTTGGACTTCCCAAGTGCTTAGTACAGTGCTCTGCACACAGTAAGCGCTCAATAAATACGATTGAATGAGTGAATGAATGATGAACCTATCTAACTTGTGTTTGTTCTTATTAGTGGGATGCTCGTATTCCAGAATCACCAAATAACTCTTGCTTGAACATACAGGTAAAATGGCAGGCCATTTCTATGAATTTGAAACGAGAAGAAGGCACACGAATATCACGAGCATCACATGAATAGGATAAAAAAAATATTTTCCCATCATAATATCATATAGAGAAGCAGCATGGCTCAGTGGAAAGAGCCCGGGCTTCAGAGTCAGAGGTCAGGGGTTCTAATCCCGGCTCCGCTGCTTGTCAGCTGTGTGACTTTGGGCAAGTCACTTAATTTCTCTGTGCCTCAGTTACCTCATCTGTAAAATGGGAATTAAGATTGCGAGCCCCACATGGGACAACCTAATCAACCTGTATCCCCCCAGTGCTTAGAACAGTGCTTTGCACATAGTAAGCACTTAACAAATACCATTATTGTTATTATCGTCTCTGTGCCTCAGTTCCCTTACCTGTAAAATGGGAATGAAGACTGTGAGCCCCATGTGGGACAACCTGATCACCTCGTATCCCCCCCAGCACTCAGAACAGTGCTTTGCACATAGTAAGCACTTAACAAATATCATCATTATTATTATTATATAAGTGAATTTCACCGTAAAGTTGACTCCACTCCCCCACCCGCCCCCGCAAAAAAACACAATTGAATTTGATTTTATCATAAATGGTCTGGTCAAAACGCACCAAAAAAAAGAAAATCAAAGAGCTAAATTGGAAATATCCTTGAAACGATAAAGAAACCCAAACCGTGAGGAGAAAGCAAATCCATTATGCTGATGACGATGGCATTTATTAAGCGCTTACTATTCTTCAGACACTGTTTTAAGTGCTGGGGTGGGTATGATTTCGTCAGGTCAGATGGGAGCCATCTGTCTCACCTTCAGGACGATACTGTGCAACGATGGTGACGGCTTGCCCTGCGTTCTTTAAAGCCGCTGCTGCTTGTTCATGTGTGGCAGATCTCAGGTCAACACTATTTACCTGCAAATCAGGCAGAAATTTAATCAGAGGTGAAATGATCGTATTGATTAGAAATCAGTATCGGATGCACTTTTACCATAGGGGCTGATTCAAAACCACTCTGGCGATCTTGTTGCCATCGGAAATTGTCTTGAGGAGTTGGACGCGGAAAGTGTTGCTTAGAAAAAATGAAATTCAAAGTGTAGATACGCATCAACTGAGTAATTATGGACTTACAGACAACTGATAACTGACTTTAAGCCTCTAAACGTTAAGCTCATTATGGACAGGGAACATGTCTACCAATCCCACTGGACTGTACTCTCCCAAGCCCTTAGTACAGTGTTCTGCACATAGTAAGCACTCGGTAAATACCTTTGATTATTGATTTAAGCATGTTTATCCCTTTCACCTCACATAGGCACATACCTACACTTACGCGACGATGGCATCTATTAAGTTCTTCCAAGAAGGGGTTTTCTAGAAAGTTGACAATTGTGCTAAATAATTTGCTTTCACTGCGTTCAAAATCAACACAATGTGGATTTAAGTACATTTTGTTTCACTTGGCAGCGGTTTCAGTTATTTGACCACTTGGATAAGATTAAAAAATGGACACATTTGTAAGAAAGCCATTTTCTTTACTTATGAATTTCTACTATTCCTCATGAGCACTTCATAAGAGCAGATGAACTTGAACCATTTACACTAACATTGCAAACGATCACACTCTCCTGTAGATGCTTGGAAGATTCCTGGATGCAGTGAAAGATTATATCACATCACCTTATCGTTTACTAAGAGAACTGTTACATAAAACCCTTTCAATTAATTAGCCCTTCATTTTTCTAAAGATGCGTCATCATTTTAGGAAAGATAGGGATGACCATCCATTTTTTCAGCCAAAATGATGTTAAACAGCAATCACAGGGGGAGTTAAAATTTATACAGGGCTTTTTCCTCTTCATTAAATTTTAAAATATATATTTATATACATTTTACTCGTGGTTACTGTGGAAGATTCTCAGAGGAATCAAACTGCGAGAATAGTCGAGTCACAATGCATAAATAGCCCTGCTGAGAACATAAAGACTACTTACCTCAGCAGAACAAATCAGGCGTCGGAAAAATTTGGTTTTTCAGAAGTTTTACAAGTCTCTCAAAAGGGTAATGGAATTTTAACAGGAGGTGTGAAAGCAGAGACTGATGAATTCACAAATTCTCCAAGCTCTCCCCCTCACTTCCCGAATCCCATCCCACCCCCATAGCCATATCCTTATCCTTCTTGGCTGCCTCTCAAGAGGAGATCTTCAGTCTGCTTGCAAAATTCCTCCCCTTCCATCCACGCCTCTGACCTCATCCCTTCTCACCTACTAAAAACACTTGCACCCTCTCTTCTTTCCCTCCCTGATTGCCATCTTCATCAGTTGGCTCACTCTCAGAAGGCTCCTTCTGTTCTGCCTTGAAACGCACCCGTGTCGTCCCTATTTTAAAGAAATCCCAAAAAACTTCCCTGGACCGCAAGGCATCATCTAGCCCTCCTCGCATTCCTGTCCAATAAACTCCTTGAGTGGGGTGTAGACACCCACGGTCCCCACTTCCAACTTGAATCTCTACAATCCAGTTCCCAACTCCTTCACTCCGGTGAGGCCTCTCTCTCCAAAGTCTCTAACGACCCCATCCTTGCCAAATCTATTCCCTACTAATTCTCCTCCACCTCTCCTCTGCCTTTGACACGAGGATCAGTCCTTCTCCTGGAAACTCTTGAGATTTTGGGGACTGCAGAAGCCTCCAATCCATGCAAGTTACATTGATCCTTTATCTACTCACTCGTTCCTATCCTCGTTCCTTTCTGGAATTCATTTTTTCCCACAGCTATTAATAATAGCGATAATTATGGTTTTTGGTAAACGCGCACTATGCGGCAAGCACTGTTCTAAGCGCTTGGGTAGATACAAGGTAATGAGGTTGTCCCACGTGGGGTTCACAGTCTTAATCCCCATTTTACAGATGAGGTGACTGGGGCACAGAGAAGTTAAGTGGCTTGCCCAACGTCACCCAGCAGACAAGTGGCAGAACCGGAATTAGAACCAACTTCCTTTGACTTCCAAGCCCGGGCTCTTTCCACTAAGCCACGCTGCTTTCCATCTTGTGCTCTCACATACCAACATTACTCAAATGTGCTGGTTATGGGCTATAGTATGCATGTATTCTCAATGTTAGCCTTTTAATAGTTATGCTGAATTCATCTAGGTCAGATTCCTTCAGTTTATAATACAAATATGCATTAATGTAACCCATGCCCCATCCATGATCTGCGTCCCGCACTCCAGTTAAGCCCATTTCCTGAACAGTAAAGAAACGTTTAGTTGTTAAATCCTACCGATATAATTCGATCTCCTTTCCTTAGCTCTCCGCTGAGGTCAGCTGGGCCTCCAGCTAGGATAAAAGAAATAAAAATCCCTTCTCCGTCTTCTCCTCCTACAATGTTAAAACCGAGGCCTGTCGATCCACGGTGGAGGACAACTTTTCGAGGTTCCCTGAAAATGGAAACACCAGGCATTTCAGAAATCAGTCACTTAAACATGGCATTTTTTGTAAATTGATCTAAACCTTCACGTCTCTGTGCCTCAATTTCCTCGTTTGTGAAATGCTGATTAAGACTGTGGGCCCTATGTGGGACCTGGACTGTGTCCAACTCGATTAGCTTCTATCTACCCCAGCACTTAGTACAGTGCCTGGCACATAGTAAGAACTTAAATCCAAGAGCTTAGTACAGTGCTCTACACATAGTAAGCGCTCAATAAATAAGCCTGACTGAATGAATGAAATACCCATAAAAAAACCCCCAACAAACCCAATTCAGGATCACAGGTGTACCTGCATTTAAATTCTTAAATGTAATTATCACTTAAGTCCAGCTGTGACTCTGTACTCCCTGTGGGCACTGATATGTCTACCAACTTTGTTGTAGACACAGTATGAGCACTTAGTACAGAGGTCTACGCACAATGAAAATTCAATAAATACCATTGGCTGTCAACTGAAAATGCTACACATTCACTTCCTCTAAGCACAGCACAAATTATGAAAGCCAGGCACAAAAGGCAATCTACACAGAGTGCCTATTAATAATAACAATAATAATAATGTTGGTATTTCTTAATATTAATAATAATGATGGCATTTATTAAGCTCTTACTATGTGCAAAGCACTGTTCTAAGCGCTGGGGAGGTTACAAGATGATCACGTAGTCCCACGGGGGGCTCACAGTCTTCATCCCCATTTTACAGATGAGGTAACTGAGGCACAAAAAATCGAGTGATTTGCCCAAAGTCACACAGGGGACAAGTGGTGGAGCCGGGATTAGAATCCACGACCTCTGACTCCCAAGCCCGGGCTCTTTCCACTAAGTTGAGGGGGAAATCTGAGCAAGAGTCGGCAACCGGAGAGATGAGAAAGAGGGTAATGAATATGGGAGATTGAGGGGATGGAGTGGGAGAAGAGAATGGGTAATTTAGGAGGAAGAGAGCCGACCAAATGCTTTAAAGCCAATGATAGGACTTTCTCGATGTCGAGAGGAACGGGCAGCCATTGGAAACTTGCTGGGAGACGTGTGCAGAATCATATTTAAAAAAATCCAGAGACTGGATTAGAACCCAGATTCCCTGACTCCCAGACTCAAATTAAGGGCGAGGAGTACAAGAAATTAAGTTTATAACCACCTTTCCCATAACACAATCAATCGTATTCATTGAGCACTCACTGTGTGCACAGCACTGTACTAAGCGCTTGGGAAGTACAAGTTGGCAACATACAGAGATAGTCCCTACCAAACAGTGGGCTCACAGTCTAGAAGGGGGAGACAGAGAACAAAACCAAACATATTAAAAAAATAAAATAAATAGAATCGATATGTAAGTAAAATAAAAAAATAAATGGAATAATAAATATGTACAAACATATATACATATATACAGGTGCTGTGGGGAAGGGAAGGAGGTAAAACGGGGGGATGGAAGGGGGGTCGAGGGGGAGAGGAAGGAGGGGACTACTCAGTGCCTCAATTACCTCATCTGTAAAACGAGGATTAAATCCTACTCCTTCTTACTTGGCCACATGTGGGACAGGGATTGTGCCTAAACTTGCCTTATAACCGCCCTAGTGCTTAGAACAGTGCTTGGCACATAGTAAGTGTTCAACAAGTACCATAGAAGTGGGGGGCAAGGTGCACACACAAGGCTTGTGTTCTTGCAAAAAACCCACTTTAAGGATTACTTGCGGTGAGGAAGTCGCTGTGTGCCTGAAGCTGGGTGTATGCACACAACCACTTCTTCCAAAAACCTGTCACACTGTAAATCAGAGACATGACTGTTATTGGAAGAATGCTCCCTCATTCTGCCACCATGTTCTCAATTCACAGCCAAGATTCTTGAAAGCGAATGTAAGTGAACTGAGGAGCAGTGTGGCCTAGTAGCACGAGTCAGGGGATCTGGGTTCTAATCCACCCTCTGCCAACTGCCTGCAATATGACTTGGGGCAAGGCAAGCTTCTCTTGTGCCTCAGATTCCTCATCTGTAAAATGGGAATTTAGTGCCTGTTTTCCCTCCTACTTAGACTATGAGCCCCATGTGGGATAGGGACTGCATCCGACCTGATTAACTTGTCACAGTGCTGGACACATAATAATAATAATAGCATTTGTTAATAATAATAATAATAATGATGGCATTTATTAAGCGCTTACTATGTGCAAAACACTGTTCTAAGCGCTGGGGAGGTTACAAGGTGATCAGGTTGTCCCCCGGGGGGCTCACAGTCTTAATCCCCATTTTGCAGATGAGGGAACTGAGGCCCAGAGAAGTGAAGTGACTTGCCCAAAGTCACCCAGCTGACAAGTGGCGGAGCCAGGATTTGAACTCCACATAGTATTTGCACATAGGATTTGCTCTGCACGTAGTAAGCGCTCAATAAATACGATTGATTGATTGATTTGAACCCATGACCTCTGACTCCAAAGCCCAGGCTCTTTCCACTGAGCCACGCTGCTTCCCCATGCACTTACTATGCGCTTACTATGTGCAAAGCACTGTTCTAAGTGCTGGGGGGGGGATACAAGGTGATCACGTTGTCCCACGTGGGGCTCACAGTTTTAATCCCCATTTTACAGATGAGGGAACTGAGGCCCGGAGAAGTTAAGTGGCTTGCCCAAGGTCACACAGCAGACAAGTGGCGGAGCCGGGATTCGAACCCTTGACCTTTGACTCCCAAGCCCGGGCTCTTTCCATTGAGCCACGCTGCTTCTCTAGGTGGTAAGTACTAACAAATATAATAATAATGCTAACAATAAAGATAATAAAAATGGATCTCACTTTCATCCTATAAAAAAAAAAAGGAGAAACTTATCACAGCGACCTCTGGTTATGTGTGCTTCCTAAGTGATTAACAAGCAAACGGGCAAATCACAATTGCGGTGCAGGAAGAGCAGCAGTTCAGGGCCAATCTAGGCCTCGTACTAAAACACGAATTATAAAATGAAAATATGTAGCTCCGTGAAACGCATCTGATAGTGAGTGATATGAAAACAGCTATACGGAGGGAGATTTGGCTGTCTGGAGCAGCTGCATTTTTCGGGAGTCCTCAGGGAAAAACACACGGAGCAGCACAGTCCCCTAATGCAGCATCTAGTTACGAAGGTCAGGCTAACTGCGGGGAGATGAATCTGCTGCCATCTCTGTACCGCACAGCCTTCTCTATTAAGATCAATCAATCAATCAATCGTATTTATTGAGCGCTTACAGTGCAGAGCACTGTACTAAGCGCTTGGGAAGTACAAGTTGGCAACATATAGAGACAGTCCCCACCCAACAGTGGGCTCACAGTCTAAAAGAGACGAATAGGCCCCACTGGGCCTATTAAGATAAGCACTAGATTATACAAACATACATACGATCATACAAACTACATTAGATGAGAAACTCAGAATCCGGGAGTGTCTTGAAACTATCAACTTTTAGCAAGAAAGAAAAACGGGAACCAATAAATGAGGGATCCAGAGTAATCACTGATGGTTTTTTTTCTGATTTGATCACTTTAATCACCTAGACTAAACCTTAAGTAGTCATTCTCATCCATGCCTGGAAGATTCTACTCATCATCTTCATCAATCGTATTTATTGAGCGCTTACTGTGTGCAGGGCACTGTACTAAGCGCTTGGGAAGTACAAGTTGGCAACATATAGAGACAGTCCCTACCCAACAGTGGGCTCACAGTCTAAAAGAGACGAATAGGCCCCACTGGGCCTATTAAGATAAGCACTAGATTATACAAACATACATACGAACATACAAACAAACTACATTAGATGAGAAACTCGGAATCCGGGAGTGTCTTGAAACTATCAACTTTTAGCAAGAAAGAAAAACGGGAACCAATAAATGAGGGATCCAGAGTAATCACTGATGGTTTTTTTTCTGATTTGATCACTTTAATCACCTAGACTAAACCTTAAGTAGTCATTCTCATCCATGCCTGGAAGATTCTACTCATCATCTTCATCAATCGTATTTATTGAGCGCTTACTGTGTGCAGGGCACTGTACTAAGCGCTTGGGAAGTACAAGTTGGCAACATATAGAGACAGTCCCCACCCAACAGTGGGCTCACAGTCTAAAAGAGAAGAATAGGCCCCACTGGGCCTATTAAGATAAGCACTAGATTATACAAACATACATACGAACATACAAACTAGATTAGATGAGAAACTCGGAATCCGGGAGTGTCTTGAAACTATCAACTTTTAGCAAGAAAGAAATACGGGAACCAATAAATGAGGGATCCAGAGTAATCACTGACGTTTTTTTCTGATTTGATCACTTTAATCACCTAGACTAAACCTTAAGTAGTCGTTCTCATCCATGCCTGGAAGATTCTACTCATCATCATCATCAATCGTATTTATTGAGCGCTTACTGTGTGCAGGGCACTGTACTAAGCGCTTGGGAAGTACAAGTTGGCACCATATAGAGACAGTCCCTACCCAACAGTGGGCTCACAGTCTAAAAGACTCACACAGAGATACTCACACAGAGGTAAATTAACATAGCTCCTGGGTCACTGTAGACATGATGCTTTCAAGCTGGTGCAAGAAACACACATTCATTCAATCGTATTTATTGAGCGCTTAACTGTGTGCAGAGCACTGTACTAAGCACTTGGGAAGTACAAGTTGGCAACATATAGAGACGGTAGTTGTTTGTACATCAAGCCAATACAGGGATAACATACAAACTATTTGCAAGCATATACAAATGAACTGAACCAAGAGGTTAAGCATTTTGGGGTAGAAAGACTGAGACCTCGGTTTAAGAGGGATTCATAAAGCTCGATATTACTGGCCCCTTTACTGCTAACATGAACTTTTTTGTCCTGCTGTTATCCGCTCGAAGCCCATATGCCTAACTGTTCAAAAGTTTCTTCGTTCAAGTTTTATAGCCATCTGAAGACTTTAATACTTGGATTAAAACCTATCAAGTAAATGCCTCCCTTATGGGAATGCCCTGAAATTGCAGGTGAAATACCTTTTAATATTGGTGCACTTGAAATCTGCCAGTCACTGCCATGAATCTGAGTACCTTCCAATACAGGGATAACATACAAACTATTTGCAAGCGTATACAAATTAACTGAACCAAGAGTTTAAGCATTTTGGGGTAGAAAGACTGAGACCTCGGTTTAGGAGGAATTCATAAAGCTCGATATTACTGGCCCCTTTACTGCTAACATGAACTTTTTTGTCTTGCTGTTATCCGCCTGAAGCCCATATGCCTAACTGTTCAAAAGTTTGTTCGTTCAAGTTTTATAGCCATCTGAAGACTTTAATACTTGGATTAAAACCTATCAAGTAAATAATAATAATAATAATAATAATGGCATTTATTAAGCGCTTACTATGTGCAAAGCACTGTTCTAAGTAAATGCCTCCCTTATGGGAATGCCCTGAAATTGCAGGTGAAATACCTTTTAATATTGGTGCACTTGAAATCTGCCAGTCACTGCCAAGAATCTGAGTACCTTCCAATACAGGGATAACATACAAACTATTTGCAAGCATATACAAATGAACTGAATCAAGAGTTAAAGCATTTTGGGGTAGAAAGACTGAGACCTGGGTTTAGGAGGAATTCATAAAGCTCGATATTACTGGCCCCTTTACTGCTAACATGAACTTTTTTGTCCTGCTGTTATCCGCTCGAAGCCCATATGCCTAACTGTTCAAAAGTTTCTTCGTTCAAGTTTTATAGCCATCTGAAGACTTTAATACTTGGATTAAAACCTATCAAGTAAATGCCTTCCTTATGGGAATGCCCTGAAATTACAGGTGAAATGCCTTTTAATATTGGTGCACTTGAAATCTGCCAGTCACTGCCAAGAATCTGAGTACCTTCCAATACAGGGATAACATACAAACTATTTGCAAGCATATACAAATGAACTGAACCAAGAGTTTACGCATTTTGGGGTAGAAAGACTGAGACCTCGGTTTAGGAGGAATTCATAAAGCTCGATATTACTGGCCCCTTTACTGCTAACATGAACTTGTTTGTCCTGCTGTTATCCGCCTGAAGCCCATATGCCTAACTGTTCAAAAGTTTGTTCGTTCAAGTTTTATAGCCATCTGAAGACTTTAATACTTGGATTAAAACCTATCAAGTCAATGCCTCCCTTATGGGAATGCCCTGAAATTGCAGGTGAAATGCCTTTTAATATTGGTGCACTTGAAATCTGCCAGTCACTGCCAAGAATCTGAGTACCTTCCAGGGAAAAATACTTAACATTATACGTAGTCTGAGAATGAGGAAAGGGGAAAGATGTGTGGAGAGGGCTGGGTCACACTGGAAGGACAGGGGAGTTGAGATTAATAACCACTTAGGATTTAATGAATCTACTCCCTTTACCCAAGCATAACCAGAAACTGGCATTTCCATCCCCTTCGCCAATTCCGGTTGAAAGTTTGCAAATTTACATTATGAATTTCTTATGCACAGTCTAGAAGGGGGAGACAAGCAAAACAAAACAAAACATGTGGACGGGTGTCAAGTCGCCAGAACAAATAGAAGTAAAGCTAGATGCACATCATTAACAAAATATGTATGTATGTCCTGTATATATGTTTGTACGTATTTATTACTCTATTTATTTGTACATATTTATTCTATTTATTTTATTTTGTTAATATGTTTTGTTTTGTTGTCTGTCTCCCCCTTCTAGACTGTGAGCCCGCTGTTGGGTAGGGACTGTCTCTCTGTTTCCAACTTGGACTTCCCAAGCTGGTGCTCTGCACACAGTAAGCGCTCAATAAATACGACTGAATGAATGAATGCACAAACAATAAAATAAATTTACGAGAAAGAACTGTTCAGGACATTTTCTTTGGTCAAGAAAACTCGAGATGTTCCACCCCCCTCCTCCCACCTCAACTTCAAGATATTAAAACCACCTCATCCAGCTCAGATTAGGGTACCTTGCAAAGTACCGTATTTAATAATAATGATGGTATTTGTTAAGCGCTTACTATGTGCAAAGCACTGTTCTAAGCGCTGGGGGGGATACAAGGTGACCAAGCTGTCCCACGTGGGGCTCACAGTCTTAATCCCCATTTTTACAGATGAGGGAACTGAGGCACAGAGAAGTGAAGTGACTTGCCCAAAGTCACCCAGCTGACAATTGGTAGAGCTGGGATTTGAACCCCTGACCTCTGACTCCGAAGCCCGGGCTCTTTCCACTGAGCCATGCTGCTTCTCACAAATAACGGAATGATCTGTCCGTATTCTTTATCTGCACTGATTTTCCAATTGCCGTGTAGATAGATGCTTCTTAAACCCAGAGTTTGAACCTCCAGGAAGAGCATCAGGGCCCTCTGAGTTCCGAACAGCCGTTGGGTGGTAGCAGCGGTGGCAACAATAGAGAACATTAAAGAAGCAGCGTGGCTCAGTGGAAAAGAGCCCGGGCTTTGGAGTCAGAGGTCATGGGTTCAAATCCAGGCGCTCTGCCAGCTGTCAGCTGTGTGACTTTGGGCAAGTCACTTAACTTCTCTGTGCTTCAGTTACCTCACCTGTAAAATGGGGATTAAGTCTGTGAGCCCCCCGGGGGACAACCTGATCACCTTGTAATCTCCCCAGCGCTTAGAACGGTGCTTTGCACATAGTAAGCGCTTAATAAATGCCATCATTATCATCATCACCATCAACAATAGCAGCTGCTCACTTTGGAGCCCACTGTTGGGTAGGGACTGTCTCTATATGTTGCCGACTTGTACTTCCCAAGCGCTTAGCACAGTGCTCTGCACACAGTAAGCGCTCAATAAATACGATTGATTGATTGATTTGGAGGGTAAAAGTTGCTTGAGCTGACCTCGTCCACTTTCTGGGCCCTTTCCCTACCGTTCACGCCACTATAATCTGTACTGCCAAAGTGAGCAAACCACCAGTGGAACAAAACAGGCCTGTTCATTGGGCCTAGTTCTGAACACCTTATTCTCCACAGCCAAGCTGGACGATGCAACATGCCCGGCATGGAGGGGTTAGAGAAAACCTCCTTCTTTTGGGAAACTGCCCACTCAAATAGCAAACATCATCTGAAGTCCTAGAAACCGTCATTCACCAATTGCTGTTTGCAGATGACTGGGCCCTAGAAATCGTGCACCCCCAAAAGACAGGCAACTGTAAACTGTAAATTTTTATTTCAGCCCATTCTCTTTTCTCAGACTACCCATAGGTTTGATTCCCTGTTGGATACAGACCAATTCTCAAACCACTGGATTTTAAGCAAACATTCCCAATATTGGGATCCCCGACGTCCTCCATTCGGCAACAACGAAATAAGAACCAGATGAGGGAGGACCAAGCACTGCCTGCTCTTGAGAGGGTCACTCAGAGACCATTTGTTCCACAGCCACAGTCCTTATCCCAACTAATCACCACACATTGTATGCGGTTGGGCCAAGGGGACTGGCAAAGGAGAGTGAGTAGCTCACTACAGACCACAACCCCATCTACAAAAACACCCCAAGTACATATAAAATCACTCCCTAACTGGAGTGTGCTTTAAAGGCTCTATTCTGGGTCCCCTTCTCGTCTCAATTTACATTCACTCGCTTGGGAAACTCGCCTCCTCCCATGGCTTCAACTGCCTCCTCTTTGTAGAGGATTCCCAAAGCTACCTTTCCTGCTTTGGTCTTTCTCCTTCCTAGCAATTGCACATTTTCTCCTGCTTCCAGGACGGAGCTGCACGGGTATTTCGGTAACATTTCAAACACAATATGTGCCAAACGGAACGCCTCAACTCCCTAATTTTCTCCTCCAACTAACTTACCGATCCCAGTGGAGAGCAACTACCATTCTTCCTATCTCTCGAGCCCACCACCTCGGCATTTATCCTTTACTTCCGCCTCTCTTTCAACCTCCCCCTACGTTAATTTTGCTGCCAAATCTTGTCGGTTCTTCCTGCACCCTATTTACAGACTCCATCCAAGCACCTACCACGTTTCACTCTGCATCACTCTCCTTGTTGATTTCCCTGCTCTAGTCTTCCCTTTCATCCACTCTTCACTCTGTTGCTCATCTCCATTTTCTCCTTTTGGCACGTCTCCCCACTCCTCTCTGCATCAAGCAGAATCTCCTGGCCATTAACTTTCAGGCACTCAATCGGCTCTCGCCTTCCTATTTATCCATTCTTCTCTTCCACATCACTACTGGCTTCAGAGCTCTCCATCACCTTGCCCCTTCTTACCTCACCTCCCTTCACTCCTTCTACAGCCCAGCCCGCACGCTGTCTCACTGTGCCTCGTTCTCACCTGTCCCGCTGTCAACCCCTAGCCTGGAATGCCCTCCTCCTCAAATCCACCAAACTAGCACACTATCCCCCATCAAAGCCCTACTGAAACCTCACCCCCTTTAGGCCTTACCAGATTAAGCCCCCCTTTTCCTCTGTCCCCCCCTCAAATCACCCTGACTCGCTCCCATATCACCCTGACTCGCTCCCTTTGATCTACCGCCCCTCCCCGCCCCATAGCACTTCTGTATATATGTACATATTTATAATTATAATCCTATTTATTGTTATTAATGATGTGTATAGATCTATAATTCTTTTTATTCATAATGACGCTACTGAAGCACGTTTTCTTGTTTTGATGTCTGTCTTCCCTCTTCTAGATTGTGAGCTCATTGTGGGCAGGAATCATCTCTATTTGTTGCTGAACTGTACTTCCCAAGCACTTAGTACAGTGCTCTGCACACAGTAAGTACATAATAATAATGATGATGGTATTTATTAAGCGCTTGCTATTTGCAAAGCACTGTTGTAGGCGCTGGGGAGGTTACAAGGTGATCAGTTTGTCCCACGGGGGGCTCACAGTCTTAATCCCCATTTTACAGATGAGGTAAGTGGGGCACAGAGAAGTGAAGTGACTTGCCCAAAGTCACACAGCTGACAACTGGCGGAGTTGGGATTTGAACCCAGGACCTCTGACTCCAAAGCCCGTGCTCTTTCCACTGAGCCACGCTGCTTCTCAATTGAAATACGACTGAATGAATGAATAAATGAGTAAGCATCTGGGTACTCGCACAGCCACGTAGCATATATGTGCCTATCTTTAGACTATAATATTGGCTCCTATCTGCATTTTACTTTAGGGTCTGTCTACCCTGCTAAATTGTTAGCTCCTCGTGGGCAGGAATCATGTTTACCAATTTTATTGTCCTCTTCCAAGCACCCAGTACAGTGCTCTTACTGTTTCAGCAGCATTAAGAAAGCCAACCCCGGTGTTCTGCTCAATGAGAAGCAGCGTGGCTCAGTGGAAAGAGCCCGGGCTTTGGAGTCAGAGGTCATGGGTTCCAATCCCAGCTCCGCCACTTGTCAGCTGGGTGACTTCGGGCAAGTCACTTCACTTCTCTGGGCCTCAATTACCTCGTCTGTAAAATGGGGATTAAGTCTGTGAGCCCCACGCGGGACAACCTCATCATCATCAATCGTATTTATTGAGCGCTTACTGTGTGCAGAGCACTGTACTAAGCACTTGGGAAGTACAAGTTGGCAACATATAGAGACAGTCTCTACCCAACAGTGGGCTCAATTACCTTTTATCTACCCCAGTGCTTAGATCAGTGCTTGGCACATAGGAAGCGCTTAATAAATGCCATCATTATTATTTATTATTTTGTGAAAGAGCTGAGGCTACAGAAGTGTCTGCTGCCGAAATTCCTCAGAGATATTGTTCCATGGTCTCAAGACGTAATTGCTATCCTGACCAACTCTCTGGACACCTACCAAGGGAGAGACAGAAATTCCGCTGGCTATTACACCGGGCCACTGACTAGCCCTTAGAGGTATACAATACTGTCTCTGATCAGAGGGGAAAGGAAAGATATTCTACCATGGCAATAAACGTGATTCAAAATACATGACCAAACACAGATATGTACCAAGAATTAAATATCTTTTCTATTTACTGCACATAACGTACTTAAGTTTAAAGGTGTTATCTTTCATTCAGCCAAAAGGCAGAAGTAGCAAAGGTATTATCTAAGTTTTTACTATGTGTCATGCACCAAGCACTGGAATAAATACATTTAGACCATGGTCCTGTTCCACTACGGTCTCCACAACCTAAATGGGATCAGACAGACACACAGATCAACATCAGTGGAAAGCTAAATAAGTTACACAGAAAACAACGTAAAACAAAGCCGTTAAACATAGTTCTTGGGGGGAGAAATTCTCACAGACCTTGCCTCCTGACAGTCTACACCAAATAGACCTGCCATTATCTAGACTAAACTGAAATGGGCTCCAATTCCCCCTATTCAAGAGAAAGGAGGGTGATTAAAGCAAATTAAATTTTGTAGTGCTAGCAAGTGAGAGAGCAACTGAAAGGGGAGATTGCTACGTAAATATAACTACATATATTTAATATGTGCATCCTTAAGATCAAGTCTTAAGACCTGGGAACTAGTGTTGCCTAGTGGATAAAGAACAGGCCTGGAAGCCATGACCCGAGTTCTAACCTAGCTCCACTACTTGCGTGTTGTAAGACCTTGGGATAGTCACTTCATTTCTTCATGCCTCAGTTAGCCCCTCTGTAAAATGGGGATTAAAACTGTGAGTCCCATGTGGGACATGAAAAATGTCCAACCTGATTAGCTTGTGCCTACCCCAGTGTCTAGTATAGTGCCTGGCACATAGGGAATGCTTAAATACCATTTAAAAAAAAGGTGGTCTTATGTTTGAATGAACTGCTTTGACAAATAAAGTCAAGATTTGGTGAAAGAAAATCTTGAACTTTGGCCCCCTTTTAGTGGGAATCACTGAAGAAAATGTTTAAGGGTCTGTAGCAACACAATGGACAAATGAACAATGAATGAACCTTCAACCTGCACCCCTCCCTCACGTGTCCCCCCCACCGAGTCAAGCCCCCATACAATTCTAGTTAACCTTCAAGTGAATATGGATTTTTAGATACTAACCTGGTAATTTCATCATCTCCAAGCATCCCTTTGGAAACTGGGGAATATCTGGATGGTGATGTTGGTGTTTGCCCCAAGTAGGTAGACGGACTGACATGGTTATCCACGGCCTGAGAATAAGCTTTCAAAAATAACAAACACGCACACTTCAGTTGATGAAATCACTCCACTATAGATGCAATATAATGTCTACTTTAAAGCTGACTTGGTATAATCACCCATTTATCATTTACCTGATTAAAAACAACATGCACAATAACCAACAAATGTTCTTCAATTTGGTTAACTGTCAAAGAAAGTGAAATTAGATCAGAGTTCTGATAGGTCACTTTCACGGAAAGCACATCTGATGACAAATCTGCTATTCCCGGAATCACAGAAGCTCTTGAAGGATTTCTTTCAGAAGTGTAATATAAAACTGTTCCTAGCTCCAGTGAGCCGAATTCTTATAAAAACGCCATCTTGCCTGTACCAAATGGAAAATGCCACTATAAAAAAACGGGTGGCCCGGGCCACTAACACAAATTGGGTATCTATGAAAATTACAGCTTCGGGAAATGGAAATTTCATCCATATTGAATAAATACAAGCCTTTAAATATCTATATTGGCCTTTCACGAGGGCCATGTTGTCTAATGGACGTTTCTATCACAGTCAAATTGGGTTATCACACAACCTTTTCTTCCTCGCCCTCATTTATTTCCAGACAGGCAGCCTGTACACCAAATAATGATAATAATGATGGCATTTGTTAAGCGCTTACTATGTGGGAGGCACCGTTCTCATTGTGGAAACTTTCACACTCTCCGGCAGCTCCCTCCAGTTCCACTGCCGCCCTCCCTAGCCCTTCGATGACCTTTGCTGGAAAAATTCACTGGGTGTGAACTCACTAAAATACCCCCCTTTCTCTGAACTGCATCTTCTCCTCACTAAAATACCTCCCTTTCTCTGGTTTCCTCCTTCGCAGCTGTCTCTCAAGCAGTCTTCCATGCGCTCTCTACAGCGGCCCTTTCTAGGTTTCGCCTCTGACCTCATTCCGTCTCACCCTCGAAAGATGCTTGGCCCTACTCCTCATCCACCTTACTGCTCTCTATTTTCTTCTGCTCAAATGGCTTCTTGCTCTCCATCGTCTTCAAAGATGCTCAAGTGTCCTCGGTACTAAACATGCCTTCACTGGATTTCACTGGCACCCCTAGCCATCCCTCCCACTCCTGTCAAGCTTCCGGAATGCTCACTGCTTTTCTCGTTGCCTCGCCGCCCAATTTCTACTCAATTCCCTGCGAATTGAGGTTTTCAAACCATTCAATCCACTGAGAATGCCAGTTCCAAGGCCACGAACGGCCTCCTCGAAGTCAAGTCCAGTAGGCTCTACTCTATCCTACTCCTTGGCTTCTCTGCAGCCCGACACCGCACAGAAGGATCCGTTCCCTTCTCGGGATATTTTTAATCCTTCATGTAGCTGACCTGGTCCTCACTTGATTCTCTTATTATACTGACAACTCCTCCAGTCTCACTTCTTGACAACTCTTCCCACTTCCCACCTCTCATTAATATAAATACCGAAACGACTGACTTGAAAGGGATTTTATAGTTTGATGATCAAAGGGCAGAAGGACAGAGTTTGCATATCACAACCTTAGAAATTAGATGGTCACTGGCATTATTAATGGCGGGTGAGCCTCAAAGCTGGCACACAGAAATTTATACATCAGGGCTACAATATTATTATTAATGGACACCATTTAAGGAGAATGAACGGGAGAGATAATTGCAGCAATTTAAAGAAAGTGCCATTCATAAAGCCCGTCATAAGCTTAAATATTATTACAACAGTCAGTGCTTTCGCTTGTACAGAATGAGCAGAGGAAATCAATATTGGCAAACGTTTCCAGATAAAATGAATAAGACATGAGGATAAATCAGTTGCAGTATAAGTAACTGAGGCATAAGATTCATTAAGAGATGAATCAGAATTTAAATAGAGCTGGGAAAACCTAACCAAGAACAGCTAGGGAATATCAGTAGTCTAAGCTTATTGTGGGCAGGTAACATGTCTATCAACAATGTTGAACTGCACCCTCCCAAGCGCTTAGTACACTGCTCTGCACACAGTGAGGGCTCAGTAAATAAACTGATTGATTGATAGTGGAGAATCATAAAAATTTCAAACATCAAGACTGACTGAATTGGAAAAAAAAAAAAGCCAGAATAGCTAGGAGCAGATTAACCACACTGTAAGGGTTTTTAAGGGTGGAAAAGTCATACCAATTTTTAGAAGTCATACCAATGAAAGAAAAAACCCGCAAGGTCTAGATACAAAGGAGGGGTCCAGATATGAAATATAATGGAAATGCAAAGGACATTCAATATCTTGCCGGTAACCATAATTCGCATTTTTCAAGATAACTCTGGTGCAAATACCTAAGAACCAATTTCCTCGAGATCAGAGTTTGAAAGTCAGCCATTAATCCATGTTATAAGCCCCTCGTAAAATACAGTCCTAACCGGAATAAGTGGCTTTGAAGTCCTAAGGCAGGCTGTTCCGCATTTGGAAAAGACAGACTCTCTAGGGGCCAGATTCTCCTAGAAATGCACACGCTGGCACTACATCCAACTCTCAAATACGGAAAACAGGGTGGTTTGGGGGGCCTTTTTTTGTTCTGTTCTTATGGTATCTGTTAAGTGCTTGCTATGTGCCACGCGCTGCACAAGATAATTAGGTTGGACACCGTCCATGTTCCACATGGGGCTCACTGTCTTTAGATGAGGTAACTGAGGCACAATCAATCAACAGAATTTACAGGAGAAGTTAAGTAACTTGCCCAAGGCCACACAGCAGACACAATGTTCACATGGACGCAATGTTTCCCAAAATACCTGATTTCCAAGGAAACAGAGCTCCTTATAAAGTCAAATAGGACCCCACAAATCATAAGGGTCCTTATGTCTGTATGCATATATATATATATATATATATATATATATATATATATATATATATATATATATATATTCACACACACACACACACACACATATATATGTATATATATATATATATCCTGCATATATGTATATATGTTTGTACATATTTATTGCTCTATTTATTTATTTATCTTACTTGTGCATATCTATTCTATTTATTTTATTTTGTTAATATGTTTTGTTTTGTTCTCTGTCCCCCCCTTCTAGACTGTAAGCCCACTGTTGGGTAGGGACCGTCTCTATATGTTTCCAATTTGTACTTCCCAAGCGCTTAGTACAGTGTTCTGCACACAGTAAGTGCTCAATAAATACGATTGATTGATTGATTGATTGCTTATGGTGTTTGGACTGTCTGGACGGGCTATTGTTGGGACCGTCCCAGCAGTCACTTCCTCAGAGGAGCTTAGGGATGCTCTGCTTAGTGTCCCCAGGATGGATTAAGGACTTTGAGCCACAGCTGATTTGTCTTCCCTTCTCAACAGAGTAAAATTAAATCACCAATCAAGCGATCCAAGCTAAAACGAGACCCTTCTCAGCATCGATACTGACATCAAAATTAATCAGTGGCACTGAGTTAGTGCTACTGTGTGCCGAGCACTATACTATTTACTTGGGAATGTTCAATACAATAAAGTTGGTAGGTATGATCCCTGACCAGAAGGAACTTAATCTACTGGGGAAAACAGACATTAAAATAGATTAGAGATAGGGGAAATAGAAGAGTGTAAGGCTATGTATTTAATAATAATAACAATGATGGTATTTCTTAAGTGTTTACTACCTGCCAAGCACTGTTCTAAGCGCTGGGGTAAATACAGGGCAATCAGATCGTCCCACACGGGGCTCACAGTCTCAATCCCCATTTTACAGATGAGGTAATGGACACAGAGAAGTTAAGTGACTTGCCCAAGGTCACACAGCAGGCAAGGGGTGAAACCAGGATTAAAACCCACGACCTCCGACTCCCAAGTGTGTGACTAAGCCACACTCCTCCTCGTAAGTCCTGTGAGGCTGGGGTGAGTATCAAAGTGCGGTTCACGGGCAACACAGATGGGAAAGCGGGTAGGGGACGGTCTCTTGAAGGAGATGTGAGATGTGAAGGTGGGGAGAGTGGTGGACTACGGATTTGAAGAGGAAGGACGGGGCAAGGAGAGGGATAGACATGACTGTGCTATAGACGCAGCGTGGCTCAGTGTAAAGAGCCCGGGCTCTGGAGTCAGAGGTCATGGGTTCAAATCCCGGCTCCACCAATTGTCAGCTGTGCGACTTTGGGCAAGTCACTTCACTTCTCTGGGCCTCAGTTCCCTCATCTGGAAAATGGGGATTAAGACTGTGAGCCCCACGTGGGACAACCTGATCACCTTGTATCCCCCCAGTGCTTAGAACAGTGCTTTGCACATAGTAACTCCTTAACAAATACTATTATTATTATTATAGATGCAGCATGGCTCATTGGAAAGAGCCCGGGCTTTGGAGTCAGAGGTCATGGGTTCAGATCTCAGCTCCACCAATTGTCAGCTGTGTGACTTTGGGCAAGTCACTTAACTTCTCTGGGCCTCAGTTACCTCATCTGGAAAATGGGGATTAAGACTGTGAGCCCGCTGGGGGCCAACCTGATCACCTTGCATCCTCCCCAGCGCTTAGAACAGTGCTTTGCACATAGTAAGCGCTTAATAAATGCTATTATTATTATTATTATTATTATTATTATTATTATCAGCAGGTTGGCGTGAGAGAAGCGAAGTGTGCCCACTGGGTTGTAATGGGAGGAGATCAGCAAGTTATGTTACAAGGAGAGAGAGCAGATTGAGTATCTGAAAGCCTATGGTAAGGAATTTTTGTTTGACTGATAGAGGAGGTGCATGGGCAACGATTGGAGGGATTTGTAGGGTGGGGGGGATGGAGGACATATGGAATGAATGATTTTTCGGAAAAATCAATCGACCATGTTTGTTCGGTGCTTACTGTCTGCAGACCATTGTACTAAGCATTTCAGAGAGTACAATAAAATAGAGTTGGTGGACATGTTCCCTGACAACATTGACCTTACAGGCTAGAGGTGGGGGATGGAGAATGATACAAAATAAATAAATTCTGGCTATGTACGTAAATGCTACGAGGCGGAGGGAGGGGTGAATAAAGGGTGAAAGTCCAAGTGTAAGGATGATACAGAAGAGTGGGAGAAGAGAAAATGACAGCTTAGTTGAGGACAGTCTTTTCATAAGGCTTTGATGGCGGTGAGAACGATCGTCCGTCAGATAAGAAGAGGGAGTGTGTTTCAGGCCAGAGGCAGAAGTTGGACGAGGGGATGGTATTTAGAGGAATGAAGTGTGCAGTTTGGGTTGTAGGAGGAAATCAGGGAGGTAAGGCGGGAATGGACAAGGCAATTGAGTGCTTTAAAATCGATGGTAAGGAATTCCTGTTTGATGTGGAGGTCGATGGGCCAACACTGGAGGTTCTTGAGAAGTGGGGAAGCATGGCCTGAACCGTTTGGTAGAAAACTGATCCAGGTAGCACAGTGCAGTATGGACCTGAGTGGGGAGAGGGGAGGCAGGGAGGTCAGCAAGGAAGCTAATGAAGTACGTAATCCAGGTGGAATAGGATAAGTGCTTGGATTAACGTGGTAGCGGTTTGGACGGAGGGGAAAGGGTGGCTGTTAACAATGCTACGAAGGTTCAAGCGACAGGATTTGGTGACAGATTGAATATCTGGGTTGAATGAGGAAGATGAGTTGAGGATAATGCCAAGGTTACAGGTTTGTGAGACAGGGAGGGAGGTGGTGCTGACTACAATGAAGAGAAAGTCATGGGTGGTGAGGACAGGGATAGGGTGAGTAGAGAAGGAGTTCTGTTTTGGACATGTTAAGTCTGAGGTATCAGCAAGACTTTCTTGTAGAGATGTCCTGAAGGCAGGAGGAAATGCGAGATTGCAGAGAAAGAGAGAGATCAGGGCTATGCATGTAGATTTGGGAATCATCCCCACAGTAATGATGTTGAAGTCACAGGGACAATTTAGTTTTCCTACCATACAGGATCAAGTTATTACATAGTGATTCCCCACACCTCCCTCTGGTATTGTCTGGTACAAAAAGTCAACACAGGAAGGTTTATTAAAATGAAAGTGGAATAGTCCTAAAATGCTCAAATTAGGAAACAGTCTCCAAATAAAAAAAAATATTTAACATATGGACCCTCAAATAATGTCAGTGGCTCTAGGTGCAACAGTATCTCTTCACTGTAAAATCATGATGGAATTGTTAACCACAGGGTTATGAAAATATGCTCGAATAGAAGAGGCTGTACACAACCTTATGTATTGTAGTGTCAATTTCTAACCAGGTCTCCCTAAGGCAGTTGTGGGGTATATTATTATTATTATTATTATTATTATTATTTCTGCTTTGGCTTATTACTTTAATCAAAACTCTGCAAACTGGGGCTGGGATACTTGGAGGGTTACAAGAGAGTTACAAGGAGGTCGAGGAGATGGAATATGCAGGGCTCTGAACATGTGATTGGCAGAGGAATCTTTCCCTCTAGAATCAAAGGATTTGGCAAATTGAACAAATTAGGCTAATGGCCTCATAATAATGCTAGGTTTATCCAAAATAATATAGTAGCTGCCAGGCAGACAGAGCTAGACACATTACAATCATTTTTTCAGTAATTCGCGGGCCATTATATTTCCACATGGGTCAATTTTCTCTTCTTTTCTTTTTCCCTCCCTTGGCTATTTCACTAGATAATAGCACCAGGAGTTACATATGAATAATATGGAAGGGACTCTGTGCAATGCACTAGTTTTTCACGCTACCTGCTCATGGGCAGGACTCACCGTCAAGAGCCATTTTCAAATATAGAAATAAACTCTATTTAAAGGGAGGGAGAGAAAGTGAAGACATAGGTAGCCAATTAGTTACTGGGTAAGCAGCTGTGTTGGGGAAATGTGGCTTAAAGCTAACCGGATTCTCTGTGTATTTAGTTTCTCCCCTTAGCAAAACAATTAAAAATTAACTGAGTACACTTATCCCACCAGTCATTGTATATTATTAGACGTTCAGTATACAACCCAGTTCACAAGTTAAACATTTTCCAAGCCATCCTAAATGGGATGGCATTTCTACCACTGGATCATATAAAGTCTTTTAAATTCTAGGACCGTTGGCTCTAGAACATGCAATTTCTGGGCTCGGTATTTTTCATTTATTCATTCAATCGTATTTATTGAGCGCTTACCGTGTGCAGAGCACTGTACTAAGCGCTTGGAAAGTACAAGTTGGTAACATATAGAGACGGTCCCTACCCAGTAGCGGGCTCACAGTCTAGAAGTGGGAGACAGACAACAAAACAACACATATTAACATATTTACTCTAAGGTCTCTCCCCTTCTTACCATGGCTATCTCGATAGTCATATCATGGGAAGAAATCCATATTTTTAGTGCAGCCTACCTATAGAATAAAAATTCTGGCCCAGAATTTATAAGAGGAAGACTGCCTGAGTGTTAGTCTGCTATTAAAACACCTTTTACGCTGTTTGTCCAGTTTATAGGAGAATTCCCATTGAAGAAGCAAAACTGAAAAGAGGAAGCAACCCAAAGTTCAGAGAAAGAAAAATAAGGTGTACTGGCAGCAACTTACAATTGGTGATATCTGGTGGGGCATAACTATCATTCATGTATATGGTTGTGGGCTTAGCCACTTTCAGATAAACAAAGTCAGATGTGTTTTTTAAAGCAGTTACTGCTTCTTCATGAGTAACTTCTTCTAAGCAGACGCTGTTAACCTAAAACGGTAAACACTCCAAGCATTAGCATATAATGTCAAGTCACACATATACATGTTTCTATCCCGAAGTGCATTTTCTGAAGCACCCCTCCCTCACATGTTCCCCCCGCCCCCAAACCCCCATCCAATTCAAGTTTTTAGCGTTAGGTCTCATTGAATAGTATGGTGTAGTTTTCAACATTTAAACTTTAGGCGATTATATAGGAAAAGTCCGAAAACCATGGCAAAGGGGAAAGCAACATTTACTTACGGCTAGAAGTTTGTCTCCAATCTGAAGTTTGCCATCTTTATGCGCGGCCCCCCCTTCGATAATTTTGGTCACGTAGATGCTATTATCCCCAGGAATATGCTGATTTCCAACTCCTCCAGCTATACTGAATCCAAGTCCTATTTAGGAGACAAAGAAGTTGTGAGCGTCTGCTTGCTGGCAAGCGCAAACATTTAGACGTGCCCTGAAATCAGCATTTATAGAAACACTATTACCAAAAATGAAGCTGCAGTGGTCCTTGTAAAACCTGAGCTATAAAGAACGATAAAGGCCAGGCGCCCTTATGTCTTCCCAATATCTCTCTTCACTGCTGAACAACACAGATGCTGAATTCCCACTTTCTGACCTTGGGGTAAGTTCCAGTTCCAGGGAGCTGTGGGTCCTACTTCTGACTCTGGAGGAGGCTGAGGGGCATGAATTGGCAGTCATGGGATTCCTGATGAGACTCAAACCTGCTCTATTACTGCCCACGCATTAAACTATATGGCACTTGATTTTGCACACGTAAACTAACGTTTCTGGAAATTTCAAAGCTAAGCATTCAATGTTGACCATATGCAAGGTGAATGTCCTCACTCTCCCACCTCACAAAGCTCCTGCCCTGCCCGTAATTAAAAATATTCTGAAATTCCAAGGTGACTTTCTCTATAACCCATCCTGGATTCTCCAAAAATGTAATCTACACATCTCACTGCCATTCACCAAGACATGCCTCCACAAATGCAAATACAGAAAGCTCCTGCCCTGCCCGTAATTAAAGATACTCTGAAATTCCAAGGTGACTTTCTCAATAACCCATCCTGGATTCTCCAAAAATATAATCTACACATCTCACTGCCATTCACCAAGATATGCCTCCACAAATGCAAATACCCACTCAGCGTATCTGGAATATGTGATCAGTTATTCAGAGTGGGGTTTTTTTCTACCTTTCAAAAAACAAGGACCCTGAACTGCCGAAAGCCTGGTGGGGCTGAACTGGATAAAGGAAGATGATTCCTCAAAAACACCGATCTTAGGTGCCAGAAAGAGGAGGTAGATTTTGGCAATGGCAAGATACCCCCTTTTCTGGGATTGCCAACTTCCTAAATGGGGGAAAAAAAAAAAAAACAAAAAACCAAAATAACCCACAAACTATGTATGTTAAAAGCATACCACAAGGTTAATCATACATAAGGGACTTAAATGATTAGAAAATTTGTGAAATCTAATATTAAATGCCATTTTATAATGGAAATATCTTTGCAACTGAAAAAAAAAAGATTTAGGTAACTACAGTGCTATAAACCATTCCCTCTTGCTCGGAACAGTAAAACTGAACTAAGTATTCATGTCAACCCTGTGAATGAGGAAGAATCAAATATCCTAATCGAATACGCAAGTTGTAGGTTTAAGAAACCATCAGCATTAAAGCAATTTTTCCACCTGTAAAAAGCATATTTCAATCTGCTATGGAAGGTGTTCCTAAAGTACAAAAACGGCAGAATCGATCCAAAGTAGAAAATTATTTTCTAACCGTCCCATACAGTCTGACTGGTTCTTGCTCCTCCCCAACCTTTGTGTTTTCTACCCATACAAAGGCAGACTATGATGTGTTATGACCAGTTTTTTGAGCGAGAGTGGTGCGTGGGTGTGTTTAAAACATTCAAAGATCCTGCTGAGATCTGGCAAGAAAATTAATCCATCTTATATATCGAGCACTCACTGTGTGCAGCCCGCTGTACTAAGCGCTTGGGAGAGTGCGATGTAACAGCCACATTCAGAGAAGGAAACAAGGAACTACATTTCCCAGGAACAGAGGGGCCCACTCTATCTTTTTTTGCATCAGAGTGTGCAAGTCCTCTGAGATTCCTTGGCAAAGGTAAAGACATATATCTCCCTTTCCCTCTTTTTTCTCTACTGGAGCTGCTTGAGTGAAGAGAGGTCTCACCTAGCTCTGCAAAACTGTTTTCACAAGGGTAAGAAAGTCACGTCCCGCAATAAAGATGATGGGAAGGAAGGCCAGGGAAGAGGGTGTTGATGATCTATGTTGGAGTTTTTCTGGTGTAAACCATAGTTGGTGGCTTAAAATTCTTTAATTTGCAATTACTTCCCCGCATTAGTTTCAAAAGAACCGGATTAAAATATAATTCATTATCACACAAATGTAATCCCAGTTTTGTGGTCAAAGTAGTTCAGGCTGAGTTTCCTCTCAGACTTTGGCCAGAACACTTAACTCTTCTTCCTTTTGAGTGCCTGGATGTGTGAAGGGCTACCGATCTTCTCATTCTAAGCATTTTAGCAAGGTCACTTTTATAATTGTCTAGTTTTTCATTCTAATCTCTGCGTCTCCACCTTTCTCCCTTTTCAACCAGCTCAGCTGATGGGGGAACAGAATCTCACTGTTAATGTGAAACCAATTTCATTAAGATCTTAAGCTATACAACGAAACATTTACCTGCGAAGGGAACAAATAGCTACTAGAAACAAGTCCAAAATTTGCTATTTCAAAGGCTTTGTACTTCAGTTTGGTAAAAAGGGTTTTTTTTTTTTTTCCAGCAATGCACTCCATACTTCTTCCATACCTTTAGGACCTTTTACGAGCTTTATCTCCATTATCTTTTCTGTGACTGGTTTCCGTCTTTTGACATACAACCGCACAATAGATCCTGCTTCTTTCAAAGCTTCAACCGCTTTGCTATGTGTCACATCCCGGACATCAACTTCGTTTACTCGTAATATACAATCATTAACCCTGAGAAAAGATGATTTGATGAGTTGAAATACACAGTGTACCTGAATATACCATCAACCACACAACAGATGTTGAATATTGGGGGCGCTTGCTTAAACTGCAGAGACGCGTTAAAGAATGGCATTTTTCTACACAACTTTCACTGAACTATTTTCAATTGTATTTCAGGAACACCTGATTGGCCAAGAGAGGATGATCTAAGTTTTAAGAGAGGAAAACATACAAAAAAAATCATTCCATAACATTCACTCATCGTATTTATTGAGTGCTCACCGCGTGCAAAACACTGTATACTAAGCACTTGGAAGAGTACAATATAACAATAATAAATCAATCAATCAATCAATCGTATTTATTGAGTGCTTACTATGTGCAGAGCACTGTACTAAGCGCTTGGGAAGTACAAATTGGCATCACATAGAGACAGTCCCTACCCAACAGTGGGCTCACAGTCTAAAAGGGGGAGACAGAGAACTGAACCAAACATACCAACAAAATAAAATAAGTAGGATAGAAATGTACAAGTAAAATAAATAAATAGAGTAATAAATATGTACAACCATATATACATATATACTGGTGCTGTGGGGAAGGGAAGGAGGTAAGACGGGGGGATGGAGAGGGGGACGAGGGGGAGAGGAAAGAAGGGGCTCAGTCTGGGAAGGCCTCCTGGAGGAGGTGAGCTCTCAGCAGGGCCTTGAAGGGAGGAAGAGAGCTAGCTTGGCGGATGGGCAGAGGGAGGGCATTCCAGGCCCGGGGGATGACGTGGGCCGGGGGTCGATGGCGGGACAGGCGAGAGTGAGGTACGGTGAGGAGATTAGCGGCGGAGGAGCAGAGGGTGCGGGCTGGGCTGGAGAAGGACAGAAGGGAGGTGAGGTAGGAGGGGGCGAGGTGATGGACAGCCTTGAAGCCCAGGGTGAGGAGTTTCTGCCTGATGCGCAGATTGATCGGTAGCCATTGGAGGTTTTTGAGGAGGGGAGTAATATGTCCAGAGCGTTTCTGGACAAAGATAATCCGGGCAGCAGCATGAAGTATGGATTGAAGTGGAGAGAGACACGAGGATGGGAGATCAGAGAGAAGGCTAGTGCAGTAGTCTAGACGGGATAGGATGAGAGCTTGAATTAGCAGGGTAGCGGTTTGGATGGAGAGGAAAGGGTGGACACATTCCCCATCCACGAGCTTAAAGTCTAGAGGACGAGCTCACAACCAGTAAGCGCAGAGAAGCAGCGTGGCACAGTGGATAAAACACGGGTCTGGGAGTAGGAAGGTCATGGGTTCTAATCCCGGCTTGGCCACTTGTCTGCTGTGTGACCTTGGGCAAGACACTTCACTTCTCTGGGCCTCAGTTCCCTTATCTGTAAAATGGGGATTAAAACTGTGAGCCCCCCGTGGGACAATCTGACCACCTTGGAACCTCCCCAGCACTTAGAACAGTGCTTTGCACATAGTAAGCACTTAATAAATGCCATCATTATTATTATTATTATTCTCTGTGCCTCAGTTATATGTAAAATACGGCAATGAAAAAATATGACTGAATGTATAAAATGGGGATTGAGACTGTGAGCCCTAATGGGATGGGGACTGGGACTGCGTCCAACCCGATTTGCTTGTATCCACTCTGGCACTTAATACAGTGCCTGCCACATAGTAAGTGCTTAAATACCATAATTATTATTATTACAACCACATGCCTGGCAAACTAGTATGAAACCCTGTGGCTTCTTCTGCAATGTTATACCTACTGGCATGAAAGAATCCTGGATTCTTTCACGTCTAGACTGTGAGCCCACTGTTGGGTAGGGACTGTCTCTATATGTTGCCAACTTGTACTTCCCAAGCGCTTAGTACAGTGCTCTGCACACAGTAAGCGCTCAATAAATACGATTGATTGATTGGATGCCAATACCTCTGTTGCCTATTCTACCCTATTTGCTTTACAACTTTGTATTAGACCCCATCCAAAAACCACAGGTCCTATTCTCTGGCACTGAAGCCTACCAATAATTTTCATCCTGGGCTTCATTTTTCGGCACGTCAATTAATGTCTGCTGTATACACCAAAACACCCCAGATATTTATTTATATTAATGTCTATCTCCCCCTTCAGACTGTAAGCTCATTGCGGGAAGCGTATTTAACTACTACTTCTGTCGTACTGTACCCTCCCAAGCACTTAGTACAGTGCTCTGCACCCAGTTAGTGCTCAACAAACAACACTGATGGGCCTCACTGCTTAAATAAACACTAGGACATTGTTCTACTGTACTTTCCCAAGTGCTTAGTACAGTGCTCGGCACACTGTAAGCACTTAATAAATATGACTGACTGAATGAATGACATCTCTCGTAATTCAGTTTTGCTAATCCTACTGTCCAATATTAAGTAGAAATTATTCTAGGCAGTGGGAGAACTATGGTGATTACATTCCCAAGCGCTTAGTAGAGTGCTCTGCACACGGTAAGCGCTCAATAAATACGACTGATTGATTGATACACTTCTCCCCGCCCCCTAGACTATAAATTCATTATGGGCAGGTGCTGTGTCTGTTAATTGTTATACTATACTCTCCCAAGCGCTTAGTACAATGCTCTGCACAGGTAAGCACTCAATAAATACAGCTGAGTGAATGAACTTAGCAAATTGGCAGGCTTGCTTTTTTGAGATCATCATCATCAATCGTATTTATTGAGCGCTTACTATGTGCAGAGCACTGTACTAAGCGCTTGAGATGAACATTGTGCAGTCTTTTGGGGGAAGGTGAGGGGCAGCCGAATTACACGATCAACAGGAGTGCTCCACCTGTGACTTTACACGGGACAGATCATTTTATTTTTCAATCACCTTGTCCAATTATTACCTGGGCATGTTATTTATCTGAAATCAGGTATTTTAAGGTCTAAAGTCGTTTAGTTGAAATGTTGGGTAAGTACTATTCAAATAAAGGGTGACCTTAAATTATTACTCATTTACTTCTACTCTCGAAACAATCTCACAGAAAGTCTGGCATGCAAATGTTGACAACAAAATAATAATGACGGCATTTATTAAGCGCTTACTATGTGCAAGGCACTGTTCTAAGCGCTGGGGTAGATGCAAGGTAATCAAGTTGTCCCACCTGGGGCTCACAGACTTAATCCCCATTTTCCAGCTGAGGGAACTGAGGCCCAGAGAAGTGAAGTGACTTGCCCAAAGTCACACAGCTGACAAGTGGCGGAGCCGGGATTTGAACCCCCGACCTCCGACTCCAAAGCCCGAGCTCTTTCCACTGAGCCACGCTGCTTCAGGAGACACTGCTTCCAGACACAGGATTAATAATGGATGGCTAAAGTCATTTCAATTCTCAAATAACTACTATTGTTTTCGGTTTCCATTTGTACAGTATGTGTCTGAAATCCTCATGTAAATTCTCCTAAGCATTAAACTTCTTATTTTCGTTAATAGTGTGAGGCAGGGGTTTTAGAGAAACCAGCTACTACCGAAGATGATAAATTCAAGGCTCCTGCATTCCTGAAAAGGGGCCCTGGAGGCAGATTAGACCTTACCAGACTTGGAGAGACCTGCACTTTGGACCCTGTGCCTTGGGGATGCACGAGGATAGGAGAAAATGGCATTTACCACAATGCTTCTGAGTTGCCTAAGGATGTGCCAAAATTGTCACTAATCTCATTGAGAACACCTGAAACCATCTGGGGTAAGATTATTACTGATCTTGTTTCAATGATGGAGACGACACACGCAATATACTGCCATTTCTTCTAGGATTTTATCTGGAACAAAAGCAAACTGCTCAGCACCGCGCTAATGGAGAAGTTAAAGTTAGCACCCTTTCACTAAGTCTGTCGAATCATTTCCAAGAATGGTAAGCAAAATCATTTACAATACAATGATGTCAGAAAATGTTGTGCTTACTAGAATAAAAAGGCAGTAAATTAACAACCTGAGTACATGAGTACATCAACAACATGGCTCGGGAGTTAGAGGTCATGGGTTCTAATCCCAGCTCCGCCACTCGTCAGCTGTGTGACCTTGGGCAAATCGCTTCACTTCTCTGGGCCTCAGTTCCCTCATCTGGAAACTGGGGATGAAGACTGTGAGCCCCATGTGGGACAACCTGATCACCTTGTATCCTCCCGGCGCTTAGAACGGCGCTCCACACATAGTAAGCGCTTAACGGATGCCATCGTCATTATTAGAAGAAACGAGCCCGACAAAACTCTGGATAACCTTGGTAATTGAGGGCAGGCAGTGGGGATTATTTTATCTAGTCACATTTCTGCAAAGGGGGATCAGAAGTCTGCATCTCCCCAGAGGTTGAGCACAACCAAGCAGGTATTAAAATGACATGTACTCATTAAGTGGTATTTGTGTTTACTTAGTACCAAGCACTTTATTAGGCCCTGGGGTAGATACAAGATTAAGTGCATCTGTGGCTCTACAAAAGGCTCTACAAGTGCAGATGACTGCATTTTCCTGCTACACTGAGTCTGCCTATAAAATTCTGGGTGATGGTCCTGCAGAATCCAGCATAACGGAAAATTTGCATTGTACTCATCATGCCTGACACTGCAAATTAATCCCTACCTCCTTTCCCTCCCCACAGCACCTGTATATATGTACGTACGTATTTATTACTCTATTTTATTTGTACATACAGTAAGCGCTCAATAAATACGATTGATGATGATGATATAGAGAAGCAGCGTGGCTCAATGGAAAGAGCCCAGGCTTTGGAGTCAGAGGTCAGGGGTTCAAATCCCGGCTCCGCCACTTTTCAGCTGTGTGACTTTGGGCACGTCACTTAACTCCTCTGGGCCTCAGTTCCCTCATCTGTAAAATGGGGATGAAGACTGTGAGCCCCCCGTGGGACAACCTGATCACCTTGCATTTCCCCCAGCGCTTAGAACAGTGCTTTGCACATAGTAAGCGCTTAATAAATGCCATCATCATCATCATCATATTTATTCTATTTATTTTATTTTGTTAATATGTTTTGCTTCGTTGTCTGTCTCCCCCTTCTAGACTGGGAGCCCACTGTTGGGTAGGGATCGACTCTATATGTTGCCAACTTGTACTTCCCAAGCGCCTAGGACAGTGCTCTGCACACAGTAAGCGCTCAATAAATGCGATTGAATGAGTGAATGAATGAATGAAATAACCATTTCTCACAACACTACGTTGTATTCAGAAAGGCCCACATTGTTGGAAGGACGTTCCCTGATTCTACAGTCATGCTTTAGCCAAAATGAGCAGTTAAAAGCACATTATGGTAGGGTGGAGTATTCACTGAAGTCCCTCTGTCACTTGCATAAAGTCTTGCCAACCGTGGCTTCATCTTTGTTATTCTCAGTAGCACCCAAATCAAGTAGGAGCTCAAAAAGCAGCGTGGCCTAGTGGAGACAGCCTGGGTGTCAGGACCTGGGTTCTCGTCTGCTGTGTGACCTTGGTCAAGTCACTTCACTTCTCTGTGGCTCAGTTACCTCATCTGTAAAATGAGGACTAAGACTGTGAACCCCGTGAGGGACATGGACTGTGCCCAAACTGATGACCTTGTATCTACTCTTAGATTACCTTGTATCTACCTTAGTACAGTGCTAAGCGCTTAGTACAGTGCTAAGCGCTTAGTTCAGTGCTAAGCGCTTAGTACAGTGCTCTGCACACAGTAAGCGCTCAATAAATACGATTGACTGATTGATCTACTCTTGTGCTTAATACTGTGACTGGCACACAGTACGCTCTATGCCAACCGTTTCTTAAAAAAAATACCAATAATGATGTGTACTTCCCAAGCGCCAACTCGTACTTCCCAAGCGCTTAGTACAGTGCTCTGCACACAGTAAGCGCTCAATAAATACGATTGATTGATTGATTGGTTGATGAGTGAATAATGAAGAGAAGCAGCGCGGCGCAGAGGACACAGCACGGGCCTGGAGTTGGAAGGTCATGGCTTCTCATCCCAGCTCTACCAATTCATTCATTCAATCGTATTTATTGAGCGCTTCCTGTGTGCAGAGCACTGTACTAAGCGCTTGGGAAGTCCAAGTTGGCAACATAGAGAGACGGTCCCTACCCAACAGTGGGCTCACAGTCTAGAACGGGGAGATAGAGAACAAAACCAAACATATTAACAAAATAAAATAGAATAAATATGTACAAATAAAATAGAGTAATAAATACGTACAAACATATATATATATATACAGATATATACATATACCAATGGTCTGCCGTGTAACCTTGTGCAAGTCATTTCCCTTCTCTGTACCTGTTACCTCACCTGTAAAATGGGGATCAAGACTGTGAGCCCCAAGTGGGACTATTTATTTATTTATTTATTTATTCTACTTGTACATATCTATTCTATTTATTTTATTTTGTTAGTATATTTGGTTTTGTTCTCTGTCTCCCCCTTTTAGACTGTGAGCCCACTGTTGGGTAGGGACTGTCTCTATATGTTGCCAATTTGCACTTCCCAAGCGCTTAGTACAGTGCTCTGCACCTAGTAAGCGCTCAATAAATACGATTGATGATGATGATGATGACTGGAACTGAATCCGACCTGATTATCTTCTATCTTCCCCAGCACTTAGAACAGTGCTTGGCACAGAGTAAGTGTTTAGCCAGAACCATCACTATTATCACCCCTTTCATTTAAACTGCACAATGATAAGTTTTTTCAAAAGTCTCCCAGGTGTTTACTTTAAACGCTTTACTACTTTCTGATGATTTAGGTTAGGAAAACATCTGAAAAGACTAAGCTTTACTGTGTTACTCAAAGGGCTGCACACTGAGGAAAAAAAAAAAACGATTATAAAGGAAGAAAACAAATATTGAATCTACCTCCTACCCATGTTAATGAGAGTGCTAAATGATCCTGCAAATAAGATTCATGAAAATAGAAGGGCAATATATAAAAAGACCCCGGGGAGCAACTTCATTCAAAGCAAAAATTTTCAGGAAAAGAACAAGTCTAAGGATAATTTAATTCGGTATTATTAAATTCTGGTCCATTTCTTTTAGGTCTGAGTTCCATTCATTTTCTTTGAATTCCTGGAGGCAAGGCCAGCGTGGTACTATAGTCAGACGGCAAATTAGAATAATTAAGAAAACGGTACTGATAAAAGAGGGAGTATTACTTTCCAAAATATCTGTAGACATTCGATAACTGATTTCTAATCTGTACCCAAATATTAACCAAGTATTAAGAAAAAGTCAAATATTTGTAAAATAACGCATGGGGTGTCTACCCAAGAAGACTCATTTAATAACATCTTCAAGCAATACATCAAATCTTTAGTAAATCTTAGTTCACCTTACCTGAGAACCTATTTGGCAATTTTAATGTTTCCTTACCAAGCTGGTATTAGGAAAAAAGAAATGAAAAGCTGCAACCATTCTGGGCCCATTACATTTCAATGAAAGGGGAGGACTTCTGCATCGTAACATGAACGGCCAACCTACCGTAATCTTCCATCCTGTGCAGCTGCTCCGCCGGCAATGATTTTCGTAATGAAAATACTTGAATCATCTCCAATGTGGGGGTTGTCTGTGCCACCTGCAATGCTAAAACCCAGCCCTGAATTTCCCTGAAAAACAATTCAATTTGCTTTTAAGTAATTGATTTTTTTTTTAAATGTTAAAACAATTAAGCCGTAAGACGGAATTTCTAGCTTTGAAACTGGAATTATTTTCTACAACTAAAAAGCATTCACTACAAAAATTTCAATAGTATGGCATACAGTTACCTTTACAATGATCAGAATTAGCAGGGTGGTATACATCCCGTACCCCAGTAAGTGCCAGATGATAATGATAACAGTAATAGTAATAATGTTAATAATAATAATGACAATAATAATACTACTACTTCAGCAGGGATGTGTCTACCAACTCTGTTGTACTGTACCCTCCCAAGCACTTAGTACAGGCCTCGGTAGGTAATATGTGCTCAATAAATCAATCGATGGCATTTATTGAGTGCTTATTAAGTGCAGAGCACTGTACTAAGTGCTCGGGAGGGTACAATACAACAGAATTAGCAGACACAATCCCTGCCCATTAAGAGCTTACAGTCTAGAGGGAGCTTACAGTCCTTGGTTGATTGACAGGAGAAGAAAACAATACTATAGTGGGGGAGGCAATCTAATAAAATCCACATTATTTTTTAACATACGGTACACTCAACTTATTTTAACTTTGAAACTGACAGATTTTTCACAATGTGTCCTTTTCCGAATGATGGGGAATATTCACAGAATATGGCGAAAGACCAATAATTTATCTGCAACAATGTTGTACTAGGAAATTATATAGCTTGTCCATTGACAAGATACATAGTTGGTGTTTCTGTGGAGCTGCAAATTGGTACTACCATTCATTCTATCGTATTTACTGAGCGCTTACTGTGTGCAGAGCACTGTACTAAGCGCTTGGGAAGTACGAGTCGGCAACATACAGGGACGGTCCCCACCCAACAACGGGCTATTATGACATGATGTTACTCGGACTGATAAAGTGAATCCCATCTCAGATGGCTACGTTGGTGTTGTGGGGTGCTGAGGTTTGTAGCTGTCGGTGGCTGCTTGGACATTTTCTTTTAGGGCATTTATTTAGAATTTTTTCAGGCCGCAGTCAGTCAGCTGTTGCCTTCTCCTCTCCACATAACCAGCCTCTCGAAGGTCCCCGGGATTTCAGGATTAGCTCCAGGATTTCGGGCTTGGTGGTAATACTACTGATCAAGAATCTGAATGAGAGAACTGCGAAAGGTCAAAGCTCTTCTGCATGGCCTCTGTACTGCTTCACTGCTACGGCCTCGTCCCCTGCTACCAGATGATGGAGAAGGAGCTGGAGAGAACGGGAGATGAAGCCAGGGAGGGGGCTGTCCCGTTTGGCCACAACAGGTCATGGACAAGTTCGGTTCCGGTGGTCTGTAAAACCGTAAGCTCCTTGATGCTAGGGACTGTGTCTACCAACTCTCGATCGATCAATGAGTTGCATTTATTGAGCGTTTACTGTGTGCAGGGCGCTGAACTCTGCCAGACTGTCCCAAGGGGAAAGGAAAGGAAAGGAAAGGAAAGGAAAGGAAAGGAAAGGAAAGGAAAGGAAAGGAAAGGAAAGGAAAGGAAAGGAAAGGAAAGGAAAGGAAAGGAAAGGAAAGGACAGGACAGGACAGGACAGGACAGGACAGGACAGGACAGGACAGGAAAGGACAGGAACTCTGCCATACTCTTCCAAGGGGAAAGGAAAGGAAAGGAAAGGAAAGGAAAGGAAAGGAAAGGAAAGGAAAGGAAAGGAAAGGAAAGGAAAGGACAGGACAGGAAAGGACAGGAACTCTGCCGTACTCTTCCAAGGGGAAAGGAAAGGAAAGGACAGGACAGGACAGGACAGGACCTCTGCTGTACTCTCCCAAGGGGAAAGGAAAGGAAAGGAAAGGACAGGACAGGACAGGACAGGACAGGACCTCTGCCGTACTCTCCCAAGGGGAAAGGAAAGGAAAGGACAGGACAGGACAGGACAGGACAGGACAGGACAGGACAGGGAAAGGAAAGGAAAGGAAAGGAAAGGAAAGGAAAGGAAAGGAAAGGAAAGGAAAGGAAAGGAAAGGAAAGGAAAAGAAAGGAAAGGAAAGGAAAGGGAAAAGGAAAGGTAAGGAAAAGGAAAAGGAAAGGAAAGGCTACTACAGGCCTAAGGGCAGCATAAGGATAGGGAGGACATAAGTGCTATAGGAGGCGGGAGAGGACAAGTTAAGGCTGGAGATGACCTGGTCATCAGCAAGTGGAGGAATGACCGACTAATTTACTTCATAAAAAAGTAAACTCTGCCACACTCTCATACACAAAGGTTTGTTATTAATAGGAACTGTGATAGGAAAATCCTCTCGAACGTAAAAGTTGTTTTACAGTACAGAACTTGAACGGTTTTTGAAAAAGTCTATGAAAATCACTTTGGGAACAAAACATTCAAAATTTTGACCTGGAAAAAGGTCCTTTTCGTAATAAAGCTCATTAGAACTCAAGGTAGATCGTTCCACCTAACACCAAAAAAGACCACACATTAAAGATAAAATTGCAAATCAGAAGCAAAGAAGGTTTCAAATATAACAGCACACTGCCTCAAATGCTATAACTAGGCATTTATAAACTTTATTTTACATTTATAAACTTTATTATCATTTTTCGAAAGATCACATTATAGAAATGTTATTAGAAATTCTCATTTCTAAACTTTCGGCAACAGAAAATAAATTACTGGTCAAAATTACTTCAGAAATTTTTGACTACTAAATAATTTGTTTTGTGGCCATATAAAATATCTCTGTAGACTCCTTACACATCTTTAACTGGTTTAACTAGTACCTACAGAGAAATTAAAAAGCTCTAAATCCTCACAACTGGATAAATCTCAGAAATAATCTTCATTTACTTTTCTCTAATGCTGCACAATGAAAATCCTTAACACGTTCATTCAATCGTATTTATTGAGCGCTTACAGTGTGCAGAGCACTGTACTAAGCGCTTGGGAAGTACAAGTCGGCAACAAATAGGGACGGCCCCTATCCAACAATGGGATCACAGTCTAGAAGGGGGAGACAGACAACAAAACAAGCAGACATCTTGTTGGGTATATTTACCCGTTCAAGTGTGATTTCTTCATATTCATAATCTGCGTCGGTGCCATTGACCTAACAGAAAAAAAAAAAGGATCGTCAATGATAAAATGCTTTCAAAAAGGTAGAATGGGAGGAGCTTTTGAATGCTGAATGACTCTCAATATTTAGAATGATACTGATTGAATAATCTACTGCTTTACAACATGGAAATAAATTTTTATTAATCCCTAGTAACAGAATACTTGGCTTCGGTCACTGGCGTGTTCACCACCAAGTTGACAGCTGGACGACGGGGTTTCTTTCTTTTTTACCTTATCATTTTTCTGGCCATTGAAATCTGGTGGCAGAAGGGGTGATGGGGGGGTGAGACTGAAGATGGGAAAAAGAGAAGAATGAAGCTGCAGTTGGGTAAGGGCTGTGAAGCAAGTTAATTAATCAAACTTCCCCACAGCACCTGTATATACGTTTGTACATATTTATTACTCTATTTATTCATTTTACCTGTACATATCTATTCTATTTATTTTATTTTGTTAGTATGTTTGGTTTCGTTCTCTGTCTCCCCCTTTTAGACTGTGAGCCCACTGCTGGGTAGGGGCTGTCTCTATATGTTGCCAACTTGGACTTCCCAAGCGCTTAGTCCACTGCTCTGCACACAGTAAGCGCTCAATAAATACGATTGATTGATTGATGAGGGCTTACCATTCACTCAATCGTATTTATTGAGCGCTTACTGTGTGCAGAGCACTGCACTAAGAGCTTGACAGTACAACGGAATCAGCAGGCACATCCCCCGCCCATAACGAGCTGCTAATAAAAAGAAACTTCAATCAATCAATCAATCGTATTTATTAAGCGCTTACTGTGTGCAGAGCACTGTACTAAGCGCTTGGGAAGTACAAGCCGGCAACATAGAGAGACAGTCCCTACCCAACAGTGGTATTGCGGCTCCATGTTGGGGAGGAGAGGGGAGATCCTGAGGGGCCCAGGGGGACCCAAGAGATGGATGCCAAGGCTTGAGTGGATGGGGACACGTATGCACGTAGCAGGGAAATAAAAAGAAAAGTTTAAAGAGGGTGGAGCAGCGTGGGAGAGAAGGGGAATTATCAGCATTAATGGCATTTATTGAGTGCTTACCCTAGCACTGCACTAGACTGTGAGCCCGCTGTTGACCGTCTCTATATGTTGCCAACTTGTACTTCCCAAGCGCTTAGTACAGTGCTCTGCACCCAGTAAGCGCTCAATAAATACGACTGAATGAATGACAATACAACTGAGTTAGCCGACAGACTCGCTGCCCACAGCGAGCCTACAGCCCAGGAGGAGTTGTTGACGACAGCCAACATGTCCACTTGATTTGGGATAAAGTTCAAGTAGAATACCTTATTTTGGAAACTAACTCAATGTAAAGACTGCAATGCAGTTATATTAGCCGTCTGCAACTGAATAAGTACACTACTCTAGGCAATTCTGGCAAAAATAAGGTTTCCAACCATGGTTTAGGAACCAATTCCCCATTGATAACATTGTCCCTCTGGGAAAATTGGCTCCTACTATGTTCTGACTACAAAGAAACAACTGTGTGGCAGTTCAAGGGCTGACCGTAAACACATTTATTAAAAGAATAAAGAATTTCTGAGCAGAGGTGATGCCCAACATGCAAATTCAGCTGTTGTCGGAGTTGAAGTTAATCATGATAATGTAATAATAACAGCTGATGGATTTGTTAAGTGCTTATTATCAGCCAAGCACTGTACTAAGTGTTTGGGTAGATGCATGAAAATCATGTTGGACAGAGTCCTTGTCCCACATGGGGCTTGCAGACTAAGTAGGAGGGAGACCCAGGATTGAATTCCCATTATACAGATGAGAAAACAAACACAGAGAAGTTAAGGAACCTGCCAAGGTCACACAGCAGACAAATGGCGGAGTCAGGATTAGAATTTAGGTCCTTCTGACTCCCAATCCCTCTCCTCCTTCTAACTTTCCCATCACAGTCAATACTACTCAATTAATTAATTAATCAATCACTCAATGGCATATATTGAGCATTTACTGCATGTAGAGCGCCATACTAAGAATTTAGGATTGTACAACACCGGAGTTGACAGATGCCATCCCTACCGACAAGGAGTTCACAGTCCCCAGGTACAGGCAGTCATTACAATAAATTACAGATTACAGAATAAGTACGTAACTGCTCTGGGGCCGGGGTGAATATGAAGTGCTCTAAGGGGAATAATAATAATAACAATAATAATAATAATGGCATTTATTAAGCGCTTACTATGTGCAAAGCACTGTTCTAAGCGCTGGGGAGGTTACAAGGTGATCAGGTTGTCCCATGTGGGGCTCACAGTCTTAATTCCCCATTTTACTGAGGTACAGAGAAGTGACTTGCCCAAAGTCACACAGCTAAGTGGCAGAGCTGGGATTCGAACCCATGACCTCTGACTGCTCATTCCACTGAGCCACGCTAAGTGCACAGTCGATGGCACAGGGGAAGGCTCATGGGGAAAATGAGGGCTTAGTCAGGGAAAGCCTCTCAGAGGATACGTGATTTTAGGACGGTTCTGAAGGTGAGCAGAGTGGTGGACTTTTGGGCCTGAAGGAGGAGGGAGTTTTGGGCTTGAGGAATAATCAATCAATAAATCAATCGTATTTACTGAGCACTTACTGTGTGCAGAGCACTGTACTAAGCGCTTGGGATGTCCAAGTTGGCAACATATAGAGACAGTCCCTACCCAACAGTGGGCTCACAGTCTAAAATAATGTGAGCAAGTGGTCAGCAATGGGCTAGATGAGATCGGGTTCCAGAGAGGAGTGAGGTGTGTGGATTGGGTTATAGCAGAGGATTAACGAGGGATAGGTAGGGGTGAGAGAGTTGATGGAGTGATTTAGCACTGATGGGAAGGAATTCCTGCTTGATGTGGAGGTAGATGGGCCACTATTGGAGACTTCTGAGGACTGAGGAGATAAGGCCTGAATGATTTTTTGAAAAATAATCTGCAGCAGAGTGAAGTATGGACGAGGGATAGGTAGGGGTGAGAGAGTTGATGGAGTGACTTAGCATTGATGGGAAGGAATTCCTGCTTGATGTGGAGGTAGATGGGCCACTATTGGCGATTTCTGAAGACTGAGGAGATAAGGCCCGAATGATTTTTTGAAAAATAATCTGCAGCAGAGTGAAGTATGGACTGGAGAGGGGAGAGACAGGATGCAGGAGGTCGATGCAATCAGTCACTAAACTGCTACTTCCTCAGCCTCCCTGGGAACAGCACCAGGGCACTAACCAGCATGCCTGCCCCAACCTGAGCTGCAAAGGTTCGGCCCAGGGCGGTACTCGAGACTCCTATTTTAGGTCTTCTGCCTTCAGCCCCATCAACTTCCATTCTCCTTCCGATGACGGTGCTGACTTTCTTTCGCTGGTGGTCCAGTTCGGCCTTGTCGTTGGTCTCCTTGAAACACCACCCCATTTCCTTTGCGCCAGAAGCTCACGACCACGGTGTCAAACCTCAATTCCTCACACTCAGCCTGACGCGAAATCCTGCCTGTTTTTCGTCAGCGACATTTCCTGCATCCGCATCGCCATTCAAACCGCCACAACCTTGGGCCAAGCGCTCGTCACGGCCAGGCTGGGCTACTATATCGGACCTGGTGGTTTTTCTGTTTTCTGCCTATCTCCCCTCTAGTCCCTATTTGCCTTGGCTGCCTGGCCCATTTTTCTAAATGTTCTTCAGCATATTTCCCATTGTGTTGTTGGATATGGAGTAAGGAGTTCCAAATACTCTCAGGGTTAATGCATTTCTCAGCCCATCAAGCAGAAACCTGGGACTAGTGGATTTATGACACACGTCAGCTCAATCACTGGTATTTACTGAACACTTACTGTGTGCAGGGCACTTGTCTTAAAAGTGCTTGGGAGAGTACTATATTGAGAGCTTGGAGAGCACCGTGCTGCTGTAGGGAGGGAGAAGGGTGGGGCGGGGAGATGACAGGTTAATTAGGGAAGGCTTCTTGAAAGAGGCATGATTTTAATCAGGCTTTCAAATATGGGGTGAGTGGAAGTCTGGGGGATATGATGGGGGAATGAGGTCCGGGGAGGTGGGACTGCGTGAGAAAGATGGCGAGAAAGACAAGGCTGCGGCACAGGAAATAACTGGTGTTTGAGGAGTGAAGTGTGCGGACTGGGTTGTACTGGGAGAGCGGTGAAGTTGAGGAGGGAAAGGAACGACTCAATTCCTTAAAAGTCTCTCCTTACCTAACCATTCTTTTCCTACTACGCCCCAGCTCACACTCCACGTTCTTCCCAAGTTCAACTTTTCATTGTGCCTTGTTCTTGACTCTTCATGCCCCTCCTCCTACCTGTGAATTCTTCAAATCTCTAAGATCACAGTTTCTCCCCCATCTTCAGAGCCCTCCAAAAATCCCAATTTAAGAGGAAGACATTTCCTCTTAAGCTCCAGGTCTTGTCTGATGTGTCACACACTGTACTCAGTGCTGTGGTAGACAAAGGATCGTTTACCCTCGGAGCAATAAGGATTAGAAACGTTATTTAACCTCTTTACCAGATCTCTTATATGGGTCTGTAGTATAGCTTCTTGATGATAATGGCATTTGTTAAGCGCTTACTATGTGCAGAGCACTGTTCTAAGCGTTAATAATGTTGGTATTTCTTAAGCGCTTACTATGTGCAGAGCACTGTTCTAAGCGCTGAATAATAATGTTCGTATTTGTTAAGCGCTTACTATGTGCAGAGCACTGTTCTAAGCATTAATAATGTTGGTATTTCTTAAGCGCTTACTATGTGCAGAGCACTGTTCTAAGCGCTGAATAATAATGTTCGCATTTGTTAAGCGCTTACTATGTGCAGAGCACTGTTCTAAGCGCTGAATAATAATGTTGGTATTTGTTAAGCGCTTACTATTTGCCAAGCACTGTTCTAAGCGCTGGGGTAGATCCAAGGTAATCAGGTTGTCCCATGTGGGGCTCACAGTCTTAATCCCCATTTTGCAGATGAGGGAACTGAGGCCCAGAGAAGTGAAGTGACTTGCCCAAAGTCACACAGCTGACAAGTGGCGGAGCCGGGATTTGAACCCCTGACTTCTGACTCCAAAGCCCATTCTCTTTCCACTGCTTCTATCTGTAAATAATTTGCGCCTGCCTGATCTTCCCAGCTAAATTGTAGTAAAACCTTTTAATGCCAAGAGTGTTTTTTATTAAAAAAAGTACTTCCAAAGTGCTTTATAAGTTCCTTGAAGGAACAGGGGCTTTTACAGTATTTTACTCTCCCAAGGAATTACTACACTGCTCAATGACAATGTTTCCTGATTCCCAGGCCCAATTCATTCATTCATTCATTCAATCATATTTATTGAGCACTTCCCGTGTGCAGAGCACTACGCTAAGCGCTTGGGAAGTACAAGTTGGCAACCAGGCCACCCTGCATCTCTGTCAGCAGATTATGAATATGAAGAAATCACACTTGAACGGGTAAATACATATATACACCTAACAAGATGTCTGCTTGTTTTGTTGTCTGTCTCCCCCTTCTAGGCTGTGATCCCATTGTTGGGTAGGGACCGTCTCTATAAGTTGCCGACTTGCACTTCCCAAGCGCTTAGTACAGTGCTCTGCACACAGTAAGCGCTCAATAAATACGATTGATGATGATGATGATCCCATTGTTGGGTAGGGACCGTCTCTATTCGTTGCCGACTTGTACTTCCCAAGCGCTTAGTACAGTGCTCTGCACACAGTAAGTGCTCAATAAATACGATTGATGATGATGATGATCCCATTGTTGGGTAGGGACCGTCTCTATTCGTTGCCGACTTGTACTTCCCAAGCGCTTAGTACAGTGCTCTGCACACAGTAAGCGCTCAATAAATACGATTGATGATGATGATGATCCCATTGTTGGGTAGGGACCGTCTCTATTCGTTGCCGACTTGTACTTCCCAAGCGCTTAGTACAGTGCTCTGCACACAGTAAGCGCTCAATAAATACGATTGATGATGATGATGATCCCACTGTTGGGTAGGGACCGTCTCTGTTGCCGACTTGTACTTCCCAAGCGCTTAGTACAGTGCTCTGCACACAGTAAGCGCTCAATAAATACAATTGAATGAATGAATGACAGCCTTAGCTCTGACAATCTTAGCTCAAAGATCGCTCTACACCACCCGAGCACCCTTCCATTCCACATCTCTACTCGGTGCAGACAGTTCCGGATCTTTCTCCCGAGAGCTGGCTCCTGTTACAAGTTTTCCCGGGCTTTCTCGGAAGACAGTGTTGGACTATCAGCTTTCCGATGACCTCCGGCTCCTGCTCGATCCCGTTTCTCCCCGCTCCAGCGCTCTCCCCCAGGGACTCCACGGCTGCCCTCCTCAGTTTACGTGGGTTTGGTTGGGTGCGTCGGACTAAGTTTCCAGGCCTTTTGTCCGACAAAGGTGAAACCCACTGCCATTCATCTCTTGATTGTTCTGGAAGACAACGGGCAGTCAGCTTCTCCCAGTATCATAGCCTCATCAACTCGGTCGGAGCGGGCTATGCTGCAGTATGATTTTACGGTAGAGATTAATGGCAGCTTAGTCTACTGGCAAGAAAATAAATTTCCAAGTCAGGATACCTGCGCTTTAGCCTACTGGATGACCTTGGGAAACTTGGTCACTGTAAAGTACCTGTTTCTTCACCTGTTAATGTTACAATAATAATATTAATAATGGCATTTATTAAGCGCTTACGATGCGCCAAGCACCGTTCTAAACGCTGATATCTGGGTGGATAAGTGTCACCACAACACAAAAACATTATTCCTTCACCAGATCAACAAATCTATTTAATAATAATGATTTGTTAAGCCTTACTATGTGCAAAGCACTGTTCTAAGCGCTGGGGAGGTTACAAGGTGATCGGGTTGTCCCACAGGGGGTTCACAGTTTTCATCCTCATTTTACAGATGAGGGGACTGAGGCCCAGAGAAGTTAAGTGACTTGCCCAAAGTCACACAGCTGACAGAGCCGGGATTTGAACCCATGACCTCTGACTCCAAAGTCCGTGCTCTTTCCACTGAGCCACGCTGCTTCTCCAAGCAGCTGACTTTCTTGTTTAGGTTGGTCACCAGATATCGGACAAAAAGAAAATCTTCCGGACGTTAACAGCTTCGGAAGCAGGGTGGCCCAGTAGAAAGAGCACAAGCAAGGAGTTGGAGGAACTGGATTCTAATTCCGGCTCTGCCGCTTGCCTAGTTGGAGATAATAATAATAATAATAATAATGGCATTTATTAAGCGCTTACTACGTGCAAAGCACTGTTCTAAGCTTTGGCTGGTCACTTGACTTCTCTGTGCCTCGGGCAACTGGCAAAACAGGATTAGAACCCAGGTCCTCTGACTCCCAGCCTATGCTCTATCCACCACGGCGTCCTGCTCCTCACAGTTCTTCCAAAAATGCAAGCCAAGACAGTACTGGACATCATAAATACTATAGCGTGAATTTTCCTTAATATGGTGTTTTGTGAAAACATACCTATAATTTAGGAAAAATCGGTAACACTAAAAGCTTAACGGTGGCGTGGCTTTACCATTTTAAAAACAAATAACCTACGGGCAAAGTGTACTGAAGAATCTTCCTGCCTTCAACATATGGAGTTTGAAGATTTAAAGATATAAAATTCACCCGAACTTCTCAAAAGCTTTTGTCACCTGGACTTAAACCAGTGAATAAAATTGTACTGAAGAATCTTCCTGCTTTCAACATATGGAGTTTGAAGATTTAAAGATAGAAAATTCACCCGAACTTCTCAAAAGCTTTTGTTACTTGGACCAGTGAATAAACACCACCGATGAACCCCACTGGTCCTGTATGCTTATCAAGAAGCGGTTCTATGATTTGGTAAATAATTCAACTCTCTAAGGATGCAGTTACCATTCTGCTGGGACAAAAAGCCCTCCTATTTCTCCTTCTCTCACTAAGCCTGGGTCCAAATCAGAGTAAGCTACTGGTAGCTTCTCTGGAAACCTATGGAATGGGAGGACCTAACTGTTTCCCCTTCAGTTTTAAAAGCCGTTACCTCCCATAATGAGACGGAGTTGATATCCTGCTGGGGTTGGTTTAATTCCCGCTAGTTTACTGTTCTAATAGGCAAGGAGGACCTTCCTAAATATTAAGAGAGTAAAAGAGTCATGAAATATAAGCAAATGGAGGCAAGGGAGAGGAGAGGGATTCTATAAAAATGGAAAAATGTTATGCAAAAGACAAAACCAAAATACATCTCTTTAGCTTTGTTGCCCTATAGCAAGGTAGAAGGGGTTTGGAGAGAAATAGCAACTATTTATTTTCAGATAAGTGGCAGCACTTTATCGTGAAGGGCATATTGAGTTAAAAGTAAGCATTTTAATTTTTTAGCAATGTAAACAATGAAGTAAATGGTAACTAGCTTTAAACTTAATTTCTTAGAGGAAGTACTATGTTATACTCCAATTGTTGTTTTCATACCCCACAGTGCTTGTGTAATTGTTTCATATGAAACAATTTCCTTTTAGACTGTGAGCCTTTTAGCCTTTTAGACTGTGAGCCCACTGTTGGGTAGGGACTGTCTTTATGTGTTGCCAACTTGTACTTCCCAAGCGCTTAGTACAGTGCTCTGCACACAGTAAGCGCTCAAAAAATACGATTGATGATGATGATATGAAAGAAAATGTGTAGCAACAGGATTTGATTACTGGTTTCTGCTTAATTATTTTTGAAATGGGATGCTTACTCAAAAGAGTGAACTGGGCATCAACCAGGCTTTTTTTTGGTGGGCAAGACGAAGAAAGAGGAAAGAATAAATCAACGGTATTTACTGAACGCGTACTACGTATGGAGCACTGTACTAGAAGAAGCAGCGGGGCTCAGTGGAAAGAGCCCGGGCTTGGGAGTCAGAGGTCATGGGTTCTAATCCCGGCTCTGCCACATGTTTGCTGTGTGACCTTGGGCAAGTCACAACTTCTCGGAGCCTCAGTTACCTCATCTGTAAAATGGGGATTAAGACTGTGAGCCGCACGTGGGACAACTTGATCACCATGTAGCCCCCCAGCGCTTAGAACAGTGCTTTGCACATAGTAAGTGCTTAACAAATGCCATCATCATCATTATTATTATTATTACTGGCGCTCAGGAGAGTACAGAACAATAGTAAGCAGACACGATCCCGGCCACAACAAGGTTACAGTCTAGAGGAAATAACTGCATAATCTCAACAATTCAAATGCTAAGACACAGTTAGGCCCTAGCTTGACAACAAGTTTCCCAGAGGAGGTGATGCATAAACTACTCCATGTACGTGACTGTAATTGAGAGCAAGGTCACCATCAAACCTCAGAGAATGAATAAATAGGTGGAACTAATACAACAAGATCATTTGGGTGGACTGCCACGAATCGCTTCAAACTGTTTTCTGTAGCTCGCATGCTCTACTCCTTGTCGTACTTATCGACGTGCCTGTTTCCTCGTTTTTGGTTTTGTTGTTCCTTGTGGCTGTTGCTGACCCTTTTCCCCCTCATGTTCTACTCCTAGATTTTCCATCCCTTTCAAGTCAGGATGGCCAGTGGTCTGTACAGACTAAATCAAGAAATTTAATTCAGGTTTATCAGAAAAAGTAGGGGGCAGATGTGCTAATGGTGGCAAAGAGCCGCCCTTTTATAGCATCTATCTGTGCCTCGCACCCCGAAAAAATCCCAGTGTCTGCCCAACTTCATCTTCAACGAACAGTAACTCCTTTAATATTGGCTTCAAGGCTTTCCCGATCATAGATTTACGGTCCCTTTCCCGATTAGTCCTCAACTTGCGTTCTTCACTCCTCCCAAGCGCAACTAACTGAACTCCACACACTACTGTTGTTGTTTTTTTTTACACTACTTATTAAGTGCTTACTATGTGACAGGCACTGTACTAAGTACTGGAGTACATACAAGTTAATCAGGTTGGAAACAGTCCACGTCCCTCAAGGGGCTCACAGTCCATCTCCATTTTACAGATGAGGAAACAGGCAGAGAAGTTAAGTGACTTGCAAATGGTCACACAGAAGATAAGTGGTGGGGGCAGGATTAGAACCCATATCCTTCTGACTCCCAGCCTCGTGGTCTAGGCCATGTTGCATCTCCTTGTCCACGTGGGACAACCTGATCACCCTGTATCCCCACCAGCGCTTAGAACAGTGTATCACACATAGTAAGCGCTTAACAAATGCCATCATTAATATTATTATTATTTACCTCCAACAACTTACCCAAGAGTTTCTCCTAGCCTGGATTATCCTTCCCTAATTAATATGCAAAAACCAGCTGTATCATCCCAAGTCATGCTAGTACTTTATGCCTGCCCTCAGCATTTGCATATATTCATTTTATTCTGCTATTTCATCCTCACATATTCCTTCTACTTCTGATTTTACCTTTCTTCTCCCTCCGATTCTCACTACCTGCAAATACACTTTCCAATGTCCCTCGTGAGGTGGTAATCTCCTTTTGGGAAAGGGACATGTTGCATTCTTTGTTTGGCATCTCTGAGCTTTTTCCTAAAATGATACAAAAATGCCTTTTCACAACTCCAAAATACTGCAGGGCATCAAAATGCAGTAGTTTAAAAGTGAATCTGCATAATGGATGTGATGACGGAAAACTATTTAAGCAACGAGAAGTTGCAGGAATAGAAGGAGGGCAGAAACCAGGCAGCCCCAAGCCTCCTCACCACTAAGGGGGTCTTCTAAGCAGCGTGGCTCAGTGGAAAGAGCCTGGGCTTTGGGGTCAGAGGTCATGGGTTCAAATCCCGGCTCCGCCACTTGTCAGCTGGGTGACTTTGGGCAAGTCACTTCACTTCTCTGTGCCTCAGTTACCTCATCTGTAAAATGAGGATTAAGACTGTGAGCCCCTCGTGGGACACCCTGATCACCCTGTAACCTCCCCAGCGCTTAGAAGAGTGCTTTGCACATAGTAAGCGTTTAATAAATGCCATTATTATTATTCCAAGAGTACGGAGAATGATTTGATGGGCAGGGCAGCCTCACAGCCCAACACTTACCATCATGGGGGTGGAAAGTGGAGGCCTATCTTCCCAACAGGTCCTAGGATCAAGGATGGCTTCACCTGGTGCAGTGAAGGACCCCAGAGACTCTTACCTCCTAGCAATAATGAATCCTTATTCTTATTGTCATTTTTGAACTGATGGAAATCCTGTTATTTTTCCCCATGGAAATCCTGTTATTTTTCCTCAGGAGTCAGTATTCTCTAGGTTGTCAGAAGCAATTAACATACATTCTCCCCAGCTCTTAGCACAGTGTTTGGTACACATTAAGTACTTAAAAGGCATCAGTGATTGAATGATGAGAAAGTTAAGAGGACAGCATTCACTGAGAGAACAAAGCTTCCCTAAAGTTACAAAATTAAAGTTACTGATTCTAGCAGCAGGTGAAACTAAAGAGTATCGGTCAAATATTGGCATGTAAAAGTCCAATAACCTGGAGAACGTGTAATTTAACTGGAGGATCAGGATTTTGGGGCCTGACCCTATGCATTTCTCTCCTCTTTTTAATTATTTCCTTTAAAAAGCTGTTCAGAGTTTCCAAACGCACTGGTTCTGGGAGCGACACTAGCAAAACCATAATGAATACTGACCAGTTTTGCAAACGGGTTCCTAAAATTCTCTCTAGTATAAAAGATATCTTCTTATTTGCCCATATGGCAAATTGGGAGTTAAATGTACTTTTCCTAATACCTGTGATAACATTAACAGGCAAAGCTTCTGGGGCATGTTAGTAAGAGTTTTAAAATCCTCGAGTATAGGCCCAAACTTTCCACTAAGGGTGAAATTACGGAATTAATTATTCCCGGTGAGTTCTACTACATACAACATGGGTTTCAACTGAACATTTGGGACTGGATATTGGAGGATTAGTGAATACTGTTCCCATAACGTACATCTCATAGAATGGGATGCCCTGTTGGAAGAATGCTGGGTATATGCGTCGAGGAGCAATCAAAACTTGACTATACAGTGAATTATCCTTAACATGAGGTTTGCCAAGAATGGAACTCCTCCATTAGAGGACTAACCTTGAATCAGGGTTGTTTCAGTCACTGCAACTACCATGATCAATTAGTATAGGATACACTCGTTAATTATGAGGACCTCTTGGCTAACACAAATTTATACGAGAATTCAAAATCTGAAGATAATACACTTCCACAGACTTCTGTGTCATCGCTTAGAACAGTGCTTTGCACATAGTAAGCGCTTAATAAATGCCATCATCATTATTATTATTATCTATAAAAAGGGCTTATCAGAAGAGTGAATTAGGTAAAAATTATTGGAGTTTGAGAACAATACAAACTTACATATGCTGGAGTCTCCAAACTGTCAGTATTCACCAAAACTGGAGGAGGATTTGCCTATTGAAAAGAGAATTTTAGGTGTTAAGCACACAATAAAACCATTAAGAGTAATATCACAAAAAAGAACCCCATGAAGTTAAAATGAATTCACAAAACGGTACTTTTAAAGAAAATGCGGCCTCATTTCTTAAAAACATACGTCACTGGCTTACAAAGATTGTCTAACTGCATGGCTCCTGTTGGAAACTTTGCTTCTGAAAAATAATTTGAATTCATGGGTTTCTTATCTCTGAAAACTCAATCGGATTCACGAGTACATCATTACCGCTAATGAAAATGTACCAGCTGATAACATCTTCATCAAGTCCCTTACTGCTCATCGCAAAATACACTGCTCCTGAGTGATTTAGAGGAAGCATCACTTGGTTTGCTCCTGGATGATTCTACAAACGTGTCAGTCGTTTCGTTCTCCGAGCTAGGGTTATAAATTCCCTCTCATTTACACACTCTTCCAAGGAGAGTTTGCAGGATCCCTGCCAGGTACATAGGGCTCTGCTCAGAATTAGCTGCGGCCGATTCGGGGCTGCCAAATTGGAAACGGCCATACAACCTGAACCAACTGCCTCATGTCTCCCCCTTTTAGACTGTGAGCCCACTGTTGGGTAGGGACTGTCTCTATATGTTGCCAACTTGGACTTCCCAAGCGCTTAGTACAGTGCTCTGCACACAGTAAGCGCTCAATAAATATGATTGATGATGATGATGGCTCTATCACAGCTTGGTGATATCACCAAGTTCACCATCGAAATGGGAAGATGCAGGAGACAGGGATATGGCTAGGTCTGCCTAGAGCTGGGTTGGATATCTACAAATAATAATTCTCTTGGCTCCTGCGGCATATCAACTGCACGGTAATTTCCTCATTATCCCTCAAAAGGAAAACTTTCAAATGGCTTTAGCTAGGATGAACCAATATTCTCCACCTACTCTCCCAAACCATTCGTGGAGTGACACGATGTTACAGTTGCCTCCAGAAAAAAAGGTGGAGATAGAAATAACTCGTTTGTGCTTGACGGGGTGTCAACGCACTGACAATTGATTACACAGCTCCAGTCAAATAGAGTCCTCTAGACTGTAAACCTGATGAGGGCAGGCAATGTTCACCAACTCTGTTGTACTGTACACTTCCAAGCGTTCAATACAGGGCGCTACACACTGAAAACACTCAATAAATACCATTGGTGGTGATGATGTTGTCACCAATCCGTCATTATATAACAGAAAGCTTTGTTGGGAACCCCAGTGGGTAGGAGGTTAATTCTCAGTTGTAATGTAGCAGTTATTTCCTGTCAGAAATGTTAAAATATTAATTATGTAATAAAACACAGATACATGTGTAAGAGAACGGTTAATTCTCAGTTGTAATGTAGCAGTTATTTCCTGTCAGAAATGTTAAAATATTAATTATGTAATGCCGACATTCCAATAAAACACAGATACGTGTGTCAGAGAGCTCTTCATTTTCAAAGACGTGGCTGTGGATACTGTGACCTGCAGTATCAAGTGCTGCTAAAGTACATTTAGCAGCTAAAATAAAAATACTTTTATACACAACATGAAGTCTCTGCTGAATTACTGAAAATACAGACTGGGCTTTCATCAGTGGTTTATGATTGAATCCTCAACTGCTCACTCTGCTAAACTTCCCCTTTGCCAACAGGTCTGTGTCTGCCGTATCCTAAAAAACTTAAGTCCCCTCAAGAGCTTAGTATCCTCAGTCATGGTCATGGCTTCAACATACGCACATTGACCCATATCGAATGATGACATTGGACTGTAGCTCTTGAACATGATCTGACACTTATCACGCCACTGGTATATGAAATGCCAATCTTCTAAATTTCAAGACATTGTAGTTATGGACTGTTCCATCTTCCAATTTATTACTGCCTGATCTAGAGCTCATTAACAACTTTTCAGAACCAGTTCCATCTGCAACTTTTCTTCTGGTGAGTCTTGTGTGAGACTGTGTCAACCACAGAAAGTACAGTTGCCACGTGAAATTATAAAATCTACTGCTCAATCAATAGTATCTACGGAGCGTTCATTTGGTGCAGACCACTGTACTAAGTGTCCCAGAATATAAAACAGTTGGCAGAAATGAGCCCTGCCCTCAATTACCTTACAGTTGAGCTGGGGTAACCTACTGATTACTGGTAGCCTGCTTTGTTGCAGCGATAAAGATCTTGAGATGAAACGCAGCCTGATTTTTGCAGCAAGTGTGGTTTTGTAATTACTGGCTTTTGACGGGAACTGAATAATCTGCAGCTGCCTGAATTACCTGCAGTTCTGTTATTGTTTATGGTGCTGTCGTGTTCTGCGGTTTGTTATTCTCCTATAACTGCATGTCCTTTCGATGACTAACAGGGCATCCTTTTTTACACGACTTTTTCCTCACATATACGTCTTTCTCAAGAATGGACATGATCCCTGTACCGTGCAGATTCTGCCTGCTAAAAGGAAAGTTTTCATCCCCTCTAATAATAATGATAATTGGGGTATTTGTTAAGCTCTTATTGTGCGCCAGGCACTGTACTAAGCAACTTGGGGGGATGCAAACAAATCGGGTTGACATGGTCCCTGTCCCACGTGGGGCTCACAGTCTCAATCCCCCTTTTACAGATGAGGGAACTGAAGCACAGAAGTGAAACGACTTGCCCAAGGTCCCAGACCAGACAAGCGGTGGAGCTGGATTAGAACCCACGACCTTCTGGGCAGGCCCGTGCTCTAACCACTACGCCACGCTGCTTCTGATCTCGACTGTAAACTCGTGGGAAGGGAACATCCCTACCAACTCTGTTGTACTGTTCCCTCCGGAGCGCTTCGAACAGTGTTCTGCCCACAGTAAGCGCTCAATAAATACCCTGGTTTCACCTTGGATTGACTGCTCTTGGGAAGGTCTGCTGGCTTGGGCCAGTGTTGCTTCAGAAATGGAGGGAGGGGGTGGGGGGCACCGACCACGGTGCACGAAGGGGAAAAGGGAAGCGGAATGCTGGAGACTTCTCCGGCAAAAACATGGAAGGGATTAGTCCTAGTTTACTTGTGTCACTGGCATAATCTCTTTTCCCCCACCCACCTGCCTTTCCTCTGGCCAAAATGAATGCCTATTTTTTGGAGATCCTTGCTACAGAGCATCCCAAGGAAAAATTGCTTAGCATCTGGGAGCGCTAAAGCTTGATTTAGGACTGGTCAGGGACTGCATGCTCTCCAAATAAAACAGTCTCTTGGAGCTTTACAAGGACAAATCCTGGGACTATCCAAAGCGAAGGCTAGAATGGTTATCTGGCCTGTTCCTTCATCCTCCACTGGAGAAAACATCATGTCCATGTCTCCCTTCAGAGTAAAACTAAAAGAAGACAACAGACAGAAACCTAATCCTATGGATTAAGAATGCACAACTGAGGCCAGACTGCGTGCTTCCTATGTTAAAATTGGAAAGGAAGAGAGAGACAGGAAGAGAAGGCAAGAAGAAGGGAGATGGGCAAAAGAAGGGGTGAGGACTTTGATGAATATTATTTAATAAAACAAATGGGAAAGTTATAGCTGAAGGAGGTGAAATGGTATAAAAAGCACGATTGTACGCACAGCAGTTATAAAACATTCACCTTTTGAAATTGACTGTTTTATGCAATGACATTTTGAGCCTAAACTTCTGCCACTTCTGTGTGAACTTACTGCATTAATGACAAAAACTAGTCTCCTCTAGCAATGGAGAACCAGCTTTCATTTATGAATACAGTTTACTAGATTTAGAAAAAAATGTGCTTTTTCTACTCTTTTTGCTACTGATACTCATTTATTTATTTATTTTTCCTGGAAGGAGTAAAGGATATTGAAAAGAAACAATATTACAATACTCTTGCTTCTTATTCTCTTCTAAAAAAAATGAAGCCTCCCATCATATTCTGTAGTATTGAATGGTATTTATTGAGAGATTAGTATGTGCAGAGCATTGCACTAGGTACTTGAGAGAGTACAATAGTTAGGATCCTTGCCTTCAAGGGGCTTACCATCCGGCAGTCGGGGTGGGGAGACACCACTTACTGTTACTCTCCCTTTTGGATTTTTTTTGCTAATTCCTTTGTTTACTGCTTGGGTGACAAACTTCAGTAAATGCTAAATTCTGTGCTACCAATGAAAAACGTAGGTATGTGGAAAGGATTTCCCGCTATCACCTCGTTGTCATTCCATATCTCTGGGCAATTCATTATCATCAACGTCTTCTTGTATGTGCTTTTAGAGCACAGTCACCAGCAGTCCCTGGGTCTTATGAAATCTCTCGCTCCGTCCCTCCTCCCCTCCTTAACTTCCATGTTCAACCGCTCCCTCTCCACCGGTTCCTTCCCCTCTGCCTTCAAACATGCCCACATCTCTCCCATCCTAAAAAAACCCTCTCTTGACCCCACCTCACCTTCTAGTTATCGCCCTGTCTCCCTCCTACCATTCCTTTTCAAACTCCTTGAATGAGTCGTCTACACGCAATGTCTCAAATTCCTCAACGCCAACTCTCTCCTCGATCCCCTCCAATCTGGATTCCGTCCCCTACATTCCACGGAAACTGCCATCTCAAAGGTCACCAATGACCTCCTGCTTGCCAAATCCAAAGGCTCCTACTCTATCCTAATCCTTCTAGACCTCTCAGCTGCCTTCGACACTGTGGACCACCCCCTTCTCCTCAGCACGCTATCCAACCATGGCTTCACAGACTCCATCCTCTCCTGGTTCTCCTCATCTCTCCGGCTGTTCATTCTCAGTCTCTTTTGTGGGCTCCTCCTCCCCCGCCACCCTCTTACTGTGGGGGTACCTCAAGGGTCAGTTCTCGGTCCCCTTCTGTTCTCGATCTACACTCACTCCCTTGGTGAACTCATTCGCTCCCACGGCTTCAACTATCATCTCTACGCCGATGACACCCAAATCTACATCTCTGCCCCTGCTCTCTCTCCCTCCCTTCAGGCTCGGGTCTCCTCCTGCCTTCAAGACATCTCCATCTGGATGTCTGCCCGCCACCTAAAACTCAATATGTCCACGACTGAACTCCTTATCTTCCCTCCCAAACCCTGCCCTTTCCCTGGCTTTCCCATCACTGTTGACGGCACTACCATCCTTCCCGTCTCACAAGCCCGCGACCTCGGTGTCATCCTCGACTCCGCTCTCTCGTTCACCCCTCGCATCCAATCCGTCACCCAAACCTGCCGGTCTCACCTCCGCAACCTCGCCAAGATCCGCCCTTTCCTCTCCATCCAAACCGCTACCCTGCTCGTTCAATCTCTCATCCTATCCCGACTGGATTACTGCATCGGCCTCCTCTCCAATCTCCCATCCTCCTGTCTCTCCCTGCTTCAATCTATACTTCACGCTGCTGCCCAGATCGTCTTTGTGCAGAAACGCTCTGGGCATGTTACTGCCCTTTAAAAAATCTCCAGTGGCTACCAATCAACCTACACATCATGCAAAAACTCCTCACTCTCGGCTTCCAGGCTGTCCATCACCTCACCCCTTCCTACCTCAACTCTCTTCTTTCCTTCTCCAGCCCAGCCTGTACCCTCCGCTCATCTGCCACTAACCTCCTCACCGTGCCTCGTTCTCGCCTGTCCCGCTGTCGACCTCCAGCCCACGTCCTCCCCCTGGCCTGGAATGCCCTCCCTCCGCCCTCTCTTCCTCCCTTCAAAGCCCTGAGAGCTCACCTCCTCCAGGAGGCCTTCCCAGACTGAGCCCCCTCCTTCCTCTCCCCATCCCCCCTGCCTTACCTCCTTCACCTCCCCACAGCACTCGTATATATGTTTGTACAGATTTTTTACTCTATTTATTATACTTGTACATATTTACTATTCTATTTATTTTATTTTGTTAATATGCTTTGTTTTATCGTCTGTCTCCCCCTTCTAGACTGTGAGCCTGCTGTTGGGTAGAGACCGTCTCTATATGTTGCCAACTTGTACTTCCCAAGTGCTTAGTCCAGTGCTCTGCACACAGTAAGCGCTCAGTAAATACGACAATGAATGAACGAATGAATGACTGTTTCAAGGACTCTGGATGATGCAGCGAAGCAGAGAGAAGCAGTGTGGCTTAGTGGAAAGAGCACATCATCAATCGTATTTATTGAGCGCTTACTGTGTGCAGAGCACTGTACTAAGCGCTTGGGAAGCACAGGCTTGGGAGTCCGAAGTCATGGGTTCGAATCCCACTCAGCCGCTTGTCAGCTGTGTGACTTTAGGCAAGTCACTTAACTTCTCTGTGCCTCAGTTATCTCATTTGTGAGCCCCAACTGGGACAACCTGATAACCTTGTATCTGCCCCAGCTCTAAGAACAGTGCTTGGCACATAGTAAACGCTTAACAAATACCATCACCATCAAAGCCTGCTGAGTTGAAAGAGTTACTCAGGTGATGAGAGGCATATGTGAAATCAGCTACAACGTACCTTTTAGCGTCATCCAACATGGAAGTACAGAAGTAGTTATGCGAGGCTGACTGATCTACCCTTGAAGGGGTCAGAGTAGTGAAGCAGGGAGGGAAGCCGGGTTAACACCGTGGGGTATGATTTTTTTAAAATTTCTTCCATTCTACATGGATTTTTTGACATTATCATTGTCCAGCTACTTCAACATGGGAAGAACAATGGCTCTGATTCTAGGTGAACTCGCCTACTGTCTTCTCCTCTTGATTTTTTCTCCCTCTCATCTACTCATTTCCCCTTTGGCTCCCTTCTCTTTGTCCCATTTACTTTTCAGAACCTGCCATTTTGGCTCTCCATAATACTTACCCGCGGTGACTAGATTTTTGGTTGCCTCAGTCTTGGTTAAATGCTATGAGGATTTCAAGTTCATACCTTGGCATGAACCTAAAGTGAAACTTCATATACATTAAGTCCTTTCACCACAGTCATAGGTTGAATCTCAACAGTTTTTAAGGTAGCACTGATGAATACCACCAAAAAAATGATGAACACCACCAAAGCTAAAGTACATAACTGACCATTTTCCCCAAATATCTGTAAAAATCTGTAAAATGCCTGCATGCAATGACTAAGATCATTAAGGGTTTTTTCTTAATAAAAATCAATTTTCCCAAACAATAGGTGCTTAAAGTGGGGTAATGGGATTCCCATGATGACTGACAATTCATACTCCAAAACCATTCAACTAAAACTTGTGAGGCACGGCTTTTTAGTAAACTCAGCCACATTTTCACCAATCTGTTGACACACCAACGATAGGGTAACTCTGCGAAGTACGTAAGAAACAACACGCAATAATGAAAAACTGAAAAACAAAGTTTGAAACCAAAGAAACAAAAGAGAAAAGAACAAACGAATAAAAACCTGTGCTGTGGTGGGTGGGATGACAGTATTCTCAGCAGGGGCTGGCAGGACAGGGATCACAGGGACAATGGGAGGAGAGGGAGGAACAGCTTCTGTTGGCTAAAAATGATCAATGAGAGAGAGTTAGGAAAGTAAAACTACGAAGTGGGGAAGGGGAAGGGGAGAGGAACGACTTTAGCAGAGAGCATTTGCAGACAAGCAAGATAAATATACGCCATTACATCGGGGAACGGAGAACCAATGTGAAAAATGACAAATTAAGACCACTTTAACTCAAGTAAAATTCATAAGCATAGACCACGGTCTAATTAAACCTACAAGTTATTAACAGTAAGTTCTACTCTGGTCTATTTCTTAATGGTCTGATTCCTGGGAGCTTATTTTCTGAGGTCACGGCACCTCTGAAAAAGTGTCATAAATACTCAACACTTTTCAATCTTTTAAGACATCTTTTAGGACTCCTTATCAAAGTCTATGGGTTAATATTAACTTCACCCCAACTTAACGGCTCGTGATTCCATTAAAAATATACTGTACCTGCAAAGAACTATATGGATGTACTTAGTTTTATGACAAATTCATTGGTTTCAAGTATGGGAGCATGGCCCAAAATGATCACGTTCTATACTCTCCTCTGTATAGCCTATACAATTTAAACATTTTCCAGTTAAATAATTATTTTACAAAGAATATTCTAAAACCTGGAAATGTGAACAATGAGCGCCTCTGACCGCAACTAGTAATCTATCAGAATGCTGCTAATTTAAAAAATGAAAGAATGAATCAAACAAAATTCATGACACACCTCGCTACACATGCTTTAATTTTTATAGCAAAACGATTTCACCAGTCAGAACAGATATGGCTGGGGTACCAAATATTTGCTTGCAACATTTCAACAAAGGGCAATAAAATGCTTTCAGTGGAAAAAAACATTGCCAAGATTAACGTAACTGTACTTACCCTAATAGACTTTAAATTCAGTGAAGCTTAATTTTGCATAATTCTCTACCCCACCCCACCCCACCAAATCATCTTGCCTTTAGGAAACGCAGACATTTAATCCTCAATTCATATAAGGAGTTCAAGAACAACTTGCTGGGGGAGCGGGGGCGAGAGGGGAGTCGATACTACCTTCATTTCTTTTAATCAAATCAACCATCGATTTTTAAAAAATGAGTATCATAACTGATGACAGCTTTAGTCTATTATGAAGTAGCAGAAGCACACATTTCACTTAGCATACAAATCAATCAGTCAATCAATTGTATTTATTGAGCGCTTACTGTTTGCACAGCACTGTACTAAGCGCTTGGGAAGTACAAATTGGCAACATATAGAGACGGTCCCTACCCAACAGTGGACTCACAGTCTAGAAGGGGGAGACAGAGAACAAAACAAAACATATTAACAAAATAAAATAAATAGAATAGACATGTACAAGTAAAATAGAGTAATAAATAAAATAGAGTAATAAATAAATAGAGTAATAAATAGAGTAATAGTACAAAATAGTACAAAATACTTCAAGAGTGCTCAGATTAAAAATGATTTATTTTAGCACTATGTACAGCAAAGTTCTATGTAACAATACGTAAGTGGTCACATTTTCCAGCTACTGGCAGAACAGGAACTAGAACCCACGTCCTCTGAATTCCGGAAAAATGCTAGATTTTTGGTCGCCTTAGTCTTGGTTAAATGCTATGAGGATTTTGAGTTCATACCTTGGCATGAACCTGAAGTGAAACTTCCTATACACTAAGTCCTTTTACCATAGCCATAGGTTGAATCTCAATAGTTTTTAAGGTAGCACCGATGAATACCACCAAAAAATGATGAATACCACCGAAGCTAAAGTACACAACTGACCATTTCCCCCAAACATCTGTAAAAATCTGTAAAGTGCCTCCATGCAATGACTAAAATCATTAAGGTTTTTTTTAATAAAAATCATTCCATTTTCCCAAACAACAGGTGCTTAAAGTGGGGTAACAGGATTCCCCATGATGATTGACAATTCATACTGGTTAACAGCAGGTACAACTCAGGGCTTTAAGGGAAAGTCTTAGATCCACTAACCGGTTACCCAAACTGAAGCTAGCTAAAAATCAACTAAAAAAGAAACAACAGTCTAAACAAATAAGTAGCGAAGAGCAGTATGGGATACTTGAGCAAGCAGGAGCCTGGGAGTTAAAAGAACCCGGTTTCTAATCCCAGATCTGCCAATCGCGTGCTGTGTGACTCTGGACAAATCACTTACCTTCTCTGTTGCCTCGGTTTCTTCCGCTGTAAAATGGTAGAACTGTAAAACCCGTTCTCCCTCACACTTACACTGTAAGCCCCAAAGAACACTACGGGATACTATAATATCCCTTGTGGGATGGGGAATACGTTCGACTTAATTAACCCGAACCTACCCCAGGGCTTAGAACACAAAGTAAGCACTTAAAGACCATAAAAAACAAAGAAACTGTGTTGGGCTTTGGCTTTCTCCACCACTTCTAACCTATGTCACACAACTGGATTTCTACGACAAATGCTCTGCAATAGTCTCGATAACACTTAGTGCAGTAGAATTGGAAGTCCCATCAGTTCTCTAATGATGCCGGGATCACGTTTTTATCAAACCCCATGTAAAAGAAAGCCCGTGGACCGTACGCTTGCCTTGAATGATGCACGACATTGGGCTGGGATCACGTTTTTATCAAACCCCATGTAAAAGAAAGCCCACGGACCGTACGCTTGCCTTGAACGATGCACGACATTGGATTGTCTTCCATCGGGAGCGGCAATATCTAAATCCTTAACAGTGTTCTATCCAAAATACATAAAGACAACATGCATTACAGGAGAACTGACTGTTCTTTATATAACATACAAGTAGGCCTATATCTACCCTAATGGGGGAAATAATTAAAAATGGTGTCACCCACTCTACTGGCTAAACCACATCTCTCAAACACCACTATGAGAGAACTATGTGGCGCAGGTGAACCAAGCCTAGGATACACAGAAGCCATTATCCACAAAGTTGAGATAAAGAACCAGAGGACTGTGTTGGATGGAGCTCGGACAGTCTGTGAAGGTTAGAAGAGACAGAAATGAGACACGGGAAGTGTGACAGAGCTTTCAGGATTATATCCCTAATGGCTGAACGGTTAGGGATTGTGTGATAAGGAGCAGCTTTTATATCCAGGTAAGAATGTGAGCCCTATATGGGACAGGGATTCTATCCAACCTGATTATCTTGCATCTACTCCAGTGCTTAGCACGGTGCCTGGTGCATCGAAAGAGCTTAGCAAGTATCATTTTAAAATAAAATCCACCCTTTTCCTCTCTCCCCGAACTACCACACTGATCCTCCTTGATTACTGCATTAGCCTCCTCACTGACCTCCCTGCCTCCCGTCTCTCCCCATTTCAGGCCGTACTTCACTCTGCGGCCCGGATCGTTTTCCGTTCGGTCCGTGTTTCCCCGCTTATGAACTTCCAGCGATCGCCCATCCACCTCCACATCAAAGAGAAACCTCTGACCACTGTGCCCTCCTCATCTCACCTTGCTGATTTCCTACTCCAAACCAACACCTCGCTTCACTCCTCGAACGCCCACCTACTCACTGTACCTCCATCCCGTCTAACTTGCCGTTCACTCCTCGCCCACATCTTGCCTCTGGCCTGGAAGTCTCTCCCTCTTCATATCTAAGCGCTTAGTACAGTGCTAAGCGCTTAGTACAATGCTTTGCACACAGTAAGCGCTCAATATGATTGATTAATATAGACCATCACTCTCCCCACCTTCAAAGCCTTATTAAAATTCCATCTCCTCCAAAAAGCCTTCCCTGACTAAGCCCTCATTTCCTCTACTCCCTCATCGCCCTTCAACTTGTCAACTGTCTTGTCAACCCCGCAACACTTATTTATGTACATATCTGTAATTTTTTTTAATGTCAATCTTCCCCTTGCCTCGTGGGCAGGGAAAGTATCAGCCAACTCTGTTATACTGTACTCTCCCAAGTGCTTAGAACAGTACTCTGCACACAGGAAGCACTTAATACAACTGATTGAAAGGGATTTACCAAAGGGATAAACAAATCCCAAATACAGTCTTCGTTAATAAACCAAGAAAACCATGATGTCGCCACTGTCCATCCCCAGCTGTGTCTCTTGATAGAATCAGCTCCAAAAATCTTGACCACGTAACTCCAGAGAGGCTCAGCCGATGCTAGCCGTGGTGACACCTTACCATGGAAACTTTTGAAGCTGCCTTCAGAGACTTGCTTCCATAGCAACAGGGTGATGTAACATTAACAAAAATCTCACGGCAATTACCCAGCAGAAAACAGTTAAGTTCTATAAAATGATTGGAAAGCTTCAGCTCTGCACAATACAACAAAATGAGTGGTGTTTTACAAACGACAACTGGTTAATTTGTCTCAACTAAATTATTGTGTTTAGTCTTTCTTTCCATTTCTATCCGATATCGTGTGAGGTATTCTCTGTCACCAATACTCCCAGTTCTCGTCAAGCAGGGTTTACGTTCTTGATGCGAGTATGCGACGTTAAGGAAACCATCGTTATAGTATGCATACTCTGCCCATCACCATTCCTTTCAGCAGTCTGTCGGGAGAACGACTCTCTCTAGCACCTATACTCTTCTGAAACCCTACTTCCTCCAGGAAACATTCTTTAATTAATTTTCTTTCCTCCGAGTCATGTCCCCCTAACACTTCAGCACTTTAACACCCAGCCACCCGAAAAATTAATATAGATCCTTTTCACTGAAGAAGCTATTAATTCATTTATCCATTTTCCATTCTTTTCCTTGGCTGTAGATCTTGTATCGATCTCCCTGTTAGACTGTAAGCTCCTCTGAGTGGCCACTGCATTCTCCTCAGAGCTTAGTTCTCTGTTCAATGCTCTGCACACAGAAGGTGTTCAAATACTATTTGTTCATTCATTCATTCAAGCGTATTTATTGAGCGCTTACTGTGTGCAGGGCACTGTACTAAGCGCTTGGCAACATATAGAGACGGTCCGCACCCAATAGCGGGCTCATTTGTTACCCGGTAGGTGATAACCATTTGGAATTTACTACCCGAGGAAGTTGTGTAGGTCGAGAATATCGGTGGGGTTTGGATCAACTGAGAGTATATAAATCCACAGATTACTAGTGGAAAAGACAGACGTTAAATGGTTCATTTTTAAATAACGAGACTGGTGATTAAGCAGGCAACCGTCCACCCGGGCATTTTTGGCTATCTCTATTATAGGTGGAATATTAAGCTGAATGGATGACTAATTTGACCCAATAATGAAGAACGACAACACTGCTGCTTTAGAGGTCTGGTACTATGTATAGAAACTTAGTTTTAGTGCAATGTTTAAGGGACAAAATCATCCACAAACATAACTTCACACGTTAGCTGGTTTTGTTTCTAGTACCTCGTATTAAAAATGATAAATCATCATCATCATCAATCGTATTTCTTGAGCGCTTACTGTGTGCAGAGCACTGGACTAAGCGCTTGGGAAGTCCAAGTTGGCAACATATAGAGACAGTCCCTACCCAACAGTGGGCTCACAGTCTAAAAGGGGGAGACAGAGAACAAAACCATACTAAGAAAATAAAATAAATAGAATAGATATGTATAAGTAAAATAAAATAGAGTAATAAATATGTACAAGCATATATACATATGATGTGTCTATGCCAAGCATTTTACTTTCATTATGTTTGATATTAAATTCTTCTACTTTTGATTAATCTATTAGGTCGCCCCCGACCCTTTTCCCAGGTCCCTCCCGCTCCATGTATGCCAGACGGCCACTCTCCCAACCTTCAAAGCATTACTACGGTTACATCTCCTCCAGAGATGTCTACTCTATTTATCTTACTTATACATATCTATTCTATTTATTTTATTTTGTCAGTATGTTTGGTTTTGTTCTCTGTCTCCCACTTCTAGACTGTGAGCCCGCTGTTGGGTAGGGACTGTCTCTATGTGCTGCCAACTTGTACTTCCAAAGCGCTTAGTACAGTGCTCTGCACACAGTAAGCGCTCAATACGATTGATTGATTGATTCCCCAATTAAGCCCTCTTCCTCCCGTCTCGCTCTCCCTTCTGCGTCGTCTATGCATTTCCACCTGTGACTTTTGGACGTTCGATGCCCCTCAATCCCCAACCCCACCGCACTTGTGTACATACCTTTAAATTACATATTATCAATTATTCCTATAAATGTCTGTCTCCTCTAGACTGTAAGCTCGTTGTGGTCATGAATGTGTCTGATAATTCTGTTGGACTGTGCTCTCCCGAGTGCTTAGTGCAGTGCTCTGCTCAAGTAAGCACTCAATAATATGATTGACTGGTTATTAGACGACAAGGAAGGCATCCATCATTGTTCCTCTAAGCATGTTTCAGTATCATTATGGGGGCAAGTAAACTGGGATAAGTGGCCTTTGATCAGGCCCAGTAATGGCAATGTTTCTCTTCTTTCATTTAATCGTATTTATTGAGCGCTTACTGTGTGCACAGCACTGTACTAAGCACTTGGGAAGTACAAGTTGGCAACATATAGAGTCGGCCCCTACCCAACAGCAGGGTCACAGTCTAGAAGGGGGAGACAGAGAACAAAACAAAACATATTAACAAAATAAATAGAATAAATATGCACAAATAAAATAGAGTAATAAATTCGTACAAACATATATACATATATACAGGTGCTGCGGGGAGGGGAAGGAGGTAAAGCGGCAGGGGAGTCTCTTCTTAATGTTTAATGGCATTCAATAAAATTCAATGAACCCAATAAAAAGTTCAATGAAATTAGAATTCAATATTTTTTTTCCTTGACTAAAACTGATTTTATTTCTGTAAGATTATGTTTATCGTTCACAGGGAGCCAAGGAAGATGATTTTTACTCTTCCTCTTCCAAGTTTTTCTCCCCACTGAGCTGGCTAGATAAAGACATCCTCCTGTTTGAATCAATCAATCGATCAATCGTATTTATTGAGCGCTTACTGTGTACTGAGCACTGTACTAAGCACTTGGGAAGTACAAGTTGGCAACATATAGAGATGGTCCCTACCCAACAGAGGGCTCGCAGTCTGTTTGAATGCGGCGTAACTGACGGCAAGGTTGCACCCATAAATACGAATGGCACAGGAAGACTCTCTTGCACATTTTATCCATGAAGCTACATTAGGTCACCTTTTCTGGCCTCTGGACATTTAGGGTAAGCACTGCAAACACACGAGTTGGGACAGATGATGATAGAAGTAGTACCTCCCAAGCGCTTAGTACAGTGCTCTGCATACAGTAAGCGCTCAATAAATACGACTGCATGAATGAATGAATAAGAATAATAATGGTAATGATCATGATAATGCCAAAAGACTGCGAGCCCCTTCTAGACTGTTGGGTAGGGACCGTCTCTATATGTTGCCAACGTGGACTTCCCAAGCGCTTAGTACAGTGCTCTGCACACAGTAAGCGCTCAATAAATACGATTGATTGATTGTAAGGCGCTTAAGGTGGGCCAAGCACTGTACTAAGCACTGGGGTGTACACAAGATAATTAGGTCCTACATGGAGCTCACAGTCTAAGTAGGAGGGAGAACATTACATCTCCATTTTGCAGATGAGGGGCCTGAGGTACGAAGAAGTTCAGTGATTTGCTCAAGATCACGGGGCAGAGGAGTAGCACCGACACGATTAGAACTCAGTGCTTAGAACAGTGCTTGGCACATAGTAAGCGCTTAGCAAATACCATCAAAAAAACCCCAAAGCCCCCCAGGTCGTCTGACTCCCGAGCTGCTTCTCTTACTTCGTAAAACTGAGTTAAAATTGTAGGGTTCAAGACCCCTGACAAATAACAAATGCCTACCACAAGTACAGAGAATCAATCAATCGTATTTATTGAGCGCTTACTGTGTGCAGAGCACTGTACTAGGCACTTGGGAAGTACAAGTTGGCAACATATAGAGACAGTCCCTACCCAACAGTGGGTTCGCAGTCTAAAAGGAGGAGACAGAGAACAAAACTAAACATACTAACAAAATAAAATAAATAGAATAGATATGTACAAGTAAAATAAATAAATAAATAGAGTAATAAATATGTACAAACATATATACATATATACAGGTGCTGTGGGGAAGGGAAGGAGAATGAGACAGGAAACAAAATTTAGGCCACACGAAAGGTCGGAGGCTCCGAATTTTAAATTTTAAAACTCGAAACAGTAAACCCTGAAGTTACATATGGCAGGATGGCGAAAAGAACTCTTTCCTTAAAATAGATGTAATTCCCCCAATTTTTCGGTTCCATAACCCGACTGTGGAACACACCTCCCACTGACTCCAGAATCTCAGGAGTGGTCTGGACGCAACTTTCTCTTTGGCAGGAAAGCGTCTAAAAGACCGGGTTTAATTTAGAAAACCAGGCGAGACATGTGTAGGGCTCCCCGTGCATGGAGTTAAAAGTGGAGAATTAAGGACATTTACTGCTGTGACCTTGCATATTCATGATATTGCCTATATGTGCGTCGCGCTCCTCTGTTTTGGGAAGGTGCTGCTACCGTAGGTGAGGTGATTTTAAGTCCTCTCACTTAAAATCAATCAATCAATCAATCGCATTTATTGAGCGCTTACTGTTTGCAGTGCTTGGGAAGTACAAGTCGGCAACACATAGAGACAGTCCCTACCCAACAGCGGAAAGCGCTTAGTACAGTGCTCTGCACACAGTAAGCGCTCAATAAATACGATTGAATAGATGAATGAATGAAAGAACACGGGCTTTGGAGTCAGAGGTCAGGGGTTCAAATCCCGGCTCCACCAACTGAAAGCTGTGTGACTTTGGGCAAGTCACTTCACTTCTCTGGGCCTCAGTTCCTCATCTGGAAAATGGGGATTAAAACTGTGAGCCCCCGGTGAGACAACCTGATCACCTGGTAACCTCCCCAGCGCTAGGAACAGTGCTTTGCACATAGTAAGCGCTTAACAAATACCATTAATATTATTATTTAAGTGTGGCTGAAAAGACCAGTGGGTGATTGGTGTCTTTTTCGGCCATCCTCGGGGATAAAAATCATTCCTTGCCGTCCTGATGCTTCGGCCCCACGCGAGTTCTCTCTCTGTTCTGGAGATGGTCTCTTGGCACCCCAAACTTCCTAAAATATCAGTTTCCCCCTGCCCCTGCCTGCCACGCTGGTCTGGCTGCTTGGAATAGTCTTTCATTTTCTCCTGAAATAACTTCTTCCGCTTGTTTTCCCCTCCTTGGCTGCCTGTGCCCCTTTTCAGTTCACCTGAAGAAAGGAAGCTTCAAAGGGGTCCAGGGAGATCAATCAATCAATCAATCAATCGTATTTATTGAGCGCTTACTGTGTGCAGAGCACTGGACTAAGCGCTTGGGAAGTCCAAGTCGGCAACACATAGAGACGGTCCCTACCCAACAGCGGGCTCACAGTCTAGAAGGAGATGGATGGAAAAACAGCACAAGGGGACAATCTTCCCAATTGCACTGTGTGAACAGAACTGTGGGAGCCACTAAGGCCTGGATACAATCAATCAATCAATCAATCACATTTATTGAGCGCTTACCGTGTGCAGAGCACTGTACTAAGCGCTTGGGAAGTCCAAGTTGGCAACATATAGAGACGGGCCCTACCCAACAGTGGGCTCACAATCCCCTCGTCCCCCTCTCCATCCTTACCTCCTTCCCTTCCCCACAGCACCTGTATATATATGTATGTACGTATTTGTTACTCTATTCATTTTACTTGTACATATTCTATTTATTTTATTATTATTATTATTTTATTTTATTTTTATTTTATTTTATTTGTTAATATGGTTTGTGTTGTTCTCTGTGTCTCCCCCTTCTAGACTGCAAGCCCACTGTTGGGTAGGGACTGTCTCTATTATGTTGCCAACTTGGACTTCCCAAGCGCTTAGTACAGTGCTCTGCACACAGTAAGCACTCAATAAATACGACCGACTGACTGAATGAATCACACATTTCCTTTTCCATTATTTGCTAAGCACTTTCTGTGGGCTGGGTACTGTACTAAGCACAGGTGTAGATACAAGGTAATCAGATTGGACGCCATCCACGTTCCCCACGGGGCTCACAGCCTTAATCTCCAATTTCCAGATGAGGTCACTGAGGCCCAGAGGGGTGTAGCGACTTGCCCGAGGTCACACAGCGGACAAGTGGCGGAGCTGGGATTCGAACCCAGGTCCTTCGGACTCCCAGTGCTCTATCCAGAGTCAGAGAAGCAGCGTGGCTCAGTGGAAAGAGCCCGGGCTTTGGAGTCAGAGGTCACGTGTTCAAATCCTGGCTCCGCCAATCGTCAGCTGTGTGACTTTGGGCAAGTCCCTTAATAATAATAATAATAATAATGGCATTTATTAAGCGCTTACTATGTGTAAAGCACTGTTCTAAGCGCTGGGGGGGATACAAGGTGATCAGGTTGTCCCACGTGGGGCTCACAGTCTTCATCCCCATTTTGCAGATGAGGGAATGAGGCACAGAGAAGTGAAGTGACTTGCCCAAAGTCACACAGCTGACAAGTGGCGAAGCCGGGATTTGAACCCATGACCTCAGACTCCAAAGCCCGTGCTCTTTTCCACCGAGCCACGCTGCTCCTTAACTTCTCTGTGCTTCAGTTCCCTCATCTGGAAAATGGGGATTAAGACTGTGAGCCCTCCGTGGGACAACCTGATCACCTTGTCTCCTCCCCGGCGCTTAGAACAGAGCTTTGCACATAGTAAGCCCTTAATAAATGCCATTATTATAGAGAAGCAGCGTGGCTCAGTGGAAAGAGCCCGGGCTTTGGAGTCAGAGGCCATGGGTTCAAATCCCGGTTCCGCCAATTATCAGCTGTGGGACTTTGGGCAAGTCACTTCACTTCTCTATGCCTCAGCTACCTCATCTGTCAAATGGGGATTAAGACTGGGAGCCCCCCGTGGGACCACCTGATCACCTTGTAACCTCCCCAGCACTTAGAACAGTGCTTTGCACATAGTAAGCGCTTAATAGATGCCATCATTATTATTATTATTATTATTATTATTATTATTATTATTATTATCCACTAGGCCACGCTGCTTTCTCGATACCTTCGTTCTCACGGGCGACTTCGTTGAGAGCGACCGACAACTATTTATTGCTTCGGGATACAGTCAGCATCCATCCTCCTCACGTGCTCCCTTCCGGAGAAGCTTCATTCCTGGGAATGATGCCTCCGTACTACATCCAAGGACAGGGGCCGGTCCTCTTTCCCTTCTGCGTGACACTGAGCATGTTTCCAGGGAGATGCAGGTGCAACTGCTCGTGAAGACGGATGCATCTTCTCTGGTAGGTCTCGGCCTATAGTTCCTAATTTATAAGCTATACATTAAATATATATCGTCATTTTTTTTAGATCAATCAATCGTATTTATTGAGCGCTTACTGTGTGCACAACACTGGATTAAGCGCTTGGGAGGTACAAGTTGGCAACATATAGAGATGGTCCCTACCCAACAGTGGGCTCACAGGCTAGAAGGGGGAGACAGAGAACAAAACCAAACATACTAACAAAATAAAATAAATAGAATAGATATGGACAAGTAAAATAAATATATAAATAGAGTAATAAATATGTACAAACGTCTGTCTCCCCCTCTAAGCTGTCCGCTCATTCTGGGCAGGGTGTGCCTTCCAATTCTGTTACACTGTGCTCTCCCAAGTGCTTAGTATCAATCAATCAATTGATCAATCAATTGATCAATCAATCAATCGTATTTATTGAGTGCTTACTGTGTGCACAGCACTGGACTAAGCCCTTGGGAAGTCCAAGTTGGCAACACAAAGAGACGGTCCCTACCCGACAGGGGGCTTACAGTCTAGAAGGGGGAGACAGAGAACAAAACCAAACATATTAACATACAGGAAGCGATCAATAATTATGACTGAATGAATGAATGCTTAGTACAGTACTCTGCACACAGGAAGCGCTCAATAATTACAACTGAATGACAATGCTTAGTGCAGTACGCTGCACATAGTAAGCACTCAATAATTACGACTGAATGACTGAATGCTTAGTGCAGTACTCTGCACACAGTAAGCGCTCAATAATTACGACTGAATGAATGCTTAGTACGGTATTCTGCACATAGTAAGTGCTCAATAATTATGACTGAATGAATGAATGCTTAGTATGGTACTCTGCACACAGTAAGTGCTCAATAATTACGACTGAATGAATGAATGCTTAGTACAGTACTCTGCACAGTAAGTGCTCAATAATTACGACTGAATGACTGAAGGCTTAGTACTGGACTCTGCACATAGTAAGAGCTCAATAATTACAACTGAATGAATGAATGCTTAGTACAGTACTCTGCACACAGGAAACGCTCAATAATTATGACTGAATGAATGAATGCTTAGTACAGTACTCTGCACACAGGAAGCACTCAATAATTACGACTGAATGAATGCTTAGTACAGTACTCTGCACACAGGAAGCGCTCAATAATTACGACTGAATGAATGAATGCTTAGTACAGTACTCTGCACACAGTAAGCGCTCAATAATTACGACTGAATGAATGAATGCTTAGTACAGTACTCTGCACACAGGAAGCGCTCAATAATTAAGACTGAATGACTGAATGCTTAGTGCAGTACTCTGCACACAGTAAGCGCTCAATAATTACGACTGAATGAATGCTTAGTACAGTACTCTGCACACAGTAAGAGCTCAATAATTACGACTGAATGAATGAATGCTTAGTACAGTACTCTGCACACAGTAAGCGCTCAATAATTACGACTGAATGAATGAATGCTTAGTACAGTACTCTGCACACAGGAAGCGCTCAATAATTACGACTGAATGACTGAATGCTTAGTGCAGTACTCTGCACACAGTAAGCGCTCAATAATTACGACTGAATGAATGCTTAGTACAGTACTCTGCACACAGTAAGAGCTCAATAATTACGACTGAATGAATGAATGCTTAGTACAGTACTCTGCACACAGGAAGCGCTCAATAATTACGACTGAATGACTGAATGCTTAGTGCAGTACTCTGCACACAGTAAGCGCTCAATAATTACGACTGAATGAATGAATGCTTAGTACAGTACTCTGCACAGTAAGTGCTCAATAATTACGACTGAATGACTGAATGCTTAGTACAGTACTCTGCACACAGTAAGTGCTCAATAATTACGACTGAATGAATGAATGCTTAGTACAGTACTCTGCACACAGTAAGTGCTCAATAATTACGACAATGAATGAATGCTTAGTACAGTACTCTGCACACAGTAAGCGCTCAATAAATACCACCGATGATGACAGAGATGACATTGAGAAGCAGCGTGGCTCAGTGGAAAGAGCACGGGCTTTGGAGTCAGAGGTCATGGGTTCGAATCCCAACTCGTTCATTCATTCATTCAATGGTATTTATTGAGCGCTTACTGTGTGCACAGCACTGTACTAAGCGCTTGAGAAGTATAAGTTGGCAACATATAGAGACGGTCCCTACCCAACAGTGGGCTCACAGTCTAGACTCCACCACGTTTGCTGTGTGACCTTGGGCAAGTCACTTCACTTCTCTGAGCCTCAGTGACCTCATAGGTAAAATGGGGATTAAGACTGTGAGCCCCCCGTGGGACAACCTGATCACCTTGTATCCCCCCCAGCGCTTACAACAGTGCTCTGCACATAGTAAGCGCTTAACAAATGCCGTCATTATTATTATTCTCCTTACAGACTTTGGGACTTTGAATGACGCTTGATGCCTCATTTGCCTAAAAGTCATGATGACCTAAACCATGGTGAAGTGCTGAAAATACTTGAGTGCCTTCTGGCTCCAACACAAATCTAAATTTGATTTTACAGAACACATGTTCTTTTCTTGAAAAGTCACAGCCAACACTAACAGAAAAGCCTCTAAATTTATATCTTAGATGATTAACAGAACCTTGCGTTAACGAGAATGGTATATCTTGAAAATGGAAGCATTTAGCATTTTTTTTCCTTTCTTGACGGCATGTGCCAAAAATCCCCTAAAGAGATTAGTTTCTTCTTTTCACAGACTTCAAAGAAGAAAGATCATAAAAACCCTGAAATTCCACATTGTTTCAAAACCACAATAATTTTGTTTTTCTTTTCTACAACCCTAAAGATTTTTTGAAAATACAATTTATAAGGAATCAGCCACCAGTGTATGTAAGCTTCTTAAAAAAATGGTATCTAATAATGATAATAATGATAATGATAATAATAATAATGGCATTTATTAAGCACTTACTATGTGCAAAGCACTGTTCTAAGCACTGGGGAGGTTACAAGGTGATCAAGATGTCCCACGGGGGGGCTCACAGTCTTAATCCCCATTTTCCAGATGAGGTAACTGAGGCACAGAAAAGTCAAGTGACTTGCCCAAACTCACACAGCTGACAACTGGCGGAGCCAGGATTTGAACCCATGACCTCTGACTCCAAAGCCCGGGCTCTTTCCACTGAGCCACACTGCTTCTCTGCACTTACTGTGTGCCAAGCACTGTTCTAAGCGCTGGAGAGGTTACAAGGTGATCAGATTGTCCCAAGGGGGGCTCACACTCTTAATCCCCATTTTCCAGATGAGGTAACTGAGGCCCAGAGAAGTGAAGTGGCTTGCCCAAAGTCACACAGCTGATAACTGGTAGAGCCGGGATTTGAACCCATGACCTCTGACTCCAAAGCCCGGGCTCTCTCTACTGAGCCACGCTGCTTCTCTGCGCTTACCGTATGCCAAGCACTGTTCTAAGTACTGGAGAGGTTACAAGGTGATCAGGTTGTCCCACGGGGGGCTCACAGTCTTCATCCCCATTTTCCAGATGAGGGAACTGAGGCCCAGAGAAGTTAAATGACTTGCCCAAAGTCACACAGCTGACAGTTGGCAGAGCCGGGATTTGAACCCAAGACCCCTGACTCCAAAGCCTGTGCTCTTTCCACTGAGCCACGCTGTATTTGTTAAGCACTTACTATGGGCCAGGCACTGGGGAAGACAAAAGCTAATCAGATTAGGCACAGTCCTTCTCCCACATGGGGCTCACACTTATTCCCCAGTTTACAGATGAGGTAACTGAGGCCCAGACAAGTGAAGCGACTTGCCCAAAGTCACACAGCTGACAACTGGCAGAGCTGGGATTTGAACCCATGACCTCTGACTCCAAAGCCTGTGCTCTTTCCACTGAGCCACACTGTATTTGTTAAGCACTTACTATGGGCCCGGCACTGGGGAAGACAAAAGCTAATCAGATTAGGCACAGTCCTTCTCCCACATGGGGCTCACACTTATTCCCCAGTTTACAGATACGGTAACCGAGATACAGAAAATCAATCAATCAATCAATCAATCGCATTTATTGAGCACTTACTGTGTGCAGAGCACTGGACTAAGCGCTTGGGAAGTACAAGTTGGCAACATAGAGAGACGGTCCCTACCCAGAAAAGTTAAGTGACTTGCCCAAGATCACACAGGAGACAAGTGGGAGAACCATGTTTGTACATATTTATTACTCCATTTATTTATTTATTTTACTTGTACAAATCTATTCTATTTATTTTATTTTGTTAGTATGTTTGGTTTTGTTCTCTGTCTCCCCCTTCTAGACTGCGAGCCCACTGGTGGGTAGGGACCGTCTCTATATGTTGTCAACTTGGACTTCCCAAGCGCTTAATACAGTGCTCTGCACACAGTAAGCGCTCAATAAATGCATAATAAACGCAATAAATGCTCAATAAATAAATAAATAAATAAATGGCCCTACTGAGAGCTCACCTCCTCCAGGAGGCCTTCCCAGACTGAGCCCCTTCCTTCCTCTCCCCCTCTCCATCCCCATCTTACCTCCTTCCCTTCCCCACAGCACCTGTATATATGTATATATGTTTGTACATATTTATTACTCTATTTACTTACTTTACTTGCACATATCTATTCTATTTATTTTATTGGTATGTTTGGTTTTGTTCTCTGTCCCCCCCTTTTAGACTGTGAGCCCACTGTTGGTTGGGACTGTCTCTATATGTTGCCAACTTGGACTTCCCAAGCGCTTAGTCCAGTGCTCTGCACACAGTAAGCGCTCAATAAATACGATTGATTGATTGAATAAATATGATTGAATGAATCCCCCCTAGCGCTTAGAACAGTGCTTGGCACATAGTAAGCACTTAACAAATACCATTATTATTATTATTATTATTATTGTGGGCAGGTAATGTGTCTACCAACTCTGTTGTATTGTCTTCTCTCAAGTGTCTTGTACAGTGATCTGCACACTGTAAGCAACTCAATAAATGCTATGGATTGACTGGTTGAATCTGGGCTATCTTTGGCCTCAGGAAAATAACCCAACCACGTCTGGCTGCTATCCCATTCCTCATTTTCCATTCAGTAATTGCAGCCTTCCCTTCCTCCCCAGTGCTGAGAAGCTGCAAAAAGGGCCCCGGGGGAGTCAGAGGATCTGGGTTCTAATCCCTGCTCTATCATTTTGGACTGAAAATGAAGCTTGATGCCTCATTTGCCTAAAAGTCACGATGACCTAAACCTACTCTTTTAAAAAGCATGGGCAGGTCACTTCACTTCTCTGTGTCTCAGTTTTCACAGCTGCAAAATGGGGATTCAGTGCCTGTTCTCCCTCCCCCTTAAATTGTAAGCCTCATTCATTCATTCAATCGTATTTATTGAGCACTTACTGTGTGTAGAGCACTGTACTAAGCGCTTGGGAAGTCCAAGTCGGCAACATATAGAGACAGTCCCTACCCAACAATGGGCTCACAGTCTAGAAGGGGGAGACAGAGGGACAGAGACTGTGTCTAACCTGATTATCTTCTATCTACCCTGTGCTTAGCACAGATTTTACTTGGACATATCTATTCTATTTATTTTATTTTGTTAATATGTTTGGTTTTATTCTCTGCCTCCCCCTTCTAGACTGTGAGCCCACTGTTGGGTAGGGACTGTCTCTATATGTTGCCAACTTGGACTTCCCAAGCGCTTAGTCCAGTGCTCTGCACACAGTAAGCGCTCAATAAATACGACTGATTGATTCTATCTACCCCTGTGCTTAGCACAGATTTTACTTGTACATATCTATTCATTTTATTTTAATATGTTTGGTTTTCTTCTGTCTCCCCCTCCTAGACTGTGAGCCCACTGTTGGGTAGGGACTGTCTCTATATGTTGCCAACTTGGACTTCCCAAGCACTTAGTACAGTGCTCTGCACACAGTAAGCGCTCAATAAATACAATTGATTGATTGATTACAGATTTTACTTGTACATATCTATTTTATTTATTTTACTTTGTTAATATGTTTGGTTTTGTTCTCTGCCTCCCCCTTCTAGACTGTGAGCCCACTGTTGGGTAGGGACCATCTCTATATGTTGCCAACTTGGACTTCCCAAGCGCTTAGGACAGTGCTCTGCACACAGTAAGCGCTCAATAAATACGATGATTGATTGATTGATTCTTGGCACAGAACAGCACTTAACCAATAACACTTTTTTTAAAAAAGTTCAGGGCTGCTACCGGTGGGGTAAGGGAGGAGGGAGCAGTGGAAAGTTGTGGCCGTTAATTACCGCTTCCTTTCAGCTGCTAAGTACCTGGAAATGCCCTTGGGCTAAAGGGATGCTTGGTCTCCATGGTGACAAAAGCAGACGAGATGCTAGGGCCAGAACCTGGACTCAAGCAGAGAACAGCAAGAGGGAAAAAGGCCAAGGTCAAACCGAACTGGCTCGTCACTGTTTGAGGCAAGGATGTGGGGTCAGAACTAGGGAATCTGGTTATCAGGGTCCAGGCGGAGATTTTTCCAACATTTTTGGGCTCCCTCCCAACTGGAAGCAGTAGCAGCAGCAGCATAGGGCTTAAATTGTGGCCAGGGGGTAGGTAGACCAATGCAGGAGCTCATGTTTTGTTTGCTGGGGTCCAGAAAGTCTCGAGGAATCGTGGAGAGGAAGAAATGAGCAGAGGGGGTCTGTGGGGAGTGACCTACGGAGTAATTTTAAATAATTTCGGTCACCCCTTTGGAGCTGGTTCGGGAACCCGAACACACAAAATTACGCTTAGGCCTCCGGGATAGCCTACGCCACCAGACATTTCACCAAACCCCCACATTTTGGACATGCTAACGATAAATTTCGGGGTGTGCCTGTAGTCGCTTACTTGAATTATGAGACCAAAGAGGAACATTTACAAATGGAGCAAGATACAGGTGCCAAATCTCTAAAGCAAAATTTCCTGACTTTTTTAATTAATCCCTTTAGAGAATGGTTTTTCAATACCTAATTTCAGCCAGGCCCACTTTGCCAAATTAAACAGGGAGAATGATCTTCCAGCGCCATAACAAACGGACTCTGAGACAGGGAAGCAGTGTTGCCTAGTGGAATGGGCACAGGCCTGGGATTCCAGACTGTAAGCTCACTGTGGGCAGGAATGTGTCTGTTTGTTGTTGTACTTTCCCGAGAACTTAATACAGTGCTCCGCACAGGGTAAGCGCTCAATAAATCTGACCGAATGAACGAATGAGTCAGACGACCTGGGTTCTAATCCTGGCTCCACCTACAAACCTGCTGTGTGACCTTGGGCAAGTCACTTTACCGCAGCGTGGCTTAGTGGAAAGAGCCCGGGCTTGGGAGTCGGAGGTCCTGGGTTCTAATCCCGGCTCTGACACTTATCAGCTGTGTGACTTTGGGCAAATCTCTGTGCTTCAGTTACTTCAGAGAAGCAGCGTGGCTCAGTGGGAAGAGCCCGGGCTTTGGAGTCAGTTGTCATGGGTTCAAATCCCGGCTCCGCCAACTGTCGGCTGTGTGACTTTGGGCAAGCCACTTCACTTCTCTGCGCCTCAGTTACCTCATCTGTACAATGGGGATTGACTGTGAGCCCCCTTTGGGCCAACCTGATCACCTTGTAACCTCCCCAGCGCTTAGAACAGTGCTTTGCACATAGTAAGTGTTTAATAAATGCCATTATTATTACTATTATTACTTCATCTGTAAAATGGGGATGAAGACTGTGAGCCCCATATGGGACAACCTGATCACCTTGTACCTACCCAGCGCTTAGAACAGTGCTTGGTACATAGCCAGTGATTAACAAATACCAACATCATTATTATTATTATTATTATTATATCATTATTATTACCTCAGTTCTTTCATCTGCAAAATGAAGAGTCGATTCCTGTTGTTCCTCCTACTTAATAATGATGGCCTTTATTAAGCGCTTACTATGTGTAAAGCCCTGTTCTAAGCACTGGGGAGGATACAAGGTGATCAGGTTGTCCCATGTGGGGCTCACAGTTTTAATCCCCATTTTCCGGATGAGGTAACTGAGGCCCAGATGAGTGAAGTGACTTGCCCAAAGTCCCACAGCTGACAATTGGCAGAGCTGGGATTTGAACCCATGACCTCCGACTCCAAAGTCCGGGCCCTTTTCCACTGAGCCACGCTGCTTCTCTGCGACCTGATGAATTTGTATCTACCCCAGTGCTTAGTACATAGTGAGCACTTAACGGTTACCACAGTTATTAAATGGAACTCGATTTAAGGTGACTCCTTCCAAAACCTGATGGATCCTATATTTAACGGCAACCCCTCTTCCTCTTAGCCATCCTTCTCTTCACTCACTGCTGTGTTTAATATGGTAATGTCATAAGGTGTTTCTAGAAGCACAATCGGAGCGGCTCCACAAACGTACATTCTTTTTAAAACCAGATTTTTACGTGCGGCTGCAATGGGAATTCACCAGCTGGGTGCCGCTGGTTTCGAGGACCTGCCCCGACGATATCTGTGGCATCTGGAGAAGTGGTGCAAAACTCCGCGTCGATATCACGTTACTGGGGTTGGACAACATGAGCTGGATTAGAGGGCGACGGAGCTTTCGGTTCAAGGGACAGGATAGCTGGGCGGAGGTGAACCATGACCAACGGGTCGCCCCACCGAGCACTCTGACCTCTCCCAGGAGACGGAACGTCTCACGCTGGACTCCGTGAAGCCCAAAAGGCTGGGAGGTGGAGAGGCACCTCACCTGGCCCGTCATCGACACTGGCCTCACCATGAAAAACATCGCCTTCGAGAGGTTTAAAGCAATGCTGTGGATGTGGGAAGAATTCCCTCTCTGGTAGAGCAGGTGACTCCATCTCTCTTCTGTTTCATCTCTCTCTCTCTCCCCTTTGTCTCTCTCCATCTCTCTATCTTTCATCTCTCTCTGTCTCTCTCCATCTCTCTTCTCTCTGTTTCATCTCTACCTCCCCTTTCTCTCATCATCTCTCTGCTTGCTATCTCTCATCTCCTCTCATCCTTCACCTCTTCATCTCTTCCCCCTCCATCTTTCCTTTCTCTCTGTCTCTCTTCTCTCTTCTGTTTCATCTCTCTGCTTCTCTCTCATCTCTTCTCTCATCCTTCACCTCCCTCACCTCTTCATCTCTTCCCCCTCCATCTTTCCTCTCTCTCTGTCTCCTCTCTTATTTCATCTCTCTTTCCCCTTTGTCTCTCTCCATCTCTCTGCTTGCCATCTCTCATCTCTTTGCTCATCTTTCACCTCTCTCTCACCTCTTCCCCCTCCATCTTTCCTCTCTCTGTCTCTCTTCTCTCTTCTATTTCATCGCTCTCTTCCCTCTTTGTCTCTCTCCATCTCTCTGCTCTGTCATCTCTCTTCTCTCATCTTTCACCTCTCTCTTACCTCTTTATCGCAGACTGAGCCCCCCCTTCCTCTTCCCCCCTCATCCCCCATCCTACCTCCTTCCCCTCCCCACCACACCCGTATATATGTTTGTACATATTTATTACTCTATTTATTTATTTTACTTGTACATATTTATTCTATTTATGTTATTTTGTTAATATGTTTTGTTTTGTTGTCTGTCTCCCCTTCTAGACTGTGAGCCCACTGCTGGGTAGGGACCGTCTCTATACGCTGCCAACTAGTACTTCCCAAGTGCTTAGTACAGTGCTCTGCACACAGTAAGAGCTCAATAAATACGATTGAATGAATGAATGAATTTGGTGCATTCGATTTCACTGGATAGCTTTTAGACCCAAAATGGGGGTATGAATTAGAATTAGTCACGTAATTAAATGTAATCCAAAGCAGGATAGTCCATTCTCATTATGTGGGGTGCACTCATAAAGTTTAACAGCCCTCACATGCCCAGAGGAAATCGCCCACCACCAACCTGTGTGCCCTACTCTGCAAGGCATCCATTTCTGGGCCAATTCCGGTGCTCCTTTTCGTGCTCAGAGCTGGGAATAACGTCAGATTCAGAGCAGGATGTGGGAAGTACTGTATACTACTTAGAACTGTTTGACTATGCTAAAAACTTAGCCTTAAAAATTCATTTACTAAAATTTACTTATTAAACCTGCAACCCCAAAGACTGGCTATGTTGAGTCACCACTTCTTGCTACACGATATTTCGTATCGATAATCAGCAATTTCTTCTATTCGGTAAAATCGGCACGTAGACCTGACGCAACACTGAGATCGCTGATTTAGAAACCCAACATTATCAAGAGCATAAAATTCAATCTAATTATCCTGGTTGCTTTCTGAAAAACACAAACTAAAAATAAAGTAAATCTAATTTAGTGAGATACAATCAGAGGTTTGTTGTTGTTGGTTTTTTTTTCATTTAAGTGACTGCCTTGTGGTTTATGACTTTGTATTGTTACATGTAGCGAACTTGGTAAACAGCCTGGCCTACTGGAAAAAGCAACGGCCCGGGACTCAGAGGACCTGGGTTCTAATCCCTGCCTGGCCAACTTGTCTGCTGTGCGACTTTGCAAAAGTCACTTCTCTGAGCCTCAGTTTCCTCGGCTTTAAAATGGGGTTCACTGCCTGTTCTCCCTCCTACTTAGACTGAGTCCTATATGGGACTGTGCCCAACCTGATGAACTGATCTATCTATCAATCAATCAATCGTATTTATTGAGCGCTTACTGTATGCAGAGCACTGTACTAAGCGCTTGGGAAGTACAAGTTGGCAACATATAGAGACGGTCCCTACCCAACAGTGGGCTCACAGTCTAAAAGGGGGAGACAGAGAACAAAACCAAACATACTAACAAAATAAAATAGAATAGATATGTACAAGTAAAATAAATAAATAGAGTAATAAATATGTACAAACATATATACATACATACAGGTGCTGTGGGGAGGGGAAGGAGGTAAGATGGGGGGGATGGAGAGGGGGACGAGGGGGAGAGCACTATCCCAGTGCTTACAACAGTGCTCAACAAATACTATAATAAAAATAATGTCATGAGTGGTCAGACTAGGTGCACACACACAAAAAAATCAAATCTACGATACTCTCTCAACTGAAAGTCATTTAAGAGACTACATCCAAATATTCATTCACTCAATCGTATTTATTGAGTGCTAACTGTGTGCAGAGCACTGTACCTAGCGCTTGGGAAGTCCAAGTTGGCAACATATAGAGACGGTCCCTACCCAACAGTGGGCTCACAGTCTAGAAGAGGGAGACAGAGAACAAAACAAAACATATTAACGAAATAAAATAGATAGAATAAATATGCACAAATAAAATAGAGTAATAAAGTCTTACAAAATATCTTTCTGGAATAAAGGATCTTTGAAAATGGGAGAGTCTAGGGGTTATAAATGATTTTCAAATTGACAATACTGTCACCATTTATTTCCTCACCTCAATCACATACAAAGGTTTCAGTGGGAGCCTACAATTTTCTCTGACTTAATAATACAGTGGAAAAGAATAATAATAGTAATAGTACGCTAACTAAGCATGTGCCAAGCACTGTACACTAAGAGCAGGAGCAAATACAAGATAATCAGATCAGACACAATTCCTGCCGGACACAGGGCGAAACGGTCCAAGTAAAAGGGAGGATGTATATGAATTCCCATTTTACGAAGGAGGAAACTGTGACACAGAGAAATTAAGTACTTGCTCGAAGTTGTAAACAGCAGGCAAATGGCGGATCCCAAGACTCCTGATTCACAGGCCTGTGGTCTATCTATTAATCAATCAATCAATCAATCATATTTATTGAGTGCTTACTGTGTGCAGAGCACTGGACTAAGCGCTTGGGAAGTACAAGTTGGCAACAATTATTAGGCCACAATGCTTCTCAACCTTAGTAAATGAAACTTTAGGGAGATTTAAATTCAAACCCAAAGGATAACTCCACTATTCTTTACCTTTACGTCAACCTCAACTGGACAACCTACCCCACATCTAGGGGAAGAACTGCTTAAGACCGAATTGGAATACAATGTGTGATAGCATTAGGAGAGAATAGCTGGGTTTTTGAGTTTGTCATTCATTCAATCGTATTTACTGAGCGCTTACTGTGTGCAGAGCACTGGACTAAGCGCTTGGGAAGTACAAGTTGGCAACATATAGAGACGGTCCCTACCCAACAACGGGCTCACAGTCTAGAAGGGGGAGACAGACAACAAAACAAAACATGTGGACAGGTGTCAAGTCGTCAGAACAAACAGAAATAAAGCTAGATGCACATCATTAACAAAATAGTAAATATGTACAAGCAGCAACGTGGCTCAGTGGAGAGAGCCTGGGCTTTGGAGTCAGAGGTCATGGGTTCAAATCCCGGCTCCGCCACCTGTCATCTGTGTGACTTTGGGCAAGTCACTTCACTTCTCTGGGCCTCAGTTACCTCATCTGGAAAATGGGGATTAAGACCGTGAGCCCCCCGTGGGACAACCTGATCACCTTGTAACCTCCCCAGTGCTTAGTACAGTGCTCTGCACACAGTAAGCACTCAATAAATATGACTGAATGAATGAGTTAATAAAATAGAGTAATAAATCTGTACAAACATATATACAGGTGCTGTGGGGAGGAGAAGGAGGTAGGGCGGGGGGGATGGGGAGGAACAGAGGAAAAGGGGGGCTCAGTGTGGGAAGGCCTCCTGGAGGAGGTGAGCTCTCAGTAGGGCTTTGAAGGGAGGAAGAGAGCTAGCTTGGCGGATGTGCGGAGGGAGGGCATTCCGGGCCAGGGGGAGGTTGGGGGTCGATGGCGGGACAGGCGAGAACGAGGCCCAGTGAGGAGGTGAGCGGCAGAGGAGCGGAGGGTGTGGGCTGGGCTGGAGAAGGAGGGAAGGGAGATGAGGTAGGAGAGGTGATGAAGAGCCCCGAGGCCGAGAGTGAGGAGTTTTTGCTTGATGCATAGGTTGACTGGCAGCCACTGGAGATTTTTGAGGAGGGGAGTGACATGCCCAGAGCGTTTCGGCACAAAGATGATCTGGGCAGTGGCGTGAAGTATAGACTGAAGTGGGGAGAGACAGAAGGATAGGAGATCGGAGAGGAGGCTGAAGCAGTAATCCAGTCAGGACAGGATGAGAGATTGAACCAGCAGGGTAGCGGTTTGGATGGAGAGGAAAGGGCGGATCTTGGCAATGTTGCGGAGGTGAGACCGGCAGGTTTGGGTGACGGATTGGATGTGAGGGGTAAACAAGAGAACGGAGTCGAGGATGACACCAAGGTTGCGGGCTTGTGAGACGGGAAGGATGGCAGTGCCGTCTACAGTGATGGGAAAGTCAGGGAGAGGGCAGGGTTTGGGAGGGAAGATAAGGAGTTCAGTCTTGGACATACTGAGCTTTAGATGGTGGGCAGACATCCAGATGGAGATGTCCTGAAGGCAGGAGGAGACCTGAGCCTGAAGGGAGGGAGAGAGAGCAGGGGCAGAGATGGAGATTTGGGTGTCATCAGCGTAGAGATGATAGTTGAAGCCGTGGGAGCGAATGAGGTCACCAAGGGAGTGAGTGTAGATAGAGAGCAGAGGGGGCCGAGAACTGACCCTTGAGGAACCCCTACAGTAAGGGGATGGGAGGGGGAGGAGGAGCCCACAAAGAAGACTGAGAATGAATGGCCGGAGAGATAAGAGGAGAACCAGGAGAGGATGGAGTCTGTGAAGCCAAGTTTGGACAGCGTGCTGAGGAGAAGGGGGTGGCCCACAGGGAGCTGGGAGGTCAAGGAGGATTAGGACAGAGTAAGAGCCGTTGGGTTTGGCAAGAAGGAGGTCACTGTCCTTCAGTTCAAGACTAAGGATAACCAATTTACCTTATAATCCTATTAATGCCATAGAAAAGAATACCCTACTCTACCACTTCCACATTTCTTTTGCTTAAAAAAAACCCACAAAACAAAATCAGTCCAAATTACTGAACTGGCACATCTTACTTTCAAAATATTTCAGCGAACGTCCAGCGTACTTACACCATTAAATTAAAATAACTTAAAGGACTATTCGAATTCAGTCCGAACTATGAAATGATGTCCCTCCGGGTATCTATCGTGTAATTTCACATAGCCATCCTTCTCATTCAGAGATGATGCAGGGGACAGTAAGATTTCAACTGTGCACGAGTGTCGCTGAAAGATCGTCTCTTCCAACTTTACGGGCAAAATTAGGGCCTATTTTTTAATAACGATGGCATTTATTAAATACTTCCTATGTGGCACGTGCTGAGCTAGAAGACACAAGGGATGGGACACGGGACTCGCTATCTTATCCACACTTTACACACAGCGAGGTTAGGCAACTTGCGCACCGTCAAACAGTAGGCCAATGGCAAAGGTGGGACCTTCCGACTCCTTGTCTTCCCGACTCCCATTCCTGCGCTCTTTCCACCGGATCCGCTTCCTCCCACAGCGAGGGGGGTCCTGCATCCATAAAGGGCTGATCAAACACCACGGATGCTGCCCGACGGGGCTCATCTTCATTCGCCTATGACACCACCATGGGGGTGCACACTAGTGTAGGGCTTTGGTTTTGGATGGCGGAGTGGGAGTTACCCCATTACCGGCAGGAGCAGGATATCATCATCATCATCAATCGTATTTATTGAGCGCTTACTATGTGCAGAGCACTGTACTAAGTGCTTGGGAAGTACAAATTGGCAACATATAGAGACAGTCCCTACCCAACAGTGGGCTCACAGTCTAAAAGGGGGAGACAGAGAACAAAACCAAATATACTAACAAAATAAAATAAATAGAATAGCTATGTACAAGTAAAATAAATAAATAAATAAATAAATAAATAGATAGAGTAATAAATATGTACAAGCATATATACATATATATGCACCGGAGTTGTCTTTCAAGAGTGGTGACGGGGTGCCCCGAACCACCGGACTCTCCCTCCTACACCGGAATAATACGATCGATCGATCGAATGGTCGGTTCTTTCCTCTCCCCCTTCTTTCCTCTCCCCCTCGTCCCCCTCTCCATCCCCCCGTTTTACCTCCTTCCCTTCCCCACAGCACCTGTATATATGTATATATGGTTGTACATATTTATTACTCTATTTATTTATTTATTTTACTTGTACATTTCTATCCTACTTATTTTATTTTGTTGGTATGTTTGGTTCTGTTCTCTGTCTCCCCCTTTTAGACTGTGAGCCCACTGTTGGGTAGGGACTGTCTCTATGTGATGCCAATTTGTACTTCCCAAGCGCTTAGTACAGTGCTCTGCACATAGTAAGCGCTCAATACGATTGATTGATTGATTGATTGATTGATCGAATGGTCGGTTGGTAGGGTCAGTGACGCTGGACACGGAAAAGACCTCCTCAAGCAGCAAACCCTGCCGCGACCTTGCCACTTTCGTAAGCTCTTATTAAACGTGGCCCTCACGGTGGGCATATTCACGAGTGGAGCGGGGAAGACGAGGTGGTGCGGATTTTTGTTCACTGCTAAACACCAGTGCTTAGTCCAGTGCTCTGCACACAGTAAGCGCTCAATAAATATGACTGAATGAATCAATCAGTGAGGTCTGGCAAGCTTCACAACCAAAATAAGAAAAATCCTAGTGTCAGGTGGAAATCTTAAAGGCAATTCTCTCCGGGATCAAGGATCTCACTCAGAAAAAATCTTCAACCCTCATTCCACCTAGCCAAGCCCCTCATTCATTCATTCAATCGTATTTATTGAGCGCTTACTGTGTGCAGAGCACGGTACTAAGCGCTTGGGAAGTACAAGCTGGCAACATTTAGAGACGGTCCCTACCCAACAGCAGGCTCACATCTCTCCACCATCCTCCCAGGAACAAAAGCATGCACAAATGATTTTTTTAAACAAGGCAAGAAAAATCACTGACGCTTCAATTAAAAATCTTTGCACCTTACTTCTCGTGCAAAGAGGTCAAAGGTAAAACAAACCCCATCATTACCATTACTCCGATTTGATTTTTAAACTATTCAATAAGTTTTGTGCTTTTCCCAGTTTTTTAAAACCAGTAGTGATTTTCTTCATACGACAACCGAAACAGTAGGTTCTGATTGTGCTTACATGGTAACCAAAATATCAAATGAAAGGTTTTAATTTTATTTAATAAAAGATTTTATAACATCCAAGTCAGGCTGTCCACCTTTTAGACATAAGACCTTCTCACTCAGCATTGGTCTGCCGGGCCAAGATGAACTGAAACATCTCTACAGATTTATGTTTTTTCCTGAAACCAGTACTTAGAGGAAATAAAATTCCGTCATTAAAATATTTAAGCACATTTTCCACACTAAAATTATAGTCTGACCATCTTTACCATCAATTATTCTAAAAATATCTAAATTAGAGTTTCCTCAAAAAGCAAATCATCCTTAACTTGTTTTGGGGTTGGTTTTTTTTCCCTCTAGCCTCTTCGGTTCTATTTTCTATTGCTCAATATTTTAATGGCAGTTTATAAGAAAAATATTTACTATACACTCTTCACTCTAAAATTCACACACTAATTAGGAATTTTCCCCTTCCTGTTGTTACCCATCTTCCATTCCCTTCTCTATCTTGAAAATACTGGCTTTTCTCTTCAAGTCAAACTCACCCCCCCTCCGTAAACTGACATTTAGGAATTTTATCCAAACTACCTGACTAAAACATTCCGGGGAAAGGAGACTATTCAAATAACCAACCCATCAAGTGATTAATTTCACAGCTTAAGAAGACATTAAACATAAAAAATGATTTTGCCATGAGGTTTTACTCAGGGCTCCAAGCTGTATCATTTCTAGGCTTATGGTATAATCAATCAATCAATCAATCGTATTTATTGAGCGCTTACTGTGTGCAGAGCACTGTACTAAGCGCTTGGGAAGTACAAGTTGGCAACATATAGAGACAGTCCCTACCCAACAGTGGGCTCACAGTCTAAACAATAAATTAGCATTTACAGAATTCACCTTCGGGAATAAAGTGGACCTCACTGCAATCTGTAGCAATAATCAGTGTTTTTAAAAACCGTATCAGCTTTCCCCGTTCTCTGAAACAGCACAACCTCCAGCGCTCATTTTAATCGCCTATCATTATGCTGGAAATAAAACGGCTGGCGCATTCACTCTGGCTGTACGAATTTATATCTCTCTCTGTGTTCACAAGACGAGTATTTCGAAGCAAATCTAGCCCACCCCACTTAGCAGCAATATTCTCATCGCTTCTTCAGGCTTAAATCTTCCATCCCCGGCCGTGCGGCGGACGTTTCGGAGCACTCACGATGACAAGCGACACGAGCACGCGACCCGACACACATCTTCCCTTACGGTCTTTAGGAAATCAGGACTAACCCACGGGAGGGTCGCGTTCCCGACTACTGAGCCCCCACAGAAGGACCGACAGGATTGCAACAAGTGGCAGGGTTACCTGGGCGGAGCTGGCAGCGACGGAGATGCAGTCAATGAAGCTGTGCCTGCGAGTGAAAAACGCAACCAGCTGCTGCCAGCGGGAAGGCTCGGGCTCGGCCCGCAGTTCGTCTGCGGAGCCCTTTTTGGCCCAGTGCTTCGCCTTCGGGCCTACGGAGCTGTGGCTAGAGCTGGCGGTGCCGCCTCGACTGCCGCGAGGGTACAGGAGTGTGTTGTTTCCGAAAATGTAATTCATCTCTGCGGCCCTGCAGGTGGTTGCCAGGCAGTTCTACTTCTCTACCAGCTGCTGAATGGTGAACGATCAGTTAAAAAAAAAAACAAACCTGCAGCTAGAATTACGGCAGCATCACTTGCACATCAGGGAAATGAAAAATCCCCAGAACATTCATCCCCCCCCCCCCGCACCCCGCCGCCTCCCTGCGAGTACTTCCCAGCTGAAAGCTGGACTGTTCTTCTATCTCTGTTACTCGCCTGACGGGGCTGCGTTCGAGTCAAAAGAGGAAACCTAAATCGCTCGGCTTTTTCACGATCATTCTTTCTCCGAGCTCTTCGGGGGATCAAAAGCTGCCGCTCTTTTGTTGGCCGATAACTAGAGCGACTGGAATCCGGGAAGGGAGATCGTTCAGCAGGTACAGTAGGGTTTTACGGGCACCGGGCGATCGAGACCCTTCGAGGCGGCTCGATTTAATGCACCGGCTGGAGAAATCATGTAGCACAATCACCAAGTCTCAATCACAGCCTGTAGTAAAATCGAATGACATCTTCACTGCGTATAAATTATAAATATGAACTGAATAAGACAGGAGATGTTTCCGCAATGGCTTGGATTCACACCTTTTCACCCCAAAAAGCCTCTGACAATCTCCTAACACAAAACGCTACTTCAGGATGGAGGACCATTATAGCATCGATTTTTTTTAGGGAGCAGGTATTTTCCTCGGAGAAACAAGGACCTAACGACAGTGGGACGTTCCATTTTTAATGGAGCTCGGACATTTTCTGCTACATACTGGTTTTGAACCTATTTACAAAAGCTTTCAGCAATTACATCAGGAAAAAGGAGTTACTAAAATTAACATCTGAAGTCTGAAGATTAATGTTCTAAACATACTGCCGAATCTGGAAATTGTACATATTACTCAGCCAGAGCCGAATATTGAATCATTTTCTTGGAGAGTCTCAAAGCACAAAATTCTGTCATCTAATCTGCACAGCATTAACACTAAAATGTGCCTGCATTTCTAAGCGAGGAAAGGACATTTGCCAGAATGAAAAAGATACCGAGACAGTTCGATTAGGTCTTCAGGCTTTGTTAAAATATTAAACAATGTAGGTGTTTAGCCTCAGGTTACGACTGGGCACATTCAAGCACTCGATTCATCATCCCACCCCCAATTCAACCAATATGTTTGAGTATATTCTAATACATGATCCAAGGAACGGTAGAAAATGTCAAACAATACTCGGCGTAGAATAACTCAGCCATCTTGTTAGCATCTTGTCTGAACAAGATAAATCAATTAAACAGCCTGACCTTTGTGGAATTTCATCTCTGTCTGGACAAGGAAAACGGATAATTCCTGGGGAAAAATATCTACCAAAGGCTTTCCCCCTACTTTCTAATAAACTGCATCCTTGTGACACACACACACACACACACACACATGGAGAGAACTGCTTATCAGAGTCAGAGCGGCCTCCTAAGAGCACAGACCTGTAAGTGCTTAACAAATCCCATAATTATAAATTATTGTTATTTGAAGACCTGGGTTCTCATCCTTGCTCCATCCTCTGCTTGATGTGGGACTTGGGGCAAGTCACTGAACTTCTCTGGGCCTCAATTTCCTCTTCTGTTAAATGGGATGTGATACATGTTCTCCTTCCTACTTTCAATGTGATCCCCATATGGGAGAGGACATCATCATCAATCGTATTTATTGAGCGCTTACTGTGTGCAGAGCACTGTACTAAGCGCTTGGGAAGTACAAGTTGGCAAGATACAGAGACAGTCCCTATCCAATAGTGGGCTCACAGTCTAAAAGGGGGAGACGGAGAGCAAAACCAAACATACCAAGCAAATAAAATAAATAGAATAGATATGTACAAGTAAAATAAATAAATAAATAGAGAAATAAATATGTACAAACATATATACATATATACAGGTGCTGTGGGGAAGGGAAGGAGGTAAGATGGGGGACATGTGTCTGACTTGACTGGCACATTGTAAGCACCAGACAAATCCCGTAATCAGGAGTTCACAGCTGCAATTCACAAGCCCTACCAAGTTCTCAAGGCCAGGAGAATCTTGTTGAGCAAGTACAGGCAACCCCACAAAATACTTAGCATTTGTTTTGGTAATCCATCACATTTAAATCCCGGCTATGCCAATTGTCAGCTGTGTGACTTTGGGCACGTCACTTAACTTCTCTGTGCCTCAGTTCCCTCATCTGCACAATGGGGATGAAGACTATGAGCCCCCTGTGGGACAACCTGATTGCCTTGTAACCTCCCTAGCGCTTAGAACAGTGCTTTGCACATAGTAAGTGCTTAATAAATGCCATTATTATTATTATTATTACTCACTAAGTAGCTTGCCATCCTCACTGAGGAGTTCATGGCTTGGAAGGATTTTTTTTTACTTCTTTCTTTAAGGCATCCCTCACAGCTTCGTTGATTGCAATGGAAAATGTATCCCAGCTACCTCATCATCCTACTGCTGAATTCACGTGGCTCAATATTCATTCGCTCATTCATTCGATCGTACTTATTGAGCGCTTACTGTGTGCAGAGCGCTGTACTAAGCGCTTGAATAGTTTTTCACCCCCTACTTCAATGGGTTTTGGAGAGGGGTCTGATCCACCAAGGGCGAACCTGGGTTCCACTTGCCTGGAGGCCCTCACCACGGTTGGTACGATGTCTTCACCCACAGGCAGCGTGGCTCAATGGAAAGAGCCTGGGCTTGGGATTCAGAGGTCATGGGTTCAAATCCCAACTCCGCCAATTGTCAGCTGTGTGACCTTGGGCAAGTCACTCAACTCCTCTGGGCCTCAGTTACCTCGTCTGTAAAATGGTGGTTAAGACTGTGAGTCCCACGTGGGACAACCTGATCACCTTGTATCCTCCCCCATGCTTAGAGCAGTGCTTTGCACATAGTAAGCGCTTAACAAATTTCATTATTATTTATTATTTATAGGGTTAAGGACAAAGAAAGGGAAAGGTCTCTCTGCAGGAGATGCAAACAAGTCTGGGTCCCGGAATGAGAACATTGCGACTACTCTAAATGGGAAAAAGTCGGGGTTGGGGAGGGTAATCTGAGGATGATGAAGCAGGTATGATTCAAGACTTCTTTGTCTGGGCCTCAGGACACAGATTTAATAACAAAGCATTTTCCATCAAAAAAAGAAATCCACAAATCTGGTAGATTTGAGAGACTGGAGAGTCTCCTTGGCTAGACTCCTCTTTTGGGTTTGTTTCTTAATGGTATCTGTTAAGTGATTACTATGTGTCAAGCATCTTCTAAGCATGGGGGAAAATACAGATTTATCAGGTCGGACACAGTCCTTGTCCTATATGGGGCTCATAGTCTAAGCAGAAGGGACTAAGATTAAATCCCCATTTTACAGTTGAAGAGACTGAGTTACAGAGAAATTAAGTGACTTGCCCAAGGTCACGCAGCAGACAAATGGCAAAGCCGGATTTACAACCCACGTCCTCTGTCTTCCAGCCACATGCTCTTTCCATTAAGCCACGCTGCTTCTCGATAGTCTCCTCTTTATTTCTATTTCCACGGGGTTAGTTTCCGGCTCTCCTAGCACAGGTATGGCAGAAAGACAGTCTTGCTTTTGCAACTTCAGTAAAGAATTTTTCCAGCTCAGGCTTCTCTTCTTCTTAAATCATCTTGAGCACCTCTGACCCCTCTGAACTACTCTCCCATCAAGGATGTCTTTTTCAAATCGTATTTATATTCATTTGCTTTCTTGAAAAAATGAAAGACTTTTTATTGCAATAATTTAGCCGATGGTGGAAAGACCTTAACTTCTTCATCTGCCTACACGTCTTTATTTGCACAGAAAATCTCGGCCAACCTTTCAGTACACTACCTTGAAGGGGGCAGAAAAAGTCTCTAACCGTACTATATCAATCAATCAATCGTATTTATTGAGCGCTTACTGTGTGCAGAGCACTGTACTACGTGCTTGGGAAGTACAAGTTGGCAACATATATATAACAAATACAGTGAAAGACTACAATATACAATGAAAGACTACAATGCAACAGAATTAGCAGGCATGTTTCCTGTCCATAATAAGCTTATAGTCTAGAAGGGGAGACAGACGTTAATATTTCTAGACTGTGAGCCCTTTGTTGGTTAGGGATCGTCTCTATATGTTGCTGACTTTAATAGTAATAATAATAATGACATTTATTAAGCACTTACTATGTGCAAAGCACTGTTCCAAGCGCTGGGGAGGTCACAAGGTGATCAGGATGTCTCACAGAGGGCTCACAGTCTTCATCCCCATTTTACAGATCAATCAATCGTATTTATTGAGCGCTTACTGTGTGCAGAGCACTGTACTAAGCGCTTGGGAAGTACAAGTTGGCAACATATAGAGACAGTCCCTACCCAACAGCGGGCTCACAGTCTAAAAGGGGATGAGGTAACAGGCACAGAGAAGTTAAGTGACTTGCCCAAAGTCACCCAGCTGACAACTGGCGGAGCCAGGGTTTGAACCCATGACCTCTGACTCCAAAGCCCGGGCTCTTTCCACTGAGCCATGCTGCTTCTCTGTACTTCTTGTACTTCCCCAGCGCTCTGCACACTCTCAATAAATACGACTGAATGCATGAATGAATATGGAATAAAGAAGTAATTTATAATATATAATTTAAAGACCTATACCTCAGTGCTGAGGGGTTGGGGTGGGGTGAATATCCAATGTCCAAAGGTCACAGATCCAAGGCCGCAGACGACACAGGAGGGAGAGTGAGGCGGGGAAAAGAGGGTTTAATCAGGGCGGGCCCCGTGGAGGAGATGTGACTTGTAGCTAAACCAGAGCTGTGATGGTGATACAAGCGCTTAGTACAGTGCCCTGCACATAGTAAGCGCTCAATAAATACGATTGATGATGGTGTCCAGCCTGGTGTGGGTGAACTAAATGGCGGCAACAGAGGATGCTGTCTGCTCCTCTGCTGGTTCTCCCCGAGGCTGGGGAATCGACGGTTCCCTCCGCCGCCTCTCCCAGACCCTGAGAAGAGAGGCCATCTGCCCGCCCGGTGAACCGGCTTTCCAGGGAAAGACCAACGGCGCCCTAAGGCGCTTCCATGGTAATAATCAATCAATCAATCAATCAATTGTATTTATTGAGCACTTACTGTGTGCAGAGCGCTGGACTAAGTGCTTGGGAAGTACAAGCTGGCAACATATAGAGACGGTCCCTGCGCAACAGCGGGCTCACAGTCTAGAGAAGCAGCGTGGCTCAGTGGAAAGAGCCCGGGCTTTGGAGTCAGGTCATGGGTTCGAATTCCGACTCCGCCACACGTCTGCTGTGTGACCTTGGGCAAGTCGCTCAACTTCTCTGAGCCTCAGTTCCCTCATCTGGAGAATGGGGATTAAGACTGTGAGCCCCATGTGGGACAACCTGATCACCCTGTACCCCCCCCAGCGCTTAGAACAGTGCTCTGCACATAGTAAGCGCTTAACAAATGTCATCACTAGAAGGGGGAGACAGAGAACAAAACCAAACGTACTAACAGGGGGCCATACTAAAGGGGCCCAGACTGAGCCCCTTCCTTCCTCTCCCCCTCGTCCCCCTCTCCATCCCCCCCCATCTTACCTCCTTCCCTTCCCCACAGCACCTGTATATATGTATATATGTTTGTACATATTTATTACTCTATTTATTTATTTATTTTGCTTGTACATATCTATTCTTTTTATTTTATTTTGTTAGCATGTTTGGTTTTGTTCTGTCTCCCCCTTTTAGACTGTGAGCCCACTGTTGGGTAGGGACTGTCTCTACATGTTGCCAATTTGTACTTCCCAAGCGCTTAGTACAGTGCTCTGCACATAGTAAGCGCCCAATAAATATGATTGATGATGATGATACTAACAAAATAAAATAGGATAGGTACAAGTAAAATAAATAGAGTAATAAATATGTACAAACATATATACATATATACAGGTGCTGTGGGGAAGGGAAGGAGGTAAGATGGGGGGATGGAGAGGGGGACGAGGGGGAGAGGAAGGAAGGGGCTCAGTGTGGGAAGGCCTCCTGGAGGAGGTGAGCTCTCAGTAGGGCCTTGAAGGGAGGAAGAGAGCTAGCTTGGCGGATGGGCAGAGGGAGGGCATTCCAGGCCTGGGGGAGGACGTGGGCCGGGGGTCGATGGTGGGACAGGAGGGCTGAGTAGGTGCGAATGAGGTTGTCGTTAATGTAACTTGGTGATAACAAGGGCCTTTTTCCCGGGGTGGGGGGGGGTGGGGGGGAGTCAGTCAGAGCCGGACAGGGAAGGGGGGTTGGGGGGGGCACTAGAAGGAAGGTCGCTTAAGTGGGGGGGGGTGGGGGTGGAAGCAGGTATCTGTTAATCAATCAATCAATCGTATTTATTGAGCGCTTACTGTGTGCAGAGCGCTGTACTACGCGGTTGGGAAGTACAAGTTGGCAACATATACAGACAGTCCCTACCCAACAGTGGGCTCACAGTCTAGCTAAGCACTTACTATGTGCCAAGCACTGTTCTAAGAGCTGGGGAGGTTACAAGGTGATCATGCTTACAGTTTTCATCCCTATTTTACAGATGAGGTAACTGAGGCCCGGAGAAGTGAAGTGACTGGCCCCAAGTCACACAGCTGGTAAGTGGCGGGGCCGGGATTCGAACCCATGACCTCGGACTCCCAAGCCCGGCCTCTTTCCACTGAGCGACGTTGCTTCCCCTGCCTTACCTCCTTCCCCTCCCCACAGCACCTGAATATATGTATATGTTTGTACGGATTTATTACTCTATTTATTTTATTTGTACATATTTATTCTATTTCATTTTGTTAATATGTTTTGTTTTGTTCTCTATCTCCCCCTTCTAGACTGTGAGCCCGCTGTTGGGTAGGGACCGTCTCTATATGTTGCCAACTTGGTCTTCCCAAGCGCTTAGTACAGTGCTCTGCCCACAGTAAGCGCTCAATAAATACGATTGAATGAATGCATGAATGAACTTTGAAAAGGAGCAAGGGACTCACGGCTTAGCTGTGCCACACCTAGCCCCGAGCAACTGTCTGAGAGCATATTATTCATCCTTAATTTTCCATTCTTTTTAACATTTTCCCATTTCAGTTTTAAGTAAATATATTTTTAATAAAGGGAATTATGTGATTTTGATTATCCATGAAGACCTTGAATGAGCCCCCCTCCTTCCTCTCCCCCTCCTCCCCATCTCCCCCCCCCCCCCCCCCACCCCCGGACTGTCTCTATATGTTGCCAACTTGTACTTCCCAAGCGCTTAGTCCAGTGCTCTGCACATAGTAAGCGCTCAATAAATACGATTGATTGATTCCCTTCCCCACAGCACCTGTATATATGTTTGTACGGATTTATTACTCTATTTTATTTGTACATATTTATTCTACTTATTTTATTTTGTTACTATGTTTGGTTTTGTTCTCTGTCTCCCCCTTCCAGACTGTGAGCCCGCTGTTGGGTAGGGACCGTCTCTCGATGTTGTCAGCTGGGACTTCCCGAGCGCTTAGTCCAGTGCTCTGCACACAGTAAGTGCTCAATAAATACGATTGAATGAATGAATGAATGAATGAATGAATGAATGGTAAGAATGGCCACAGGACCGAGCAGCATCTGTGCCGCTGGATACGGTGGTGCCCATCTGATGCCCGCCAAGTGGATGAGCCCCATCCTGTGGGACTCTGAAGCAGAGACAACAGGATTGATTATTAATAATAATAATAATAATAACGGCATTTGTTAAGCACTTACTATGTGCAAAGCACTGTTCTAAGCGCTGGGGGTGGGGTACAAGGTGATCAAGTTGTCCCACGTGGGGCTCAGTTTTAATCCCCATTTTGCAGATGAGGGAACTGAGGCTCAGAGAAGTTAAGTGACTTGCCTAAGGTCACACAGCAGACATGTGGCAGAGCCAGCATTCGAACCCATGACCTCTGACTCCAAAGCCCGGGCTCTTTCCACTGAGCCACGCTGCTTCTCGATTATTGGTTATTGATTACGGCTCTCAGCCGGTACGTCCGGGAGGCCCCAGAGCATCCTCCTCCTCCAGGAGGTCTTCCCAGACTGAGCCCCTTCCTTCCTCTCCCCCTCCTCCCCCTCTCCATACCCCCCACCTTACCTCCTTCCCTTCCCCACAGCACCTGTATATATGTATATATGTTTGTACGTATTTATTACTCTATTTATTTTACTTGTACATATCTACTCTATTTTATTTTGTTAGTATGTTTGGTTTTGTTCTCTGTCTCCCCCTTTTAGACTGTGAGCCCACTGTTGGGTAGGGACTGTCTCTATATGTTGCCAACTTGTACTTCCCAAGCGCTTAGTACAGTGCTCTGCACACAGTAAGCGCTCAATACGATTGATTGACTGATTGATCCTCCTCTGCTACTTCTCCTCCTGTGTCCATCCTTAGCACCAAACAAAAACCCTACAGAGGGCAGGCCCAGTGCTTCCTTTTTCCTTCCTTCTCCTCCTGTGTCCAGCCTTAGCACCAAACAAAAACCCCTAAAGAGGGCAGGCCCAGTGCTTCCTTTGTCCTTCCTTCTCCTCCTGTGTCCAGCCTTAGCACCAAACAAAAACCCTACAGAGGGCAGGCCCAGTGCTTCCTTTTTCCTTCCTTCTCCTCCTGTGTCCAGCCTTAGCACCAAACAAAAACCCTAAAGAGGACAGGACCAGTGCTTCCTTTTTCCTTCCTTCTCCTCCTGTGTCCAGCCTTAGCACCAAACAAAAACCCCTAAAGAGGACAGGACCAGTGCTTCCTTTTTCCTTCCTTCTCCTCCTGTGTCCAGCCTTAGCACCAAACAAAAACCCCTAAAGAGGGCAGGCCCAGTGCTTCCTTTTTCCTTCCTTCTCCTCCTGTGTCCATCCTTAGCACCAAACAAAAACCCTAAAGAGGGCAGGCCCAGTGCTTCCTTTGTCCTTCCTTCTCCTCCTGTGTCCATCCTTAGCACCAAACAAAAACCCCTAAAGAGGGCAGGCCCAGTGCTTCCTTTTTCCTTCCTTCTCCTCCTGTGTCCAGCCTTAGCACCAAACAAAAAACCCTAAAGAGGGCAGGGGACCAGTGCTTCCTTTTCCTTCCTTCTCCTCCTGTGTCCAGCCTTAGCACCAAACAGAAACCCCTAAAGAGGGCAGGACCAGTGCTTCCTTTTTCCTTCCTTCTCCTCCCGTGTCCTTCTTTCCCTCCTTTCTCTCTTCTTTTTACTCCCCTTTTCCCCCCTCCCTTCCCCGGGTCCCGCCCCAAATTCACCCCTGTGCTCCAACTGAAAAGTGGGTACCCTGCACATCCCAGAGTTTCTTTAAATGTTTCTTCGGGCTCTAAGTAACTGGATTAAATTGAATGGAATTAAACTGCTAAAAAGGCAAATGTATCCCAAAGGTTATCAGGAGTCAACAGGCGCATTAATTCAGTTCCCCTCTCCCCCTTCTAAACTGTGAGCACATTGGGGAGGGACTGTCTCTGTTGCCCAACTGTACTTTCCAAGTGCTTAGTAATACTCATAATAACGTTGGTATTTGTTAAGCGCTTACTATGTGCAAAGCACTGTTCTAAGCGCTTAGCAATAATAATAATGGTGGCATTTGTTAAGCGTTTACTATGTGCAAAGCACTGTTCTAAGCACTTAGTAATAATAATAATGGTGGTATTTGTTAAGCGCTTACTATGTGCAAAGCCCTGTTCTAAGCGCTTAGTGATAATCATAATAATGTTGGTATTTGTTAAGTGCTTACTATATGCAAAGCACTGTTCTAAGCGCTTAGTAATAATCATAATAATGTTGGTATTTGTTAAGCGCTTACTATATGCAAAGCACTGTTCTAAGCGCTTAGTAATAATCACAATAATGGTGGTATTTGTTAAGCGCTTACTATGTGCAAAGTACTGTTCTAAGCGCATAGTAATAATCATAATAATGCTGGTATTTGTTAAGCGCTTACTATGTGCAAAGCACTGTTCTAAGCGCTTAGTAATAATCATGATAATGTTGGTATTTGTTAAGCGCTTACTACGTGCAAAGCACTGTTCGAAGCGCTGGGGAGGTTACAAGGAGATCAGATTGCCCCACGGGGGGCTCAAAGCCTCAATCCCCATTTTACAGATGAGGGAACTGAGACACAGAGAAGTGAAGTGACAATAATAATAATGATGATGGCATTTATTAAGCACTTACTATGTGCAAAGCACTGTTCTATGTGGTGGGGAGGTTACAAGGTGATCAGGTTGTCCCACATGGGGCTCAGAGTCTTCATCCCCACTTTATAGATGAGGTAACTGAGGCACAGAGAAGTTAAATGACTTGCCCAAAGTCACACAGCTGACAATTGGCGGAGCCGGGGTTTGAACCCATGACCTCTGACTCCAGAGCCCGGGCTCTTTTCCACTGAGCCACGCTGTTGCCCAAAGTCGCACAGCTGACAATTGGCAGAGCCGGGATTCGAATGCATGACCCCTGACTCCAAAGCCCGGGCTCTTTCCACTGAGCCACGCTGCTTCTCTAATCACTCTGGAAGGATATCTGGCTTTTTAAGAGATCTTTTTAGAAACTTTATCATAAATACCTCAGTTTGCTCTTTATTTTCTGTGGTTTATATAACACTCTACATGAGTTCTTCCATTCCTCTCAAAATTTCTATTTGATAAGAATAAAATATTTTAGCGTACTCTATCATCTTCATACCATGCATTATGAATAAGCTACAAAATAACAACCCTTAGCAGCTTGTGATTCAAAGTCCAGCATAATCAAGTAGGGTTAAAATAATTTTTAGATGCAACCAAAATACAAGAGTTCTTATATTCCTCTTGAAATTTCTACCTCAGAATAAAATATTTTAGCGTACTCTATCATCTTCATACCATGCATTATGAATAAGCTACAAAATAACAACCCTTAGCAGCTTGTGATTCAAAGTCCAGCATAATCAAGTAGGGTTAAAATAATTTTTAGATGCAACCAAAATACAAGAGTTCTTATATTCCTCTCAAAATTTCTATCTAAGAATAAAATATTTTAGCGTACTCTATCATCTTCATACCATGCATTATGAATAAGCTACAAAATAACAACCCTTAGCAGCTTATGATTCAAAGTCCGGCATAATCAAGTACAGTTAAAATAATTTTTAGATGCAACCAAAATACAAGAGTTCTTATATTCCTCTCAAAATTTCTATCTGATAAGAATAAAATATTTTAGCGCACTCTATCATCTTCCTACCATGCATTATGAATAAGCTACAAAATAACAAGCCTTAGCAGCTTGTGATTCAAAGTCCAGCATAATCAAGTAGGGTTAAAATAGTTTTTAGATGCAACCAAAATACAAGAGTTCTTATATTCCTCTCAAAATTTCTATCTGATAAGAATAAAATATTTTAGCGCACTCTATCATCTTCCTACCATGCATTAGGAATAAGCTACAAAATAACAACCCTTAGCAGCTTATGATTCAAAGTCCGGCATAATCAAGTACAGTTAAAATAATTTTTAGATGCAACCAAAATACAAGAGTTCTTATATTCCTCTCAAAATTACTAGCTGATAAGAATAAAATATTTTAGCACACTCTATCATCTTCATACCATGCTACAAAATGACAATACTTAGCAGCTTATGATTCAAAGTCCGGCATAATCAAGTAGGGTTAAAATAGTTTTTAGATGCAACTCAAATACAAAGTAATATTGGACTGAAACTTTGAGAGCTTTCACATACCAATAAATACTAGAAGATACCATCATTCATTTAAAATCCAAGTCAGATATTACTCAGGCAATACAGAAGCAGAAAATACAGTAGTAATACAGCGGTGGAAGAAAATCTTAATTCCTTTTTTTTTATAGTATTTGTTAAGCACTTAACTACGTGCCAGGCACTGTACTAAGCGCTGGGGTGGAGACAAGCAGATTGGACTGGCCACAGTCCCGGTCCCACATGGTGCTCACAGTCTCAATTCCCATTTTACAGATGAGTGAACTGAGGCCCAGAGAAGTGAAGTGACTTGCCCAAAGTGGAGGAGCCAGAATTAGAACCCATGACCTGTATATATGTATATATGTTTGTACATATTTATTACTCTATTTATTTAATTTGTACATATCTATTCTATTTATTTTATTTTGTTAGTATGTTTGGTTTTGTTCTCTGTCTCCCCCTTTTAGACTGTGAGCCCACTGTTGGGTAGGGACTGTCTCTATATGTTGCCAATTTGTACTTCCCAAGCGCTTAGTACAGTGCTCTGCACATAGTAAGCGCTCAATAAATATGACTGATGATGATGATGATGACCTTCTGATTCCCAAGCCCATGCTCTAGCCACTACGCCATGCTGCTTCTCCATTCCTTTCTGATGACAAAACGGTTTAAAACACCTTATAAAAACTCCAAGAGTTTTAAAACACCTTATAAAAACGCCGAGTACAAAACTACTACCACCATGAGAATTCACTATTTACCTAGCTTAAAAATGGATGTGAACCGAGTGCTACTAATTCTAACGGATTTTTAAAAACACCACAACAGACTCTGGCATACTGAACTCTTCAATAATTTGTGATTTCTTCCTCGCAAAAACGTTACACATTAATTTCACTAGAAAAACTTGTCAGAAAGTGGTTCACGCGAAATACATCTTTCTGACCCCAGTAGAGCCACTTCTTTGGTTCCAGAAAATTCTGGGGGATGTTTGGTGGAAAGCCTTGAAGCCAAGGGTTTGGACTCTTTCCTTAAAGCAGAGAAAACTGGACAATCATCTGACGGTTTGAAGGACAGTGGCACGTCTACGGGTGAGTTTGTGAAAAAATCAGCACTGGAAGCTCCAATTCACAGATCAAGAGCTGGACTAATAATAATAATGATAATAATAATAATAATGGCATTTATTAAGCGCTTGCTATGCGCAAAGCACTACTCTAAGCACTGGGGAAGTTACAAGGTGATCCGGTTGTCCCACGGGGGGGCTCACAGTCTTAATCCCCATTTTACAGATGAGGTAACTGAGGCACAGAGAAGCTAAGGGACTTGCCCAAGGTCACACACGTCTCCCTCCAGACCCATCAGCCACCAAATTGGAAGCGAAATTTTTACTCCCACCACCACATGAAGAAGGGACTCTGCTGTATGTTCTGCATACAATCGTTCAATCATATTTATTGAGCGCTTTCCGTGTGCAAAGCACTGTAGTAAGCACTTGGGAAAGTACAATAGAAGCAGCGTGGCTCAGTGGAAGGAGCATGGGCTTTAGAGTCAGAGGTCATGGGTTCGAATCCCGACTCCACCACATGTCTGCTGTGTGACCCTGGGCAAGTCACTTCACTTCTCTGAGCCTCAGTTACCTCATCTGGAAAATGGGGATTAAGACTGTGAGCCCCACGTGGGACAACCTGATCACCTTGTATCCCCCCCAGAGCTTAGAACAGGGCTTTGCACATAGTAAGCACTTAACAAATGCCATTAGTAGTAGTAGTAAGCGCTTAATAAATACCATCTTCATTATTATTACTACAGCAATAAATAGTGACGATCCTTGTCCACAACAAGCTCCCATTCTGGGGGGCATCAATACAAATAACAGACATCAATACAAATCAATAAAATTACAGATAATAATGATGGCATAGACCAGATAAGTTAAGGCCCCTTCTGGACTGTGCCCACTGCTGGGTAGTCTCTGTCTCTATATGTTGCCAACTTGTACTTCCCAAGCGCTTAGTACAGTGCTCCGCACACAGTAAGCGCTCAATAAATATGACTGATTGATTAAGTGACTTGCCCAAAGTCACTCAGCTGACAATTGGCGGAGCCAGGATTTGAACCCATTACCTCTGACTACAAAGCCCGGGCTCTTTTCACAGAACCACGCTGCTTCTCAATCAATCAATCAATCAATCATATTTATTGAGTGCTTACTGGGTGCAAAGCACTGTACTAAGCACTTGAGCACTGTACTAAGCGCTTGTGCTTCTCAAATACCATCTTCATTATTTTTATTACAATATCACAATAAACAGTGACGATCCCTGTCCACAACAAGCTCCCATTCTGGGGCGGGGGGGTGGGGGGGCAAGCATGAATACAAATAAACAGACATCAATACAAATCAATAAAATTACAGATCTATACATAAGAGCTGTGGGGATGGGAGAGGGGGGGAAAGAGCAAAGAGAGCGAGTCAGGGCGACGCAGAAGGGTGTGGAAGATGAGGAAAAGTGGGGTTTAGGCAGCGATGAAGTCCACCTGACAGTATATATCTATTCTATTCATTTTATTTTGTTGATATGTTTGGTTTTGTTCTCAGTCTCCCCCTTCTAGACTGTGAGCCCACTGTTGGGTAGGGACCGTCTCTAGATGTTGCCCACTTGGACTTCCCAAGCGCTTAGTCCAGTGCTCTGCACACAGTAAGCGCTCAATAAATACGATTGATTGATTGATTGATTGACTGAGAAAGGAAACTGTGTTCAGGGCTGCTCCACTTTTCTGTAGGTCCAGCACAGTGGAAGAAGTTCAACAATCAGGCCTCCCTTCCCCTCGACGTGGGAAATGAAATGATAAAAGTGCTGCAGACCTGGGAAGGGCAAAGAAAAGCACAGCACGTAGCAATGCTCTCTGCATTATCTTGTTGTTTTATGGGTTGTCCATCCCTGGAGGTGATGAGGGTGCGGAGGAGCAGAGGGAAAGTTGGGGGAAGAGATGAGGAAAGAGATGTCCATCCCTTGAGGTGATGAGGGTGCGGAGGAGCATCGGGAGAGTTGGGGGAAGAGATGAGGAAAGAGATGTCCATCCCTGGAGGTGATGAGGGTGCGTAGGAGCATAGGGAGAGTTGGGGGAAGAGATGAGGAAAGAGATGTCCATCCCTGGAGGTGATGAGGGTGCGAAGGAGCGTAGGGTGAGTTGGGGGAAGAGATGAGGAAAGAGATGTCCATCCCTGGAGGTGATGAGGGTGGGGAGGAGCGGAAGGAGAGTTGGGGGAAGAGATGAGGAAAGAGATGCCCATCCCTGGAGGTGATGAGGGTGCGGAGGAGCGGAGGGAGAGTTGGGGGAAGAGATGAGGAAAGAGATGTCCATCCCTGGAGGTGATGAGGGTGGGGAGGAGCGGAGGGAGAGTTGGGGGAAGAGATGAGGAAAGAGATGTCCATCCCTGGAGGTGATGAGGGTGTGGAGGAGCGGAGGAAGAGTTGGGGGAAGAGATGAGGAAAGAGATGTCCATCCCTGGAGGTGATGAGGGTGCGAAGGAGCGTAGGGTGAGTTGGGGGAAGAGATGAGGAAAGAGATGTCCATCCCTGGAGGTGATGAGGGTGGGGAGGAGCGGAAGGAGAGTTGGGGGAAGAGATGAGGAAAGAGATGCCCATCCCTGGAGGTGATGAGGGTGCGGAGGAGCGGAGGGAGAGTTGGGGGAAGAGATGAGGAAAGAGATGTCCATCCCTGGAGGTGATGAGGGTGCGGAGGAGCGGAGGGAGAGTTGGGGGAAGAGATGAGGAAAGAGATGTCCATCCCTGGAGGTGATGAGGGTGGGGAGGAGCATAGGGAGAGTTGGGGGAAGAGATGAGGAAAGAGATGTCCATTCCTGGAGGTGATGAGGGTGCGGAGGAGTGGAGGAAGAGTTGGGGGAAGAGATGAGGAAAGATATCTTTGAGGGGGATGGAAAGTGGGGATGAGGGGGAGGAACAGACAAGAATGTTAGTTGCCCTCTTTAATATCCCTACCCCTCACTTGCCACAGTCTTCGGAGCACAAAAAAGGCACCCTGGGCATATTTCCTTAAAATCCTGATCTTCTGGGACGGTGGCGACCCTTAGTTCAGCTTGCTGAGCCTGTAATTTCACCTTCAGAATGCTGGAGAGCGGTTCCTAACATGTTAGCGCAATCTTCGCTAAAGTTTTGGGGAGGTTTTCTGGTAATTTCCAACATCGGTGGTCTCCTCCTGTTAGATCGAAAGAGCTCTGAAAGCAGGATTTTAGCTACAATTTCTCTTGTAGCTAAAAGAGTGCTCTGTGTTTCACAGAGCACTTAAATAAAGAACTGAGGTGATGTTGCTGATGATGGATATAATGGAGAGCTGTCCAGCAACAGAAAAAGTAAACAGGGAATGGAGGGGAACATTCTGGCCGGTATTCCTCGGGGTTAGCTTCTCATAGAGAAATTTCTAAAGTATTTCATTTGTGTGGCTAATATTCCTTATACCTAAAGACACAGCGTTCACTCATTTTGGTTTTAATACTGCATAATTTAACAACTGTCTGCCTAACGGAAAAGTCTCATAATAAAAATTAGAGTGCACTCTCTGATACAAAAAAAGAAGGGGAGGCTGGCATATATCTACTGAAGTTTAATTTCTGTTGCGGCGACAGAGGAAAACAAGTCAGCAGCCCCGGGACTTGGGATTCACGCCGGCGTTATTCCGTCAGGGGTGCCGGGGCGTTTTTGGAAACGCGGCGGCTCCAGAAACACTTGTGGGTTTAGGACCGAGATAAATCACATTGGCAGTGGGGGCTGCTTCCAATGTGCATCATCTGCTCCCTGAAATACAAGTCCAAGGAGTACTCAATCAATCAATCAATCAATCAATCGTATTTATTGAGCGCTTACTGTGTGCAGAGCACTGTACTAAGCGCTTGGGAAGTACAAGTTGGCAACATCTAGGGACGGTCCCTACCCAACGGCGGGTTCACAGTCTAGAAGTGTAGCTATAATTCTTACTACTCTATTTTATTCATTCATTCATTCAATCGTATTTATATTAAATGTGCTGCATAAATAGCACTGATTGATCAGCATCTTCAACTCCCACTCTGTACCACAATGTGGGAGTGGCAGGAAACATAGAGCGGTACACACGTACTATCTTTGTTTGGCACCAAAATTTAGCCAATATGGTAGACAATCAACCACAGCCTCCAGGTGAATCTATTTTACCAGGTAAAAATTCTACTGTGTTTACAGACTTGAAAAAGTGGAAAAAGCAACTTGTAAGAGAAAGAAAATGTTAAAAAGGATGGAAAATTAAGGATGAATAATATGCTCACAGACAGTTGCTCGGGGCTAGGCGTGGCACGGCTAAGCTGTGAGTCCCTTGCTCCTTTGTTCATTCATTCCTTCATTCATTCAATCGTATTTATTGAGCACTTACTGTGTGCACAGCACTGGACTAAGTGCTTGGGAAGTACAAGTGGGCAACATCTAGGGACGGTCCCTACCCAACAGCAGGCTCACAGTCTAGAAGTATAGCTATAATTCTTATTACTCTATTTTATTCATTCATTCATTCAATCGTATTTCTATTAAATGCGCTGTATAAATACCACTGATGGATCAGCATCTTCAACTCCCACTCCGTACCACAATGTGGGAGTGGCAGGAAACATAGAACGGTACACACGTACTATCTTTGTTTGGCACCAAATTTTAGCCAATATGGTAGACAATTAACCACAGCCTCCAGGTGAATCTATTTGACCAGGTAAAAATTCTACCATGTTTATAGACTTTAAAAAGTGGAAAAAGCAACTTGTAAGAGAAAGAAAATGTTAAAAAGGATGGAAAATTAAGTATGAATAATATGCTCACAGACAGTTGCTCGGGGCTAGGCGTGGCACGGCTAAGCTGTGAGTCCCTTGCTCCTTTGCGAAGTTCACTCATTCATTCAATCGTATTTATTGAGCGCTTACTGTGTGCACAGCACTGGACTAAGCGCTTGGGAAGTACAAGTTGGCAACATCTAGGGACGGTCCCTACCCAACAGCGGGCTCACAGTCTAGAAGTATAGCTATAATTCTTATTACTCTATTTTATTCATTCATTCATTCAATTGTATTTATATTAAATGTGTTGTATAAATACCACTGATGGATCAGCATCTTCAACTCCCACTCCGTACCACAATGTGGGAGTGGCAGGAAACATAGAGCGGTACACACGTACTATCTTTGTTTGGCACCAAATTTTAGCCAATATGGTAGACAATCAACCACAGCCTCCAGGTGAATCTATTTTACCAAGTAAAAATTCTATCGTGTTTACAGACTTGAAAAAGTGGAAAAAGCAACTTGTAAGAGAAAGAAAATGTTAAAAAGGATGGAAAATTAAGGATGAATAATATGCTCACGGACAGTTGCTCGGGGCTAGGTGTGGCACGGCTAAGCTGTGAGTCCCTTGCTCCTTTGTTCATTCATTCATTCAATCGTATTTATTGAGCGCTTACTGTATGCACAGCACTGGACTAAGCGCTTGGGAAGTACAAGTTGGCAACATATAGGGACGATCCCTACCCAACAGTGGTCTCACAGTCTAGGAGCGGGAGACAGACAACAAAACAAAACATATTAACAAAATAAGTAGAATAACTACGTACAAGTAAAATAGAGTAATAAATCCGTACAAACATATATACATATATACAGGTGCTGTGGGGAAGGGAAGGAGGTAAGGCGCAGGGGATGGAGAGGAGGAGGAGGGGGAGAGGAAGGAGGGGGCTCATTCAAGGTCTTCATGGATAATCAAAATCACAGAATTCCCTTTATTAAAATATATATTTACTTAAAACTGAAATGGGAAAATACCTCATTTTGCAGAAATACACTCAAAACTCCAATTCCCCTTTGTACGGTCACCCTCTAGTGGTCCAGACTATTAGTTGAAAGCATTTTCTCATAAAGAAATTTTGTTTGAAGTGAAGAATTTACCTCTGCAAGTGCTGTTAAAGCGGCCAAACTGAGATATCACAACTGATTTTAGCCCATCCATGCACTTTCCTTGCCGAGTGGGGTGCCTACATTCCCTACATTCTACAAAAGAGAATAGTTTGACTCAAATATTTAAGCCGTAATTACAAATGTATTTTTAAAAGACGGTTCTTCCAATTTAAGCACCTCAGTTTTAAGACAATACCGACGCAAGAGCTTGCAATCCCCCATAATAAATCCTGGTCTAAAGAATTCCCAAAATGCTTTAAGATTCGGAAAAGGCTAATATTTCTTTGCGCCAACTCTGAAACTTCGAAGGATGTTCTAATACTGCAATTTCCAACTTACTTCTTTTCCAACACCCAATGCACAGTGTTTCTTTTAGCCTGTTCAATATATTATCTTCCAGTTGGCCTTTTTATACTGACAACACTAAGCCTTCTTTCAAACCTTTTGTTTAAATGTAGAAAAACTGGCTTAAAAAATGGCCATGCACCATTTTCCCGTATTGCAGACACACCCCAATCAAAATCTTATAAGGAATTTGAAACCTTTATTCCACACCCAAGTTCTGGAAAATGGTTCCATCCAACTGCCATCTCAATCCTGGTAATAACTGAATAATAATAATAATAATAATGATAATGGTATTTGTTAAGCACTTACTATGTGCAAAGCACTGTTCTAAGCTACAAGGTGATCAGGTTGCCCCATGTGGGGCTCACAATCTTAATCCCCATTTTACAGATGAGGTAACTGAGGCTCAGAGAAGGGACTTGCCCAAGGTCACACAGCAGACGTGTGGCGGAGCCGGGATTTGAACCCATAACCTCTGACTCCAAAGCCTGGGCTCTTTCCACTGAGCCACGCCCAGGGCTATGCTGAAATGCACCAAGGTGGCATACACCTCTTGGCAAGAGTAATAATAATAATGATAATAATAATAATGGTATTTGTTAAGTGCTTACTATGTGCCAAGCACTGTTCTAAGAGTATTTTTGCAATAGAACACCCCTTGGCTATGCAGCTTTTCATTCAATCGTATTTTTTGAACGCTTACTGTGTGCAGAGCACTGTACTAAGCGCTTGGGAAGTACTAGTTGGCAACATATAGAGACGTTCCCTACCCAAAAATGGGCTTACAGTCTAGCCCAGGCTGAGCCCCCTTTTTCCTCTCCCCCTCCCTACCTCCTTCCCCTCCCCGCAGCATCTGTATATATGTTCGTACAGATTTATTACTCTATTTTTTTTTTACTTGTACATATTTACTATTCCATTTATTTTATTTGGTTAATATGTTATGTTTTGCTGTCTGTCTCCCCCTTCTAGACTGTGAGCCCACTGTTGGGTAGGGACCGTCTCTAGATGTTGCCAACTAGTACTTCCCAAGCGCTCAGTACAGTGCTCTGCACACAGTAAGCCCCCTCTTCGTTCTTCCCCACAGCACCTGTATATATGTATATATTTGTATATATTTATTACTCTATTTATTTATTTATTTTACTTGCACATATCCTATTTATTTTATTTTGTTAATATGTTTGGTTTTGTTGTCTGTCTCCCCCTTCTAGACTGTGAGCCCCCTGTTGGGTAGGGACCGTCTCTTTATGTTGCCAACTTGTACTTCCCAAGCGCTTAGCACAGTGCTCTGCACACAGTAAGCGCTCAATAAATACGATTGATTGATTGATTGACTGAATACGACTGAATGAATGAATGAATAGAAGCTTTTCTGACATAATGTGCGACAACCTGATAACCTTGTATCTACCTCAGTGCTTAGAACAGTGCTTGGAACACAGTAAGCATTTAATACAATTATTATTACTAATCAGGGCCAAAGGAAATGGGAACATACGAAAATTAAAATAGTACATACAGTAGTCCGAAAACAAGCCCCGGGCAAGAGAGAAGAGAGTGAGCGAGAACAGAGAGAGGGGAGAGTGAGAGCAAAGGGGAAGAAACTTTTAAAAAGAGATGAGGGCGTACGTGTCCTAGATCTGCAGCGAATGGCTCAGTGGAAAGAGCGTGGGCTTTGGAGCCAAAGGTCATGGGTTCAAATCCCGACTCCGCCAATTGTCAGCTGTGTGCCTGTGGGCAAGTCACTTCACTTCTCTGTGCCTCAGTTACCTCATCTGGAAAATGGGGATTAAGACTGCTAGCCCGGGTGGGACAGCCTTCTAGACTGTGAGCCCACTGTTGGGTAGGGACCGTCTCTATATGTTGCCAAGTTGTACTTCCCAAGCGCTTAGTACAGTGCTCTGCACACAGTAAGCGCTCAATAAATACGATTGAATGAATGAATGAATGCACTTCTTCAAACCCACAGCCGCTGCTTTCCATCGACACCCTGCCTCGGGGCCATTGATAATGCTAAATATTTATCTGGATATTCCTTGTTCTAAGAGCATGGGCTTTGGAGTCAGAGTTCATGGGTTCGAATCCCGGCTCCGCCAACTGTCAGCTGTGTGATTCTGGGCACGTCACTTAACTTCTCTGGGCCTCAGTTCCCTCATCTGGAAAATGGGGATTAAGACTGTGAGCCCCCGCGCGTGGGACAACCTGATCACCTTGTAACCTCCCCAGCGCTTAGAACAGTGCTTTGCACATGTAAGCGCTTAATAAATGCCATCGTTATTATTATTATCACTGTTCTGGAGTCCAAGGACAAAATATAACTACGCATAAACACCTAATAGGGCAATTGGAACATACAACTAGACTGTGAGCCCGCTGTTGGTTAGGGACCGTCTCTATATGTTGCCAACTTGTGCTTCCCAAATGTTTAGTACAGTGCTCTGCACACAGTAAGTGCTCAATAAATACGATTGAATGAATGAATGAAAATACCATACCACCTGCTGCCTTACACAAGTAGTACTACTTGCTCACAAAGCCTAAACTTTACAGTAAACAAATCTGCCCCTTGGTTCTGAAAAGGAAAGCCACTCGTTTCTAACCACCCAGATCTCTCCCTTTTTTTCTTATGGTATTTGCTAGTTACTTACAATGTGCCAGGCACTGTACTAAGCGCAAAAAGGAAAGCCACTCGTTTCTAACCACCTGGATCGCTCCCTTTTTTCTTATGGTATTTGCTAGCTACTTACAATGTGCCAGGCACTGTACTAAGCGCAAAAAGGAAAGCCACTCGTTTCTAACCACCTGGATCTCTCCCTTTTTTTTATGGTATTTGCTAGCTACTTACAATGTGCCAGGAACTGTACTAAGCGCGAAAAGGAAAGCCACTCGTTTCTAACCACCCGGATCTCTCCCTTTTTTTCTTATGGTATTTGCTAGCTACTTACAATGTGCCAGGCACTGTACTAAGCGCAAAAAGGAAAGCCACTCGTTTCTAACCACCTGGATCTCTCCCTTTTTTTAATGGTATTTGCTAGCTACTTACAATGTGCCAGGCACTGTACTAAATGCAAAAAGGAAAGCCACTCGTTTCTAACCACCTGGATCTCTCCCTTTTTTTTATGGTATTTGCTAGCTACTTACAATGTGCCAGGCACTGTACTAAACGCAAAAAGGAAAGCCACTCGTTTCTAACCACCTGGATCTCTCCCTTTTTTTTATTGTATTTGCTAACTACTTACAATGTGCCGGGCACTGTACTAAGCGCGAAAAGGAAAGCCACTCGTTTCTAACCACCTGGATCTCTCCCTTTTTTTTATGGTATTTGCTAGCTACTTACAATGTGCCAGGCACTGTACTAAGCGCTGGGGGAGATATAAGCTAATTAATTCATTCAATCGATCGTATTTATTGAGTGCTTACTGTGTGCAGAGCACTGTACTAAGCGCTTAGGAAGTACAAGTCTGGCAACATATAGAGACGATTCCTACCCAACAACGGGCTCACGGTCTAGAAGTTGAGAGCTTACTGTGTGCACAGCACTGTACTAAGCGCTTGGGAAGTACAAATCGGCAACATATAGAGATGGTCCCTACCCATCAACAGGCTCACAGTCTAGAAGGGGGAGATGGTTGGGTAGGGACCGTCTCCATACACTGCCAACTTGTACTTCCCAAGCGCTTAGTACAGTGCTCGGCACACAGTAAGCGCTCAATAAATACGATTGACTGACTGAATGAATGAATGAATGAAAATACCATACCGCCCCCTGCTGTATACAAGTGGTATTACTTGATCACAAAACCGAAACTTTATAGCAAACAAATGTGGCTCTGGAAGGCAGGCCTGTGCTTCTCAAAAGGAAAGCCACTCGTTTCTAACCACCTGGATCGCTCCCTTTTTCTTTTGATGGCATTTGCTAGCTACTTACAATGTGCCAGGCACTGTACTAAGCGCGAAAAGGAAAGCCACTCGTTTCTGATCACCCGGATCTCTCCCTTTTTCTTTTTATGGCATTTGCTAGCTACTTACAATGTGCCAGGCACTGTACTAAGTGCGAAAAGGAAAGCCACTTGTTTCTAACCACCCGGATCTCCCCTTTTTTTTTTTTATGGTATTTGCTAGCTACTTACAATGTGCCAGGCACTGTACTAAGCGCGAAAAGGAAAGCCACTCGTTTCTAACCACCTGGATCGCTCCCTTTTTCTTTTTATGGCATTTGCTAGCTACTTACAATGTGCCAGGCACTGTACTAAGCGTGAAAAGGAAAGCCACTCGTTTCTAACCACCTGGATCGCTCCCTTTTTCTTTTTATGGTATTTGCTAGCCACTTACAATGTGCCAGGCACTGTACTAAACGTGAAAAGGAAAGCCACTCGTTTCTAACCACCTGGATCTCTCCCTTTTTCTTTTTATGGTATTTGCTAGCTACTTACAATGTGCCAGGCACTGAACTGAGCGCAAAAAGGAAAGCCACTCGTTTCTAACCACCCGGATCTCCCCCTCTTTTTTATGGTATTTGCTAGCTACTTACAATGTGCCAGGCACTGTACTAAGCGCAAAAAGGAAAGCGACTCATTTCTAACCACCCGGATCTCCCCTTTTTTTTACGGTATTTGCTAGCTACTTACAATGTGCCAGGCACTGTACTAAGCGCAAAAAGGAAAGCCACTCATTTCTAACCACCCAGATCTCCCCCTTTTTTTTATGGTATTTGCTAGCTACTTACAATGTGACAGGCACTGTACTGAGCGCGAAAAGGAAAGCCACTCGTTTCTAACCACCCGGATCTCTCCCTTTTTTTTTATGGCATTTGCTAGTTACTTACAATGTGCCAGGCACTGTACTAAGCGCGAAAAGGAAAGCCACTCGTTTCTAACCACCTGGATCTCTCCCTTTTTTTTTTTATGGCATTTGCTAGCTACTTACAATGTGCCAGGCACTGTACTAAGCGCAAAAAGGAAAGCCACTCGTTTCTAACCACCTGGATCGCTCCCTTTTTCTTTTTATGGCATTTGCTAGCTACTTACAATGTGCCAGGCACTGTACTGAGCGCGAAAAGGAAAGCCACTTGTTTCTAACCACCTGGATTGCTCCCTTTTTCTTTTTATGGTATTTGCTAGCCACTTACAATGTGCCAGGCACTGTATTGAGCGCGAAAAGGAAAGCCACTCGTTTCTAACCACCTGGATCGCTCCCTTTTTCTTTCTATGGTATTTGCTAGCTACTTACAATGTGCCAGGCACTGTACTAAGCGCGAAAAGGAAAGCCACTTGTTTCTAACCACCTGGATCTCTCCCTTTTATTTTATGGTATTTGCTAGCTACTTTACAATGTGCCAGGCACTGTACTAAGTGCTGGGGGCGATATAAACTAATTAATTCATTGAATTGTATTTATTGAGCACTTACTGTGTGCAGAGCACTGGACTAAGCGCTTGGGAAGTACAAATCGGCAACATATAAAGACAGTCCCTACTCATCAACGGGCTCACAGTCTAGAAGGGGGAGACGGGTAGGGACCGTCTCCATACGTTGCCAACTTGTACTTCCCAAGCGCTTAGTACAGTGTCCTGCCCACAGTAAGCGCTCAGTAAATGCGATTGAATGAATGAACAAAACAAGTATCTGGTTAGACACCGTGCATGATCCACATGGGGCTCACAGTCTTAATCCCCACTTTACAGATGAGGTAAAATGCACAGAGAAGTGAAGTGACTGGCCCAAAGTTACACAGAAGACAACAGGTGGAGTCAGGACTAGAACTCGGGTCCTTCTGATTCCCAGGCCCGGGCTCTATCCACTAGGTCATGCTCCTTCTATCTCTATTTCTCCTTTTTCTCCAGAGGTATAATTCTGAATAATACATCTGTCAATCTGAGTTCTCTGAAACAATGGGAAAATATCCAATGGCCATTTCTGGTATTTTCCCCTAGGGATTGCCCAGGAAGAGAGACGGCAGCAAGCATTTCCACATAAGATCAGGCGAAACAAATCCCAGAATTCTTTATCGGCTCCACTTCTGCTCAAGTTTTTTGGGTTTTTTTTTTTTTTGACAGAGCCAAACCCTGGCTGATAAATTTATAATCCAGGCAGATCGGGTGGGGAAAAATATCATTGTGGCCAGCGTGAAATAGAGCTCCTGGCTCAGAGGCAGGAAGGTGAATAGCTACTTCTACGCTGGCCAGGGCAAAATGGCCTTTAAAACCCCTCAACTGTATTTACTGAGTGCTTACTGTGTGCAGAGCACTGTAATAAGCATTCGGGAGAGTACAATATAACAACATAACGGACACAGTCAAGTGGCCCGACAGCCCAAATTACCGTCCATCCCGATAAAGAAGTGAGCACTAAAGTGGACGTGATCATCTGGCCTAGTCTCACACCTTCAGAGGGCTCGGGTTATGATAAGGGCTCTTTTCTTTCTCTACAGGTGGATTTAGAACAATGACGATGATGATTATGATATTGGTTAAGTGCTTACTACATTCCAGGCACTGTACTAAGAGCTAGGGCCCAGACTGAGGCCCCTTTTTCCTCTCCTCCTCCCCATCCCCCCGGCCCTACCTCCTTCCCCTCCCCACAGCACCTGTATATATGTTTGTACAGATTTATTACTCTATTTATTTTCCTTGTACATATTTACTATTCTATTTATTTTCCTTGTACATATTTACTATTCTATTTATTTTGTCAATGATAATAATAATAATTGGCATTTGTTAAGCGCTTACTATGTGCAAAGCACTGTTCTAAGCGCTGGGCAGGATACAGGGTGATCAGGTTGTCCCACGTGGGGCTCACAGTCTTAATCCCCATTTTACAGATGAGGTAACTGAGGCCCAGAGAAGTTAAGTGACTTGCCCAAGATCACACAGCAGACATGTGGCGGAGTCGGAATTCGAACACATGACCTCTAACTCCAAAGCCCATGCTCTTTCCACTGAGCCATGCTGCTTCTCTAGTGCATCTAGCTTTACTTCTATTTATTCTGATGACTTGCCACCTGTCCACATGTTTTGTTTTGTCGCCCGTCTCCCCCTTCCGGACGGTGAGCCCGTTGTTGGGTAGGGACCGTCTCTAGATGTTGCCAACTTGGACTTCCCAAGAGCTTAGTCCAGTGCTCTGCACACAGTAAGCGCTCAATAAATACGATTGAATGAATGAATGAATGCAAGCGGATTGGGCTGAACACAGTCCCTGTCCCACTTGGGGCTCACAGTCTCAATCCCCATTTTACAGATGAGGGAACTGAGGCCCAGAGCAGTGAAGTGACTTGCCCAAGGTCACACAGCAGACAAGTGGCAGAGCTGGGATTAGAACCCATGACCTTCTGTCTCTCAGGCTTGTGATCTATCCATTACACCATGCTGCTTCTCTACACTGCCCGGATTGCCTTTGTGCAGAAGCGCTCTGGGCATGTTACTCCCCTCCTCAAAAACCTCCGGTGGCTACCAATCAATCTGCGCATCAGGCAGAAACTCCTCACCCTGGGCTTCCAGGCTGTCCATCCCCTGGCCCCCTCCTCCCTCACCTCCCTTCTCTCCTTCTCCAGCCCAGCCCGCACCCTCCGCTCCTCCGCCGCTAATCTCCTCACCGTACCTCGTTCTCGCCTGTCCCGCCATCGACCCCCAGCCCACGTCCTCCCCCTGGCCCGGAATGTCCTCCCTCCGCCTATCCGCCAAGCTAGCTCTCTTCAAATCCCTACTGAGAGCTCACCTCCTCCAGGAGGCCTTCCCACACTGAGCCCCCTCCTTCCTCTCCCCCTCCACCTCCTCCCCACAGCACCTGTATATATGTATATAAGCTTGTACAGATTTATTATTCTATGTATTTATTTAACTTGTACATATTTATTCTATTTATTTTATTTTGATAATATTCATTCATTCATTCAATCATATTTATTGAGCGCTTACTGTGTGCAGAGCACTGGACTAAGCGCTTGGGAAGTCCAAGTTGGCAACATATAGAGACGGTCCCTACCCAACAGCGGGCTCATAGTCTAGAAGAATAGGGGCAGAAAAGGGGGACGGGATGGGTGAGGGCAGAGGGGAAGTTGGGGGCAGAGAAATAGGGGCAGAAAAGGGGGAAGGAATGGGTGAGGGCAGAGGGCAGTGAATATGTTTTGTTGCCTGTCTCCCCTTTCTAGACTGTGAGCCCGTGGTTGGGTAGGGACCATCTCTATATGTTGCCAACTTGCCCTTCCCAAGCGCTCAGTACAGTGCTCTGCACACAGCAAGCGCTCAATAAATACAACTGAATGAATGAATACACTACCACATAGTCACTTCTGCCTCTCAGACAGCTCCCAAGAGCTGTCGTTCTCGGGAAGGCAGTCCGTGGTTGAGACGCTTGGGATTTACGGGCCCTGACGGTGGCGGGGGCCAGAACCAGCCTCCCCTTCATCTTCGAGCAATTTTACAAGTGTAGGCAACTGCAGACGAGCAGTTCTATATATAAGAAATGCTTCAAGCTCTATTTTAAGATCCTGCTTGTCTTTGCCAAAAGGGAACGGGAAGAATCATAACTCGGATGATTGAGTCGCTCACCCTAACAGGTCACAAAAGATATGGAGAAGCAGTCGTTTATTGTTTGAGAATGACACGTTCAACTCCATGAATCGAAAACAAAATGACTCACTGTGAAAATCCCGCAGACGGATGTTCAGAGAATTAAGACCTAAGTGGACCTGCTTCCACCAAGAGAGGAAAAATATTAACTACTGAAATGACACTTCAAGCGCTTAGTACAGTGCTCTGCACACAGTAAGCGCTCAATAAATACGATTGATGAGGACACGTTAAAAAAAATAACAGCTGTGATCGGCGATCTAAAGATGAGGCAATTTCCTACGGTTAAGCTACAAAACGAAACAGTACAACCTTAAGTTCTTAAGAAACAATTTAAGTGCAGTTACTAGGTATTTCGAACAGTGAAAATACTTAAAAATAAAAAATGATGCTCTACCTTCAACGGTGAAATATGAGAGTGGGAAACAAATCCGTGGACGTTTTCGATTTCTGACAGGTTCTTCTCAGAGATGTGAACCAGTTCAGGACCTGTAACCTCATTGGAAATGTGGGGGGTACTATGCTCCTGTGGAGGTGTATCTTCATCCTGGTATTTGTATTTCTGTAAAGTAAAAAAAGAAACATCATTAAACAAATAATTCTTGCAAACTAATTGTATAGAAACTTTGCAAACTGTAAAAAGAAGGTATTTTCCACCATGAGCAAACAGGCGGTATCAGACTGGTTTAGCACATACACTACTGTTTTAAGCTATTGCTTCTGTTGTGCGCTCGTATATAAAATGTTTTCCTTATTTTTAAATGGCAAATTTGACATTGAGGAAAGTTAACTGAAGCAAGGTATTCTACAAATCATTTTCTGAAATTGTGTAAAGGGGATATCGTTGGCGGTGTTTCTAGGTTTTGTGGGACGCACGGACAGGAACATTGGTGATTTAGTCAGCTCTGGTGCATCACTACCTGCTACTCGGGTGGCACCCTTTCCTCCCTCGCCCAAAGGACATTTTCGAATTTTCCCTGATTTCCAGTTTATCCGAGACAGGGGCTGAGTAGGGAAAGCTCAGCATTTACTATAATACCAATGCAAAAATGAGAACTACCTTCACAGGAGCACCTGTTTACTTTCAAAGGCAACCAGGCAGTCGCTCCACACTGCCATCGTGTAACTCACGATGTTCCAATCTGTGAGGGACTACGACATTCGACGGTCAGCCGTGTGACTTTGGGCAAGTCACTTCACTGCTCTGGGCCTCAGTTCCCTCATCTGTAAAATGGGGATGGAGACTGTGAGCCCCCCGTGGGACAACCTGATCACCTTGTAAACCTCTGCAGCGCTTAGAACAGTGCTTTGCACATAGTAGGCGCTTAATAAATGCTATTATTATTATTATTATTATTATTATTATTATTATTATTATTATTATTATTAGACTAAGTTCCCTGGCCACGATAAGCTTAGTCTAGAAAGCATTCCCCACTGCTATCAAACACGCTCATATATCTCCCACCCCCAAAAAAACCCCTCCTGTTATCCCCCAGCACCCTTTAGCTACCGCTCCACCTCCCTCTCAGTGGCCCTCTCCAAACTCCTTGAGGAGTCGTCTACAGCCCCTGCAATCCGGGTTCCACCCTTTTCGCTCCATGGAAGCAGCACTCTGTAAGATCACCGACGACCTCCTTTTGGTCTGATCCAAAGACCTCTCTACGGCACCAGCGCTTAGAACAGTGCTCTGCACATAGTAAGCGCTTAATAAATGCCATCATTACTCTTCCCTGACCTCTCTGCTACCTTCAAAAGTGGGACCACCCCCCTTTCTCCCGGAAAGATTATCTAAACTTGGGTTATAATAATGATGGTGTTTATTTAAGCGCTTACTATGTGCAAAGCACTGTTCTAAGCGCTGGGTTCAGACACTGTTCTCTCCCGGCTCTCCTCATCTCTCTGTTCACTCCTTCTCAGTCACTCGCAGGCTCCTCCTCTGTATAAGGGGGCCGGAGGGCCCTCAAGGTTCATTTCTGGGTTCCTTTCTACTCTCTCTCTACATCCACTCTTTTGGAGAACTAATTTGCTCCCACGGCTTCTACGAGCATCTCTACATGGATAATAATAATAATAATAATAATAATAATGATAATAATAATAATAATAACAATAATAATAATAATAGTATTTATTATGGATGAGGATGAGGCCCCAATCCACCAGCCCAACCCTGCAGCCTCACATTTCCTCCAGCCACCAGGACAACTCCACCTGGATGTGCCTCCAACTTAACATGTCATCATCATCATCATCAATAGTATTTACTGAGCACTTACTATGTGCAGAGCACTGTACTAAGCGCTTGGGAAGTACAAATTGGCAACACATAGAGACAGTCCCTACCCAACAGTGGGCTCACAGTCTAAAAGGGGGAGACAGAGAACAAAACCAAACATACTAACAAAATAAAATAAATAGAATAGATATGTACAAGTAAAATAAATAGAGTAATAAATATGTACAAACATATATACATATATACAGGTGCAAAACAGAGCTCCTCTTCCCACCCAAAACCTGCCCTCCCCATCACTGTAGACAACACCGATCCTCCTTGTCTCACAAACCCATTCTTATCTAGGCATCATCCTCAACGCATCTCTATCATTCAACCCACATATTCGAGGTCACCAAATCCTGGCCATTCATTCATTCATTCATTCAATCGTATTTATTGAGCGCTTACTGTGTGCAGAGCACTGTACTAAGCGCTTGGAAAGTACCAGTTGGCAACGTATAGAGACGGTCCCTACCCAACAGCGGGCTTACAGTCTACCAGCCAGGATGGGATCAGTCCATTCCTGTCCGTCCACGCTACCACACCGATCCAAGCACTTACATCCCAACTTGATTAATACATCAGGCAGGAACTCCTCACCCTGGGCTTCAAGGCTGTCCATCCCCTGGCTCCCTCCTACCTCACCTCCCTTCTCTCCTTCTCCAGCCCAGCCCGCACCCTCCGCTCCTCCGCCGCTAATCTCCTCACCGTACCTCGTTCTCGCCTGTCCCACCATCGACCCCCGGCCCACATCATCCCCCGGGCCTGGAATGCCCTCCCTCTGCCCATCTGCCAAGCTCGCTCTCTTCCTCCCTTCAAGGCCCTATTGGGAGCTCACCTCCTCCAGGAGGCCTTCCCAGACTGGGCCCCTTCCTTCCTCTCCCCCTCACCGCCCTCTCCATCCCCCCTTCCTACCTCCTTCCCTTCCCCACAGCACCTGTATATATGTATATATGTTTGTACATATTTATTACTCTATTTATTTATTTATTTATTTTACTTGTACATATCTATTCTATTTATTTTATTTTGTTGGTATGTTTGGTTTTGTTCTCTGTCTCCCCCTTTTAGACTGTGAGCCCACTGTTGGGTAGGGACTGTCTCTATATGTTGCCAATTTGTACTTCCCAAGCGCTTGGTACAGTGCTCTGCACATAGTAGGCGCTCAATAAATATGATTGATAATGATGATGATGATCAGCCTCCTCACTAACCTTCCTGCCACCTATCTCTCCAAACTCTGGTGCTTTTTGCGATCTGCCGCCGGGGTCATTTTTCTGAAAAACTGTTTGGTCCGTATCTCCCTAATTCTCAAAAGCCTCCGACAGTTGTCCATCCAACTCCACAGATGGAAACTCCTTTCCACCAACTTTAAAGCACTCTATCAGCTTGCTCCCTCCTACCTAACTCACTGATAACGATGATAGTAAAAATGATGATTAATAATATGGTAAGAATAGTAATAGTGACATTCGCTAAGCATTTACTCTACATCAGGCATTGTACTAAGAAATGGGGTAGAGACAAGCAAATCAGGTTGGACACAGGCTCCGTCCCACGTGGGGTTCGGAGTCGCAATCCCCATTTTACAAAGGAGGTAACTGAGGCACAGACAAATGAAGCAATTTGCCCAAGGTCACAAAGCAGACAGGTGGTGAAACCGGGATTAGAACCCAGGGCTCTAGCCACTACGCCACATTGCTCTCCTATTATAACCCAGACTACAAACAGTTAATCGTATTGACTGAGCTCGTACTGTGTGCAGAGCACTGTATTAGGCGCTTCGGAGAGTACAGTACAGTGATGATGACGGCGGCATTTGTGAAGCCCTTACTATGTGCCAAGCACTGTCCTAAGCGCTGGGGTAGATACCAAGTAATCAAGTCATCCCACGTGGGGCTCACAGTCTTCGTCCCCATTTTCCAGATGAGGGAACTGAGGCCCAGAGAAGTTAGGTGACACAGCTAAGTGGCGGAGCCGGGATTAGAACCCATGACCTCTGACTCTCAAGCCCGTGCTCTTTCCACTGAGCCATGCTGCTTCTCTATATAACAGAGTTGGTCGGCACGTCCCCTGTCATTTATTCATTCAGTCAATCGTATTTATTGAGCGCCTACTGTGTGCAGAGCACTGTACTGAGCGCTTGGGAAGTCCAACTTGGCAACATATAGAGACGGTCCCTACCCAACAGCGGGCTCACAGTCTAGGTCCACAATGACCTTACAGTCTAGAGGAGAAGCTCCCACTGTGATTTGGTCTTTTCATGTCAACCTACTCTTTGTACCTTGATCTCATCTACCTATCAATCAATCAATTGTATTTATTGAGCGCTTACTGTGTGCAGAGCACTGTACTAAGCGCTTGGGAAGTACAAGTTGGCAACATATAGAGACAGTCCCTACCCAACAGTGGGCTCACAGTCTACCTAGCCACTGACTCCTTGCATACTCTCCCCACCTTTAAAATCCTCCTAAAAAGAAAAAAGAAAAAAAAAATCACACCTCCTCTAAGAGGTCTTCTCTGACCAAGTCTGCATTTCCCTTCTTTGCCCTCCCTTCTGGAGAGCCCGTTGTTGGGTAGGGTCCATCTCTGTATGTTATTCATTCATTCAATCGCATTTATTGAGCGCTTACTGTGTGCAGAGCGCTTGGGAAGTCCAAGTTGGCAACATATAGAGTCGGTCCCTACCCAACAGCGGGCTCACAGTCTAGAAGGGGGAGACAGACAACAGAACTAAACATCTACACCAAATAAAATAGAATAAATATGTGCAAATAAAATAAATAAATAGAGTAATGAATACATACAAACACATATACATATATACAGGTGCTGTGGGGAGGGGAAGGAGGTAAGGTGGGGGGATGCAGAGGGGGAGGAGGGGGAGAGGAAGGACGGGGACTTGTACTTCCCAAGAGCTTAGTACAGTGCTCTGCTCACAGTAAGCGCTCAATAGATATGATTGAATGAATGAATGAATGAATCTCTGTACCCATTAAGAGAAGCAATGTGGCTCAGTGGAAAGAGCCCAGGCTTTGGAGTCAGAGATCATGGGTTCAAATCCCAGCTCCGCCAACTGTCAGCTGTGTGACTTTGGACAAGTCGCTTAGCTTCTCTGGGCCTCAGTTCCCTCATCTGGAAAATGGGGATGAAGACTGGGAGCCCCCCGTGGGACAACCTGATCACCCTGTAACCTCCCCAGGGCTTAGAACATTGCTTTGCACATAGTAAGCACTTAATAAATGCCATTATTATTATTAAGCATTTGATATTCAGCCCCACACTACTTATGTGCATACCCTTCTACCATGTCGTTTCCCCTCTCTGTAACCTACTGTAATCTTTGCTTCTAAAATCCCACTCTATCATATTGTAAATGCGGCATTTGTTAAGTGCTTATTATGTGCCAAGCACTATACTAAGCACTGGGGAAGATACAAGATAATCAGGTTCCACATGTGGCTCACAGCCTAAATAAGAGGGGGAACGGGTACTGAATCCCCATTTTGTAGATGGGGAAACTGAGGCCCAGAGAAGCCCAAGGTCACAAAGCAGACAAATTCACTCATTCAATTATATTTACTGGCAGAGCACAGTACTAAGCACTTGGAAAGTACAAATCAGCAACAAATAGAGGCAATGCCTACTCAACAAATGTGGAAGCTGGGAGTAATGGCGATATTGATGATGATGATGATGGTTAAGTGCTTACTATGTGCCGAGTACCGTTCTTAGCACTGGGGGAGATACAAGGTAATCAGGTTGTCCCCCGTGGGGCTCACAGTCTTGATCCCCATTTTACAGTTGGGGGAACTGAGGCACAGAGAAGTGAAGTGATTTGCCCCAAGTCACACAGCTGACAGGTCCTCTGATTCCCAGGTCTACGGTCCTTCCACTGGGCCACGTTGGGCCACACTTTCTCCGAAGCGCTTTATACAGTGTTCTGCACCCAGTAAAAGCTCAAGAAATACCAATGATTGGGCCATGTGGATCTTGGAGAGCAGAGGCTGTAAGAAGACAATGAAACCAAGAGCCAGAATCTAAGATCACCAAGAGCAACTGCAACATCATTATAATAACCTCTGAATAATGTGCAATGGATTATCAATGGGGGACGGATCTTTCCAGCTAAGCTCACCCAAAGGGATAAAATCTAAGTAGCATTAATTTCAAGCCTGAAGAAAGTACAGAGTCATCAGAAAAGTGACCGAGCCCAGGAGATCCTTACCAGAAAGTAACGAAGGGCAGATGATGGAACGCCGGTTTTTAGGTGTTCCTAAGACAAGAACTCAGGTGGGAAGGACAAAGAAATTCCAATACACACTTCTTCACAATATATGATCATTAATTTATATAGTCTTGTCTTCGTCTGCCTTCCTAACTAGCTCATCCCAACCCACTTCTCCCCCTTTTAGACTGTGAGCCCACTGTTGGGTAGGGACTGTCTCTATATGTTGCCAACTTGGACTTCCCAAGCGCTTAGTACAGTGCTCTGCACACAGTAAGTGCTCAATAAATACGATTGATTGATTCATTGATAGTAAGAGCTTAGTAAATGCCATCATTATTATTATGTATATATCCATATTTATTTATATTAATGTCTCTCCCCCGCTTCTAGACTAAACTCATTGTGGGGCGGGAATGTGCTCTGTTCTATTGTACTCTCCCAAGTGCTCAGCACAGTACTCTCCACACAGTAAGCGCTCAATAAATATGATGGATTGAGGCTCCCCTGGGCCGTCTTACCACAGCCCTTCCACAAGCTGGAGGGAGACTGTGCATTACCATCTCGGCAAAACCCAACTACCTTGTATAAAGCCCACTGATGAACCCAGTTTTTCCAGGGAAATTTTAGATAAGAAAAATTCCAGTTTCTTGTCTGAAATATCCCTGCCTTGAAGTCTTTCGGCCCCTGTTTTGATAGTAGTTATCATTTTTCCTTCCATGGAAATTAGAGTCCTCCTGTCAACACTGATCCATAGCCGAACAGAAACGGTCCAACAGTGCGTGAGCATTTTAACCCTGAATCGGTGATGTCTGGGGGACTGGGCTGTGAATGGTGCTAAAACGGATCCTCAAATAGAGGTACCGAAATAGCCGCACGGAAGAACGAGCTCTTGAATAATAAAAGCAAATTCTAGTTAAGTCAGCTAAAACAAAATGCTCACAGAGATTAAACCCCGAATTCCCTCTCCGAGACCAGGGAACGATGGGGGTTTATTGGGGCTCCTTCCTTCCTTCCCCCAGCCCAGCCTTGATCAGCACCAACTCCCAAATTTGTCAATGCCCAGTGCTCTTCCCCTAGAAACCTGCTACTTCCCTCCCTACTAGAGTCGAAAAGCGAAAAGGGAGTTAGTGAACACGCGATCCACTGCCTGTCAGTACGGGACATTGCTCTAGGGCTTGGGAGCCAGAGGACCCGAGTTCTAACCTCGTCTCCACCCCCTGTCTGCTGTGTGATCTTGGGCCAGTCACTTCTCTGTGCCTCGGTTACCTCATGTGTTAAAAAGACTGGGAGCCCCAGGTGGGACGTGAACTGTGGCCGACCTGATGTAACTTGCATCTTCCCCAGTGCTTAGTACAGCGCGTGGCTCATAGTAAATGCTTAAACACCATTTGGCAGGGGGGAAAACAAATAGGCTTCGGGTGTTGCTCTCCTTCTGCGAGCCTCAGCATTTCATTTCAAAAGCATTTCAGAGAGGACAAGACAGAGTGTAGCTGCTGCCCTTTAACTGCAGTTGGGAGCGTATTATCCTGGCCTCCACGCCCCCCTGCCTCATTCCCAGTATTTCTTATCCTCTTCCTCATTACCTTGCACTTGAAAGATCTTGTCCCCACTTCCTGGCTGGGAGGTAAGCCGGTGACAGCGGAGCCAATATAGAAAGAGATTCTCTGCCAGGAAGAGGCTTTTCAGCATTTCATTTCAAAAACATTTCAGAGAGGACAAGACAGCGTGTAGCTGCTGTCCTTTAACTGCAGTTGGGAACATATTATCCTGGCCTCCACACCCCCCTGCCTCATTCCCAGTATTTCTTATCCTCTTCCTCATTACCTTGCACTTGAAAGATCTTGTCCCCATTTCCTGGCCGGGAGGTAGGCCGGTGACAGCGGAGCCAATATAGAAAGAAATTCTCTGCCAGGAAGAGGCTTTTCAGCATTTCATTTCACAAACATTTCAGAGAGGACAAGACAGCGTGTAGCTGCTGCCCTTCAACTGCAGTTGGGAAAGTATTATCCTGGCCTCCACACCCCCCTGCCTCATTCCCAGTATTTCTTATCCTCTTCCTCATTTTCTTGCAGCTGAAAGATCTTGTCCCCATTTCCTGGCCGGGAGGTAAGCCGGTGACAGTGGAGCCAATATAGAAAGGAATTCTCTGCCAGGAAGAGGCTTTTCAGCACTTCATTTCACAAACATTTCAGAGAGGACAAGACAGCGTGTAGCTGCTGTCCTTTAACTGCAGTTGGGAACGTATTATACTGGCCTCCACACCCTCCTGCCTCATTCCCAGTATTTCTTATCCTCTTCCTCATTCAATCGTATTTATTGAGTGCTTACTGTGTGCAGAGGACTGTACTAAGCACTTGGGAAGTACAAGTTGGCAACATAGAGAGACGATCCCTCCCCAACAGTGGGCTCACAGTCTAGAAGGGGGAGACAGAGAACGAAACAAAACATATTAACAAAATAAAATAAATAGAATAAATATGTACACCCACACAGAGACTAGACTGTAAGCTTGTTATATGGGCAGGGAACGTGTCTGTTATATTGGTGTCTTGTACCCTCATAAGCGCAGTGCTCTGCACATAGTAAGCACTCAATAAACACAACTGACTGACACAGAGCCCTTCCACAGTGGCACGGGCACTACACTACACAACTCCCACAGTGCCAAGAGTACCACAATGACACATATGTCAATATTAGCCCTCTCCCGAACAGGATGGGAGATAGAGAGTAACCCACTTTCAGGTACACTGGGGATGAGAGGAAGAGAGAAAGGGTGTGAGCAACTCCAGCACTTCATTAATCAATCAATCATATTTATTGAGCATTTACTGAGTGCAGAGCACTGTACTAAGCGCTTGGGAAGTACAAGTTGGCAACATATAGAGACGGCCCCTACCCAACAGCGGGCTCACAGTCTAGATTCTGGTGAAGAATGGGTATCCCTGATACTAGTTTTTGAAGTTAAGAATTGTACATGGCAGGACCGTCTCTATATGTTGCCAACTTGTACTTCCCAAGCGCTGAGTACAGTGCTCTGCACACAGTAAGCGCTCAATAAATACGACTGAATGAATGAATCTCCGATTTCACTATCTAAGCAACGGTGATTAGGCCAGAGGAAAACTTCTCGGACCATTTGCGTCACGATAGCGTTCGCCCTCCTCTGTTTCTTTTCTGTCCTAATACAGGGACGCCCCAGGTCCCAACCATCGTGGGTGTCGCTTGATACAAAAGTGGAAAGATCACAGGCCTGGGGGCCAGAAGTCCTGGGTTCCAATCCCGGCTCTGGGAACTTGGGCAAATCACATCTCCTCTTGATCTCAATTCTGTCATCTGCAAACGGGGATTCAATACCTGCAATTCCTCCTACTTAGACTATGAGTCCCATGTTGGGACGGGGTCCATCCTGATTATGTTGCATCTACCACAGTGTTTGGACTGTAGTACACCCTTAATAAATACCACAGTTATCACGATTGCCTTACACCATGCACATGCCTGACCAATGCCAGTGTTCCAGCAAGACCACTATTAGTAAAAATCAATCAATGGTACTTATCAAGGGCTATGTGTGGAGCACTGGTACGCAAACCTCTTCCTATCCCTTTCCATTCTAGCTGAATTAGGCAATCAACAACGAATGAATATTGCAGGAAGCGCTGCCCGTATTTTGTGTCGGACTAGTAAATCATAAAAGAGACCCCTGAGCAAACCACCAAAGAAGTTGGTGAGTCAGGGAGGCATCTTAATTTACAAAGGGCTACGTAGATGCCGAGTTAACTGCATCCCGTTCCGAGAAATTGTTGGAATTTCAACTTTCCGATTCGGCAATGCAAGATCCCCACGTGGATTTCGTGGTTATGGTTTCTCTACCGTCAGTTAAAATTTGGGGGTTAAAGGCTCTCAGATCTACTTCCAAGGAAAAGAACGAACTTTTAAATCTGATCGAACAAGGCCCCTAGTTCCAAGAGGCACCGAGGCATTTCGGAGTAAGCCTACCATGAGTAGGCTGTTGACCCTAAACTGGACAAAATACTATAATGAAGTTATAAAGCCGCTCATACAAAGCCACGAAATAATCTTCTATTTCTGCAATCACTTGCAAAGACTCCTTACAGTAGTACAATTCATTTAAAATTGTGTGGTGATGTAGTTTGAAATCCTTAAAGAAAGTTTAGGCAGTAGTTTAGGGACATTTACTAATTATAGTGAATAACCTATAAAGGGATTTTGGATTATTTTCCCAGGGGTTCTACAACAGGTTCTAATTTACAGCATGTAAATCCATAGGGGAAAGAACATTCCATAGAACAACTATTCATGATGCAGCCACAATATTCAATCGTATTTACTGAGCACTTACTGTGTGCAGAGCACTGTACTAAGTGCTCAACACAATATCTAGAAACATAACCCAGGTTTCTATTGTACAGAAATCAATAAAATGAAGTTTCCACTTTAAGCTTCTAAAAAACGTTGAAGATTTACCATTACAGTGAAAATAATTTATTCAAACTGCAAGTGATAAATTAATTTTGGGTGACAACAGCTTCTCTCCCCTCTCACTTCTACATTATTCCAATTTGAATGAGTAGTTTTTAAATTTGTTTTTTTCTGGCTGTACCTACACATATGCTATTTATTGACATTTATCTGGACATTCAAGTGGACTGTGAGCTCGTCATGGGCAGGGACTGTCTCTATTATTATACTGTACTGTCCCAGTGCTCTACACACAGTAAGCGCTCAATAAATAGAATAAATACAACTGAATGAATGAATGCATTCAATTACCAACTCCACTGGTTGATTCCTAACGGGTTTGAGCTGCTTCCTGCTTTACCCTTGTTCTTCCTCTGAGTCTCTGTAAATAGTGATTGCCTGCTTTCCCACAAAATTATGACGTCCCTAAGGGCATGGAGCCCCTATTTGCTATGGAGGTATACCCCGCAACAGCTTAACACTCACAATTAGGCAATGTGATGGACAGTAGCATTCAATCAATCATATTTATTGAGCGCTTAAAGCCCTGGCCCCCTACTTTGGACAAAGCACTGCTGAGGAATTAAGACAATGTTCTTCTAATAACGCTTACCTGCCTGGACAGAATGTAATCAGAGGTAAGACAAAACAGTTATGGGCATCTGCACAGTATCAGTCAAGGCGTGATGCTATACTGATTTTTTTTTCTTAATGTAATAATAACGTAAGGTTCAAGATTCAAACCTCCATGTTACAGGAGAACTGACTATCGTAACTGTCCTGGGGAGGAAAAAAATGACGCTCATTGAAAAATGACCACAGAGGATTCAGTGAGATTTTATATCTAATTCACTGAAGTAAAAATCCAATCTGTAACATATAGATCGAGGCCTAAATTTATTTAGGTTAAATTTAACGTGGACAGAGTCACTTGCAAATGGTAGTTCCCCATGTCAATACTGGGCTTCTCCGGAAAACAATGACAGTGACTCATTGATAGTTTCCATTTATGTACATTTTCTGAACATCGATCAGTGGCATTATTTGAGTGCTTACTTTGTTCACAGCACTGTAATAAGCACTTGTAATAAGTGCTTGGGAGTTGCTAGACGTGTTCTCTTACCTCAAGGAGCTTACAATCTAGTGATGATGATGATGATGGCATTTCTTAAGTGCTTACTGTGTGCAAAGCACTGTTCTAAGCTCTGGGGAGGATACAAGGTGATCAGATTGTCCCACGTGGGGCTCACAGTCTTCATCCCCATTTTACAGATGAGGGAACTGAGGCCCAGAGAAGTGAAATGACTTGCCCAAAGTCACAAACCTGACAATTGGCAGAGCCGGGATTTGAACCCATGACCTCTGACTCTCAAGTCGGTGCTCTTTCCATTGAGTCATGCTGCTTCTCTATAGAATAATAAATATTTACAAATATACACAAGTGCTGTGGGGAGGGGATTGAACGAATGAAAGAAGGAAGGAGGTAGGGCAGAGGGAGGATACAAGGTGATCAGATTGTCGCCCACAGAGCTCACAGTCTTCATCCCCATTTTACAGATGAGGGAACTGAGGCCCAGAGAACTTAAGTGACTTGCCCAAAGTCACACAGTGGGGAGCAGGGATTTGAACCCATGACCTCGGACTCCCAAGCCCGGGCTCTTTCCATTGAGCCACGCTGGAGCGCTTAGTGGATGGACGCAACATGCATACAACACTCACCCTATGTGAGATTATATGTTGCCAACCTAAAGTTCCCAAGCGTTTAGTACAGTGCTCTGCATACAGTAAGTGCTCAATAAATACGATTGAATAAGTGCGTCTAGCTTTACTTCTATTTATTCTGATGACTTGACACCTGTCCACATGCTTTGTTTTGTTGTCTGTCTCCCCCTTCTAGACTGTGAGCCCACTGTTGGGTAGGGACCGTCTCTCTATGTTGCCAACTTGGACTTCCCAAGCGCTTAGTACAGTGCTCTGCCCACAGTAAGCGCTCAATAAATACGACTGAATGAATGAATGAATGAATGGGCTACAGGATGTGAGAGAGAGAGAGAGAGAGAAAGGAAACTCATTCATCTCCTTACCATCCCTGTACTCTGGACTGCACTCCCAAAAGATAACACATCCTGCTCCTCAGTCACACCCTGACCCTCCCTGTTCACAAAAAAACTCATTTTAACCACGTGAGTGACAGAGCATAATAATAATAATAATAATAATAATAATAATGGTATTTGCTAAGCGCTTACTATGTGCAAAGCACTGTTCTAAGCGCTGAGGGGATACAAGGTGACCAGGCTGCCCCACCTGGGGCTCACAGTCTTAATCCGCATTTTACAGACGAGGGAACTGAGGCACAGAGAAGTTAAGTGACTTGCCCAAATAATAATAATAATGATGGCATTTGTTAAGCGCTTACTATGTGCAAAGCCCTGTTCTAAGCGCTGGGGAGGTTACAAGGTGATCAGGTTGTCCCACGGGGGGCTCATAGTCTTAATCCCCATTTTACAGATGAGGGAACTGAGGCACAGAGAAGTGAAGTGACTTGCCCAAAGTCACACAGCCGACAATTGACAATTAGAGAAGCAGCATGGCTCAGTGGAAAGAGCCCGGGCTTTGGAGTCAGAGGTCGTGGGTTTGAATCCCGGCTCCGCCACATGTCTGCTGTGTGACTTTGGGCAAGTCACTTGACTTCTCTGTGCCTGTTACCTCATCTGTAAAATCGGGGTGAAGACTGTGAGCCCCACGTGGGACAACCTGATGAACATGTATCTATCCCTGTGCTTAGAACAGTCCTTGGCACATAGTAAGCGCTTAACAAATGCCATCATCATTATTATTATTATTAATTGGCGGAGCCGGAATTTGAACCCATGACCTCTGACTCCAAAGCCCGGGCTCTTTCCACTGAGCCACGCATCTGTTCACTTCTCTGTATAATCCAACAGAACTATTTTAATAGATATTTTCCCTCTATCCATTGACCCAACCCTCAACTAATTCATTCAATCGTATTTATGGAGCGCTTACTGTGTGCAGAGCACTGTACTAAGCGCTTGGGACGTACACCTTATGATTACCAAAGACAGCCTAGGGGTGGAAGGACAAGAGTAAATTAAATGTTTGTTTTGGGTGGGGACAGGAACAAGAAGTGGCTGGGAATGAAATCTGTCGACCTATATCTGCAGCAACGGCCTTCGAAGGAGAACTCCGAGAAGCAGCGAGGCCTTGTGGATAGAGCACGGACCGGAAAGTCCGAGGGACCCGAGTTCTAATCCCGGCCGTGAGACCTTGGGCAAGTCACTTCATTTCTGGGGGCTTCAGTTACCACCACCTGGAAGGCGGGAATGAAGACTGTCAGCCCCTACGTGGGACACGGACAGAGTCCAACCTGATTCAGACTGGCACGGCGCCTGGCACACATAGTAAGGGCTTCACGAATACCTTAAAAATAAAAGAAAGAGCGAGGCGCAATGTAGAGACGGCAGTCTAATTTAAGACTGCCATTACAGCTTGCTTCTCTTACAGGGCGGTCACGAAAGCTAAAGATGGATAACGGCAGCAGCTAAAGGATGGCAGCCACAAGGAGGATGCCTGATATAGCACGGTATTAAAGTTTCCTCTCTATCACTTACTTATCCGAATAACATTTAAATATATTTTGAATTCCAAAGCATATCAGAGATCTTCTTGGCCCTCCGAATACACAGAAGACAATAAATACATAATAAATAATGATGGCATTCGTTAAGCGCTTACTATGTGCAAAGCACTGTTCTAAGCGCTGGGGGGGATACAAGGTGATCAGGTTGTCCCACGTGGGGCTCACAGTCTTAATCCCCATTTTACAGAAGAGGTCACTGAGGCTCAGAGAAGTTAAGTGACTTGCCCAACATCACACAGCAGACACGTGGGGCGGCCGGGATTGGAACCCATGACCTCTGACTCTTCCACCGAGCCACGCTGATTGTTTCAGGCAATCTGAAACAGGGTATGAAAGCTCGTTGTGGGCAGGGAATGTGTCTGTTTACTGTTATAGTGTACTTTCCCAAGTGCTTAGTACAGTGTTCTGCACACAGTAAGCACTCAATAAATACAACTGACTGACTGAAATTAAACAAAGACATCTGTAATACATTGGGTTCATTCCGCTTTTAAAAGTATCACGTGCAACATGAATCCAGTATCCCAAATATTATACTGCAACGATCCGCGATGGACAAATGGAAGCTTGGCCTGCCATATACATAGTAGACAATAAATAAATAAGCAAATAAATATGGAGGGCCAAGGGAAAATCCATCATCTAAATTCTCACGCAGAACATTGATGAATGTTCGATTTAAATGCTGTAAACGCTATTGGGATGTTTCAGCAAACCAAATGTGACACACCTATCAGGTCAGTTCACCTATTCATCCAACCAGTAAGAGAATAACAGGAAGAAGATCAACATATCATCATCAATCGTATTTATTGAGCGCTTACTATGTGCAGAGCACTGTACTAAGCACTTGGGAAGTACAAATTGGCAACATATAGAGACATATCCCTTTAATCCATTTTTGTCCAACTAAAGCAAATCAGGATGGAAACATCTGAGAAACCACAGTGGAAACATAATGATAAGAAATATGGAATTCCCCTAGGGTAAATTTCAGATCCAGGAAAGACCAAGAACACCATTAGCTTTACAAAGATACTCAAATTGGTACTGCAGTGATTTTCTTACTGCAAAATTGTACGGTGCTGTTTTAACACTTAACAGTGTTTGGACTTCTGTGTGGTCAATTTTACAAGCCTGATTTAATTCCTTTACTGCACATGCAACTTACTGGCAGAGTTACAAGGACATCAAGACATCACTTGGTGAAAAAACACTCAAAAATAGTGGAGGTTAACACATTACCGTTCTATATGAGCAACGCTTTAAAGTGATAGGGTCAGCTATTTTTCTACTTGCCTTGGAATTTTACCCGAACAGCTGACTGCTTCTTCATCAAAATATTGATGAAGCAATCAATTTTCCAGTTGGTTCTGGGAACACAAGAAAATGACTCGACTTCTAATTTAGCTGGCTTTGCTTTAAGAAAAGCAGGTTACTCTGTAAGAGTGGGGATGAACAGCTTGCTCTCCCTTGCTGTTCCCAAGAGGCAGCTGTTCCCAGTCCGCTGCCATTTACGCTTTAATCCTTAAATTACGGGACCAAGTCCCCAGTTTTTCTTTTGAAAGCCTCACTTTTCACCTGCAACCCGAGTATTACTTTACTAAAGTTCATGATGAACATCTGAACGGGATCTGTTATTTAAACAGCCGGTTACCATAACACTTGTACTTCCCAAGCGCTTAGTACAGTGCTCTGCACATGGTAAGCGCTCAAAAAATAAGACTGAATTAACAAATGAAAAAAAGGACAAGCTTGATGCTCAGCATTCCAGTCAAATTAATGATGCACAGTTACTATTGTTTAAAATGTCTCATTACTACAATTTTAAACAGCTGAAAGAAAACACCTGACGTTAGGAAAAAAACATGTCCCCTAAAACTGATATCTGTCCATGATGAGTCAATAATTTCAAATGCAATTACAGATCATGCTAAGTGTTTAACTCTCTATGTAATAAAATCTCTCAGCTCTTGCATTAGTTCCTTAAAAGATGTTGCCAACTTGTACTTCCCAAGCACTTAGTACAGTGCTCTGCACACAGTAAGCACTCAATAAATACGATTGATGATGATGATGATGATATGACAGTTTCCTAGAAACAGTTACAAAAAATCATCACCGCAGCCTTCCAAAGCAAAATACATATTCCAATGCTTTGAATAATATGCCCACACAGCTTTTTCTTTCCCACAGGAACCATGACCCTCAACTAGTATTTGGAGACCTTGGAGGCTGCCCACGAGAAAATTCCTTTAGCACTACTGAGTCGGCTGTGCCCCAAATCAGTACATTGTCCAAATGGTACGTTTGGGAGGGGTTTAATGGTATTTCTTAAGCGCTTATTATGTACCACAAACTCTAAGCACTGAATTGGACCCAATCTTTGTCCCGCACGGTGATCACAGCCTTAATTCCCATTCTACGGAAGAGGTAACTGAAGTAACTTGCCCAAGATGACACGGTAGATGAGTGGAATTAGAACCCAGGTCTTCTGACTCTAGGCCCAGGCTCTGCCCTGCTTCTCAGTCAATTAAATCAATAGCAAAATCACTTACTGTCAATCCAGTGCTCATAAACACAACACTCAGAATACATGCAGAGCACTGTACTAAGCATTTAGAGCACTACAAGACAACAGAGGCGGCACCCACAATCATACACTAGTGACATATGAACTTATTAGGTTAGCAAAGCATTCTCATCATGAAATGCATGCATTTGTCAAAATTAAAGATGTTCTTAAAGGGTCTCACCAGAGACATTATTTCTAAATAATTTCCATAAAGATCTATTTTGAAAAATTGTCCATCTGTGCAGCATTGATTAGAGAACTAAAACTCACAGTGTTCAGTTATGTGTAGAAAAATCAAGTTCCGGGCTATCCAAAATGAAATCTTAATGAGTGTGCTAAGATTCTAGTTGGGTTTTTCTTAAACTAAAGCTGAACATAAGAAATGTGTTATGGTAAATGCCTGCTTAAATTAGTTAAAAGTATTAAACATTACTTTATTACTGTCCAAAAACCATTTCTGAAATCTCAGTGGGGACCAAAAAACAAGTCTCCTCTCTACCTAGTTTAGTAAAACAGGAGAAAGAATTTTAAAAATAAAACAGCTTAAGAATTATCTATATATGCTAATAATGTCTAACTTTTAGCTCCTTTGACTAAGTTTCAACTCTGCAAAAACAGGTTTCTTCTATGATGACATGCTACACTCCATGAACAGTGTGTAACATTAAAATACTAATGATTGGTTTAATTGGTTTAAAAGGAAGGATTACTTTTTCACACGGGGCAGAAGCTAGATTTAAAAATCACAACTTAAACAAAGACTCATAATTTTTTCTCCTGGGTAGAGAGGAAAAGCCCTTAAAATTAACCCACTTACTCAAGTGAGGAAAAGAGATGTATCAATTTTCTTTACGGTATAGTGCTTGATTATTAGCATAAACAAAATACTTCATTTCTGCATTAATTAAAAGCAAATTATGTCTTAACTCTCCAAAGCACATGATTTAGCATTGAAATGGCATTACCTAAGGCACCGCAATAAACCCAAACCTGCCATTAAGGATTGCTTCTATTAATATTTCAGAAGGCATTTCTATTCTTGCATATCAGTGAATCTCTTGTATATTTTACTCACTTGCAAAAAATAAAAAATGAAGGCCAAGTGCAACAATTCATTACATGCTAATTAATGAATAATGACATGCTATGTGAAGAATTAATCAAAGTCAATGGATCCTTCAGCAAAACAATCTTTAGTGAATTTGATACTTGTCACACACACAAAAAACACTAAATGTTATTCCCTACACCAAAGTTAGTTAAAAAAATATAACTGAATATCAAATATTAAACAATAATAATAACGGTGGCATTTGTTAAGCGCTTACTATGTGCAAAGCACTGTTCTAAGCACTGACATTCACTGAATTCATGCTTCAATCAATCAATCGTATTTATTGAGCGCTTACTGTGTGCAGAGCACTGTACTAAGCACTTGGGAAGTACAAGTTGGCAACATACAGAGACAGTCCCTACCCAACAGTGGGCTCACAGTCTAAAAGGGGGAGACAGAGAACAAAACCAAACATGCTAACAAAATAAAATAAATAGAATAGATACGGACAAGTAAAATAAATAAATAAATAAATAAATAAATAAATAAATAAATAGAGTAATAATGCTTGATTATGGACTGGTTTTTTTTTCCAAAAATACTATTCAGACCCACCTTACATCCAAACATTAAGGATACCGTGCTGTTGGTGCATGCTACTTTACAGTGGCAGAGCATCGGAGAAAAGCAATCCAAGTTTTTGATGCTAGGAGACATTTTTTCCGACCCTGAGCACTTGGATCGATCGGTGATTGAGATTCCAGAAAAACGTCTCTGTAAACGTTGCTTGCTGCCTGTCCTGAACATCTAATCTAGGTCCCAGCGTTCATTCAGAAAGCTTTACATTAAAATGCTGCATTCTTCAGCTTTGATGCTCTCTCACAGTAAAAAATCAAAAATCAGGTCGGCATTCCGGGGCTAGAACTGAAATCCTTTTTCGGTTTTCAATACGAAAGCCCGCAGCTCTCGGTGATATTGGGAGTAAAATTACCGGAGTGAAAGGGCCGCCAGGGTCCACAGCCTTGCCGGGATCGTTGCAAACGGCATCCAGGGGTCAAAGCCACTCCACCTGCTGCAGTGTGCGCTCGGCGATTTCCTCCGGGAGACTAAAAGGCAACTCTAAGCAGGGCCACTACGCTCAACGGATAAGGAGGGGGGAGAGGAGAGGAAAAGACGGCAAGGGATTCATTACACGGCCACATAAACCATCGCCTCAAAGCTCGCGCTGCATATGCCTTCACGCTGCACCACTGAGTTCACAACCGTTTACGTATCTCTGTATAGTCCGGTGCCCTGCACACAGTGAGCGCTCAATAAATACGACTGAAGAACAAACCCTTTATTCAGGAGAATAAGTTGGGGCTGGTTTCCGCTGGCCACAGGTTCAGTACGGCATGAGAATCCCGGAGATTGACTATTTATTTTATTTTGTTAGTATGTTTGGTTTTGTTCTCCGTCTCCCCCTTTTAGACTGTGAGCCCACTGTTGGGTAGGGACTGTCTCTATATGTTGCCAGTTTGTACTTCCCAAGCGCTTAGTACGGTGCTCTGCACATAGTAAGCGCTCAATAAATACGATTGATGATGATGATGATGACAATTGGAAAAAAAAAACGCAAAACTTTTATAGTGCACTGAAATGTAGCCAACTCACATCAACATGCTATAAAAAGTTTCTGGATGAAAGCATCTAGTTTACCTGTTTCTGGCAGTATCCTCAATAACTCATTTATTTTACTTGTACATATTTGCTATTCTATTTATTTTGTTAATGATGCGCATTTAGCTTTAATTCTATTTGTTCTGACGACTTGACACCCATCCACATGTTGTTTTGTTGTCTGTCTCCCCCTTCTAATAATAATAATAATAACAACGGCATTTATTATTCATTCATTCATTCAATCAATCGTATTTATTGAGCGCTTACTGTGTGCAGAGCACTGTACTAAGCGCTTGGGAAGTACAAGTTGGCAACATATAGAGACGGTCCCTACCCAACAGTGGGCTCACAATCTAGAAGGGGGAGACAGAGAACAAAACACATTAACAAAATAGAATAAATATGTACAAATAAAATAGAGTAATACATCCATACAAACATATATACATATATATAGGTGCTGTGGGGAGGGGAAGGAGGTAAGGCTGGAGGGATGGAAAGGGGGAGGAGGGGGAGAGGAAGGAGGGGGCTAAGCACTTACTATGTGCAAAGCACTGTTCTAAGCTCTGGGGAGGTTACAAAGTGATCAGGTTGTCCCACAGGGGGTTCACAATCTTAATCCCCATTTTACAGATGAGGGAACTGAGAGGCACAGAGAAGTGAAGTGACTTGCTCAAAGTCACACAGCCGACAATTGGCAGAGCCGGAATTTGAACCCATGACCTCTGACTCCAAAGCCCGGGCTCTTTCCACCGTGCCACGCTGCTTCTCTAGATCGTGAGCCCGTTATTGGGTAGGGGCCGTCTCCGTATGTTGCCGACTTGTACTTCCCAAGCGCTTAGTACAGTGCTCTGCACACAGTAAGCGCTCAATAAATACGACTGAATGAATGAATGAATTGTTCAATGGAAAGAGCCCGGGCTTGGGAGTCAGAGGTCAGCGGTTCTAATCCCGGTTCCGCCACTTGTCAGCTGTGAGACTTTGGGCAAGTTACTTAACTTCTCTGGGCCTTAGTTACTTCATCTGTAAAATGGGGATTAAGACTGTGAGCCCCCCGTGGGACAACCTGATTGCCTTGTATTCCCCCACGAGTGCTTGGCAAATAGTAAGCGCTTACCAAATGCCATCATTATATACTTAAATTTAAACTATTAGGCCTTCCCAGACTGAGCCCCCTCCTTCCTCTCCCCCTCCCCAATCCCCCCGCCTTACCTCCTTCCCCTCCCCACAGCACCTGTATATATATTTGTACAGATTTATTACTCTATTTATTTACTTGTACATACTTATTCTATTTATTTAATTTTGTTACTATTTTCTGTTTTGTTGCCTGTCTCCCCCTTCTAGACTGTGAGCCCGCTGTTGGGTAGGGACCGTCCCTATATATTGCTGACTTGTACTTCCCAAGCGCTTAGCCCAGTGCTCCGCACACAGTAAGCGCTCAATTAATAAATGCCATCATTATTATTATTATTATTACCCTAGGGCTTAGTACAGTGCTTGACATTTCAAAAGTGCTTACAAATACCATAAAAAGTGCTTTCTTTTAATATTCACTTATGGTCAGATTCTCCCGATCAGTTGGGCAGCTTTCATTTCCTAACCTAAACTTTTGTGCAGTGTGGCTGTAAACTATTAATCAGTTATTAAATGTCCTGAGAAGTTGCCTAACTTCGTCTCTATATGTTGCCGACTTGTACTTCCCAAGCACTTGGTCCAGTGCTCTGCACACAGTAAGCACTCATTAAATACACTTGAATGAATGAATGAATGAGGGACCGTCTCTAAATGTTGCCGACCTGTGCTTCCCAAGCGCTTAGTGCAGTGCTCTGCACACAGTAAGTGCTCAATAAATACGATTGAATGAATGAATGAGCCTGTATATATGTTTGCCCATATTTATTACTCTATTTTACTTGTACATATGTACTATTCTATTTATTGTATTTTGTTACTATGTTTTGTTTTGTCGTCCGTCTCCCCCTTCTAGACTGTGAGCCCGCTGTTGGGTAGGGACCGTCTCTATATGTTGCCGACTTGTACTTCCCAAGCGCTTCGTACAGTGCTCTGCACACAGTAAGCGCTCAATAAATACGACTGAATGAATGAATGAATAAATACGACTGAATGAATGAACTGTGGCTCCAACCTGTGTTTATCTCCCTCTCTAGACTGAAAGGCCTTCAGAGAGTGAGGCAGCTTCCCGTTGCCCGGGTCATGGAAGTGGGGCAGGGATCAGCGGGCAGGGATTCGAATTCCAGCCCTGATGTTGGCTGGACTATGGACAAGCCACAACCTCTCTGGACTTTGATTTCTTCAGCTGCGAAACAGGGTTGAAGCCTTCTCCCTTGCCTCTCTGTGAGCCTTGTACGGGGCAGGGACAATATCCGTACGGTCCGCACGCAGTAAGTGCGTAATGATAATAATTATAGTAATAATAGCATTTGTTACGCACTTACTATGTGCCGGGCAACTGTTCTATGCGCTGGGGTAATAATAATGGCATTTCTTATTAAGCGCTTACTATGTGCAAAGCACTGTTCTAAGCGCTGGAAAGGTTACAAGGTGCTCAGGTTGTCCCACGGGCGGCTCACAGTCTTAATCCCCATTTTCCAGATGAGGGAACTGAGGCCCAGAGAAGTGAAGTGACTTGCCCAAAGTCACCCAGAGGACAATTGGCGGAGCTGGGATCTGAACCCATGACCTCTGACGCCACAGCCCGGGCTCTTTCCATTCATTCATTCATTCATTCATTCAATCATATTTATTGACCGCTTACTGTGTGCAGAGCACTGTACTAAGCGCTTGGGAAGTACAAGTTTCCACTGAGCCACGCTGCTTCTCTAGATACAAGGTAATCAGGTTGGACACAGTCCCTGTCCCACATGGGGCTCCCAGTCTTAATCCCCATTTTCCAGATAAGGTAACTGAGGCACAAAGAAATGAAGCGGCTCGCCCAAGGTCACAGATCAGACAGTGATAATAATAATAATAATGGCATTTATTAAGCACTTACAATGTGCAAAGCACTGTTCTAAGCACTGGGGAGGTTACAAAGTAATAAGGTTGTCCCACGGGGGGCTCACAGTCTTAATCCCCATTTTACAGATGAGGTAACTGAGGCCCAGAGAAGTAAAGTGGCTTGCCCAAAGTCATACAGCTGACAACTGGCGGAATGGGGATTTGAATCCATGACCTTTGACTCCAAAGCCCGTGCTTTTTCCACTGAGCCACGCTGCTTCTCTCCCAAGCGCTTAGTACAGTGCTCTGCACACAGTAAGCACTCAATAAATGCGGCTGACAGACGGAGCACCCACCACAATGTGGCTGCACTATGCTAATGGAACGAATGAGTGTCCACTCTTTTTGGAAGGGAAGAAGAGATGTATGCCCAAGCAAATAAATGGGCATTTCCATTAAGCAATTGGGCAGGACAATGCTCAACCTTAATGATCATCATCATCAATCGTATTTATTGAGCGCTTACTATGTGCAGAGCACTGTTCTAAGCGCTAGGGAGGTTACAAGGTGATCAGGTTGTCCCACGGGGGGCTCACAGTCTTCATCCCCATTGCATAGATGAGGGAACTGAGGCACAGAGAAGTGAACCGACTTGCCCAAAGTCACCCAGCTGACAAGTGGGTCTTTTAGACTGTGAGCCCACTACGGACTGTCTCTATATGTTGCCAATTTGTACTTCCCAAGCGCTTAGTACAGTGCTCTGCACATAGTAAGCGCTCAATAAATACGATTGATGATGATGAAGTGGAATTGATGATTGATGATGAAATGATAGCATTTATTATGCACTTACTATGTGCAAAGCACTGTTCTAAGCGCTAGGGAGGTTACAAGGTGATCAGGTTGTCCCACAGGGGGCTCACAGTCTTCATCCCCATTGCATAGGTGAGGGAACTGAGGCCCAGAGAAGTGAAGCGACTTGCCCAAAGTCACCCAGCTGACAAGTGGGTCTTTTAGACTGTAAGCCCACTGTTGGGTAGGGACTGTCTCTATATGTTGCCAATTTGTACTTCCCAAGCGCTTAGTACAGTGCTCTGCACATAGTAAGCGCTCAATAAATACGACTGATGATGATGAAGTGGTGGAGCCAGGATTTGAACCCATGACCGCTGACTCTAAAGCCCGGGCTCTTTCCACTGAGCCACGCTGCAACCTTGTGACAAGCAGAAGGAAAGACAGAATGCTCTAGAAATCAGCAAGAAATCTGAAGACCTCTATAGCACCAAAGCTGCACTAAAGATTAATATATATTCAGGGCGTGTAACTGGTAGTAAGGAAAGTCCTTCCAAGCAGCTCCTCAACATCATAACTGTTTTTCTCCCTTCCCTTCAAACAGTAACTAACAGACAGCGGTGAACCTGTAAAAAAAGACTGAGAAGCAGCGTGGCTCAGTGGAAAGAGCCCCGGCTTTGGAGTCAGAGGTCGTGGGTTCAAATCCCGGCTCTGCCAACTGTCAGCTGTGTGACTTTGGGCAAGTCACTTCACTTCTCTAGGCCTCAGTGACCTCATCTGGAAAATGGGGATGAAGACTGGGAGCCCTGCCGTGGGCCAACCTCATCACCTTGTAACCTCCCTAGCGCTTAGAACAGTGCTTTGAACATAGTAAGCGCTTAATAAATGCCATTATTATTATTATTATTATTATCTACAAGGAGCTAAGTGGGCATGCTGCTATCAAAACAACTAAGAGCACTGGCTTAGCTGACAAAAAAAAAAAAAAAGAATTTTTTTTTATCTGCACTCTACTTTGCCTAAACATCCTGGCTTTGGCAACTGCTTCAGAAATGTCTTCTCTTCCTCATTTCATTCTTCTGCCTGCTCAAATATATTGCTTTTGTTTTATGGTATTTGTTCAGTGCTTATGATTCATTCATTCATTCATTCAATCGTATTTATTGAGCATTTACTGTGTGCAGAGCACTGTACTAAGCGCTTGGGAAGTACAAGTTGGCAACATATAGAGACGGTCCCTACCCAACAGCGGGCTCACAGTCTAGAAGATCAACCAATCGTATTTATTGAGTGCTTACTGTGTGCAGAGCACTGTACTAAGCGCTTGGGAAGTACAAGTTGGCAACATATAGAGACGGTCCCTACCCAACAGTGGGCTCACAGTCTAGAAGATCAATCAATCAATCGTATTTATTGAGCGCTTACTGTGTGCAGAGCGCTGTACTAAGCGCTTGGGAAGTACAAGTTGGCAACACATAGAGACGGTCCCTACCCAACAGTGGGCTCACAGTCTAAAAGATGTGCTAGGTTCTTTAATAAGCACTGGGATAGACAGAAGATAATCAGGTTGGACAAAGTCCTTTGTCCCTAATGGGGCTCCCAGTCCGAAGAGGAGGGTTTTAATCCCCAATTATTAGCTAACCTACAGTTTCGGCAGATACGCTGTACTGGAATGTGGCCTGTAATTGCGAGCCCCTCGATGGAAAGGGTCTTTGCCTAATTCCCGCCAGAAAACTCTCTTCCAACACTCAGAACAGTGCGTCGCACACAGTAAGCACTTAATAAATACCATTACCACTGATATGAATTGAGGCATTGGTTCAACACCACCCTCACAGTTTAAAGGTTCGAAGACCTAAGAGCAAGCTAATTTTGGCCTGGTTAGCTGAGGACATATTAACGTTAATATATTTTGACGGCACTGACCGCTAAAAATCACGTCTAAGCACATCCATTTCTCTGGTGATCCCATCGCTGAACTTCAGGAGTCTCCCCGCAACCCCCTCGCCCCAAAAAGGCAACGCTGAAAGGGCAAACGGATGTTACGGCTCAAGTCTTTACTCAACAATAACCATGCTCAAATCATCATCATCATCAATCGTATTTATTGAGCGCTTACTGTGTGCAGAGCACTGGACTAAGCGCTTGGGAAGTCCAAGTTGGCAACATATAGAGACGGTCCCTACCCAATAGTGGGCTCACAGGCTAAAAGGGGGAGACAGAGAACAAAACCAAACATACTAACAAAATAAAATAAATAGAATAGATATGTACAAGTAAAATAAATAGAGTAATAAATATGTACAAACATATATACATATATACAGGTGCTATGGGGAAGGGAAGGAGGGAAGATGGGGGCCCACGGATGAGCCCACTGTTTGCTTCGAAGGGGAGAGGTTAAAATACGTCTGTGGTTTTTAGATCTTGGGAAGGTGGGGGTAATGCACACTCTACAACAGACTTTATTAAATCGATCAATGGTATTTATCGAGCAATTACTGTGTGCAGAGTACTGTATACTAAGCACATGGGAGAGGACAATAGAGTTGGTAGACGCATTCCCTGTCTACAAGTTTACAGTCTAGAGGGGAGAGAGGCACTAATATAAACAATTTATAATATATAATTTATAGAAATGTACCTAAGTGCTGTGTGGGGGGCGGAGGGGGTGTCAATGCCAAATGCCCAAAGGTCACAGACCCAAATGAGAGACGACGCAGAAGGGACAGCCTGTAAGCTTGTTATGGCAGGGAATGTGTCTGCTACTTCTGCTGTATTGCAATAATGATGATGATATTTGTTAAGCGCTTACTATGTGCCAAGCACGGTTCTAAGCAATACAAGCTAATCAGGTTGTCACACTTGGGGCTCACAGTCTTCATCCCCATTTTCCAGATGAGGGAACTGAGGCCCAGAGAATAATAATAATAATAATAATAATGGCATTTATTAAGCGCTTACTATGTGCAAAGCACTGTTCTAAGCACTGGGGAGGTTACAAAGTGATCAGGTTGTCCCACGGGGGGCTCACAGTCTTCATCCCCATTTTCCAGATGAGGTCACTGAGGCCCAGAGAAGTGAAGTGACTTGCCCAAAGTCACACAGCTGACAGTTGGTGGAGCTGGGATTTGAACCCATGACCTCTGACTCCAAAGCCCGGGCTCTTTCCACTGAGCCACGCTCTCTAGGGCACTGTCACCCTCACACAGCAATTCCTGGATGATTCTTTCATTCATTCATTCAATCGCATGTATTGGGCGCTTACTGTGTGCACAGCACTGTACTAAGCGCTTGGGAAGTACAAGTTGGCGACACATAGAGATGGTCCCTACCCAACAGTGGGCTCACAGTCCTGTTCTTCATGAGGCTAATTTTTGGATATACTGAATATCTTCTGTGTGAGTTTGGATGTATCGGACAACGGTCAGTTCAGCTCCCTGTTCCACCCATGTCTGCCAAGATCCAGACAAGCAGCGTGGCTCAGTGGAAAGAGCCCGGGCTTTGGAGTCAGAGGTCATGGGTTCAAATCCCGGCTCCGCCACTTGTCAGCTGTGTGACTTTGGGCAAGTCACTTCACTTCTCTGGGCCTCAGTTCCCTCATCTGCAAAATGGGGGTGAAGACTGTGAGCCCCACGTGGAACAATCTGATCACCTTGTATCTCCCCCGGCGCTTAGAACAGTGCTTTGCACATAGAAAGGGCTTAATAAATGCCATTATTATTATTATTATCCATAATTAAATGAGATGTGGTTGTTTCTGTTATGCATGTGCCCATCAGGTCTTCCGGAGGAGGAAGAACTACTTAATCATATTTATTGAGCACTTACTGTGTGCAGTGATCAATAGATGATAGATACACCTTTGCTGAGCAAGAGACACCCACCCCCGCTCGCCCATGAAGTTTAATGTGATCCTTCGGTGTTTGGATATTTCTACAAACTTGAAGATTGAGGTCCTCTGGGAGTCACCTGTCGGATGTTAACATTCCTGTGATCAATCTCGGTAGAAGCAGAGAAAGCAGCGCGGCTCAGTGGAAAGAGCCCGGGCTTGGGAGTCAGAGGTCATGGGTTCGAATCCTGGCTCCACTACATGTCTGCTGTGTGACCTTGGGCAAGTCACTTAACTTCTCTGAGCCTCAGTTACCTCATCTGGAAAATGGGGATTAAGACTGTGAGCCCCAACGTGGGACAACTGGATCACCTTGTATTCCCCCCCATCATCATCATCATCAATCGTATTTATTGAGCGCTTACTATGTGCAGAGCACTGTACTAAGCGCCTGGGAAGTTCAAATTGGTAACATATAGAGACAGTCCCTACCCAACAGTGGGCTCACAGTCTAAAAGGGGGAGACAGAGAACAAAACCAAACATACTAACAAAATAAAATAAATAGAATAGATATGTACAAATAAAATAGAGTAATAAATATGTGCAAACATATATACATATATACCCCCAGCGCTTAGAACAGTGCTCTGCACAAAGTAAGCGCTTAATAAATGCCATCATTATTATTATTATTATTCTAATCCCGACTCCGCCACTTTTCAGCTGTGTGACTTTGGCCAAGTCACTTCACTTCTCTGGGCCTCACTCAGTTACCTCATCCGTAAAATGGGAATTAAGACTGTGAGCCCCACGTGGGACAACCTGATCACCTTGTATCCCCCCAGCGCTTAGAACAGTGCTTTGCACACAGTAAGTGCTTAACAAATACCATCATTATTATTAGAAACATTGCTCTTCTTCATTGCAATTTACAAATGTAGAGCTTCGTGAGTTGTGAATGATGGCATGGTATTTTTGTTTCAGGAGAAAACAGTCTGCAGTATCCTGACACTACTGTATTATGCCGTCGAGTCAATCAATCAATCGTATTTATTGAGTGCTTACTGTGTGCAGAGCACTGTACTAAGCGCTTGGGAAGTACAAGTTGGCAACATATAGAGACAGTCCCTACCCAACAGTGGGCTCACAGGTCTCTGACCCATAGTGATGCCATGGACACATCTATCCCTGAGTGCCCCGCCTTCACGTGCAATCGTTCTGGTAGTGTATCCATAGAATTTTCTTGGTAAAAATATGGAAGGGGTTTACCATTCCCTCCTTCCGTGCAGTAAACTTGAGTCTCCGCCCTCGACTCTCTTCCATGCCGCTGCTGCCCAACACAATTAGTCCAGTTACAAAGAAAAAAAGGAAGAAAAGGCTATGATGGGTTCTTCTGTCAAAACGGTGGGTGCCTCTTCACCTCTAGAAACTCTATATTTATGGACCACAAGGTCACTGAGCCATCTATCCAGAAATAAATTATAGTGAGCCGTTTGTGCTAACCAAACCCACTCTCTTGGGCACCATTGTTCTGTGTTTGCTGGTACATTATTTTATCATAAGAGGAGAATAATGTTAGCTGTAGATTTTCAGGCAACAGAGTAATAATAATAATAATATTAATGATGGCATTTATTAAGCGCTTACTATGTGCAAACCACTGTTCTATGCACTGGTGGGGATACAAGGTGATCAGGTTGCCCCATGGGGGGCTCACAGTCAATCCTCATTTTACAGATGAGGTAACTGAGGCACAGAGAACTTAAGTGACTTGCCCAAAGTCCACAGCTGATAATTGGCGGAGTCAGGATTTGAACCCATGACCACTGACTCCAACTTAGCCTTTGCCCCCAACCTAATTGTTAGTGAGGCTATTTATTCCCTGGCTGGGAGTGTCCCTGCCTACTCCGATCACTGTACCGGGCCCGCAAGGAGCTGACATTCTAATGAACGCAACATAACAAAACCAACTCAAAAACATACTGAAATAGCCCCGTGAACACAATGACAAGTTCCCAACAGTTCAAATATTCCTTCAGGCCAACAAAAATTCCTTATACACCACAAAAACCTAGGGCATACATCAGCCAACTGGTTTCTTTTCAAACAAAGACTATTCTTATATATTGTCAACAGGGTTGCTGGCCTGTCCTATTAATGGGTTTCCTTTGAAATTAATTCTTCACTCAGAAATAATCCGTATTATGAGTTCTCAGAACCCAATGAACCCAAATAAATGTCAGAAAATGCTATGATGTTCTACTCAGCATGAAATGCTTCAACATCTTGAGAGGTAATCAAAAATTATTTCCATTTCATACTACCATATTTCCTCATGTACTTGCCCCCATGATCATTTTTGCTACATTAAAACAGGGGTGGGCTCCTTCATGGGGTCATATAAGAATTGCGTTTAGCGATAATAGGAGCGGGAGAAGAGCCGATCAAACAGAAAAGAGAAGGCAGAGAGAAGTAAAAAGGCACTTGAGACCCTCTCACTTCAGGCATGCAAGGAATTAACCTCCCCAACTTTCTTCTCTTTCTCCTCAACAACTACTGGGGTTTTATTACTCTATTTATTTGTGCATATTTATTCTATTTATTTTATTAATATGTTTTGTTTTGTTCTCTGTCTCCCCCTTCTAGACTGCGAGCCCACTGTTGGGTAGGGACCGTCTCTATATGTTGCCGACCTGTACTTCCCAAGCACTTAGTACAGTGCTCGGCACACAGTAAGCGCTCAATAAATACGACTGAATGAATGAATGAATGAATGAATGAATAAAAAGAAACCCCCCTCCCTCAGGGACAGGTTCTCCCAATTAACGCCCTATCGTTCTTATTCTCCTTTTCCTCTCCTGGGTCACAACTTGCTCACTACTTACAATCATGTGATACCAAAAGTACTCTCTAATTTTCTCCTCCAATTTTGGGATGGGGCAATTCGGCACATAAATATGGCATTTGGCTTGCTCGCAAGAAAATACCCATTCACCAGGAATTCATGATAGGATTACAGAATTTCTGAGGCAGCAGCATCCTGCCTGCCCCCACCAAAAACAAATACGCACCAAAGGACAGGACCACCATCTAAATCTAAGTCTGCACACCTGAACAGCTGAGAGAAGTGGGAATGGAAACTTCCCACTTCTTCCCAGAGAAGCAGCGTGGCTCCGTGGAAAGAGCCCGGACTTTGGAGTAAGAGGCCATGGGTTCAAATCGTGCCTCTGCCAATTGTCAGCTGTGTGACTTTGGGCAAGTCACTTAACTTCACTGTGCCTCAGTTACCTCACCTGTAAAATGAGGATTAAGATTGTGAGCCCCCCCATGTGACAACCTGATCACCTTGTAACCTCCCCAGCGATTAGAACAGTGCTTTGCACATAGTAAGCGCTTAATAAATGCCATTATTATTATTATTATTCCCAGACAATCCTGCTTTTCTCCTGCTCCCCCTCCCTCCTGCGTCACCACGACTCGCTCCCTTGGCTCCCCCCCCGCCACAGCACTTATGTATATATGCATATATCTATAATTCCATTTATTTATATTAATGCCTGTTTTCTTGTACTGATGTCTCTCTCCCCACCTCTAGATTGTGAGCCCATTGTGGGCAGAATTGTTTCTCTTTATTGCTGTGTTGTACTCTCCAAGTGCTTAGTACAGTGTTCTGCACATGGTAAACTGTGCTTTCCAAGTGCTGAGTACAGCACACAGTAAGCACTAAATAAATACAATTGAATGAATGAATAAGCGCTCAATAAATATGACTGAATGAAACACTATGGATGATGCACAAATGCTTAACTTAATAAAGAGATCATCACGAAAAATTCTGTACAGCAGCTAAGCAGAATACAAAGGATCCAACCAATATGAATTCAAGAGAACGGGCTCACTGCTCACCCCAAGCCACTGTTTAAATTTTTTAAAACCAGGAATGGCCTAATGGAAAGAGCACGGGACTTAAAGTCAGGAGATTGGGAGTTCTGTGTGCGGTGCCTGCTGTGTGACCACTGGCAAGTCCCTTAACTTCTCTGTGCCTTGGTTTTCTCAAGTAAAATGAGGTTGAAATTCCTCTTCTTCCTCCCTCTTTGGGCCCCACTTTGTTCCATCTGATTTTCTTGTAATTATCCCAGCACTTAGCATAGTTCTTGGCACAGAGTAAGTGCTTAATGCAGCAGCATAATTATTGTTGTTTAGGGGAATCAGGGGGTTTGAGATTCTCCTCACAGGTCAGGGGAAGGGAAGCCCACTATCTGGAAAACCCAGCACTGAATGACTTTTCCAGCCTCACCCAGTCTGGGCCAGGATCGCGAAGCAGCGTGGCTCAGTGGAAAAGAGCACGGACTTTGGAGTCAGAGGTCCTGGGTTCAAATCCCGGCTCTCCCAACTGTCAGCTGGGTGACTTTGGGCAAGTCACTTCACTTCTCTGTGCCCCAGTTACCTCATCTGTAAAATGGGGATAAAGACTGTGAGCCCCCCGTGGGACAACCTGATCACCTTGTAACCTCCCCGGAGCTTAGAACAGTGCTTTGCACATAGTAAGTGCTCAATACATGCTATTATTATTATTATTATTATTATTATTAGCCAGTCGAGACTGGAAACTCTAGCCCCCTGGTTGTTCCAGGTTCCATCTTCAAGAGGACTGAGCGGCTAATCAATCAATCGTATTTATTGAGTGCTTACTGTGTGCACAGCACTGTACCAAGCGCTTGGGAAGTACAAATTGGCAACATATAGAGACGGTCCCTACCCAACAGTGAGCTCACAGTCTAGAAGGGGGAGACAGAGAACAAAACCAAACGTATTAACAAAATAAAAAATAGAATAGACATGTACAAGTAAAATAAATAGAGTAATAAATAAATAGAATAATAGTACAAAATAGTACATGTGAGTAGAGTGTTGTCACATGAAATGGGGCTTCTCTTCCCTCGACCCAGGGGCTGATGAGGCTTGAAGGCATGATGATCTTGAAGGCATGATGATCTACATCCATGAATACAGAGACTGCATTTCTAGCCACTCCTGAATAATAATAATAATAATAATAATAAAATTTGTTAAGCACTTCCTACATGTCAAGCACTGTACTAAGCACTAGGGTAGACCCAAGATAATCAGGTCCCACATGGGGCTCACATTCTAAGAGGAAACATAGGCACTGTATCCCTATTCAATGATAATGGCACTGAAACCAGAGCAGTTAAGTGACTAGCCCAAGGTCACACAGCAGACAAGTAGCAGAGCCGGGATCAGAACTCAAGTCCTCTGACTCTCAGGCCCAGATTCTTTCCACTAGGCCACGGTGCTTCTCATGGCCCGGGTACCCCAAAAGTCACATAAAATGCACCGTGTTTCCAAAGAAATAGGGGGTTAGCCATTCTGAGGTTCCTTCAGGAAACACTAAATGCATGCTGTCCTCTCCCTTACAAATGGGCCAAAGAGAGGGAGTCCCCAGTTACCCCCAGATTAAATCCACAAAACTATTCCAGGTTTTCCTAACTGGGAGTTCACTGCTGGCTCTTTCTACTTCTCAAAGTAGGAAATCTCTTTATGAGCAGGACAACATATAAGGACAAGATCCTAAGATTCTCCTACAATGGTACAGAGCTGCCCATATCGAAACAGAAGGGGCTTTTATCTAGACTGTAAGCTCACCGTGGGTAGGGAATGTGTCAACCAACTCTGCTGTACTTTACTCTCCCAAGTGCTTGGTACTATGCCCTGCACACGGGAAGAGCTCAATAAATGCCACTGATTGACTGATTTATCTGAACCTCTCACAATCCCTAATGAAGTAAAGCAGGATTCTATAGGTCATGTTCAATCTGCGATTAAAGGTCCAAGAAGAATAAGGTCCATTTTGAAACAGAAGGCAGGGACAGAAGTTGAAATGTACAAAGTCCACTCTATCGGGTTATTTTCAACACTAAAGAGATGGCCTAGAAGGTCCTAAAAACCTGCTGAATGGTATTTAAATAGCAATAAACAATAGAATTTTGAATCGGAATAAGGTTACACTTTACACTAACAATAGTTATGCTGCAATAAAATATTTCCGCTTGTCGCAAAATGTTGCATTATAAGAAAATCTTGAGGAACAGCAGAGGGCAGCATTTCTATACTAATATTTAGCATTTGAGGAAAAATTCCATTTTGCAGTTGACAAATTATTCCAACCGGCAGAGACGTCTACGAATAGAACTTGTTCAGTTGGGGAAGTTTTCATTTCAGACACCTATATAACAACCTAATATGGGCAGGAAATGCCTCCAACATTGACAGTGCTTCGATGAAACCAACTAACTTGCACAGAGTTACCTTCTTGAGGATACGCCAACTACATTTTAAGGGCTTAGTTCAGAGTAAGTGCCCGATAAATACTACTGATTGCTTGTACTTCCATCTTCAAGTAAGGAGCTACTACCTTGCCAATTATTCCTTCAAAATCCTATTACACTGTTGGGTAGGGACCGTCTCTATATGTTGCCAACTTGTACTTCCCAAGCGCTTAGTACAGTGCTCTGCACACAGTAAGCGCTCAATAAACACGATTGAATGAATGAATGACTGTTCAGCTCCTTTGAGTTTTGAAGTTTATTTAACGAAAAAAAATCTGAATTATATTCCTGAATTCTCACACCCAATAATTTGCCCACGGCTCATGGTAGATACAGGTGATGTCTTTTACTTTAAAGCATCTCTGTCTATCAGTTCATTCCTTAGTGTGGAGAACTTACAAAGGATATAGCATATCTATATGTTGCCAACTTGTACTTCCCAAGCGCTTAGTACAGCGCTCTGCACACAGTAAGCGCTCAATAAATACGATTGATTGATTGATTGATCTGGTAAGGTCTAGGGACAGGGGTGGTTCCAAGAACTCTCCTAGCTAGGGCACTTCCTCTGGGGTCCTAAACCTAGATTAAACCACCATGTTCTGACTTTCACAGTAAATGCAATCCACAAATTTGGTTTGATAATTGACAATGAGCAGAGCGGAGACAGACAGACAACAGACCTGTGGAGACCGGTTTGGGTTTCAAGGGGCTGGAGTGTGGAAGTGAGGCCAATTTCACAACTTATGAATTGATTCCTCTTAGAAAGAACCAGCTTCAGGGATGTTCAATACCCAGGTAGAGAAGGATTGATAGAGCTCTCCCCTATTTCTGATATGGCACGCTAAAAAAATAAGTATGAGATTGCAATATCAGTTATATTAAGTTTCAGCTTGAGGTAATTCTTCTGTTACACTGTCTGCCCTGTCAGATGTTGACTAGAATGTATCTAGTTTGAGATTCTACCATTTAAGAAGGCATGAAGAACTTTCAGGAAAACCACAACGGATAGAAAAGAAATCCTATGAGGAAACATATGTATGCCATTTTCCCCCATAGCATATTATTAACTCCTTGAGAACAGAGACCATCACTATTCTTAAAAGTCCACTTCTATTGCCTTGTACAAACCAGCATCACACATCTTGGAAACGGTCAATAAATACCTACTGATTAATTTCGAAAAGACAAAGGGAACGTAGCAATATCTAACTTCGAACAGACGTGGTTGCGAGCTGCTTGGCGATCTTCAGCTATTTTCATGGAATTATACAAAAGCTTCTGAGCCAGATTTTGGATAGAGCAGAGGCCTAGGACTCAGAAAGACCTGGGTTCTAATCCCCAGCTCTGGCACTTGTCTGCTGTGTGACCTTGGGCTGCACTTCACTTTTCTGTGTCTCAGTTACCTCATCAATACAACGGTGGATTAAGACTGTGAGCCCCATGGAAGCTGTGTCCAACTCTATCTACCCCAGCAGTAAGTACAATGCCTGGCACAACCATTTCTGTTATGGGAATACGAGAAAGTGGGAGTAAGGCCCAGCATGATGGATTGATATTCAGTTTAAAGTGAAAAGTTATAAAACATCGATATTAGTTATTAACACAGGTTGTGCAAATGAAGAGTTTGGCTGTACATGCGAGATGGCTGAGGGCCCATTAAACAACATCTCAAAGGTCCCTTTCCAAGATTGTCATTCTAAAATTCCCTCTTCCACTCTCATAAATCTGGATTAAATCACCCAGATATGCTCTCACCAAAAGGAACTTTGAAAGACTACCAGAAAAACGATTGACTACGTACAGTATGATTTGACGGTCGGGTCTCCAGTCACTCTCAACTGATGTGTCTCAGGTCTCAGGACTGAACCTGTGGAGGAGCTGATTATAGTGGCTAAGAGTTTGGACAGTCATACTCTTCCAGACTCAGTGGGATGCAGGGTGCAACAAGCAAGAAGGCGGGCGAGGGTGCAGCACATAGCAAAGCACATGTGTGTGAGCCTCATCCAGGCTAGCCCAGCTAAAGGCCCAACTGAGATTAGAACCAATTTCTCCTGATTCAGAGCCGTGTCCTTTCCTCTGGACCAACGGCAGGCCTGCAGTATGTTTTACGACACGGACTAGACGTGTACAATCAATCTGTCCCACTCACGCTGAACCTAGAATCCAATACTTTCTCAATTCAGCACTAATCACAACCCGTTCTTAATGGGATTCTGGATCCCTATCAACTTCACTTTCTGTTCAGGATTACACCACTTTAAACTCAGGGTGCTACTGTCAATCAATCGATGGTATTTCTTGAGGGCCTATTCATTCTATTGTATTTACTGAGCGCTTATTGTGTGCAGAGCACTGTACTAAGCACTTGGAAAGTACAGTTTGGTAACAAAGAGACAATCCCTACCCAATAACAGGCTCACAGTCTAGAAGACAGGCTCACAATCTATGCTTCTGCTTCTGCTTATGGTGTGCAGAGCACTGTACTAAGCACTCGGGAGAGTATGCTACAACAGAGATGGTAGATGTGTTCCCTGCCCACCAGGAGCTTGAAAAATATCTTCAAACCATCTACAAAGCCCCAGTACTCCAGAAGTCCTCGATGAACAGAAATATTTGAAGTCACTCATTTCCAAGTCCCATGAACATCACACGGCTTCAAGGATAGGTGAATCCACAAAACTAATTCTTGGACTCCAAGCCTGCAGACCAACTCCCAGCATTTGGAGACCAGGAATGCATCCCCAGGAGCTGGGGATTTCCAAAGACACCTCAGGACTTGACATAGACCAGCTAACAGCTAAATGGTTGTTGCCCAATGGCACCCTCAAAGAGGTGTAATCTCCTGGGATACCAAGGAGCAAGCTTGTAAACAGAGACAAACCCTGTATGAAATAACTGCATTAGCACAGCTTTCCATGTACAAAATGCTGAAGAGGATATTTTGAGATTACACATAACAATAATAGTAATAATAGTAGCATCTGTTAAGCACTTACTATGTGCCAGGCACTGTACTAAGCGCTGGGGTAGATATAAGCAAATTGGGTTTACCACAATCCATGTCCCACATGGAGTCTTAAGCCCCATCTTACAAAAGAGGGGGCTGAGGCACAGAGAAGCCAAGTGAGTTGCCCAAGGTCACACAGCAGACAAGTGGCAGAGACAGGATTAGAACCCCGGGCCTTATGACTTCCAGGCTGGAGCTCTATTCACTAGGACACACACACACAAACATATCACTTGAATCACTATTTGGGCATATGGGTATATACACATATTATACTATCACTGATATAACAATAATAATAATGATGGCATTTATTAAGCGCTTACTATGTGCAAAGCACTGTTCTACGCGCTGATATCTTGCCCAAATAGTGATTCACGGTTGTTACATTCACCCACTCACCCCATTTTTATTTTTTCATTTCTACCGTTTATTCAACTGGCTGTGAACCCGGATCTCATCTCTCAAGGTGGGAATTTGCCCTGAACCCTTTGGTGGTTACGGCCTCCAAGGAAGTCTGACCGGTGACTGAGTCGATTCCCATCTACTGAGCTTTTTCTGTCACGTCCCGGGGTTTTTTCTGTTGCTGAGCAGTATCGAGGTTTTGCCTTTACATTTTCTAGGTTAGGGACTCCATATTCTTGCGCACGGAGAGAAAGTGTGCTCTGCCCAAGGCCCGACCAGAGAGGAGGGGCCTTGAACCTGGACAGGAAAATCCTAACTCGGTGGCTTCAGTCGGCAGTGAGAACAGAAGTTACCCACCATCAGACTTCTGCCGAGTTCACACCATGATTTGATCTGTTTGCTACCTCACTTTTAGAGAAGCATCTGTTTCCAGATATGCTTTCAAAATCAAATGAACCCCAAGAGAATGAATCTGTAGCTATTAAAATTTGTCATCGAGCCCTTGCTAAATGACATTAATACCATTATATGCCTAGGCAGAGTTGACACCTCATGGTTAGTAATGAATTGGACGTGAAGTTTCACCAAAAACTAATTTGAAAACCTCGCAGATGATTCCTCCTCTGAAAGTACGTAGTGATATAAAAATGAAGGCTAATTAAGTCACCATTGTTGCATTTGCTCAACCCACTTGCCAGTTCTTAAGAGTATCCATGGTTGCAGTGATGTAAATATGCCTAACTCATTTTGCCCACAGAAGTAGGAGTAAGGTGAAAGCATTTCACTTGGAAAAAGGCTTTAATTATTAATGGGATGAGAGTTAAAGCAAATCAATTGCTAGACCCTAAATGCACGCCTAAAGACAGCTCATAAACTGACACAAGTGTCACTTTCAAGGACTAACAGAATTCTAGCTCCTATGATAAAGGATTTTTTTTCCTCATGTAACTGCTGTGAAATGACTAAAATCTCACACATTTTTTCCTATAACAGAAAAGAAGACTAAAATGCATTTCACCTTTGTCCACGGCAAAAAATAACTTAAGGCTTCTTCCTTGTCAACCTACATTCACCTATTTTTACTTTAAGTTATATAATCAAATACTAGCTAAATTTATGCATAAGTGCATTCAAAGCCACAATCGCTTATGATGCAAGTACTCAGCTGAAAGGGAAGGGGGCAAATTAGAAGATGTTTAGCAGTCAGGTTTCTCTCGGTCCTTAAATATTACTTGTACAAACTGCAAGCTAGAAAATCACCCAGGGCAACTAGTTATTAGGCTCACTATGTGACAAAAACGTTAAGTTTTAAAAGACTGTTCCAGAATTACACACTCATGACCTTATTTTGAGTAACCAACTCCCAGCTGAAGGAATACAAAGAATCATTTACAAACAGGAGGCATGACCAGGTGTACCCCACACCCAGAGCTGGAAATTTTTAAGTTTTACAGCTATTCCCTGGGAATAGTTTGGGAATACTGCAGACCTGGGTATTGTACCCAGACGACTGCTGTTCCTTCTCTATTCATGAGACCCGATTCCCTTGGTGCAAATCCTAAGTAGTACCCATTTCACCATTTACAAAATTCAGGTTTGGCATACCTTGCTAAAAGAGCTGGAAAAAACCCCCACAGAAGTTTATTATTACAGTTCATCATTTGGGGGAGAGAGAGGGAATTAAATCCCTATTTAAGCTTTTTACTATTTTCAGAGATCTTAGGTACATTATAAGCTCTGAATAACGCTTTGCACATTACTTAGGGCTAAGTTAATATAACAGGTAATGAATTACAAACTGGAGACGCTCTAAAGTATGCGCTTCACTTTGATAAGAGTTATATTTGACATGATAGTGACAGGTACAAGAGACCCGCTTTGGTTGTCAAAAAAAACCAAAACTCTATTTGAAGAGCTTTTCCAGGTATACTCTTTTCTAATTGCTAAGCTATAAGCTGCCAGTATTTACCTGTAGAAAAAGATATTTAAAAAGGCATCAGATTCTATCTTCTGTCTTTACGTGGTGCTTTCTTTCAGTGGGATCCCAACAACCTAGTGCTACTTGAGGAAGGTATGTTTCGATCAGGGGACAGACGGAGGAGAAAAAGAGAGATACAGTGGGAGAATGAGAGGGGGTGCTTACCTAGTTGATAGTTTTGATCCCTATTAAATATATTTCCAAGGAATTACTCATTGTCGCTTCCCTGCTTTAGGTCAAAAATCAAGACGGTATTGAATGTTTACCGTTAATTGAGGGAAAGCACTGCCAAATGGAAAATATTTCTTGCAAGAGAGCCAGCCCTAAAATTACAGCCATTTAAAACCAATTACATTCATTCCTCACAGCACTGAAATTAAGTAGTACTATGCCTAAAATTGAAATAAAAAGTATAAGGAGCCAATCGGGCCAGAGATGTACTAAGTAGCCATCTGGATCTAATAAAGGCTTTATACTGGAAAGGTAAACCAAACCATTTACAATTTGCTTAAAAGAGAAGAAAGTTTTCAGCAGAACTAAGAAATGCATCAGTTTACTGCCCTGGCTTGGCTTTTCCAGTGCTGCCATAAATAGCTCTTAGAAACATGATCATTTTAGAACAGTACCAGACACTGACCGAAAGTACACGATTCAAACTACGAATTACAATTTCAAACCAACATGTACCACGGTTAAAATTTCATTACAAGTTAGTTTAAACCATAAAATTTGAACTAAAGTGGCTACGAACAGAGAACTGTGGAAAGCATTTTCTCGCTTACCTTTGTGGTTACAATGCACAGGCAGTCCATCACTCCACCATAACAGCAAGTTTTTTACACATTGAAACAGCTTAATGAAAAACTATTTAAGTGAGCTAATTGCCTGAACAAAGTAGTCAGTTAAGGACAGGCAGGGGTCAAAGATGTGGAACTTGTCTCAGGCCCTCTTCAAGCCCCATCCTCAGAGGTAATAACAATTTTTATTCTAAAACTGAAGCAAGAGACACCAAAGCCCAAATGCGGTGAACAGCGTAAAACCCTCTTTTCATGCTCATATACTTTTATCTTTGGCTGAAGAGCTCGAAGTCATCCTAAGGGGGAAAAAGCAATGCAAGATGCCAGAGTTTATTCCAAAGGTCCTTTAGAAGCAGTTTCTCTCAGGATTTAAGACTTGGGATTCACAAGGAATCATTTGATAAAATGCTACACAAGGAGGTTGTCCGATGCATGAGCTCTAAAATCCACTTTCCCCTGTTTCTGAGCAAGATCTTTAAAAAAAACCAAACCAAACCAAAAAAACCCCAATCCTCATTCCAGCACAGAGAAACTACTGCAAGGAAACAATTCTTCCATCAAACCATTTCAGCATCTGCAGCCTGAAAAATATTTGACTCTTTCAGGCAGTAATGAATGGAATATTCCACTGCATTTTCTGAAGAGGGGAGCAGAGAGAATGAAACCAAGGCATCTTAAAGTGGAAATGATCCTTGAATATTACTTGTTACTAATAAAAGTAATGAGCATTTATGAAGCCACCAATCTGGCACATGTTAAATGAAATCCAACTGGAGCACATCTTTCAGAGTGCTGTAAATAAATCAGTGTGAAAAACTGGCATAAAAATTGAACTACACACTTTTAAAAGCCTACTCCTAACTCAAAAATAATGGAAGACACTGATTCTAACAAGATTACATTAAATGTGTTAAACCAGCCATGCTTTAAACCGTTACCTGCCTGACTCACTTTCCTGCCCAGCTGGAAAAGGAAAGAACAGAGGTCCCAGAGGAGGAAAAACCTAAACTGGAGCTGAACCAAGCTACTCCTCTCCTGCAGGATAAGAACGGCCATCCACGGGAGAGGGAAAGAGAGCGAAGGAGAAAGCATTCATTCATTCATTCGTATTTACTGAGCGCTTACTGTGTGCAGAGCACTGTACGAAGTGCTTGGGAAGTACAAATTGGCAACATATAGAGACGGGTCCCTATATAACAATGGGCTCACAATCTAGAAGACTTGAAACACAGTCTAGAAGCATCTCCCAACCAACTCCACAAGAAACCATCCTCTCTCTATTCAGTTATTAAAACCCAGTAGGATTCAGAAAGCAATATATACTTTCAGATTTCTAATGTATTATTCAGCAACGCCTTTTATTTGGCTACTTATCCAATAAAAGTGTATCAAGTCTAATACCTGTCACACCACTCTGAAGCTGGACAGTGCTTTTGTTTTTCGAAAATATTTTCTTGTCAATTAACTTACTTTCACCTCGGCACATCATTCATTCAATCAATCGTATTTATTGAGCACTTACTGTGTGCAGAGCACTGTACTAAGCACTTGGAAAATGCAATCCAGAAATAAAGAGAGACAATCCCTGCCCACACCGGGCTTACAGTCTAAAAGGGGGGAGACAGACATCAAAACAAGTGAACAGGCATCAATATAAATAAATTATAGATATATACACGTCAAAACAAGTAAACAGATAAGTACGTATACACACAAGTGCTGGGGAGTAGAGCAAAGAGAGCAAGTCGGGGCAACACGGAGGGGTGGGAAGCTGAGGAAAAAGGAGGCTTAGTTTGGGAAGGCCTTTTGGAGGAGATGAGCCTTCGGCAGGGCTTTGAAGGTGGAGGGGGGAGTGTGATTGTTTGGAGGATTTGAGGAGTGAGGACGTTCCAGGCCAGAGGTAGGACGTGGGCCGGGGGTCAAAGGCAGGACAGGTGAGAACGAGGCACAGTGAGGTCAGAAGCAGAGGAGCAAAGTGTGCAGGCTAGGATGTAGAAGGAGAGAAGGAGGGTGAGGTAAGAGGGGGCAAGGTGATGGAAAGCTTTGAAGCCAATAGTGAGATGCTCTTGCTTGATATGGCAGTTGATAGGCAACCACTGGAGATTTTTGAGGAGGGGGGTGACATGTCCAGAACGTTTCTGTAGAAAGGTAATCTGGGAAGCAGAGTGAAGTATGGACTGAAGTGGGGAGAGACAGGAGGTTGAGAGGTCAGAAAGGAGGCTGATGTAATAATCCAGCTGGGATACGATGAGTGATTGTACTAACACGGCAGCGGTCTGGATGGAGGGGAAAGGGCGGATCTTGGCGATGTTGTGATGGTGAGGCTGAAGGGCTTTGGTGATGGACTGGATAGAGCGGAGTCAAGGATGACAACAAGGTTGCGGGCTTGTGAGATGGGAAGGATGGTTGTGCCGTCCACGGTCACGGAAAAGTCAGGGAGGGGACAGGATTTGGGAGGGAAGATAAGGAGTTCTGTCTTGGACATGCTGAGTTTTGGGTGGCGGGAGGACATCCAAGTAGAGCTGTCCTGAAGGCAGGAGGAGATAACGAGCCTGGAGGGAGGGAGAGAGAACAGGGGAGGAGACACAGGTCTGGACGTCATCTGCGTAGATATGGTAGTTGAAGCTGTGGGAGCAAATGAGTTCACCAAGGGAGTGAGTGTAGAGGTAGACATAATCATCTCCACCATGGCAGCTACAGAAACTGAGGCACAGAGAAATCAGGTGCTTTGCCTGAGGTCACGCAACAAGCCAGTGGCGGAAGGGGGACGAGAATCCACGTGTTTGCCATCCAGAATGATGATCTTCCCATTTTGGACCAAGCTGTCTCTCTGTAAGACTGGTTCCAATCAATCAACGGCATTCATTCAGCGCTATGTGCAGAGCGCACTAAGTGCTTGGGAGAGTCCAATACAACACAGTTGGCAGACATATTCCCTGCCCAAAATGAGTTTACAGGCAAGAGGAGGAGACAGACATTAATATAAATAATTTATATCGAATCAGTGGAATCTGAGTAAAAAACACGGTACTAAGCACTTGGGAGAGAACAATAGAGTTTGGGTAGACGTTCTCTGCTCATAATTAGACTACTTCAAGTTAATACTCTCCAATTGTTCGATCTTTAATTATGTAGCATTAGCAAAACTGTTAGCACCACCGTATGCATTTGTTGAATAGTTTGAGGGAGATCATACCAAAAATGAGTTAATACATACTCATCACACAAATTCGTATTTTAACACAGATACACTTGAACATTGCTATTTGCTTGTGCAGCAATTTTTAAACATTTTATTATAGTGTTTTCGTCACTTTTTTTTCCATCTTGGGAGTGAATATGTGCATTTTTCCTTAAAGTATTTCCTTGGCACTCGCAGATTGGGTAGAGAACCATCTGCGAATGAGGCTAAACTGCAAATACCACCTCTACCTGATGGCAGCTACCCTTAGAGCACTAGAAAGTTTATCCTCCAGTTCTCCGCTGCCCCAGGCTTTCGGGAGGGAGGGAGAGGGCATGTGTGGCCAAGTGAAGAGGTGGGCCTGCAGCTGATGGTAACCAAAGAGACAGCAGACAGCAGTGTATTGGGGCAGGGCCAATGGTTGTATTTTTGGTTTTTTTTATGGTATTTTTAAGCACTTACTATGCACCAGGCACTGTACTAAGCGCTGCGGTACATACAAGCAAATCAGATTGGATAAAGTCCCTGTCCCATACGGGACTCACACTCTTAATCCCCAGTTTTCAAACGAGGTAACTGAGGCCCAGAGAAATGAAGTGGCTTGCCCGCGGTCACACAGCAGACAAGTGGCAGAGCTGCGATTCGAACCTATGACCTTCTGATTCCCAGGCCCATGCTCTATCCACTACGCCATGCTGCTTCTCAATGGTTACCATTCTAAGTTTTGGGACCTCCGACTACAAATTAGGTGAAAACGCAAACCAAAAAAAAAAATCCACCAATGTCCAGGGAATACCGCACTTCTTATGGGAAATAATGCTTTGTTTGGCACTCTTTTCATGGAAACAATTAAAAGCACTAATCAACCAGTCCTTGTACTCCCTTTGAAATAGTTTGGCTGAACGGAAACTGAAAAGAATAGGTAACAATAGGATTCCTTAACAAATGTAGTATGGTGAGGGTTAAGTTATAATTATAATAATAATAATATTGATGGCATTTATTGAGCACTTACTATGTGCAAAGCACTGTTCTAAGCGCTGGGGAGGTTACAAGGTTGATCAGGTTGTCCGGGGGAGGGCTCACAGTTTTAATCCCCATTTTACAGATGAGGTAACTGAGGCCCAGAGAAGTTAAGTGACTTGCCCAAAGTCAAACAGCTAATTGGTGGAGCCAGAATTTGAACCTATGACCTCTGACTCCAAAGCCCGTGCTCTTTCCACTGAGCCACACTGCTTATAATAATAATGGTGGCATTTGTTAAGCGCTTACTATGTGCAAAGCACTGTTCTAAGCACTGGGGAGGTTGCAAGGTGAACAGGTTGTCCCACAGGGGGCTCACAGTCTTAATCCCCACTTTACAGATGAGGTAACTGAGGCCCAGAGAAGTTAAGTGACTTGCCCAAAGTCACACAGCTGACAAAGCCAGGATCTGAACCCATGACCTCTGACTCCAAAGCCCGTGCTCTTTCCACTGAGCCACACTGCTTATGCTATCAAGAACAAAGGTCCGGAGCAAACTTTAAGGGTGCAGCAAAATAAAGCTTCAGATGCTTCTGCACTTCTGCTGAAAACCAAGAAGCAGCGGTAGAAAGATGAGAATGCCACACGGCAATCAAGAAATGGCGCTCTTTTTGAGAAGATTCAAGGGGATGATGAGTCAACAAAGGGGTAAGTGTTAAAACCAGCGTTACGCCCTACCAACATGCAGTACAACCTTCCGGTGAGCACGATACCGTGGGGACCGTGGGTCCCACCGTGTCCTACGCACCCGTAGGTGAACATCATCATCAGCGGCGTCTCCTCCAAGTACAGAGTACAGCTGTATTTTACATACAAAGGTAGGAAGTACCATCTTGACCTGGCACAAGATTCCATGGCTATTACAGCCCAATTACTCCACGGTACTCTTTGGGCGCCCCAAGCCCCCACTCCCCTCCATTCGCCCCCTGACCCCATCAGTCGTAGCCAAGACTACTATCTCACTAGATTTCCACGACCCACTTCTTTTTACCCCGCCTGGATGGAACGCTGGCCAGGAACTCCTACCTCTCTAATTTCCATCGCCGATTGGCTGACCCTTACTCTTCATAATCCGCGCTTTAAGATAATAATGACAATGGCATTTGTTAAGCGCTTACTATGTGCAGAGCACTGTTCTAAGCGCTCAAAACATCTGTTGCATTGGCTGGGAATCGACCCTGGGCCTCCCGCTTGGCAGGTGAGAATTCTACCACTGAACCACCAATGCTCACATAAGATCCTCTGTTGACTGTGGTTATCCCCTCTCCTTTCCCTAAAAGCTCAAGTAAGTCTCTCTGGTAGCTCCGCATTTTTTCTTTATTCTCCCTGCTCCCAGAGGCAAGTGGCTCCACCGCTTTCCTCCAGAGCAAGAAGGTATTTCTCCCTTCCTCATCTCTTCTTTCACGACCCCCCACCGTCCCAACTGCTTCTCACCCCAGCTGCCAAAGGTCTCCGCCTCATCTGCCTTCCTCCTTGGTGGACAACAAAGCGGCACAGCTTGTTGAGAAGGGCATGGAACCCACCTTGGAAGCATCTACACATCTCCGGTGACACGACTGACAGAGGGCTTTGCACATCTGCAAAGTAGAGTGCTTTGCACAGAGTAAGCGCTTAATAAATGCCATCACTATGGCATGCAAAAGCCAAACTTGTTATGGAACAGAGGGGGGCTGCATGCTTGAACCCTCTTCTCCCACCCATCCTTAGCTCTCCAAGAAGAGGAACGCCACTGTGCGTCACTTCAATCAATAATATTTATTGATTTATTTATCATATTCCTCAATGGCCCACAGGGCTTCATGATATTCATTCATTCAATCATATTTATTGAGCACTTACTGTGTGCACAGCACTGCACTAAGCGCTTGGGAAGTACAAGTTGGCAACATATAGAGACGGTCCCTACCCAACAGTGGGCTCACTGTCTGATATGATGTATATATTACCCAAGTGAACAACGGACCTACTTAGATTTATTTACGGATTTTCTGGTAACGGTTTTAAAGTATTTTCTCCTCTTTAATCCATAATGTTGTAGGTCTGTAGTTTCTCAGACTTGGTAGCAGATGTTTCCTCCACAGATGGAATCACCTAAAATTTCTGCTGCACACACCTCGGGTGAAAAAAGTCCCACATCTGCACCTCTGCCCTTTGGCAAAAAATTATATGTAGAAATGGCACGTATGACCAGGCCTTCCCTTCCACTCTCCAAAAGGTCAGCCTTTCCGCCCGCCTTTCAGACTCTTCCAAATAAAAAGCAGCAGTGCGAGGTCTCGACTGCCAACAGATGGAGGCTTTTAGGCAGTCATTCACCCACTCTCTCACACTATTACAGTTACCCAAATGACTACTGCTACCATGGAGAGAGGACCCTGACCATCCTTCACAGAGCAAACCCAACCATAGCTCAGGCTGCTGGTGGTGGTGGTGGGATGAGGGAGAGAGTGTCGACGGCTCAGCACAAACCACCACCATTCCCGCAGAAACAATTTCTGTGCATGGCCTGATGGCACTTGCATAAACAGGCAGCCCTGTCCAACCTCATTAAGAGGTTGGACATCACCCTTGGGTCTGTCTGACCAGTTCTCACCATCTTCTTTAATGGTAAGCACTTACTATGCGCCAGGCACTGTGCTAAGTGCTGGGGGAGAGACAAGCTAATCAGGCTGGACCCAGTTCCTGTCCCACAGGTGGCTCCCAGTCTTAATCCCCATTTTACAGATGAGGTAACTGAGGCACAGAGAAGTGAAGTGACTTGCCCAAGGCCACACAGCAGGCAAGTGGCAGGGCCGGGACTGGAACCTAGGTTCTTCTGATTGCCTAGGCCCATGCTCTATCCGTAGGACACACTGCTGCTCATTTCACATTTTAATCTGCAAAATGTGCTAGTGAGTCTCTCTACGTAATGGTATTTATTAAGTGCTTACTGGGTGCAGAGCCCTGTACTAAGCGCTGGGAGACAATATACAGATGGAAATTAGATCCAGTTTAAGTGACACTTACACTTCGTAAGTACAACCTTTGTGTCCAAGCAAAAGAGCAGCTCTATCCATCACTTCTCTGAGCAACCATGTCAAAAAGTGACCACATGTGACTAAAATGTGACCAACATCATCATCGCCCTAAGTATTACCTGAGTGCCTATGTGAAGAGGACTCTTTCATTCATTCAATCGTATTTATTGAGCGCTTACTGTGGGCAGAACACTGTACTAAGCGCTTGGGAAGTACAAGTTGGCAACATATAGAGACGGTCCCTACCCAACAACAGGCTCACAGTCTGGAAGGGGGAGACAGACAACAAAACATGTGGACAGGTGTCAAGTCATCAGGATAAATATCTATCACTCTATCAGGTGCAACACTGTATATTCTTTAGATTATACAGTCTAAAGAGGTGGCTGCCAAAGACTTCCAGGAGAAATGTCCATCCAGCTTTTCCCTCTCCAGCACATCTTGCAAAAAAGATAGCCCACTCATTCCTCATGGACTAGACTCTTTAAAAAAATAGGGCATTCGCCAACAGCAAAGAATATTCAGCTTCCTAGGATCTAAAGAGCTTTCCAACTAAATCGTCCAGGACCAGTCTTTTAAAGGGGAAAAAAAAAACCCACAGGGAACATTTAGGGTATCGGGAACAGAGAGGACAAATATATTACCTGTCTAATTGGCTCTTCCCTACCCAGTCCCTCCACGGGAGTCTAAAGTAGTTGTCAACATTCATTAAAAAAAAAATGGTGAGGACTTTCAATCTCTACATTATGGTCCATATGTGTTTGTGTGTGCACACGCGCAGGCACGCACTAACATATGAATACAGTCTTCAGAGGGGACTACTTTCATAGGAATACAATTTAGGGGACTAAGGGAAGGAAAGTGGACAGTCATATTCACCTCAGTGACTTTGTTTTTCCCAAGTTGTAGTGATGGGCTGTAAGCTAGCTGTGGGCAAGTCTGCTGACTCTGTTCTGTTGTACTTTCCCAAAGGCTTAGTCCAGTGCTCTGCACACAATCAGCAGTCAATAAATACTATTGACTGCACTGGCTCAGTCATGTTGTGTCTCACCTGGTCCTCACTTGGCCAACAGCATGGATCTCTGAAGGACCGTGGAGTTTCTTCAGTGCCCCATATGTTGAAGGGCTTGTAAAGGCATCTAAACATTTAGTCCTAGTCATTTTCAGGGCTTGTTTGCAGTTGCAACTTCCTCAAAAGTTGGAGCTAAAGTCACCCCTGGGCATTTTGGTCATTTTTCTGTTTTTGAAGGGCTGTGGTCTCAGTAGTCGAGGCATGCTCAGAAGATCGTGATGGTGTTACCATCAGTGTGTGTTCCCTTCTCTCACGCCATTCCACCAACTGGCCCGCTCCCACCTTATGTTAGCAAAGTCTCCAAATTTTCTTTGAGAAGGCTAAATCTACAATATGTCGATCAATCAATCGTATTTAGTGAGTGTTTACTGCATGCAGAGCACTGTACTAAGTAGTAGGGAGAGTGCAATACAGCAGTTGGTAGACAAGTCCCTTGCCTACAATGAGCTTAAATTGTAGAGGGGGAGATAGATTAATAAACCACAAATATGTACCCAAGTGCCGTGGCCTGAGGGGTGGGTGAAGAAAAGGTGCAAATTCAAGTGCAAGGGTGACACAGAAGGGAACGGGAGAAGAGGAATAAGGGCCTAGTTGGAGGTGGACTCTTGGAAGAGGTGTGTCATCAAAAAGGTTTTGGAAGTGGGGAGAGATCGGCTGTTGGATACGATGAGGGCGAGCACTCCATGCCAGAAGCAGGATGTGGGTGAGAGGTCGGCAGCAAGATCGAGGTACAGTGAGAAGGTTGGCACTGAAATATTTTTCAAAAATAATTATTCAAATAGTACTAAAAGATATATAACGCTCAGTTTTTCCACATAAGGGATTGCAAAATGCATCTTTTTTTAGTACACTGGCATAATACACACTTCACTCACCATTTGCTTGCTATATGACCTTGAGCAAGATGGTTAACTTCTCTGTGCTTCGGTTTCTTCATTTATGAAAACGGGAGTAAAATAGTTGTTCTCCGAAATTTCCACACAGATTGAGAACTTTGGGGTGGGGCAGAGACTGTATTCAATCTGATTACCTTGAATCCACCCCAATGCATGGAGTAAGAACTCAATACCATTATTATTGTAAAGGGGATAAACAATTAATGTCTTTCCTTCTTTCATTTCCTTTTCTAATCAATCATTACAAAGTAGCTCTCTATGGTCTCACTGTTCTGCTGTCCCACACAAGCTGCCAATTTTCATGTTAACCTTCTGCCCTAAATTCTCATTTCTATTATCATTATTATTATTATTATTATTATTGTTATTATTATTATTACTACTACAGTATTTGTTAAGCCCTTACTATGTGTCCGGCACCATTCTAAGTACTGGGGTAGACACATTACTGCTTATAGAGAAGCAGTGTGGCTCAATGGAAAGAGCACGGGCTTTGGAGTCAGAGGTCATGGGTTCGAGTCCCAACTCTGCCACATGTCCGCTGTGTGACCTTGGGCAAGTCACTTAACTTCTCTGAGCCTCAGTTCCCTCATCTGCAAAATGGGGATTAAGACTGTGAGCCCCACGTGGGACAACTTGATTACCTTGTATCCCCCCCAGCGCTTAGAACAGTGCTCTGCACATAGTAAGCGCTTAACAAATGCCATCATGATTATTATTATTATTATTATATTACCCGGTGATCAGGATGGGCCTCACAGTCTAAGTAGGAGGGAGTAGAATTTAATCCCCCATTTTACAGATGAGGCACAGAGAATTAAGTGATCAGCCCAAGGACACACAGCGGAAATGTAGGGGAGCCAGGATTAGAATCCTGGTCCTCTGACTCCCATGCTGATACTCTTTCCACTAGGCCATCCCGCTTCTATTTATTAAGCACTTACTGGGCTAAGGTCTTCTAGACTGTGAGCCTGCTCTTCTAGACTGGGAGCCCGCTGTTGGGTAGGGACCGTCCCTATATGTTGCCAACTTGTACCTCCCAAGCGCTTAGTACAGTGCTCTGCACACAGTAAGCGCTCAATAAATGCGATTGAATGAATGAATGAATAAGGTCCTTATGGGCAGGGAACATGTCTACCAACTCTTATATTGCTGGGTGCTTAGTACAGTGCACTGCACACCGTAAGCCCTCAATAAACATGATTTATTGATATAAGATATTCTTAGAAGAGCTTTTCCTAGCCCAGGGGTTCACAATTTAAGATAAGAGAGCAGGCATCGCAGTAAGTATTTTACAGATGGGGAAACTGAGGCGTAGAAAAATTCTGTGACTTGCCCAGAGTCACAGTGGCAGAATTGGGATTGGCACCCACACCTCCTAATTGCCAAGGCTAGGGTTTTTCCCACCAGCTCTTGCTGCCCCACAGAAAGAACGTCGAGGTTGGGGTGGACAACTCCGCTGAAATGCATTTTTCCCCCCCAAATTCCCTAGCCTGTCTTCAGAGACTTATAAATCCCTTCTTTATGTACTCATTCACAGCTTTGATTTTCCAAAGTCAATCAAGGTATCAACAGCAGTGACAATAAATCAGAGGTATTTATGGAGAGTCTACTGTGCATAGGGGAATATACAAAGCACTTGGGAGAGTCTAACAGCAGAGCTGGTAGACATTTTCCCTGCCGACAAGGAGCTTACAGTCTAGAGGATAATAAATGAACAGAGATGCCTTGAATGCTGGTCCTTTTCTCTGTAGTTTATTTGGATCTACATATACTATTGATTGATACTATTAGAGAAGCAGCATGGCTCAGTGGAAAGAGCACAGGCTTTGGAGTCAGAGGTCATGAGTTCAAATCCCAGCTCTGCCAACTGTCAGCTGCGGGACTTTAGGCAAGTCACAACTTCTCTGTGCCTCAGTGACCTCATCTGTAAAGTGGGGATTAAGACTGTGAGCCCCCCATGGGACAATCTGATCACCTTGTAACCTCCCCAGTGCTTAGAATGGTGCTTTGCACATAGTAAGCGCTTAATAAATGCCATCATTATTATGATGCAGCGCTCAACATTTTAAGACAGCCACGTCACCAATATCATGAGTTTACACTTTTGAAATTCACATTAAGGAAAATTCATATTGTAGTATACACACCCAGCTGAAATCACATCTCAGGATGCCTTCTCCAATTAATTTCTACTCTCCCCAACCTTATTTCTGAAGCCTGGCATGGGTGGGGATTGTTTTATTGCTGAATTGTACTTTCCAACAGCTTAGTACATTGCTCTGCTCACAGTAAGCGCTCAATAAATATGACAATGAGTGAAATCAGCACTTCCCCCTACCCACAACTAAGCACTTAGGTGCATCTTACATACTTCAGTAATCCCTCCCCCACAAGATTGTAAGTTTCTTGAGGAAAGCTTATATATAATGCTGATGCACACTAATTTCTATTTGTACTCTCCCACGTGCTTAGTGTAATGCCCTGCACACAGTAGGTACCCAATAAATATTATCGAGTGATAGAATAAGAGATGCGGGAATCTTCAAGAGTGGGTCAGGTGAAAGTTGGTGAAATGTGTGAAAGGCGAATGTCCAGAACTATTCTGCCCAAAATTGAACAGAGATTTCCATGGGACTCATGAAGAGGGGAAGTAAAAGAGGTAGATAATGGAAAAGAATATCAAGGACAGTACCCCATATACAAAAGACCCCTTAGGGGTGACTGGAAGTGGGTAACTGAGGAACCTGGAGTAGGTGAGAATAAGGATATGGAAAGCAGTGGACTAGAGCAAGAAGGTAGGGAATTTGGCAGAGAGGAGCTGTGGCAGGGAAAGGGGTCAGAACCTCTAAAGCGGGCTACTGATCCAAAAGGTAAAAACCAGAGAAAAGGTATAACTGGGATATATCAGGATAGATGACAGTCACATACAAACTTGGAAAAAAAAAAAAAAACGGCAAAAATGGAGAATACAGATGTCCACACAGTTGAGGTGTTTCTGTCAAAATTCCAAAGAGAAGATTTGTGTGAGGTGTGGCTGTTTAAATAACACTTTAAAAATCAAGATATGATTTGGGGGCATACCCAAAGCTTGAAAAAAATTAGCAAATAATCGCCTTATTAAAACAGAGCAGTTAATAGTTCTTCTACCAAAACCCAATTTCAAAATGAAGATCAGACCCTTCATACCTCTACACCGGGGCTAAGGCTGCTTGGCACTGTATCTGAAGTTACTGTAGTGCTTGGAAGGCTGGAAAACTCCCAGGTATTCACAGGTTCAAGTGGTTCAGATGGCTTTGAATGGTCAATACATTTCGGATTATCCAATAAGGTCACTTCATAAAATTCTTGAATATCTGGAATTTGAGGCAAGAAAGGTGAAAATTGTAGAAGTGTTTTAAGTAATTGAATCAGTTCTTAGCTGCTAAATAAGTGGATATAGGCTCTGGGATAGAGAAAATAAAACCCAGGAATTTTCACCTTGTATAAAGATGGAAACAGATCAGTAAATCATTACCAAAAAAACTTGAAATTCTACTTACCCCAGAAAATAGCAAATATACAGAGGGCCAGATCATCACTTCTCTGGGCCTCAGTTCCCTCACCTGTCAAAATGGGGATGAAGACTGTGAGCCCCCCGTGGGACAACCTGATCACCTTGTAACCTACCCAGCGCTTAGAACAGTGCTTGGCACATAGTAAGCCCTTAACAAATACCATCATTATTATTATTCTTTGGGCCTCGGTTACCTCACCTGTAAAAATGGGGATTAAAACTGTAAGCCCCCCGTGGGACACCTGATCACCTTGTAACCTCCCCAGCGCTTAGAACAGTGCTTTGAACATAGTAAGCGCTTAACAAATACCATTATTATTATTATTATTATTATTAATTTTATTGTTGTAATCAGAAAATACCCTAATCCTCTTTTTAAAAAAGGCAGCGCTGAAAGAAACCCAACTCACTTTCCAGAAGCAAATTGTGCTAGAGCTGCGCATCCCATCAGAGCCTTTAATTCTTTCTGTTTCGAAGGGAGAGATCTTGCCTTGCTTAGTGGCAACAGCACTCCCCAATCTGACAAAATAAATATTTTCACTATAGGTTTTAACTAGAACGTGTCCGACAATTAGGGAAAGTCCCATCTGATGATGTGAGACTGTTCGGGAAGGGGCTCCTGTGGTGTTCGAAATTAATGGAACATGTGCATGCACGCAGCGGTGATGAAAATCAATCGATGGTATTTACTGTGCACTATGTGCAAAGCACTATTCTAACTGCTCGGGAGAGTCCAATACAAGAGAATTAGCAGGCATAGTCCGTGCCCATAATAAGCTTACAGTCTAGAGGACGCTGTGAACAGGAGATGTTTCAAGAGAACTGGGTGTGTTAATGAAGATTAAATACAAATCTAAGGCTTCAATAAACTAACTTTCTAAGGAAACTTCTTAAAATGAATAGGAGAATTAACAGTATCTTAACCACTAGTAGCTAGGGGCTTCATCAACCAATACACTCAGTTCTACCATAACCTATGCTTTAAGGTCACAATTTCGCTAGAATCCAATTGGGGAATGTTTGGCTGACAACGCCAGCCCATTTGGACTCAAGATGCCTTATCTAACAAATTGCATGTGCATGCATTGTTGGAGAGGTGACTACTATAAGATCTTACATGGAGGCAACGCTCGGGCTTCTTGAAATTGAGGGCATATTGAAGATAGCTGGTCCCTCTATTCTGACATAACACCACACAATTCTTTCCTTACTTCCATCTTCTGTGATTGGGGAATAGACTCTATTTAGGAGTGTTTTGTCCTATTACTGTTGGAAAAATGTCCACAACTACCCATGATGCTCTCATGTCATCACTCCTCCACATCATCAGGTAGAAGTGAAAATAAAATTTCCTGGCCTTCCACAGATGCCCAACTTTCTTATTGAGCAGATAAGAAAAAGTGTCCTGAGAGAATTCCCTGCTGAGCTATCACTACAAATGTAAAAATGAAAAAAAGAGAATCAGAAGGTATTTATGCCTAAGCCTTCCTTCTGACTCTCTCCATCCCTCTCTCATGATAATCTTCTTTCCAAACTGAAAAATGCTTTCCTTAGCATGTACGTGACCTGCAAAAGACAGCCAATCACAGCCCAGAACAAGACTTCCTTGAGAGCATCCCTAATCCCCAGAGATGAAACTCTGACCAACGGGTTGAAACCTATTGTTATTTGTACCCTTTTCTGCCACATCTGAATGAAGGCTTCTTCCCTTTCAAGTAGCTTACAAGCTGGCCAATAACTACTTGTGGCTACCTGCATTATATTGTAAAAATCTATTTTAATCCTAAAAGCCTAGAGAGAGCAGTGTAAATCAATTCTTTTACATAAGACTGGATGTTTATGACATTTTCCCATTCATCTTTTATAATTTTAGTATGAATGTCAAATTTTAAACGATAGCTTATCTACTACATCAAAAAAAGTTAAGTTCACCTAACCTGTTCAGATCTACATCTCTGCCCCTGCTCTCTCTCCCTCCCTCCAGGCTCACATCTCCTCCTGCCTTCAGGACATCTCCATCTGGATGTCTGCCCGCCATCTAAAACTCAGCATGTCCAAGACTGAACTCCTTATCTTCCCTCCCAAACCCTGCCCTCTCCCTGACTTTCCCATCACTGTTGATGGCACTTCCATCCTTCCCATCTCACAGGCCCGCAACCTTGGTGTCATCCTCGACTCCGCTCTCTTGTTCACCCCTCACATCCAATCCGTCACCAAAACCTGCCGGTCTCACCTCCGCAACATTGCCAAGATCCGCCCTTTCCTCTCCATCTAAACCGCTACCCTGCTTGTTCAATCTCTCATCCTATCCCGACAGGATTACTGCATTAGCCTCCTCTCTGATCTCCCATCCGCCTGTCTCTCCCCATTTCAATCCATACTTCATGCTGCTGCCCAGATCGTCTTTGTGCAGAAACGCTCTGGGCACGTAACTCCCCTCTTCAAAAATCTCCATTGGCTACCAATCAACCTATGCATCAGGCAGAAACTCCTCACCCTGGGCTTCAAGGCTGTCCATCCCCTCGCCCCCTCCTACCTCACCTCCCTTCTCTCGTTCTCCAGCCAGCCCGCACCCTTCCCTCCTCTGCCGCTAATCTCCTCACTGGGCCTCGTTCTCGCCTGTCCTGCTGTCGACCCCTGGCCCATGTCATCCTCCTGGACCGGAATGCCCTCCCTCCACACATCCACCAAGCTAGCTCTCTTCCTTCCTTCAAAGCCCTACTGAGAGCTCACCTCTTCCAGGAGGCCTTCCCAGATTGAGCCCCCTCCTTCCTCTCCCCCTCCTCCCGCCTTACCTCCTTCCCCTCCCCACAGCACCTGTATATATGCATATATGTTTGTACGGATTTATTACTCTATTCATTTTATTTGTACATATTTATTCTAGTTATTTTATTTTGTTAATATGTTTTGTTTTATTATCTGTCTCCCCCTTCTAGTCTGTGAGCCCGCTGTTGGGTAGGGACTGTCTCTATATGTTGCCAACTTGTACTTCCCAAGCGCTTAGTACAGTGCTCTGCACACAGTAAGTGCTCAGTAAATACGATTGAATGAATGAATGAATGAATGAATGAGGCAAAAAAGAAAATAATCTTTTTTTTTGGTAGGCTTTTCCCATGTGCCCCTGCATGTCACTGACACTGAATCAACTTCTCTTTCCATTTACATTTCATTTTAAATTCACAGTCAATCAAGTTCAATACTGCCCGTACATGTATTTCTAAAACCTACACCAAACATTTGGTAAGTAGCAAAATAAGAGCCTGCAAGACACTGAAACTTAGAAAAGTCTAAGATCAGAAGATAGCCCCAATTAATGACACAAAGAAAGTCTAGCCAAAGTTTCTATATTATTACTAAGCAGTAGCAGGACCCACTCCTATTCCAGCTCAATTTACCATGCTAGAAACATGTTAACAAAGATATGGATGGCAAAGATACCGATGTGACACAGAATGTTTGCCTTTGGGTGGATAAACAGAACTTTGAGCTCTTTCATGGGGCCTTCCGCAAGAACCACCCCGACTTGCAAATGCTCTGTTCTAGGAAATCTGTATCCACATATGCAGCTGCATATTTGGCAGGTGATTTTTATTCTTGATTCGGTGTTTTTTCCTTCTGCCCTAAGAAACCTTTCTCCCCCATCCCACAAATCTAAATAACTGCACACTCAACAATCACAGTACTTACTGAGTGCAAAGCACGGAACTACTTGCTTCAGAGAGCGCAACTAAAATAAGGAGCTGTCAGCCTCAGGGAGCTTACAATCAAACTGCAGAAGATGAATAAATGATTTTATAAACACTGGCAGCAGGAAAATGAACAATGCTGCAACTGCTGATGGTAGAAAATGGCAGGATAAGCAGATAAGTGTAAATTACTGTACATCATCATGTTATGTAAGTGCTAAGGACAGGTGAATAAGCTTATGTTGCCAACTTGTACTTCCCAAGTGCTTAGTACAGTGCTCTGCACACAGTAAGCGCTCAATAAATATGATTGATTGATTGATTGATTAAGTTGTGAGAGTTTCGGTGTGGATAATCTGAATGGGAAAGAAGTTCCAGATATGGGAAAAGCTTTGCAAAACCAAGGAAATAGAGGCGGGAGAGCCAAGAGTTAGGCACGGTGAGCTCGGGAGGAAGGAGTCAAGTTAAGTTAAGTCAAGTTAAGTGACTTGCCCAAAGTCACACAGCTGACAAGTGGTGGAGCCGGGATTAGAATCCATGACCTCTGACTCCCAAGCCTGGGCTCTTTCCACTGAGCCATGCTGTTTAGGTAGACACTTAAAGACAGTCTCTCCATTTTAGTTGAAAGCAGCACAAAGTAAGTATAGGAGAGATGGGGAAGAGAGAATCGGAGGGGGGAAGGCAGGGGAGAGAAAAAGGAGGGTGGTTGGGGAGAAAATAGTCCCCCTGACCTTCCTCTCAAAATACCATCACCTCTTCAGCTTCTCACCTACTGCGAGGACTCTCCATCCACTTCAATCCCCACTGAGTCCACCCAGACAGCTGGGAGACTCTCCAGGGACAAGGCGGGAGTCTCAGCTCAAGAGTCATGGTGCTGGTTTAAAGCTTGCCGCAGCCCCAAGCCGCTTCCCACTCTGGCATCTGCTGCTACCTCAGCAAGAGCAGCCAGGGAATCAGCACTGAAAGCCAGCAAGGGTGAGAAAGTAGTGGCAGTCACCCCCTGCCTGTTGACAGGGTGCTTCTGGTCCCTTTTCAGCTTCAAGAGGCAAAGTGGACCACCTACAGCTGCCCATTCTTGCCCAAAAACTAAAAGAAACAAATTGATGGCTTCGCCTCCTCAGTGCCAAGCCCACTGGGGTCACAGGCCCCCAAGGACTATCCCCTTGCCTAATTCACAAGGGCTCATCTATAAATCAAAGTAACTCTCACCTTCCCTCGGGTTATCTCTCTCTCTCTCCCCCCACCTTTTCCCTGTCCTGCCACATCCCCAAGGTATGTATATATTTTTACACACTTGGTGTTAGTCAAGTTAATAATAATAATTATTACAGTATTTGTTAAGCGCTTACTAGGTGCCAGGTACTGTTCTGAGCACTGGGGCAGATACAAGATAATTGGGTTGGACAAAGTCCGCGTCCCACACGGGGCTCACAGTCTGAATCCCCATTTTACAGCTGAGGGAACTGGGGCACAGAGAAGTTGAGTGACTTGCCCACAGTCAAACAGCAGACACAAGGCGGAACTACTGGGATTAGAATCCAAGACCTTCTGAACCCCGGGCACGTGGTCTATCCACTAGGCCGTGCTACTTCACCATGCAAGTTCCCGTGTAACTTTAAACTGGTAACATCTGACAGGTATATATGGTAGAAACTTTCAGTGGTGTTTAATTCAAAAATTCACTACTGCTTTTAAAATTTACAAACTACTCATTTAAACTCAATTTTGATTTCAGATTCCTCCCTTATGAATATAGGGCAGCGATAAAAGACAAAGTCAACAGTCAGCTGAAATGAAATAGTGTCATTCAAAATGTATTTTTCATGTGTCAAAGGTAATTAAAATTTAAAGATGCACAAGGAATTAATGAACCCTTCACATATATGCCATTTGATTCATGGATGTGATGGGGAGAGCCTGTGGGATTGACAAGAACCTCCGCTCCAGTCAATCTACTACAGATGTACACGGCATGCCTTTTGACATGCTGATGGATTTGCAACTTGCAGCAATTGTCTGTTCCCCAATCTGCCCCCCTGTTTCCCATTCTTCCCCAGATCTTTACTCAGAAAGCACTTCTCCAGATTGCCAAATGTCAGGCTAATGTCTGCTGCTATGCCTCTCTGCAATATGCTAGTATATCACATTAAGACGATGCTTCACTGGTTGATCTTCTCTCCCTCCTTGGGTTTGACATTTCAATTCACTTTACGGTAACCACTTTAGTCTCTCTACTATCCAGCCTCGTCTCACAACCCATCCAGCAAAACTGTGCAGCTATCAATATTACCTCACACTGATGAGCTGGCACCATCCAAGATATCATTGTGGGTAGTCTTTCCCTGACACCTGATGTTGTTTAAGGTTTGTAGTTGAAGCTGTAGGAACAGCTGAAACTACTCAAAAAAGTAACAGAATTTCTTGGGTGCCCTAAATTTACAATGTACCAAGTGACTTACTTCCTGCCCACAAAGAGCTTACACGCTAACAGAGAGGCATACATAAAAAATATTTCCAATCAGCAAAATCCCACTCCTAGCCATACACCATTTATGTACATATCCATTTACAATTGAAGCAGCATGGCTCGGTGGAAAAAGCACGGGCTTTGGAGTCGGAGGTCATGGGTACAAATCCCGGCTCTGCCAATTATCAGCTGTGTGACTTTGGGCAAGTCACTTAACTTCTCTGTGCCTCAGTGACCTCATCTGAAAAATGGGGATTAAGGCTGTGAGCCCCCTGTGGGACAACCTGACCACCTTGTAACCTCCTCAGCGCTTCGAACACTGCTTTGCACATAGTGTTTAATAAATGCCATTATTATTATTATTATTATTATTATTATTATTATTTATATTAACATCTGTCTCACACTGTAGACTGCAAGCTCCTCGTGGACTGGGAACAGGGCTACCAATTCTGTTAAAGTGTACTCTCCCAATAATAATAATAATAATAATGGCATTTATTTAGCACTTACTATGTGCAAAGCACTGTTCTAAGTGCTGGGGAGGTTACAAGGTGATCAGGTTGTCCCACGGGGGGCTCACAGTCTTAATCCCCATTTTACAGATGAGGTAACTGAGGCTCAGAGAAGTTAAGCAACTTGCCCAAAGTCACACAGCTGACAATTGGCGGAGCCAGAATTTGAACCCATGACCTCTGACTCCAAAGCCCAGGCTCTTTCCACTGAGCCACGCCGCTTCTGCTTCTCTCCCAAGCATTTAGTACAGTGCTCTGCACACAGCAGGCGCTCAATGAATACAATTGGTTGCTTGATAATCAAATATACAATTGAAGAAATAAATGCACATGCTGAGGATGGGTATAAAATACTTAAGTCCTGGAAATAATAATAATAATAGCATTTATTAAGTACTTACTATGTGCAAAGCACTGTTCTAAGCACTGGGGGGATACAAGGTGATCAGGTTGTCCCACGTAGGGCTCACAGTCTTAATCCCCATTTTCCAGATGAGGTCACTGAGCAACAGAGAAGTTAAGTGATTTGCCCAAAGTCACACAGCTGACAATTGACAGCTCCCCCTTTTAGACTGTGAGCCCACTGTTGGGTAGGGACTGTCTCTATATGTTGCCAACTTGTACTTCCCAAGCGCTTAGTGCAGTGCTCTGCACACAGTAGGCGCTCAATAAATACGATTGATTGATTGATTGACAGAGCCGGGAAATGAATGGTGTGTTTGTATAGTTTAAGGGTTTGGGGGTTAAAGGGGGAAGCCTTATTGAAGGAAGTGAGACTTTCTGAAGGACTTTGAATAGAATGTAAACTCACTGTGGGCAGGGAACATGACTGCTAATTCTGTTGTACTGCCCTCACCCAAGTGTTTAGTACAGTGCTCTGCACATAGTAAATACCACTGACTGATGAGGAGAGCTGTGATCTGGCAGATTTGGGGAAGGAGGAAGTACAAGCCGAGAGAACAACCTGAGTGAGTGGGCAAAGGGACTGTGAGCCCACTGTTGGGTAGGGACTGTCTCTATATGTTGCCAATTTGTACTTCCCAAGCGCTTAGTACAGTGCTCTGCACATAGTAAGCCCTCAATAAATACGATTGATGATGACGATGATGATGAGTTGAGAGCTAGGTACAGTGAAAATTAGAGAATGACAGGGGAGTAATGGGTGAAGAAAGTAGAAACAGAAGATGGTGAAAGTTGTTAGGGAGTCTTTAAACTAACTGGGAGACACTGCTTGATGTAGAGGGAAAAGGGAAGCCATTAACCAGCTCTGTGTAATGGAGAGATGTTTGCCAAATGACACTTGAAAGAAATAATCTGTGCTACAGTGTGGAGTATATATTGTAAAGGGGCAACACTGTGAGAAGCAGCATAGCCCAGTGGATACAGCACATGCCTGGGAGTCAAAAGAACCTGGGTTCTAATCCCGGCTCTGCCACTTGTCCGCTGTGCAACCTTGGGCAGGTCTGTTAACTTCTCTGTGCCCCAGTTTCCTCATCTGTAAAATGCGATTAAGATTGTGAGCCCCATGTGGGACAGGGGCTATGTCCAGCCTAATTCACTTGTATTTACCACAATGCTTTGCACTTAAAAATCATTTTTAAAAAACCACAGGAGGCAGGGAGATTAGTGAGGAGGCTGATACAATGTACCTTCTGTGTGGAGCCCAGATCTTTCAAAATTGTAAAAGTTTTCAAATTGGTAATAAAATTGGTAGCCCTTGGTCATTTTATCCAGAAGGTAAGCATATCCTTTGGAAGACTAAGAGGCTGAATTTGGGTTTTTACCCCGTTTCCTACGCCTGTCTCCCTGTCTAGACTGGAAACTCGTTGTGGGCAGGGAACGTGTCTACCAACTTTAATGTACTGTACTCTCCCAAATGCTTAGTACGCAGTAAGCACGCAAATACCATTGATGATGACCAGTGCATCCTTAGAGAGTGGACAGACGGGGATTAGGTCAGACAGCAAAATAATCTGCAGGCACAGTGCAGTGTAGTAAGCGACAGGGAATGTAAGTTGCAGCGGAAAAACCGCTTCCCACTTCCAGCTCTCCACGGAGCAGGTGTTTGGTTAACTTGCTATCGTTCCTTCTCCTTACACGTCCAACCAGCATTACTGAGCTGAGCGTAAAGTGCGGACAACTCAAATTTGCTGCTTTCTGGGAGGAAGCAGAGGATGGAGGGGAGAGTCACACTGTCCAGCTAAGCCCCGTGCACTCTTGTCCAACCCCAGGAGCACACACAGCACAATGAAGGAGCACAAGAAACTGCTCTGGAGGATTTCACCTCTCTCGATGCCGACCCCTCACTCATCACATCCTCCCTCCTGCCTGCAGCTGCCTCTCCCTTCATGTTCGTTGGACCACTACTCTTCCCATCTTCAAAGCCCAGGCTTGGGAGTCAGAGGTCATGGGTTCTAATCCCGCCTCTGCCACATGTCTGCTGTGTGACCTTGGGCGAGTCACTTAACTTCTCTGAGCCTCAGTTACCTCCTCTGTAAAATGGGGATTAAGACTGTGAGCCTCATGTGGGACAATCTGATCACCTGGTATCCCCCCCCAATGCTTAGAACAGTGCTTTGCATACAGTAAGTGCTTAACAAATGCCATCATTATTATTAAAATCATTTCTCCTCCAGGAAGCCTTCCCTGACTAACCTCATCTCCCCACCCTAGTCTTCTTTCCTTCTGTGTCACCTCTGGACCTAAGTCCATACCTCCTAAGCACTTTGATACTCACCCCACTCTCACAGCTTTAATGAATATATCATTATACTCTGCTGCTTCCCCTACCTGTAATTTATTTAAACGCCTGCCATCCCCACTAGATTGTATGCTTCTCAAGGGCAGGGACTGTGTCTACTATAGAAGCAGTGTGGCTTAGGGGCAAGAGCACAGGCTTGGGAGTTAGAAGTCGTGGGTTCAAATCCCAGCTCTGCCACTTGTCAGCTGTGTGACTTTAGGCAAGTCACTTCCCTTCTCTGGGCCTCAGTTCCCTCATCTGTAAAATGGGGATGAAGACTGTGAGCCCCATGTGGGACAACTTGATCACCTTGTATCTATCCCAGTGCTTAGAACTGTGCTTGGCACATAGTAAGTGCTTAATATCATTATTATTATTATTATTACTAATTCTATTGTACTCTAAGCACTTAGTACAGTTTTTGACACACAGAAAGCATTCAATACGACTGGGTACTTCCTGCAAAACACTGTATTAACTCCTGGGGAAAAGAACAAAAATCTGAAACAACATGAATGGTCCTTAGGAGAGTCACGATTTAAAAGGCAGGGAAAAAGGGCACACAGGATAGACACACTGGGAAAGAAACGGGGGCAAACTCAGCAAGGTTGGTGATTCAATAAAATCATCATCATAATCACCGGTAAAAACACCAGAATAAAACTGCCGGAAGGAAAGGGAGCTCAGGCTCTTCGCTGCTCCGGGCAGGGCCAACTTTAAGTTCAATTTTCCCAGCACTCTACAAGTTGAGAAGCCAAAGTTCTGTGCATCCTACTCCATCATAATGGGTCTTCACCCTTGGGACGGCAAGAGGTAAGTGGGACACACTAGATATCCTTCATGCCCCATTTCAGGCCCCAAAAGCCACAAGGGTGGGGTAGCTCTAGGTTTAATACATCCAGCTTTTGACCAACCCATTTATGTGCAGAGTTTCTGGTGGGTATAAAAGCTCATTTTTCTCCAAGCCTATTGTAGTCACTGCATGTGAATACACAATGATTGATACACACTTCATCACGTGCCTCCTATCTTCTCTTAAACACCCTCCAAAGCAATATTACTGCACACAGCGGCCGGTGAATGACCACCTTGATGTGCTTACCGTATGCCGAGTTGGAAGAACTGAACGTCAAACATTCAGACAAACTTCCAGGTCCTTCTTCAAATCCTCATATAGTACAACTAGACTTGGTTGAACAGGACTGGGCAAGACCCGGATTTTGCTTTCTCTCCATAGACGATATGGAAGTGGTGAGCCACGGACTTCAACTGTCTCCACTGACTATTCTATTGTGGAGATGCACTTCTGCGAGCGGCTAAATTTGCTCAGTAGTGCTCAACACCTAGAACTAGCGATGGTGCAAGCTCCTTGTGCGCAGGGATTGTGCCTACCTGCTACAGCGTACTCTTCCAGGTGCTTAGTCCAATGCTCCGCACACAATAAGGCGCTCAATAAATACCACTGATTGACAGTTTTAACAGCATTTGCAAGGTCAACAAATTCAGCAGGTATCTTGGTGTTTCACCCTGCACTTCTGAATCTAATGTCTGCTGTCAGCATTTTGCCCTGAAGCCACATGGTGACTCGGGAAGTTGTTTGTTGGGTTTTTTTTTTTTTTTGGTCAAGTTTTTTTAATGGTATTTGTTAAGTGTTTACTATGTGCCAGGCACTGTACTCAGCACTGGAGTAGATAATCAGGTTGGACACAGTCCAATTCTCATTTTACAGATGAAGTAACTGAGCCACAGAGAAATAAAGTGACTTGCCCAAGGTCACAGCAGACAATTGGCAGAGCCAGGATTAAAAGCCAGGTTCTTCTGACTCCCAGAATGGTGCTCTATCCACTAGGCCACGCTGCTTCTCCTGGTTCATTCATTCATTCAGTCGTATTTATTGAGCGCTTACTGTGTGCAGAGCACTGTACTAAGCGCTTGGGAAGTACAAGTTTGCAATATATAGAGACGGTCCCTACCCAACAGTGGGCTCACAGTCTAGAAGGGGGAGACAGAGAACAAAATGAAACATATTAACAAAATAAAATATATAGAATAAGTATGTACAAATGGTTAACAGAAATTCTGAAGAACATTGGCTAGAATACTGCCAACAATTGGAAAGCAGTGTTTTCCACAATCAGTCCTTCTTGAAAATAGGGATTACAGTGGAACCTTCAAAATCCTGTGTCATATTTAAGAATTACTCACGCAGAGACGAGAATAGTAACTCCTTCCCTTTATTGCTTGTACTTTTCTGCAGGAAAACCCCACAATTACAACCATTTTGCATGGTTTTGGATTGCGGTTGTAACTCTCAAAAGGTAGCGCTACAATGATGTCTTCACATGTGGCCAGCTTGCTATTCTTCACAAGGGCTCGCTACAGGTTGGGGGTAAAAAGACATATCAACACCATATTGCTGCCACCTTCAGAGATTTTCCTTAGACTGATCTGCATGTCATGTCACAAATTTTGTAGGCCTCACTTAAGATTATGAACTGCAAGATAATAATGCATTTCTTGCTTTCCTATGTGTAGTGTTTTAAGCCTTGCTTTCGGCAAGACACACGAACATAAGAATGCTAATTCCAGGGTCAAACCAAACGCACATTTTACCCAGAATTATTTTTCCAACAGCTGCAACAGGATGGCTGAAGAAATTCTGTATTTCCTTGACAACTTTCCTAATTATGAAAGTTGTATCATCTGATAGCCCCAACTTATCCCTCTAGTAATGCACTGCAAACCACCAGTCCATTAATTTACCCAAGCCATTTACCCAAGCTTTTCCCTGTATCTTCTCCAGCTCTATTTCGCTCTAAAATACAACAACCAAAGCAGCCTGTGTTATTCCACGCTACACTATGGTTTATAGAGTAGGAAAAATAGGCCTTTGGTTTGGCATGAAAAAGGTAGCATGTACCTTTAAATGGAGTAGTTTTCAAAGCCATTTTCCCTAAGCCATGCCATATCTCCTCACCATGGCGTTTCAAAAGTTTAAAAGATAGGTACTCATAACTTCTCAACATTTTAACGGTCTCCCTTGGAACAATTTCAAAGGGATAGAACACTGATTTTACCACTCCTCAAAAAGACTAAAGGAAAAAAAAAGTGAAAGTGCTCAAAGCGCTATCTCTTTCAACTGTAAAGCAAGGGGCAATTTAAAATTTGTTATATTTACTCCTTGAAGCTAAGTTTTTTTTAAAGAAGCTTTTGTTGTGCTGTATATCCCTGAAGTCAATGCTACTAATATGGAAAGAATTAATCTAAAGGAACTATTTGCCTTCTGCCAAGTATACAAAGGGAAAGATTCAGAAAAAAAAATACTTTGAGAAAATGATTACGGATTTCAGGTTTAATAAGTAATCAACACAGAAACTGAAGGAATGGACTTCAGAAATGTAACAATCCCACGTATGAGCAAAACTGAAAAAGCTCTACTCATAGGAAATGTGAAAAAAGGCATAACCCCTCATCTTAGATTTAGTATTGATTGCCTTTTAGGCACAAGTGTCTATCTTCCCGCTTTCAAGGCATTTCACAAAATGCTCTTAAATCTTATCTGCCGCAGTAGTTTTCCAAGATTTTAGGTTAATCTGTCCCCAAAACACTGACATCCAAAAAAGAGTTGCCATAGTTCCTTAAAATCATGCAGCTGGAGAGTCTCTCTCATTTAGTCCTAAAGCAATTACTTTCACGTCAAATTCTTTGAATACCATCTTCCTCAGGCGGGAAGGAACCTCACAACCACATTAATGTTTTTTCCACATTAACAGATTAGAATGAGTTTTTCTCATTTAATAACTTACTGAACAGTTTTCATTCCTAGACCCACACGCACCCAAAAAAAACCCAGATTGCTACTCACAACTTGGCACTACTCCACTTCTAAAATTATGAATGGTTCTTTCCACCAACTCTGAGCTCCCTCTCAGACCATACCCTTCTGCCCCATTGTCTACTTTCCTTCACCTCTTCCTTCTATTGTACCACTGAGCTGACAACCTATCTCATTAGCTTTCCTATCTAAACTCCTCAAATGGCCTGTTTACACCCACTGTCTCCACTTTCCTCCATCATCTTCCTTGACCCTTTTTCTACCACTTTGCTCTACTGAGACTGCTCTCTCAAAAGTCACCAATGCTCACCAAATCAAATGGATTCCACTCTGCCGGACACCTTCTCGACCTTCCAAATGCCTTTTCCTTGAATTATGATTGAACCTAATCCTTCTGGCCATGAATGACTCCCAAATCTCTCTCACTAGCCCTGGCCCCACCTCCTCTTCAAACTCATCTCCAGACCATCTTTACGTAGATGTCTCCACTGGCACCTCAAGCTCAACATGCCCAAAACTGAACTCTTTATCTTCTCTCCCTATCTTCTCCAACTAACTTTCCAATTTTAGTTGACAACACCCCTATCCTCCTGTCACTCAGCCTATTACCATGACATCATCCATGGTTCTTCTCTCTCTTTCATCTCTCCTATTCAGTCTGTCACCAAGTCCTATCAGTATTTCCTCCAGAACATCTCAAGAATCTGACACTTCCTCTCCATCCAAACTGCCAGCAAGCTGATCCAGACACTTGTCACCATCGATCAGACGTATTTACGAGAGCTTACCGTACCCTGAGTACTGTACTGGGTGCTTGGGAAAATATCATCCAATAGAGTTGAAAGACACAATCTCTGCCTGCAAAGAGCTTACAGTCTACAGCGACAGCAAACATTAAGTTACAGATGGGGAAATGGCAGAGTGCTGCATACCAAAGTGCTTCCGTGGTCTGCAAGTAAGTACATGGGTGACTCGGATGGGAGGGTGAGTAGGAGAAATGAAAATTTAGTCAAGGAAGGCCTCTTGAAAGAGATGTGGCTTTAGGAGGGTTTTGAAGGGGGTGAGAGTGGTGGATTGTCAGGTAAGAAGGGGAAGATGGTTCCTTTTATGTCAGAGAGAGGATGTAGACAAGGGGTCCCAACTCAACCCCTGTATCAGTCCCTTCCTCACTCATTTCCCAACTACCACTCCATACTTCACTCTGCTACTCAGATCGCTTTTCTAAAATATCTTTTTCTGTGCAAGTCTTCCCATTTCTCAAGAGTCCAATGGCTGCCCACTCATCTGGACATCAAGCAGAAACTCCTAATCATTGGCTTCATGAGACAAATTATCTCTCTTCCCCTTATTTGTCTTCACTTCATTTCTCTCCCTCCAACCTAACTGTGCCTTGTTCTCATCCCTCTAACTGCCGACTTCTTGGTCGTGACTCACCTTCTGTCTGGAAGTCCATCCTCCAGATCTGGCAGACGGCTGCTCTAAGGTCTTTCTGAAATCACATCTCCTCCAGAAGGCCTTCCCTGATTAATCTCTCATTTTACATCCCCGTAATCCCCCAACTGCCACTTCAGCACTCCTAGATCACTTAACCGCTTGGGTACTCCTCACCTCCGACACCCATAACACCTACATAATGCTCTATTGCTTCTTCCAAGCTGGGACTCTCTCCCCCTTCATATCTGAAAACCCACCACACTCCCCATCAAATTCAAATCCTATCCTATCCAATCCTTCTCAATCTGAGTTTTTCTCCACTTAATTCTAATTAGGACGATCAAGAGTGCTTCAAAAAGGTGGAACACCAAATACTTCTAAAACCTAATATTCCTAGACTCCATACTATGAACACTGTCAGATTATTGTGTATATGCGTGACAAAAAAATCACCTGGAATTATCTTTGGGGAATGGATTTTGGGGGAATATATAATTAAGGAGAAGTTATTGGTTTCTCTTTCTAACGTAGTAAAATATTTGGATTCAAATTTCAAAAATTTCATTTGACATGATTTGCAGAAAAACTTGGCATGGCAACTTTTCCTTTGATAGGAGTACTCATTTCTGACACTGCAAATCAATCAATCGTATTTATTGAGCGCTTACTGTGTGCAGAGCGCTGTACTAAGCGCTTGGGAAGTACATGTTGGCAACATATAGAGACAGTCCCTACCCAACAGTGGGCTCGCAAAGGATGCATATGGCTAAAGGAACGCTTGCCATCTATCTGATGGTGTATGCATAGTAATCTTGGGTGTACTGAACTCTAGAATTAATTCGAAACTCAACAATACCCCCAATCTTTCTTTTGAGGCAAGGGTCCTGAATTGGACAGAAAAGAATTATATCTTACTATAAAAATGGGCATCTGGCAGTTTTTGCCAAGGAAAGCATCAGAATATTCACCAAGTTAAAGACTTCCAGAACAAAACATCTGCAGTTGTTTTTCTCTGAGCATCACCTTTCAGCCCACTTGGGGACAGGGCACAGCTTCAGATGGTCTAGCTTCCCGGCCTGAGATGAAACATTGCAAGCTGGCCCACTCTTTACAGGCTCATGATTAACAATCAATCAATGGTATTTGAGTGCTTACTGTGTGCAAAGCACACTCAGTATTCGGTAGAATACCATTCAGAGTTGGAAGACACATTCTCTGCCCACAGAGCTTAGTCTAGAGGGAGAAGACGGACATTGAGATAAATTACAGAGAGGTGCCTAAGTGCCGTGGGGCCGAGAATGGGCTTCATATCAAGGGTCTAAAGGAAGAAGTTCCAAGTATGTAGCTGATGCTTACTTAAGTAAGGTTAAAGTGCTTACTGTGTGCCAGGCACTGTACGAAGGGCGGGGGTGAATACAAGCAAGTCGGGTTGGACACAGTTGCTATCCCACGTGGGGCTCATAGTCTCAATCCCCATTTTGCAGATGAGGTAACTGAGGCCCAGAGAAGTGACTTGCCCAAGGTCACACAGGAGACAAGCAGAGGAGCTGGGATTATGACTCCCAGGATGTGCTCTAACCCCTACACCATGTGGCTTCCCTGAGATAGGTGAAATCGAGGTAATGGGAGCAGGACGGTGTTGGAGGATCAAAGTGTGCAGGTTGGAGTGTGGCAGAAACCAGCAAGGCATGGAAGAAAGGAGAAAACCGATTAAGTGCTTCAAGGCTGATGGTAAAACGTTTCTGTTTGATGCGGAAGTTTGGGCAATCAGTAGAGGTTCTTGAGGAGGGGGAAGACATGGACTGAACTTTTTTTAGAAAAATGATCTGGAGAGAAAGACAGGGAGGTCAGCAAGGAGACTTATGTGGTAGTCAGGGAGGGATGATAATAATAATAATAATAATGGCATTTGTTAAGCACTTACTATGTGCGAAGCACTGTTCTAAGAGCTGGGGGGGATACAAGGTGATCAGGTTGTCCCACATGGGGCTCACAGTCTTAATCTCCATTTTACAGAAACTGAGGCTCAGAGAAGTGACTTGCCCAAGGTCACACAGCAGACTTGTGGCAGAGCAGGGGTAAGTACAATGCTTGCATCAGCATACTAGCAGTCTGGATAGAGAGGAAAGGGGGGGGGGGCGGTTAACATTGTTGTGAAGGTAGAACTAACAAGATTTGGTGACAATTCCTGAATATGTGGGCAAAATGAAAGATGAGCTGAGAATAATGCCAAGGCTACACATTTGTGAGACAGGGGAGGATAGTGTTATGTAGTGGTGGGAAAAATGGGGAAGACAGGATTTGGGTGGGAAGACGAGTTCTTTTTTAGACATTTATCTTTTATACAGCCTTGCCAAATGCCAAAAATCGATAAACCCATAAATTTCCCTAGTCCGGCAGCAAGAAGCATAGTGAAAAATAAAATCAACACTCTTACCACTGTCAGCCTCATACAATCTTTATTCATCCCAGAAGAGCAACAATTGCCAAAGATGTTCTACAGTACTCAGAAAAATAAACTGAAGATCATCCAAGCCAATTCTGATCTTACAGGAGTAACCATAAAACTTCAAGCCTTGTCAATAATTCATATTAAAAAGTTACATATACTTTTACAAAGTCATCTGAATAGTGATGTCTTACTTCTATACATTTACCCTAAAAATCCATGGGTAAATGTTTTCATAGACTTTAACTGGGGATACTTAATTTTATGATAGAACTCTAACATATATTTGTTTTCATATGAACGCTAATAAAATTTGCTTCATTTGAACACTCCAGCATTGATATACCCCATACAAAACCACAAGCAACAAGTCTCTTCAGCTACTAAGAGAATTACACTCGACACAATTTCTTTAAATCTGAGGAATTTCAAAAGAATGACACCCAAGCTAAAAGATATAGCAACTAAAAATGCATCCGTTGGACTAACAGTCCCACTACATAAACTTTAAAACTATAAAAGCAGTTTAGAGTAGATGAGTATGAGTTTCACTGAAACACACCTCTCAGAATTTTCCATAGATAATTCACCCAACATTGGCTCCCACACTACAAGTAATCAGAAGCTTTTTTGGCACTTTATACCTGACATTTAAGAAGCACTAGTTCAGTATCTGCAGAAATAAGGCCACCTACTTACATTTATTAAGCCCTTTGTTATGGGCCCTGCACTATATTGAGCACTGGGGTGGATAAACAAGTCAATCAGATTAAACAGTACCTGTCCCACGTGGGGTTCACAATCTAAGAGGTACGGAGAGCACATATTTTATTCTCATTTTACAGATAAGGAACTTGCCCTCAGAGAGATGAAGGAACTAGTCACAGAGCAGGCCAAGAGAAGAGCTGGGATTCTCCTCTTTCCCAAAATCAGGCTTTCTACCTCCTTCAAGAATACTACTTGATCCAGCTGCATCTGAGATGCTCCGCCATACCCCAAATTCCCACACCCCAAATTCCTCTTACACAATTTGGGAAAAAACTGAGGCTACCCTGGCTCTTAATGTCAAGAGAAAGTTCGTAAAGGGGACAGATAAGCTGGAAACCTACTGGGCCGTACTAGAACACAAATGTTTTAAGACTAGGGAGAAAATAACAATAATTTCAAGTTACTCTGGGGTGAACACTTTATTGAGCATTAACTCTGTCTATCTCAGCCTATGGGTGCCTATAAACTCTTTTAGCATAAAGAAATGAGCCAAAAGCTTTATCTATTTTGAGCATCAGATACACTAAAACCTGACTTTTTCAATACGTGCCTACTCAAAATTGAAAGTGATTTCATATGGAAATGTGTTCCAGTCCAAAAAAAAAAAGCATTATTCAACTCTACAAACCAAGTTATAGTCAGACTTGTATTCAACAATGAGAAAATCAACTCTAACCTCTAAAGTACACAGCAAAGCACCATGAAAAAAAAAAATCCAGCAACTCATCCTTTAAACTACACACCGCATATTACTTACTTTGATTACTTAAATATCATTTGTAGGACTATATGATGGGTTTGCTCAAGATTTTACTGCCAGTGATGACAAGAAAATACTGTCAATTTTTAAGTTTAGGGTCCCTCACCCCATCTCTGAAACAGGAGAGAGCCTGGGGCACAAAAAAACTGAGACTCTAGTCACAACACAAAAATACTATTCCATTCTTGGAACTTATTCTCTGTTTTTCCCGAGTTGATATAAGTAACCCATTTAGTATGGTGCACCTCGCGATGTGCTGCAATATTCCTACTACGGCACCCAAAATTGTGCTTAGATATGTATGTCATTTGTATCCCTATGATATTTAAGATCTGAACTCACCTATATAAATCTCATTTCAAATAAACCACCCTAAATGTACAATTTTTCTGAACTTTTAAAAGAAAGGGGCCCTCCATTTAAATCTGTTTAAGCATCAGCATTCTACTTGCCTTGTTAACACATTTGACCATAAGTACAACTAAACGTAATATTTTAAAAGGCATTACGGCCAAGCCCATACTTAGAAAACAAATAAAACTTAAAACCATTCCCTTCTTCGGCCCAGCCTTTTCGTTTAACTCACTGTCTTGGTTCCTCAGAAATGCTAAATTAATAGCGCCAAGGGCAAACAACTTCATTAACCAAACAGAAAGGCACTGGTCAATACAGACCCAGCCTTAACGTAGAAATTAACTTGGATGACTTACAGCAGTCCAAGTAACATGCAAACTTTAAAAGCTAAGGCAAGCGGCAAAACCTGTTAGAAGATAATGGCTTAGAAATAAAATGTTTCCGATCGATAAAAGCATAATGTGCAGGGTGGGAAGAAAATACACAACTAGAGAACTCTGAAAATAAATTCAAACTGTTGAAATCACCATGATTTATTTAGTCCCTTCTATTTCAATTAAGAAGGATATATTACCTAGATTCAACAAGCATTAAGTCTTTCAGCACATTTAATAGAAAACAGGATAAAGTTTGAATTCCTACCTATTAAAGCCTGAAAGAGATTGCTCTGGAAGATACTGATGACACGCTCTATTGAATTTCTGAGCTGCCTGTCCTCTGTTTGGCTCAGTTTGGACCGGTATTCCTCCAGTAGGTGCAAAGCTCGTTGTGTATCTAAGAAGGAAAAACAAAGCATGATTGAAATTATCTCAAACTTTTCACCTACTCTAGAGTATTGAATCTAAACGCCTAGGCATTCCCAAATTTTGATCCAATCATTCGGGTTAGCCTGAGGAACTTCTTTGCAAACTGGACTGAAATTTCTCCCTTGCAGTTCTCAAACTGGCTATTTAACTGCCATTCCCTAAAGTGTCTAAAACATTTATACGATTTCGACGAGGGGAGGGGAGGGGCGGGGAATGGGGCAAGATGTGAACCGAGTTGTTACACACTTGCACCACCTTGCAAAGTTGTAATGATACCTTATCAAGGAAGAGATTAACTTGAATTTCTCTTTCATAACCTACTGAGGCACAAAATTAAATGGCCTGATTCAACAATCATCTTGCTAGTCCAAAGCAAAACATACTCTCAACTACTTCTCCATGAGGAACCCGGCAAACTATCACACAGGTGTTCAGCAACACAAGATTTGGTGGAAATCATCTTTCACTTCTCCCAATAGCCAGAAAAATGCCGACACGGCTAAATGGCAAGGAGAGAAATGCTGTTTTGAACGGCCAATGTGAGTCTGGACGCCAGTTATTTCACTGGCCAAAATATTATTGTCTGATTCACCAAAGATTTCACTTTCAAGGTAATAAAAACATTATCAAATAACAGGAAAAAACCGAAAACTAACACAGTGATCCAATGTTGCACAATGAGTTGCACCGAGAAGCAGCGCGGCTTAGTAGAAAGAGCCCGGGTTTGGGAGTCAGAGGTCGTGGGTTCTAATCCCACTCCGCCACTTAATAATGGTAATAATAATAATGGCATTTGCTAAGCGCTTACTATGTGCAAAACACTGTTCTAAGCGCTGGGGAAGATACAAGGTGATCAGATTGCCCCACGTGGGGCTCACGGTCTTCATCCTCATTTTACAGATGAGGGAACAGAGGCCCAGAGAAGTGAAGTGACTTTCCCAAAGTCACACAGCTGACAATTGGCAGAGCCGGGATTTGAACCCATGATCTCTGACTCCAAAGCCCGGGCTCTTTCCGAGCCACGCTGCTTCTCATACTTCCCAAGCGCTTAGTCCAGTGCTCTGCACACGGTAAGTGCTCGATGATGATAATAATAATAATAGCATTTGTTAAGCGCTTACTATGTGTCAAGCACTGTTCTAGGCGCTGGGGTTGCTACAAGGTAATCAAGTTGTTCCGCGTGGGGCTCCCAGTCTTCATCCCCATTTTACTGATGAGGGAACTGAGGCCCAGAGAAGTGAAGTGACTTCCCCGAGGTCACACAGCAAGCATGTTTTGTTTTGTTGTCGGGCTCCCCCTTCTAGACCCGTTGTTGGGTAGAGACCGTCTCTATATGTTCCCAACTTGTACTTCCCAAGCGCTTAGTACAGTGCTCTGCACACAGTAAGCGCTCAATAAATACGACTGAATGAATGAATGAATGACCGTTTCTCTATGTTGCCGACTTGTACTTCTAGACTGTGAGCCCGCTGTTGGGTAGGGACCGTCTCCATATGGTCCCAACTTGTACTTCCCAAGCGCTTAGTCCAGTGCTCTGCACACAGTAAGCGCTCAATAAATACGACTGAATGAACTGTACTTCCCAAGCGCTTAGTCCAGTGCTCTGCACACAGTCAGCGCTCAATACGACTGAATGAATGAATGAATGACTGTCTATGTTGCCGACCTGTACTTCCCAAGCGCTTAGTCCAGTGCTCTGCACACAGTAAGTGCTCATTAAATATGATTGAATGAATGACCGTCTCTCTATGCTGCCGACTTGTACTTCCCAAGCGCTTAGTCCAGTGCTCTGCACACAGTCAGCGCTCAATAAGCCCACTGTTGGGTAGGGACCGTCTCCATATGTTGCCAATTTGTACTTCCCAAGCGCTTAGTACAGTGCTCTGCACACAGTAAGCGCTCAATAAATACGATTGAATGAATGAATACGACTGAATGAATGACCGTTTATGTTGCCGACTTGTACTTCCCAAGCCCTTAGTCCAGGGCTCTGCACACAGTCAGCGCTCAACAAGCCCACTGTTAGGTAGGGACCGTCTCTGTATGTTACCAATTTGTACTTCCCAAGCGCTTAGTACAGTGCTCTGCACACAGTAAGCGCTCAATAAATACGACTGAATGAATGAATAAAAACGACTGAATGAATGACCGTTTATGTTGCCGACTTGTACTTCCCAAGCGCTTAGTCCAGTGCTCTGCACACAGTCAGCGCTCAATAAATACGATTGAATGAATGAATGACCGTCTATGTTGCCGACTTGTACTTCCCAAGCGCTTAGTCCAGTGCTCTGCACAGTCAGCGCTCAATAAAAATGAATGAATGAATGGCCGTCTCTCTATGTTGCCGACTTGTACTTCCCAAGCGCTTAGTCCAGTGCTCTGCACACAGTCAGCGCTCAATAAAAATGAATGAATGACCGTCTATGTTGCCGATTTGTACTTCCCAAGCGCTTAGTCCAGGGCTCTGCACACAGTAAGCGCTCAATAAAAATGAATGAATGAATGACCGTCTATGTTGCCGACTTGTACTTCCCAAGCGCTTAGTCCAGTGCTCTGCACACAGTCGGCGCTCAATAAATACGACTGGATGAATGCAAAGTGGCGAAGTCGGGATTAGAACCCAAGACCTCTGACTCCCAAGCCCGGGCTTTTCCCACTAAGCCAGGCTGCTTCCCTGCTCAACACGACTGAATTAATGAGTGCCCACCCCAGCGCTCAGAACAGTGCTTGGCACGTACTAAGCGCTTAAATACCATTATTATTATCCCCCTTCTAGACTGTGAGTGTTGGGTAGGGACCGAACAGTGCTCTGCACATAGTAAGCGCTTAATAAATGCCATCACTATATGTTGCCAACTTGGACTTCCCAAGCGCTTAGTACACAGTAAGCGCTCAATAAAAACGATTGATTGATCGATTATTCGTTCTCACCTTGTTTCCTGACAGGCATCTTTGCCCAGGCCCAGACACCCCGCCTCTCCACACACGCATCCACAAAAAGGCGCCCCAAAAGTCCCAGCCAAAGTGTTAAAACAACTCCGGCGGAGGAAGTTCCTTTCCCTGGACTGCAGCTTCAAGTTGGATCTCCTTTTTTCCTCCCTTCTTTTTTTAAAAAAAAAAAACAAAAAACGGAACTTTAGACGCCGAAGTTGTTCAGACTTTAGAAAGTTGTTCAGACTTTCGACGCCAAAGTTGTTCAGCAAGTGACCGGAAACGGCGGCCCAGGTGAACCGGTCCTTTGGCAGGCTTTTCCCCCCCGCAGGTCTTCGGGATGAGGGGCGGGTTTTTCCCTGGAAGCCGGCGGGATTTAGCCGCTTCCCATCGGGGAGGGGATGGGCCCACAAGGCCGGGCCGATGGCTCCTCGTCGGGTCAGAGGTCAGAGGTCAGAGGTCAAGCACATCCCTTGGCAATGCCCTCCACAGCCCAAACTTCCTCCCTGCCTCGTCGTCCGCCTTCGGGGCCGCGTCCCCCCGTCAAGCCGAGGGGATTCGTGTGGGAAGAAGGCCACCTTCCCCTCAGTCCCGCCCGTCCTTGTCGTCCCGGTCCTGCGTGGGCCCGGCCTCCATTGGGCCCCCAAACTTTCCCCCCAAGATGGCGGCGCCGGCGGTGGCCGGCCGCGCGGTCACGTGACCGCCTTCCCCGCCCCTCAGCCAATGGCAAGTGAGGAGGCGGCCGGGGCCAAGAGGGCCGCCCACCTGACGGGACCGGCCGGGCCCGGGGAGGAGCCGCCTCAGGGCCGCCCCACAGGTGGTCGGGCCCTCGCGGCTCCTTCCCCCTTCAATCGATCAATCAATCAATCAATCAATCAATTGTATTTATTGAGCGCTTACTGTGTGCAGAGCACTGGACTAAGCGCTTGGGAAGTCCAAGTTGGCAACACATAGGGACGGTCCCTACCCAACAGTGGGCTCACAGGCTAAAAGGGGGAGACAGAGAACAAAACCAAACATACTGACAGAATAAAATAAATAGAATAGATCGATCAATCAATCAATCGGATTTATTGAGCGCTTACTGTGTGCAGAACGCTGGACTAAGCCCTTGGGAAGTCCAAGTTGGCAACACATAGAGACGGTCCCTACCCAACAGTGGGCTCACAGGCTAAAAGGGGGAGACAGAGAACAAAACCAAACATACTGACAGAATAAAATAAATAGAATAGATCGATCAATCAATCAATCGGATTTATTGAGCGCTTACTGTGTGCAGAGCTCTGGACTAAGCCCTTGGGAAGTCCAAGTTGGCAACACATAGAGACAGTCCCTACCCAACAGTGGGCTCACAGTCTAGAAGGGGGAGACAGACAACAAAACCAAACATACTAACAAAATAAAATAAATAGAATAGATCGATCAATCAATCAATCGGATTTATTGAGCGCTTACTGTGTGCAGAGCGCTGGACTAAGCGCTTGGGCAGTCCAAGTTGGCAACACATAGAGACGGTCCCTACCCAACAGTGGGCTCACAGTCTAGAAGGGGGAGACAGAGAACAAAACAAAACATATTAACAAAATAAAATAAAGAGAATAAATATGTACAAATAAAATAAATAAATAAATAGAATAATAAATATGTACAAACACATATACATAAGATGAGGAGGAGCAGGGGAATTTGAAAGGGAATTGTGCTCTAAGTGCAGACAGATAGACTCACAATCTAGAAGAGACAGAACAAAACGTATTAACAAAATAAAATCCAATCAATCAATTAATCAATCGTATTTATTGAGCGCTTACTGTGTGCAGAGCACTGGACTAAACGCTTGGGAAGTCCAAGTTGGCAACACATAGGGACAGTCCCTACCCAACAGTGGGCTCACAGGCTAGAAGGGGGAGACAGAGAACAAAACCAAACATACTAACAAAATAAAATAAATAGAATAGATCAATCAATCAACCAATCGTATTTATTGAGCGCTTACTGTGTGCACAGCACTGGACTAAGCCCTTGGGCAGTCCAAGTTGGCAACACATAGAGACAGTCCCTACCCAACAGTGGGCTCACAGTCTAGAAGGGGGAGACAGACAACAAAACCAAACATACTGACAGAATAAAATAAATAGAATAGATCAATCAATCAACCAATCGTATTTATTGAGCGCTTACTGTGTGCAGAGCGCTGGACTAAGCCCTTGGGAAGTCCTAGTTGGCAACACATAGAGACAGTCCCTACCCAACAGTGGGCTCACAGTCTAGAAGGGGGAGACAGACAACAAAACCAAACATACTAACAAAATAAAATAAATAGAATAGATCAATCAATCAATCGGATTTATTGAGCTCTTACTGTGTGCAGAGCACTGGACTAAGCCCTTGGGAAGTCCAAGTTGGCAACACATAGAGACAGTCCCTACCCAACAGTGGGCTCACAGTCTAGACGGGGGAGACAGACAACAAAACCAAACATACTGACAGAATAAAATAAATAGAATAGATCAATCAATCCATCAATCGTATTTATTGAGCGCTTACTGTGTGCAGAGCGCTGGACTAAACCCTTGGGAAGTCCAAGTTGGCAACATCTAGAGACAGTCCCTACCCAACAGTGGGCTCACAGTCTAGAAGGGGGAGACGGAGAACAAAACATATTAACAAAATAAAATAAAGAGAATAAATATGTACAAATAAAATAAATGAATGAATAGAGTAATAATTATGTACAAACATATATACATAAGATGTGGAGGAGCAGGGGAATTTGAAAGGGAATTGTGCTTTAAGTGCAGACAGACTCACAGTCTAGAAGAGACAGAGAACAAAACATATTAACAAAATAAAATCAATCAATCAATCAATCAATTAATCAATCGTATTTATTGAGCACTTACTGTGTGCAGAGTACTGGACTAAGTGCTTGGGAAGTCCAAGTTGGCAACATCTAGAGACGGTCCCTACCCAACAGTGGGCTCACAGTCTAAAAGGGGGAGACAAGGAACAAAACCAAACATACTAACAAAATAAAATAAATAGAATAGATCAATCAATCAATCAATCATATTTATTGAGCACTTACTGTGTGCAGAGCACTGGACTAAGCACTTGGGAAGTCCAAGTTGGCAACATCTAGAGATGGTCCCTACCCAACAGTGGGCTCACAGTCTAAAAGGGGGAGACAAGGAACAAAACCAAACATACTAACAAAATAAAATAAATAGAATAGATCAATCAATCAATCAATCGGATTTATTGAGCGCTTACTGTGTGCAGAGCACTGGACTAAGCCCTTGGGAAGTCCAAGTTGGCAACACATAGAGACAGTCCCTACCCAACAGTGGGCTCACAGTCTAGACGGGGGAGACAGACAACAAAACCAAACATACTGACAGAATAAAATAAATAGAATAGATCAATCAATCCATCAATCGTATTTATTGAGCGCTTACTGTGTGCAGAGCGCTGGACTAAACCCTTGGGAAGTCCAAGTTGGCAACATCTAGAGACAGTCCCTACCCAACAGTGGGCTCACAGTCTAAAAGGGGGAGACGGAGGACAAAACCAAACATACTAACAAAATAAAATAAATAGAATAGGTCAATCAATCAATCGGATTTATTGAGCGCTTACTGTGTGCAGAGCACTGGACTAAGTGCTTGGGAAGTCCAAGTTGGCAACATCTAGAGACGGTCCCTACCCAACAGTGGGCTTACAGGCTCAAAGGGGGAGACAGAGAACAAAACCAAACATACTAACAAAATAAAATAAATAGAATAGATATGTACAAGTAAAATAAATAGAGTAATAAATATGTACAGACATATATACAGGTGCTGTGGGGAGGGGAAGGAGGTAAGATGTGGGGGGATGGAGGGGGGAGGAGGGGGAGAGGAAGGAAGGGGCTCAGTCTGGGAAGGCCTCCTGGAGGAGGTGAGCTCTCAGTAGGGCCTTGAGCTCTCAGTAGGGCCTGGCTACCACTTGCCTTTTCCAGCTAGCCAGCCCGCCCCGGCCAGCGAGTTATTTTATTTTGTTAATATGGTCTGGTTTGTCTAGACTGTGAGCCCGCTGTTGGGTAGGGACCGTCTCTAGATGTTGCCAACTTGGACTTCCCAAGCGCTTAGTCCAGTGCCCTGCACACAGTAAGCGCTCAATAAATACGATTGACCGAATGAACTTGTACATATTTATTTTATTTTGTTAATATGTTCTGTTTTGTCTAGACTGTGAGCTCGCTGTTGGGTAGGGACCGTCTCTAGATGTTGCCAACTTGGACTTCCCAAGCGCTTAGTCCAGTGCTCTGCACACAGTAAGCGCTCAATAAATACGATTGAACGAATGAACTTGTACGTATTTATTTTATTTTGTTAATATGTTCTGTTTTGTCTAGACTGTGAGCCCGCTGTTGGGTAGGGACCGTCTCTAGATGTTGCCAACTTGGACTTCCCAAGCGCTTAGTCCAGTGCTCTGCACACAGTAAGCGCTCAATAAATACGATTGAATGAATGAACTTCTATGTATTTATTTTATTTTGTTAATATGTTTTTTAATAGCATTTATTAAGCACTTACTATGTGCAAAACACTGTTCTAAGCGCTGGGGAGGTTACAAGGTGATCAGGTTGTCCCACGTGGGGTTCACAGTCTTAATCCCCATTTTCCAGATGAGGTAACAGGCCCAGAGAAGTGAAGTGACTTGCCCAAAGTCACCCAGCTGACAAGTGGCGGAAGGGGATTTGAACCCACAACCTCTGACTCCAAAGCCCGGGCTCTTTCCACTGAGCCACGCTGTTTTGTCTAGACTGTGAGCCCACTGTTGGGTAAGAACCGTCTCTAAATATTGCCAACTTGTACTTCCCAAGCGCTTAGTACAGTGCTCTGCACACAGTAAGCGCTCAATAAATACAATTGAGTGAATGCATGAATGAATAATAATAATACCATACCATAATAATGGTATTTGTTAAGTGCTTACTATGTGCAAAGCACCGTTCTAAGCACTGGGGGGGATACAAGGTGATCAGGTTGTCCCATGGTGGGCTCAGCAAAATCTTCCCCCTCCTTCTCACACAAACCCCCTGTGAGCCCGTTGTTGGGGAGGGACCGTCTCTAGATGTTGCCAACTTATAATAATAATAATGATGGTATTTGTTAAGTGGTTGTTATGTACAAAGCACCGTTCTAAGCGATGGGGGGATACAAGGTGATCAGGTTGTCTTAATCCCCATTTTACAGATGAGGGAACTGAGGCCCAGAGAAGTTAAGTGACCTGCCCAAAGTCACACAGCTGACAATTGGCGGAGCAGGGATTCGAACCTCTGACCTCTGACTCCAAAGCCCGGGCTCTTTCCACTCAGCCACGCTGCTTCTCCTACTTGTACTTCCCAAGCACTTTACACAGTGCTCTGCACACAGTAAGCGCTCAATAAATACGATTGAATGAATGAATGAATGAATGAAATCAATTTCTCTTTTGCTCTTTCTATCTTTCTGTCTGCCTCAACCTCTCTCTGTCTCTCAATCTCTTTCTGTCTCTTTTATCTCTCTCAATCTACTTCTCTGTCAGTCTCTTTCTGTCTCTCATCTTTCTGTCTGCCTCCATCTCTCTGTCTCTCAACCTTTCTCTTTGTGTCTCAGTGTCTCCGTCTGTCTCTCAATCTCAGTCTATTTCTCTCTTGTGCATTTCTCTCAATCTCAATCTCTCTCTGTCTCTCAATCTTTCTGTCTCTCTCTCAATCTCTGTCTCAACCTCTTTCTGTCTCCCGTATCTTTCTCTCAATCTCTTACTCTGTCTCAATCGCTTTCTGTCTCTCGTGTCTCTCAACATCTCTCTGTGTCTCTCAATCTCTTTCTGTCTCATGTTTCTCTCAATCTCTCTCTGGTTCTCGTGTCTTTCAAGCTCTTTCTCTGTCTCTCAGTCTCTTTCTGTCTCTCGTATCTTTCTGTCTCTCGTGTCTCTTTCTCTCAATCTCTTACTGTCTTTCCTGTCCCTTTCTCTCAATCTTTCTGTCTCTCTCAGTCTCTCTCTGACACTCAATCTCTCTCTGTGTCAATATTTTTCAGCCTCTCATATCTCTCTCAATCTCTTTCTGTCTCAATCTCTTTCTGTCTCTCGTGTCTCTTTCACTCTTTTTCTGTCTGTCTCAATCTCTTTCTGTCTCTTGTGTCTCAATTTCTTTCTGTCTGTCTCAATCTCTCTGACACTCAGTCTCTTTCTGTCTCTCGTGTCTTTCTCTCAATCTCTTTTCGTCTGTCTCTCAATCTCTCTCAATCTCTGTCTGTCTCTCAATCTCTCAATCTTTCTGTATCTCAATCTCTTTCAATCTCCGTCTCTCAATCTCTTTCTGTCTCTCATGTCTCTTTCAGTCTCTTTCTGCCTCTCAATCTCTCTCTGTCTCTCATTCCCTCAACCTCTCTTTGTCACTCTATCTCTCAATTTCTCTTTTCTCTCTCTTTATCTCTGTCTCTTTATCTCTCATTCTCTTTCTCTGTCTCTCAATCTCTCTTTCTCTGTGTCTCTTTCCCTTTATCTCTCAATCTCTTTTCTTTATCTCCCTTTCTCTGTCTCATTCTCTCTGCCTCAACATCTCTTTCTCTTTGTCTCTCTTTCTCTGTATCTCAATCTCTGTCTCTCATTCTCTCTATCTTTCAATCTCTCTCAATCTCTTTCTCTATCTCTGTCTCTCTGTGTCTTTCTGTTTCTCTCTCAATCTCTCATTCAGTTGCATTTATTGAGCACTTAATGTGTGTAGAGCACTGTACTAAGCGCTTAGGAGAATGCAATATAACAATAAACAGATTCCCTGCCCACAACGGAGCTTCCAGTCTAGAGGAGGAGCTTAAAGTCTCTTCCCCCCCCATAAGGGGAAGAGTTTGGGGCAGCTCTGTTTTAGCTTTTGGAGAGAGAGGGACCCTGGTAGGACTTTATGATGAGTTTGTTCCTCTCCTGGTCCCCATTTAGTCATCCTCTACTATCCCGTCCCCACTTGTAAGGTCCTATTCTGCTTTAAGGGGGCTCACCTGTAGCCTGTTCCCTCTCTATTGAAGGCTTTGTCTCTGTCTCTCATGCTGGTGTGGTGTTAATAGTTCTGACTATGGAAAACTTTTCTGTTATTAACTGTTATTATTCTTTTTAATTGTTCCAGAGTATTTTGAAGGATTTCCTCTTCTAAAACTTTCTTTTAAAATGAAGCTGTTCATAAATGTTTGGGTTGGCATGAAGATTTGTCTCACAGCCTGTAGCTGTAGCCAAGTGTTTACCAACTCTGCATTACACACTCAAGTGCTTAGTACAATTGTCTGTCTACAGTAAATGCTCAACAAATAACATTGATAACTATGTACAGTACTTTGTCAGAAGCTTTTATTTTTTTTGTCATGCCTTCGTATGATCTCAGGTACTTTTAAATAATACAAATACAAGTAATATTGGCCATGGACCACAATAACTGTGGTATGTGGTATTTGTTAAGTGCTTCTTGTGTGCCAAGCACTTGGAGTTCACAGTATAAGGGGGATGGAGAGCAGGTTCTTATCCTCCTTTTACAGATGAGAAAACTGAGGCTCACAAAAGTTAAATGACTTGCCCAAAGTCACACAGCAGACAAGTGGGCAGTCTTGTGCCCTCTATCCATCAGACCACACCACTTCTCCTGCCATCTGCATTTGCTGCCATGTAACTAAAAGAAGTAAGGAAAAAACAACACATTTAAAACGCTTTGAGTCCAAAACAGTTCAATGAATTCGGGAAGAGGACCGGATGGATATTAACAAAAATAAGAGTATACACAGAGGAAGCCTACTTGAAAAAGGTAATTGTTTGCTGCTATGCTCTGTGAAGAGTACACCCTGATCAGAGAAACAGTGGCATCAGCAATGGCAGAAGAAAAGAGAAGCCCAGCCTAGCGCCGATGCCTCAGTTATTGCCAACTCTTGCGTAGAATTCACAACTTCACTGGCTCCTATAGTAGCAGAACCCACATTATGCAATTGTTTCTCTTACCATCTCCTGATACTCCATGCCAAGGAAATCACAGAAAGGGTATCCATTTGTAAGTGCCGCCGAGTTAATCAACCAGTCGTATTTACCGAGTGCTTACTGTGTGCACAACACCATACTCTGTCTCCCCCTTCTAGACTGTGAGCCCACTGTTGGGTAGGGACTGTCTCTATATATTGCCAACTTGTACTTCCCAAGCGCTTAGTACAGTGCTCTGCATACAGTAAGAGCTCAATAAATACGATTGATTGATTGATTGGGAAGCACTTAGAAGCAGCAGCAGAGAAGCAGCGTAGCTCAGTGGAAAGAGCCCGGGCTTTGGAGTCAGAGGTCATGGGTTCAAATCCCTGCTCTGTCACTTGTCAGCTGTGTGACTTTGGGCAAGTCACTTCACTTCTCTGGGCCTCAGTTCCCTCATCTGTAAAATGGGGATGAAGACTGTGAGCCCCCCGTGGGACAACCTGATCACCTTGTAACCTCCCCAGTGCTTAGGTGCTTTGTACATAGTAAGTGCTTAATAAATGCCATCATTATTATTATTGTTATTATTGGGAGGTTACAATATAATAGAGTGGAAGGCATGTTTCCTGCCCACAACAAGCTTATGGTCTAAAGGGGGAGACAGATGTTAATATAGTGTTAATAATGTTAATATAAATAAATACATTACTGATATTTACATAAGTGTTGTGGGCTCTGAAGGGAGGGAGGGATGAATAAAGAGTGCAGAGGTGCAAGGGTAATGCCGAAGGGAGAGGGAGAAGAAGAAATGAGGACCTAGTTGGGAAACAGAGAAGCAGCGTGGCTCAGTGGAAAGATCCCGGGCTTTGGAGTCAGAGGTCATGGGTTCAAATCCCTGCCCTGCCAATTGTCAGCTGTGTGACTTTGGGCAAGTCACTTAACTTCTCTGGGCCTCAGTTCCCTCATCTGTAAAATGGGGATGAAGACTGTGAGACCCCCCCGTGGGACAACCTGATCACCTTGTAACCTCCCCAGCACTTAGGTGCTTTGCACACAGTAAGTGCTTAATAAATGTCATCATTATTATTATTATTATTGGGAGGTTACAGTATAATAGAGTGGAAGGCACGTTTCCTGCCCACAACAAGCTTACGGTCTAAAGGGGGAGACAGATGTTAATATAAATAAATACATTACTGATATTTACGTAAGTGCTGTGGGCCCTGAAGGGAGGGAGGGATGAATAAAGAGTGCAGATGTGCAAGGGTAATGCCGAAGGGAGTGGGAGAAGAAGAAATGAGGACCTAGTTGGGAAACAGGTCTCGGAGAAGATGAGCCTTCAGTAAGGCTTTGAAGGTGGGAAGAGTTTTCAACCATGGGATATGAGTTGTGTGCATGTGTGTGGCTAAGTGAGTGTGACACGCTCTCTGTCAATCTCTCTTGCTCTCCTTTGGTCTCCTAAAGAGGAAGAATTCCTCTCTTGCTCACAGATTGGGAGCAGAAAAACACGCTCCCCCAAAACATATACGCACACCTACACTCACTCATTTATCCTTTGTGCTTGCAAACTCCCAGTTTCCAACATGCACACCGACACTCACTCATTTATCCTTTGTGCTTGCAAATTCCCAGTTTCCAATACATTTATCACACATGCACAGGCCCATGATTGAAGTTACGCACACCTTAACCCAGCTATCTTGAGTGGGACACGGGAGGGAAATCAATCAATCATATTTATTGAGTGCTTACCGTGTGCAGAGCACTGTACTAAGTGCTTGGGAAGTACAAGTTGGCAACATATAGAGACAGTCCCTACCCAACAGTGGGCTCACAGTCTAAAAGGGGAAGACAGAGAACAAAACCAAACATACTAACAAAATAAAATAGAATAGATATGTACAAGTAAAATAGAGTAATAAATATGTACAAACATATATACAGGTGCTGTGGGGAAGGGAAGGAGGTAAGATGGGGGGATGGGGGACGAGGGGGATAGGAAAAGGAAAAGGAGTGACGGCAGCATTCTGAAACAGCTGAGATGGGGAAACCAAAAGCTAAGAGAGCAGAGGAAATGTTTTGAGAAAACAAGAACACAACAGCGGGGAGTCTTTTTGGGTTCACAGTGAGGCCAGGATTGTGGGTCCTGCATGGGCCTTTTCAGCCACACAAACACATTCCCGAGGTGGGAGAAATTTAAGTCCTGGAGGAGAAACCATCCCAGATCTGACCGACCTTAGCCCCCCGAAGCAGCCTGGTTTATCTTCTGTTCTTCAATGCTATGAAGAGCTGGGGATTTCAGGATCCTCCCAAGAAATCCATTACAGCATTTCATAACCCTCACAGCCATCAGCTCCTTTATATCTAATTTAAATCCAGCCTGCCACAATTTAAGCCCATTTCCTGTTGTGCGCATCTGCTTCTAATTATCCCTCATATAGATGAAGGGGGTAATTAAGCCACCCTTCTTCCCTATCTTCCCCAGGCTAAATAATCGCAACCCCTTTATAATTTCCTCCTAGATTTCATTTTCCGTGCCTGTAATATTGTCATTGCCCCTGTTGGAGCCTTTCCAAATTCACCGCAGCATTCTAATAACGGCTTGGGCAATGCAGAGGGTTCTCAATGACATATGTATATAAATTAATGGCACACACATTTATATACAGTGCCTATTAGTTTATCTAGCATCTTCACTGTTTCTGTGACCCATCCCATGACTGACCAACCAGGGTGGGAGGAAACGTGTGTGGTGTGTAATATGTGTAAGAAAGGCAAAGATCGCAGGCCTTCCCTGTGGCCTAGAGTACCCCCTATGATAATCATTCATTCATTCATATTTATTGAGCGTTTACTGTGTGCAGAACACTGTACTAAGCGCTTGGGATGTCCAAGTCGGCAGCATATAGAGACGGTCCCTACCCAACAACGGGCTCACAGTCTAGAAGGGGGAGACAGGCAGCAAAACGAAACATGTGGACAGATGTCAAAATTGTCAGAACAAATAGAATTAAAGCTCTATGCACATCATTAACAAAATAAATAGAATAGTAAATATGTACAAGGAGAATAAATAGAGCAATAAATCTGTACAAATATATTCACTAATTCATTCAATCGTATTTGTTGAGTGCTTACTGTGTGCAGAACACTGTACTAAGCGCTTGGGATGTCCAAGTCGGCAACATATAGAGACGGTCCCTACCCAACAACGGGCTCACAGTCTAGAAGGGGGAGACAGACAGCAAAACAAAACATGTAGACAGGTGTCAAAATCGTCAGAACAAGTAGAATTAAAGCTCTATGCACATCATTAACAAAATCAATAGAATAGTAAATATGTACAAGGAGAATCAATAGAGTAATAAATCTGTACAAATATATATACAAGTGCTGTGGGGAGGGAAAGGAGGTAGGGTGGGGGAGATGGGGAGGAGGAAAGGAAAAAGGGGGCTCAGTGTGGGAAGACCTCCTGGAGGAAGTGAGCTCTCAGTAGGGCTTTGAAGGGAGGAAGAGAGCTAGCATGGTGGATGTGTGGAGGGAGGGAATTCCAGGCCAGAGGAAGGACGTGGGCCAGGGGCTTCATTCAATCAATCGTATTTATTGAGCACTTACTGTGTGCAGAGCACTGTACTAAGCACTTAATAATACTAATAATACTAAGTGCTTTATAAAAATAATGATGATGATGATGATGGAATTTGTTAAGTGCTTAGTATGCGCCAAACACAGTTCTAAGCGCTGGGGTAGATACAAGGTAACCAGGTTGTCCCAAGTGGGGCTGAAAGTCTTAATCCCCATTTTCCAGATGAGGTAACTGAGACACAGAGAAGTCAAGTGACTTGCCCAAAGTCACACAGCTGGTCAGTGATGGGGTCAGAATTAGAACCCACTCCCTCAGACTCCCAAGGCCGGGCTCTTTCCATTATGCCAGGCTGCTTCTCCCTCATGCCCTGATTCTGGCCTGGGACACCCTCCCTCTTCACATGTGAGCCCATTGTTGGGTAGGGACCGTCTCGATATGTTGCCGACTTGTACTTCCCAAGAGCTTAGTACAGTGCTCTGCACACAGTAAGCGCTCAATAAATATGAATGAATGAATATCCAACAAACAATCACTCTCCCCACCTTCAAAGCCTTATTCATTCAACCATATTTACTGAGCGCTTACCGCGTGCAAAGCACTGTATTAAGTGCTTATCAAAGGCACATTGCCTCCAAAAGGCCTTCCCTGACTAAGCCCTCATTTCCTTTTCTCCCACTTTCTGTGTTATCCTTGCATTTGGATTTACACCCTTTATTCACCCTTCCTTCAGCTTGATATATATATAGAGAGAGAGAGAAGCAGCGTGGCTCAGTGGGAGGAGCCCGGGCTTGGGAGCCAGAGGTCAATCAATCAATCAGTCAATCAATCGTATTTAATCAATCAATCAATCTGTGTGCAGAGCACTGTACTAAGCGCTTGGGAAGTACAAGTCGGCAACACATAGAGACAGTCCCTACCCAACAGTGGGCTCACAGTCTAGAAGGGGGAGACAGAGAACAAAACCAAGCATACTAACAAAATAAAATAAATAGAATAGATATGTACATGTAAGATAAATAAATAAATAAATAGGGTAATAAATATGTACAAACATATATACAGGTCATGGGTTCGAATGCCGGCTCCGCCACTCGTCAGCTGTGTGACCTTGGGCAAGTCACTTAACTTCTCTGAGCCTCAGTTCCCTCATTTGTAAAATGGGGATTAAGACTGTGAGCCCCATGTGGCACAACCTGATCACCTTGTCTCCCCCACAGCGCTTAGAACAGTGCTTCGCACATAGTAAGCGCTTAACAAATGCCATTATTATTATTATTATTATATATATATACACACACATATATATACGCTATCAAGCTGAAGGAAGGGTGAATATATATATACACACATATATATGTGTGTGTGTGTGCGTATATATATATATATTCACCCTTCCTTCAGCTTGATAGCATATATATGTAATTAAAAATAAATAAATAAATAAATAAATACAGTAATTTATTTATTTCTAATAATATCAGTCTCTCCCGCTAAACTGTAAGCTTGCTGTGGCCAGGGAATATGTCTACCACTTTGTTAGACTGTACTCTCCCAAGCGCTCAGCACCGTACTCTGCATACAGTAAGCACTCGGTAAATGGCCTAACGGATAAAACATGGGCTTGGGAGTCGGAAGGACCTGGATTCTAGTCCCACCTCCCCCACTTTTCTGCTGTGTGACCTTGGGCAAGTCACTTTCATTCATTCAATTGTATTTATTGAGCACTTACTGTGCGCAGGGCACTGTACTAAATGCTTGGGAAGTACAAGTTGGCAACATATAGTGACAGTACCTACCCAACAGCGGGCTCACGGTCTAGAAGGGGGAGACAGACAACAAAACATATTAATTTCTCTGTGCCTCAGTTACCTCCCCTGTAAAATAGGGATTAAGACTGTGAGCCCCACGTGGGACAACCCGATGACTCTGTATCTGCCCTAGCGCTTAGAACGGTACTTGCCATGTAGTAAGCACTTAACAAATACCGTCATTTTTATTATTATTATTATATCTACTTCAGAGCTTAGAACGGTGACTGGCACATAGTAAGTGCTTAACAAATACCATTAAAAATGAATAAATAAATAGATAGATAAATAAGTGCTTAACAAATACCATTAAAATGAATAAATAAATCAATAGATGGATAAATAAATAAGTGCTTAACAAATACCATTAAAATGAATAAATAAATAGATAGATAGATAAGTGCTTAACAAATACCATTAAAATGAATAAATAAATAGATAGATAAGTGCTTAACAAATACCATTAAAATGAATAAATAAATAGATAGATAGATAAGTGCTTAACAAATACCATTAAAATGAATAAATAAATCAATAGATAGATAGATAAAGAAATAAGTGCTTAACAAATACCATTAAAATGAATAAATAAATAGATAGATTAGATCGATAGATAGATAAATAAGTGCTTAGCAAATACCATTAAAAATGAATAAATAAATAAATAGATAGATAGATAAATAAATAAATAAATATGATTGATTGATTGATTCCTTGGGTTGGTACGGGGCACACCTTCAGAGAGAGTGCCACTCTAACTTGTTATGGGCAAGGAATGTGTCTGTTTATTGTTGTATCATACTCTCTCAAGGGCTTAGTACAGTGCTCTGCACTCAGTAAGTGCTCAATAAATACAACTGACTGACTGACAGCCAGTTGCACCTCTCCTGTAGCCTCCTCTCGTTCTAGGATGAAGAGATCTCTGGTGGAGGGGAGGCAGGAGGTAGAGGAACAGGGGCTTTGGAGTCAGAGATCATGGGTTCAAATCCTGGCCCTGTCAGCTGTGTGCCTTTGGGCAAGTCACTTCGCTTCTCTGTGCCTCAGTTACCTCTTCTGTAAAATGGGGATTAAAACTGTTAGCCCCCCCACCATGGAACAATCTGATCACCTTGTAACCTCCCCAGCGCTTAGAACAGTGCTTTGCACATAGTAAGTGCTTAACAAATACCATCATCATCATCACCATCAGGGGAGACACGGGAGAGAAATCATCAGGGTGCTCTGCTAGAGCCGAGGCTCATTGTAAATAATGACAATGAGAGCGGGGATTCATTCTCATATTTATTGAGTGCTTACTGTGTGCTAACTGTACTAAGCGACTGACAATAATGATGGTATTTGTTAAGCAGTTACTATGTTCCAAGCACTCTTCTAGGGAAGATACAATAATAATAATAATGATGGTATTTGTTAAGCGCTTACTATGTGTAAAGCACTGTTCTAAGTGCTGGGGAGGTTACAAGGTGATCACGTTGTCCCACGGGGGGCGTCACAGTTTCAATCCCCATTTTACAGATGAGGTAACTGAGGCACAGAGAAGTGAAGTCACTTGCCCAAAGTCAAACAACTGACAGTTGGCAGAGCCGGGATTTGAACCCACGACCTCTGACTCCAAAGCCTGTGCTCTTTCCACTGAGCTGCGCTGCTTCTCAAGGTAATCAGGTTGTCCCAGGTGGCGCTTGCAGTCTTACCCCCCTATTTTACAGATGAAGCAACTGAGGCACAGAGTTGTCCAAAGCCACCCAGCTGACAAGAGGTGGAGTCAGGATTAGAACCCACAACCTCTGACTCCCAAGCCCGGGCTCTTTCCACTAAACCACGGTCTTGCTCTCAAGTAAGACAGCAAATAAGTCTGTGTGGATGGAAGGGCTCAGATAAACACGCTCTTTCAACATCAATTAATCAGTCTTGAAAATTTTGAGGGACACCAAGAAGAAAAAGTGCTCCACTAGGGAATTTTGATCAAGGTATCAAGGGTCCCACAACTAAGGCACGTGTTTCATTAGATCAGAAACAAAAGGTTTCAGATACACTAAGAGGACAAGTAGAGATAAAGCCTCCAATCAATCAGTCAATAAATTATATTTATTGAGCGCTTGCTGTGTGCAGAGCACTGTACTAAGCACTTGGGAAGTACAAGTTGGCAACATATAGAGACGGTCCCTACCCAACAGTGGGCTCACAGTCTAGAAGGGGGAGACAGACAACAAAACAAAACATATTAACAAAATAAATTAAATAGAATATGTACAAGTAAAATAAATAAATAAATAGAGTAATAAATACGTAAAAACATATATCAGGTGCTGTGGGGAAGGGAAGGAGGTAAAGCGGGATTAGCTTTACCTAAGTCCTTGGGAGAGAACCAAAGAATTAGTAAGCATAATCCCGGCCCTCAAAGAGTTTTCCATCTAGCTGGAGAGATGGACACTAAAATGAATGACAGGAGGAAAAAGAAAAAGGGAATATGCAAATATGAATTAGTACTTACATCATAGGGTGTGTAGGATGTGTACTTAAAGCGCTGTAGTGACAGAGAAGGGCTGACCAGGCGGAAGGGGAGATGTAGCGTGTATAGGAGCATAATTTTTCGAATGGAGAGTGGGGCCTTCTGGGAGAGATGTGTCCATGGAGTCGCTATGGGTAGGAGTCAATGCGGTGGCATAATAATAATAATAATAATGATGGCATTTGTTAAGCACTTACTGTGTGCAAAGCACTGTTCTAAGCACTGGGGGGATACAAGGTAATCAGGTTGTCCCACACGGGGCTCACAGTCTTCATTCCCATTTTACAGATGAGGTCACTGAGGATCAGAGAATAATATGATAATGATGGTATTTGTTAAGCATTTACTATGTGCAAAACACTGTTCTAAGCACTGGGGAGGTTACAAGGTGATGAGGTTGACCCACGGGGGGCTCACAGTTTTAATCGCCATTTTACAGATGAGGGAACTGAGGCCCAGAGAAGTGACGTGACTTGCCCAAAGTCACACAGCTGACAGTTGGCGGAACCGGGATTTGAACCCACGACCTCTGACTCCAAAGCCCGGGCTCTTTCCACTGAGCCACGCTCCATAAACCCCATTGACTCAAGCTTTGCAAAATCCCTAAAATCTGCCCTGTCCTACCCCTTCCATTTCCATCATCTACCAAAATGAACCAAGCACTTAGCTTATCCTTACGGTAGGCAAATGTTTAGAAATTTCTGTTTGCATTCATTCATTCATTCATTCAATCGTATTTATTGAGCGCTTACTCTGTGCAGAGCACTGTACTGAGCGCTTGGGAAGTACAAGTTGGCAGTGGAGAGGCCATTGGTAATCAGCTGAGGTTTTTGAAGAGGCAGGAGACGAGTATGAAGTCTGAACTAGAGTTCAGTTTAGTTATTGGGTTCACTTTTTTCATTCGAACTTGAGGACAGATTTAATAGAGAGAGGATCCTTTGAAATGTACAACCTTTAAAATTGGGCTCTGCCTCATTGCTTGGGTGAATAACTCCTGGCTTCCAGTTTCCTTCTCTTTGTAAGCGCTTAGTACAGTGCTCTGCACACAGTAAGTGCTCAATAAATAAGATTGAATGAATGATTACTTCACCTTTTAACCGTACAGTGACTTCTTTTAAGAGAAAATACTGGCACTGAACGTTAACAGAAAAGGTCAATCCATTCATTCATTCAATCGTATTTATTGAGCGCTTACTGTGTGCAGAGCACTATACTAAGCGCTTGGCACTGTACTAATCCAGGTAAATTATATACAATCAATCAATCAATCTATTGTATTTATTGAGCGCTTACTGTGTGCAGAGCACTGTCCTAAGCGCTTGGGAAGTACAAGTTGGCAATACATAGAGACAGTCCCTACCCAACAGTGGGCTCACAGTCTAAAAGGGGGAGACAGAAAACAAAGCCAAACATACTAACAAAATAAAATAAATAGAATAGATATGTACAGGTAAAATAAATAGAGTAATAAATATGTACAAACACATATACATATATACAGGTGCTGTGGGGAAGGGAAGGAGGTAAGATAGGGGGTTGGAGAGGGGGACGAGGGGGAGAGGAAGGAAGGGGCTCAGTCTGGGAAGGCCTCAGATTTGCATTCAAGAAGAAAAAATGATTTATAGCTGGGAAATCATATATTTTCTCAAACATGTCTTAGCATGTTATTTTGAAGAAAATACATTCTACTGGGCCTCATTTTACTGGATGAATATAGGTTGAAAGCTCAAAATATCTTGGTGGGTCTGCTGGTTTCCAGCAGCTTTTCACTTCTTGCCGTCTTTGGCAAAACTGGAAAAGAGGTAGAGTGAATTTAGTAAAGGAACTAGAAAAGAAGGAAGTTGGGATAGTCACCTTTAACAAGTATGGGTGCCTGTTTCTCTTTCAATATTGTGTTTTTCACACTTTGGTTATTGCAATAGGTTAAAAAAAAATAAGACCTATCTGAGGTTTCTCAGTCAAGCCAATACATTTCGCTTCTCTAATGCTAACCTTCTCATTGTACCTCAGTATCGCATCTATCTCACCACTTACCTCTCGCCTCTGGCCTGAATCAATCAATCAATCAATCAATCGTATTTATTGAGCGCTTACTATGTGCAGAGCACTGTACTAAGCGCTTGGGAAGTACAAATTGGCATCACATAGAGACAGTCCCTACCCAACAGTGGGCTCACAGTCTAAAAGGGGGAGACAGAGAACAGAACCAAACATACCAACAAAATAAAATAAGTAGGATATTCCCTCCCTTCTCATATCCAACAGACAATTACTCTCCCCTTCTTCAAAGGCACATCAAAGTCACATCTCCTCCAAGAGTTCCTTGGAAAGCCCTTCTTTCCTCTTCTCCCACTCCCTTCTGGCTCACCCAGACTTGCTCCCTGTATTCATTCCCACTCAGAGCCTCACAGCACATAACTGTAATTGATTTATATTGATTTAATAATAATAATAATAATGGCATTTGTTAAGTGCTTACTAAGTGCAAAGCACTGCTGTAAGCGCTGGGGAGGATACAAGGTGATCAGGTGGGGCTCACAGTCTTAATCCCCATTTTCCAGATGAGGGGAACTGAGGCCCAGAGAAGTTAAGTGACTTGCCCAAAGTCACACAGCTGACAAGCAGCAGAGCCGGGATTTGAACTCATGGCCTCTGACTCCCAAGCCTGGGCTCTTTCCAGTGATTCCAGTGATTTCCAGTGATTTATTTATATTAATATCTGTCTCCCCCTCTGGACTGTCGTTGTGGGCGGGGAATATGTCTCTTTATTGTTATAATGTAGTCTCCCAAGCCCTTAGTACAGTGATCTGCACTCTGTAAGCGCTCAGTAAATACAATTTACTGACTGTCTGCCTGATGCTGATAATAATAATAATAATAATAATAATAATATAATGTTAGTATTTGTTAAGCACTTACGATGTGCCAGACACTATTCTAAGCACTGGGTTAGACACGAGGTAATCAGGTTATCCCACGTGGGGCTCCCAGTCTTCATCCCCATTTTACAGATGAAGTAATTGAGGCAAAGAGAAGTTAAGTTACTTGCCCAAGGTCACACAGCTGACAAGTGGCTGAGCCAGGATTAGAACCCATGACCTCTGACTTCCAAGCCTGTGCTCTTTCCACTAAGCCATGCTGCTTCTCAAATTCTCATAATTCTCTGATAATTACGACCACCAGCCCTTTCGATTGATAATTGATACTAATAATAATAATAATGATGGCATTTATTAAGCGCTTACTATGTGCAAAGCACTGTTCTAAGCTCTGGGGAGGTTACAAGGTGATTAGGTTATCCAACGGGGGCTCACAGTCATAATCCCCATTTTACAGATGAGGTAACTGAGGCACAGAGAGGTTAAGTGACTTTGCCCAAAGTCACACAGCTGACAACAGGAGAAACTGGGATTTGAACCCCTGACCTCTGACTCCAAAGCCCGTGCTCTTTCCACTGAGCCACGCTGCTTCTCATATTTGCTCTCATACTAGAAACAGGCACTCTGCCCAAAGTAAATTGAAGTAAAAAGTTGCATTTTAGCTCGACTTAGTGTCAGACATAGTTTGTTTCCTCATGGACACTGTCTTCTCGTGTTCTCTTCTTATCTTTCTGGACTCTCATTCTTATTCTCTTTCATGGGCGCCTTCTAATAATTATGGTATTTATTAAGTGCTTACTATGCGCCAGACACTTTACTAAGCGCTGGGGTGGTTACAAGATAATTGGGTTGGACACAGTCCCTGTCCCAGGTGGGGCTCAGTCTCAATCTCCATTTTACTGATGAGGGAACTGAGGTAAATAATAATAATAATAATAATAATAATAATGGCATTTGTTAAGCGCTTACTATGTGCAAAGCACTGAAGAAAAGTTAAGTGACTTGCCCAAGGTGACAGAGTAGACAAGTGACAGAGCTGATATTAGAACCCATGACCTCCTCCGCCTCCTCCTCCCCACCCCACCGCCCTACCTCCTTCCCCTCCCCACAGCACTTGTTTATATTTGTAAAGATGTTTTACTCTATTTTACTTGTACACATTTACTGTTCTATTTATTTTATTAATGATGTGCATATAGCTATAATTCTATTTGTTCTGACGATTTTGACACCTGTCTACATGTTCTGTTTTGTTGTCTGTCTCCCCCTTCTAGACCGTGAGTCCGTTGTTGGGTAGGGACCGTCTCTATATGTTGCCGGCTTGTACTTCCCAAGCGCTTAGTACAGTGCTCTGCACACAGTAAGCGCTCAATAAATGCGATTGAATGAATGAATGAATGAATGAATGATTTTAATATTGTGTTCTTCCCCCTTTGGCTATTGCAATAGATGAAAAAAAAGGACCCACCTAAAGCCTCTCAACGCTGATGATTACGACCACCAGCCCTTCAGACTGATAATTCATACTGGCCTCAGGCCATGTACATACTAGGAACAGGTATTCTGCCCAAAGAAAACTGAAGTAAAAAGTTGTATTTTAGCTTGACTTTTCAGGGCCCAACTTAGCCACGAAGCGTTTGGGCTATTTAGATGCAGCTATCATCAGGGAGGTATCACCCGCTTGTCCCAAGCTCTTGGCCTGCCCCAGAAACCCCGGGTAAACTCTGACTTTTCCATTCTTCATCCCTATCCCCAGATCCACTCATGCTTGGTGGCCTCAGGGAGGTCCCCATGATCCAGAAAAGCCAGCAGTGAACTCAGGAAGGAGGGCAGAGCTCCTGGCTCCCCCAAACAGATACCTCGGCTCGCTCCATGGACTTTTTTCCGTGAGCTCAACCTAAAATTCCCTTGGTGAATTGTGACAAAACATACCAGTTGCCAATTTTTGTTTTACGAATTGTACTTTCCAAGCACTTAGTACAGTGCTCTGCACATAGTAAGCCCCCGATAAATACGACCGATAAATGAATGAATGGATGACCTGGAAAATGGGGCTCAAACTACAAAAATTTTAAAACTGCAATTGTCATCTTGTCAGGCTTTTTGGATTCTTGTCAAACTCTCATCCCGTTGACCAAAGTCATCACCTCAGTGTTTTCTATTTCTCCAGAGCGGGCTTCAATTACCTAGAAATTTCAGGCCCAAGACTACCATCCACCTGAATTTAAGGTGACGTGCATTTTTTGAGCCTGAATGTCGTAAGTAGTTCACTCATTCGATCCTATCTATTGAGTCTATTATTATTATTATTATTACCAGGCTTTTGAGTTCCCAATAGGCTCTGAGGTTAGATTTTTCTCTCCCCAACCGGCCTCTGAGGTCAGCTACTGCTTTCTGAGCTTCCACTGGAAGGCTGGAGAAGGAGAGGAGAGGTTTGAGGCCGCACCTCTTCAGAACTCTTCCCAGGCCCTCAAAGCAATTCCTCCTGCACACTCCACTAGTGTCTGCCCCCTCCCCGAATACTCTAAATGCAAAGCTGGCACTCCTTATTTCCAAGCCAATGTCCTGTCCTTGAATCTATTCTTCCAAGTAAGTAAGCAATCAGTAAGTACCACTGATTGAGTGACCATTCAAAAGATTTGCGAAGAGGAGAATGATGCTTCAAAGTCCTCAGTTCAGAAGGTTACGACAAAACCAGCTCTGAGCCCCCTGTACATCCAACTTCTCACTCAACTGCAACAGCTCATTAACCCTCTCCATGAAGTCTAGAAGGGTGGGAATGGAGAGGTGACCTGGATTAGGAATTCCAGGTATCTCCTAATTACAGTTTTAATGTTCCGGCTGTTATTAGTAATTACTTTTTACTGGCCAACAACCTCTTACTTTTAGTCAGCTAAGAGAAAAGCAGGGGCCTTTCCTGAGAGGAAGACTGAGATGAGATGGACGACCACCTCAATTTGACTCTCAGTAACGCTTAAAATTGTCCAAGGCCATAACTCCAAGTATTGAAATCAGAGTCCCACGGACAGGGAAAATCGTATGAATTGATTCCAGTGTTTAAGAGACTGCAGATCAGGATATAGTTCTTTATAAACAGGTTGCAATAGGAAACAATGGTTACGCTGACACTGGCAGGTTTCCTGCTGCTTAGATCCCAAAATACTGTGCAAGTGTTAATTAACCCCAGGCAACACCCAGACATGGAATTATGATCCCTGATGTTTTGCCTGGGAAACGGAAACTAGGAAAGATTGAGCAACTTACTAACCAACAGTGTCTGGGAGTGTGAGCTAGTGGAAAGAACACAGCCCTGGGAATCAGAGGACCTGAATTCTAATCCCAATCCCATTGCCTGCCTGTTTTGTGACCTTGGGTGTGTCACTTAACTTCTCTGTACCTCAGTTTCCTGATCTGTAAAATGAGGATTCAATGCCTGTTCTCCCTCCTATTTAGACAGTAAACCCCATGTGGAACAGGGATGGCCACATGATTAACCATGAGAAGCAGCATATCCAGAACTGGGAGTCAAGGTCATGGGTTCTAATCCCGGCTCTACCCCCTGACTGCTGTGTGACTTTAGACATGTCACTTCACTTCTCTGGGCCTCAGTTACCTCATCTGTAACATGGGGATTGAGATCGTGAGCCCCACGTGGGACAGGGACTGTGTCCAACTCGACTCACTTGTATCAACCCCAGGGCTTAGTTCAGTGTAAGTAAGTGCTTATAAATACCATCATCATTATCATTATTCTTAATCTGATAAAGCTGTATCAACCTCAATGCATAGAATACTGCTTGACACATAGGAAGCACTTAACAAATACAGTAGTAGTAATAACAATGACTTGTATCTGTTAAATGAGTAGTACAGTCAAGACAAGGATGAAATTACTTTCCTGCTGCTTCAGCTCCAAAGACATATCTATTCTATTTATTTTATTTTGTTAATATGTTTGGTTTTGTTCTCTGTCTCCCCCTTCTAGACTGTGAGCCCACTGTTGGGTAGGGACTGTCTCTATGTGTTGCCAACATGTACTTCCTAAGCGCTTAGTACAGTGCTCTGCACACAGTAAGCGCTCAATAAATACAATTGATTGATTGATTGATTGCAGTTCACCTCAGCACACGATCATCTAACACTCTTAGGTCTGACTCCAGGTGGAAAATGAAAATACTAGGCAGCTGGGGACAGCCACGTGGGACCTCCCCCAAATGGGGGAAGGCCTTTCTAAGACGGCAGTCAACTGGCCCTTCTCCAAAATAGGGGCCGTTTGACTTCTCTCAAAGAGGGTGGTACAGCTGCCCTTCACAAAGTTGGTGGTGGGAAGGGAGCAATCTGTGTGGCAGAGCACTGTGCTAAGCACTTGGAAGAATAGATTCAAGTACAGTGCTCTGCACACAGTAAGCGCTCAATAAATATGATTGATTGATTGATTGACAGGACACTGGCTGGGAACTAAGGAGTGCCAGCTTTGCATTTAGAGTACGGGGGGGGGGGGGGGCGGAGGCCAGACACTGAGTGGAGTGTACAGGATTCATTCATTCAATCGTATTTATTGAGCGCTTACTGTGTGCAGAGCACTGTACTAAGTGCTTGGGACGTACAAGTTGGCAACATCTAGAGACGGTCCCTACCCACCAGTGGGCTCACAGTCTAGAAGGGGGAGACAGAGAACAAAACAAAACATATTAACAGAATAAAATAAATAGAATAAATATGTACAAGTAAAATAAATCAATAAATAGAGTAATAAATACGTACAAACATATATACGTATATACAGGATGAATTGCTTTGAGGGCCTGGGAAGAGTTCTGAAGAGTTGTGACCTCAAACCTTTCCTCTCCTTCTCCAGCCTTCCAGTGGAAGTTCAGAAAACACTAGCTGACCTCAGATGCTGGTGGGGGAGAGGAAAATAATAATAATAATGAAGGCATTTAGTAAGCACTTACTACATGCAAAGCACTGTTCTAAGCACTGGGGAGGTTACAAGGTGATCAGATTGTCCCACGGAGGGCTCACAGTCTTCATCCCCATTTTACAGATGAGGTAACTGAGGCCCAGAGAAGTGAAGTGACTTGCCCAAAGTCACCCAGCTGACAATTGGCAGAGCCGGGATTTGAACCCATGACCTCTGACTCCAAAGCCCGGGCTCTTTTTCCGCCGAGCCACGCTGCTTCTCCCAATCTCAGAGCCTACTGGGAACTCAAAAGCCTGGGAAGGTATCAAGAGTTCCCACCTTGGCCTTGGGGAGACAGTTGGGATCTCAGAGCAGAGTTCAAGCACTTAATAAAATGCTCTGAACACAGAAAGCACTCAGTAAATACCACTGATAGATTGCTTGATAGTTGGAGCAGGATTGAGCAAAATAGGGCTTGCAGACTTCATTCATTCATTCATTCAATCGTATTTATTGAGCGCTTACTGTGTGCAGAGCACTGTACTAATCAATCAATCAATCAATCGTATTTATTGAGCGCTTACTGTGTGCAGAGCACTGTACTAAGCGCTTGGGAAGTACAAGTTGGCAACATATAGAGACAGTCCCTACCCAACAGTGGGCTCACAGTCTAAAGGGGGGTGACAGAGAACAAAACCAAAAATACTAACAAAATAAAATAAATAGAATAGATATGTACAATTAAAATAAATAAATAAATAAATAAATAGAGCAATAAATATGTACAAACATATATACAGGTGCTGTGGGGAAGGGAAGGAGGTAAGGTGGGGGGGATGGAGAGGGGGGCGAGGGGGAGAGGGGGAGTACAAAGTGCTTGGGAAGTCCAAGTTGGCAACATATCGAGTCGGTCCCTACCCAACAGTGGGCTCACAGTCTAGAAGGGGGAGACAGAGAACAAAACAAAACATATTTACAAAATAAAATAAATAGAATAAATACATACAAATAAAGGTTGCCGATTGTTCCAAGATGGCTCCTAGCTGTCTGTGTGGAGCAGACAACCCCACAGAAACACCCAGCTATGGTTGATCGGATGGATGTTCCTGCTTGCCGTGGAAGTGGTTGTGACCGTAGACCTGTAAGGAGCCTGAAATTCCGCTTCTCTAGTCACAGTACCCTAATAATGATGGTGTTTTTTTGTTTTGTTGTCTGTCTCCCCCTTCTAGACTGTGAGCCCACTGTTGGATAGGGACCGTCTCTATATGTTGCCAACTTGGACTTCCCAAGCGCTTAGTTCAGTGCTCTGCACACAGTAAGTGCTCAATAAATACTACTGAATGAATGAAGTGCTCAATAAATACAATTGAATGAATGAATGAATGAAAGCGCTTACTATGTGCAAAGCACTGTTCTAAGCGCTGGGGAGGTTACAAGGGTAATCAGGCTGTCCCACGGGGGGCTCACAGTCTTAATCCCCGTTTTCCAGATAAGGGAACTGAGGCCCAGAGAAGTGAAGTGACTTGCCCAAAGTCACACAGCTGACAGTTGGTGAAGTCGGGATTTGAACTCATGACCTCTGATTCCAAAGCCCATGCTCTTTCCACTGAGCCACGGAGCTCTCTATTTGTCTTTAGGTTGTCTTAGTGTCTTGTTTCATCTCTCCTCATGTATCTCTCCATTACCCTCTCCCTTCGGTTAATTTTTTGATGGTGAGCTCCCTGAGGGGCAGGGACTGTGTCTAATTTCCTCCTGAGTATTTTTTCCCAGTGATGACGATGATGATGATGGTGTTAAGTGCTTACTCTGTGCCAAGCACTGTTCTAAGCGCTGTGGGGGGGATACAAGATAATCAGGTTGTCCCACGTGGGGCTCACAGTCTTAATCCCCACTGTCCAGATGAGGTAACTGAGGCACTGAGAAGTTAAGTGAGTTGCCCAAGGCCATACAGCTAAGTGGCAGAGAAGGGATTAGAACCCATGACCTCTGACTCCAAAGCCCGGGCTTTTTCCACTGAGCCACGCTGCTTCTCTGCCCTGCACACATAAATACTGTTACTACTATAACTAGTACTTTTTAGACCGTGAGCCCACTGTTGGGTAGGGACTGTCTCTATATGTTGCCAACTTGTACTTCCCAAGCGCATTGTACAGTGCTCTGCACACAGTAAGCGCTCAATAAATACGATTGATTGATTGATTGATTGATAGTACTATTTGCTGCCTTCAAGCACACAGTCAGAGTTCAATAAATACCACTGACTGATTGATTCAAAGCTTCCTGCTGATGCAGCTGCTGACATCCCTCAGGCCAAAATCAACAAAGGACAGGGCAGAAGTGGAAGAAAGAAGGCATAAGGAGCTTTTATTTGTGTGGGAGACAATGGGAAGCTATTGGAGATGGTTTTGGGGAGAAAGGGGTTGTTTTTGTTTTGGGGGAGAGGAGTGATTACAGAAAAGTGATCCAATAAGCAAGATGTACTTGTAGTGGACTGTTGCTTCGATTGTGTTTTTCTTTTTCCTTTTGTTTCGTGAGCCTAATGTTGGGTAGGGACTGTATGTGTTGCCGACTTGTACTTCCCAAGCGCTTAGTACAGTGCTCTGCACACAGTAAGCGCTCAATAAATACGATTGATTGACTGATTGATTGATTTTTGCTAATGTCACAGCCAATTGTTTTATCTTTTCCTCTACTTAAAATGCCCAGGACTCCTATTTCCCCTGAAGCCTGGAGAATTCCTGTGTCTCAGTAGTTTTTCCGCACAGAGCCTGCAAAGGGATTGATGTGCGAGCAGCTTATGTAAATGTTAATGAGAAGCGGCACAAGCCTGGGTTCTAATTCTGACTGTGCCACATGTCTGCAGTGTGACCTCGGACAAGTCACTTAACTTCTCTGTGCCTCAGTTCCCTCGTCTGTAAAATGGGGATGAAGACTGTGAGCCCTCGTGAGACCTGTACTGTATCCAACTTGAATATCTTTCATCTAGGCTGTGAGCCCGCTGTTGGGTAGGGACCGTCTCTGTATGTCGCCAACTTGTACTTCCCAAGCTCTTAGTACAGTGCTCTGCACACAGTAAGTGCTCAATAAATACGATTGAATGAATGAATGAATCTACTCCAAGGCTTAGTTTAGTGCCTGGCTCACAGTAAGTGCTTAACAAATGCTATAAAGAAAACAAAGCACTTAAATGCCATCAGAATAATGGATTACAAAAGCAATCGCACAGATTCAAGGACGGGCATTTAATCGGATTTTGGCTTTCTAGTTCCTCAAGAAAGAAAATTGTCTGTTCATATCTGTTATTTTCTGTTGTGGGTGTGGAAGTGTTATTGGCTATTTTCTTTTTCTTTCGGGAAAACTTCTTATTACTCTGCTCATCTAACTTCCTAACCTTTCACGTCTATTCCTCGAGCTACTTTTACTTGTTCCTAAAATGCCAGTCTAAAATAAGCCAGCACGCTGAAAAGGATCCAGACTTAAAAGAAAACATGTGGACCCACTCAGTGTGCTAAATTTTCTGTGTGTCTCCATAATCCTGTTTCGCTCTCACCATTTCTCCATCCAATTCGAATAGACGTATAAAATGGACCAAAATATTTTCACCCTCTCCCTGTTTGACTGAAGCAGATATTTTGGTGTCTGTTAAGCGCTCACTATGTGCCCAGCACTGTTCTAAGCACAGGGGCTGATTCAATCAATTAATCATATTTATTAAATGGTTACTGTGTGCAGTGCAATCTATTAAACTCTTGGGAGTGGGGCTTAGTGGAAAGAATGGCTTGCCCAAAGTCACGCAGCTGACAACTGGAAGAGCTGGGATTTGAACCCATGACCTATTACCTGCTCTTCCACTTGTCAGCTGTGATTTGGGCAGATCACTTCACTTCTCTGTGCCTCAGTTCCCTCATCTGTAAAATGGGGATTAGGACTCTGAGTCCCTCGTGGGGCAACCTGATTACCTGGTATCTACCCCAGTGCTTAGAACTGTGCTTGGCATATGGTAAGCTTTTAACAAAATATCATAATTATTAAGGTAGGACACAGTTCTTGTCCCAAATGGGGTGCCCAGTCTAAACAGCGGGGTGAACGGGTATTGAATTCCCATTATACAGGTGAGGAAATTGAGGCACAGAGAAGTTGAGCTATTTGCCCAAGGTTACACAGCAGGAAAGCAATTGTCAGCTGTGTGACTTTGGGCAAGTCATTTAACTTCTCTGTGCCTCAGTTACCTCATCTGTAAAATGGGGATTAAGACTGTGAGCCCCACGAGGGACAACCTGATCACCTTGTAACCTCCCCAGTGCTTAGAACAGTGCACATAGTAAGTGCTTAATAAATGCCATTATTAATTAATTAATTAATTAGCAGAGCCAGAACCCAGGTTCTCTGATTCCCAGACCCGTTCTTCTTCTACTAGGCCACATGGCTTATTCTACTTTCTAATTATTCTAGTTTCAACAGACCGAAAAATGTCGTGCCAAGAAAATTTTAATTGAAATAAATAGAACTAATCAATCAACTAATGACATAAACGTGTTGATCCAAAGCTCCCATCGCCTATTACATTCTTATACTTAGGGACCCACATTCCTTTTCTGGTTTTGGGAGGGAAAATGATAATAATAATAGTAATAATAATAATAATAATAATAATAATAATGGCATTTATTAAGCGCTTACTATGTGCAAAGCACTGTTCTAACCACTGGGGAGGTTAGAAGATCTTCTAGATCATCTAGACTGTGAGCCCGCCGTTGGGTTGGGACCGTCTCTATATGTTACCAACTTGTACTTCCCAAGCGCTTAGTACAGTGCTCTGCACACAGGAAGTGTTAGGAATGTCTCTATATGTTGCCAGCTTGTACTTCCCAAGCGCTTAGTACAGTGCTCTGCACACAGTAAGCGCTCAATAAATACAACTGACTGATTGATTGATTAAATATGATTGAATGAATGAATGAAAAGATGATCAGGTTGTCCCATGGGAGGCTCACAGTCTTAATCCCCATTTTCCAGATGAGGTAACTGAGGCACAGAGAAGTGAAGTGACTTGCCCAAAGTCACACAGCTGACAGTTGGAAGAGCTGGGATTTGAACCCGTGACCTCTGACTCCAAAGCCCGGGCTCTTTCCACTGAGCCACGCTGCTTCTCTTGCACCTAACCCAGTGTTTAGCACAGGTCTTGGCACCGAATGAAGGTCAAAGAAACTAAATTGGGATTCTCCTTTGGAAGATTAAGATGTCCAAGGGCTGCAGAATCAACTTGCTCCCCAAACCCAGAATTCTCTAGCTTGGGATCTCTCATGTAAAGGAGGGTTTCAGATACAGAGAGCTCTTACCTTGGCAAAATCTTTGGCCTTTTCCTGACCTGGAGTTGTGACCACAGATCTTAAGCTCTACTGTGAAATAATTCACAGGTCGATAAGGAAGTAGGAACCAAAACAAGTGCATTTTGTGTGCCCAAGTGTGAAGCGGGTGTGAATTTTGACAGATAGGCAGGCACAAATCAGAAGACGTCAAGCCGTAGACTAAAGAAAATGTTGATAACCTGGATTTCCCTGGAGATTTTCCCCAGCCTGCATTCCAGAATGATTAGGAGGCCCAAGTGTACATTTAATAATAATGATTGCATTTATTAAGCGCTTACTATGAGCAAAGAACTGTTCTAAGCGCTGGGGAGGTTACAAGGTGATCGTGTTGTCCCACAGGGGGCTCACAGTCTTAATCCCCATTTTACAGACGAGGTAACTGAGGCCGAGAGAAGTTAAGTGACTTGTCCAAAGTCACACAGCTGAAAATTGGCGGAGCCGGGATTTGAACCCATGACCTCTGACTCCAAAGCCCGGGCTCTTTCCACTGAGCCACGCTGCTTCTCTACATTTGCATTAGTGCATTTACAATTTGCTCACGGTTACAGAGACTACTCTCAGGCATTCTTCAATTTGAAAAATCATTTCTCCCCTTCAAGGTTTGAAGCTTGAAGGTTCAATTCTTCATTGTTCCTTCCCAGACTGTGATAATAACAATAAAAATAAATAATTATGGTATTTGTTAAGCAGCTTACTATGTGCCAGGCACTGTGCTAAGCGCTGAGGTGGATACAAGCAAATTGGGTTGGACACAGTCCCTTGTCCCACAGTTACAATCCCCATTTTACAGATAAGGGAACTGAGGCACAGAGAAGTGAAGTGACTTGCCCAAGGTCACACAGCAGACAGGTGGCAGAGCCAGGATTAGAATCCATGACCTTCTGATTCCCAGGCTGGTGCCCTAGCCACTACGCCATGTTGTGGGCAGGGAATGGGTCTGTTTATTGTTATATTGTACTCTAGCAAGTGCTTAGTACAGTGCTCTGCACATAGTAAGCGCTCAATAAATGTGACTGACTGACTGGCTGGGAGCCCCCTAGACCTAGAAGCAGCGTGGCTCAGTGGAAAGAGCCCGGGCTTTGGAGTCAGAGGTCATGGGTTCAAATCCCGGCTCCACCACTTGTCAGCTGTGTGATTTTGGGCAAGTCACTTCACTTCTCTGGGCCTCAGTTCCCTCATCTGCAAAATGGGGATGAGGACTGTGAGCCCCCCGTGGGACAACCTGATCACCTTGTAACCTCCCTAGCGCCTAGAACAGTGCCTTGCACATAGTAAGCGCTTAATAAATGCTATCATTATTATTATTATTATTATAAAGTCTGGGCTGCAAGGGGACTGAGAGGGGTGGATAGTTAGAGACCCCCAGAAACTCTTCTTTGGCCCTAATGTGGAAAACACGGGGCTAAATACTGTCAGCGTCACCCAATGGACACTGTACTTCAATCAATCAATCAATCAATCGTATTTATTGAGCGCTTACTGTGTGCAGAGCACTGTACTAAGTGCTTGGGAAGTACAAGTTGGCAACATATAGAGACAGTCCCTACCTAACAGTGGGCTCACAGTCTAAAAGGGGGAGACAGAGAACAAAACCAAACATACTAACAAAATAAAATAAATAGAATAGATATGTACAAGTAAAATAAACAGAGTAATAAATATGTACAAACATATATACATATATATAAGTATATATGCATATATATATGTATATATATTCTTCACAGGCCTTTCTCTGCTGCCAGTGACGTAGTTTCCATTTCAAGTTTGGTCAACCCTCCCTACAATCTATGCTTAATTCAAAGTGGGCGGGAGAAGCCAGAAATTTCAGAAGCTCAGTTACTCCAAATCTTTCCAAACCATGCTGACTCCAACTTGCCAGATTCCAATCAGGGAAACTACACCCAAGACATACTTTGCTAAAGAAAAGCTTACAGCAGGAAAGCAGGAGCGGGGGAATACCTGGAACAGGGAGAAGATAGTAATTAAAGACTTCCAGAACAGAAAAAAAAAAACCTGTCAAAAACCTTTTAATTGCTTTTTCCTCTTGAGCAGCCTATTTGAGGACAAGGCACGGATTCCTAGAGGGATTCTCCGGCCTGATCCGAAACATGGCAAACTGATGCTTCTAGACTGTGAGCCCACTGTTGGGTAGGGACCGTCTCTATATGTTGCCAACTTTTACTTCCCAAGTGCTTAATACAGTGCTCTGCACACAGTAAGCGCTCAATAAATATGATTGATGATGATAGTACAGTGCTCTGCACACAGTAAGTGCTCAATAAATACGATTGAATGAATGAATGCTATTCTTCACAGGCTCATGTCAAACATTCAATCAATCATTGACATGTATTGAGTGCTTACTGTGCACAGAGCACTGTACTACACTGTTGGGTAGGGACCGTCTCTAAATGTTGCCAACTTGTACTTCCCAAGTGCTTAGTACAGTGCTCTGCACACAGTAAGCGTTCAATAAATATGATTGAACGAATGAATATACGCACTGTACTTGGAGAATACAACAGAGTTGGCAGACACATTCCCTGCCTCCAAGGAGTTTGCAGTCTAGAGGTGGAGACAGATATTAATCAAATAAATAAATACGGATGTGTACATAAGTGCTGTGGAGCTGAAGGTGGGGTGGATATCGAGAGCTTAAAGGATACAGATTCAAGTGGCTAGGCTATGCAGAAGTTTGTTGCAAACTTGTACTTCCCAAGCGCTTAGTACAGTGCTCTGCACACAGTAAGTGCTCAATAAATACGATTGAATGAATGAATGAATGAATGAATGGAGAAGGAGAATGTCCCCATTAAAGACAAAGACAGCCCCCAAATTTCTCCCTTCCAAGGAAGATGGGTGCTTCCCGTAGTTTCTGGCCAACTACAAAGATTGTCATCCTCTTGGGAAAAGCCCAACACTGAAAAAAATCCCCAAGCCGATGAGCCCCAAGGGACATTGGGAAGTAGTATCCTTTGCTTTATCAATCAATCAATCAATCAGTCGTATTTATTGAGCACTTACTGTGTGCAGAGCACTGGACTAAGCGCTTGGGAAGTCCAAGTTGGCAACATATAGAGACGGTCCCTACCCAACAGTGGGCTCACTGTCTAGAAGGGGGAGACAGAGAACCAAACCAAACATATTAACAAAATAAAATAAATAGAATAGATAAGTACAAGTAAAATAAATAGAGTAATAAATCCATACAAACATATATACATACATACAGGTGCTGTGGGGAAGGGAAGGAGGTAAGGCGGGGGGATGGAGAGGGAAGAGGGGGAGAGGAAGGAGGGGGCTCAGTGTAGCTTTACTACATGCTAATTACATGGACTTGTATGTAGTTTCTGAGGAAAACCATAAACAACTAAAGTGAGTGTCCAATTAAATCAATCAATCAATCAATCGTATTTATTGAGTGCTTACTGTGTGTAGACCACTGTACTAAGCACTTGGGAAGTACAAGTTGGCAACATATAGAGACAGTCCCTACCCAACAGTGGGCTCACAGTCTAGAAGGGGGAGACAGAGAACAAAACCAAACATAGTAACAAAATAAAATAAATAGAATAGATATGTACAAGTAAAATAAATAAATAAATAGAGTAATAAATATGTACAAACATATATACATAATTAAAGTCAGCCAAGCCCTGGATCCCTCTTGAGAAGCCTTCTAAGCCAAATGTATATGGGGTGGAAAAGGGCAGGAAACTTGTCTAAGTTATATTGTAGGAATAATTATTATTTTGGTATTTGTTAAGCGCTCACTATGTGTCAAGCACTGTTCATCATCAATCGTATTTATTGAGCGCTTACTATGTGCAGAGCACTGTACTAAGCGCTTGAGCACTGTTCTAAGCTCTGGTTAGGTACAAGGTAATCAGGTTGCCCCACATGGGGCTCATAATCTTAATCCCCGTTTTACAGAGGAGGTCACTGAGGCACAGAGATGTTAAGTGGCTCACCCAAGGTCACACAGCAGACAAGTGGCGAAGCTGGGATTAGAACCCACATCCTCTGATCCCCAAGCCCCGTGCTCTTTCCACTAAGCCTTGCTGCTTCTCAGATCACATGCTTGTTCTCTCTCAAGCGCTTAGTAGAGTGCTCCTGCTCACGATAAGTCCTCAATAAATATGACTGACTAAAAATATTTTTTTATTAAAGAAGGAACTGCTGTTCACTTGACAAGTCTTACTTTTAAATACAAAAAAGTTTATCAATCAATCAATAAATCAGTGGTATTTATTGAGCACTTACTCTTTGCAGAGCATTGCATTAAGCACTTGGGAAGGCACAAGTACCATGAGAAGCAGTGTGGCTCAGTGGAAAGAGCCCGGGCTTGGGAACAGTGCCAGCGCTTAGAACAGTGCTCTGCACATAGTAAGCGCTTAACAAATGCCATTATTATTATTATTAGCAGCATGGGTTCAAATCCTGGATTTCATTCATTCATTCAATCATATTTATTGAGCGTTTACTGTGTGCTGAGCACTGTACTAAGCGCTTGGAAAGTACAAGCTGGGCTTGGGAAGTACAAGTTGGGCTTAGGAAGTACGGATCTGCCACAAGTCAGCTGTGTGACTTTAGGCAAGTCACTTAACTTCTCTGGGCCTCAGTTCCCTCATCTGTAAAATGGGGATGAAGACTGTGAGCCCCACGTGGGACAACCTGATCACCTTGTAACCCCCCAGCGCTTAGAACAATGGTTTGCACATAGTAAGTGCTTAATAAATGTCATTATTATTATTATTATTATTTGGAGTCAGGGGTCATGGGTTCAAATCCTGGCTCCACCACTTGTCAGCTGTATGACTTTGGGCAAGCCACTTAATTTATCTGGGCCTCAGTCACCTCATCTGTAAAATGGGGATGGAGACTGTGAGCCCCCCATGGGACAACCTGATCACCTTGGAACCTCCCCAGTGCTTAGAACAGTGCTTTGCACATAGTAAGCACTTCATAAATGCCATAATAGCAATTAGTATTTTTATTACAGTACAATGGAATTGGTAGATGTGATCACCGCCTACAAGGAGCTTACAGTCTTGTGAGTCGCACGTGGGACAACCTGATTAGCTTGTATCTACCCCAGAGCTTAGAACAGTGCTTGGCACATAGTAAGCACTTAAATACCACTATTATTATTATTATTATTATTATTATTAATAATAATAATAATAAAAGAAAACTGATTTTATTGCCGTATAAAAGAGCTTTGATCATAATTATTGGATGTTTCTAATAATGCCAGACAAGCCCCTCAGCAGATAAATCTAACTGCTTTTAAGACTGCATCCCCAGATCCTCAAACCAGGGAAGCCAAAAGGAACAACATTTTGGAACAGATAAAAAAAATGAACAGAAAGAACACCCCTTCGGAACTGTCACCTTCGGTGTCAAAGTTTTAGTCTCCAAAATGGATCTACAGGTCAATCCGACGCACACCAACCAGGTGGAGATGGATCTGCTCCGATCCAGTGCCCTGAGCAAACGTCGGGATGAGAGGATTGACTAACTTTTGCCCTTTCGTTCCACCAAATCCCACTCTTCCTTTCCAGTGCGTAGAAGAATATGCCCTTGTTTTCAGGGAATAAAACACAGAAGCTTCATTTGTTAATCGTTTTTAACCACCAGGCATTTTATGTGCTTTGCTGCATCTTGAGTAATTGTCTAATTGCGAATGTATTGGCATGTGATTTGAGGTCATCTGTTCATTCACTGGGGCGGTACTAAAAGGATGTTTGTACAGTTTGGTACAGTTGCTCTTTTTTTTTCAAAGATATCTATTTATTTGGACAAAACCCTCCACTAGCATTAATGCTTTCAATTTCGGGAGCTTCTACGATCACCCCCTTTCCTCAGCTATGAACTGATCTTTTTTCAAAGATATTTATTTATTTGGACAAAACCCTCCACTAGCATTAATGCTTTCAATTTTGGGAGCTTCTATGATCAACCCCTTTCCTCAGCTATGAACTGATCTTTTTTCAAGGATATCTATTTATTTGGACAAAACCCTCACTAGCATTAATGCTTTCAATTTCGGGAGCTTCTGCGATCACCCCCTTTCCTCAGCTATGAACATGTGCCTGCCTTGTAAATTCCTTTTCAAATTACTTATTTAATTTCCATGAGGGGATAGTGTAATGGATACGGATTTATTTTAAGAAGTATTTAAATTGGCTTACATTTAATTGTTGGCAACCTCTTCTTGGGAGTGTGCAAACTAATGTTTTTTACTTTATAATCCAATAAAAATTAGGAGGCCTTCCCAGACTGAGCCCCCTCCTTCCTCTCCCCCTCCTCTCCTTCCACTCCCCACAGCACCTGTATATATGTATTTATGTTTGTACGTATTTATTACTCTATTTATTTATTTTATTTGTACTTATTTATTCTATTTATTTTATTTTGTTAATATGTTTTGTTTTGTTCTCTGTCTCCCCCTTCTAGACGGTGAGCCCACTGTTGTGTAGGGACCATCTCTATATGTTGCCAACTTGGACTTCCCAAGCGCTTAGTACAGTGCTCTGCACACAGTAAGCGCTCAATAAATATGATTGAATAAAAAACCTAAAATACATAATACAGGGTATCTTCATTATTCCAATCGCTAAAGACCACTGTCTAAACTCCATCATACTATTAAATGGGGAAGCAGCTTGGCTCAGTGGAAAGAGCCCAGGCTTTGGAGTCAGAGGTCAGGGGTTCGAATCCCGGCTCCACCAATTGTCAGCTGTGTGACTTTGGGTAAATCACTTAACTTCTCTGTGCCTCAGTTACCTCATCTGTAAAATGGGGATTAAGATTGTGAGCCCCCCGTGGGACAACCTGATCATCTTGCAACCTCTCCAGTGCTTAGAACAGTGCTTTGCACATAGTAAGCGCTTAATAAATGCCATTATTATTATTAAATGGGAATGATATGTAAAAAGTAGAAGTTGTATCTGTCACTGTAATCCTGGCTCTTCCACTTGTCTGCTGTGTGACATTGGGCAAGTCACTTCACTTTTCTGTGCCTCAGTTACCTGATCTGTAAAATGGGAATTGAGACTGTGAGCCATACGTGAGATAGTGACTTTATAATAATTATTACTATTAGGGTATTTATTAAGCTCTTACTATGTGTCAAGCACCGTTCTAAGCAGTGAGGTAGATACAAGGTAATCAGGTTGTCCCACATGGGGACACACAGTCTTAATCCTTATTTTAAAGAGGAGGTCACTGAGGCACAGAGAAGTTAAGTGGCTTGCCCAAGGTCACACAGCAGACAAATGGTGGAACTGAGATTAGAACCCGCATCCTCTGACTCCCAAGCCTGGGCTCTCTCCATTAAGCCATGCTGCTTTTCCAACCCGATTTGCTTGTATCCACCGCAGCGCTTAAAACCGTGCCTGGCACATAGTAAGCACTTAATAGATAGCATCATCATTATTATTATTATTATTATTATTATTATTATTATTATTATTATTATTATTATTATTACCACCACAGAGCCCTCTGTTTAGCCCAGAGCCGGTTTCCAGGGGGTAATTGGCAGGAGAAAGTTATTTTGGAAAGGAGGAGAAGGAGCAGCAGGGAAGAAGAGAGAATCTTGAACCATGTGGATTGCTCAGGGAAAGAAGGAGTGCTGAGCCAGTCTCTGGGAGAAAGAGACAGAGACAGAGAGAGACAGAGAGAGACAAAGGGAAGAGGAAACAGTCATTCTTTCAATCATATTTATATTTATTGAGTGCTTTATCATATTTATATCATATCATATTTATCATATTTATAAGATATCATATTTATCAAATTTGTCATATTTATTGAGCGCTTACTGTGTGCAAAGCACTGAACTAAGCCCTTGGGAGAGTACAATAGAACAATAAACAGACGCATTCCCTGCCCACAGTGAGCTAGGAACAGGGCAGAGTCAGTCAGTCAATTGTATTTATTGAGTGCCTAATGTGCAGAGCATTATGCTAAGTGTTTGGGAGACTAGACTACAATAATACAATAAAGCAATAATAATACAATTCCCTGAGTGATTTGCTTAGGGAAAGAAGGAGTGCTGAGCCAATTCCCGGGAGAGAGAAAGAAAGAGACAGAGAGACAGCGGGAAGCAGGAACATTCATTCCTTCTATCGTATTTATTGAGCACTTGTGTGCAAAGCACTGTACTAAGCGCTTGGGAGAGTTCAATAGAATAATAAACAGACGCATTTCCTGCCCACAGCGAGCTAGGAACAGGGCGGAATCAGCCAGCCAGCCTGTCAATCATATTTATTGAGCACTTAGTGTGCACAGCATTATACTAAGTGTTTGGGAGACTAGACTACAATAATACAATAAAGCAATAATAATACAATTCCCTGAGGGATTTGCTCAGGGAAAGAAGGAGTACTGAGCCAATTCCTGGGAGAGAGAAAGAAAGAGACAGAGAGACAGCGGGAAGCAGGAACATTCATTCCTTCAATCATACTTATTGAGCACTTGTGTGCAAAGCACTGTACTAAGCGCTTGGGAGAGTTCAATAGGATAATAAGCAGACGCATATCCTGCCCACAACGAGCTAGGAACAGGGCAGAATCAGCCAGTCAGCCTGTCAATCATATTTATTGAGCGCTTAGTATGCAGAGTATTATACTAAGTGCTTGGGAGAGTTGACTATGGTAATATGACAGACACAGTCCTCTATAGTCTAGAGGGTAAGACAGACATAATAATAATAGTAATAATAATAATGACATTTATTAAGCACTTACTATGTGCAAAGTACTGTTCTAAGCGCTGGGGATGTTACAAGGTGATCAGGATGTCCCATGGGGGACTCACAGTCTTCATCCCCATTGTACAGATGAGGGAACTGAGGCCCAGAGAAGTGCCCAAAGTCACCCAGCTGACAAGTAGTAATAATAATAATAATAATAATAATGGCATTTATTTAGCACTTACTATGTGCAAAGCACTGTTCTAAGCGCTGGGGATGTTACGAGGTGATCAGGATGTTCCATGGGGAACTCACAGTCTTCATCCCCATTGTACAGATGAGGGAACTGAGGCCCAGAGAAGTGCCCAAAGTCACCCAGCTGACAAGTAATAACAATAATAATAATGACGGCATTTATTAAGCGCTTACTATGTGCAAAGCACTGTTCTAACCGCTGGGGAGGTTACAAGGTGATCAGGATGTCCTGTGGGGGGCTCACGGTCTTCATCCCCATTTTACAGATGAGGGAACTGAGGCCCAGAGAAGTGCCCAAAGTCACCCAGCTGACAAGTAATAATAATAATGATGATGGCATTTATTAAGCGCTTACTATGTGCAAAGCACTGTTCTAAGCACTGGGGAGGTTACAAGGTGATCAGGATGTCCCATGGGGGGCTCACGGTCTTCATCCCCATTTTACAGATGAGGGAACTGAGGCAAAGAGAATATAATACATGAATATAAATAAATACATTACAAATACGGCGGACATGAGTGCTGTGGGGCTCAGTGTCATGGGACAGAGGAGGGGAAAGAGTTCTCCCCTCAGTGATATTGTGTGTGTGTGTGTGTGTGTGTGTGTGTGTGTGTGTGTGAGTGAGAGAGAGAGCATTCCTGCTTATGCGAGTGTGTGCGAGCATGTCTGTGTGTGCGGATTCATTTCTGGTTCACAGCATGCGAGAATGTGTAGGTGTTCAGCATATGGAAAGGGAAGGGAATAATTGTAAAAACAAAACGAGAAAAACTTCCTTAAAGAGAGGAAATCAGCTGGAGAAGGCCCAGGCTCAAGTAGCAGCTGGATACTTGTGCTATTTTTGCAGGAACACAGCTGCAGTGACAGTAATTGTAGTGGCAATCACCATTCCGAAACCAGGGTCGGTGTTGGTACTGTGATTGCCACCGAGTCGGTCCCAACTCACTCAGTTAGGGCCGACACTCCCTTGGGCAAGCCCAGAACCTGCTGCCTTACCCCACAGTGTCTGGAAGCAGAAGGGCCAGTTTGTCCGCCTTCTCCCCCTTCTCCGTCTTCTCCCTCTCCCCCTCTTTCCCCTTCTTCTCCCCCTTCCCTCCCTCTCCTCTCTCTCTTTTCCTCTTCCCCTCTTCCTCTTATCCTCTTTTCCTCTCCCTCTCCCCCTTCCCTTCCTCTTCCTCTCCTCTTCTTTCCATCTCCCTCTCCCCCTCCCTCTTTTCATCTCCCTCTTCCCCTCCCTCTTTTCATCTCCCTCTTCCCCTCCCTCTTTTCATCTCCCTCTTCCCCTCCCTCTTTTCATCTCCCTCTTCCCCTCCCTCTTTTCATCTCCCTCTTCCCCCTCCACCTTTCTCTTTCCCTCTCCCATTTTCCCTCCCTCCCTCTCTCCTTTCTTCTCTTCCTAGCTTGACAGGCTCCACTCTTAGGACACTCGGCCTAGTCAGAGTCCGAACCGTGGCACCGCCTGGGCCTCTGCTTCACAGCAAACACGGAAACAATTTTGGAATAGTTTACACTGCTTTTTTTTTTTTTAGCAAATAAAAACCCACTGTAGCTAGAACTAACCAACCCTATAAACAAAGGAATGTGAAGCCAAAGCAGAGCAAGGAATTCAGAGGAGAAAATTCTTAACTAATGCTAGTTAGAAGGCTAAGTTTCCAAAATCAAAAAATGCATATTTCTGTACAAAGCAGATTCTGCCTTTGCCTTAGCATGAACACCATCCGACAAGCAGTATTTGTTCTGTATATAGAGATTGGTACTAAATACTTGAGACATCATAACAGAGGTGAAAGATAGTCCAACAATCAATAAGTGGTATTTACTGAATGATTTCTGTGTGCAGAGTAGTGTACTAGACTCTCGGGAGAGAACAATGCAATACTGTTGGTAGACACGATCCCTGCCCTCAAAGAACTTACAAATAAATTACAGATCTAGGAAATGGCTGAATATAAGAATACATACATAAGGTTTGTGGTTCTGGGCTTGGGTTAAGTATCAAAGTGTTTAAGGGGTACATGCCCGTGGGCACAAAAGGGCACACAAATAGGGAGGGGGAAAAAAAGGGTCAGGCCAGGGGGAGATGTAAGCCAGGGGTAGAAAGTGAAAGAGATGAGATGGAGGTTGGGTGATTAGGTGCTGCTAGAGGAGTTAAGTGTGTGGGCTTGGTTGTAGTTGGAGATTAGTGAGATTAGGTAGGAAGTAGAGAGCTGACTAAGTCCCTTAAAGCCCCTGGTAAGGAGTTTCTGTTTAATGCAGAGGTAGATGGGCAACTATTAGGGGGTTTTTTTTGAAGTGTGGGGAGACTTGGACTGAATTTTTTTTTTTTTTTTGAAAAATGAAAGGTGCAGCAGAGTGAAGTATGCACTGGAATGAGGAGAGAGTGGAGGAAGAGGAGTTCATTCATTTAATCGTATTTATTGAGTGTTTACTGTGTGCAGAGCACTGTACTAAGCACCTGGAAAGTACAATTCCTCAACAGATAGAGACAATCCCTACCCAACAACGGACTCGCAGCCTAGAAGGGGGGAGACCGACAACAAAATAAAACAAGTAGACAGGCATCAATAGCATCAGAATAAATAGAAGTATAGGTATATATACATCATTAATAAAATGGAGTAATAAATATGTACAAATATACACAAGTGCTGTGGAGAAGGGAAGGGGGTAAGGCAGAGGGAGGGGGTGATGGGGAGGAGAGGAGGAGGAGGAGAGGAAAAAATGGGGGCTCAGTCTGGGAAGGCCTCCTGGAGGAGGTGAGCTCTCAGTAGGGCTTTGAAGGGACGAAGAGAGCCAGTTTGGTGGATGTGTGGAGGAAGGGCATTCCAGGCCAGGGGAAGGACGTGGGCCGGGGGTCGACAGCGGGACAGGCGAGAAGGAGGCCCAGTGAGGAGGTGAGCGGCGGCAGAGTAGCGGAGGGTGCGGGCTGGGCTGGAGAAGGAGAGAAGGGAGGGGAGGTAGGAGGGGGCGAGGTGATATAGAGCTTTGAAGCCAAGAGTGAGGAGTTTTTGCCTGATTTGAAGGTTAGGGAAGACGTAACAATCCTTGCCCGCACAAGAATTTTACAGTCTAATGGGGGAGACGGACACAAATTATTTATTGATTTGGGGACATTGTAGAAATGGTTGCTTCTGATCTGTCCTTTTGCAACAAAGAAGCTATTCTTTGAGTGAAAAGCAGAGGATTACATCTTTCTTGGAAACAGGCCAATTTGATAAGAATCTCTTGCACTGCCCTGGATATTTGATCACTCATTGGGATATCCGCTGTAAATGTGGGCTAAAAAAGATCTACACGTTAATACCAGAGATAATAATAATAATAAAAATAATTATGGTATTTGTTAAGCTCTTACTATGAGCTAAGCAATGTTCTAAGCACTGGGGTAGATACAGAGTAATCAGGTTGTCCCACGTGGGGTCACACTTTTAATTCCCATTTTACAGGTGAGGTAACTGAAGCACAGAGAAGTTAAGTGACTTCCTCAAAGTCACACAGCAGACAAGTGGCGGAGGTGGGGGATCAGAAACTACGTCCTCTGACCCCCAAGCCTATGCTCTTTCCACAAGCCACACTGAGAGGGAGAACAGTACAGACGATATCTACTCCAAGGTTCATGATTGAAGGCTTGCCTCAAGCCCTAGGCTCCTGAATAATCAATTGCACTCAAGGTGGAGAGCTACCTGTGTCCCTTTGAGATGTCTATACACCGAGCTTTTTAGTCATCCATATTGTCACTGAGCTAAGAGCTCTATTAGATTCAGAAAGGAAAGGAGTGAAAAATGTCATTTCATGCTAGAAGGGATTGAAAAACCACTCCACCAAGTAGCAGTGTCCACCTGCAAGGGCAGGTTGTTGAACAATTTTGAGAGAGAGAGAGAGAGAGAGAGAGAGAGAGAGAGAGAGAGAGAGAGAGAGAGAGAGAGAGCGTTCAGTAGGCTCACTCATGGAAACTGAGCTAAGAGCTCTATTAGATTCAGAAAGGAAAGGAGTGAAAAATGTCATTTCATGCTAGAAGGGATTGAAAAACCACTCCACCAAGTAGCAGTGTCCACCTGCAAGGGCAGGTTGTTGAACAATTTTGAGAGAGAGAGAGAGAGAGCGTTCAGTAGGCTCACTCATGGAAACTAAGCTAAGAGCTCTATTAGATTCAGAAAGGAAAGGAGTGAAAAATGCCATTTCATGCTAGAAGGGATTGAAAAACCACTCCACCAAGTAGCAGTGTCCACCTGCAAGGGCAGGTTGTTAAACAATTTTGAGAGAGAGATAGAGAGAGGGAGAGAGAGAGAGAGATAGAGGGGGGGGAGAGAGAGAGAGAGAGAGGGGGAGAGAGAGAGAGAGAGAGAGAGAGAGAGAGCGTTCAGTAGACACTCATGGAAACTGAGCTAAGAGCTCTGATTCATCATCATCAATCGTATTTATTGAGCGCTTACTGTGTGCAGAGCACTGTACTAAGCGCTTGGGAAGTACAAGTTTGCAACATATAGAGACAGTTCCTACCCAACAGTGGGCTGACAGTCTAAAAGGGGGAGACAGAGAACAAAACCAAACATACTAACAAAATAAAATAAATAGATTCAGAAAGGAAAGGAGTGAAAAATATCATTTCATGCTAGAAGGGATTGAAAAACCACTCCACCAAGTAGCAGTCCACATGCAAGGGCAGGTTGTTGAACAATTTTGAGAGAGAGAGAGAGAGAGAGAGGGAGAGAGAGAGAGAGAGAGAGAGAGAGAGAGAGAGAGAGAGAGAGCATTCAGTAGACTCACCCATGGACCTGATTCTTTTCCCCACAGACTCATTCATTCAGTCTTATTTATTGAGCACTTACGTGTGCAGAGCACAGGACTAAGCGCTTGGGAAGTCCAAGTTGGCAACATATAGAGACGGTCCCTACCCAACAGCGGGCTCACAGTCTAGAAGATGCCCTTGAAGTTATTCCTGAAGCAGGATTCCAGCAGAGTCCACTTTGATCTGGTTCCTTTCTGTTTGTGCTGTGTTCTCTGGGAGAGGAAGCGGAGAAATGAACTCCCAGCTAACCTAGAGGAAAGGGTAGCAGCATGTGGGACAGAGACTCTTTCTGATCTGATAGTTTTGTATCTACCCCAGTGCTTAGTATAGTACTTGGCACCTAGTAAGCCCTTTACAAAGCAGCAGGGTTTAGTCGATAATGCCCAAGCCTAGGAGTCAAAAGGATCTGGGTTCTAATCCCTGCTCTGCCACATGTCTGCTGTGTGACCTTGGGCAAGTCACTTCACGTCTCTGGGCCTCAGTTACCTCATCTGTAAGATGGGGATGAAGACTGTGAGCCCCATGTAATAATAAAAATGATGTCATTAGTTAAGTGCTTGCACATAGTAAGCGCTTAACAAATGCCATCATTATTATTATTATTATTACTATGTGCCCAGAACTGTTCTAAGCGCTGGGGTAGATACAAAGTGATCAGGTTGTCCCCTGCGGGGCTCACAGTCTTCATCCCCATTTTACAGATGAGGTAAATGAGTCACAGAGAAGTTAAGTGGCTTGCCTAAAGTCACACAGCTGACCAAAGGCGGAGCGGGGATTAGAACCCACGTTCTCTGGCTCCCAAACCCATGCTCTTTCCACTAAACCACTGTGTCCAACCTAAGTAACATATCTTTCCCGGTGTTTAAAACAGTGCTTGGCACATAGTAAGCACTTAACAAGTACCATTATTATCATTCAGATAATCTGCTTCTTTTCACTTTTACCCACCATGGGTTGGGGTGAGGCAGGAGAGGCCCTGCCTGACTTTAAAAGGTTAGGAAGAGGAAGGAGGCAGTGTTTTTCATGTCTTTTTCTACAGTTCTAGAGCAGGAATTCCTTTTAAACATAAACACAGGTGAAAATAATTTTTCGTAGTATTTGTTATGCATTTACTACGTGCTAGGCATTGTACTAAGTGCTGGGGCAGTTATAAACTAATCGGGTTGTACATGGCCCAGGTCCCACATGGAGCTCACAGTCTTAATCCCCATTTTACCAATGAGGTAACTGAGGCACAGAGAAATGAAGTGACTTGTCCAAGGTCACCCAGCAGACAAGTGGCAGAGCTGGGATTAGAATCCAGGTCCTTCTGACTCCCGGGACCTTGCTCTGCCCATTAGGCCATGCTGCTTCCTGCTATATTTTGCTGTGTGTGTCCAGTTAACACTCACAGATTCATGTGCAGTAATAATAATAATAATATGATGGCATTTTTTAAGCACTTACTATGTGCAAAGCACTGTTCTAAGCGCTGGGGAGGTTACAAGGTGATCAGGTTGCCCCACAGGGGGCTCATAGTCTTAATCCCATTTTTCAGATGAGGTAACTGAGGCCCAGAGAAGTTAAGTGACTTGCCCAAAGTCACACAGCTGACAATTGGCAGAGCTGGGATTTGAACCCATGACCTCTGACTCCAAAGTCCTGGCTCTTCTCAATGAGCCACGCTGCTTCTCCAGTAACCATAGGCATCATCAGTACCCACCTTGGTCCTGGAGTGGGGGTCTCGGACATTTTTCCAACTGGCCCTCCCCTAAGGTCAGGTCTGCCCATGATGGTCTCCCCATCTTACCTCCTTCCCTTCCCCACAGCACCTGTATATATGTATATATGTTGTACATATTTATTACTCTATTTATTTTACTTGTACATATATATTCTATTTTATTTTGTTAGTATGTTTTGTTTTGTCTCCCCCTTTTAGACTGTGAGCCCACTGTTGGGTAGGGACTGTCTCTATATGTTGCCAATTTGTACTTCCCAAGCGCTTAGTACAGTGCTCTGCACACAGTAAGCGCTCAATAAATATGATTGATGATGATGATGATGATGATGATGCAATTCTTCTGCCTACTGACTTCTACTGATTTTACTTCTTTTTTTTAATTCACGTTCCTCTAGCTAAAAGAATAACTGCAAGGTCGTCGGCAAGAGGAAACCACAACTACAAATCCTTTTCGGTTCAGGCACCTATTTCCATTTATGGTTCGTCATTTGCTGCCCTTTTTGGCTAGCAACCCAGTCCTCGTTCATTTTCAAAAGACTTGTGGCCGGCACGGCTCGTGGGATTTAAAGAAATCTTAGAATCACAAGTCAGGAAGGGACCGCAAGAGATCATTCAATCCATTCCCCCGACTTCAGGTCAGAGACTGTGGCTAAACCAGCTCAGCAGATGAGAATGAAGTCCCAAAAAGGGCCTGAAGAGAAGAATCTAGTTTCAGATGGCTCCACCTCTCTGGGCTTAGAAAGGCAATCGAGTCTATATCAAAGCAAGAATTCAGTCCCCAGGGCTCCATGCCTGTTCTTATCAAGTGCCAAAGAACCATGAATATTTTATAAAATGAATTACTTGCTGCTATTGCTGTCACCTCTTCTGTGGAATAATGGCACTTTAATCTCTGTCATTTTGCATTTCTCACTTTTGCTATTAAGCTTTCCCTGCAACTCATCGCATTCCCGATTGGAACAAAGAGCTTCTAGCCCAGATTCCCTTAGGAGAAGATGTTCGATTTTAATGATGGGACACCAGCGACTTCCTGTCATTTTGAGGTTGATCGTGATGGAGTCCCCTGATGGAAATGGGGGCCAGACTTGGATCCTGTCGCCTCCAATGCGTTGCAAGACACACAGGGAGAGGCCAAGGTGTGAGGCTTGTGACGCAAGACAAGCTTGGCACTAATTCATATTCTATTTATTTTATTTTGTTAGTATGTTTGGTTTTGTTCTCTGTCTCCCCCTTTTAGACTGTGAGCCCACTGTTGGGTAGGGACTGTCTCTGTATGTTGCCAACTTGGACTTCCCAAGGGCTTAGTACAGTGTTCTGCACACAGTAAGCGCTCAATAAATACGATTGATTGATTGATTCCAGACTTAGAGCCACTCTTCACCTACCGTGCTTCCATTGCTGGCATAAAACTGTATTTTATGCCAGCTATCCCCTGGAGATAAAGACTGTGAACCCCATGTGACTGGCCTGATTATCTTGTATCTGCGCCAGTGTTTACTACAGCACTTGACACATAGTAGGAGATTTTAAAAAATCACCATTATTAGAGAAACTAGTTGGAATGGTTTTCTATGGCTTGGCATGGGGGTCTATGCCTCGTGTCTGGATAGCAGTAGCCACTGATCTTTGATTTCAGGCTGAATCCTCTCTCCTCCCAGAGCTGATGTTCCAAGTTTCCAAACATCGTTTCTTGCAATAGCAGGCTGCCCTAATAGTAGGATTTGGGGGCTGTGTGAAGGAGCACGCCATCCATAATGCCATTACAGCATTGCTGCATTGTTGTACTGAGTGCTTCGTACAGTGCTCTGCACATGGTAAACGTTCAATAAATTGAGAAGCAGCCTTGCTTAATAATAATAATAATAATAATGGCATTTATTAAGCGCTTACTATGTGCAAAGCACTGTATTAAGCTCTGGGGGGATACAAGGTGATCAGGTTGTCCCACGGGGGCCTCACAGTCTTAATCCCCATTTTACAGATGAGGGAACTGAGGCCTAGAGAAGTGAAGTGACTTGCCCAAAGTCACACAGCTGACAAGTGGCGGAGCCAGGATTTGAACCCATGACCTCTGACTCCAAAGCCTGTGCTCCTTCCACTGAGCCACGCTGCTTAGTGGAAAGAGCACTGGCTTGGGAGTCGGAGGATGTAGGTTCTAATCCCAGCTCCACCACCGGTCTGCTGTGTGATCTTGGGCGAGCTACGTAACTTCTCTGCGCCTCAGTTACCTCATCTGTAATATGGGGATTAAGACTGTGAGCCCCATGTGGGACAACCTGATTACCTTGTGTCGACCGGCGCTTAGAACAGTGCTTGGCACATAGTAAGTGCTTAACAAATACCATCATTATTATTATGATAACACTGATTTCTCAGCCCAACTTATTTAGCAGGTTGCACAAAATGCACAACAAGCAATTAAATCTACGTCTCCAAGAGTGTTGACATTGGCAGACTGTAAGCTCGCTGTGGGCGGTGTCTGTTAAATTTTTATACTGTATTCTCCCAAGCACTTAGAAGAGTGCTCTGTTCACAGGACGTGTTCAATAAATACGATCGATTGGCTTTGGGTTTGAAGAAAATGCTACATTCATTCATTCATTCAATCGTATTTATTGAGCGCTTACTGTGTGCAGAGCACTGTACTAATTGCTTAGAAAGTACAAGTCGGCAACAAATAGAGAAGCAGCATGACTCAGTGGGAAGAGCCCAGGCTTGGGAGTTAGAGGTTGTGGGTTCTAATTCCGGCTCCGCCACTTGTCAGCTGTGTGACTATGGGCAAGTCACTTCACTTCTCTGGGCCTCAGTTACCTCATCTGGAAAATGGGGATTGAGACTGTGAGCCCCTGTGGGACAACCTGATGACCTTGTGTCTCCCAGAGCACTTAGAACGGTGCTTGCCACCTAGTAAGCGCTTAACAAATACCAACATTATTATTATTATATGGAGACGGTCCCTATCCAATAACGGGCTCACAGTCTAGAAGGGGGAGACAGACAACAAAACACAACACGTAGACAGGTGTCAAAGTCGTCAGACGGTGGAATTTTCAACTCCGCCAGAATGTGAGCTCCTAGAGGGCAATCTCTGCTTTAGTTATATTCTCCCAAGTGCTTAGTACAGGGCTTTTCACGTAAATAGCAGGCACTCAGTAAATATCAACTGATTGACTAAGGTGCAGGGGTAGCTGAAGGAGCTTACAGTCACTTGTTGCGCCGTCCTATTTGTCATTTGCAGCATCTGGTGATGTCTCCACCTTTCCCTCCTCCTGGTCTCACGATCCTTACGAAGGGGAGGCCTTTGTGATTCACTGAGTTCCTCTGTGAGAATGATGAAGACCATTGCGCAGACCCTGTTTCCGACATTTCACCTCCAGCTTTCTAGCCATGAAGATTATGTCAGTAACGCCTTGTTTACGCGTTGGTTTTCAAGGAGGTATTCTATTTCCCAGGCGGTCAGTTAGGAGGGTCAACATTACTCTTGGCTAGAAACTTTCCAGCAGTGGCCAGGAGAGATAGCCCATGAAGGCTATCGTATGTGGCCCGATCGCCTTCCTTCTTAAGCAATTGGATAATGTGTGCTTCTCTGAACTTCTATTGCACTTTTTTGGTGCTAATTATTAAGCGCTTAATATGTGCCACGCGCTGCACTAAGTGCTGGAGAAGATAAAAGTGAATCAGGTTGGACACAGTCCATGCACCACACGGGGCTCACGGTCTTAATCCCCATTTTGCAGATGAGGGCACTGAGGCACAGGAGAATAATAATAATAATGATAATATTTGTTAAGCACTTCATTCATTCATTCAATCATATTTATTGAGAGCTTACTGTGTGCACAGCACTGTACTAAGCGCTTGGGAAGTACAAGTTTGCAATGTATAGAGACAGTCCCTACCCAACAGCGGGCTTACTATGTGCAAAGCACCGTTCTAAGTGTTGATGATGATGGTATTTGTTAAGCGCTTACTATGTGCAAAGCACTGTTCTAAGAGCTGGGGGGGAAACAAGGCAATCAGGATGTCCCACATGGGGCTCACAGTTTTAATCCCCATTTTACAGATGAGGTAACTGAGGTACAGAGAAGTGATTTGCCCAAAGTCACACAGTTTGCACCCTCTTAGCCCTCCTCAGAGCTCACCTCCTCCTCCAGGAGGCCTTCCCACACTTAGCCATCACCCTACCTCCTTCTCCTCCCCACCGCCCCTGTACAGATTTATTACTCTATTTTACTTGTACATATTTGCACCCTCGAGTTCACCTCCTCCAGGAGGCCTCCCCACACTGAGCCCTCGCCCTACCTCCTTCCCCTCTTCACCGCCCCTGTACAGATTTATTACCCTATTTTACTTGTACATATTTGCACCCTCTTAGCCCTCCTCAGAGCTCACCTCCTCCAGAATCAATCAATCAATCATACTTTTTGAGCACTTACTGTGTGCAGAGCACTGTACTAAGCGCTTGGGAAGTACAAGTTGGCAACATATAGAGACAGTTCCTACCCAACAGTGGGCTCACAGTCTAGAAAGGGGAGACAGAGAACAAAACCAAACACATTAACAAAATAAAATAAATGGAATAGAGGCCTTCCCACGCTGAGCCCTCGCCCTACCTCCTTCCGCTCCCCACCGCCCCTGTAGAGATTTATTACTCTATTTTACTTGTACATATTTGCACCCTCGAGCTCACCTCCTCCAGGAGGCCTCCCCACACTGAGCCCTCACCCTACCTCCTTCCCCTCTTCACCACCCCTGTACAGATTTATTACTCTATTTTACTTGTGTATATTTGCACCCTCTTAGCCCTCCTCAGAGCTCACCCCCTCCAGGAGGCCTTCCCACACTGAGCCCTCGCCCTACCTCCTTCCGCTCCCCACCTCCCCTGTACAGATGTTTCTACAGATTTATTACTCTATTTTACTTGTACATATTCTAGACTGTGAGCCCGCTGTTGGGTAGGGACTGTCTCTATATGTTGCCAACTTGTACTTCCCAAGCGCTTAGTACAGTGCTCTGCACACATTAAGCGCTCAATAAATACGATTGAATGAATGAAAAGCAGTGAAGCTGGAATTAGAACCCATGACCTCTGGTACCTCCTTCCGCTCCCCACCTCCCCTGTACAGATGTTTCTACAGATTTATTACTCTATTTGACTTGTACATATTCTAGACTGTGAGCCCGCTGTTGGGTAGGGACCGTCTCTATATGTTGCCAACTTGTATTTCCCAAGCGCTTAGTCCAGTGCTCTGCACACAGTAAGAGCTCAATAAATACGACTGAATGAATGAATGAATGAATGAATGAATGAAGTGCGCTCAGTTATTAGTGATTCCTGGGCAGGCCTCAGAGTGGGAACAGAAGGTGTCTATTCTTGGAACCACGAGCGCATTGATTGTTTAAGTGTAGAATCGCAGGGCTACAGGGTGCTTGAAGGGTCAACCAGTCTATCCAGCTGCCTTCCGATAACATCCCACTTAAATTGTTTCCGATGAGAATGCCGCTCCTTTTTTGAGCCCCATTCCATTTTTATTGTCAGGAAATCATTCTTTAAATCAACTGTGAACCCCTGACTTGCTCATATTCTGTCTTCACCTAATAATATTTATGAAGCACACGGATATATACCTGTCATTGTATTTCCCAAGTGCTTGGTACAGTGCTCTGCACGCAGTAAGCGCTCAACTTCTAGACTGTGAGCCCGTTGCTGGGTAGGAACCGTCTCTATATGTTGCCAGACTTGTACTTCCCAAGCGCTTAGTACAGTGCTCTGCACAAGGTAAGCTCTCAACTTCTAGACTGTGAGCCCGTTGTTGGGTAGGAACCGTCTCTATATGTTGCCAGACTTGTACTTCCCAAGCGCTTAGTACAGTGCTCTGCACACAGTAAGCACTCAACTTCTAGACTGTGAGCCCATTGTTGGGTAGGGACCGTCTCTATATGTTGCCAGACTTGTACTTCCTAGGTGTTTAGTACAGTGCTCTGCACACAGTAAGTGCTCAACTTCTAGACTGTGAGCCCGTTGTTGGGTAGGAACGGTCTCTATATGTGGCCAGACTTGTACTTCCTAAGCACTTAGTACAGTGCTCTGCACACAGTAAGCACTCAATAAATACTATTGGATGAATGAATGAATAAATATGATTGATTGAATGAATGAATGAATAAAGCTGGCATGGTTCCAGACCTCTAGCAATCGCTACTGAAAATTCAGTGCAGAGAACCCGGCATATCATTCTCTTTATTACCCACAGTTCACCTTTCTAGTAATCCTGATTCTTTTTCTGCCTGGAAAGACTTTCTTTTTAATGATATTTGTTAATCACTTACTGGGTGTCAAATATTTTTCTATGTGCTGGGGTAGATACAAGTGAATCAGGTTGGACACAATCCCTGTCCGGCGTGGGGCTCACAGTTTAAGTAGGTGGGAGAACAGGAGACCTGAGGCACAGAGAAGTTAAGTGACTTGCCGAAAGTCACACAGCAAGCATTTGGCAGAGCTGGGATTAAACCCCAGGTCTTTTGACTCCCAGTCCCTTGGTCTTCCCACTAGGTCATGCTGCTTCTTGAGCGATTCCTGATTTTCCACTTTCAGACAATCCTCATTTCCCTGAGGAAATTATTATCCTGAAATGAGAGAGGGAAGCTGACCAGGAGACTTTATCGTCGTTGTGATCGGAGGCCAAACCTAGGCTTGGAAAATGGGTTTAATGGAAATTCTTAGGGGAAAACTGATGGGGTGTGAATACCAGAAGAGTCACTAGATAACTTGCCTGGAGATACAGGTACTGAGGTCCATGTCCTTCTTAATTAGGTTAGGCACCGAGGTTTGCTTTCCCGGATCTTATATTGTGCGTTCCCCCATTAAATCGCCCTCCAAATAGTTTCACACAGTCGAATCTCAGAGTCGTTTGCTGCGATTCTAACGGAAGATGATGCTGTCCGTTTTCTCCCAATACACGAAAGATTCACAGAAACAGTGCTCTGCTTTGTTCCCGAGAGAAGCGCAGTTCGTCCAGCAGACTCCAAGAAAACAAATGGCGTTTATGCTGCTTGTCACTTACAGGCCCATTAATCGACATGGTCCCGGCTTCCCTTTTCCCATCCCGACCCACCACATAATTAACCTCTTAGTGTGTGCTTCGCTGATCAAAGCCAAGTTGGTCAGATCACAGTAAACGTATTGTTGCCACAGAACAATTTTTTTCCCCTCAGACCAATGACTAGTCCAATCTCGAAGCCAGTTTCCAAAAACCGTTAAGTCTTCGCAATGGTCTGGCCTCTATTTGCCAACGACAGCCCCTTCCTCTCCAAACCAGCATTTTTGCTCGGCCTCCCACCTTCTGTAGGCTAAGAAAGCACAATCAGCGCAGACACAGATGTCCAAGGAAACCAAACAAACTGTCAATAGAAGGGAGAGGCAAGAGATATTCAATTTCCTTAGCCCACTGCCTTCTTTTCATTAGGTTTGCCCTAATTTCCTTGAGGCTGAGCTGGGGAACTCACGCTTGTTTTCATAGCTGAGCTATTACATGTGGCATAGCTGGTGTAAGCCAAAAATAAAATCCCTTCTGCAGCTAGAAACAAAATCAGATTTCACCTATTTAAAGGACTTTAAGCCGAGATGCATCTCTGTTCAATCAATCAATCAACCGATTGTATTTATTGAGCCCTTACTGGGTGCGGAGCAATTGTACCAAGCATTTGGGAGAGCACATTTGCCTAGCGTGTCACAGAAGCAGCGTGGTTCAGTGGAAAGAGCCCGGGCTTTGGAGTCAGAGGTCATGGGTTCGAATCCCGGCTCTGCCACCTGTCTGCTGTGTGACCTTGGGCAAGTCACTTAACTTCTCTGAGCCTCAGTGACCTCATCTGTAAAATGGGGATTACTACTGTGAGCCCCACGTGGGACAACCTGATCACCTTGTATCCCCCCCAGCGCTTAGAACCAAGTCACTTAACTTCCCTGAGCCTCAGTTACCTCATCTGTAAAATGGGGATTACTACTGTGAGCCCCACGTGGGACAACCTGATCACCTTGTATCCCCCCAGCGCTTAGAACAGTGCTTTGCGCATAGTAAGCGCTTAACAAATGCCATCATTATTATTATTATTATTATTATTATTACAATATAACGGAGTCGGTAGATGAGTTCCCTGCCCACAGCGAGCTTACAGTCCAGAGGGAGAGACAGACGTTAATAAAAATAAATAAATTATGGCTATAATAATAATAATAATTCTGGCATTTGTTAAGTGTTTACTGTGTACCAGGTACTGTACTAAGTTCTGGGGTGGATATATGTTGCCAACTTGTACTTCCCAAGCACTTAGTACAGTGCTCTGCACACAGTAAGTGCTCAATAATTACGACTGACTGAATGAGTGAGTGAATACAAGCAAATGGAGTTGGACACAGTCCCTGCCCCACGTGGGGCTCAGTCTTCATCCCCATTTTACAGATGAGGAAACTGAGGCCATAAGTGCTGCTGGTCTGAGGGAGGGGTGACTGAACTGTGCAAACGCAAGTGTGAAGGCAATGCTGAAGGGAGTAGGAGGAGAGGAAATGAGGGCCTAGTTGAAGGAAGGCCTCCTGGGCAGTGTGGCTTAGTGGAAAGAGCCCGGGCTTTGGAGTCAGAGGTCATGGGTTCAAGCCCCGGCTCCTCCAATTGTCAGCTGTGTGACTTTGGGCAAGTCACTTCACTTCTCTGTGCCTCAGTTGCCTCATCTGTAAAATGGGGATGAAGACTGGGAGCCTCCTGTGGGACAACCTGATCACCTTGTATCCTCCCCAGTGCTTAGAACAGTGCTTTGCACATTGTAAGTGCTTAATAAATGCCATTATTATTATTATTATTATTATTATTATTATTATTATTATTATTACCGGAGAGTACCCCGTCCCTCTATTCCTGAGAACCACTTTTACCGGCTGGCCTAGTGACACCGGGAGCTGTTGGTTGAGTTGACACTAGGGAAGTGTCTAGGGAGAGACGATTTAGCTTTCCTGACCTTCACGGTCTGAAAACGGGATGATCCCTGCTTCCGGCAGACCAGGAGCCTTAGGACAAACTGGCTCAGAGAGAGGGGATGGTCCAGAAACGTCAGCATCGTCCCAGTCACAAACTGGGAGTCAGAGGACCTGGGTTCTAATCCCAGTTCTGCCACTTGTCTGCTGGGTGACCTTGGGTAAGTCACTTCACTTCTCTGGGCCTCAGTTACCTCATCTGTAAAATGGGGAGTAAGACTGTGAGGCCTATGTAGGACAGGGACTGTGTCTGATTATCTTGTATTTTCCCCAGCATTTAGTATAGCACCTGGCAGGCCTATGTAGGACAGGGACTGTGTCTGATTATCTTGCATTTTCCCCAGCATTTAGTATAGCATCTGGCACATAATAAGCACTTACCAAATACCACAATTATCATTAATATTATCATTATTATTATTAATGAATCATGCCATAAAGTTCCCCTATGGAGGGCAGGGGAGAGGATGGTGCTTTCCTCTGGGAACCAAAGCCTTCAAACCCTGTAAGCGGCGGGGAGGGAGGAGGGAGGAAGGGAAAAAGAAGAAGGAGCCAGAAAAGCCCTGCCCTGAGACTGCAGCTTCTTGGGAAACAGAGCCCTAACTGAACACACACACACACACACACACACACACACACACAGAGGCATGTCTTTGTTTCTTGAGTTGTCTTTCCTGGATGAGGAAAGTCCATTATTAGCACACACCTGGAGGAGAAAAGGCGAGGTGAGCTTTGGTACACTACCAGATCTGAAACAGCGAGCCGCGTATCCAGTTACTTTGAAACCATGCAATATTAAAAGGAATCGGTGGAAAGATTTGGGGAGTAGGGAGGGACGAACTTTATTTGTGTCCTTAGCTTGGATGCTAAAGTAAGGGGGCTTAGATGAGGCCTGAGCTCAGCATTATAGAAGATTTAGAGGGATGAATACAGCCCCTGTGGCTTCATTGTCCGCTGCCAGTTACCGGACCAGTGGCCCATTGATCCTTATTGCCTAGGAGTTGTCAAGGCTGAAGGATCCTCAAAGCTACCTTCAAAGGGCTTATCTCCAAGGATAGATTTGGAGCCAGGGTGACTGAAAGGATTTTGAGAATGAGAGCCTGGGATATAGAAGAAACCATAGTAGGGAAGGGGAAAGGAGGAAAGGGATGCTGCCTGTTTATAGAGTAGAGGAGAAGAGAAAATGATCCCTTACTGTGTGGCGAAGCACTGTACTAAATGCTTGGGAGAGAAGCAGTGTGGCTTAGTGGAAAGAGCACAGACTTGGGAGTCAGAGGAAATCCCGGCTCTGCCACTTACAAGCTGTGTGACTTTGGGCAAGTCACTTCATTTCCCTGTGCCTCAGTTACCTCATCTGTAAAATGGGGATTGAGACTGTGTGCCCCACCTTGTATCTACTTCAGCGCTTAGAACAGTGCTTGGCACATAGTAAGCGCTTAACAAATGCCGTCATTATTATTATTACGATGCACCGGAGTGGGTAGACCTGTTCCCTGCCCACCAGGATCTTAGAGCCTAGATGGGGAGAAAGACACTAAAATAAATTGTGGATATATACAAAAGTGCTGTGGGCTGAGGGTGGCATGAATAGAAAGTGTTTTTTTAGGATACAAGATAAAGATCCAAGGGTTTAGGTGGATGATGTGGGATTAGGATGGTTCAATCGTAGTCATTGAGTGCTTACTGTGTGCAGAGCACTGTACTAAGCGCTTGGAAAGTACAATCTCGGATGCGGGCGAAGGGGTTGAGGGAAGAGTAAAGATTGGTCTGGGGGAATCAGGTTTGAAGGATCTAGTTTGTGGACAGAGGTCTAACGAGATGATGGAGTTTTCCATTGGGAGCCAAAGGGCCTCGGTTTGAGGACTTCAGGACTGAGAACTTGTGTGAAGGAATTCATTATTCATTCATTCATTCATTCATTCATTCAATCGTATTTATTGAGCACTTACTGTGTGCAGAGCACTGTACTAAGCGCTTGGGAAGTACAAATTGGCAACATATAGAAATGGTCCCTACCCAACAGCGGACTCACAGTCTAGAAGGGGGAGACAGACAACAAAACAGAACATATTAACAAAATAAAATAAATAGAATAAATATGTACAAGTAAAATAAAGAGTAATAAATATGTACAAACATACATACATATATACAGGAGCTGTGGGGAGGGGAAGGGTGACTTTGGGCGAGTCACTTCACTTCTCTGGGCCTCATTTACCTCATCTCTGAAATGGGGATGAAGACTGTGAGCCCCCCGTGGGACAACCTGATCACCTTGTAACCTCCCCAGCACTTAGAACAGTGCTTTGCACATAGTAAGCGCTTAATAAATGCCATTATTATTAGTAATAGTATTTAAGTGCTCAGCACTGTACTAAGCTTGGAAGAGAATACCCATGTGGCAATTAGACATGGTCTCTGTCCCTTGTGAGGGCTCACAATCCAAGAGTGTGAGCGGGGCAAAGGGCCTTGAGACAGAAACCTAGGGAATAAAGAAACATTAAAAGACAGCAGTAAATGAAATCAAAATAGAAGCAGTAGCGCTGTGGCTAGAGGAGCAGAATTTCAGGTTCTTTGGGCCTTAGAGTTCAGAGTGTTTATTAAGCATTTACTACGTTTCAAGAACTGGGCTAAGCAACAGATGGTACCTGCACACTTTTCTACTAGTTATATTTCTGCACTCGAGAAAGGGGCAGGGAGTGCAGCACATTGCCAAGTGCACACAAAGGGCTATTACATGCAGGGCGAGAAGCAGCATGGCCTAGTGGATAGAGCTTGGACCTGGGAATCAGAAGGACTTGGGTTCTAATCCCACCTCTGCCACTTGTCTGCTGTATGACCTTGGGCAATCCAAGCCGTCACCAAAACCTGCCGGTCTCAGCTCCACAACATTGTCAAGATCCTCCCTTTCCTCTCCATCCAAACCACTACCCTGCTCGTTCAAGCTCTCATCCTATCCCGTTTGGACTACTGCACCAGCCTTGTCTCTGATCTCCCATCCTCGTGTCTCTCCCCACTTCAATCCATACTTCACGCTGCTGCCCGGATCGTCTTTGTCCAGAAACGCTCTGGGCATGTTACTCCCCTCCTCAAAAATCTCCGGTGGCTACCAATCAATCTGCGCATCAGGCAGAAACTCCTCACCCTGGGCTTCAAGGCCGTCCATCCCCTCGCCCCCTCCTACCTCACCTCCCTTCTCTCCTTCTCCAGCCCAGCCTGCACCCTCCACTCCTCTGCCGCTAATCTCCTCACCGTACCTTGTTCTCGCCTGTCCCGCCATCGAACCCCGGCCCACGTCCTCCCCCTGGCCCGGAATGCCCTCCCTCCACACATCTACCAAACTATCTCTCTTCCTCCCTTCCAAGCCCTACTGAGAGCTCACCTCCTCCAGGAGGCCTTCCCACACTGAGCCCCCTTTTTCCTCTCCTCCTCCTTCCCCTCATCACAGCTCTTGTATATATATTTGTACAGATTTATCACTCTATTTCACTTGTCCATCTTTACTATTCTATTTATTTTGTTAATGATGTGCATAGAGCTTTAATTCTCTTTGTTCTCACGATTTTGACACCTGTCTATATGTCTTGTTTTGTTGTCTGTCTCCCCGTTCTAGACTGTGAGCCCGTTGTTGAGTAGGGACCGTCTCCATTGCCGACTTGTACTTCCCAAACGCTTAGTACAGTGGTCTGCACACAGTAAGCACTCAATAGATACAAAATGATCGATAAGAATCTCTCCCACCCTGGTGGAATGGATTATAATAAAAGTTTGGGGAGTCTCTGTATAGCTCATGGCCCCTTACATTTAATGTCTTGTGCACCGTGGCTTAGTGGAAAGAGCCCGGGCTTGGGAGCCAGAGGTCGTGGGTTCTAATCCCGCCTCTGCCACTTGTCAGCTGTGTGACTTTGGGCAAGTGACTTAACTTCTCAGTGCCTCAGTTACCTCATCTGTAAAATGGGGATTAAGGCTGTGAGCCCCACTTGGGACAACCTGATAAACTTGTATCCCCCCCAGTGCTTAAAACAGTGCTTGGCACATAATAATAATAATAATAATAATAATGATGGCATTTATTAAGCACTTACTATGTGCAAAGCACTGTTCTAAGAGCTGGGGAAGTTACAAGGTGATCAGGTTGTTCCACGGGGGCCGCACAGTCTTAATTCCCATTTTCCAGATGAGGTAACTGAGGGCCAGAGAAGTCAAGTGACTTGCCCAAAGTCACACAGCTGACAGTTGGCGGAGTCGAGATTTGAACCCATGATCTCTGTCTCCAAAGCCCGGGCTCTTTTCCACTGAGCCACGCTGCTTCCGTGATAGCAAGTGCTTAACAAATACCATCATCATCATCATTATTATTATTATTATTGAGTGGAGCAGTAGTGGTAGACTTCCCCAGAGAGTTTTTTTATGGTATTTGTTCATTCATTCATTCCATCGCATTTATTGGGCACTTACTGTGTGCAGAGCACTGTACTAAGCGCTTGGGAAGTACAAGTTGGCAACATATAGAGACAATCCCTACCCAACGGTGGGCTCACAGTGCTTATTATGTGCCAAACACTGTACTAAGCTCTGGGGGAGATACAAGTTAATCAGGTTGGACACAGTCCCTGTCCCACATAGGACTGACAATCTTAAACCCCATTTTACAGCTGAGGTAACTGAGGCACAAAGAAGTGAAGCGACTTACCAAAGGTGTCAGAACTCGAAATAGAACTCAGGTCCTTCCGACTCCCAGGCTGTGCTCTATCTACTAGACCACACTGCTACTCTGAGTTGTTGTCATTTCTGAGCCAGGCCTGCCCTGTTTGGCTGCTAAATTCATTCAATAGTATTTACTGAGCGCTTACTGTGTGCAGAGCACTGTACTAAGCGCTTGGGAAGTACAAGTTGGCAACATGTTCACTGGGAGCTGGGACAGTCAGGTATGTCTTCTGGGATCCATCTAAGTGTGCACAGCTGAGACACTCACAACTGGGGAAGCAGCATGGCATAGTGGACAGAGCATGGGCCTGGGATTCTGAATAATAATAATCATAATAATAATCATAATAATCATAATCACAATAATAATAATGGCATTTATTAAGTGCTTACTATGTGCAAAGCACTGTTCTAAGCTCTGAAGGTCATGAGTTCCAATCCTGCTCCACCACTTGTCCACTGCGTGACCTGGGGCAAGTCACTTTCCTTCTCCGGGCCTGTAAAATGGGGATTAATAATGACGATAGCATTTATTAAGCGCTTACTATGTGCAAAGCACTGTTCTAAGCACTGGGGAGGTTACACGGTGATCAGGTTGTCCCACGGGGGGCTCGCAGTCTTCACCCCCATTTTGCAGATGCGGTAACTGCGGCCCAGAGAAGTGAAGTGACTTGCCCAAAGTCACACAGCTGACAACTGCCGGAGCCGGGATTTGAACCCATGACCTCTGACTCCAAAGCCCGGGCTCTTTCCACTGAGACACACTGATTAGAAGTGTGAGCCCCATGTGGGATAGGGACTGTGCCCAACCCGATTTGCTTCTGTCCACCCCAGCACTTAGTATAATGCCTGGCATGTAGAAAGTGATTAATAAATACCACAGTTATTATTATTATTTGACAGACTGAAGCCAATAAATATGCGTAGCCTGCTCGAAGTGATTTGGGTGCCCTCCAGGGAATCAAGCTCAACAGTACTTTCATTACTACCCCAGGAAATATGTCCTAGCAACTCGGTAAGAAAGAACGGCCTGACATTTATCGCTATTGCTCAAGATGACAGGAGTGTTTAACAGATAGCGTCTGTTTATTGTTGTATTGTACTCTCCCAAGGGTTAGTACAGTGTTCTGCACATAGTTAGCACTCAATAAACGTGATTGAATGAATGAAAGCGTGCTGTATTGTTGTATTGTACTTTCCCCTCCCAAAGGTTAGTACAGTGTTCTGCACATAGTTAGCCCTCAATAAATATGATTGAATGAATGAAAGTGTGCTGTATTGTTGTATTGTACTCTCCCAGTCCCTTAGTACAGAGCTCTTTCATCCACTTATTCATTCAGTTGCATTTACTGAGTACTAATTATGTGCAGAGCACTGTACTAAGCACTTGAGAGAGTACAATACAATAAACAGATGCGTTCCCTGTCCACAAGCTTACAATCTCTGCACATCGTAAGTGCTCAAAAAATACGATGGACTGATTTTAGGAAGGGATTGTCTCCTTTATGCCTTTCAAATGTTCCCCAAGCACATGGGTCAGAGCTCTGCACGTGGAAAGTGCTCAATAAATAAGACTGATTGATTGAGTAGCTGCTTAATAAATACCATTATTACTCGTTGGACAAACCTGATGCTAGTCTTGGAAGTTAAATAGCTGCCCCAGCCCTGCTTACAACCCCAAAAGCATTTTCCTCATGGCAGTAAGGGGAGGATTTGTGGAAATGGGGGAGAGGGGCAGGGTTACCCTCTCATTCTTTGAGCCCACTGTTGGGTAGGGACTGTCTCTATATGTTGCCAATTTGTACTTCCCAAGCGCTTAGTACAGAGCTCTGCACATAGTAAGCGCTCAATAAATACGATTGATGATGATGATATTCTTGAGGGAAGGAGGTGCCCCGTAGAATTCAAGGGTTCCTTGCCTTCTCCTGACTTCACTCTTGCCTCCTCCCTGCTCTAACATAACTCTCTCCGAATTTCCAGTCATCCTTGGTCATGTTCTAAAACGTGCTCATTGTGGGCAGGGAATGTGCCTGCTTATTCTTGTACTTCCCAAGCGCTTAGTACAGTGCTCTGCACACAGTAAGCGCTCAATAAATACAATTGATTGATAGATTATTGTTATATTGCACTCTCCCAAGTGCTTAGAAAAGTGCTGTACACAGTCAGCGCTCAAAAATATGATTGATTGAATGACATTTTTAGACTGTGAGCCCACTGTTGAGTAGGGACTGTCTCTATATGTTGCCATCTTGTACTTCCCAAGTGCTTAGTACAGTGCTCTGCACGCAGTAAGCGCTCAATAAATACGATTGATTGATTGATTATGAAATTCAGTCCAACACTGCAGGAGGGAGAAGCTACTGGGCTCCTCACCATTCCAGATAGGTTCACCCTTAGCTTATTATTATTATTACTATTATTGATATTGCCATTATTATTATTGTGTTTGCTAAGTCCTTACAATGTGCCAAGCACTGTTTTAAGCACTGGAGCAGATACAACATTATCCGTTTGGAAACAGTTCCTGTCCTGCATGGGACTCACAGTCTAATAATAATAATGATAATAAATAATAGTAATAATAATAATGGTATTTAAGTGCTTACTATGTGCCAAGCACTGTTATAAGCACTGGGTCAGCCCCTCATGGGGCTCACAGTTTAGGTAAGAGGGAGTGGGATTTAATCCTCGTTTTACAGATGAGGAAACAAGCACAGGGAAGTTAAGTGACATACCCAAGGTCACACAGCAGACAATAATAATAATAATGACGGTATTTGTTAAGCACTTACTATGTATCAAGCACTGGGGTAGATACAAGGTAATCAGGTTGTCCCACATGGGACTCACAGTCTTCATCCCCATTTTACAGATGAGGGAACTGAGGCCCAGAGAAGTGAAGTGACTTGCCCAAAGTCACACAACTGAGAAGAGACGGAGCTGGGATTAGAACCCACAACCTCTGACACCCAAGCCCGGGCTCTTTCCACTAAGCCATGCTGCTTCTCTAAACAGTCCACACCCCTTCTGGTGTTTCAGGGGCTTTGGCCTGTTCCCCCATATTAATCAATCAATTGTATTTATTGAGCACTTACCGTGTGCAGAGCACTGTACTAAGCGCTTGGGAAGTACAAGTTGGAAACATATAGAGACAGTCCCTACCCAACAGTGGGCTTACAGTATATTAGGACAGGCCTCCTTCTTGGCGATGGCAAGCAGGAGAGAGGAGGTGCCATTCATTCATGAGAAGCAGCGTGGCTCAGTGGAAAGAGCCCGGGCTTTGGAGCCAGAGGTCATGGGTTCGAATCCTGACTCTGCCACATGTCTGTTGTGTGACCTTGGGCAAGTCACTTAACTTCTCCGAGCCTCAATTACCTCATCTGTAAAATGGGGATTAAGACTGTCAGCCCCATGTGGGACAACTTGATCACCTTCTATCCCCCCCAGCACTTAGAACAGTGCTCTGCACATAGTAAGCGCTTAACAAATGCCATTATTATTATTATTATTATTATTCATTCATTCATTCATTCAATCGTATTTATTGAGCTCTGACTGTGTGCAGAGCACTGTACTAAGCGCCTGGGAAGTACAAGTTGGCAACATATAGAGATGGTCCCTACCCAGCAACGGGCTCACAGTCTAGACGGGGGAGACAGACAATAATACAAAACATGTGGACGGGTGTCAAGTCATCAGAATCAATAGAAGTAATGCTGGGTGCACATCATTAACAAAATAAATGGAATAGTAAATATGTACAAGGAAAATAGAGTAATAAATCTGTACAAACATATATACAGGTGCTGTGGGGAGGGGAAGGAGGTAGGGTCGGGGGGGATGGGGAGGGGGAGAGGAAATAAGGGGGCTCAGTCTGGGAAGGCCTCTGGAGGAGGTGAGCTTTCAGTAGGGCTTTGAAGGGAGGAAGAGAGCTAGCTTGGCCGGTGGGCAGAGGGAGGGCATTCCGGGCCAGGGGGAGGACGTGGGCCGGGGGTCGACGGCGGGACAGGCGAGAACGAGGCCCAGTGAGGAGGTTAGCGGTGGCAGAGGAGCGGAGGGTGCGGGCTGGGCCGGAGAAGGAGAGAAGGGAGGTGAGGTAGGAGGAAGCGAGGTGATGGACAGCCTTGAAGCAGAGAGAGAGGAGTTTTTGCTTGATGCGTAGGGTGGGTGCCATGCCAACAGGTACCCGTGCACCCCAGAGCCCCACTGCAAGAGATCGCTGGGCCATGTGACTGCAGCCATCTAGCGTAAGCCTCAATTACGTTTGCTGCTTATTTGCACCACTCTCTTTCATTTTCTTTCCTCCGCTGCATAACCCTCAGAGAAGGCACACCTGCCTACGAAAAACGCCAACTCTGCTGTCACTGAAATATTTATTTGCTCTCTGGTTTGTTGTTATTCACTCATCTTGTGCTGTAATAGCAACAGACGTGTCCCGATCTGCGAACGGATCGAATCGTGTCCTTTCAGTAGATGCAAGGAGATCTCAGGGGATTTGAGCTGATTTCCTAAGAAAACCTCATTTATCTTGAAGTCCTCATTCTCTCAGACCTCCCCACTCGGTGCAAAAACCCTCTGACTGCCTGCTGAGTTTGGTTTGGATACTTGTTTGTTTCTAAAGCTCCCTTCTGCCATTTCAATGGAGTGAGTCAGGAACCATGCAATTACTCGCAGCACTGCATTTATGTCACTGAGAAGATTAGCTGCCAGATTCTAATCTTCTTAACACTATTTTCTAGGGTGAGATAAACTCAGTGTATTCGTTGTTGTTTATTAACAAGGAATTAGGATGGAGTTTTGGCTTGTGCACAGAGAGTATACATTACCCAGCTTCCTTTCCCCTTCTCTGCATCGGGATTTTCTGCTATTACTTTTGATTCCTGAAACACCATTCCCATCAAGAGAGGGGAGAAAGCCACCTGGCTGGGAAATCATGTTCTTCCAAGAGGGCTTCCTTGACTAGGCCATGATGGCCTCCATTTCATCAATCGTATTTATTGAGCACTTACTATGTGCAGAGCACTGTACTAAGCGCTTGGGAAGTACAAATAAGCGCTTGGGAAGTACAGAAAGCGCTTGGTAAGTACAAATTCATTTCCCCTACTAGCTCTCCCTTTTGTGTCACTTATGCTCTTGGACCTGAACTCTTTAAGCACTTGATAATCACCCCATTCTCAGCTCCACAGCAATCATGTACATATTCTTTTACTCTGCTGTTTTCCTTATCTGTAGACTGTAAACTCTGAAACCTGTTGCACTGTTGCACCGCCTTACCTCCTTCCATTCCCCACAACACCTGTACATATGTATATATGTTTGTATGTATTTATTACTCTATTTATTTATTTATTTTACTTGTACATATCTTTTCTATTTATTTTATTTTGTTAATATGTTTTGTTGTGTACAATTATGTACATATTCTTTTACTCTGCTGTTTTCCTTATCTGTAGACTGTAAACTCTGAAACCTGTTGCACTGTTGCACCGCCTTACCTCCTTCCATTCCCCACAGCACCTGTACATATGTATATATGTTTGTATATATTTATTACTCTATTTATTTTACTTGTACATATCTATTCTATTTATTTTATTTTGTTAGTATGTTTTGTTATGCACAATTATGTACATATTCTTTTACTCTGCTGTTTTCCTCATCTGTAGACTGTAAACTCTGAACCCTGTTGCACTGTTGCACCGCCTTACCTCCTTCCCCTCCCCACAGCACCTGTATATATGTATATATGTTTGTACGTATTTATTACTCTATTTATTTATTTATTTTACTTGTACATATCTATTCTATTTATTTTATTTTGTTAGTATGTTTGGTTTTGTTCTCTGTCTCCCCCTTTTAGACTGTGAGCCCACTGTTGGGTAGGGACTGTCTCTATACGTTGCCAACTTGTACTTCCCAAGTGCTTAGTCCAGTGCTCTGCACACAGTAAGTGCTCAATAAATACGATTGATTAATTGATTGATTGATTGATTGATTTTATTTTGTTAATATGTTTTGTTCTCTGTCTCCCCCTTCTAGACTGTGAGCCCACTGCTGGGGAGGGACCGTCTCTATGTGTTGCCGACTTATACTTCCCAAGCGCTTACTACAGTGCTCTGCACACAGTAAGCGCTCAATAAATACGATTGATTGATTGAAATCTCTCAAGCTCTTAGTAAGGTGCTCTGCACATAGTAAGCACTCAGTAAATACCATCGATTGGTTGATTGACTGTAATTTCTTTAAATGCCTGTCTCCCTCTCTGGACTGTAAGATACTTGTGGGCAGGGATTTTGTCTACCAACTCTATTGTATGGTATTCTCCCAACTGCTTAATACAGAGATTGATTGATGACTTTTAATGGCCTCAATGAATTCTCCACTTTGGGCCCAAGAACAATACAATGATTCAGCTCAGGAGGCCTGAAAAGCACAAAATATAGTTCATTCATTCATTCATTCATGCAATCATATTTATTGAGTGCTTACTGTGTGCAGAGCACTGTACTAAGCATTCAGGAAGTACAAGTTGGCAACATATAGAGACGGTCCCTGCCCAACAACGGGCTCACAGTCTAGAGGGGGGAGACAGACAGCAAAACAAAACATGTGGACAGGTGTCAAGTCATCAGAATAAATAGAAATAAAGCTAGATGCACATCATTAACAAAATAAATAGAATAGTAAATATATACAAGTAAAATAAATAGAGTAATAAATCTACACAAACATATATGGAGGTGCTGTGGGGAGGGGAAGGAGGTAGGGCGGGGGGATGGGGAGGAGGAGAGGAAAAAGGGGGCTCAGTCTGGGAAGGCCTCCTGGAGGAGGTGAGCTCTCAGTAGGGCTTTGAAGGGAGGAAGAGAGCTAGCTGAGGTTGAGATTAAAGGTGTGAATTTAGTGAGGAAAAACGTGTTTGTTTTTCCTGGAAGAGTGGGTCTTTCCATACACCTCCTAATCGAGAGGGAAACAATCTCAATGACATTGACATTATAGACGCAGCATGGCGCCCTGGCTAGAACACGGCCTTGGGAGTCAAATGGTCATGGGTTCTAACCCCAGCTCCGCTACTTGTCTGCTGCGTACCTTGGACGAGTCATTTAACTTCTCTGCACCTCAGTTCCCTCATCTGTAAAATGGAGATTGAGACTGTGAGCCTCGTGTAGGATGGGGACTGTGTCCAACCCGATTTGTGAGCCCACTGTTGGGTAGGGACCGTCTCTATATGTTGCCAACTTGTACTTCCCAAGCGCTTAGTACAATGCTCTGCACACAGTAAGCGCTCAATAAATACGATTGAATAAATGAATTTGCTTGTCTCCACTCCAGCGCTTAGAACAATGCCTGACACATAATAATAATGATCGCATTTGGTGAGCGCTTACTATGTGCCGAGTACTATTCTAAGCGCTGGGATAGATACGAGGTGATCAGGTTGTCCCACGTGGGGCTCACAGTCTTCATCCCCATTTTCCAGATGAGGTCACTGAGGCCCAGAGAAGTGAAGTGACTTGCCCAAGGTCACACAGCTGACAAGTTGGCGGAGCCGGGATGAGAACCCACGGCCTCCGACTCCCAAGCCCGGGCTCTTTCCACTAAGCCACGCTTAACAAACGCTATAATTATTCACTGTTACTGTGGACCAGGAACCCCAGACGGTCTGTGCTTCTCACAGTGCTTAGTACAGTGCTCTGCACACAGTAAGTGCTCAATAAATAAGATTGAATGAATGCTTGGGGGGAATGTCAGGGAATTTCCATGTCAAAATTCCTAGGGGAGTGTTTGGGGGGAGTGGGCCGAGGTGAAGAGAAGCAGGACTGATGGTTTGTGGCTTCCAAAACATTATCCTTGTCTTATCGTGCTTCTCTCACCTCTTGGTTTAACATCAATCAGGCTTAATCTTCCATTAGATAGACATAATTTTTCCTAGAAAATTAGGACACCCTGCCTTTTTCTGTCATTGCCAACATTCAGCAGCCAACAGAGGGAGAGGACCAGGTTTGTGTGGGAGGGAATTATTTTTGAGTCGCAAATGACTGGCAGCCCTCCCCCGAGGGCTCGTGGGGGAAGGTGCTACCACCTCCTTATTCCAAAAAGGAGCTGAGAGCAGAGCAAACCTTTCATCTCCGCGCCTTGGATCATTTTTGTAAGGCTCAATACACTCCCTTAGGGGGGTTCAAAGCGTAGACTATCGAAAGGGGCCATCTCTAGCATTGGCAAATATGTGACTGGAGTAAAGCGATCTCACTGGAAATCGCTGCCAGAAGGATGATAACTGGGTGACCTGAAGGGCCTAAAACTTAATAGTCTTGTGAGAATAAGACACCCTAAGCACATGGTGTGTGCTGAGTGGAAATGGTGTGAAATGCAGTTAAACAGTCACTTCCTGGTTACTGGAACACAGAGAGTGGATTCCTTCCAAGTATAATGTTATCATCATCATCATCATCATCATCATCATCATCATCAATCGTATTTATTGAGCGCTTACTGTGTGCAGAGCACTGTACTAAGCGCTTGGGAAGTACAAGTTGGCAACATATAGAGACAGTCCCTACCCAACAGTGGGCTCACAGTCTAAAAGGGGGAGACAGAGAACAAAACCAAACATACTAACAAAATAAAATAAATAGAATAGATCTGTACAAGGAAAATAAATAAATAAATAGAGTAATAAATATGTACAAACATATACAGTCCAGTCCTTAGAAACAACAGATACAGACAGATGTTCAGGGAAAGTTTCAACTCTGTTTCCACGGTAGTTTATGATAACTGTGGCATTTGCTAAGTGATTACTATGGGTCCATCAACGCATTAGGAGCTAAGGAAGATGCAAGATTCATTCATTCATTCAATTGTATTTATTGAGCGCTTACTGAATGAATAGCACTGTACTAAGCGCTTAATGATGATCAGGTCAATCACGGTCCCTGACTATGCCGGGGGCTCGCAGTCTAAGTAGGAACAGATATTTAAAACTTACTTTACAAATGAGGAAACTGAGCCTCTAAAGCATCCAGGGGTACGCTACTATTGAAGGGAGTAAAGACCTAGTGAATGACTGAGTGGAATCAATAGGGTAATAATAATAATAATAATAATAATAATAATAATGGCATTTATTAAGTGCTTACTACGTGCAAAGCACTGTACTAAGCTCTGGGGAGATTACAAGGAGATCAGGTTGTCCCACGCGGGGCTCACAGTCTTAAACCCCATTTTACAGATGAGGTAACTGAGGCCCAGAGAAGTGAAGTGACTTGCCCAAAGTCACACAGCCGACAATTGGCGGAGCCGGGATTTGAACCCCTGACCTCTGACTCCAAAGCCCGGGCTCTTTCCCCTGAGACGTGCTGCTTCCATGTCGTTAGTCAGGTTTTTAAAAAAAATTTATGGTATTCATTAAGCGCTTAGTATGTGCCAGGTACTGTACTAAGGACTGGCCTGGATACAGGTTGATCAGGTTGGACACAATCCCTGTCCCACATTAGGCTCACAATCTTGATCCCCATTTAACAGATGAGATAACTGAAGTACAGAGAAGTGAAGTGACTTGCCCAAGGTCACGCAGCAGACAAGTGGCAGAGCTGGAATTAGAACCCAGTTCCTTCTGATTATTGGGCATTTACTGGGAGCTTTTGGAAGAGTACGATACAGAAAATAATAGAAGAGAAGCTGTGTGGCCTAGTGGGTATGTCTGCTGTGTGACCTTGGGCAAATCACATAACTTCGGAGAAGCAGCGCGGCTCAGTGGAAAGAGTCCAAGAGCTTAGTACAGTGCTCTGTACACAGTAAGCGCTCAATAAATACAATTGATTGATTGATTGATTGGACTCCCAGTCTAAGTTGGAGGAAGAGGTCATGGGTTCAAATCCTGCCTCTGCCACTCGTCAGCTGTGTGACTTTGGGCCAGTCACTTCACTTCTCTGGGCCTCAGTTACGTCATCTGGAAAATGGGGATTAAAACTGTGAGCCCCCCGTGGGACAACCTGGTCACCTTGTAACCTCCCCAGCACTTAGAACAGTGCTTGGCACATAGTAAGCGCTTAACAAATACCATCATCATTCTTCTTCTTCTTCTCTGTGCCTCAGTTACGTCACCTGGAAAATGGGGATTAAATAATAATAACGATGGTATTTGTTAAGCGCTTACTATGTTCCAAGCACTGTTCCAAGTGCTGGGGAAGATTCAAGGTGATCAGGTTGTCCCTTGTGGGGCTCATCTTCACCCCCATTTTACAGATGAGATACCTGAGGCCCAGAGAAGTGAAGTGACTGGCCCAAAGTCACACAGCTGACGAGTGGCAGAGTTAGGATTTGAACCCATGACCTCTTCCTCCAACTTAGACTGGGAGTCCAATCAATCAATCAATCAATCGTATTTATTGAGCGCTTACTGTGTGCAGAGCACTGTACTAAGCGCTTGGGAAGTACAAATTGAGTCCAATGTGGTACAGAGACACAGTCCCTTGTAATGAGAAGCAGCGTGGCTTAGTGGAAGGAGCCTGGGCTTTGGAGTCAGAGGTCATGGGTTCAAATCCCAGCTCCGACTCATGTCAGCTGTGTGACTTTGGGCAAGTCACTTAACTTCTCTGTGCCTCAGTTACCTCATCCGGAAAATGGGCATTAAGACTGTTAGCCCCCCCCCCCCCCATGGGACAACCTGATCACTTTGTAACCTCCCCAGCGCTTAGAACAGTGCTTTGCACATTGTAAGCACTTAATAAATGCCATTATTATTATTATTATCTACCCCAGCACTTAGAACAGTGCATGGTACATAGTAAGCACTTAACAAGTACCATAAAAAAGCAAATATTATAAACCCTCCCTGCGTGGCTACAGGACGAGGTGGCCAGTTAAAATCTTTGAAGGTACCAGGCTGTAGAGCCCCGGTTTGGAGCTTTCATTCATTCATTCATTCATTTGATCGTATTTATTGAGTGCTTACTGTGTGCAGAGCACTGGACTAAGCGCTTGGGAGACTGTGAGCCCACTGTTGGCTAGGGACTGTCTCCATATGTTGCCAATTTGTACTTCCCAAGCGCTTAGTACTGTGCTCTGCACACAGTAAGCGCTCAATAAATACGATTGATGATGATGATGGTGATAAGTTGGAGCAGGTTGAGCCGGTGTGAGGGTGCTTTTGGAAAATCCATCTGCCTCTGTCTCTCGATTTCCAGAATTGAATTCCAAAAATCTGCTGGGGAAGCCCAGGCACATTATTGTGTATTAGAAAATCACCACTCTCCCAGTTTGCGCCTAAGACTCTCAAATCTGAAGGATTTTATCTGCTAGGAATAACCTGGGGGGGGGGGTCTCTGCCTGGGAGTATGAAACAGGTGGGACTTTGGCTATTTACTTATATTTTATTCATTCAGTTTTATTTATCGAGCACTTACTTTGTGCAAAGCACTGGATCAGCACTTGACCATGAAATCGGCCACTTCTTTTCAGTCACATTTAAGTGGAAACATTACTGCTACTTTTGAGGTTGTCTCTGTTTTCCCTCATTCATTCATTCAATAACATTTATTGAGCACTTACTGTGTGCAGAGCACTGGACTAAGCACTTGGGAAGTCCAAGTTGGCAACATCTAGAGACGGTCCCTACCCGACAGCGGGCTCACCGTCTAGAAGGGGGAGACGGAGAACAAAACAAAACATATTAACAAAATAAAACAACGGCCCTAACCCAGATCCCCTTCACCAGATTGGTGCAGTTGAAGAGAACAATTCTAAATAGGATTAATCAATCAATCAATCGTATTTATTGAGCACTTACTGTGTGCAGAGCACTGGACTAAGCGCTTGGGAAGTCCAAGTTGGCAACATCTAGAGACGGTCCCTACCCGACAGTGGGCTCACAGTCTAGAAGGGGGAGATGGAGAACAAAACAAAACGTATTAACAAAATTAAACAACGGCCCTAACCCAGATCCCCTTCACCAGATTGGTGCAGCTGAAGAGAACAATTCTAAATAGGATGAATCAATCAATCAATTGTATTTATTGAGCGCTTACTGTGTGCACAGCACTGTACTAAGCGCTTGGGAAGTAAAGGAGACTGTGGGAACAGTGTAGGCGCTTAGGAGATTTTCTGGGCTACAAGTGGCCATCATTCCTCAGCTTCGCTCTGGAACTGAATGGACCATTTCCACCGTGGCAGAGTTTGTTTTTTTGTTTTCCATTCAGCAGGATGTAATGGAGCTAGTCATCATCATCATTAATCGTATTTATTGAGCGCTTACTATGTGCAGAGCACTGTACCAAGCGCTTGGGAAGTACAAATTGGCAACATATAGAGACGGTCCCTACCCAACAGTGAGCTCACAGTCTAAAAGAAAAAGGGCGGACAGAGCTAGTCCCAGTTAGAGAAGCAGCGTGGCTTAGTGGGAAGAGCACAGGCTTGGGAGTCAGAGGTCACGGGTTCTAATCCCTCCTCCACCGCTTATCAGCTGGGTGACTTTTGGCAAGTCATTTAACTTCTCTGTGCCACAGTCACCTCATCTGTAAAATGGGAATTAACGAATAAATAATAATAATATTAAATAATAGTTTTTGTTAAGCACTTACTATGTGCCAAGCACTGTTCTAATCGCTGGAATAGATACAAAGTAATCCGGTTGTCACATGTGGAGCCCCCCCCGCCTCAATTCCTTCCCCTCCCCACAGTACCTGTATATATGTATATATGTTTGTACATTTTTATTACTCTATTTATTTTATTTGTACATATTTATTCTATTTATTTTATTTTGTTAATATCTTTTTTTGTTGTTGTCTGTCTCCCCCTTCTAGACTGTGAGCCCGCTGTTGGGTAGGGACCGTCTGTATATGTTGCCAACTTGGACTTCCCAAGCACTTAGGACAGTGCTCTGCACACAGTAAGCGCTCAATAAATACGATTGAAGGAATGAATGTGGGCTCACAGTCTCAATCCCCATTTTACAGATGAGGTAACTGAGGCACAGAGAAATTAAGTGACTTGCCCAAAGTCACACAGCTGACAAGTGGCGGAGCCAGGATTAGAACCCACAACCACATTTAAGACTATAAGCCCCACGGGAAACAACCTGATTACCTTGTAATAATAATAATAATAATAATAATAATAATAATAATAATAATAATATTTGTTAAGTGCTTACTATGTGCCAAACACTGTTCTAGGCACTGGGACAGATACATGGTAATCAGGTTGTCCCACATGGGGCTCACACTCTTAATTCCCATTTTACAGATGAGGTAACTGTGGCCCAGAGAACTGAAGTGACTTGCCCAAAGTCACACAGCTGATAAGTGGCGGAGCCAGGATTAGAACCCACAACCACATTTAAGACTATAAGCCCCACGGGAAACAACCTGATTACCTTGTAATAATAATAATAGTATTTGTTAAGTGCTTACTATGTGCCAAACACTGTTCTAGGCACTGGGATAGATACATAGCAATCAGGTTGTCCCACGTGGGGCTCACACTCTTAATTCCCATTTTACAGATGAGGTAACTGAGGCCCAGAGAACTGAAGTGGCCTGCCCAAAGTCACAAAGCTGATAAGTGGCAGAGTCAGGATTAGAACCCACAACCACATTTAAGACTATAAGCCCCACGGGAAACAACCTGATTACCTTGTAATAATAATAATAGTATTTGTTAAGTGCTTACTATGTGCCAAACACTGTTCTAGGCACTGGGATAGGTACGTGGTAATCAGGTTGTCCCAGGTGGGGCTCACACTCTTAATTCCCATTTTACAGATGAGGTAACTGAGGCACAGAGAACTGAAGTGACTTGCCCGAAGTCACACAGCTGATAAGTGGTGGAGCCAGGATTAGAACCCACAACCACATTTAAGACTATAAGCCCCACGGGAAACAACCTGATTACCTTGTAATAATAATAATAGTATTTGTTAAATGCTTACTAGGTGTCAAACACTGTTCTAGGCACTGGGATAGATACATGGTAATCAGGTTGTCCCACGTGGGGCTCACACTCCTAATTCCTATTTTACAGATGAGGTAACTGAGGCCCAGAGAACTGAAGTGACTTGCCCAAAGTCACACAGCTCATAAGTGGTGGGGCCAGGATTAGAACCACCTCCTCTGACTCCCAAGGCCGTGTTCTTTCCACTAAGCCGTGCTCGTATCTATCCCATCATCATCATCATCAATCGTATTTATTGAGCGCTTACTATGTGCAGAGCACTGTACTAAGCGCTTGGGAAGTACAAATTGGCAACATATAGAGACAGTCCCTACCCAACAGTGGGCTCACAGTCTCAAAGGGCTCACAGTCTAAAAGGACTGCACTTAGGACAGTGCTTGGCACATAGTAAGTGCTTAACAAATACCATCATCATCATTATTACTATTATTAGTTTGAACATTCTCCGTTGGCCTTGGGTCCCAGTACCAAATTATATAGATAAGAGCTCTTGAATGTTTCAGGGAGGCACCGGCAGATTATTCAATCAATCGTATTTATTGAGCACTAGATTATTCCTGAAATTTGTACTTGTAAAGCAATGAAAATTGAGAAAAATCTCAAGGATGTGGACTCTCCATGATACCCGTATACGTGCAGCGGCTCTCATTGTTACCAAGAGGAGAGGTGGAGTGGTGGAGGTTTTTTTTATTTTTTAAGTTATTAAGTGGTTACTGCGTGCCAACCACTGTACTAAGTAAGCACCGGGGTAGATAAAAGTTAATTAAATTGGACCCAATCCATGTCCCACGTGGGGCTCTCAGTCTTAATCCTCATTTCCCAGATGAGGTAGCTGAGGCACAGAGAAGTCAAATGACTTCTGTATGTTGTTGGCAACAAGTTGTTGCCGACTTGTACTTCCCAAGCGCTTAGTACAGCGCTCTGCACACAGTAAGCACTCAGTAAATACGATTGAATGAATGAATGAATGACTTGCCCAAGGTCACAAGGCAGACAAGTGGAGAAGTCGGGATTAAAACCCAGGTCCTCTGACTGCCAGACCAGTTTTGCGGATTGGGAAGAGGCCGGAGTTCCACTCTTTAGTTTAAGTTTAAGATGCTTAGGGAGACAAGGAAAGGTGAGGTAGTTTCTCAATGGACCGGAAGTCAGGCGGACCCCCGAATGGCATGTGATAAGCAGCGTGGCTCAGTGGGAAGAGCCCGGGCTTTGGAGTCAGAGGTCATGGGTTCAAATCCCGGCTCCGCCAATTGTCAGCTGTGTGACATTGGGCAAGTCACTTCACTTCCCTGGACCTCAGTTCCCTCATCTGTAAAATGGGGATAAGACTGTGAGCCCCCCGTGGAACCTGATCACCTCATAAACTCCCCAGTGCTTAGAATAGTGCTTTGCACATAGTAAACGCTTAATAAATGCCATTGTCATCATCATCATCATCACCTTGGGCAAGTTACTTCAGTTACCTCATCCGTAGAATGGGGATTAAGACTGTGATCACCAAGACTGTGAGCCCCCTGTGGGACAACCTGATCACTTTGTAAGCTCCCCAGTGCTTAGAACAGTGCTTTGCACATAGTAAGCGCCTAATAAATGCCATCATCATCATCTTGGGCAAGTTACTTCAGTTACCTCATCCATAGAATGGGGATTAAGACTGTGATCACCAAGACTGTGAGCCCCCCGTGGGACAACCGGATCCCTTCGTAAGCTCCCCAGCACTTAGAACAGTGCTTTGCACACAGTAAGCGCTTAATAAATGCCATCATCATCATCATCATCATCGGCAAGTTACTTCAGTTACCTCATCCGTAGAATGGGGATTAAGACTGTGATCACCAAGACTGTGAGGCCCCCGTGGGACAACCTGATCACCTTGTAAGCTCCCCAGCGCTTAGAACAGTGCTTTGCACATAGTAAGCACTTAAAAAATGCCATCATCATCATCATCTTGGGCAAGTTACTTCAGTTACCTCATCCGTAGAATGGGGATTAAGACTGTGAGGCCCCCGTGGGACAACCTGATCACCTTGTAAGCTCCCCAGCGCTTAGAACAGTGCTTTGCACATAGTAAGCGCTTAATAAATGCCATCATCATCATCATCATCATCTTGGGCAAGTTACTTCAGTTACCTCATCCGTAGAATGGGGATTAAGACTGTGATCACCAAGACCGTGAGGCCCCCGTGGGACAACCTGATCACCTTGTAAGCTCCCCAGAGCTTAGAACAGTGCTTTGCACATAGTAAGCACTTAATAAATGCCATCATCATCATCACCTTGGGCGAGTTACTTCAGTTACCTCATCCATAGAATGGGAATTAAGACTGTGAGCCCCCCGTGGGACAACCTGATCACCTTATAAGATCCCCAGCGCTTAGAACAGCGCTTTGCACATAGTAAGTGTTTAATAAATGCCATCATTATTATTATTTTATTAGGTGATCCCAGGACTGGCTCCGTCAGACCACACACAGCCTTTCCCCAGGGGGTTGCTGTTTCACTGATCCTTTCTTTCCTCTCCAGCAGCCTTGAGTCAGTCATTCATAACATCAACACCAGCACAGAGGAAGCATGGCCTAGTGGATAGAGAACGGGCCTGAAAGTCAAAAGGACCTGGGTTCTAATCCCGGCTCTGCCACCCGTCTGCTGTGTGACCTCGAGGAAGTCACTTCACTTCTCTGTGCCTCAGTTACCTCATCTGTAAAACGGCAATTAAGACTGTGAGCCTCATGTGGGACTTGGATTGGGTCCAACCTGATTAACTTGTATCTACCTCAGCGCTTTGTATAGTCACTGGCACATAGTAAGCGCTTAACAAAACCATAAAAAAAAAACCACCAACAACTGTAGATGGACGATTTTTAAATCTGTAACTCCAACCCCTGTGTTCTCTTCAGTGTCGTATTTCTTTCTAATCCCTTTCATTCTGCTGTTGTTGATGTTGGTAATGGTGATCTCAACACAACATCTAACTTAGCCTGTCAAACGCTGAGCACCTCAATTTCCTTTGTAAACCATTTTCTCCTAACTTTCTTTTCACTATCTCCATCACGCCTATATCTCTATCCCCTCTGCTTGGATCCTCAGAGTCTATCCAGCCTTGCAATCTTTCTAATTCTTTCAATATTTCCTATATTTCCCTCTTCCTTTCCACTCTTTTAACCATGGTCTAGCATAAACCCTATTCTTCTCATACTTATTACTGTTCTAGCCTCATCACTGGCCTCCCTGCCTCCACTTACCTCCCCTATAGTCTAAACACAGACACACAAAAACCACCATTTGTTCATTCATTCGATCATATTTATTGAGTGCTTACTGTGTGCAGAGCACTGGACTACTTCTTGGAAGAGGACAGTATAGCAATAAACAGACACATTCTTCCTCAAGAGCCAAGTGGATTATGTTACTCTCCTTCCCCAAAGCCTATAGTCTATCCTACTTCTGTTCACTTCTTTGCTTTGCTAAGTAGGGGAAGCAGCGTGGCTCAGTGGAAAGAGCCCGGGCTTTGGAGTCAGAGGTCATGGGTTCAAATCCCGGCTCCGCCGCTTCTCCGCTGTGTGACTTTGGGCAAGTCACTTCACTTCTCTGGGCCTCAGTTACCTCATCTGGAAAATGGGGATTAAGATTGTGAGTCCCACACGGGACAACCTGATCACCTTGTATCCTCCCGAGCGCTTAGAACAGTGCTTTGCACATAGTAAATGCTTAGCAAATACCAAAATTATTATTATTATCATCATCATCATCATCAATCGTATTTATTGAGCGCTTACTATGTGCAGAGCACTGTACTAAGTGCTTGGGAAGTACAAATTGGCAACATATAGAGGCAGTCCCTACCCAACAGTGGGCTCACAGTCTAAAAGCGGGAGACAGAGAACAAAACCAAACATACTAACAAAATAAAATAAATAAATAAATATTATCATTCACATCAAATTAAAACTTTGGATCATATGCTCCAAGACTTTTTTCCATTGTGTTTCCCATTATCTCATGGCTCTCTTCTCCGACTACACCTGGCTTGAGGTCTCCTCTCTGGCATTTGAGATCTGCTCATCACCTCGAACACTTCACTCTCCTGGCTCTGAGCCATTACTACTACTACTAATAATAATGATGGTATTTGTTAAGCGCTTACTACATGCCAAGCACTGTTCTGAGCGCTGGAGGGGATACAAGGTAATCAGGTTGTCCCACGTGGGGCTCACAGTCTTACTCCCCATTTTACAGATGAGGGAACTGAGGCACAGAGAAATTAAGTGACTTGCCCAAAGTCACACAGCTGACAAGTGGAGCCAGGATTAGAACCCACAATCTCTGATTCCCAAGCCCGTGCTCTTTCCACTGAGCCACACTGCTTCTCGATACATGTTTCTTACATATATTTCCCCAGCCTGGATTACCCACTAAGCTCCACTCTGCCGAACCACACTTTACTTCCTTCAGAGCGCTACCAATAATAATAATGATGGCATTTGCTAAGCGCTTACTATGTGCAAAGCACTGTTCTAAGCGCTGGGCAAACCTCCACCTCCTCCAGTTGAGTTCCTCCTCCTCATTCTGGCACTATGAAGTGCTCCATAAATGATGTGCATATAGCTCCTGTGTGCAGAACACCGTACTAAGGGCTTGGAGAAGCACCATACAACAGAGTTGATAGACTTAATCCTTGTAAGCATGGCTCAGTGGAAAGAGCACGGGCTTTGGAGTCAGAGGTCATGGGTTCAAATCCCAGCTCTGCGACTTTGGGCAAGTCACTTAACTTCTCTGTGCCTCAGTTACCTCATCTGTCAAATGGGGATGAAGACTGTGAGCCCCACGTGGGACAACCTGAACACCTTGTAACCTCCCCAGTGCTTAGAGCAGTGCTCTGCACATAGTAAGCCCTTAATAAATGCCATCATTATCATTATTATTGTAGGCCCCGCATATAACAATTGAGGGTGGGAGATGACGTTAAAATAAATTACACTTATTCATATTCCTCTGGTCCACATGCTTATTGATTAATGTTGTGTTTCTTGTTTCCTTCATTAGATGATAATAATAATAATAATTGTATTTGTTAGGCACTTACTATATTCCAGACACTACACTAAGCACTATACAAGCAAATCGGGTTGGACTCACTGTACCTCGCTCTCGCCTGTCCCGCCATCGACCCCCGGCCCACGTCATCCCCCGGGCCTGGAATGCCCTCCCTCTGCCCATCCGCCAAGCTAGCTCTCTTCCTCCCTTCAAGGCCCTGCTGAGAGCTCACCTCCTCCAGGAGGCCTTCCCAGACTGAGCCCCTTCTTTCCTCTCCCCCCTCGTCCCCCTCTCCATCCCCCCGTCTTACCTCCTTCCCTTCCCCACAGCACCTGTATATATGTATATATGGTTGTACATATTTATTACTCTATTTATTTATTTATTTATTTTACTTGTACATTTCTATCCTACTTATTTTATTTTGTTGGTATGTTTGGTTCTGTTCTCTGTTTCCCCCTTTTAGACTGTGAGCCCACTGTTGGGTAGGGACTGTCTCTATGTGATGCCAATTTGTACTTCCCAAGCGCTTAGTACAGTGCTCTGCACATAGTAAGCGCTCAATAAATACGATTGATTGATTGATTGATTGACAAAGTCCCTGTCCCATGTGGAGCTCGGTCTCAATCCCCATTTTGCAGATGAAGTAACCAGGGCACAGCGAAGTGAAGTGACTTGCCCAAGGTCACACAGCAGATAAGCGACAGAGCCGGGATTAGAACCCATGATCTTCTGACTCTCAAACCTGTGCTCTGTTCACTACATCATGGCTCCTCCAGGGAAAGAGCCAAGTTTTACTCAATTTCTGAATCCTCAGAGGTACAGCTAAGTGCTTTGCACAATTAGTGCAGAGGAAGAGACAGGCAGAGGAGGAGGAAGAGGAGGATGAGGAAGAGGAGGCCAAGGAGGAGGAAGAGGAGGACGAGGAGGAAACTCCTGTAGCCTGCTCACCCCTCATTGCACTGGGTGGCTACAGTGAGCGAATCTATAAAATGGCCTGCAGAAAATCTAACACAGCTGCTTCTCCGCTGTTAAGTGATTTATAATCACTGTTAACAGTGATTTTCACATGACAAAGTACACAGAATTAGGACAGTCTGGGGAATCCTTCCAGCCTGGATCACGATAGCACAAGAAACCAACCAACCACATTACAAGTCTTTCCGCTCTAGCCTCCAGGTAGTGTCTGATTCAGTCAAGGCAGGAACTTGACTCTTCAAATTTATACCCTAAGGACTTAGATACATTGTTGTTCTCTGGCCACAGATTCTGCATCAATAAGAAATACCTTGCTTAGACCTTCATACTCACACGGATCCTGGTAAACAGAAGTGTGGTCCCATGCTCCAGGATATTGTGGGAGCAAAAGGTTTGGCCAAGAGTAGCCATGGAGAATCAGCTGTGATAGATGCTTCTGATTAGGGAGCATGCAGCTCCAGGTGTGTCTCTGGAGAGCTCCTAAATGAGTTTTAAATGAGTTTTAGGAGCTTCTAAAAGCTCCTAAACTGCAGTGCGCAAGTCCTGGAGGTTCTTAGGGAACATATTTGTTCTAGCCAGACTGTAAAACCCTCCAGGGCAGGGATTGTTCATATACATACTCTATTGTATTCTCCCAAGGGGTTAGAGCAGTGCTCTGCACCTAATAAGTGCTCAGTATATTCTATTGGTTAACTGATTTTTTTTTCATTCATTCAATCGTATTTATTGAGCACTTACTATGTGCAGAGCACTGTACTAAGCACTTGGGAAGTACAAATCGGCAACATACAGAGACGGTCCCTACCCCAAAACGGGCTCACATTCATTCAATCGTATTTATTGAGCGCTTACTGTGTGCAGAGCACTGCACTAAGCGCTTGGGAAGTACAAGTTGGCAACATATAGAGGCGGTCCCTATCCAACAGCAGGCTCACAGTCTAGAAGGGGGAGACAACATCAAAAGAAAACACGTAGACAGGTGTCAAAGTCATCAGAACAAATAGAATTAAAGCCATGTGCACATTATTAACAAAATAAATAGAATAGTAAATATGTACAAGTAAAATAGAGTAATAAATCTATACAAATATATATACAAGTGTTGTGGGGAGGGAAAGGGGGTAGGACGGGGGGGATGGGGAGGAGGAGAGGAAAAGGGGCTCAGTCTGGGAAAGCCTCTTGGAGGAGGTGAGCTCTCAGTAGGGTTTTGAAGGGAAGAAGAGAGCTAGCTTGGCAGATGTGTGGAGGGAGGGCATATACCCTTAGGATGTAATAATAATAATTGTGGTATTTGTTAAGTACTTACTCTGTGCCAGACACTGTACTAAGCTCTGGGAAAGATACAAAATAACCAGATTGGACACAATTCCTCTTCCACATGGAGCTCCCAGTCTCAATCCCCATTTTACAGATGAGGTAACAGGCTCAGAGTAGTAGGGTGGCTTGCCCAGGGTAACACAGCAGACAAGTGGTCAGCTCCCAGACTGAGCCCCCTCCTTCCTTTCCCCCTCCTTCCTCTCCGCATCCCCCCGGCCTTACCTCCTTTGCCTCCCCACAGCACCTGTATATATGTATATATGTTTGTATGGATTTATTACTCTATTTATTTATTTATTTATTTTATTTGTGCATATTTATTCTATTTATTTTATCTTGTTAATATGTTTTGTTTTGTTGTCTGTCTCCCCCTTCTAGACTGTGAGCCCACTGTTGGGTAGGGACCGTCCCTATATGTTGCCAATCTGGACTTCCCAAGCGCTTAGTACAGTGCTCTGCACACAGTAAGTGCTCAATAAATACGATTGGATGAATGAATGAAGTGGTGAAACTGGGATTAGAACTCAGGTCCCTTAGACTCCCAGGCCCTTTCTCTATCCACTAGGTTCTCTAGTGAATTGGTTTGGTGATCCAAATCTATTTTCCTATTTTCCCCATCCCTTCCTTTCCCCTTCCCGTCTCCCACTTTCACTGTGGGTCCTTTTCCTGGCTCACATTACTACCTCTGACTTTAATAATAATAATAATGGCATTTATGAAGCGCTTACTATGTGCAAAGCACTGTTCTAAGGTGGCTTGGCCAGGGTCACACAGCAGACAAGTGGTCAGCTCCCAGACTGAGCCTCCTCCTTCCTCTCCCCCTCCTTCCCCTCCACCTTACTTCCTTCCCCTCCCCACAGCACCTGTATAGATGTATAGATGTTTGTACGGATTTATTCCTCTATTTATTTTATTTGTACATATTTATTCCATTTATTTTATTTTGTGAATATGTTTTGCTTCGTTGTCTGTCTCCCCCTTCTAGACTGTGAGCCCACTGTTGGGGAGGGACTGGGGAGGTTACAAGGCAATCAGGTTGGCCCACAGAGGGCTCACAGTCTTCATTCCCCGTTTTACAGATGAGGTAACTGAGGCTCAGATAAGTTAAGTGGCTTGCCCAAAGTCACCAAGCAGACAGGTGGCGGAGTCGGGATTCGAACTCATGACCTCTGACTCCAAAGCCTGGGCTCTTTCCACTGAGCCATGGGACCACCTGGCTCACCTGGCCCTAAAGTTAGAACTTTAGGGGTTCTAACTGCCCCCGCCACCACCACTGCCACAAACAAACACCACCACACTTCCTGCTGCCCACTACATAGTTTCCGACCCTGGGCGTTCAATCCGTTTCCCTCAGCTTGGCCTCTCCTCCCTGACTCCAATCCCTCGTATGTCACTGCTCCACCACGCCCTCCCCTCCTTTCCTCTTCTCCCACTCCCTTCTGCATTGACCTAACTTGCTCTCTTCATTCATCCCCCATCCCAGCACCATAGCACTTATCTGTTATTATTTATTGATTGATATTGATGTCTATCTCCCCCTCTAGACTGCAAGCTAGTTATGGGTAGGGAATGTGTCTGCTTATTATTCATTCATTCAATCGTATTTATTGAGCGCTTACTGTGTGCCGAGCACTGTACTAAGCGCTTGGGAAGTACAAGTTGGCAACATATAGAGACGGTCCTACCCAATAGCGGGCTCACAGTCTAGAAGACTAGTCCACTGTACTAAGCACTTGGGATAGTCACAAAAGTGTGCCGATGAGAGGTATGAATAAATTCACATGCTCCTGGGTTGGCTGATGGGTTGCTACGGCCTAGGGTGCAGGTAGTTAAATCAGGGAGGACTCACTGGAGGTGGAATTTTTTAGGAAGGTTAATAGAATCGGCATCTCGACCAACCCCGTATCGTATAATCCAGCAGAGGAGACCGACACCAGGGTCGGGGACCGTGTCCACTAATTCTGTTGTATCACACTCTCCCAAGCGCTTAGTATGGTTTTCTGCACATAGGCACTCCATAGATACCATCGACTGACACTAGATCTTAATTCAGAGCTCTACGTTTGATGGCTGGGTGTTGTCACTCACATTTTACTCTCCCAAGCTCTTAGTACAGTGCTCTGCACACAGTAAGTGCTCAATAATTCAATTGACTGACTCCTCTGCCTCCTGAACTCATTGTAGGGAGGATCATCACCAACGGGGTTTATCGAGCACTTACTACGGGCAGAGCACTGAACTAAACGCTTGGGAGAGTACAGTACAACAATTCTCAAAACTCCAGGTCCCAAACCTGGAACAAAACATTCTGTCTTCCTCAGTCTTCAACACTTCTATCTGGAGAATAGATAAATGCGAATACCATGAACTGCCTGAAAAACAAACAAATGGAATTTAGAGCAAATTAAGCTAAAGTGGTCTCTGGAAGGCCAAATGACTCGACTTAGATTAGGATATTTTGGACACCGAATCAGGAGGACCAAATTGCTGGAGAAGACACTAAAACTAGGAAAAATGCAGGGAATATGTGCACAAGGCGGACTGGAAGCTAGAGGAATAGAGACCATAAAAACGATAACAGAAGAACCGTTTGAAAGGTTGCAGATTATGGCAGAGGACAGGATGTTCTGGAGAAAGCATATCCATGGAGTCATTATGAAGTGGAAACGACTCGATGGCGCTTAATAATCTATATAATAATAATAATAATAATTGTATTTGTTAGGCGCATACTATGTGCCAGGTACTGTAATATAATATATATAATATATGCATATGTATAATATGTATATATTATATTACAGTGCCCGGCACATAGTAAGCACCTAACAGATACAATTATTATTATTATTATATGTAGATTATTAAGTGCCATTGAGTAATTATATATTATTATAATATATATAATATATGTATATATCATAGTACAGTGCCTGGCTCATAGTAAGCACCTAACAAATACCATGAGAAGCAGCATGGCTTGGTGGAAAGAGCCCGGGCTTGGGAGTCAGAGGTCATGGGTTCAAATCCCGGCTCCGCCACTTGTCAGCTGTGTGACTTTGGGCAAGTCACCTAACTTCTCTGTGCCTTAGTTCCCTCATCTGTAAAAGGGGGATTAAGACTGTGAGCCCCACTTGGGACAACCTGATCACCTTGTATCCTCCCCAGCCCCTAGAACAGTGCTCTGCACATAGTAAGTGCTTAACAAATATTATTATTATTATTATTATGAATATGTGTGCCAGGCACTGTACTAAGCGTCAGAGTAGATATAAACTTATCGGGCTAGACACAGTACATGTCCCACATGGGGCTCACAGTCTTAATCCCCATTTTACGGATGAGATAACTGAGACACAGAGAAGTGACGTGACTTGCCCAAGGTCACACAGCAGACTCGTGGCAGAACTGGGATTGGAACCCAGGTCCTTCTGATTCCCAGGCCGGGCCCTAACCACTAGGCCATGCTGCTCCTCATGTTTCCTAGGTGCAGTGTGGAAGCCCGACAGGTTTGTGAAAGGCTGTGACATCCTTAGCTCTTAAATACTTTATGGAAATGCATTCATCTATTCGGGGGGGGGGGGGGAATGAAACAGAAGAGTGGTTCTTCCTTTTAGGAAAAATAACCAACTGCTGTAGCGGGTCCACACTTTTTTCTTCATTCTTCACCCTTTAAAGCACTGGGGGAAGGTGAAAAGAAACCCATTATGGCAGCTTGGTGTGCTCCGCTGTTTGAAAACAATATTCTGTATCGCACCGGGATACAAATCGGGATTCTGGACGAGTCTGCAAGAGTTAACGCTACCTGCTGCCTTTCCTCTGGACCTCGCGAAATAATGAAGTCTATTTCAGGCAGAAAACACCCAAATAAATAGACACTTGAGCATACAATTGTCTAACATTTCCAAAGAGCCTTCGAACATTGCCAGGCTATTAAAAATAACCATAACTTTGCCTTCTCCGATTTCTGTCAGTGACTCAGAAGGTGATGGTACAGGGGCTGTGATTCATGGAGCATGTGGGCACAAAGAGGCATGTGGGTTGACTTTGGCAGATTTACTCCAGTTGGAGCTGAGGGGAGAAGCGTACGTTCCACTACCCTTTCATCTTTCTGAATGCCTTGGGCTTGCACAATTCACCCATGGAATGAGCCTTTTCAAGGTCAAATCCCGGTTACCAGTGGTTGGCAGCCATTTCTTTCTTATTTTATTTTTTCCAGTGGTATTGTTTACACTTACTATATGCCAGGCACTATACGAAGCGCTGGGATAGATACCAGCTAATCAGGTTGGACACAATCTATGCCCTTCATTCATTCATTCATTCATTCAAGCGTATTTATTCATTCATTCATTCAATCGTATTTATTCAGCACTTACTGTGTGCAGAGCACTGTACTAAGTGCCTGGGAAGTACAAGTTGGCAACATATAGAGACGGTCCCTACCGAACAGCGGGTTCACAGTCTAGAAGGGGGAGACAGACAACAAAACAAAACATATTAACAAAATAAAATAAATAGAATAAATATGTACAAGTAAAATAGAGTAATAAATATGTACAAACATATATACATATATATAGGTGCTGTGGGGAGGGGAAGGAGGTAAGGCCGGAGGGTGGGGAGAGGAAAGAGGGGGCTCAGTCTGGGAAGGCCTCCTGGAGGAGGTGAGCTCTCAGTAGGGCTTTGAAAGGAGGAAGAGAGTGAGCTTGGTGGATGGGCAGAGGGAGGCCATTCCGGGCCAGGGAGAGGACGTGGGCCGGGGGTCGATGGCGGGACAGGTGAGAACGAGGCCCGGTGAGGAGGTTAGTGGCTGAGGAGTGGAGGGTGCGGACTGGGCTGGAGAAGGAAAGAAGGGAGGTGAGGTAGGAGGGGATGAGGTGATGGACAGCCTTGAAGCCCAGGGTGAGGAGTTTTTGCCTGATGCGTAGGTTGACTGGTAGCCACTGGAGATTTTTGAGGAGGGGAGTAACATGCCCAGAGCGTTTCTGCACAAAGATGATCCATGCTTACTGTGTGCAGAGCACTATACTAAGCCCTTGGGAAGTACAAGTTGGCAACATATAGAGATGGTCCCTACCCAACAGCGGGCTCACAGTCTAGAAGGGGGAGGCAGACAACAAAACAAAACATATTAACAAAATAAAATAAATAGAATAGTAAATATGTACGAGTCCCTTCATGGGACTCGTAGTCTTAAACCCCATTTTGCAGATGAGAAGCAGCACAGCGCAGTTGATAGAACATGAGCCTGGGCATCATAAAGTCGTGAGATCTGCTACTTGTCAGCTGTATGACCTTGGGCAAGCCACTTCACTTCTTTGCGCCTCAGTTTCCTCATCCATAAAATGGGGATTGAGACTGTGAGCCCCTTGTGGGACAGGGACTGTGTCCAACCAGATTTGCTCGTATCCCCCCCATCGCTTAGTGACCTTGGGCAAGTCACTTCACTTCTTTGCACCTCAGTTACCTCATCCGTAAAATGGGGATTGAGACTGTGAGCCCCTTGTGGGACAGGGCCTGTATCCAACCTGATTTGCTCGTATCCCCCCATTGCTTAGTATAGTGCCTGGCACAGAGTAAGCACATAACAAATACCACAATTATCATTATTATTATAATGAGGTAACCGAGGCATGGAGAAGTGAAGTGATTTGCCCAAGGTCACAAAGCAGACAAGTGGTGGAGTGGGATTAGAACCCAGGTCCTTCTACTTCCAGATGCTCCATCCACTAGGCCTGTACTACTGCAACTACTACTAATAATAATAGTGATGGCATTTATTAAGTGCTTACTATGTGCAAAGCACTGTTCTAAGTGCTGGGGGAGAGACAAGGTGATCAGGTTGTCCCACGGGGGGCTCACAGTCTTCATCCCCATTTTACAGATGAGGAAACTGAGGCACAGAGAAGTGAAGTGATTTGCCCAAAGTCACGCAGCTGACAAATGGTGGAGCTGGGATTTGAACCCATGACCTCTGACTCCAAAGCCCAGGCTCTTTCCACTGAGCCACGCTGCTTCTCTGCTACTGTGCACAGTACTAAGCACTTGGGAAAGTATTCATTCATTCAATCAAATTTATTGAGTGCTTACTATGTGCAGAGCACTGTACTAAGCGCTTGGGAGAGTACAATATAACAATACACAGACACATTTCCTGCCCTCAGTGGGCTTACAGTCTAGAGGGGGAGACACACCTTAATATAAATGAGTAAATTACAGATATATAAGTGCTACAGTACAACAGAGTTGGCAGTCACATTCCCTGCCTACTATGAGTTTACAGTCTAGAAGGGGAGACAATCATATGAATAAATAATTTATTATAATATATAATTTAAAGATATCCCCAAAGGGCAGCCTGTCATGTTCTTCTCCATCTCTGTCCCTTCCCATATAACTTTAATAAGCCCTTTCTTTATTGCTTCTCTGGGAAACAGTAGACATGAATGTAACCCAAAGAGAACATGACAACTGCCTAGTTATGTCTTTTCCTTCTTTGTATCAATCAATCAAACAATGGTATGATTGAGCACTTACTGTGTGCACACACTGTACTAAATGCTTCAGAAAGTGCGATAAAACAGATTTGGAAGATGCGTTCCCTGCCCACAAAGAGCTCACGGTCTAGACGTGGAGACAGACATTAAAACAAATAAATAAATCATGGATATACTCATAAGTGCAGTGGGGCTGAAGGTGAGGTGAACATCGGTGCTTAACGGTTACGGTTCCAAGTCCATAGGTGATGCAGAAGGGAGAGAGCATGGAGAAAAGAGCTTAATCGGGAAAGACCTACTGGAGATGTGATTTTAGTAAGACTTTGAAAGTGGGGAGAGTGTTGTTCTACTATATATATGAAGGGGGAAGGCATTCCCGGCCAGAAGATTAATGTGGGAAAGGGGTTGGTGGCAAGATAAGAAGGATTAGGGCCCAGTGAGTAAGTTGGAGTTTAAAGAGTGAAGTTTGCAGCCTGGATTGATGCAGGAAATCAGCCAGGTAAGGGAAGGGGGGGAAAGCGGATTGAGAGCTTTAGAGCCGAAGGTCCAGAGTTTCTGTTTGATGTGGAGACTGATGGGCAACCACTGGAGGTTCTTGAGGTGTGCGGAGGTGTGGACCGAACAGTTTTTTAGAAAAATGATCTGGGAAGCAGAGGGAAGTATGAGGTAAAGTGGGGAGAGACTCCTGTCTCCTGGGCAGGGAGGTCAGCGAGGAGCCGATGCTGGAGTATGATAAGTGCTTGGATCAGAACGGCGGCTATTTTGATGGAAATGAAAGGGTGGATTTTAAAGATTCATTCATTCATTCAATCGTACTTATTGAATGCTTACTGTGTGCAGAGCACCGTACTAAGCGTTTGGGAAGTCCAAGTTGGCAACATATAGAGACGGTCCCTACCCAACAGGGGGCTCACAGTCTAGAAGGGGAAGACAGACAGCAGAACAAAACATATTAACAAAATAAAATAAATAGAATAGTAAATATGTCCAAGTAAAATAGAGCAATAAAGAGATGTTACCACCGGTGATTGATTGAGTGCTTACTATGTGCAGAGCACTGTACTAATCACTGGGGAGAATGCAACACAATAGAGCTGGTAGACACATAAATTTGTGACTCAGTTTATGTGCATGAAGAGCTGAGTCTTTCATCTCTGAAAGGTTAGGTTGGTTCTTGCCACATCTAAGTATTCTATTTTATTTTGTTAATATGTTTTGCTTTGTTGTCTGTCTCCCCCTTCTAGACTGTGAGCCCACTGTTGGGTAGGGACCATCTCTAAATGTTGCCAACTTGGACTTCCCAAGTGCTTAGTGCAGTGCTCTGCACACAGTAAGCGCTCAATAAATACGATTGAATGAATCTAAGACCCATTAGTAATGCTATCTTGGGTCAGACCAAAGGTTAATCCAAGCACGGTAATCTATCTCCAACAACCTACCAAAGGAACCTTAGATAAGTAAGCCCTAAAGTAGCACTGGTACATAATAATAATAATAATGGCATTTATTAAGTGCTTACTATGTGCAAGGCACTGTTCAAAGCGCTGGGGAGGTTACAAGGTGATCAAGTGGTCCCAAGGGGGTCTTAATCCCCATTTTACAGATGAGGTAACTGAGGCCCAGAGAAGTGAAGTGACTTGCCCAAAGTCACACAGCTGAAAAGTAGCAGAGCCGGGATTTGAACCCATGACCTCTGACTCCAAAGTCCATGCTCTTTCCATTGAGCCATGCTGCTTCCCCTACATCAGACAATTGGTTACAAAATAGAAAATGAGAATGTGTGGCAGACCAGCTGAGTCAAGAGGCAGCATTCTGACAACTGGAAACAATAATAATAACGATTATGATGTTTGTTAAGTGCTTACTACATGCCAGGAACTGTACTAAGTGCTGGGATTGATACAAGCAAATCGGGTTGGACAGAATCTCTATCTCACAGGAGGTTAACGGTCCTCACCCCCATTTTACAGATGAGGTAACTGAGGCACAGGGAACTGAAGTGACTTGCCCAGGGTCACACAACAGAGAAGTGGTGGAGGGGGGGATTAGAACCCAGGACCTTCTGACTCCCAGTCCCGGGGTCTATCCGCTAGGCCACACTGCTTCTTCAGCAGTAGTGACAAATGAAAATCACACAGGGACTAGGGATGGTCCATAAAGCTCAGCAGCTCTGCGGTTGGGTAGCCGTGATCAGGAAAGGGAAGATCAATCAATCAATCAATCGTATTTATTGAGCGCTTACTGTGTGCAGAGCACTGTACTAAGCACTTGGGAAGTACAAGTTGGCAACATCTAGAGACAGTCCCTACCCAACAGTGGGCTCACAGTCTAAAAGGGGGAGACAGAGAACAAAACCAAACATACTAACAAAATAAAATAATAGAATAGATAAGTACAAGTAAAATTAAATAAATAAATAGAGTAATAAATATGTACAAACATATATACATAAGATGTGGAGGAGCAGGGGAATTTGAAAGGGAATTGTGCTCTAAGTGCAGACAGATGGGTTCGGCCTTGTTTTTTCGTTTGTCTCCCAGAATTAGAACCACATGATTTATCTGCTCAAAATACCTCTTAGTCATTTCTACGACCGTTCTGAAGTCTGGACATATATGGTTTGGGATGCGGAGGAGGGGAATGGAGGAAGGGAACGCGTTTAGAGAGAAAGACGGATCAGAGGTGCTGATCGAAGAGGAATTCTATCTAAGCCTGTGAAATAATGTCTTTTCGTGTATTTGAGAGTGAAAGGAAATGTTGAAAAAGCCCCCAAAAAACCAAGTGTTGGCCCAACTTCCTAAACAGTAGTGAGGGCAGGATGTGAGATGCTAGACTTCATGGGATTTGATATGCATTGCACCGTTCTTTGGGCCTCAGCCTTTTTCTGTCAAATAATCCATCTTCTCAGCCAGCTCTGAAGTGCTTTAGAAAAAACGACATAGAAAAGGGTTATTTGAGCTTCGCTTGCTATTTATAAAGATATTTACATGAGTCCCAGGCTTCCATTCGTTACCTATTTTACAAAAGCATGTCATTATGTTGCCAGCTTGTACTTCCCAAGCGCTTAGTACAGTGCTTTGCACACAGTAAGCCCTCAATAAATACGATTGCTTGATTTAACCCTTCTTACAAAAGTCGAGCTATGCCCTGCTAGCAGGGAATTTATCCCTGCCTCAATTCTAAAAATCTTTCATTCATTCCCCATTCCATTTCCGTTAAAGCGAGGTGGGAGGAGCCTGGAGGCCTGGGACTTGATGTCACCTAGGATTAACCTATCAATCAATCAATCAATTAATCAATCAAACAATGGTATTTATTGAGCTTCAGTCTATATGCAGAGCACACAGAGCACTGTGCTTTAGTGATTGGGAAAGCACAATGTAAGGGAGTTAGCAGACACGTTCCCTGCCCATAATGAGCTTCATTCATTCATTCATTCAATCGTATTTATTGAGCACTTCATCATCATCATCATCATCATCAATCGTATTTATTGAGCGCTTACTGTGTGCAGAGCACTGTACTAAGCACTTGGGAAGTACAAGTTGGCAACATTTAGAGATGGTCCCTACCCAACAGCGGGCTCACAGTCTAGAAGGGGGAGACAGACAACAAAACAAAACATATTAACAAAATAAAATAAATAGAATAGTAAATATGTACAAGTAAAATAGAGTAATAAATATGTACAAACATATATACAGGTGCTGCGGGGAGAGGAAGGAGGTAAGATGAGGGGATGGGGAGAGGGAAGAGTGGGAAAGGAAGGAGGGGGCTCAGTCTGGGAGCTTGCAGTCCAGATAGGGAGACAGACATTAATATAAGTAAATATTATTTATATTACAATAAATATAGTAATAAATATAAATAAACTATAAATAAACTATAAATACTATTATATATAATAGAATTTCAATTTATGTACATCAATGCTGTGGGGTTGAGGGTGGGGTGAATATCAAATGCCCGAAGGTCATAGATCCAAGTGCATAGACATATATGAGACGGACTCAGTGTCTGAGGGACAAATTGAAAGCCCAGCGCCCCATATTTCAGGAAATGTGTAGTGGATAGAGCGTGGACTTGGGAGTCGGAAGGTCATGGGTTCTAATCCCGGCTCCGCCACTTGACTGCTGTGTGACCTTAGGCGAGTCACTTCACTTCTCTTTGCTTCAGTTACCTCGTCAGTAAAATGGGGATCGAGACTGTGAGCCCCATTTGGGACAGGGATTGTGTCCAACCCGATTTGCTTGTATCCAACCCAGCATTTAGTACAGTGTCTGGCACATAGTAAGTGTTTAACAAATACCAGATTTATTATTATTATTATCAATCATTCAATCGTATTTATTGAGTGCTTAGTGTACAGAGCTCCTTACTAAGCGCTCGGGAGAGTACAATATATGTGCTTAATAAATACGATTGAATGAATGAATATAACACTATAACAGATAGATTCCCTGCTCACAGCGAGCTTCCGTTCTAGAGGTGCGCCAGACAAAAATCAATCAATCAATCAATTGTATTTATTGAGCGCTTACTGTGTGCAGAGCACTGTACTAAGCGCTTGGGAAGTACAAGTCGAAGGTATCCCTCAGCTAGTCTTGCAACCCCACATTGGTCCTCCTGTAGCCCCCTACACCAAGTAGGTGACCAAAGAGAATCAATCAATCAATCATATTTATTTAGCACTGTACTAAGCTCTTGGAAGAGTACACTATAACGGGGTTGGTAGATGCGCTTTCTGCCCACAAGAAGCAGAAGCAGCGTGGCTTAATGGAAAAAGCACGGGCTTGGGAATGAGAGGTCTTGGGTCCTAATTCCGACTCTGCCACTTGTCAGCTCCGTGACCTTGGGCAAGTCACTTCACTTCTCTGTGCCTCAGTCACCTCATCTGTAAAATGGGGATGAAGGCTGTGAGCCCCACATGGGACAACCTGATGACCTTGTATTCACCCCAGTGCTTAGAACAGTGCATGGCACATAGTAAGCGCTAACAAATACCAGCATTATTATTATTATAATGATGATGATGAAGTGGGGAGTAAAGCTTCTTAATAATAATAATAATAATGACATTTATTAAGTGCTTACTATGTGCCAAGCACTGTTCTAAGTGCTGGGGAGCTTACAAGGTGATCAGGTTGTCCTACGGGGGAGCTCACAGTCTTAATCCCCATTTTACAGATGAGGTAACTGAGGCCCAGAGAAGTGAAGTGACTTGCCCAGTCACACAGCTGACAATTGGTGGAGCCGGGATTTGAACCCATGACCACTGACTCCAAAGCCTGGGCTCTTTCCCCTGAACCACGCTGCTTCCTCTAACCCTCTTGCCGATCTGACAGGCAGAAATCAATCCATGGTATTTACTGAGCATTTACTTTGTGCACAGTACTATGCTAAAAAAATGCTTGGGAAATTACAATATAATAGAGTTGAGAGACTCAATCTCTGTCCACAAGGAACTTTACATGAAAGCTAGGACCCAGAAGCTAGGCATATGTACTGTTTGCCCTCTATCTGTTTTGGTTTCTCCGTCTGTGAGAGAAGTAGTACGGCCTAATGGGTAGAGCACAGTCAGAAGGTTGTGGGTTCTAATTCCGGCTCCACCACTTGTCTGCAGTGTGACCTTAGGCAAGTCACTTCACTTCTCTGTACCTCAGTTCCCTCCTCTGTAAAATGGGGATTAAAACTGTGAGCCCCACGTGGGACCACTTGATTACCTTGTATCTACCCCAGCGCTTAGAACAGTGCCTGGCACATAGTAAATGCTTAACAAATACCACAATTATTAATTATTATTGATTATTTTCTGTTAGACAGCGGGAGGCCATAATGGAACCCCAAATATCCTACAGGTTTTTCCTGATTGGGACAGCTAACGGCTTCACACACGATGTTCAGGGAGGTGCTGGAGGGAAAGATAATAATAATAATAATAATAATAATAATGTTGGTATTTGTTAAGCGCTTACTATGTGCAAAGCACTGTTCTAAGTGCTGGGGTAGATACAAAGGTAATCAGGTTGTCCCATGAGGGGCTTACAATCTTCATCCCCATTTTACAGATGAGGGAACTGAGGCCCAGAGAAGTGAAGTGACTTGCCCAAAGTCACACAGCTGACAAGTGGCGGACCCGGGATTTGAACCCACAACCTCTTACTCCAAAGCCCGGGCTCTTTCCACTGAGCCACGCTGCTTCTCTGCAGATGATCAGATACAAGTTCAAAGTACAAGTTCAAAGAGATTTTCACTCGTCACCAATATTGAACTTGCCAGCTGCCACTAATTCTCATCTTCATTATCTATTTTGCATCCACCTCAGTGTTGATTTCCCTGAGTAAAGTACCATCCAAGGCCCTTAAAACCTAGGTGGATTTTTTCCTACTTATTTGATATGCTATATTAATCCCTCTAGCACCTAGCCCATCTGCAAGTCACCTGATTTTGATTTAATTAACTTGCAAAGCAAAAATACATCAAGCAGAGAAAGATGTATAATTAGCAGTAGTAATTCTTGGGATTTTCTTTGCAGCTTTTTTCCTTTTGTCCTGAAAATGGGAAACGGGTGAAGAGAAATACCGTTTTATATGATTTTGAGAAACTGCCCAGGAAAATCCTTTCCAAAAAATTGTTGGATATTTTTGACAGAGCAGTTTGAATTGCAGTTAGAAATTTGAATTCCTTGCTCTTTCTGGTGTCTTCTATTCATATGGAATCCTATTCTATTCAGATACAATTTTGTTCAGTCCCCACCCTATTTGCCGTTGAGTGCTAGAGGCCTTCATAACGTGACATCAAAACACTATGCTTGCTTTGTACCATGGAAATGCTCAATACATGTAATTGATTGATTCTTGAAAAGTTGATTGAATAAACTCCCTAAATTCCTAAACCCCATAATTGGGTGGGGACCGTTTCTATATGTTGTTGGTACTTGTACTTCCCAAGCGCTTAGTACAGTGCTCTGCACACAGGAAGTGCTTAATAAATACAATTGAATGAATGAACTTGTTCTATACCATACCTTTATTCTCCCCCTCTAGGCTATAAAAACATTATAGGCAGGGAATGCCCAATTCTGTTGTATGCTCTCCAAAGTGTTAAGTACAGTGCTCTGCACATAGTAAGCATTTAATCAATACCACTGATTAATTAATTGATAAAGCAAAATCCCAGAAGTTACTGGTAAACCCATCTGGATTAAAGATAATTAAACCCAAGAACCAATTTCCAGGGAATCACTCATTATTTTAAGTATAGCATTGCTTGAAAGCAGAGGGCTGTGACTAGAGCGTGGGCCTGGGAGTAACAAGGTCATCATCATCATCATCATCATCATCAATCGTATTTATTGAGCGCTTACTGTGTGCAGAGCACTGTACTAAGCGCTTGGGAAGTACAAATTGGCAACATATAGAGACAATCCCTACCCAACAGCGGGCTCACAGTCTAAAAGGGGGAAACGGAAGGTCATGGGTTCTAATTCCTGCTCTGCTACTTGTCTGCTGGGTAACCTTGGGCAAGTCACTTCACTTCTCTGGGCCTCAGTCACCTCATCTGTAAAAAGGGGACTGAGACTGTGAGCCCAACTTGGGACCGGGACTGGTGCTTGTATCCACCCCAGCACTTAGTAATAGTATTCACTGTGGCATTTGTTAAGTGCTTACTATTATGCCAGGCACTATACTAAGCACTATGCAGTGCCTGGCACATAAGCGCTTAATAAATACAAGAATTATTATTATTATTATGACCTCCCTAGGGTCCTTTGAGCTCCAGGACTTTGTGTTCTTTGCCTTCCACGTTAGAAGTCCAACCAGTAGCCGGGCCAACTTCCTGCTGGGTGGAAGAGTGTGACTTTAACTTACACTCAGAGTATCACTTTGACGGTGAGTCCCACATGGGATAGGGGCTGCGTATGACCCGATTAGTGTGTATCTACCCCGACAATTAGAACAGTGCTTGACACACAGTAAGTGTGAGCCCGCTGTTGGGTAGGGACCATCTCTATATGTTGCCAACTTGTACTTCCCAAGTGCTTAGTACCGTGCTCTGCACACAGTAAGCACTCAATAAATACGAATGAATGAATGAATGATTATTAAATATAGCGATGATAATAAAAATAATAGTGACTGAGCTATGCCTATCAATCTGGGTCAACAGAAGACAGGAATATCTCAGCAGGAGGAACAGTCTGGCTCATTGGAAAGAGCATGGTTCTCTGTGCCTGTTAACTCAGGTGTAAAATGAGGATTAAGATTGTGAGCTCCACTTGGGACAGGGGCTGTGTTTAACCTGATATGCTTGTATCCACCCCAGTTCTTAGAACAGTGCCTTTTTCTCTCCCCTGGGACGCCACTTACTTTATTATATATTCAAGCTTCTGTCTGTTTCTTGACTAATTGTTTCTCCATCCCCATTGAGACAGCTACTGGGCCAAAGAAGGGCAGAGTGAGCAAAATGCCTGTGGCTGCTGGGCTGGATCGATAAAGCTCCCACGGAGAGAAACACAACCTTCCCTGGGACGTCGTGTTTGGAGGGATCTCGGGAGGCAGGATTACACCGACGGGGAGATGCGTAACACACAGCTGACTGGGAAAAGCAGAGGCCAAGATTTCTGGGAGGCTGAGTGCTAGCTACGCTGTCCATTAGTCAGTCAACCATATTTATTGAACGCTTACTGTGTTGAGAGAAGCAGCGTGGCTCAGTGGAAAGAGCCCGGGCTTTGGAGTCAGAGGTCATGGGTTCAAATCCCACCTCTGCCACTTGTCAGCTGTGTGACTTTGGGCAAGTCACGTCATTTCTCTGAGCCTCAGTTCCCTCCCTCATCTGCAAAATGGGGGTGAAGGCTGTGAGCTCCCTGTGGGACAACCTGATCACCTTGTAACCTCCCCAGTGCTTAAAACAGTGCTTTGCACATAGTAAGTGCTTAATAAATGCCATTATTATTATTATATTACAGAGCATTCATTCATTCACTATGAATGGCCTGTGATAATTACGGCATTTGTTAAGTGCATACTAGGTTCCAAGTGAAGTAGCGTGGCTCAGTGGGAAAGAGCACGGGCTTTGGAGTTAGCGGTCATGGGTTCAAATCCCATGTCCACCAATCAGCTGTGTGACTTTGGGCAAGTCACTTAACTTCTCTGGGCCTCAGTTCCCTCATCTGTAAAATGGGGATGAAGACTGTGAGCCCCCCCGTGGGACAACCTGATCATCTTGTAACCTCTCCAGCGCTTAGAACAGTGCTTTGCACATAGTAAGCACTTAATAAATGCCATTATTATTATTATTATTATTAAGTGCCGGAGTAGATACAAGATAATCAGCTCCCTGTTCCACATGATGTTCACAGCCCAAGTAGGAGGTAATAGAACTTAACCCCACTTGACAGATAAGGAAACTGAGACCCCAGAGAAGTGAAGTGACTTGCCCAAGGTCACACAGCAGACAAGTGGTGGAGTCGGGATTAGAATCCAGATCCTTCTGACCCCCAGGTCCGTGCTCTATCCATTAGGTCTGTGGGCCTCAGTGACCTCATTTGTAAAATGGGGATTAAAAGTGTGAGCCTCATGTGGGACAACCTGATAACCTTGTATCTCCCCCCAGTGCTTAGAACGACGCTTGGCACGTAGTAAGTGCTTAACAAATACCACTATTATTATTAATAAAAAGAACTGTAAACTGGGGTAGAAGATGGAGGAGTGTGGCTCAGTGGAAAGAGCACGGGCTTTGGAGTGAGAGGTCATGGGTTCAAATCCCGGCTCCGCCAAGTGTCAGCTGTGTGACTTTGGGCAAGTCACAACTTCTCCGTAAAATGGGGATTAAGACTGTGAGTCCCCCATGGGACAACCTGATCACTTTGGAACCTCCCCAGCGCTTAGAACAGTGCTTTGCACACAGTAAGCACCTAATAAATACCATTATTATTATTATTAGGCCACAGCTGCTTCTTTTCAGGACAAATCTCCACGCTGAAACTCTTCCTCAAGTCAGAGATCTGGAGAAAGCTGCCATCCTAGTATCCCTTGCTATAAAAGAGAATTAGGTCAACCAAAAAATCCACCAGGTGCTAGTTACAAAGATGCTTTAGAACGTCTTCCCACAGCCCGTCACAGAGGAGAAGGGATTGCCCTCACCCTGCTGTATCTTTTTTGGTCCCTGCATTTAGTTGGCTCTCCTACAAAAGTGGAAACCAATTCTATAGCAAATGTCAATCCATTTCCCCTGGGAAAAAAAGAGTTCTCAATTCATTTCCTGTGACATAGCTGAGAAAACTCTATGGATACACTACCGGAACAATCGCAGTTGGAGACTGGGGTGCTTTGGAAGAGTTGTATCCATGGAGTCGCTATGGGATGGAGATGACTAGATAGCAGAGGGCAAGACAAGACATACCTGAGAACCATCTACCATCGCCAGGGAGTGAATAAGAAGTTCTATCACCCAGAGCTGAGCCCAAGGTCCTTGGAAGTTATTCTAGTACAGGATTTTTAAAATGGTATTTAAGTGCTTACGATATAACCGGCACTGTACTAAGCACTGGGGCAGATACAAGGTTTTGACAGTCCATGTCTCACGTGGGGCTCACAGTCTTAATAATCCCCATTTTCCAGATCAATCAATCAATCAATCAATCAATCGTATTTATTGAGCGCTTACTGTGTGCAGAGCACTGTACTAAGCGCTTGGGAAGTACAAGCTGGCAACATATACAGTCCCTACCCAACAGTGGGCTCACAGTCTAGAAGATGAGGGAACTGAGGCACGGGAAGTAAAGTGACTAGCCCAAAGTCACACAGCACACAAGTGGTGGAGCCGGGATTAGAACCCAGGTCTATTCTGCTGTAAAGTTCTCTTTAGCGGCTTTCAGGCATTAGCCAGAACATTGAAAGTCAGTAAAAATTCTACATTTATTATTGCCAGGCTTTCTCTGAGTGCCCCCTAATAGTGGAGGCATTTACTGAGTGCCCACTGGGTGCCATACACTGCACAAATTATTCGGGAGAGTATAATGGATGCATAGATCACGTTCCTCTACTCCCTAGGGGTGAGGACATAGTATCTGCTTACAGAGAGTTCATTATTTTTGTACGGTATTAAGTATTTACCTCCACGTAATGGGAAGGTCTCTTTGTCTCTTCTTGAACGTCCTTGGCAAAGAAGAGCCATCCCAAAGTGATAGGAGAAAGAGCGTCTCTCTCTTCCAGCTTCACCCAAAAGGCCAAGCTGGAGGGTCCAGTCAAGATCTCTCACGGGCACAGACAAAAGCTTCTTTCTCCAATGCCCGCTCCTTTGATGAGAGGGAGAAGATGTGCCCATTTGATTTGCCTGGAGAACTGGCAGGAAACGCTCCCTTTGACATGCTGCTCACGCACATCTTAAACGGATCCCGTTTCTCTTTCTTTTCGGGCTTCTTCACACCTGAGAATTATTCACAGTCTCTTTTAAAGCCCTCTGAAGGGGCTGGCTTTAACAGCTCAGATGCTTATCAGTCAACTTCCTGGGTTCTTTTGGCAACCCCAAAAGTGACGATGCTAGCGACATCTAAACCTGGTCCTTCCAGTAGGAGCATCTGCTTCTGCCTAAGCATCCAGGGCGACTGACACCTGACTGACTGACTTGACACCTGTCCACATGTTTTGTTTCGTTGTCTGTCTCCCCCTTCTAGACCATGAGCCCGTTGTTGGGTAGGGACCGTCTCTATATGTTGCCGACTTGTACTTCCCAAGGGCTTAGTACAGTACGGTAAGCACTCAATAAATACGATTGAATGAATGACCGATTGAACTTCTCATTTCCTTGGCCCAAGGTCCAGGGAAGATAATCTCCTTTCTACGTGATTTGCTTAAGCATCTCTCTTCTTGTTCTCTGACCTCTTGTAGGACTACCGAGCTGAGTAATCATTTCATTTTTAAAGACTCAAAACTGCACAAAAAATCATGCATTAACCAGCCACTAGCCACCGGCCAGAGATCTGCAGAGGTTCACATCCACGAGGCCATCCCCAGAAGGAGGGCCTGAAGAAGAAGGCCTAGTGGATAAAGCTTGGCCTGGGAGTCTTTAGGACCCGGGTTCTAATCCCAGTTCCTCCACTTGTCTGCTGTGTAGATCTTGGGCAAGTCACTTCACTTCTCAATGCCTCGGTTCCCTCATCTGTAAAATGACACCTGTCTATGTGTTTTGTTTTGTTGTCTGTCTCCCCCTTCTAGACTGTGAGCCTGTTGTTGGATAGGGACAGTCTCTAAATGTTGCCGACTTGTACTTCCCAAGCGCTTAGTATGGTGCTCGGCACACAGTAAGCGCTCAATAAATATGATTGAATGAATGAATGAGCTTACAGTCTAATAAATGACTTGTGGCTTGCTTGCCCAAGGTCACCCAGCAGACAAGTACGGTGCTTGGCACACAGTAAGCGCTCAGTAAATTTGATTGAATGAATGAATGAATGAATAAAATGGGGATTAAGAGTGTGAGCTCCAAGTGGGACAGGGACTGTGTACAACCTGATTGGCTTGTATCTACCCCAGCGCTTAGAACAGTGCTTAACAAATACTATTACTATCATTGTTATTATTATTACTTCATCGGGGGCCTCTGCTTGGGAGAAGCTCAATCAGCCAGTGGCATGTCTCTATATGTTGCCAACTTGTACTTCCCAAGCGCTTAGTACAGTGCTCTGCACACAGTAAGCGCTCAATAAATACGACTGATTGATTGATAAAGGACAGTACCATATTCAATCAACCCATAATGGTATTTACTGAGCGCTTGCTAAGGGCAGAGCACTTTACTAAGTGCTTGGGAAAGTCCAACAGAATTAACAGACCTGCTTCCTGCCCATAATGAGCTTCCAGGCTAGAGGGGGAGACAGATGTTAATATGAATAAATAAGTAATTGATAATACATAATTTAAAGATATGTACCTAAGTACTGTGGGTTTATGAGTGGGGTGAAGAGCAAATATCCAAAAGTCCCAGATCCAAGTGCATAGACAACATAGAGGGAGAAGGAGCTGCGGAAAAGATGGTTTGATTGGGGAAGGCCTCTTTTTATAGTATTTGTTAAGCATTTACCTTATGCCAAGCACTGTACTAAGCACTGGGGTACCTACAAACTAATTAGGCCAGACACAGTCCATGGTCCCTCAGGGGGCTCACGGTCTTAATCCCCATTTTACAGATGGAGTAACTGAGGTACAAAGAAGTTAAGTGACTTGCCCAAAATCTCACAGCAGGCAAGTGGCAGATTAGAATCCAGATATGACCTTAGGAGCAAACGTGACCTTAGGTTGTGACCTTAAACTCTTGGGAAAGTGCAAAACGTTCGAGTTGGTAAACCCAATCTCTGTCCACTGAGGAGCTTACATTCTAGAGGGAATGTGAGGAAAATATCTGGGACCCTTTCCCATCCCACTCAGTGAACTTGGTGGGTAAAGGCTCTGAGCTTAATCAATCAATCAATCAATCAGTGGTATTAATTGAGAGCTTCCTGGGGGCAGAGTACTGTACTAAGCACTTAGGAAGCTACAACAGAGGTGGTGAACACATTACCTGCCCGCAGCAAGCTTACGGTTTAGAAAGGGAGACAGTCATTAATATAAACAAATTATGGCTCTGTACATAAGTGCCGTGGGGCTGAGGGTAGGGTGGATAGCAAATGCTCAGAGGGCACAGATTCAAATGCAGCTCATGGTCCAGTTTGGTGCCAGAGTCGGCCAGGTAAATCATAGAAATTTGGTACAACCCAGCATACCATTTCAGAACACTGTTAGAAAATAGTAGCCCCGTGACCTGAAAAGGATTTGGGATTGGGCATTAGGAAACGAGTTGATGATGATGGCATTTGTTAAACGCTTACTATGGGCCAAGCACTGTTCTAAGCACTGAGGTAGATACAAAGTAATCAAGTTGTCTCACGTGGGGCTCACAGCCTTCATCCCCATTTTACAGATGAGGTAACTGAGGCCCAGAGAACTGAAGTGACTTTCCCAAAGTCACACAGCTGACAAGTGGCGGAGCCAGGATTAGAACCCATGACCTCTGACTCCCAAGCCCGGGCTCTAATTGTAGCTTTGTCACTGACCTTGGCCAAGTCACTTAACTTCTCTTACTTCACCTGAGAAGCAGTGTGGTCTACTGGATAAAGCACAGGCCTGGGAGTTAGATGGACCTGGCTTCTAAACCCGGCTCTGCCACTTGTCTGCTGTGGGACTTAAGCAAATCAACTTCACTTCTCTGTGCCTTAGTTCCCTCATCTGTAAAGTGGGGATTAAAATTATGAGCCCCATCTTGGTCCTGGACGGTGTCCAACCTGATTACCTTGTATCTCCCCAGCAGTTAGAACAGGAACATAGTAAGCGTTTAAAAATACCGTAAAAAAAATAAAAACCTCTCTGTTCCTCCATTTCTTCATCCATAAAATGCAGATAAGAGCCCCACTCCCTCTAACTCTCAGGTTATGAGCCCCAGCGGGGACAGAGGCTGTTTTCTGACTTGATTATCTTCTATCTCCCCCTTATAGCACAGTTCTGGATAAACAAGTACTTCATAAATACAGCAACCACAAATACGACTGTGAGCCCACTGTTGGGCAGGGACTGTCTCTATATGTTGCCAATTTGTACTTCCCAAGCGCTTAGTACAGTGCTCTGCACACAGTAAGCGCTCAATAAATACAATTGATGATGATAATGTCTAGGTAAGGTAATTTCCCAAGCATTTAGTACAGTGCTTTGAACACATTAAGTCCTCAATACATATTATGGAATGATTGATCGATTCAGTGTGCCAGGCATTTATTTACCTGTGCTTCCAGCATTGTGTCGGGACCATCAGCACAAGAACTACTAAGCATATGCCTAAGGAATGTGAGTCTGTGAATCTGTTTTGACTTTCTGCCAGGGTTTAAGAGTATTTAGCAGTGACACTGACCCGAGTCCCAGCTAGATAACACCCAGCTCCAAAGGCAGCAAATCAGATTCCAATTATTTCCAAGAAAGGATTGCGAACCGATTCCATTTCACCAAACTGCATCGCCCAGAACTTTAAACAGGTTGATGAGGGGCACATCTGCTGACGAGGGAAGGAGAACGGACTGCTGCTATGGCAACAACGTGGTGGCAGAATATCTCTGAGCTAGGGCAGGTTTCACCGGCTCTGGCTCCATCTCATGTCTGTTATGTGACCTTGGGTAAGTCACTTCACTTCTATGGGCCTCAGATGCCTCTTCTTTAACGTGGGGATTGAGACCGTGAGCCCCACATGGGACAGGGACTGTGTCCAATGCAATTTACTTGTATCCACCCAAGCGCTTAGTACAGTGCTTGGCACATAGTAAGCATTTAACAAGTACCACAATTATTATTATTACTATTAGGTAGTAGTCCCCCTTTCATTCATCCATTCAATCATATTTATTGAGCATTTACTGGGTGCAGAGCACTGTAGCAAGCGCTTGGGAGAGTACAATACATCAATAAAGAGGCACATTCCCTACCCACCACAAGTTTACAATTTAGCCCCAGGACTTATGTACAAAGCTTTAAACTCTGTTCTTTCCCCTTACTTGTAATTTATTTTACAATGTCCTTCGGGCCTGTGATATCCACCCCACCTCAACTCCTCAGCACTTATGTACATATCCGCAATTTATTTATTTATATTAATGGCTGTCTCCTCTTCTAATCCGTAGGCTTGCTGTGGGGAGGTAATGCATCTATCAGCTCTGCGTATTGTCCTCTTCTAAGTGCCTCACTCTGCACCCGGGAAGCTCTCAATTAATACCATTTATTGATTGATTGATTAAGCTAAAAGCCTTTACCCACCAAGTTCACTGAGCAGGATGGGAAAGGGCATCAGATCTTTCCCTCACATTCCCTCTAGATTGTAAGCCCCTCAGGGAATAGAGATCAGATTTACCAACTCTGTTGTTTTGGACTTTCCCTGGAGTTTAATATAGTGCTCTGCATAGAGTGAAAACTCAATAAATACCATTGACTGATGGATCGTAAGCCTCCTGAGAGCAGAGCTTGTGCGTACTAGTGTTACTGTATTCTTGTATTCTCCCAAGCACTTAGTAGAGCGTTCTGCCCAGATTATGTGCCCAATAAATACCACTGATCAATTCACTGGTTGAGTGCTGACAATAGTGTAAGAACTGAAGGGGAGGGGGAGGTTAAGGAATTTTCTGTCTCCTCCTTAATACTAATAATGATGGCATTTATTAAGCGCTTACTATGTGCAAAGCACTGTTGTAAGTGCTGGGGAGGTTACAAGGTGATCAGGTTGTCCCACGGGGGGCTCACAGTCTTAATCCCCATTTTACAGATGAGGGAATTGAGACACAGAGAAGTTAAGTGACATGCCCAAAGTCACACAGCTGACAATTAGCGGAGCTGGGATTTGAACCCATGACCTTACACCGGGGACATTCAGCAAAAGGTAAATGAGACATTATTTCCCTAATCACAGGCTAAATTAGCAAAGTGCAAGTACCCTTTTAGACTTTAGACTCTTAGACTGTGAGCCCACTGTTGGGTAGGGACTGTCTCTATATGTTGCCAACTTGTACTTCCCAAGCGCTTAGTACCGTGCTCTGCACACAGTAAGAGCTCAATAAATACGATTGATGAGAGACAACCGTACTGAATCAAAGACAGTTCTCAGCGGCTACGGACTGTGAGCCCGTTGTTGGGTAGGGTCCGTCTCTGTATGTTGCCAACTTGTACTTCCCAAGTGCTTAGTACAGTGCTCTGCGCACAGTAAGTGCTCAATAAATATGATTGAATGAATGAATAAATGAACAACTTCTTCTGTCAAAGAGCTCGATAAATTTTTTTTACTCTGAGAGTTAAGCATTCTGGGCCCCAGATCAAAGCCACAGCTTTAACATCGCATAAAGCCATGGCACGTCCACAACCAGAGTTCCCGAGGGCAGTTCAGATTGCTGCACCTTAAGAATGACACAGTAGAGTGGACAACGTGCATAGAAGAAGTAACAGAAACTATAAGTAAGGTGAAGAAGTGTTTTATTGGAAAATAGATGGAAAAACTTGGGACTTTCAGTCTGGAAAGCATGAAAGCTGAGTGGGGACATGGTTGGAATTTATCAAATCGCAAAGCAGGTGGGCAGAGCAAACATGAAATAGTCGCACAGCCAGTGCTCTTGATGTCCCTTCACAATTCATTCATTCATTCAATTGTATTTATTGAGCGCTTACTGTATGCAGAGCACTGTACTAAGCACTTGGGAAGTACAAGTTAGCAACATATAGAGACGGTCCCTACCCAACAGTGGGCTCACAGTCTAAAAGGGGGAGACAGAGAACACAATGGGGTGTCACCTACACTTTCCCTGCACACCATTCATTCATTCATTCAATCAATCATATTTATTGAGTGCTTACTGTGTGCAGGGCACTGTACTAAGCGCTTAACTGCCTTGGGAATAGCTCCCATCACTGCCACCCAAGTGTCCTTCCTTCATCTTAGCCGAGCCCTGCTCTGCTCCCACAGACTACCATCTGCGTCTCTCACCTTCCCAAGCCGCCTCTGAGAAGACAGCCTAAAGTTCAGAAAGAACTTTAAGCAGTTTGTAGGCCATACACTCTGCTCAAATGCCTGCGGGAAGTGCCAAGTTATATTTAACATGATCCCTAGGAGAGGCTGGGAATAGACAGAAACCATAAAGTTAGCTTGCAGAATTTCTTTTTTTTTTTCACATTTTAAAGCAGGTCTTAAAGATACTGGGCATCCCTAGTCTCTCCAAAATCCCTCTCGGAGATGAGTGGTAACTTTCATCATTTTTATTTGACAGATTGAAAAGTGGAGGCAACTAGCCGGGATCCCTTATTGAGTCAGGAACCAGTTCCCTTCTCTCTCCTTGGATGGGATTATTATCTTTCCACACATGCCATTTCAGCATCCTCAGGGCATCACCAGATTACAGTAATTCTCTCTCAATTAACCCATTTGCCAAATCCTCCTGCCAAAGATTAGACTCTCACCCTTTACCTAGCGGATATTTGGCAGTGGGCATCCACTTGCTTTCCCTATTTGACTGTAAATTCCTTCAGGGCAGGAATAATAACAATAATAGTGATAATGATTTTTGTTCAGTGCCTACTAAGCTCTGGGATAGATACAATAGAGTCAGATCAAACACAGTCCCTGTCTCACATGAGACTTGCAGTCTACAGGGGAGGGCGAATGAGTATTTCATCATTTTACAGGTGAGGAAACTGAGGCTGCGAGAAGTTATATGACTTGCCTAAAATCATACTGCAGGAAAGTAGGAGAGTCTAGATTAGAACCCAGGTCCCCCGACTCTCAGGCCTATGCTGTTTCCACTAGCCCACGTTGCTTTTTTGTATCTTCCAATGAGCCTAATACAGGGCTCTGCCTAGAGACAATTTTCAATAAACGCTGTCGATAATTTTCAGGAAGCAATCAGTGGTATTCAGTGAGCTCCTACTTAGCCTAGAGCCTTGTACAGAGGACTTGGGAGAGAATAATAGAAGCAAAACACACAGTCCTTCCCTCGAGACGCTTATTATGTACAGAAGCATGAGGAACACCATCTTTTTTTAACCCTAATTGTCACCACTGCCAAACGCTTCTCCTGTCTTCCTCCTGGATTATCCCTCTGGCTCCAGTGGCCTTTAGGAGGCTGGTTTCAAGTCAACTGTCTGGACTGCAGTAGAGCAAAGCAGCAGTTTGCCTCCCAAAGCCCGGCAGATTAAGGTGATCATGAATCTTCTTACCTAGGGTGACCAAGGGACTCGGCTGAAGAGGTGGAGGCAGAAAAGACAGATTGTGGCAAAGGGAAAAGAAGGAAAGAGAAAGTGGAATGAAGAAAAGGGAAGAAGTGAGAACAGAGAAGGAGAAGCGACATAAAGTAGACAGCGAGAAGGTGTCTACCAACTCTGCTATATTGTACTCTCCCAAGCACTTACTACAGTTCTCACACCCAGTAAGAGCTCAATAAATACGATTGATTGAGCCGGTGGGACTGGGTGGCTAGTAGGCCTTGCACTGTGGGGGGTAACATGAGTTAGCATTGCTTGGGGTGTGGGGGAGAGGGAGGCGAGGCTTTCAAACCAACCGAAAATTACTCCCCCACACCGTTTAAAGACTTATTGAAGGCACATCTCCAAGAAGTCTTCCCTAAGCTCTCCTTTCCTCTTCTCCCACTCCCTTCTGCATCACCCTGACTCGCTCCCTTTATTCATCTCCCCCCCACAGCTGCACAGCACTTATGTCCATATCCATAATTTATTTCTATTAATGCCCATCTCTAACTCCAGAGTGTAAGCTTGTTGTGGGCAGGGAATGTGCCCATTTATTGTTGTATCGTACTCTCCCAAGTGCTTGGTACAGTGCTCTTACACACAGAAAACGTTCAATAAATATGATTGGCTGAATGAATTTAAAAGTGCCATAGCCAGGGTTTGGGATGAGGGAAGCATTGTGGCAAGAACTAATCCCATTTGCTCCGCAATATGGGGAGGAGGAGATGATGGGGCAGCAAAGGTACCGGCTTGGCCATACAGGCCGGAAAAAGGAGCAGTTGGGACCACTAATTATAATAATCATATCATTTGTCGAGCGCTTACTATGTGCCAGGCACTGTACTAAGCGCTGGGCACTAGCCAGCCTTGCCCCCTCCAACCCCAGCCTGATCAGCCTCCGTCCAGCTTCCCGAGCCAGGCTGGGCTTGCTGCCAAATGCCCAAACTGCCACCCTGGCACTTCCTATTTTACCAGTATGGGGTTCCAGGTGGTTCTAGAATAATAATAATGATGGCATTTGTTAAGCGCTTACTATGTGCAAAGCACTGTTCTAAGCGCTGGGGAGGTAACAAGGTGATCAGGTTGTCCCACGGGGGGCTCACAGTTTTCATCCCCGTTTTACAGATGAGGTAACTGAGGCCCAGAGAAGTGAAGTGACTTGCCCAAAGTCACACAGCTGACAATTGGCGGAGCTGGGATTTGAGCCCATGACCTCTGACTCCAAAGCCCGGGCTCTTTCCACTGAGCCATGCTGCTTCTCTATCATCTTTGGGCCAAGGGAAAGGGGAGAGGGGAAAAGAGAAAGGTTGTGTAGGAAAGAAAAAGAGAGAGTGGGAAAAAAATCAATCAATCAATCATATTTATTGAGCACTTACTGTGTGCAGAGCACTGTACTAAGTGCTTGGGAAGTCCAAGTTGGCAACATATAGAGACAGTCCCTACCCAACAGTGGGCTCACAGTCTAGAAGGGGGAGACAGAGAACAAAACCAAGCATATTAACAAAATAAAATAAATAGACTAGGTATGTACAAGTAAAATAAATAAATAAATAGAGTAATAAATATGTACAAACATATATACAAATATAAAGGTGCTGTGGGGAAGGGAAGGAGGTAAGACGTGGGGGTGGAGAGGGGGACGAGGGGGAGAGGAAGGAAGGGGCTCAGTCTGGGAAGGCCTCCTGGAGAAGGTGAGCTCTCAGCAGGGCCTTGAAAAGAAAAAGAAGAGAAGCAGTAGAGAAAAGAGGGCCTGGACATCAGAATCTTCTCCTGGTACCTGAGTCTACAGGTCTGAATCTGGTAGCATTCTTCCCCTCATGATCCCTTCTTGCCACAAGTCTGATGGGCTTTGGAATTTCCGTCAACTCTGAATTAGGAAACTGGTTCAGCTTCACCCTGTGGGTTCCGAGTAGCCTTCTGAGGACCATGCCACTCCAAGCACAAAGTTCCTTCGAGCTGACTTTTTGTGCCACCTATGTCAACCCTTGAGGGCCTCGTGATGCCCAGCAGCTCCCTGGCACTCTTCTGCGGGTGGGGGGGTGGGGTCACTGGTTTAAGCATTCATCGATCTAGCAGGAGTAGCCCTGGGCTGGAGCTGATGATTTCTTGAGGACCCTTCCCAGTTTAGATTCTTGGATCCAAGGCAAAATGCTGATTTCTTTCTGGACGATGAGGGAAAGTTGATCTCTTCCCACCTCAGCCCCCCTCCTCCCCCCACCATTCTCCTCCCCCTACCCCCCACCACCTCCCAAACAGCTGGAAAAAGTTATTGACCAGGAATGCTGTCACTGAGGTTAGGTATGTTAGAAAGGGTCAGATCCCTTTTGCTTGGCAAAAGACCCAAGCAAAGTGGAGGGCAGTGAGGAAGTTAGTTGCAGACCTATACCCTCTCCAAAACAAATCCCTTTGGGCCCTCAAAGATCACTGAGGAACAGAGAAACAGGGTGGCTTAGTGGAAAGAGCCCGGGCTTGGGAATCAGAGGTCGTGGGTTCTAATTCCAACTCCGCCACTTGTCAGCTGTGTGACTTTAGGCAAGTCACTTAACTTCTCTGTGCCTCAGTTACGTCATCTGGAAAATGGAGATTAAGACTGTGAGCCCCACATGGGACAACCTGATAATCTAACAGTGCTTGGCACATAGGAAGGGCTTAACAGATACCCTCATTATTATTATGTCTTGGAGGGAGGTAGATTGCTTTATTCGCTCCCCACACGGAAGAGAAGTTCTTTCTTTCAGAAGAGCAGGTTTCCCCATATTCTGCATTATTGTCTCTCTTCTTGACATTCCCCCAGATGACGTTCTTGGATTGCAATTTAAACGTGTGTGGCTTCAGGGGCGTCTCTGGGCTCAAATCGTTTCCTACCTTGTAAGGAATCACCGGGCAGTTCTGAGTGTTGAGGTCAGAGTTACCATCTGCTGGCACGGTTCCCTCCAACATTTCCCATCGCGTCTACTGTGTGCACTCGGAAGACGATGTAATACATTTTTCAGGAGTTGGGTTTTCCTGCGCCCCAGCCCCACCTCTGCCAGCTAACAACAAACACACACTCCAAACTACTGACAACAGCAGCACAGGCCCCAAACACTCTTGCTAAAAAATAATTGCCATCAGCATCTCATGAGGTTAGGGTTTTGACAAACCTGGCCCTGAAGCCTGAAATAGATCCATACTCTCCAGAAGATTGTGAAATGAGAAGTTCAGAGGAGGGAGACTCTATGCTACTCCAATATCACTAGTGAATAGAGCCTGAGCCTCAGAAGGACTTGAGTTCAAATCCCAGCCCTGCCACTTGTCTGCTTTGTGATCTTGGGCAAGTCATTTCACTTCTCTGTGACTCAGTTACCTCATCTGCAAAATGGGGTTTAAGACCGTGAGACCCTTTTAGACTGTGAGCCCACACTTTTAGACTGTGAGCCCACACTTTTAGACTGTGAGCCCACTGTTGGGTAGGGACTGTCTCTATATGTTGCCAACTTGTACTTCTCAAGCTCTGCACACAGTAAGCACTCAATAAATATGATTGATTGATTGATTGATTGATTGTGGGACAGGGAATGTGTCCAACCTGATTAACTTGTATCTACCCCAGTACTTAGAACAGTACTTTAAACTTAGTAAGTACATAACAAATACCATAAAAAAAATACACATGGTCCCTTTCCCAAGGGGGACTCACAGTATAAGAGTATAACTATAATTCTATTTATCTATTTTGTTGCTATTGATGCCTGTCTACTTGTTTTGTTTTGTTGTCTGTCTTCCCCTTCTAGACTCTGAGCCCATCGTTGGGTACGAATTGTCTCTATCTGTTGCCGAATTGTACTTCCCAAGCGCTTAGTCCAGTGCTCTGCACACAATAAGTGCTCAATAAATACGATTGGATAAATGAACGAAAGTAGGTTGAAGGGACTGGAGGCAGACACATTAAGAATGAAGAAACATTAAAACACAACACAAATACACAAAATACAAACAAAATCAGCAGGGTGCTGCGGTTAGTGAGCAGAATTTCAGGCTCCTTGGGACTCACCAACTAACCTATGGACTGTGAAATATGATTACTATTCTATTTATTTTATTTTGTTAATGACGTGCATCTAGCTTTACTTCTATTTATTCTGATGATACCTGTTCACGTGTTTTGTTTTGTTGTCTGTCTCCCCCTTCTAGACTGTGAGCCCACTGTTGGGTAGGGACCATCTCTATATGTTGCCAACTTGGACTTCCCAAGCACTTAGTACAGTGCTCTGCATACAGTAAGCGCTCAATAAATACGATTGAATGAATGAATGAATATGAAGAATGAGATGTCCGGTGGCTTGGGTTCTCTATGATCATTAGGCTAAACCAGAGATTGATTTCCAATTGGTTTTGACTTCAACCTGTGTCTACCTCCCATTCTTTCTAGATTCTGCGTACTATCTTGGGACCGATGTAATCAGGCCCTTGAAAATTTGGGCGCTTCTTTATCCCCAGATGGATCAAATCAAATCAAACAAGTGATAAAAATGATGACAATTTTAGCCAGAGCCCTGGAGAGTTGAACACCTGAAGTATTCAAATGTCTTCCCCAGGGAATGAGTCATCCTCTGAGGAGTGGCTCAGAAGGGCAAAAATAAATAAGGATTTGTGGGAACACAGCGAAGCCTACGATTTCCCCCGCGATCAAAGTGCCGACGAAAGGTAAGACGGCAGAATTCCTCTCACACCCGAAAGACTGATGAGACCTCAGAGGATTGCTGCTGCAGAGACATCTAAAACAATCCTAGCCGTGATCATCCACTCCAAAACAATCAATCAATCAATCGTATTTATTGAGGGCTTACTGTGTGCAGAGCATTGTACTAAGCGCTTGGAAAGTACAAGTTGGCAACACATAGAGACAGTCCCTACCCAACAATCAATCAATCAATCAATCAAACAGTGGGCTTATAGTCTAAAAGCGCTTAGAACAGTGCTCTGCACGTACTAAGCGCTTAACAAATGCCATCATCATCATAAAAGGGGGAGACAGAGAACAAAACCAAACATACTAACAAAATAAAATAAATAGAATAGATATGTACGAGTAAAATAAATAAATAAATAGAGTAATAAATATGTACAAACGTATATACATATATACAGGTATATATATATACAAAACAAGTGAAGAAGGTGGGATTGGGCAGTGAGCCGTATTGACTACGGTGTACATCCATACATCTATGGATTTGGATTTTGTCTACGCACTTGGATCTGTGACCTTTTGGACACGTGATATTCACTCCAGTTGGCTCTGGATTTCCCATGAAATTCTAAGGGACGGTTCTTCCCGTTTGGATGGAGGACACTGTGGGCTGGAAACGTATCTACCAATTTATATTGCCCTCTCCCGAGCACTTGGTACAGTGTTCTGCCCACGGGAAGCGCTCAATAAATCCAATTGATTGATTGACTGGTGGTCGTGTGGTTTCCTTTAAAGATGGCCACACCTGTGCCCTTTTCAAAGATGGTGGCAGGTTGGCACCTAATCCTTTAGTGGAGTGTGAATAAAACTGCTGAGGGCACTCAGGTGAAGGGTGCTCAGTATAGGGGCCATGGCGTGACAGAAAAGTACTCTTCCACTAAATGTTGCATACGATGTCATTATGGCTTTTTTTCTTAAGAGGATTTGTTCAATTCTCACTACATAATAATAATAATAATAATAATAATAATAATAATGGCATTTATTAAGCACTTACTATGTGCAAAGCACTGTTCTAAGCGCGGGGGACATTACAAGAGAGGTTAGAGAAGTAGTGTGGCTCAGTGGAAAGAGCGTGGCCCTAAACCCAAAGTAAGGGGGAGGAGTGTCAGCCTGGGTGGGGCTTGGGGGAGTGGGAATCAATCAATCAATCAATCAATCGTATTTATTGAGCGCCTACTGTGTGCCAGGCACCGTATTAGGCACTGGGGTAGATCAAGCAAGATAGAGAAGCAGCGTGACTTAGTGGAAAGAGCGTGGGCTTCGGAGTCAGAGGTCGTGGGTTCTAATCCCAGCTCCGCCACTTATCAGCTGGGTGACTTTGGACAAGTCACTTCACTTCTCTGGGTCTCAGTTGCCCCATCTGTAAAATGGGGATTAAGACTGTGAGCCTTACGTGGGACAACCTGATTATCTTGTATCGACCCCAGTGCTTAGAACAGTGCTTGGCACATAGCAAGCGCTTAACAAACACCATTATTATTATACGAGATAATCAGGTGGGACTCAATCCATATCCCACATGGGGCGCCCAGTCTAAATCCCCATTTTATAGATGAGGTAACTGAGACCCAGAGAAGTGAAGTGACTCACCCAAGGTCACACAGCAGACAAGTGGCAGAGCTGGGATTAGAACCTTTGGAACAAGGAGGTCAGCTTTTTTAGCCCAGACTGAGAGGGGACAGAGTGTCCCAAACCAATGTGAGCCCGCTGTTGGGTAGGGACCGTCTCTATATGTTGCCAACTTGTTCATCCCAAGCGCTTAGTACAGTGCTCTGCACACAGTAAGCGCTCAATAAATACGATTGAAGGAATGAATGAACCTCGAACTGCTGATGATGCTGCACTTGGCCCTTTGAAGTTGAACCAAGAGAAAATTCCGCCGATTGTCAGAAAGAATGGATTCCTGCAGTGGAGTCTGTCTCCACGTAGATCGATGTTTGATTCTCCGGGGCAGGGTACTAATGTTATCTCTCGAGGCTCTTAAACCCAGACTGGACAGAAGAGTGGGAAAAAAAGAAGTCGAAACAGGCCTGCCCAGTCCCTTAAGGGGGAATAGATTAATTGGCCCTTTGAATTTTCTCTTTCCATTTCGATGATCCATTCCATCTGGGAAAAGCTGATGGGTAGATGAGCCACGATTACAGAGCTGAAGAATGACCTCAGAGAAGAATTCCTAGAGCTTTCGAACTAGAGGAATTTCAACCCTCCCCCTGCCCCTTCTTCTTCTTACAGTCTCTAGACTGTAAGCTCGTTATCAGGGAACGTGTCTGCTAATTCTGTTGATGATGATGGCATTTATTAAGCGCTTACTATGTGCAAAGCAACGTTCGAAGCACTGGGGAGGTTACAAGGTGATCAGGTTGTCCCACGGGGGGCTCACAGTCTTAATCCCCATTTTACAGATGAGGTAACTGAGGCACAGAGAAGTGAAGTGACTTACCCAAAGTCACCCAGCTGACAATTGGCAGAGCTGGGATTTGAACCCATGACCTCTAACTCCAAAGCCCCTGTTCTTTACCACTGAGCCACGCTGCTTCTCCTGTTCTGCTGCTCTTCTCCTGTTCTCTTCTGCTTCTCCTGTTGTACTGCCTTCTCCCAAGTGCTTAGTACAGTGCTCCGAACATAGTAAGTGCTCATTGCCCCAACTCGCTCCCTTCACTCCCTTCCCCGCCCCACGGCACAGCACAGGAAGCAAATGGCAGAGTTGGAATTAGAACCCTGATCCCAGATCCACCACTTGTTTGCTGTGTGACCTTGGTCAAGTCACTTCACTTCTCTGGGCCTCAGTTCCCCATCTGTAAATAGGGAATTGAGACTCTGAGCCCCACGTGGGACAGGGACTATGTCCAACTCTTCTAGACTGCGAGCCCGTTGTTGGGTAGGGACCGTCTCTATATGCTGCCGATTTGCACTTAAGCAGCGCGGCTCAGTGGAAAGAGCACGTGTTTTGGAGTCAGAGGTCATGGGTTCAAATCCCGGATCCACCACTTGTCAGCTGTGTGACTTTGGGCAAGTCACTTAACTTCTCTGGGCCTCAGTTACCTCATCTGTAAAATGGGGATTAAGACTGTGAGCCCCCCATGAGACAACCTGATCACCATGGAACCTCCCCAGTGCTTAAAACAGTGCTTTGCAGAGTTTTCAATAAATGCCATTATTATTATTATTATTATTATTACTTCCCAAGAGCTTAATACAGTGCTCTGCACACAGCAAGTGATCAATAAATACATTGGAATGAATGAATGAACCCAATTTGCTTATATCCACCTCAGTACTTAGTACAGTGTCTTGCACATAGTAAGCACTTAACAAATACCAGAATTATAATTATTATTAACCCAGGACTCTTTCCCAGCTCTGCCAAATGTCTGCTGAATGTTCTTGAGCAAGTCACTTCACTTCTCTGTGCCTCAGTTACCTCATCTGTAAAAGGGGGATTGAGACGCTGAGCCCCATGTGGGACAGGAACTGCATCCAACCCGATTTGCTCATATCCACCCCGGTGCTTAGAACAGTGCCTGTCACATAGTAAGCATTTAACAAATATTATTATTATTATTGTTATTTCCCTTAAGTCACACTGATTCAGGAGCTCATATATTGCACTTTCATTCCTTATTCTTTTATTTTGCAACCCCCGCCAACTCCCATATCCATATTTCCTTAGAAACCTTGAAAGTCCATTATCTTGCTAATCGAACATTTTGTCTGCTATTTTTCAGAAAGAAATGAAGCCAGTCTAAGAGGCAGCTGTGGGGGAAGGTTTTGGTTTTTTTTTTCCTTATGAGCAATATTTACCCTGCTGCGGTCTGAATCGATTCGCAGATTTCCCAATCAAGAACTGGCCCTGAGAGGGAGCTGGGGAAATAAATAAATGGCACTGTAAATAAGATGAGTTCCCTGTTGGCACGTGCTGTTCCTTCACATGGGTTAAAACAATAATAATTGTGGAATGTGTTTTTAGACTGTTTTTAATTTTTAGACTGTGAGCCCACTGTTGGGTAGGGACTGTCTCTATATGTTGCCAATTTGTACTTCCCAAGCACTTAGTACAGTGCTTTGCACATAGTAAGTGCTCAATAAATACGATTGATGATGATGATGCGTTCAGCACTCGCTACATGTCAAACACTGTTCTAAGCTCTGGAATAGGTACAAGATAAACGGGTTGGACACAATCCCTGTCCCACATGGGGCTGGAAGTCTTGAAACTGCATGGCCCAGTGGATAGAGCACGGGTTTTGGAGTCAGAAGGTCATGGGTTAATAGCCCGGCTCTGCCACTTGTCTGCTGTGTGGCCCTGGGCAAGTCACTTCTTTTTTCTGTGCCTAGGTTCCCTCATCTGTAAAATGGGGATTAAGGCTGTGGGCCTTATGCGGGACAGAGACCGTGTCCAACCCGATTTGGAGTCGGAAGGTCATGGGTTCATAGCCCGGCTCTGCCACTTATCTGCTGTGTGGCCCTGGGCAAGTCACTTCTTTTTTCTGTGCCTCACTTCCCTCATCTGTAAAATGGGGATTAAGACTGTGGGCCTTATGCGGGACAGGGACCGTGTCCAACCTGCTTTGGAGTCGGAAAGTCATGGGTTCATAGCCCGGCTCTGCCACTTGTCTGCTGTGTGGCCCTGGGCAAGTCACTTCTTTTTTCTGTGCCTCGGTTCCCTCATCTGTAAAATGGGGATTAAGACTGTGAGCCTTATGCGGGACAGGGACTGTGTCCAACCCGATTTATTGTATCCACCCCAGCGTTTAATACTGAGCCTGACACACAGTAAACACTTAACAAATACCGCAGTTGTTATTATTATTAATCATCCCCTCCCCATCTCCCCTGCCTTACCTCCTTCCCCTCCCCACGGAACCTGTATATATGTATATGTTTGTACATATTTATTACTCTATTTATGTATTTTACTTGTACATATTTATTCTATTTATTTTATTTTGTTAATATGTTTTGTTTTGCTGTCTGTCTCCCCCTTCTAGACTGTGAGCCCGCTGTTGGGTAGGGACCATCTCTATATGTTGCCAACTTGTACTTCCCAAGCACTTCGTACAGTGCTCTGCACACAGTAAGCGCTCAATAAATACGGTTGAATTAATGAATGAAGAGCCCGCTGTTGGGTAGGGACTGTCTCTATATGTTGCCAACTTGTACTTCCCAAGCACTTAGTACAGTGCTCTGCACACAATAAGTGCTCAATAAACACGATTGAATGAATGAATGAATGAATGAATGAATCCCCATTTTACAGATGAGGTAATTAAACCACGGGGAAGGGAACCAGCGTGGCGCAGTGGAAAGAGCTCAGGCTTTGGAGTCAGAGGTCATGGGTTCAAATTCCGGTTCCACCAATTGTCAGCTGAGCCCCCTCCTTCCTCTCCCCCTCCCATCCCCCCACCTTACCTCCTTCCCCTCCCCACAGCACCTGTATATATGTTGTACGTATTTATTACTCTAGTTATTTATTTATTTTATTTGTACATATTCATTCTATTTATTTTGTTTTGTTAATATGTTTTGTTTTGTTGTCTGTCTTCCCCTTCTAGACTGTGAGCCTGCTGTTGGGTAGGGACTGTCTCTATATGTTGCCAACTTGGACTTCCCAAGCGCTTAGTCCAGTGCTGTGCACATAGTAAGCACTCAATAAATACAATTGAATGAATGAATGAATGACATCAATCACTCGTATTTATTGAGCATCGACTTTTCAGCCCTGATTGGAAACCATGCCAGTCTCTTTCTGGCATGGTGGCCTTTCACAATAATAACACTAATAATAATAATAATAATAATAATAATAGCATTTGTTAAGCGCTTACTATGTGCAAAGCACTGTTCTAAGCGCTGGGGGGATACAAGGTGATCAGACTGTCCGGCATGGGGCTCACAGTCATCATCCCCATTTTACAGATGAGGTAACCGAGGCTCCGAGAAGTTAAGTGACTTGCCCAAGGTCACACAGCAGACATGCGACAGAGCCGGGATTCGAACCCATGACCTCTGACTCCAAAGCCCGTGCTCTTTCCACTGAGCCACGCTGCTTCTCACAATGGCAATATCCTAGATTTATAAAATACGTGGGGTTTTTTATAAATGGTATTTCTTAAGCCCTTGCTAAATGCCAGGCACTATACTAAGCGCGGGGGTAGATACAAGCTAATCGGGTTGGACACACTCCTCGTCCCACATGGGGCTCACAGTCTTTATCCCCATGTGACTTTGGGCATGTCACTTCACTTCTCTGGGCCTCAGTTCCCTCATCTGTAAAATGGGGATGAAGACTGTGATCCCCCCGTGGGACAACCTGATCACTTTGTAAACTCCCCAGCGCTTAGAACAGTGCTTTGCACATAGTAAGCGCTTAATAAATGCCATTATTATTATTATTATTATTTACAGATGAGGTAACTGAGGCCCAGAGACGTGAAGTGACTTGTCCAAGGTTAATAATAATGATGATGGCATTTATTAAGCGCTTACTATGTGCAAAGCACTGTTACACAGCAGACAGTGGCAGAGCCAGGATTAGAACCCAAGTCCACCCGACTCCCAACCCCATCTCTATCCACTAGGCTATACTGGTTCCAGTGTTTACTCTGGGATTTGAAGTGGACATGTACCAGATTCACTTTGCTTGCGCTTGCAGTGAATCAACAAGCAGCAGCGTCTTTTTCCAGCATTTCAAGGAGCGATGCAGGTGGGCAAAGAAGAGTGTGTCCAGTGAAAGGCAAGGATGGGATTAAACAGTATTTCACCTGGCAGAATTAGGAAAAGCCAAAGTTAGCCTCTTGCATTAGCATCTTGCCGGGGCTCTGGCCTGTCAAGCCTCTCTGGGGTCTTTTTCAGGGCCTACAGATGGTCAAAAATCTGCATTTTTCTTCTCCTCTGACAGACAGAACCATTAGCAGTTCAGCTGCAGCCTGGCTTAATTGAGATTTTTTGGACGGCAGAGTGGACGGCTCGCTCCAAAGGAAGCAGCTGTCCAGAAATTAACAGCGGAAGAGACTGACCCTTTCACTTCATCACCTCCAGATGGTGACCCTTTGGGGGGTGAGGGGGGGGAAGGGTCATCATCATCATCAATCGTATTTATTGAGCGCTTACTATGTGCAGAGCACTGGACTAAGCGCTTGGGAAGTACAAATTGGCAACATATACAGTCCCTACCCAACAGTGGGCTCACAGTCTAAAAGGGGGAGACAGAGAACAAAGCCAAACATACTAACAAAATAAAATAAATAGAATAGATATGTACAAGTAAAATAAATAGAATAATAAATATGTACAAACATATATACATATATACAGGCGCTGTGGGGAAGGGAAGGAGGTAAGATGGGGGATGGAGAGGGGGACGAGGGGGAGAGGAAGGAAGGGGCTCAGTCTGGGAAGGCCTCCTGGAGGAGGTGGAGGAGGGTCCTGATCTGTGGCGGAGATAATGGGGTGGATATGGGGTTTACTCCCAAGCGCTTAGTACAGTGCTCTGCACACAGTAAGTGCTAAATACATACAATAGAATGAATGAATGAATCAATCAATAAGGTTTTTTTTGTCTGTTTGTGTGTTTGTTTTTTGTACTTGCCAAGCGCTTAGTACAGTGCTCCGCACACAGTAAGTGCTAAATACATATGATAGAATGAATCAATCAATCAATCAATAAGTTTTTTTTGTCTATTTGCGTGTTTGTTTTTTGTACTTCCCAAGCGCTTAGTACAGTGCTCCGCACACAGTAAGTGCTAAATACATACGGTAGAATGAATGAATCAATCAATCAATAAGGTTTTTTTTGTCTGTTTGCATGTTTGTTTTTTGTACTTCCCAAGCGCTTAGTACAGTGCTCTGCACAAAGTAAGTGCTAAATACATACGATAGAATGAATGAATCAATCAATAAGGTGTTTTTTGTTTGTTTGCGTGTTTGTTTTTTGTACTTCCCAAGCGCTTAGTACAGTGCTCTGCACACAGTAAGTGCTAAATACATACGATAGAATGAATGAATCAATCAATAAGGTTTTTTTGTCTGTTTGCGTGTTTGTTTTTTGTACTTCCCAAGCGCTTAGTACAGTGCTCTGCACACAGTAAGTGCTAAATATATACAATAGAATGAATGAATCAATCAATCAATAAGGTTTTTTTGTTTGCGTGTTTGTTTTTTGTATTTCCCAAGCGCTTAGTACAGTGCTCTGCACACAGTAAGTGCTAAATACATACGATAGAATGAATGAATGAATCAATCAATAAGGTTTTTTTTTGTTTGTTTGCAAGTTTGTTTTTTGTACTTCCCAAGCACTTAGTGCAGTGCTCTACACATAGTAAGTGCTAAATACATACGATAGAATGAATCAATAAGATTTTTTTCGTTTGTGTGTTTGTTTTTTGTACTTCCCAAGTGCTTAGTACAGTGCTCTGCACACAGTAAGCGCTCAATAAATACGACTGAATGAATGAATGAATAGGATTTGTTAAACATTTGCTATGTGCAGAGAAGCAGCATGGCTCAGCGGAAAGAGCCCGGGCTTTGGAGTCAGAGGTCATGGGTTCGAATCCCAACTCAGCCACATGTATGCTGCGTGACCTTGGACAAGTCACTTAACTTCTCTGAGCCTCAGTTACCTCATCTGGAAAATGGGGATTGACTGTGAGCCCCATGTGGGACAACCTGATCAACTTGTATCCGCCCCCCCCCCCCCCCAGTGCTTAGAACAGTGCTTGGCACATAGTAAGCGCTTAACAAATGCCATTATTATTATTATTATGTGCCAGGCACTCTATTAAGCGCTGGTGTAGATACAAGCTAATCAGATTGTCCCGCCTAATCCTAAAGCTAATCCCGCCTTACCTCCTTCCCTTCCCCACAGCACCTGTAAATATGTTTTTACGTATTTATTACTCTATTTATTTTACTTGTACATATTCTATTTATTTTATTTTGTTAATTTGTTTTGTAGTCTGTCTCCCCCTTCTAGACTGTGAGCCCACTGTTGGGTAGGGACAGTCTCTCTATGTTGCCAACTTGTACTTCCCAAGCATTTAGTACAGTGCTCTGCACACCGTAAGCGCTCAATAAATACGATTGAAGAAGAAAGGAAGGTGGGACGCAGTTCCTGTTCCACATGGGGCTCACAGTCTTAATCCCCATTTTACAGATGAGGGAACTGAGGCCCAGGGGAACTGAAGTGACTTGTCCAAGGTCACACAGCAGAGCTGGGATTGGAACCCAGGTCCTTCTGACTCTCAAGCCTGCGGTCTATCCCTTGGGCCATGCTGCTTCTTGAGAGGTTTTGCTAGGCAAGGAGCTGCCAGATAGGGAAACAGTAATTATAATATTATTATTACTAGTAGCAGTGATAATAATAAAACAATAATAATCATAATACAATAATAACAAGTTTTGAGCACAGTGCTAAGCAGTAGATAGGCAAAAATCAAATCAGACACAGTCCTTTTCTCACTTGGTGGTTTTTACAGTCCAAGGCTTATTGTTTGGAGAATGAGGTGGAAGAATTGAGAGTTCATTCATTCATTCATTCATTCAATCGTATTTATTGAGCACTTACTGTGTGCAGAGCACTGTACTAAGCGCTTGGGAAGTACAAGTTGGCAACATATAGAGACGGTCCCTACCCAACAGTGGGCTTACAGTCTAGAAAGTTGTTATTATTAGTGTGGCTCAGTGGAAAGAGCCCGGGCTTTGGAGTCAGAGGTCATGGGTTCAAATCCCAGCTCTGCCGACTGTCAGCTGTGTGACTTTGGGCAAGTCACAACTTCTCTGTGCCTCAGTTACCTCATCTGTAAAATGGGGATTAAAATGTGAGCCCCCGTGGGACAACCTGATCACTTTGTAACCTCCCCAGCGCTTAGGACAGTGCTTTGCACATAGTAAGCGCTTAACAAATACCATCATTATTAGTAGTAGTATTATATTTATTAAACACTTCCTATATGTTGAGCACTGTTCTAAGCACTGGAGTAGACAAAGGGAATCAGGTTCAACACAGTCACTGTCCAACATGGGGCTCACAGTTCAAATAGGAAAGAGAATATTTTACAATTGAGGAAACTGAGGCACAGAAAAGTGAAATGGCTTGCTCAAGGTCACACAGTAAGCAATTGGCAGGATTAGAACCCAGGTCCTCTGACTCTCAGGCCTGTGATCTTTCCTCTAGGCATCTCGTTTCTGGACAATTTCAGACACCCCCTACTTCCTTTTTTAATTTTTTCTTTGCCTACGAGAACAACATGCTAGGAATTAAGAGTTGGACCCCTTAGGGGAGGGAACCAAATACCTTCCAAAGGTCAGACCCTTTTGTCCAGGAGCTCTTTGTAGGACTACCAGGGGGTGGAGGGAGATGGAGGGCAGGGGAGAAGGGGGAGGGTATATGTTGCCAACTTGTACTTCCCAAGCGCTTAGTACAGTGCTCTGCACACAGTAAGCGCTCAATAAATACGATTGAATGAATGAATGAATGAGGGTAGAGTTGGAAAGCTGCTTGTCTCTCCCATCCAAGGCCCTCAGGGTGGGAATGTGGGACAAGTAGCCACGAGGGAATATCTGATCCCTCCCTTTCAGGCTTGAAAAGCTCCGGTTTTGTGTTTGCAAAGTGACTCTTTTGGCAAATAAACAAGGAGCAGCCGAAAAGAACAAAGGAGTCAGGTGCTTTTTCCCTTGTGGTGACATTGAGAAGCAGCGTGGGTCAGTGGAAATAGCCCGGGCTTTGGAGTCGGAGGGCATGGGTTCAAATCCCGACTCCGCCACTTAGCTGTGTGACTGTGGGCAAGTCAGTTCACTTCGCTGGGCCACAGTTACCTCATCTGGAAAATGGAGATTAAGACTGTGAGCCCCCCGTGGTACAACCTGATCACCTTGTAACCTCCCCAGCACTTAGAACAGGGCTTTGCACATAGTAAGCGCTTAATAAATGTCATCATTAGAGAAGCTGTGTGGCTCAGTGGAAAGAGCATGGGCTTTGGAGTCAGAGGTCATGGGTTCAAATCCCGGCTCCGCCAATTGACAGCTGTGTGACTTTGGGCAAGTCACTTCACTTCTCTGGGCCTCAGTTACCTCATCTGGAAAATAGGAATTAAGACTGTGAGCCCCCTCGTGGGACAACCTGATCACCTTGTAACCTCCCCAGCACTTAGAACAGTGCTTTGCACATAGTAAGCGCTTAATAAATGTCATCATTAGAGAAGCAGCGTGGCTCAGTGGAAAGAGCATGGGCTTTGGAGTCAGAGGTCATGGATTCAAGTCCCACCTCCGCCACTTGTCAGCTGTGCGAGTTTGGGCAAGTCACTTCACTTCTCTGGGCCTCAGTTCCCTCATCTGGAAAATGGGGATTAATGAATCAATCAATCATATTTATTGAGTGCTTACTGTGTGCAGAGCACTGTACTAAGTGCTTAGGAAGTACAGGTTGGCAACATATAGAAACAGTCCCTACCCAACAGTGGGCTCACAGTCTAGAAGGGGGAGACAAGACTGTGAGCCCCTCGTGGGACAACCTGATCACCTTGTAACCTCCCCAGCACTTAGAACAGTGCTTTGCACATAGTAAGCACTTAATAAATGTCATTAATGTATTTATTAATTTAATAGTAATTAACTCAATTTATTAATTTATAAATGTCAAGTGTCAATAAATGTCCATTCGGCTTTCTTAGTCGAAAGGATCCAAAGGGTGAAGTTGGAACAAGTTCTCACCTAGCTCTGTCCACTAGCAAAGCCAGCTGCCCCAGCCCCCCTGTCATTCTCAGCATGGGGCAGAAATGAAATCCAATCATTCCAGTAATGGACCTGACGTTCCCCATCCTCTTTCTCTGGGATCCATGTCTCCAAAGGATTAAAAAAAATAAAATTAAATATCGAAGGGGTGTCCTGGCTGTTTCTTTTCATATCCTTGGTGTTGTTTGATGTACTTTGAACACAGTGTGCAAGCACACACACATAACACACGTGCAAGCTATTTCATTCATTCATTCATTCAATTGTGTTCACTGAGCTCTTACTGTGTGCAGAGCACTGTACTAAGCGCTTGGGAAGTACAAGTTGGCAACATATTTGCTTCTGTGCTGTGAGATGGCAGCGCAGTTAGGTTTGTCTGATGCTACTGGAGACTCTCTTTGTTGTCCCTTGTAATAGTGACATCTTTGCAAGAGTCTGATTTTTCAGGGTACGGAAAACCTGGCCCGCATCGGAGTCCATAAAAAGATGCAAATTAGAAGCTTCGGGAATCAGTTTGTGTGCAATGTGTTCTGAAAGGAGCACCACTATGATGTAGATAAATTGATTAGGTAGCATATTAAAAGGAGAACAATAATAACACTTGTTATACTCACTAAGTGCTTATTATGTGCCAGGCATTGTACTAAGCACTGCGGTGGATACAAGCAAAAAGGGTTAAACACAGTCCCTGTCCTGCATGGGGCTCAGTCTTAATCCCCATTTTGCAGATGAGGTCGCTGAGGCACAGAGAAGTGAAGTGACTTGCTCAAGGTCACACGGCAGACAAGCGGCAGAGCCTGGGTTATTCATTCATTCATTCAATCGTATTTTTTGAGTGCTTACTGGGTGCAGGGCACTGTACTAAGCGCTTGGGAAGTACAAGTTGGCAACATATAGAGACAGTCCCTACCCAACAGCGGGCTCACAATCTAGAAGGGGGAGACAGACAACAAAACAAAACACATAAACCAAATAAAATAAATAGAATAAATATGTACAAGTAAAATAAATAAATAAATAGAGTAATAACCTATTCTCAGGTCCATGCTCTGTGCACCACGCCATAGCAAATCAAGGGAGTGATCAACCGGGAACCACAGAAGCTGTCACAGAAGAATGCATAGAATGAATTCCGTACTTGAAAAGTTCCACTGCCTGTGGGTTCTTTGGATTTCTGTGCCCGGAGATATCCCGTAATTGGAAGGAGCCGGAGTGAGGGGGATGGGAGCTTGTGGGGGCAGGGAAAAGGAGAGAGAGAGGCCATGGCAGGTGTTGAGAAAACCAGAAGCGTGATGTCTAAGTGTATTAAGAGTATAAATCCCAGAAAGGACTATAAATCCTCTCAAGCCACATGCTTGCCCTTCAAGAGCATTAGTGGCTGTCCATTTGAGAAGCTTGGGGTCAAACCGTACCAGATAATAATAATAATAATAATAATGACATTTGTTAAGCTCTATGTGCAAAGCACTGTTCTAAGTGCTGGGGAGGTTACCAGGTGATCAGGTTGTCCCACGGGGGGCTCACAGTCTTAATCCCCATTTTCCAGATGAGGTAACTGAGGCACAGAGAAGTTAAGTGACTTGCCCAAAGTCACACAGCTGACAATTGGCAGAGCCGGGATTTGAACCCACGACCTCTGACTCCAAGGCCCGTGCTCTTTCCACAGAGCCACGTTGCTTCAGATAATAATAATAATGATGATGGCATTTATTAAGTGCTTACTATGTGCAAAGCACTGTTCTAAGAGCTGGGGAGGTTACAAGGTGATCAGGTTATCCCACAGGGGGCTCACAGTCTTAATCCCCATTTTCCAGATGAGGTAACTGAGGCACAGAGAAGTTAAGTGACTTGCCCAAAGTCACACAGCTGACAATTGGCAGAGCCGGGATTTGAACCCAAAACCTCCGACTCCAAAGCCCGGGCTCTTTCCACTGAGCCACGTTGCTTCCGATAATAATAATGATAATAATAATGATGGCATTAATTAAGCACTTCCTATGTGCAAAGCACTGTTTTAAGTGCTGGGGAGGTTACAAGGTGATCAGGTTCTCCCACAGGGGGCTCACAGTCTTAATCCCTATTTTCCAGATGAGGTAACTGAGGCCCAGAGAAGTGAAATGACTTGCCCAAAGTCACACAGCTGACAATTGGCGGAGCTGGGATTTGAACCCACTACCTCTGACTCCAAAGCCCGGGCTCTTTACACTGAGCCACATTGCTTCAGATCTATTCACCAACTGCCCCAGGCTGGGGAACGTGAGTGAATTTCAGCACAAACATCTCCACCGTTTCGTACACCAGACCTCAACTGCCCGGAGCAGAAAAATCTTGGAAGTGACCACAACCATCCAGAGCTGTGGAAATTATTGCCTTGGACCGTTTTCCCGGCGGTGACGTATTCTGCCACAGTCTGTCTGCTAGCCTGGTTCTGCCAGACCAGTTGTTTCTTGGCCCTTCCTTCCCATCATCTGTTTTTTTTTTAATGGTACTTGTTAAGCACTTAGGCCAGTCATTTATTGAGCACTTACTTTGTGCACTTGTATATATTTGTACAGATTTATTACTCTATTTATTTTACTTGTATATATTTACTATTCTATTTATTTTGTTAATGATGTGCATATAGCTATAATTCTCACTTGGGCCAATCATTTATTGAGCACTTACTTTGTGCACTTGTATATATTTGTACAGATTTATTACTCTATTTATTTTATTTATTTACTATTCTATTTATTTTGTTAATGATGTGCATAGAGCTATAATTCTATTTATTCCGATGGTTTTGACACCTGTCTATACATTTTGTTTTGTTGTCTGTCTCCCTCTTCTAGGGACCGTCTCTATCTGCTGCCGACTTGTACTTCCCAAGCGCTTAGTACAGTGCTCTGCACACAATAAGTGCTCAATAAATACGGTTGAATGAGTGAATATTGTATTATACTTTCCCTAGCATTTAGTACAGCACACCACACACAGTAAGTGCTCAATAAATAATGCCAATTAATCAGGTTGCCTTTTCAGAGAATAGAGAAAGCAACACAATGGACTATGGAAATAGCACTGACTTTGTGAGGATGCCAAATCCATTCCTTCCAAGAGGAGTGGGTTATCAGAGAGCCTTTTAAATCCCACGAGAAACTGACCTTCCTCTCACATATCATAGACCATCACATTGTTTCTTCGAGGAATGGACTCTTCTGTTGTTGAGGATCCCCAAGGAGACCGAGAAACTCGCTAAAGAGACAGCCAGAGCAGGTATGATCAGCGCAACAACTCTGATGGTTCATTATTAAATAGGCATAAGCCTAGAAGGAGGCTACTAAAATCATTTAGGGAAGGTAATGTTCTGGCAGAGCTGAAAGGAGTAATTTTATCTCCAGGAAGTAATCTGTTTCAGTAATTGTGCCACTGGGGAAAGGGAAGCAATTTAATTCACTGGAGAAAGAAAGGTGGCAGTAGATAAAGAAAATCTGACGGTTGTATTTCGCTGGTCATTCTGAGTGTTACCTAATTCTGAAAATATCCAGCTGATCCAAGGGAATGTTCAGTTTCTTGTCTAAGGCTCCATTCACTGTTTTCTTCAGAGAGCAGTCAGGGCTGTCTTAAATCAATCAATCGATCGTATGTATTGAGTGCTTACTGTGTACCGAGTAACTGTTCTAAGCGGTTGGGAAAGTACAATATAGCGACATAACAGACACATTTCCTGTCCAAAAGGAGCTTACAGTCTAGAGGGGGAGACAGGCATTAACATAAATAAAAATCAATTATGGATTATATATATGTATATAATTATATATATACTATATTATATATATGTATAATCCATAATTGATTATATATATATATCTATATATATATATATGTAAGGTCTAGGGGCTGGAGAAGGGGGGTGGTAAATAAAGGGAGAAAGTCAAGGTGATGCAGAAGGGAATGAGAGAAAAGGAAATGAGGGCATAGTCAAGGAAGGCCTCTTGGAGATGTACCTTCAATATGGTTTTGAAGTTGGGGAGAGTAATTCCCTCATGGATATGAAGAGGGAGGGCATTCCAGGGCAGGGGCAGGATGCGGATGAGAGATTGGCAGCGAGATAGATAAAATCAAGGTAGAGTGAGTAGGCTGGCATTAGAGGAGCAAAGCGGGCACTCTGGGTTGAAGTAAGAGAGTAGTGAGGTGAAGTAGGAGGAGGAGGAAAGGTGATTGAGTGCTTTAAAGCTGATTGTAAGGAATTTCTGTTTAATGCAGAGGTGGATGGGCAACCACTGGAGGTTCTTGAGGTGCAGTGAAACATGGACTGAACGCTGTTATAGAAAAATGATCCAGGCAGCAGAGTGAAGTATGGATTGGAGTGACAAGAGACAGGAGGCAGGGAGGTCAGCCAGGAGGGTAATATAGTAATCAAGGCTGGATAAGGTAAGTGTTTGGATTAACGCGGCGGCAGTTTGGGTGGAGAGGATTGGGTGGATTTTAGCAATGTCATAAAGGTTGAACCTTGAAGGATTTAGTTACGGATTGATTATGGGGATTAAATGAGAGAGAGGAGTTAAGGGATTGTGAGACAAGAAGGATGGTGATGTTGTCTATAATGATAGGAAGGGCTGGGGAGGGTAGGGTTTGGGTAGAAAGATAAGGAGCTCTATTTTGAACATGTTGACAGGAAATCCAAGTAGAGATGCCTTGAAAAGAGGAGGAAATGAGAGACTGCAGAGAGGAGAGAAATCAGGGCTGGAAATAGAGATTTGGGAATCATCCACCTAGAGATAGTAGTTGAACGTGTGTGAGAGAATGAGTTCTCCAAGGGAATGGGTGTAGATGGAGAATAGGAGGGGACCCAGAACTGAACCTTGAGGGATCCCTACAGTTGGGGATGGCAGGCAGAAGAGGAATCCGTGAAAGAGACTGAGAATGAGTGGCCAGAGAGATAAGAAGAGAACCAGGAGAGAACAACGTCAGTGAAGCTGAGGTTGGATAATGTTTCCAGGAGAAGGGGGTGGTCCACAGTGTCGAAGGCTGCTGAGAGGTTGAGGAGGTTTAGGATGGAGTAGAGGCCACTGGATTTAGCAAGAAGGAGATCATTTGTGATCTTTGAGAGGGCAGTTTCTGAGGACAGAAGGGGATGGAAGCCAGATTGGAGGGGGTCAAGGAGAGAATTGGAGGAGAACAACTTGAGACTGCAGATGTAGACAACTCACTCAAGGAGTTTGGAGAAGAATGGCAGGAGGGAAATGGGGGGATAACTGGAATTTTCAAGGGAGGGGCTTTTAGGGTAGGGGAGACATGGGCATGTTTGAAAGAAGTGGGTAAGAAGCTATTGGAGAGGAAACAGTTGAAGATGGCAGTCAGAGAGGGAAGAAGGGAGGGGGCAAATATTTCAATAGGTGTGAAGGAATGGGATTGGATATGCAGATGGAGAGGGTGAAATTTGAGAGAAGGCAGGAGAGCTCCTTTTGAGAGACTGCTAGGACAGATGGGAAAGTGGAAGAAGGGGCAGGAGGAGGGAGGGACTGGAGAGAAACAGGAGATTTTAGGGAAAGAACGCCTGATAATTTCAATTTTCCCAACCAAGCCGAGAGTTGAAAATCTGAAACAACTGGCGAAGGCAAGAGGCATGAGTGTCAAAAGGGAGAACAGTGCTTGGCACAGAGTAAGTGCTGAACAAATACCATCATTATTATGGAGCAATAATTTTGCTGGGAAGAGTTAAAGCACACGAGAGGAACTTGAGGCAGATGAGGTTGGCCTGATATCTAGATTTCAGATGGTAAGTGAGGGAGGCACCGAGCCCAGGAGAGAGCCCTCGTGCCAGGAAATCACCCACCTTCTTCCTGCCCATCAAAGGTGGCACTGATGCTAACAGAGCCCTGGAGGGAGAGTGATGGCTTTAGAGGCTGAGAGGCCAGGGTCCCATTGGAGGAAAGTTTGGCAACCTACGGCTCATGGGCTGAAACCCAATGTTGTTCTTGAGCAGGGACAACTTCCTCAATAAGATGCATATGATGTTTTACAGACCACGAGGTCTTGAGGGTGCCATGTTCCAAGCTAAACAACCTACCACCCTTTAGGTCGATGACTGATTTTGTGCTTTTTCTTCTATCTCTTTAGGTGTTTTCTGAGTGGCGACCTACAAAACAGGAATTATTGAAGGACCCCTTGCATTTGGTCATTCTGGAAAAGATGCCGGTCAGCTACCACAAGCATCGCCAGAGGTTCCCGACAAACAAGTCCTGACAAAGACTGCTGAGAGGCTTCCCTCTCAGAGAATGGTTGTCCACAGGAGGTTGGACGCGAGTCCAAAATGGTTAGGTTTCACTATCGGGTTTACATCTGAGATGCTCTGCCCTGGATTTGTTGGTACTATTGGTAATACTCAAGGCAGACCAAGGCCTCCGGACACAAGAGAGAGAGAGAGAGAGAGGGAGGGGGAAGAGAGAGAGAGAGGAAGAAAGAGAGCATGGCTCATATCTCAATCAATGTCCTCCTCATTCTGTTGTTATTCAGTTGGCACAGAAAGCCCTATGGGGACCCCAGATTGGAATAAGCTTCCGCTGGCAGTTCACTTGCCTTCCTGTAAATCAACAAACATCATTTATTGAACACTTACTCTGTGCAGAGGTCTGCATTAAGTGCCACAGAGAGCACAGTAAAGTTAGTAGACACAATTCCAACCTTCAGAGAGCTCATATTCTAGCCGAGGTGACAAGCACTAGAATCAGTTATAAGTAAGAAAAACAACTGAGTGTAAAGTTTTGTATATAAGTGGTGTAGGGTTGGGGATGGGGTGAGTATTTAAGGGCTTAACGGGTGAGGACTCAAATATGTAGGGAATACAGAAGAGGGGGGACTAGGATGGGAAGATGAGAGAGTAATCAAGGAAGACTTCCTGGAGGAGATACAATTTCAGAAAAGCCAGGAAGATGGAGAGAGCAGTGGTCTCCCTGATGTGATGTAATAATGACAATAATAATATTTGTTAAGTGCTTACTATGTGCTAAGCACTTACTAAATGCAGGGGTAAATACAAGATAACCAGATCCCACATGGGCACACAGTCCATTTTGCAGAAGAGAGGACTGAGGCACAAAGAAGTTAAATGAATTGCCCAAGGTCACACTTCAAGTAAGTGGCAGAGGCAGGATTAAAACCCAGGTCCTTTAACTCCCAGGCTCATGCTCCTTCTGCTAGGCCACAACTTCTTCTCTCGATACTTTGTTCTCCCACTTAGACTGTGGGCCCCATTTGGGGCAGGGACTGTGTGTGACCTCGTTAATCTGTACCTGCTTTACTACTTAATACAGCACTTGGGCACAGATTAAGTGTTTAATAAATACCACAGTTATTGTCATTATTATTAGCATTAATTAGTATGAAGATAGAGGAAGTTCCAGGGAGGAGGGAGGATGTGAGCAAGGAGTTAGCTGAGAGAAAGATGAGAGTGAGATACCATTAAGTAGATTGGTAATAGAGTCAGTCAGTTGTATTTATTGAGTGCTTACTGTGTGCAGAGCACTGTACTGAGCACTTGGGAGAGTATAATATAACAATATAACAGATACATTCCCTGCACACAACAAGCTTACGGTCTAGAGGGGCAAAGTACCTGGGCTACATTGTAGGTGGAGAAGAATGAGGATAGCATTTCTGCGTTGCCCTGACTTTTATTCCCTATGCTCTTCCCCTTTCCCAGCCTCACAGCACTTCCATACCTATCTGTTATTTTATTTATTTGTACTGATGTTTGCTTCCCCAATTCTAGAGTGTAAGCCTGTTGTGGGTAGGGAATGTGACTGTTTATTGCTGTACTGTACTCTCCCAAGCTCTTAGTATGGTGCTCTTCACACAATAAGAGCTCAATAAATATGACTGAATTCATTCATTCATTTGGTCATATTTCTGAGCACTTACTGTGTGCAGAGCACTGTACTAAGCGCTTGGAAAGGACAATAATAATAATAATGGCATTTATTAAGCACTTACTATGTGCAAAGCACTGTTCTAAGCGCTGGGGAGGTTACAAGGTGATCAGGTTGTCCCAAGGGGGCTCACAGTATTAATCCCCATTTTACAGATGAGGTAACTGAGGCCCAGAGAAGTTAGTACAGTGCTCTGCACACAGTAAGAGCTCAATAAATATGATTGAATTCATTTATTCATTCGGTCATATCTCTGAGCACTGACTGTGTGCAGAGCACTGTACTAAGCGCTTGGAAAGGACAATAATAATAATAATAATAATAATAATAATGGCATTTATTAAGCACTTACTATGTGTAAAGCACTGTTCTAAGCACTTTGGAGGTTACAAGGTGATCAGGTTGTCCCAAGGGGGCTCACAGTATTAATCTCCATTTTATAGATGAGGTAACTGAGGCCCAGAGAAGTTAAGCGCTTGGAAAGGACAATAGAGCAATAAAGAGAGACACTCCCTGCCCACAACCAACTCACAGTCTGGGGGGGAGATAGACATCAATACAAGTAAACAGGAATCACTATAAATAAAAATTATAGATATATACATATATACATAAGTGCCGTGGGGTGGGGCGAGGGGAGAACAGTAAAGGGAGCGAATCGAGGTGACGTGAAAGGGAGGGGGAACTGAGGAAAATGGGGCTTAGCCTCTTGGAGCAGGTGTGCCTTCAGTAGGGCTTTGAAGGGGAGAAGAGTGAATGTTTGGTGGATTTGAGGAGGGAGGGTGTTCCAGGCCAGAGGTGGGACGTGGGCCAGGGGTCGGAGGTGAGAGAAGCAGGATCAAGGGTTAGCACCAGAGGAGCAGAGAGCGAGGGCTGGGATGTAGAAGGAGAGAAGGGAGGTGAGGTAGGAGAGGGAAGGGTCATGGAGAGATTTAAAGCCAACAGTGAGGAGTTTTTTGTTTGATATGGAGGTGGGGATTTTTGAGGAGGGGGGTGACATGCCCTGAACATTCCTTTAGAAAGATAATCCGGGCAGCTGAATGAAGTATGGACTGGATTGGGGAGAGGCAGGAGGTTCAGAAAGGAGGCTGATGCAGTAATCTAGGAGGGATAGGATGAGTGACTGTACTAACGTGGTAGCGGTTTGGATGGAGAGGAAAGAGCGGATCTTGGTGATGTGAGCACACTGTTGGGTAGGGACTGTCTCTATATGTTGCTAACTTGTACTTCCCAAGCGCTTAGTACAGTGCTCTGCACACAGTAAGCGCTTAATAAATATGATTGATGATAATGATGTTGTGAAAGTGAGACCGGCAGTCTTTGGTGACAGATTGGATTTGTCAAGGAGACACCAAGGTTGAGGGGTTGTGAGACAGGAAGGATGGTAGTGCCATCCACAGTGGTGGGAAAGTCACAATCAGCCCCCACTGAGCTCCCTGTCTAGTGTCATTGCCTGAATTCTTCAAGGACTCCAGCTTGCATTGTCTTTGGACATCTTCAGGGAGTAAGTTCTTCAAAGCCAGGACAGACACTGAGTTTACTTTTCTATTCATTCATTCAATCGTACTCATTGAGCGTTTACTGTATGCAGAGCACCGTACTAAGTGCTTTGGAAGTACAAGTCTGCAACAGAGATGGTCCCTACCGAACAACGGGCTCACAGTCTAGAAGGGGGAGACAAACAACAAAACACAACATGTAGACAGGTGTCAAAATCATCAGAACAAATAGAATTATGGCTATATGCACATCATTAACAAAATAAATAGAATAGTAAATATGTACAAGTAAAATAAATAGAGTAATAAATCTGTACAAATATATACAAGTGCTGTGGGGAGGGGAAGGAGGTAGGGCAGAAGGGAGAGATGGGGAGGAGGAGAGGAAAAAGAGGGAAAGTGGGAAGGCCTCCTGGAGAAGGTGAGCTCTCAGTAGAGCTTTGAAGGGAGGAAAAGAGCGAGCTTGGCGAATATGTGGAGGGAGGGCATTTCAGGCCAGGGGAAGGAAGCGGGCCGGGGGTCGACGGCAGGACAGTTGGGAACGAGGCACAGTGAGGAGGTTAGTGGTGGCAGAAGAGCGGTGGGTGCGAGCTGGGCTGGAGAAGGAGAGAAGGGAGGTGAGGTAGGAGGGGGTGAGGGAATGGACAGCCTTGAAGCCGAGAGTGAGGAGGTTTTGCTTGATTCATAGGTTGACAGGCAGCCACTGGAGATTTTTGAGGAGGGGAGTGACATGCCCAGAGCATTTCTGTACAAAGATAATCCGGGCAGCAGAGTGAAGTATAGACTGAAGTGTCCTTGCCCAATATAGTCCACCAAGCAATCAATGGTATTTATTGTGCATTTACTACGGGCAGAGCACTCAACTTTGTGAGAGTACATTGTAATAGAGATGGTAGACACATTCCCTGGGCAGGAGCAAGCCTACCCTGAGGTCGACCAGGCTAAAAGCCTCTGCTTGCTATATTCAGCTCCTTGGCCCTCAACACCCTGCGGGGGTTCACTGGGAAAATGTCTCTTTGCCGAGAGGGGTGAAACTTAAGGCCACATCCAAACATTGCTTGTGAGGAATGAATGGCTATTTATGAACACGGTGTCCTTGCTCCAAAGAGCTTCGAGTGCCAAACCCAGTATATCCCGGATCATCGTATTATGCCGGCAATGTGGGTAATGCAACTTCTGAGCAGATCGAGAGGCCAAGAAGATATTTTAAGTGTACTTCTGCGGTTTTCTCTGAAACTCTATCAGTCATAAACCCCAGGCAGAATATGCTGCAGCTCACCATACATTCATTCATTCAATAACATTTATTGAGCACTTACTGTGTGCAGAGCACTGTACTAAGCACTTGGGAAGTACAAGTTGGCAACATATAGAGATGGTCCCTACACAACAGCGGGCTCACAGTCTAGAAGGGGGAGACAGACAACAAAACAAAACATATTAATAAAATAAAATAGAATAAATATGTACAAAAAAATAAATAGAGTACTAAATACATACAAATATATACAGGTGCTATGGGGAGGGGAAGGAGGAGGCTCAGTCTGGGAAGGCCAGACAATTACATAGGCCCTTGAAGTGTGAGAAATAGGTGAATAAATGTTCAATCATCTGTTCTCGCGATATATCCCCTGAACACCTTCCTTCAAGGAAACCTTGGCAATCCTCCTGCTAACATTTAAAAATCAGAGGTCATTGACCTTGTCATGAGACTACTGAAACATTCAAAACCGAAGAGCACAAGGCTACTATAAACAGTTCTCTTATGACACACATTTTTGCTACGTGTTTCGTCTGGAATGCTGCTGTGGCACTAGGAAACATTCTTCCGCTATTGCCTGTCTGTCTGGTTAGAACGTGTTGTGATATTGGAAGTTGTGAGTGTACACTTGTGTGTGATTGGGTCAATAATAACAATAATAATGATGGCATTTGTTAAGCGCTTACTATGTGTAGAGCACTGTTCTAAGCGCTGGGTGGGGGATACAAGATGATCAAGTTGTTTCACGTGGGGCTCACAGTCTTAGTCCCCATTTTACAGATGAGGTAATTGAGGCTCAGAGAAGTTAAGCGACTTCCCCAAGGTCACACAGCAGACTTGTGGTGGAGTCGGGATTCGAACTCCAAAGCCCGTGCCCTTTCCACTGAGCCACACTGCTTCTCTGGCAGGAGGATTATAGCTCAAGTCTTCCTTGAGCTAATAATAATTGCTCAAGGAATAATAATAATGGCATTTATTAAGCACTTACTATGTGCAAAGCATTGTTCTAAGCACTGGGGAGGTTACAAGGTGATCAGGTTGCCCCACGGGGGGCTCACAGTCTTAATCCCCATTTGACAGATGAGGGAACTGAGGCACAGAGAAGTTAAGGGACTTGCCCAAAGTCACACAGCAAGACTTAACTCTTGATTGAGCAAAGTCAGACTTTATTGAGCACCTACTGGATGCAAAGAATTGTACTAATTGCTTGGGCGAATACAGTAGAATTTATAGATGGCTTCTATCTAGTAGGAGGGAGTAAAATGAAATTCAGATAAGAAGGAAGTAAGAGAGTATATTAGAGATAATAATAATAATAATAGTGGCATTTATTAAGTGCTTACTATGTGCTAAGCACTGGGGAGGTTACAAGGTGATCACGTTGTCCCACTGAGGGCTCACAGTCTTAATCTCCATTTGACAGATGAGGGAACTGAGGCAAAGAAAAGTTAAGTGAGTTGTCCGAAGTCACACAGCTGACAATTGGCGGAGCTGGAATTTGAACCCATGACCCAAGAGATGTACAGAGGTGCTATGGGGGCACGAACTGTAAGCTCCCACACTAGACTGAAACCTCCTTGAGGGCAAGGATCATGGATAAGAATAGAAGGGGGATGGAGAGATAACTGGATGGTGTTATGGGGTCCAGAGAAGTTAGTAAGGTAGGAGATACAAGGGTGGGCTTGAAGAAAAGCGGGAGGAGCCATTAGAGGGTGAGCTATTGAAGCGGGGAGGTCAGCAAGGGAGAGAGTGAAAATAATCAGTAAGAAGGGATGGTGTCGGAGACACTGGTAAAGGAGGTAGATTTTGAAACCTGGCAGGAAATCTGCTCTCTAGAATTCAGCAAAAAGATGAGAGGGTGGATAGAATTCATTCATTCATTCAATCATATTTATTGAGCGCTTACTGTGTGCAGAGCACTGTACTAAGCGCTTGGGAAGTACAAGTCGGCAACATATACAGAGACGGTCCCTACCCAACAACGGGCTCACAGTCTAGAAGGGGGAGACAGGCAACAAAACAAAACACGTAGACAGCTGTCAAAATCGTCAGAACAAATAGAATTCATTCATTCATTCATTCAATCGTATTTATTGAGCGCTTACTGTGTGCAGAGCATTTGGGGGAAGCAGCGTGGCTCAGTGGGAAGAGCCCGGGCTTTGGAGTCAGAGGTCGTGGGTTCAAATCCCGGCTCCGCCAATTGTCAGCTGTGTGACTTTGGGCAAGTCACTTCACTTCTCTGGGCCTCAGTTCCCTCATCTGTAAAATGGGGATGAAGACTGCGAGCCCCCCGTGGGACAACCTGATCACCTTGTAACCTCCCCAGCGCTTAGAACAGTGCTTTGCACATAGTAAGCACTTAATAAATGCCATTATTATTATTATTATTATTACTAAGCGCTTGGGAAATACAAGTTGGCAACAAATTAAATTAAAGCTATGATAATAATAATGATGCTTGTTAAATGCTTATTTTGCTCCAAGCACTGTTCTAAGCTCTAGAGTAGATGCGAGTTAATCAGTTTGGACACAGTCCCTGTCCCACATGGGGCACGCACTCTTATCCCCATTTTAAGGATGAGGTAACAGGCACAGAGAAGTGATGTGGCTTGCCCAAGGTCACACAGCAGACAAGTGGCAGGGTTGCAATTCGAACCCAGGTCCTTCTGATTCCCAGGCCAGTGCTCTAGCCACTAAGCCATTCTGCTTCTCGTGGCTTAAATAAAAGAAGACTCTGGGGAACTCAAACCTGGTGGTTTTTATTTTGTCAAAAAAGGTTTTGGCAAGGTAACTAGGGTGACAGACAAATGAAGTGGGAGTACTGGGGGCTTCAGGAGGGAGATAAAGATCTGGAATAATTGGTGATGATGATGATGATGGCATTAGAACAGTGCTTTGCACATAGTAAGTGCTTAATAAATAATAATAATAATGCCATTATTGTTATTATTATTATTATTTATTAAGCACTTACTATGTGCAAAGCACTGTTCTAAGTGCTGGGGAGGTTACAAGGTGATCAGGTTGTCCCACAGGGGGGCTCACAGTCTTAATCCCCATTTTACAGATGAGGGAACTGAGGCCCAGAGGAGTGAAGTGACTTGCCCAAAGTCACACAGCTGACAATAGGCAGAGCCAGGATTTGAATGCATGACCTCTGACTCCAAAGCCCTCTTTTCACTGAAGCAAGAGGGTCTCTCTAGACTGTAAGTTACCTCTAGACCCTACGCTCCTTGTGGTTAGGGAATGTGTACCAACTCTGTTGTCCTGCACTCTCCCAAGCATTTAGTACAGTGCTCTGTGCACAGTAAGCGCTCCATAAATACCACCGATTTATTGAGCGTCGATAAGGAAGGAGAAGCAGTGCTGCTGAGTGGAAGTGGGTGTAAATTTATAACAAGTAAGGATGAATTTGAAGTGATTGAAGCCAGCCTGTTGCCTGGATTTCTGGCAGTAGCACTCCCTGGGCAGAGCAGAAGAAGCACCCTGCAGAGGAAATCCAGGACCAGCTGGTGGGAAGTCCGGGAGAAGAGGGGTGGGGAAGGGGGAGGAGAAGGAAGAGGGAAGGGAGAGAGCTGATTCCCGGGGAGAGGACCGGGTTAAGGCCTTGGATCTCTGCCTCAAGGAAGAAGAGGTTGAGCAGGGATTTCAAGTGGGGCATGATGGCCTGGAATGGGTGGAAAGGGATCTAGAGATTGGGTGGAGACAACAGTTTTGTGGGAAGGGGGAAAATGAAAGTGCTGTCACTGCTGCTACTATTGCTTCCCTTTTTTAAATGGTATTTTTAAAGCACTTTTTATATTTCAGGTACTGTACTGAGCACTATGAGTAGATAACAAGCTACTCAGGTTGGAGAGAGTCCATGTTTCATGTGGGGTTCACAGTCGTAATCCTTATTTTACAGATTAGGTAACCATCGCATAGAGAAGCTCTACTGAGAGCTCACCTCCTCCAAGAGGCCTTCCCAGACTGAACCCCCCTTTTCCTCTCCTCCTCCCCAACCCCCCCGACCCTACCTCCTTCTCCTCCCCACAGCACCTGCATATATGTTTGTACAGATTTATTGCTCTATTTTACTTGTACACATTTACTATTCTATTTATTTTGTTAATGATGTGCATTTAGCTTTAATTCCCTTTGTTCTGACGACTTGACACCCGTCCACATGTTTTGTTTTGTTGTCTGTCTCCCCCTTCTAGACTGTGAGCCCATTGTTGGGTAGGGACCGTCTCTATATGCTGCCAACTTGTACTTCCCAAGCGCTTAGTACAGTGCTCTGCACACAGTAAGAGCTCAATAAATACGATTGAATGAATGAAAGAATGAAGTGAAGTGACTTGCTCAAGGTCATAGAGCAGACATGTGGTTAGAATCCAAGTCCTCTGACCCCCAGGTTGACGCCCTTTCTACCAGGTCATCCCGTGGTGACCCTTATTATTCATTCAATACGATTGAATGAATGAATGAATTCAATCGTACCAATTGAGCGCTTACTGTGTGCAAAGCACTGTACTAAATGCTTGGGAGAGTACATTAAAACAATAAACAGACACATTCCCTGTCCACAACAAGCTCACGGTCCAGAGGGAAAATTGTTAGTAACTCACCAACGAGTCAAGATGCTGCCCAAGAAAAGACCGGCCTCTTGCGTTCTGTCCTCTGGATTTTTCACTCCAAGGACTGTTGCTCTGCATTGTACATTAGATTCCTGCCATCCCACTCTCCTGCATGATGATGCGTGGTGCAGTTATGTAAACAGAGCTCAGCCTGATGGAAGGAATGGAAAACCTCTGGCTGAGGACGCTGGCTGGGAGGCCGTGGTGGAGGTGGAGGTGTGGGACTGCTGATCAATCAGTCAATCAATCGTATTTATTGAGTGCTTACTGTGTGCAGAGCACTGTACTAAGCGCTTGGGAAGTACAAGTTGGCAACATATAGAGACAGTCCCTACCCAACAGTGGGCTCACAGTCTAAAAGATCCAGCATTCAGTATTCATTCAATCGTATGAATTGTATGAATTCAGTACTCCTCTGTTTCCTTAAACACACAGGGCTGGGAAGGGAGGAGAGTGGGAGCGGAACTGGGGTTGGGGGGGTGTTGGGATCCTCTCCAAGTGCTTGTAGAAAGAGGTTTTTTGGAGACACCAGAAAGAAAGATTCCTGATCCCGGAGGGGTGGCCATGAGTACCAGGGAAAGGACGGGACAACTTTCCTTCCGGGGCCTGACCGTCTTGTGAGGCAAATGTGGCTAAAAGCTCTGTGTATTCCCAGCTTTCCCTGACAACTGGATGGATCCTGTTTGTAAACAAGGGAGACAGATGAGGGCTGGCCTCATACAAGTTCCTCCACTCCTTCAATCCTAGTTATTGAGCATTTACTGTGTGCAGAGCACTGTACTAAGTACCTGAGTACAATAGAATAATAAGCAGACACATTTCCTGCCCACTATGAGTTTTAGACTGTGAGCCCACTGTTGGGTAGGGACTGTCTCTATATGTTGCCAACTTGTACTTCCCAAGCGCTTAGCACAGTGTTCTGCACACAGTAAGCACTCAATAAATACGATTGATGATGAGTTTACAGTCTAGAGGGGGAGACAGTCATTAATATCAATAAATAAATTATAGATATGGACAGACTGTGAGCCCACTGTTGGGTACGGACTGTCTCTATATGTTGCCAATTTGTACTTCCCAAGCGCTTAGTACAGTGCTCTGCACACAGTAAGCGCTCAATAAATATGATTGATGATGATGATTAGTGGTGTGGGGCCAGGAAGGGGGATGAATAAAAGGAGCAAGTCAGGTCGACACAAAATAATAATAATAATGGTATTTGTTAAGCGCTTAGCACTGTTCTAAGCACTGGGGGAGGATACAAGGTGAGCAGTTTGTCCCACGTGGGGCTCACAGGCTTAATCCCCATTTTACAGATGAGGGAACTGAGGCCCAGAGAAGTGAAGTGACTTGCCCAAAGTCAAACAGCTGACAAGTGGCGGAGCCGGGATAAGAACCCATGACCTCTGACTCCCAAGCCCGTGCTCTTTCCACTGAGCCACGCTGCTTCTTGCATCATCATCATCAATCGTATTTATTGAGCGCTTACTATGTGCAGAGCACTGTACTAAGCGCTTGGGAAGTATAAGTACTTACACATAGTAAGCACTTAATAAATGCCATCGTCATTATTATTAAAAGGGAGTGGGAGGAGAGGAAAGGAGGAATTAGTCAGGGAAGACCTCCCGGAGGAGATGTGCCTTCAATAAGGCTTTGAAGTGGGGGAGAGTAATTGTCTGTTAGATTTGAGGAGGGAACAGATGGGAAAATGAACCAAAATCTTCCTGATCAGAGAGATAATAATAGTGGGGGGTTTTGTTAAGCGCTTTTGTGAGTCAGGAACTGTATTAAGTGCTGGGGTGGATACAAGCAAATCAGGCCGGACACAGTCCCTGTCTTGCGTGGGACTCACATTCTCAATCCCCATTTAACAGATGAGGTAATTTAGGCACAGAGAAGTGAAGTTACTTGCCCAAGGTCACATAGCAGACAGGCGGAGCTGGGATTAGAACCCAGGTCCTTCTGACTCTCAGCCCCGTGCTCTATCTATTAAGCCAAGGTTAGAGACTGGGGGAAAGGGGAGGAAGACTCATTACCACTCCCTCCTGCCCCTCCTCTCCCACCCCCACTCCCCCCCCCTCTAACCAGCTATAATAATAATAACAATGATGGCATTTATTAAGCACTTACTATGTGCAAAGCACTGTTCTAAGCTCTGGGGAGGTTACAAGGTGATCAGGTTGTCCCACAGAGGGCTCGCAGTCTTAAGCCACATTTTACAGATGAGGTAACTGAGGCCCAGATAATAATAATGATGGCATTTGTTAAGCGCTTACTATGTGCAAAGCACTGTTCTAAGCGCTGGGGGGATACAAGGTGATCAGGTTGTCCCACGGGGGTCTCACAGTCTTCATCTCCATTTCACAGATGAGGGAACTGAGGCTCAGAGAAGTTAAGTGACTTGCCCAAGGACACACAGCCGACATGTGGTGGAGCCGGGATTCGAACCCATGACCTCTGACTCCAAAGCCCGGGCTCTTTCCACTGAGCCACTCTGCTTCTCGATCCTTTCTTGAGATTCCTGATAAACCACATTAAATTAACTGAACATTCATTCATCCAGTCGTATTTATTGAACGCTTACTGTGTGCAGAACACTACTAAGCACTTGGGAAGTACAATTCAATAACAAAGAAAGACAATCCCTGCCCACAGTGGGCTCACAATCTAGAAGATCAGCCTGCAGCCCAAACATCGGCTTCTACCAAGTGAAATATGTCAGGTTTCAGAAACCGTGTTGCTATTTTCCTGGCACCCTAATAGTTTCAAATAAAAATAAAATAAGACTGGTGACAAATCCACTGTTTTTTTTCTGTCTTTGGAGGAATTGTATCTTGCTGTCCTTGCTCATTGTTATTGTCTGGTGGGATTTTCTTGCAAAAGAAGTCAAATTACATGGTGAGAAACGCATGCCAGATTTGCTGTAAATGACTTCCTTTGTTCTGAAACTTTCATTTTGCTTTTCAAAGGGCCATTCTGCCTCTTTTCCCCCAAACCCCCACTCCCTCTCCCTAAACTCTTCCTGGGCCAGAGCCTTCTTTTTGGAAGCAATCAATGTGCTGTTTATGAAACCAATAATCCCAGGTGAGAAAAAGGAACCAAAGATACTGATCAAAGGTAAAATGCTGCCTTTACAACTGCTGTTTCTCTTTATCACCTCAGTTTTCTGACACTTTTATAGTAGCCTTCTCTTCTGTTCCAATCCAGATCAAAGGTTTTTTTTCCCCCCCTCGGAGCCTTTCCCTCCCCTCCCGAGCCAGGAAGGAAAGGATTATCCTGAAGGCTATTGTTGTAGGAGCTTTCAAACCCTAGTTAAGTGAGTTATCCCACCTCCATTGGGTGATTTAACACAGAGTCTTTCTGACTGAGCAGAAAGGGAGAAGAAAACCGAAGGATAAACTCCCCAGTCCAGCATCATTTAGTGAGTTATCCCACCCCCATTGGGTGATTGAACACAGAGTCTTTCTGACTGAGCAGAAAGGGAGAAGAAAACCGAAGGATAAACTCCCCAGTCCAGCATCATTTAGTGAGTTATCCCACCCCCACTGGGTGATTTAACACAGAGTCTTTCTGACTGAGCAGAAAGGGAGAAGAAAACCGAAGGATAAACTCCCCAGTCCAGCATCATTTAGTCAGTTATCCCACCCCCATTGGGTGATTGAACACAGAGTCTTTCTGACTGAGCAGAAAGGGAGAAGAAAACCGAAGGATAAACTCCCCAGTCCAGCATCATTTAGTGAGTTACCCACCCCCATTGGGTGATTTAACACAGAGTCTTTCTGACTGAGCAGAAAGGGAGAAGAAAACCAAAGGATAAACTCCCCAGTCAGGCATCATTTAGTGAGTTATCCCACCCCCATTGGGTGATTTAACACAGAGTCTTTCTGACTGAGCAGAAAGGGAGAAGAAAACCAAAAGATAAACTCCCCAGTCAGGCATCATTTAGCACAGCCTGGAAGAAAAACAACCTTTCCATGACCCCATTTAGAATTCACTCCTCTCCATAATAACTGTGGTATTTGTTAAGCATTTACTATGTGCCAGGCACTCTACTAAACGGTGAGTTAGTTGGATACAAGCAAATAAGGTTGGACACATTCCCTGTGGCGTTCACAGATTCAGTTCTCATTTTACAGTTGAGGTGACTGAAGCTTAAAGAAGTGAAATGACTTGTCCAAAGTCACCCCAGCAGACAGTGGTGGAGCTGCGATTAGAGCCCGTGACCCTCTGACTCGGCTCTTCAACTACTCCATGCTGCTTCTACAAAGAGCCCAGGCTTCTTGCTCCAGCTAGGAGGGTTGGTAGGGAAGCAGCCTGGGCTCTCCAGTGTGAAGTTGGTCACTGTACTGGAGGTGTTTCAGGGGCAGGATCAGGCCTGGCCTGTCTTCTCAAGCAGCAACCCACCCAACGGGGGGTGGGAAAGGGGCAGCTGCCAATGCTGCTGCCAGTTCAGGAAGCAGCATGACATATGGCCTGGCCTGAGGGTCATAACTACTTATCCCGGCTCCACCACTTGTCTGCTGTGTGACCTTGGTCAAGTCACTTCACTTCTCTGGGCCTCTCCCCTCCATCCCCTGTCCCGACCATGCTCCACTCCATCCAAGGAGAACTCAAGCTGTCTCAAGCAAAACCCTCAGAGCTCCCTCTGCCTCTGCCCCGCAACAGGCTTCCTCGAAAACCAAATAAGATGGGGACAGAAAGGAGAGGCAGAGTAAATTCATTCATTCATTTAATCATATTTATTGAGTGCTTACTGTGTGCAGAACACTGTAATAATAATAATAATAATGATGGTATTTGTTAAGCGCTTACTATGTGCAAAGCACTTTTCTAAGCGCTGGGAGGGATACAAGGTGATCAGGTTGTCCCACGTGGGGCTCACAGTCTTAATCTCCATTTTACAGATGAGGGAACTGAGGCACAGAGTTAAGTGACTTGCCCAAAGTCACATAGCTGACAATTGCTAGGTACTAAGTACTAAGCGCTTGGGAAGTACAAATCGGCAACATATAGAGATGGTCCCTACCCAACAACGGGCTCACAGTCTAGAAGGGGGAGACAGGCAACAAAACAAGTAAACAAGTGTCAATGCCATCAGAACAGTGCTTTGTACATAGTAAGCGCTTAATAAATGCCATCATCATCATCATCAGAATAAATGAAATGCTGGGTGAGGCAGAGAACGAGACACTGCCTGCTTTCCTTTGAGCTTCTCCAGGAATATTTGAGACCATGGGCAAATGTTTGTCTTAATGCTGGCTTAATGGTCTGAAATGTTTTTGTGAATTCCCACAACAGGGCAAGCCTCCTACTCCTCTATTTTGGACTCAGCAACTACTGGCAAGAAGGCCTATGATCCACAGGCCAAGGAGGAACCATGGAAAAGATAATAATATAATAGTAATAATAATAATAATGGTATTTGTTAAGCGCTCACTAAGTGCCAGGCACTGTTCTAAATGCCGGGTAGATAATAATAATAATAATGATGGCATTTGTTAAGCACTTACTATGTGCCAAGCACTGTTCTAAGCCCTAGGGTGGTACAAGGTAGTTAGGTTGTCCCACATGGGGCTCACACTTTTAATCCCCATTTTACAGATGAGGTAACTGAGGCCCAGAGAAGTTAAGTGACTTGCCCAAAGTCACACAGTTGACAAGTGGCAGAGCCAAGATTAGAACCCATGACCTCTGACTCCCAAGCCTGGGCTTTTCTCACTGAGCCACGCTGCTTCAAGCTAATAGAGTTGGACACAGTCCCTGTCCCACATACAGCTCATATTCTTAATCCCCATTTTACAGTTGAGGGAACTGAGGCACAGAGAAGTTAAGTAACTTGCCCAAGTCACACAGCAGACAAGTGGCGGAAAGCGGCATTCGAATGCTTGACCTTCAGACTCCCAGTTCTGTGCTCTATCCACTATTGCAAGATGCCACTTTCAGTTTCTCCCCTCTGCCCACTCCCAGCCTACATGCCATAAATCCAAGTTTCTGGTGGGGTTGAGCCCCATCAGTCGCTAAGAATAAGTTGCCATTAGTGAATATCTTACAAAATGCTCCTACTGACTACTACTACTAATAATAATAGTAAAAATTGGTCAGTGCTTACTATCTGTCAAGTACTGTACTAAGTACTGGGGTAGATTCAAGTTAATCAGATTGGAAACAATCCCTGTCCCCATTGAGACTCACAGTCTAAGCAGGATGTAATAATAATAATAATAATGATGGCATTTGTTAAGTGCTTACTATGTGCAAAGCACTGTTCTAAGCGCTGGAGGGGATACAAGATAATCAGGTTGTCCCACGTGGGGCTCACAGTCAATTCCCATTTTACAGATGAGGTAACAGGCTCAGAGAAGTTAAGTGACTTGCCCAAGGTCACACAGCAGACATGTGGTGGAGCCGGGACTCGAACCCACGACCTCTGACTCCAAAGCCCGGGCTCTTTCCACTGAGCCACTCATCCCCATTTATAGATGAGGCATTGTACCAAGTGCTGGGGAAGATACAAGCAAATTGGGTTGGATAGTCCCTGTCCCACGTGGGCCTCACAGTCTCAATCCCCATTTTACAGAGGAGGTAACTGAAGCACAGAGAAGTTAAGTGATTTGCCCAAGGTCACACAGAAGACAAGTGGAGAAGAAGGGATTAGAACCCAGGTCCTTCTGATTCCCAGGCCCGTGCTCTATCCTCTACTCCATGCTGCTTCCAATTGTATCTACCCCAGGGCTTAGAACAGTACTTGGCACATAAAAAGCCCTTAACAAGTACTGTAATTATGAATATCCTATTTTCCCCTCAGCAAAGAATTTATTAACCTCCAGACTCAAACCATATCCCATAGGAGCAGAGTTATGCAGAGATAAGGTGATTGGTTTACGCTTCAATCTAACAAGATACTGCGTTTATAAAAAACCCTTCAGTTCCTCCGGTGAAAGCATTTGGAAGTGTAAAATATTGCCATTAAGTCTGCCAATGACAGTATTTATATAAAGCTCTCAGTAGATTTGACCTTTGAACACAAATAGTAGCATCTCCTAAAATGGCTCTTGAAAATGGAAATCAAACCCGACCTAATCTTCCAGGTCTTCCAATGCTTTTAGCTGGATTGGCGGCAGTGGAAGCCGACAGTACGTTTCTTCATTTTTCACTCAACTAAATCCACAGCACCCAGCCCCAAAGTGGACTGTTGGCAACTCCCCAAGTGAAATGGTCCCTCACCCTCTTAACCTTGTCCGGGACGTAGTGGACTGGCATCAGATAGTCTGGGTGGAGAATGAGACAGGAACATTAACTTCTCTGTGCCTCAGTTACCTCATCTGTAAAATGGGGATTGCCTGTGAGCCCCCCGTGGGACAACCTGATCACCTCGTAGCCTCCCCAGTGCTTAGAAGAGTGCTTTACACATAGTAAGCACTTTGCAAATTATAATAAAGAGAATGAGCCCCGCGTGGGACAGAGACTGTCTGACCCGATTTGCCTGTATCAACCCCAGTGCTTAGTACAGTGCCTGGCACACAGTAAGCCCTTAAAAATACCAAAACTATTATTATTACTATAAACAGGGAGCAGTTCAGAGCAGAGGGTGAGTCAATGAACACGAATTTCTATCACAATATATTCCTACCTCACTTGGCTACTCTCCTACAACCCAGCCCATGCACTTCACTCCTCTAATAATAATAATAATAATAATAATAATAATAATAATAATAATGGCGTTTGTTAAGCACTTACTATGTGCAGAGCACTGTTCTAAGCACTGGGGAGGATACAAGGTGATCAAGTTGTCCCACGTGGGGCTCACAGTGTTATTCCCCATTTTACAGATGAGGTAACCGAGGCACAAAGAAGTTAAGTGACTTGCCCAAAGTCACACGGCTGAGAATCAGCAGTGCTGGGATTTGAACCCATGACCTCAGACTCCCAAGCCCGCGCTCTTTCCACTGAGCCACACTTTGCCAACCGTCTCACTGCACTATAAAATAATAAGAATGCTTCATAGGTTTTTTTTAAGGCCAAATTTTTAAAAAGGTGTGGCTAACGAAAGGGAATGGTGGTTGCATCTCTGGCCGCAGAGAGTTTTTCTTTGAGAGCCAACCACTCTCCTAGGGACAAAGCAATATGGGCAGTCAAAGAAATAGGGCAGCAAAGCTTGGAGGAACAGGGAATGAGGCATTCAGCTACATAGCCACCCCAGAGCCTTAGGCTCCGGATGAGCAGCTGCAGAGGATGTGAAAGATTGAGAGGATGAAGTAGTGTGAAGACTGGGGCAGGACAATAATAATAATAATGATGGTATTTGTTAAGCACATACTATGTGCCAAGCACTGTCCTAGGCACTGAGCAGGCTTGACCCACTCCCTTGGCAGGGGCAGTTCAGAAAACAGGGCAGGTTAAAGGAGAAGCAGCGTGGCTCAGTGGAAAGAGCATGGGCTTTGGAGTCAGAGGTCACGGGTTCAAATCTCAGCTTCGCCAATTGTCAGCTGTGTATCTTTGGGCAAGTCACAACTTCTCTGTGCTTCAGTTACCTCATCTGTAAAATGGGGATGAAGACTGTGAGCCCCCCATGGGGCAACCTGATCACCTTGTGACCTCCCCAGTGCTTAGAACGGTGTTTTGCACATAGTAAGCGCTTAATAAATGTCATTATTATTATTATTCTTGGGGATGCTGGGTTTCTTTTTTAAAATGGTATTTGTTAAGCACTTACTATGTACCAGGCACTGTACTAAATACTGGGGTAGATACAAGCAAATCGGGTTGGACGCAGTCCCTGGCCCATGTGGAGCTCAGAGTCTCAATCTCCATTTTACAGATGAGGTCACTGAGGCACAGAAAAGTGAAGTAATTTGCCCAAGGTCACACAGCAAACAAGTGGCAGAGCCGGGATTCAAACCCATGACCTTTGACTCCAAGCCCAGGCTCTTTCCACTGAGCCACGCTGCTTCTTCTGATTTACAGGCCCATGTTCTATCCACTAGGCTATGTTGCTTCTAGTTGTTGGGTGAGCTGGAAGATGGGAAGCTAAGGTGAGGATCTGCACAAGAAGAGGCGGGACAGCTGTCTCCTTGGGACTAGGGAGACAGAAGCTCAGGGTGACTTAGGGGCATGGTCACAAGCCCTTTCCTCCTTTTTATTTGGAGATAGGGAGCCCTTTGAGCTTAGAACAGTGCTTTGCACATAGTAAGCACTTAATAAATGCCATTATTATTATTATTTGAGAATCAGAAATGGCTCAAATTCCCACGTGCATATTCTTTCCCAGCGCTTTGTACACAGGCAACGCTTCATCAATATTACCACCACTCTCCTTGGTTGATTTTCCCACAGCAGCCTTGCTAAGCCAAGAAAGGGTGTGAGAGAGGAAGGTGAAAGATGAAGGAAGGATGAGGGAATGAGCCATTATTTGGAAAATTGAAAGTAATTTACCCTGATCCTCACGATCTACTACAAAGTTAGCTCCAGCACAGATCTACAAATTACAACCTCCTCCTCTCTGCAACACACTTTCACGTTATTCTGCATGGATTTACAAATGTTTCATTTTCTAATGGAAAAAGAACGCTTCCTGCTCTCAGGGCCTCCAGCGTGGGAACAGAGGACATTATCATTGGGCAGAGGGGAGAGAGGGTGTTGGTGACCATAATGAAGAAAATTGTTGTGGAAAGCTAGAGAATAAAGAGAGAGAAAAAATTGTCAGAATCTCCCAGCCAGTGTGGAATGTGCCTTAAAAATAGTTCATGAAAGACAGACTTGGAAAGTTGTTAAATTCCAAAAAGGCCTCTTCTGTTCCAATTCCCTCTGCAGTAAAGTGTGCCGATTAAAGAGCTAATGCCACCTTTGCCACTCTCATACTTTGTCTCTTCCCCAGAGTTCCTTTTGCAGAAAAATAATGATGATGGTATTTGTTAAGCGCTTACTACGCGTCACGCACTGTTCTAAGAACTGGGCCCAAGATTCTCCGCCAACAATGAAGTGTTCTCCTGTCCAGTGTGGACAGCTGGTTTTGATCTATTTTCTGTGGAGACACAGGAAAAAAGATTTCCTTGGAGTCTTATGTGCGAGCTTTAGCTCTTGGAGGTTTGTTGATGGGGTTGGAACCTAAGTAGTCGCGTGGTTCTACTTGTTTCCATACTTCGGGATCACTCCTCCTTCTTTCCCCCACATCGTGATGGTGACAGGGAAAATTGGCCAGGCGTTTTGTGTGAAGAAAATCTGTCCCGATGGCAGGCTCTAGCCAGAGGAGAGATAGTGTGTAGTGGAGACCTCCACGAAGAACATTTAAATACAGCCCCTACCCCATCAGGGAGGGTACAGCCTCACAACATTTTTTTTTTAATGGTACTTTGTGACAGGCATTGAACTAAATCCTGGGGCAGATACAGGCTAATCAGGTTGGATGCGGTCCGTCCCTGTCCCACCTGGGGCTCACAGTCTTAATCCTCAATTTTACAGATGAGGTAACTGAGGTGCTGAAAAGCGATGTGATTTGCCCAAGGTCACAGAGCAGACCAGTGGCGGAGCTGGGATTGGAACCCAGATTCTCTGACTCTCTGGCCTCTGCTCTATCCACTAGACTTCACTGCTTCTCATGTGCACTTAGGTACATTCCTGTAATTTATTCATATTAATGTATGTATCTCCATCCAGACTGCAAACTGATTGTGGGCAGGGAATGTGTCTACCAAGACTGTATTCTCCCAAGAGTACAGTTCTCTGCACGCAGTAAACATTCATTAAATGCACTTGATCTACTGATTGATTGATTGTTACAGTTTGGAACCAGGGAGGGACTCAGGACAAAATAAATAGTCAAATATACAATTCTGTAGAAAGCACACATAACTAAGGCATTAAAAACTACGCAATAACTTAAAGATTACCAACATTAGACTTACATATCACCCAAGTATCTGGGGGACTTTGAATGATGGGTTTGATGTATGGTGCCCTTACATTCCAGCCAGTGTTTTCTTGAGGGTCCGTGAGGGTGACATTGGTAGAAATCAGATGAAGTTCGAACAGAATGAGGCAGATGGGGAGAGAATGAGAAATGTCCATTTCAGAGCTGGAGGAGAACCCCTGGGCAGCCAGCTGGACTCATCTCACAAACTCAGCCCATTATTTTGTTGGAAGAGGAGACAGACTAGAACAGAGAGTAGCGTGGCCCAAGCCCAGGACTCTGCAGGTTTTGGATTCAAATCCTGAACCTGCCACTGAATTTCAGAAGAGCCTCGGGCAATTCAGGTAACCTGGCTGTCCTTCAGTACCTTCCCTTAGAAAGGGGAGAGGAAACCAAATCATAGGTTGAGAGCTGTTGCGGAATGTCAAGGAAAAGCTAGGAGATGTTTTGCAAATTGAAAACATTAGAACGGTATTGCAGAAAATTGTGGCAAATAGCTATTATTATTGTTTTCAGTTACGAAAGTGAAACAAGGAGGGTCTGGGTTGTCCTTTCCAAGGAAGGATCATTTTCCTAGGTTCTTTTCTTCGGGGCCTGGAGACTCAACCCAGAAGGGGTGTTGAGCACAGTATTTTAGAGGATTGGGGAGGGGACAGCAGGGTTTTATGTAACATTTATACCCAGGAGACATAATGAAGAATGGCCTGTTACCCAAATGTGTTAGAGATGACTGTCATTTGGGGCAGACAGCAAAATGTGATGCAGAGAGAGAGCGAGAACCTACCTACGAGTGCTGGTTCCCTGAATCCTTTTAGTGTTGCTTTTTTCAAGTGGGGAATGAAAGAAACATAGAAAATCAGTGTGGCTTAGTAGAAAGAGCCCGGGTTTGGGAGTCAGAGGTCGTGGGTTCTAATAATAATAATAATAATAATAATAATAATAATAATGATGGCATTTATTTAGCGCTTACTATGTGCAAAGCACTGTACTAAGCGCTGGGGGGAATACAAGGTGATCAGGTTGTCCCACGTGGGGCTCACAGTCGTCATCCCCATTTTACAGATGAGGTAACTGAGGCTCTGAGAAGTTAAGTGACTTGCCCAAGGTCACACAGCAGACATGTGGCGGAGCCAGGATTCAAACCCATGACTTCTGACTCCAAAGCCCAGGCTCTTTCCACTGAGCCATGCTGCTTCTCTAAGCACGCTGCTTCTAATCCCAGCTCCGCCACTTAATAATGGTAATAATAATAATGGCATTTGCTAAGCACTTACTATGTGCAAAGCACTGTTCTAAGCGCTGGGGAGGATACAGGGTGATCATATTGCCCTACGTGGAGCTCACAGTCTTCTTCCCCATTTTACAGATGAGGGAACGGAAGCACAGAGAAGTGAAGTGACTTGCCCAAAGTCACACAGCTGACAATTGGCAGAGCCGGGATTTGAACCCACAACCTCTGACTCCCAAGCCTGTGCTCTTCCATTGAGCCACGCTGCTTCTCAACTGCTGCTTCACATCACTAGCCTTCTATGGGACCTTGGGCAAGTCACTTCACTTCTCTGGGCTTCAGTTACTTCATCTGTAAAAATAATAATAATAATAATGGCATTTATTAAGCACTTACTATGTGCAAAGCACTGTTCTAAGCACTGGGGAAGTTACAAGGTGATCAGATTGTCCCACAGGGGGCTCACAGTCAATCCCCATTTTACAGATGAGGTAACTGAGGCACAGAGAAGTGATTTGCCCAAAGTCACACAGCTGACAATTAGCGGAGCTGGGATTTGAACCCCTGACCTCTGACTCTTTACAATGAGCCACGCTGCATGGCTTAAAATGGGGATTAAGACTTTGAGCTCCATGTGGGACACGGACTGTGTCGAAGCTGGTTAATTTGTATCTACCTCAGTGCTTAGAACAGTGCCTAGGACCTAGTAAGAACTTAAATACCATTAAAAAAAAAAGAAGCTTGTACCTTCCTGGGTCAGAAAGCCTTCCACAGGCTGGAATTCTGGGGCTGCTGGGTTCCTAGCCAGGATCCTTCCAGGTTCATCCCATCCCGGACACCCTAAACAGGTGCCCAGAGGACAAGATGGGCTTTTGTGGCTGCATCTGGCATCCTGTCTGGGGTCTATTGAAATGGGAATTTGGGAAAGGGAAAGGGAGAGAGAGGGGTTTTCTAGTGAAACAGTACCAGAGCCCCACTCAAAGCCGCCTGGTAATGGTCCCATTCAGCCCTCAGTAGCTCAGTGGAAAGAGTCTGGGCTTTGGAGTCAGAGGTCATGGGTTCAAATCCCAGCTCTGCCAATTGTCAGCTGTGTGACTTTGGGCAAGTCACTTCACTTCTCTGGGCCTCAGGTACCTCATCTGTCAAATGGGGATGAAGACTGTGAGCCCCCGTGGGACAACCTGATCACCTTGTAACCTCCCAAGAGCTTAGAACAGTGCTTTGCACAGAGTAAGCTCTTAATCAATCAATCAGTCGTATTTACTGAGCACTAACTGTGTGCAGAGCACTGTACTAAGCGCTTGGGAAGTACAAGTTGGCAACATAACAAATACCATCTTAAATACCATCATCATTATTGTTATTATAGAGTGCTGAATGCTTAGTAAAATGCTCTGCACACCATAAGCACTCATAAATACAACTGACTGACAATCAACTGATTGTATTTACTGAGTGCTTACGGTGTGCAGAGCACTGTACTAAGCACTTGGGAGAGCACAATACAATGGAGTTGGTAGACACTTTCCCTGCCCACAGTCAGGATAGGGGCCTTCAGCGATCCAACTGGGTGGGCAAAGGGGAGAGAGAGACAGTTTAAAGTTTGTCAACAATTCCCTTACTTCCATGGCTTCTCTAATTGGCTCTAAGCTAACCAGGTTCAGTGAACCAGGGACAACAATGACAGTTTGTTCAGAGATAACTGGAACCAGAGAATGAAAGGCTTTTGTGCTGTTGTTTTTTACAGTATTTTTTAAGTGCTTACTATGTTCCAGCCACTGTACTAAGCTCTGGGGTAGATGTAAGCTAATCAGGTTGGACAAAGTCATTCATTCATTCAATCCTATTTATTGAGCACTTACTGTGTGCAGAGCACTGTACCAAGTGCTTGGGAAGTACAAATCGGCAACTTAGAGAGACGGTGCCTACCCAACAAGAGGCTCACAGTTGAGAAGGGGGAGACAGACAACAAAACAAAACAAGTAGACAGGTGTCAATACCATCAGAATAAGTAGAATCATAGCTATATGCACATCATTAATAAAATGAATAGAGTAGTAAACATACACAGTCCAGCACTTAGAACAGTGCTTGACACATAGTAGGCACTTAAATACCATCATTATTATTACATCCCACATGGGGCTCACAGTCTTAATCTCCATTCTACAGGTGAGGTAACTGAGTCAAAGAGAACTGAAGTGACTTGCCTAAGGTCAGACAGCAGATAAGTGCTTTGCACATAGTAAGCACTTAATAAATGCCATTAAAAAAGAAACTGGGATTAGAACCCAGGTCTTTCTAGAAGTTAGAAAATAGTTCCACGCTGCTGGTAACAGCAGAGGCTGAAACAGTGTCTGACTTTCCGTAGTTCCTAGAGCTGTTCCATTTACCCAGGGAAAATCCAGTACTGGCAGCCCCACATCCTTTCAACTTCTGCTTCTCCCCTAAAGCTGGTGTTCATTCATTCATTCAGTCATATTTATTGAGCGCTTACTGTGTGCAGAGCACTGTACTAAGCGCTTGGGAAGTACAAGTTGGCAACATATAGAGACGGCCCCTACCCAACAACAGGCTCACAGTCTAATCCCGACTCCGCCACTTGTCAGCTCTGTGACTTTGGGCAAGTCACTTAACTTCTCTGAGCCTCAGTTATCTCATCTGTAAAATGGGGTTTAAGACTGTGAGTCCCACGTGGGACAATTTGATCACCTTGTATCCACCCCAGAGCTTAGAACAGTGCTTGGCACATAGTAAGCACTTAACAAATGCCATCATCATTATTATTATTAGTAGTAGTAGTAGTAGAAAGCACATAGCCCTGGGAGTTAGAGGACCTGAGTTCTAATTTGACTCCACCACTTGCCTGCTGTGTGACCTTGGGCAGGTCACTTCACTTCTCTGGGCCTCCATTTCCTCATCTATAAAATGGGGATTCGATAACCATTTTCCCTCCAGCTTTGACTGCGAGCCCCATGTGGCACAGGAACTGTGTCCGACCTGCTAATATTGCATCCATTACACACGTAGTAGAGTGCTTTGCACAGAGTAAGTGCTTAAATACCCAAATTATTATTATGGAATTTATTGCTTCATATTTATTATCATAATCATTGAGAGAAACAGCATGACTCAGTGGAAAGAGCCTGGGCTTTGGAGTTAGAGGCCATGGGTTCAAATCCCAGCTCAGCCACTTGTCAGCTGTGTGACTTTGGGCAAGTCACTTCACTTCTCTGGACCTCAGTTACCTCATCTGTAAAATGGGGATTAAGACTGTGAGCCCCCTGTGGGACAACCTGATCACGATGTAACCTCCCCAGCACTTAGCTCATAGTAAGCGCTTAATAAATGCTATCATTATTATTATTCAGTCCCTCCAGGGATGGCAGCACAGCTCTCGGAGAAGGGGCAGAAAGTCCAACTGCAAGAGCAGTTACACAGTCCTCTCCCAAGTGCTTAGTACAGTGCTCTGCACACAGTAAGCACTCAATAAATACGACTGACTGACTCTAACAGCTTTTGACCCCTCTGGTCCTTTCTCTGGATGCCTCCTCTCTCATCCTCCTTGAATATAACTCCCTTCTACTTTCCCTTCCCCAGGGCTGGGACCAGGGATAAGGGCCCCAGTGACCCCCTTCCAACCCCAGCCCCTTTTCTTAACACCCCTTTTCTTAACACCTCTGATCAACAGCAGCTTGGGAGGTATGAGCAGGCAGCCCCGAGACTCCATCTCCCTGGCAGGAAAGTCTTGGGAATGTTGCCAGTGACACTGGTGTCCCACTTGACATTAAAGACAGGAGAACAACTTTAAATAGCTAGGCGGAGGAAGCTGACCAGGCAAAAAGAATGGATTTCTGACAGAAGGAATGGAGCACACAGCCAGAGAAAATCTGAAAACAATACCCTGGAAACACACATGGGAAAAATAATTATTGATTTTGGAAATGTACTGGGGAACATCAGTATTGAAATCCTGGCTAAAGAGCTTTATTAGACTTATCTGAGGCAGGATCTAATAAGTTCTCAGAGCCAACGTCCCATTTTCTTTCTTTCTTTTTTAGATTTGGTAGCATTTTTGGAAACTGGGGGAAGGAGGCCAGGCAAAAGAGGTGGGAGGAGAAGGGGTGGGAGGAAATTGAGTGCTTTTATTTGTTGACCACTAAAGCTAGGTCTGTAGCCAAAAATCTTTGATCCCAACTTCAAACATCTCACTTGCTTTAGTCTTGAACGGGAGGGAGAATATGCTGAGAGCATCAAAACTTCCCCTGGCTGGAATCCTGAGGCTTCTGGCCAAGCTACTGTGTCGAGGAAGCTGGGACTGAGAAGGACCTTGATATTAAGAGGAAACTGCACTGAAGCAGGGGGAGAAATCCTGATGATAGAAATCAGGCAGAAAAGTATCCTGGCCCCCAAGAAGAATGATTCATTTCAAAGGTCCCACCCTCATCCCACTCCCACACTGTTGAGAATCTATAGAGGTTGTAGGATCATTTGCCAAGATCATTTGAGAAATAGCATAGTATAGTGAGAAGTAGCATGGCCTAGGGGATAGAGCACAGGAGTCAGAAGGACCTATTCTAGTCCTGGCTGCCCCACATGGGGCTCACAGTCTTAATCCCCATTTTACAGATGAGGTCACTGAGGCACAGAGAAGTTAAGTGGCTTGCCCAAGGTCACACAGCAGACAAGTGGCAGACCTGGGATCAGAACCCACGTCCTCTGATTCCCAAGCCTCTGCTCTTTCCACTAAGCCATGCTGTTTCTCATAATAATGATGGTATTTGTTAAGCACTTACTATGAACCGAACACTGTTCTAAGCGCTAGGATAGATACAAAGTTATCAGGTTGTCCCACGTGGGGCTCACAGTCTTAATCTCCATTTTACAGATGAGGTAACTGAGGCCCAGAGAAGTTAAGTGACTTACCCAAAGTCACACAGCTGACAAGTGGCGGGGCTGGGATTCAAATCCACGACCTCCGACTCCCAAACCCGTGCTCTTCCCACTAAACCATGCTGTGTTGCTTCAAGTCACATAGCAAGTTTGTGGCAGAGCCGGGATCAGAACCCAGGTCCTCTGATTCCCAGGCCTGGGCTTTTTCCATTAGGTCATTCTGCTTGACAAGAAAGAGTTCATTGGGAACCACTGAGAGAGGGGTCTCAGTGGAGTGATGGAAACAAAAAACTGGACTGTAGTGGATTGAAGGTCAAGGAGGGAGTTAGAAGAGAGGAAGTGGATGCAGCAGGTGTAGACAATGCATTGGAGGAGTTTGGACAGGAGTGAGAGGAGGAAGGTGGGTTGTTAATTGAAAGGTGCAACGGGGGCCAGAGAAGATTTTTTAGCAGGGAACAGGGGAGACTTGAATATATTTGAAGGCTGTGGGGAAGGAGCAGTTAGAGAGTGAGTAGTTGAAGATGGGGGTCAAGGAGAGAAGAAAGGGGACACAAGTGTATTTAGAAGGTGAAAAGATATAGAGTTCAAAGAAAAGGTAGCGGGGGGGGCAATTTTCAAAGCAGGGGGAGATCTATTGAAAGACAGATGAGGGTGAAAAGATATAGACTTAGAAGAAAAGGTAGAGGGGGCCAATTTTCAAAGCAGGAGGAGATCTATTGAAAGACAGATGAGAAGGATGAGCGAGAGGTTGTGCTCTCTAAATGCTAAGCAACGTGGTGACCATTTGCCCAGGCCAAAACTATGAAACCTGACACATCCAGTCCAAACAAGCCCGGACTAGGGATGATGAGTGAGACCAACCTAATGCTCGTTACTGCTGTGGTTGGGCTCCGTAATAATGATAATAATAATAATGTTGGTATTTGTTAAGTGCTTACTATGTGCAAAGCACTGTTCTAAGCGCTGAAGCACTGTTCTAAGCGCTGGTAGACAGTGACTCCATGGGGCACAGCTAATTTTGGAGAAGCAGTGATGTCCAGTGGTTAGAGCACGAGCCTGAGAGTCAGAAGACCCTGGGTTCTAATTCCGAATCCACTTGTCTGCTGTGTGACCCTGGGCTAGTCACTTCACTTCTCTGGGCCTCAGTTCTCTCACTTAAGTGGGAATGAAGACTGTGAGTCCTAGGTGGGACAGGGATTGTGTCCAATCTGATTATCTTGTATCTACTCCAGCGCTTAGTACAGTGCCTGGCACAAAGTCAGGGAGGGCCTCCTGGGGGAGATGTGCCCTCAGTAAGGCTTTGAAGATTTTCTTTGAAGGTCTGGATCTAGGTCTAGATGGGATCTTGTGTAACTTTCCCTGTTTCAGACACAACAACCACCTAGTGCTTGAAAGGCATAGACTGTGACTACTCCCAGCCTCTGCTGACTACCTCGATATATAGGCCAGTCACAGAAGAATGTGAAGATAGAGAAGTACATCCATCACCATTTGAAAATATTTTCCTGCCACCTCTGACACGCCCCTGCTCTCAGGACTTTCAAACGGAAAAGGAGCAGCACGAATCATTTAAAGAAAGCCACCTGCTGAAAAATGCCCAACAACCGATTTCCAAATTAATCATGAGTTCAGTGAAAGGGATGTGTCAAAAACTCTTGGGCTCTGAGCTTTTTGGAGGAAAAAAACTATTTGGTACACTTCATTCATTCATTCACAAATAACCCAGGAAATGAACAGTTTGGTTATTTTCCATGTGTTTCAGTCATTTACAAATTATTTCACACACTTAGTGTTCTAGTTGGTATATCAGTATAGAATAGCAGCTGAAAATGGAAAAGTAATAAAATAACCAGATGGCTGTTTGAGCAGTCACAGAAAGTGACTGGCCCATCTTATTGGGTGATAGCTTTGCTCATATTTCACTCTGCAGCCCGGATTATCTTTCTACAGAAATGCTCTGAGCATGTCTCCCCCACCGCCCCACACAAAAAAAACCTCCAGTGGTTGCCTATCCACCTCCATAACAAACAAAAATCTCCTCTCTATTGGCTTTAAAGCTCTCCATCACCTAGTCCCCTCCTCCTTCACCATCCTTCTCTCCTTCTACAGTGCAGCTGGCACACTTAGCTCCTTTGGTGCTTTGAGAAGCAGCGTGGCTCAGTGGAAAGCACCCGGGCTTTGGAGTCAGAGGTCATGGGTTTGAATCCCCACTCTGCCAACTGTGTGACTTTGGGGAAGTCACTTAACTTCTCTGGGCCTCAGTTACCTCATCTGTAAAATGGGGATGAAGACTGTGAGCCCCCCATGGGACAACCTGATCACCTTGTACCTCCCCAGAGCTTAGAACAGTGCTTTGCACATAGTAAACGCTTAATAAATTTGTTTCCAGCACTTAGAACAGTGCTTTGCGCCTAGTAAGCACTTAACAAATACTATCATCATCATCACTGTGCCTCCATCTCACCTGTCTTACCACTGACCCCTGGCTCATGTTTTACCTCTGGCCTGGAATGCCTTCCCTCCTTAAATCCGTCAGACAATCATTCACCCCCTCTTCAAAGCCCTGCTGAAGGCGCATCTCCTCCAAGAAGCCTTCCCTGACTAAGCCCCATTTTCCCTCATCTCCCACAGCCTTCTGCGTCATCCTCATTTGCTTCCTTTGCTCTTCCCTCCACCCCTGCCCCACAGCACTGACGTATATAACTATGGTTTTATTTATTTATATTGATGCCTGTTTACTTGTATTCATGTCTGTCCCCCCCCCCCCCGCCACTTGACTGTAAGCTTGTTGTGGGAAGGGACTTTCTCTCTTTACTGCTACATTGTACTTTCCCCAGCACTTGGTACAGTGCTCTGCACAGACTACTCACTCAATAAACACAATTGAATGAATACTTTCCACTCACTGATACACCAAATCTCCCTAACATCAAATCAAGGAAATTAAAAAGAGTTTTATCTAGTCTCCAGAAGAGAAACATTTCAGATTATTCTCTTGCCTCATGGAACAAACTGAGCAAAAATTTGGGCTCTTAGCCCATAAAGCTAGTCAGGCGGCACTGGATATTTGATACTCCTTTTCTCTAAGCCAAGAATCTATTCAATTTTATTTATTAAAACTGTATGTAAATCCTAGAAAGATTCTATAGAACCTTTTGTGGGTAACTACAACCAATGTTGGAATGAACATTGACTTCAAGCAGAGGAATGTTCCACTGCAATGCAAAGAATGCAAACTCAGTAAGTAAATCAGAACATCTCTGACCTAAAAAGCAAGATTGCAAATGACCACAGTATTTAAAGGGGGAAAATTACTGGAGTATTTATTCTCAATTCTTTGTCAAAAAAATTTACTGTGGTGCACTGATGTTACTCAAGTTAGGTTCTGGTACAGTTGGATTTAAACCCAAGAAATTTGTTTAGGAGAGGTAATGGAGAAAACTAACAAATCTGGGGTTACCTGAAATCCGTTGGCTGAATTTGTCCGTTGCTGGTAAAAGTTCCTTTCTAACATATCTTATAATTGCAGATACCAATTTAATCACTAATTGTACCACTAAACTCTCCCTGTTCCCTTACCACTCTCATACCTCCAACCTGCATGCCGGATCATCTCTAGAAACCGCTTTCACTGCTCCGATGCCTGAGCTGCAGAGCATTGTTGGCGAAAACCAAGACATCGCTGACCTTTTCCACTTAAATACATTCCTACCTGCTTCAATTCATCCCTCTCCTTTGCTTGACAACAGTCCTTCTCCCCCCTAATTCAATCCCATTCCCACTACCACCACCAGCTGTTCCAGGCATTTAACTCCCTCCTCGAACCACCTGTCCCCCACCATCTCTTTCCCCTAATGACCTGGCCACATACTTCAATACTGAAACCATCAGGAGTGATTTCCCTAAAATCTTCCATGCTCCTCTCCAATCTCCCCCTCAAGATGAAATCTCCCCCCTCCACCTGTATTTCTGACTCCATCCCTTCTTACCTTTTAAGAACACTCACCTCTATATCCTTTCATGCCTTTTTAAAACACTCACCCCCTCCCTTCTTCCCTACTTGACTGCCATCTTCAACTGTTCACTTTCCAATGGCTTCTTCCCCACTGTTTTAATTATATATATGCTTACGAATCCCCTATCCTAAAAAAACCCTACCTTGACCCCAAAGCTCCCTCCAGTTATCACACTGTTTCCCCCCTCTTCAAACTTCTTGAGAGAGTTGTCTACATCCATTGTCTCCACTTCCTCTCCTCCAATTCTCTCCTTGATCCCCTCCAATCTGGCTTCCTCCCCCTTCACTCCATAGAAACAGCACTCTTTAAGGTAACCAATGACCTTCTCACCAAATCGGATGGCTTCTACTCTATTCTACACCCTCTGACCACCCCCTTCTCCTTGAAACTTTATCCAACCTTGGCTTCATTGAGACTATTCTCTCTTGGTTCTCCTCCTACCTCTCTGCCCGCTAAGTTCAGTCTCTTTCACAGGGTTCTCCTCTGCTTCCCACCCTCTGACAGTGGGGGTCCCTCAAGGCTCAGTTCTAGGTCCCCTTCTATTTTCCATCTAAACCAACTCCCTTGGAGAACTCACTCCCATGGCTTCAGCTACCACCTCTTTACGGGTAATTCCCAAATTTATGTCTCTAGCCCTGACCTATCTCCTTCTCTGCAATCTAGCATTTCCTCCTGCCTTTAGAACATCTCTACCCGGATGTCCCAAGATACCTCAAACTACACATGTCCAAAATTGAACTCCTCATTATCTCACCGCAACCCTATCCGCCACCTGTCTTTCCCAACAGTAGACAATACCACTATAATAATAATAATAATAATGGTATCTATTAAGCACTTACTATGTGCAAAGCACTGTTCTTGGCGCTGGGGTGTTTACAAGGTGATCAGGTTGTCCCGCGTGGGGCTCACAGTCTTCATCCCCATTTTACAGATGAGGTAACTGAGGCCCAGAGAAGTGAAGTGACTTGCCCAAAGTCACACAGCTGACAAGTGGCGGAGCCAGGATTTGAACCCATGACCTCAGACTCCAAAGCCCAGGCTCTTTCCACTGAGCCACGCTGCTTCTCCCTATAGCATAAGCCCATAACCTTGGTGTTATCCTCAACTCATCTCTCTCATTCCACCCACGTTATGCAATCTGTCACCAAATTCTGTTGGTTCTCACTTCACAAAATTGCTAAAATCTGCCCTTTTCTCTCCAAACTGCTACCACACTGATCTGAGTGCTTATTCTATCCTATCTTGACTACTGCATCTGCGTCCTTGCTGACCTCTCTGCCTTCTGTCTCTCCCCACTTCACCCTGCTGCACGGATCATTTTTCTATAAAGAGTTCAGTCCACGGCTCCCCACTCCTCAAGAACCTCCAGTGGCTACCCATCCACTTCCGCATCCAACAGAAACTCTGCACCATTGACTTTAAAACACTTAATCAACTCACCCCCTTCTACCTCACCCCACTAATCTCTTACTACAACCCGGCCCTCACACTGTGCCCCTAGCTTGCCATGGACCGCTTTATGACGTCCTCCTCCGTAAGTGTCAGACCACCAGTCTCCTCACCTTCAAAGTATTATTATTAATTCATTATTAAAGTCACTTCCCCTCCATGAAGACTTTCCTAATTAAGCTCTCTTTCCCCAGTTCCCTCTCCCTTCTGTGTCTTGGATCTGTGACCTTTGGGCCTTTGATAGTCACTTCACCCTCAACCCCACAGTACTTACATACAGATATTTAAATAATGTATTATAAATGATTTATTGATATAAATGTCTGTTTCCCCCTCTAGGCTATAAACTCATTGTGGGCAGGGAATGTAGCTGCCAATTCTGTTGTACTCTCACAAGCAGTGTTCCGCGCATAGTAAGTGCTCAATAAATACCATTGATTGATTGATTGATGCTATTTCAAAGCAAGCTCAGGTCAATATTCACTAATAAATGGAAAGCATAAAACAACAATTTGGCCATGCTCTTCTCTCTTTCTGCCATGGGACGAAGATTCTCTAGGGCCATTAAGGAGCACAAATGTGAGAAACCAAAAAGAAATCATTTGTATTCAGTCAGCCAATTGTATTTATTAAGTGCTTACTGTGTGCAGAGCACTGTACAAAGAGCTTCAGAGTGTACAATATAACAATAAACAGATACATTCCCTCCCCATAATGAACTTATAGTCTATAGACGAGCTTACAGTCTACCGTAAATACGATCAACTGACTGACTTGTGTTATAATAACTGTAGTATTTGTTAAACATTTACTGTACTAAGCGATGGGGTGGATATAAGCAAATCGGGTTGGACACAGTCCCTGTCCCATTGTTGACCTGTGTTGTGGGAAATACAGCAGGCATTACCTGAGAGTTGATAAGCCGCACAGCATTGGAGAACAGAGGCAACGTGTGTTTCAACAGGGATAATGGGATCAGGAGAAGGCTTAGGATCAGATAAATAAGAAATATTTCTGTTGCACGGTGGCACAGCTGCCCAGCCCAGCCATGCTCTCGAGTCCACACATGGTCTTGCTTCACAGGTTTATTCTGGGCATTAAGAAAGTCACCAGGGACAACCACTCTTCCCATTAGCGGTGAATTAAGCTGCACAGCCGACCAAGGCCTCACTAAGGAGTTTGGTCATTTTAGTTATATTTGATTACAAAATACAGTAATTGCCTTTTAAAGTTCAAATAATGGTGAGGCATCCATCCAACTTGCAGCTCATTTGCAGGACAATTAATTTGCATGTAATTGGGGAAAAGGACAAACAAGGTTTTGTGATGCAATCAGGTACTAACAGCATTGGGAGAAAAAAAAAGTCATGTGGTGTGCTGCTTTGGACACCCGTCCCCTTCCTCACCATAGCTGAGTGCTATAGCAGCGTGGCTCAGTGGAAAGAGCACGGGTTTTGGAGTCAGAAGTCGTGGGTTCAAATCCTGGCCCCACCACATGTCTGCTGTGTGACCTTGGGCAAGTCACTTAACTTCTCTGAGCCTCAGTTACCTCATCTGTAAAATGGGGATTAAGACTGTGAGCTCCATGTTGGACAACCTGATCATGTTGTATCCCCCCCAGTGCTTAGAATCAATCAATCAATCAATCAATCGTATTTATTGAGCGCTTACTATGTGCAGAGCACTGTACTAAGCGCTTGGGAAGTACAAATTGGCAACAGATAGAGACAGTCCCTACCCAACAGTGGGCTCACAGTCTAAAAGGGGGAGACAGAGAACAGAACCAAACATACTAACAAAATAAAATAAATAGAATAGAAATGTACAAGTAAAATAAATGAATAAATAGAGTAATAAATATGTACAACCTCCATTTTATGGATGAGAAAACTGAGGCAGGGAAACCTTAGCCAAGAGGAGGAGTTCCCTCATCTGTAAAATGAGGGTGACGATTGTAAACCCTGTGTGGGACATGGATTGGGTCCAATCCAATTACCTTGTACCTACCCCAGTGCTTAGAACAGTGTCTGGCACGTAATAAGCGCTTAACCAATACCACAACTATTATTAGTATTATAGTAGTGCAATAATCATAATAATATTTGTGTAATTTGCTAGCCACCTCTAGTGTGCCAAGCACTGTTCTAAGTGCTGGGAGAGAAGAATTCACAGGTGGAAATTATCCTCACAGGGGGTTACTACTGATTAATCAATAGGATAATATCAGAATAACATGATAACCAGGTCAAATAACAGTTTCTGTCCCTCATGAGTTCACAATCCAAGTGGGAGGGAAGACAGATATTCAACCCCCATTTTACAGCTGAGGAAACTGAGGCACGGAAACCTTAGCCAAGAGGTGGAGTTGGGCTTAGAATCCGTATCTCCTGACTTTGAAGTCCTTTGCTTTTTCCACTAGGCCAGGCTCTAGGACATTGAAAGGTTGCAGTCGGGGCAGAGAGCAACAGAAGGAAAAATCCCCGATGTCTAGCTCATTCCCTGGAATAGGACTCCCCTCTGAAGGAGGCCAGCACATGTCACTATCTTTTGACAGGCAGGGTTTGCTACGTTTCCAGATGAAACAGGAGAAATCACTCAAATTCAGCGTCTAGTGGAGCTGAGAGAAATGCCACTCAGCACCTTTCTGACCTTTCCCTTCTGGATTCTGCAGAAGTAGAAATTCCGCAATTCCAACTTTTACTTTAAGCCTCATGGGGGACAGGGACTGAGTCTAACCTGATTAATTTATATCTATATAATAATAATAATGATGGGATATGGGAAGCAGTGTGGCTTAGTGGATAGAGCATGGGCCTGGGAATCATGTCTGACATGTGACCTTGGGCAAGTCACTTCACTTCTCTGGGCCTCAGTGACCTCATCTTTAAAATGGGAATTAATAATAATAATTGCTTTTGTTAAGCACTTACTATGTGCAAAGCACTGTTCTAAGCGCTGGTGGGGGGATACAAGGTGATCAAGTTGTCCCATGTGGGGCTCACAGTCTTTAATCCCCATTTTACAGATGAGGTAACTGAGGCTTAGAGAAGTTAAGTAACTTGCCCAAGGTCACACAGCAGTTTTGTGGTGGAGCTGGGATTTGAACCCATGACCTCTGACTCCAAAGCCCAGGCTCAGATGAGATAGGGATTATGTCCAACCTGATTACCTTGTATCTACCCCAGTGGTTAGAAAAGTGCTTGGCACATAATAAGTGCTTAATCAATCAATCAATCGTATTTATTGAGCGCTTACTGTGTGCAGAGCACTGTACTAAGCACTTGGAAAGTACAAGTTGGCAACATATAGAGACAGTCCCTGCCCAACAGTGGGCTTAACAAGTACTTTCCAAGCACTTTGTACTTTCCAAATGCTTAGCACAGTGCTCTACACACAGGAAGCGCTCAATAAATACAATTTAATGAAAGTATCTTAAAAATCAATAACACAATTAAAATATATTATATAACATAATTGTTAATATTAATAATTAATAACTTTATTCATGATTATCTCTACCCCAGGACTTAGTACAAGGCTTGGCATATAGAAAGTGCTTAACAAATACCATGAAAAATTTCAGGATAAAACATGGGAAGGAAACAGGACAAAGAGAACAGTGAACTTTGATGACTGATTAGCAGTCAAGTAGGCTGAACTTGGGAGACTGTTAAGCCATATGGTCCAGTTCTGGGTAAATCAATACTATCTCTTTGAATTTGTGAATGATGCCAATTACGTAGTTAACTAGATAATTGCAGTGGCGTCCAGGCATGTTCAGTATTAAATTAGAGCTGTAATTTCAGGGGAAAACCGAATCAGAACGGCATGAAAAAGGAAACCATGTTCCTTGAAAAGTAAGATCATATGCGCCTCCTCTCCAGTTGTAGTAAGTTTTCCCTCCTTTTATTACTCATCAAGGAGCCAAAGTTAATGTCATATTCAGAACAGAATCATATACTAATGGAACCAAAATTAGATCTAAAATTAGTTCTTAATGAGAAACTCGGGGTTAGCTCGAGGCAGGCAATTTTTTCTGACTGATCCTCTGAAAGCACTCTAGCAAAACTGCCCCACGTTGTTGAGTTCTGTTTTCACAAAGACGGCTATGGGTTGAACCAAATTACGTGTAGAGGTTTGAAACCTTATTCACAACACAACAACGCTGATCCTGCCAAAACCTCTCTGTGATCTCAAAATGGTGACATTCTAGACATTCGTGATAAAACGTCTTAATTTAATCGATCGCTGTAGCTCGGCAAGCTGCAGAATTAAGTGCCACCTCTGCCTTCCAAACCACCAACGCCCGTCCCTGCCACTAGTAATCAATTCGGGGCATGGATGGGGCCCTCTATATTGATCAAATTATTTTAATTATGATGAGATCTCGATCCCCTCTGAGGAGGCTGAGTCCTTGAGAAGTCTGTCACCGTCCGTTCTCAATTTCTCTGGGACTCTGTGCTCTGTTCTCAGTGCTCTGCATACAGTAAGCGCTCAATAAATATGATTGAATGAATGAATGAAATTCTCCCACTGTTCTAATAATTAATAATTACGGTATTTTTTAAGCGCTTACCGTGTGCCAAGCACCTTTCTAAGCACTGAGGTAGATACAAGGTAATCAGGTTGGACAGAGTCCCTTGTCCCACACAGGGTTCACATTCTTAATCCCCATTTTACGGGTGGGATAACTGAGGCCCAGAGAAATGAAGTGACTTGCCCTAGGTCACGCAGCAGACAAGTGGCGGAGCCAGGATTAGAACCCATGTCCTCTGATTCCTAAACCAACTTTGTCTCCCCTAGGTTATGCTGCTTCTACAGGGTTTCAGGGCAGACAGATAGGAGAGGAGGGTGAAGACCAGACCGGTCAGTTTTCCTGGCCATCCACTCACTGTCCATACTGCCCACACCAGCAAGGTCAGCCTGGGCCTGACTGTCTTGTCTCCAGAAGCCCAACCTGTCAGAGAAGCAGTGTGGCTCACTGGAAAGAGCCCGGGCTTTGGAGTCAGGGGTCATGGGTTCAAACCCCGGCTCTGCCAATTAGCTGGGTGACTTTGGGCAAGTCACTTAACTTCTCTGTGCCCCAGTTCCCTCATCTGTAAAACGGGGATGAAGACTGGGAGCCCCCCGAGGGACAACCTGATCACCTTGTAACCTCCCCAGCGCTTAGAAAAGTGCTTTGCACATAGTAAGTGCTTAATAAATACCCCTTCTCCCTCCCTCTTAGACCGAGAATTCCATATGGGACCGAGACAGGGTCCACTCTAAACATAGTAAGAGCTTGATAAATACCACCATCATTATTATTTTTATGAATGGGTCTGAGCCAGGGGTATTTGAGCTTTTCAAGGATACGGACTATTTCCTTTGATGATGAGGCTCAAACCCAGTTTAGAAGCAAGGCAGGAGAAGCAGTGTGGCCTAATGAATAGAGCTACCCTACCGAAGGCAGCCCGAATGCAATTGCAACAAAACGCCCGCTACCCTAGGCTTGGAAAGCCAAGACTTGCAAGCAACTGGGGCATTTGTTATAGCTTTCAGATGCTTTTCAGGATTCCTGAGAGTTTGTCCGAAGCAAACCAGATTAGAATAATAATTATGGTATTCATTAAACACTCACTATGTGCCAAACACCATTCTAAGTTCTGGGATAGTTATAAGTTAATCAGGTTGGAAACAGGCCCTGTCCCACATGGGGCTCAAACTCTTATACCCATTTTACAGATGAGGTAACTGAGGCACAGAGAATTGAAGTGACTTGACCAAGGCCACACAGCTGGCATATGGCAGAGCCAGGATTAGAACCCAGGTCCTCCTGACTCCTGGGCCAATGGGAGAAGAGGGACTCAGCTCAGATGAGGGGAGATGGGAAGGCTCCCCCAGTATCCTGTCTCATCTGGATGGGATCAGCTCTTTGCCCTTTCTCCCAGGGCCATACGGAATTCTGCAAGAAGCAGCAGGGTCTAGCAGAAAGAGCTTGGGACTACTTGTCAGGAGATCCAGGTTCAAATCTCACCTCTGCTACTCACTATGTGACCTTGGGCAAGTCAGCTAACCAATCCGGGCCTCAGTTCCCACCATCTGTAAGATGGAGATAAAATACCCCTTTTCCCTCCCTCTTAGACCGAGAATTCCATATGGGATTGAGACAGGGTCCACTCTAAACATAGTAAGAGCTTGATAAATACCACCATCATTATTAGTTTTATGAATGGGTCTGAGCCAGGGGTATTTGAGCTTTTAAAGAATACGGACTGTTTCCTTTGATGATGAGGCTCAAACCCAGTTTAGAAACAAGGCAGGAGAAGCAGTGTGGCCTAATGGATAGAGCTTGGGCCTGGGCGTCAGAAGGACCTGGGTTTTAATCCCAGCTCCACCACTTATCTGCTGCGTGACCTTGGACAAGACACTTAACTTCCCTGTGCCACAGGACACGAATGTGTAAAATGGGGATTAGGACCGTGAGCCCCTTGTGGGACATGGATTGTGTCTAACCAGATTAGTTTATATCTACTACAGTTCTTAATAGAACACATAGTAAGTGATTAACAAATACCATTAAAAAAAAAACCTCCACTGCCAATTCAGGGACCAACCTTCCGTGAGGGCCAGGAGTTCCGATTCGGGACTTTTAGCATTGGAGATCTGGACATTCCCTTTTGTAGGTTCTGGGGAGAGAGCAAAGCGGATGTGAAAGGGGGACAAGAGGATGTTCTGGACTGCTGCTTGAAAATGGGATTATAAACAGTAAATTGGAAGTGTTATAGGTTGATCTCCCTCGTTAACAGCAAAGGGACATATTAATTTACCTTCGACCATGGTTATAACCAGCTGAGAGATGATTCATACTAATGAATCCTGTAAGAGAAATATCCAGGTTTCTCTAATTATGGTAGTAAATCTCATTTTATGGACCATTTAAGGGGCAGAACTTGCTTTCATAAGAATTGTATCTTTTGCAACAGATTACCAGAAAAAGCTGTTTGTAAATTTTCATTCATTCATTCAATTGTATTTATTGAGTGCTTTTTGTGTGCAGAGCGCTGTACTAAGTGCTTGAGAAGTACAAGTTGGCAACATATAGAGACAGTCCCTACCCAACCACGGGCTCACAGTCTAGAAGGGGGAGACAGACAACAAAACAAAACATGTCGACAGGTGTCAAGTCATCAGAATAAATAGAAGTAAAGCTAGATGCACATTATTAACAAAATAAATAGAATAGTAAATACGTACAAGTAAAATCAATAGAGTAATAAATCTGTACAAACATATATACAGTTGCTGTGGGGAGGGGAAGGAGGTAGGGCAGGGGGGATGGGGAGGAGGAGAGGAAAGAGGGGGCTCAGTCTGGGATGTCAGTGGAGAGAGATTCTTCCATTTCCACTGCCTGGCACAGGTATCTGCCAAGGAACTAGAGGCTCCCCACATTTCCTGCCATTTCCCCACTAGCATAGAGTTGAAGGCTGTGGATTCTAATGAACCCTGAACCCTTAAAGTATCCCTTCCTACAGAATCCAAGAGAAAGAGGGCTTCCCACGAAATGAACTTACGAATATACAACGAAGATAGCTTTCCAATTTCGCTTCCTCTTCTGTGTAAAATAAAAGTGCAGTGTTCCGAGACAAAACTATGCATTGCGGTGCACACATTTTGCACTCCAATGTCTAGACAATGACCACCTGCCCCGAAATACATTCGGTACCCTGTTCCAGGATTCCTAGGATATGCCAGCAACGACATTTGCAGATGCACAGTGAATTGCTCCATTCGGAGTTCCAAATGTTCAAAGAATACATTGTGGTTTGTAACAGTACGCCTAGTGGAAAGTGCTTGGCAATTGTAAACATGTAACAAATACAATAATAAGTGATAATGAATAGTAGGAATTATTAGTGTTATTATTAGTAGTTCACTCCAGAAACTCCTACAGTCTCATGGAGGGCAATGCCTTCCTTATACTTCCTTTTTGCAATGTCATTAAATCTCTACAGGGCAAGGGAAAGGATTTGAAGTTGTTAGCTTGATGAAGAGAAGGATAAGGGGTAACTGTCTTGGAGTCTATGAAGGAGTTTTATTAGGATGCTGTCCAGTTGCTTTCACCGTCCGCAGACAACTAGGCAAGGGGAAATAGACTTATATTTAGGCAGGAGAGATTTTGGTTGACTCCCTTGGCTATCAAGGTGTTAAAATGACTGAACTAAGAAAGAGGGTGACCTTTCCATCCTCAGAAAACTTTAAGAAACTATGAGACAATCCCCTGCCATTCAACTGTCAGTTCCTCAAGGGTCAGGAATCATGTCTACCAACTCTATTGTATGTATCAAGTGCTGAGTTCCATGCTCTGCGCAGAGAAAACACTCCATAAACTCCACTGATTGGCCTTGCCTGGATGATTTGGTCACTGCTGTTGTGAGGCAGGGGGTTGGACTTCATGATTTCTCAAGATGTCATCCAGCTACTATTCCGCAATTTTTAAATTTATCTTAGCTGTGGAAAGAGTGACCCATGGAGCATCTCTTTACCTAAATGACTTGGCCAGTTATGAAGGATGTCAGAGGATCTGAGGCTCAACCGTGCAGGCAAATAAATGATCAGACTCCCAGTTGTCCTCTCTCCCTTCCCCATTTACCTTCTGTCTACAGAGAGACTCAGCTGAGTGGGTGCTCTCACTTGGACCCTTGTTCTTCTTCTGTTGAGAATTTTCCCAGACCTCACTGAGAATCACAATTCACATTTCATAGGAATAGTAGGAAATCACTGCCCTGCCCTGAGATATGTGACGTGATATAAACCCCTCCCAAATTACTTTGAACAGGTAAGGGCCGATGGAGAGGAATGATGAAAGGGGAAATGTTTGCCATTTTAAATGCACACTCTTGTTCATATTTCCCTAGAAGACAATGAAGGAAAATGGATTCACTCCAACTTTTCCCTCAAAGCACTGTTACTTGGCTCTCATTGCCCTGTCTCATTTTCCCCACTAAAAGGCAAGGCAATATTGATGTCCTGTCAAGATTAACTGAAATTTATTCATCCTCCAGCTTTAAGCTTCACTGTCAAAGATAGGAATATACACAATTGATGATGGGGGGAGAGAGGAGAGGAAAACCCTAGATTCAATTGGTGAAGAGCCAACAATGCCTGGAGAAAGTCCCCAGTTAAATCAACTGCCGGAAATGGACGGATAGAATTGTCTGACAGACAGGGCCATCTGAGTCAGCACCATCACCTAAAATTGCCCTTTTCTATTCTCCATTCACCTCCGAACGTACCAAGTGAAAAACGGCAGAGTTCTGGCTCCACTCACAATTTATGTGGCCATGCAGGTATTACCAGGTCAGAGCTTAATTATTCCATAGAACTGCCCAAAGGGCATAGCAGGTGTTTGCCATGGCCTCAGGGGCATAAAGACACCCTTCCCCTGCTGCTAGGGAGCAAGAGGAAGGATGTAATAATAATAATTGTGGTATTTGTTAAGCGCTACGTGCCAGGCACTGTACTAAGCCCTGAAATGGCTACAAGCAAATTGGGTTGGACACAGTCCCTATCCCACAAGGGGCTCACAGTCTTAATCTCCAGTTGCAGATGAGGTAACTGAGGTACCTGCGATACCCCTCCTTATAGCACTTGAATATATTTGTACAGATTTATTCCTCTATTTTACTTGTACATATTAACAATTCTACTTATTTTGTTAATTGATGTGCATATAGCTTTAATTCTATTTGTTCTGACGATTGTGACACCTGTCTACATGTTTTGTCTGTCTCCCCCTTCTAGACTGTGAGCCCACTGTTGGATAGGGACTGTCTCTATATGTTGCCAACTTGTACTTCCCAAGCGCTTAGAACAGTGCTCTGCACACAGTAAGCGCTCAATAAATATGACTGAATGAATGAATGAAAGGTACAGAGAACTGAAGCGACCTGCCCAAGATTCCCCAGCAGACAAGTGGCAGAGCCCGGATTAGAGCCCAGGTCCTTCTGATAACCAGTCCCATCCTCTATCAACTAAACCCCCCCACCCACGGAAGACACCCCCACTTAGTGGATAGTGGCATTCTAAAAGAATATCCAGGGAGCAGACGGGCTCGAGTGAAACAGGGACAAACAGATGTGTAAGACACCATTACTGACAACACCATTAGCCATTTGGCTGGGCACACTGGGATGGAGAGTGGAGAGGGTATAGGGAAGGATCAGAGCTGAACACTGGGCACAAGAATGGCCACCCTGGTGAGTGCCATCATTCATTCATTCATTCAATCATATTTATTGAGCGCTTACTGTGTGCAGAGCACTGTACTAAGCGCTTGGGAAGTCCAAGTTGGCAACATATAGAGATGGCCCCTACCCAACAGTGGGCTCACAGTCTAGAAGAGTGGAATTCTGGTTCAAAAAATTATGGTTCAAATTATGGTTGAGTTATGGTTCAAAAAATATCTTCTGGGTAGGGTTATGGGTGCATTATTAGTTCCATTTTTACCTTTTTATGTTGACTGAGTACTTGTCTTCCCTAGAATGTATACTTCTTAGGACTGGGAGCGATATAATAATAATAATAATGATGGCATTTATTAAGCGCTTACCATGTGCAAAGCTGGGGAGGTTACAAGGTGATCAGGTTGTCCCAAAGGGGGCTCACAGTCTTAATCCCCATTTTACAGATGAGGTAACTGAGGCCCAGAGAAGTTAAGTGATTTGCCCAAAGTCACACAGCTGACAAGTGGCGGAGTAGGGATTTGAACCCATGACCTCTGACTCCAAAGCCCGTGCTCTTTCCACTGAGCCACGCTGCTTCTCTACAATAATTGGTACTGCACTAGGATTCAATAGCTACTTACTGACTGTCTCTTCCTGAAGCTCTATTTCTCTTCATTCCCTCTCCCTTGCACATTAGGGCAAAGATGCTTAATTTAATTAATTAATTAATATCGGTATTTGTTAAGCGCTTGCTATGTGCCAAGCACTGTTCTAAACTCTAGGAGAGATACGAGGTAATCAGGTTGTCCCACGTGGGGCTCACAGTCTTAATCCCCATTTTCCAGATGAGGTAACTGAGGCACAGAGAAGTTAAGTGACTTGCCCAAAGTTACACAGCTGATAAGTGGTAAAGCCGGGATTAGAACCCATGACCTCCGACTCCCAAGCCCGGGCTCTTTCCACCGAGCCACGCTGCTTGATTCATCAACCGTCACCTGGTTAATTCCCTTGTAAAGTGCAGGCTATGCACTCCGCCAGTCAGGCCCATGACGTGAGGAGTCACGGAAAATGCGCCTTATCAGCTCACCTGTCCCCTTGGCCTCTTCCCTCCCCATCGCACTCTCTGTGGACCAACCCGAGTGGAAAACACGTTATTTATTCTGGTTTCAGGGTATTTTCATCATGGAGGAACACCTGCTCCCTCCAAGGAAGATGGTTAAAATTATATGTGAAAGGAAGTGACGGAAATCTGGAAAAACCAAGAAAAACTCAGACCCTTTTCCGAGGATCGGAGCATAAGACAAAGCCCTCCTCTGCCTGAATCCTGTCTGAGCACCAAGACTGCAAATGAGGCTTCCCAGTTAGGGTAATGGTCTGAAACAAAGCTCTGCTGGCCTTTTGTTCTGGGAAACTGCACACTCAGCATCCAATTAAATCATGATTCCAGGTCACTGTCTGTCCTGCTCGCACGTTGGCAATAACCAGTCTTCAGATGATGGAACATTATTAACTGACCTTGTGTGCGAAATTGCCGAGGCAATTGCCTCTCTTTCTTCTTTCTCTCTACCCACCTCCCTTTATTTCGTGTACAGTAAAAGCACAAAACGAGCCCAAACTGGGGGACTTTTTGAGATCACTTGGGCCAGTGAAAGGTTTTCTCATTAGGACTCCAAGTCACAAGTGAAAGACTTGGTATTTCTGCACGTCAAGCCTTCTCTTGACAAGGTGAGCATGGATAATTGAAATCCATATGTTAGCCTGAAACTTCATTTCTGCCACTGGTTTCAAACTCCCTCTTTTCCCATCATCATCAAGGGTATTTAATGAGTAGTTACAGTTTGCTCGGGAGGGCACAGTATAATAGAGTTGGCAGATATGTTCCCTGCCCACAACAAGCTTATGGTCTAGAGTTTTACCAGAACTTTAATGGTACTCGTTAAGTGCTTAATATCTGTCTGAGTTCTGGATAGATACCAATTAATCAGATTAGACATTTTCCCTGTCCCCTATAGGGCTCACAATCTAAGTGGGAGGTAGAACAATTATTTAATCCCCCATTTTACAGATGAGGAACTGAGGCACAGAGAAGTGAAATGATTTGCTTAAGGTCACGCAGCTGACAGATGGCAGAGCTGGAATTAGAACCCAGGTCATCCGACTCCCAAACCCATGTTCTTTCCACTAGGCCATACTACATCTCAACCGCTAGCAAAAGCAAACTCCGATGATCTGAATTTCACTTTCCATCCCTTCCCCTGCCACCTTCATTCAGAGGTGGACAAACCAAGGGGCCTGGGTATGTACCCACAGGATAATCCGTTCCTAAATAAGAATTTCATTAATCAGTCAATCAATCATATATATTGAGTGCTCATAGTGTGTGCAAAGCACTGTACTAAGTCCTTGAAAAAGTACAGTACACTGGAGTTGGTAGACATAATCCCTGCCCAGAAGGGGCTTGTAGTCTATAGGAGGAGATGCATAGAACCATCTATAGCTTTCAGGGAAATGCATTCCCACCTGCTTAATACTTATTTTGTGGGGAGAAGTTGGTCAGACCCCGGGGCAGATGATCAAGAGTTAAGATAATCTGAAAGTACAATAAATTTGATCACTAATAAAGGCAGAAAATGAGGTTTGTCAGCAACAAAGAGTAAGAATCTGTTTGCCTGGAAGTTTGTTTCCAGTTAATCCTTCAAAGAGAATACAGAATGTGGTGATCAAGAACCATTCAGAAGCAAGAGAGTTAAGAAAATGGACCACATCATTCTTGATGAAAACTGGGAACTGCAATTTCATCTCAAGCATGCGAACCTTCTTCCTCTCTCTTCTTGTCAACCATCAGAGTGGAGGAAAGGAGGAAATGAGGGATTAAAAGACTAATTAACAGTGTTCATTGAGAACTTACTGCAGAGCACTGTACAAAGAGCTTGGGATACCTGATCCCTGCTCTTAATGAGTTTACATTCTACTAATGGAGAAAGACACTAAAAGAAATAGAAAGGAAGCTCACCGTGGGCAGGGAATGTGTCTGTTTACTGTTATAGTGTAATAATAATTTTGGTATTTGTTAAGCGCTTACTATGTGCCAAGCACTGTTCTAAGTGCTGAGGGAGATACAAGGTAATCAGGTTGTCCCACATGGGACTCACAGTCTTAATCCCCATTTTCCAGATGGGGTAACTGAGGCACAGAGAAGTTAAGTGACTTCCCCAAAGTCACACAGCTGACAAGTGGCGGAGCCGGGATTTGAATCCATGACCTCTGACTCCCAAGCCCGGGCTCTTTCCACTGAGTCACGCTGCTTCCCAAGCACTTGGTACAGTGCTCCGCACACAGTAAGCACTCAATAAATACGATTGAAAGAATAAAGGAAGGAAGGGGGCAGCAAAAGAGTGTAAAAATACGAGCACATGTGTTCGACATGGGTGTGAGAAGCCCTTCGGTGAGAAGTAGATGCTGAAGTTGCACTAGAGGGTGACCATATCCCCCCAAATCTGGGAAGTCCTCTTTATAAGATCCACAATATCATGGGCTACTGACCATACTCCCACCTGGACGTTTGGTACAGTGCTATGAGCTTAGTACAGTGCTCTGCACACAGTAAGCGCTCAATAAATACAATTGATTGAATGAATGAATGTTGCAACCCAAGCCTTTAAAGGGAGCACGAGTAGCTGAGGATCATGTAGCATAAGTTGATCTCTTTATTCAGAAAAATCTCAATCCTGGGATCTCTGCAAAGTTTTCTAAAATTACGAGTGTGAACCCTATGTGGGACAGGAACTGTATCCAACCTGATTAACTCGTATCTACTCCAGCGCTTAGAACAGTGCTTGGAGCAGTAAGCACTTAACAAGTACCATAATTATAATTATTTTCATTAAAATTGCCCATTTCAGATGACAGATATTCAAGACCCTCCTGGAAGCCAGGATGAATGATCAGCCAAAAGCTTGTCCTCTAGACTGTAAGCTCGTTATGGGCAGGAAACATGTCTGCTAATTCTGTTGTATTGTGCTTTCCCAAGCACTTAGTATTCATTCATTCGTTCATTCCTTCACTCAATCATATTTATTGAGCACTTCCTATGTGGGGAGTGCTGTACTAAGTACTTGGGAAAGTACAATACAGCAATAAAAAGAGACCATCCCTGCCCACAACAAGCTCACAGTCTGTAGTGGGGAAGACAGATATCAATACAAGTAAACAGATATCAATATAAATAGATAAAATTACAGCTACATACATAAGGGCTGTGAGGGAAAGAGCAAAGGAAGCAAGTCAGGATGATGCTGAAGGGAGTGGGAAATGAGGAAAAGTGGGGCTAAGTAGGTGTTCTACACATAGTAAATGCTCAATAAATACCATTGATTGATTGGTATACAACTAGAGGACCGAGTGATCCTGATGGCCTTAAGAAGAAAGGGATGACCTGCAGCTGGGACCCTTCTAGACTGTGTTGGGTAGGGATTGTCTCTATTTATGGCTGAATTGTACTTTCCAAGTGCTTAGTGCAGTGCTCTGCACATAGTAAATATGATTGAATGAATGAATATCAATCAGTCAATCAATTGGTATTTATTGAGCGCCTTCGGTGTGCAGAGCACTGTACCAAGTGCTTAGGAGATGCAGTCCTTGTCCGTGCTGAGCTTATAATACAGAGGGGGAGGCAGACATTATTATAAATCAATTTAAAGATGTGTACATAAGTGCAGCGGGGCAGAGGGTGGGTCAAATACCAAATGTCCCAAGGACATGGATTCAAGTTCAGAGACTATATCCCGAAAGAGGGAATCTCAGGGGTCACAGCAGTTGCTGTGAAGGGACAGAGCAGGGAGTGTTTATTCATAGGTTTAACCTCTATGTGTTAACATATATAAATAGGGTTACTGATTCTTGTATAGGAGCTTGAGGTGAAGCAGACTGTAGCTCATTGAATCCTCCTGTGTGTTATGTTTCCCCTGATTAAGACTCAGCTTATAAACATCAGTAGACCCTTTAAAATAAATACCAAGCCGGATTGTTCCTTCCCGGACTCTGTGGAATGTCCTTGGGCTGTCAGGTTGTGACAGGATGCATTAATGAAAGATACGCACATCCAAGAAAAGGAATAGAAATGGTACAAAGGTGACTGCTCTCTGACTCCACCGGGGAAGGATAGAGACTGGCCCTCCTTTCTGTGTTCCGTCTCCGTGTCTGCTATCCATTCTCTGACCTAGATAGGCTGCGAAGGTTCCTTGGCAGCGTCATCATTTTCTATGTAATTATTTTCAACATTTCCCGGGAACGCTCCCTCTGGGAAGGCCGGCTCAGGGAAAAGATGGACAGTTCGGGGTTCTATATTTTTTTGTTTTGTTTTAAATCTTCAGCTCTTCTGGGACTTGAAACGCCAGCTTGCTTTTGATACAGAGAAAAGGTACTGATCAGGTTTGGAGATCACCTGCACTCCCGATTAAGAACCACCTTTTTCCCAAAACAATTTTCCCCTTGATTGAACCCCAAGATCGGGAGCCCTGGCTCTTAAAGAAAAATGGGGAGAAGCTGAAAGGAAGAGAACGAATGGCCAGTTATTAATAGTGCCTGCAAAGATACCCCAGGACAAGCAGCAGCCCTGTCTCTGAATCCACACCCATGGGAAATGCAAAGACATTCGGCGTGCTCCTGCAGGGTCTCTGTAGGTGTGGGGACTTGGATGAAGTCCACTTTTTTTTTTTTCCTCAGTGACTGCAAACAATGGAATAACTCTTGGAAACGGCCTCTTTGAAAACAAAGCCAGTTTCTCTTTCCTCATTAATTGGCCAAGCAATTTTCCATTCCATGTACAGTAATAATAGCAAGTACAGTAGCAGGGCCATCGCACCTCACAGGCAAATTAACTCCCAGGTCCTTGAGACTGGAGGCTCCTTGAGGGCGGGGATCATGGCTATTAATTCTGTTGTCCTCTCCTAGGTGCTTTGCTGACAGTAGGCATTCAGCCGTACTACCACATGAATGATGTCCTAGGAGAAGGCAGAAGAAATCAGAACACGCTTGCTTAGAAGTGACCTAGTTCTTTGATCAAGCTGGAAATGAATATGAGGAGATTCCTGAACACAGAAACCCGAAGAAGAAAACGTATAACTGAATTATGAAAGCTTTAGTACCCAACATTTTTCTTTAATGCTGGCTACTTCCCAAGAGCCATGGGGGAGATGGGAAGGGTTCAACACTCAACACCCCTCCCTACCTGCTTCCTGAGGCTCCTGATTATGATGGTCTTTGTTAATAATAATGATAATAATAATGATGACATTTGTTAAGCGCTTACTATGTGCAAAACACTGTTCTAAACGCTGGGGGGATACAAGGTGAACAGGTTGTCCCATGTGGGGCTCACAGCCTTAATCTCCATTTTGTAGATGAGGTAACTGAGGCACTGAGAAGTTAAGTGATTTACCCAAGGTCACACAGCTGACAAGTGGTGGAGCCGGGATTAGAACCCATGACCTCTGGCTCCCAAGCCCGTGCTCTTTCCACTGAGCCACGCTGTTTCTCTTAATAATAATAATGATGGTATTTGTTAAGCACTTACTATGTGCAAAGCACTATTCTAAGCACTTGGGGGATACAAGGTAAACAAGTTGTCCCACGTGGGGCTCACAGCCTTAATCCCCATTTTACAGATGAGGTAACTGAGGCACTGAGAAGTTAAGTGACTTACCCAAGGTCACACAGGTGACAAGTGGCAGAGCCGGGATTAGAACCCATGACCTCTGGCTCCCAAGCCCGTGCTCTTTCCACTGAGCCACGCTGCTTCTCTTAAGCACTTCATTCATTCAATCGCATTTATTGAGCACTTGCTGTGTGCAGAGCACTATACTAAGCACTTGGAAAATACAATTCAGCCACAAAGAGAGACAATCCCTGCCCACAGTGGTCTCACAGTCAAGAAGGGGGGAGACAGACATCAAAACAAGCAAACAGGCATCAATAGCATCAATATAAATGAATGGAATTATAGATATATAGACCCATCAGAACAAGTAAAGAGGCATTAATATAAATAAATAGAATTTGTAGATATGTAATTATATACACAAGTGCTGTGGGGCGAGGAGGGGGGTAGAGCAAAGAAAAATGGGGGGTTAGTTTGGGAATACAAGTACTAAGCGCTTGGGAAGATACAAGATAACCAAGTTGGACTTAATCCCTGTCCCACACCAGGCTCACAATCTAAGTTGCAGGGAGAACAGGGATTGAATCTCCACTTTCCAGGAGAGGAAATTGAAGCACAGAGAAGTTCAGTTGCGTGGCTCAGTGGAAAGAGCCCGGACTTTGGAGTCAGAGGTCATGGGTTCATATCCCGGCTCCGCCACTTGTCAGCTGTGTGACTTTGGACAAGTCACTTCACTTCTCTGTGCCTCAGTTCCCTCATCTGTAAAATGGGGGTGAAGACTGGGAGCACCACGTGGGACAACCTGATTATCTTGTGTCCCCCCAGCGCTTAGAACAGTGCTTTGCACATTGTAAGCGCTTAATAAATGCCATTAAAAAAAAAGTAGCTTGCCCAAGGTCACACGGCAGGTAAGTGGAGGAGTCAGAATTAGAAATGAGGACGGTGCCGAGGCCCATGCTCTTTCAGTGAAGCTATGCTTTTTCCCAGAGAAATTTCATGGTTCACATCAGGAATCAAGAGCTTAGTGGAAAGAGCCCGGGCTTGGGAGTCAGGGGTGGTGGGTTATAATTCTGGCTCCGCCACTTGTTTGCTGTGTGACTTTGGGCAAGTCACTTAACTTCTCTGGGCCTCAGTTACCTCATCTGTAAAATGGGGATGAAGACTGTGAGCCCCATGTGGGACAACCTGATGACCTTGTATCTACCCCAGCGCTTAGAACAGTGCTTGGCACATAGTAAGCACTTAACAAATACTATCATTATTATCACGCAGCACTTAGAACAGTGCTTTGCACATAGTAAGCACCAGTCTAGCATGGCTTTAGCCCTTCTGGCCCTGGACCCTGTTAGCTCATTGTGGGCAAGGAACATGGCTACCAACTCTATTGTACTGTACTCTCCCAAGTGCTTTGTAGTGCTCTGCATACAGTAAGCACTCAATAATAATAATAATGTTTACGGTTTTTGTTAAGCACTTACTATGTGCCAGGCACCTTTCTAAGTGCTGGGGTAGATACAAGTTAATCAGGTCAGACACAGTCCCAGGGGGGTTCACATTTTTAAGAGAAGCAGCGTGGCTCGGTGGAAAGAGCATGGGCTTGGGAGTCAGAGGTCATGGGTTCGAATCCCGACTCTGTCACTTGTCAGCTGTGTGACTTTGGGCAAGTCACTTCACTTCTCTGGGCCTCAGTCACCTCATCCGTAAAATGGGAATTAAGACCGTGAGCCCCACGTGGGACAACCTGATCACCTTATATCCTCCCCAGCGCTTAGAACAGTGCTTTGCACATAGTAAGCACTTAACAAATGCCATTATTATTATTATTATTATCCCCATTTTACAGATGGTTAACTGAGGCACTGAGAAGTGAAGTGACTTGCCCAAGGTCACACAGCAGACATGTGGAAGAGCTGGGATTAGAACCCAGAGCCTTCTGACTCCGAGGCCTGTGCTCTCTCCACTAAGCCACCTTGATGATCATGGTGACCGTCTGCACACAGTAAACCCTCCATAAATGCCATTGGCTGATGAAGAAAGTTATGGGTGCTTCTTGCAGACCCTGAGGGCTTCTGGAGGGTCCAATTCAATCAATCAGTCAATCAATCGATCAATCAATGATAGTTATTAAGTGCCTACTATATGCAGAGCACTATACTAAGCGCTAGGATGAGTACACCTGTCTACATGTTTTGTTTTGTTGTCTGTCTCCCCCTTCTAGACTGTGAGCCCATTATTGGGTAGGGACCATCTCTATATGTTGCCGACTTGTACTTCCCAAGCGCTTAGTACAGTGCTCTGCACACAGTAAGCGCTCAATAAATATGATCGAAAGAATTAATACAATATAGCAGCAGAATTAGCAGGCACATTCCCTGAATAAACCCTCTCCTGGAACGTGGAGAGTCAATACCTGTTCTCCCTGCCACTTAGACTGTGAGCCCGGTGTGGGACAGGGACTAAGTCCAACCTGGTTATCTTGAATAATAATAATAAAAAGGTTGGCCTTTTTTTGAGCGCTTACTATATAATAATAATGGTATTTGTTAAGTGCTTACTATGTGCAAAGCACTGTTCTAAGCGCTGAGGGGGAAGCAAGGTGATCAGGTTGTCCCACGGGGGTGCTGCATGTACTATATGCGAAGTACTGTTCTAAGCACTGGGGTGGCTACAAGGTGATCCTGTATATATGTATATATGTTTGTACATATTTATTACTCTATTTATTTATTTATTTATTTATTTGTACATATCTATTCTATTTATTTTATTTTGTTAGTATGTTTGGTTTTGTTCTCTGTCTCCCCCTTTTAGACTGTGAGACCACTGTTGGGTAGGGACTGTCTCTATATGTTGCCAATTTGTACTTCCCAAGCACTTAGTACGGTGCTCTGCACATAGTAAGCGCTCAATAAATATGATGGATGATGATGATGATGATCAGGTTGTCCCACGTGGCTCACAGTCTTAATTCCCATTTTACAAATGAGGTCACTGAGGCACAGAGAAGTGAAGTGACTTGCCCAAAGTCACACAGCTGACAAGTGGCAGAGTCGGAATTAGAACCCATGACCGCCGGCTCCCAAGCCCATGCTCTTTCCACTGAGCCACACTGCTTCTCTGTACCTACCCAAGCACTTAGTAGTTATATTCCCAGACTAACCCCCCCTTTTCCCCAGCTCTCCCTCCCCTCCCCAACAGCTTCCTGCGGGATCCATTCCAAGCTGGACTTGCTCCTGGCCTCAGAAACTCCCGGAATAAAAGAAGACTTGGTTCCAACCCTTTAGACTGTAAAGGACCTTCCCCCAACAAAACCCCAACAGGTCCAGGATATCCTAACACCTTCCTGCATTTTGGGGGAAATCCTGCTGGTCAGCCAGGCAGTCCAGCGTGGCCTAATGGGAAGAACCTGGGCCTGAGAGCCAGGGGATCTGAGTTCTAATTCCTGCACCGCCACTTTACGGTTGTAAGTCTTGGGCAAGTCACTTAACTTCTCTGTGCCTCAATTTCCTCAGTTGTAAAACGGGAATTCAATGCTTGTTCTTCCTTCACTTTAGTCAGTCAATCGTATTTATTGAGTGCTTACTATTTGCAGAGTACTGTACTAAGTGCTTAGGAGGGTACAATATAACAATGACAGACACATTCCCTGCCCTCAAGGAGCTTACAGTCTACACTGCATAAAACCTGATTACTTAGTGTCTACTTCAGTTTATGATGCATAGGAAAGCATTTCACAAGCACCACTATTATTATTATAATGCAAGTTAATCGATCATATTTGTTTAATGCCTACTCTGTGAAAAGCACTCTAGAATAGGATTAGTGGACACGATCCCTACTCTCAATCTAGAAGGACAAAATGATTTACAGCTAGGAAGAAGGGAAGTGGTTATTCAGGTGAGGGCTTAATTTATAGCATATTATATTATAGCACATGGAGCCCATTTTCCAGACTATGAGCCCGTTGTTGGGTAGGGACCGTCTCTATATGTTTCCGACTTGTACTTCCCAAGAGCTTAGTACAGTGCTCTGTACACAGTAAGCGCTCAATAAATACGATTGAATGAATGAATGGTCCAAAGTGCTCGGAGAAGTTAATCAGAATGAAGCAGAAGAGAGTTGCTAATCAGATACATAAAAGTATTTCTGTACTGGGAATTCACTCGGATTTGAAAAGAGGTCCCTTTACCCGGGGAAAATGCTCAGCATAAAGGGTCTCTGCATTCCACCTAAGGCTTGGCTTCACCACTTCATTGTGGTTATTAAGGACTCACACTTCACCCACTCTCTACTGCAGTGAATTTGACTAGAAAGCCTACACAACTACGCTTGGGTACAATCAGCTAGTGCATTGGAGAGACTATCACAGTCCTGGACAGCTAGGATGCCCATTTAGCAGACCATGAAACTGAAGTAGTTCTAATTTGACACCCCTTCCCTGACCCCCACAACCCTCTGAGTGTGATGAAAGGGTAGAGCCAGGATTAATCGATCAATCAATCACATTGAGTGCTTATTGTCCAGAGCACTGTACTAAAGGCTTGGGAGAGTACAACACAGCAATATAACAGACTCATTCCCCGCTCATAACTCACTTACATAGAATGGGAATATTGGGTACCCAGTCCCCTGGCTAAATTAACTGAGTCTCCAATTTTTTTTTCCCCTTAGGTAAGAAAACCTGTGATGTGCAGTCCAAGTCTCACAGCAAAGCTGGAGGAAGCTATTGCTTTTAAATAGTCTGCAGGAAGGAAAACACTCAGTGTCTGCTCCCTTGTCCCCCAGATGGAATATATTTACTGTCTCAAGCGCATTAAATATTTACAACCCCAGGGAGAGCTGAAATACAAAAAGAGGGAACTAAACTAATTCCTGTACATGATGTAAATGCTTGATTTAATCCACTTATTGGTTCAGTGTTTATTCAGGAATTTGTGTCTCTCTGTCTATAGATCTGTCCATGCCAAAGGTAGCAGCCTTAGATGATATATTCATAGAGAGCAGAAGGCTGTGTCTGCTCTCCTGACTTTTAGGTTTGGACCGCCTCTGAGGAGGATGGGTCTAGATGAAATATATTGGGAGAGGGAGGAGGAGAATGAAGAAGAAGAGGGAGATGAAAGAAAGAAAGTGTAAAGGAGAAGGAAAAGAGAGAAAGAAAACAGAGAAGAAAGAGGAGAAAGAAGGTGGAAAAGAGTGGAGAAGGAAGAGAGAAGGACAAGGAAAAGAGAGGAGAAAGGAAATAAGAGGAGAAAGAAAAGAGAGGAGAAAGAAAAGAGAGAAAGAGAAGGGAAAGTGAAGGAGAAATGAGAAGGTAAAATGAAGGAGTAAAGAGAAGGAAGAGAGAGAAGGAGGCTGAAAAGAGAGAAGAAGAGGGGGAGGAAAAGAGAGGAAGAGAGGGAAAAATAAGAGGGAAAAGAAAGAGGGAGAAGGAGCAAGCCCTTTCTAACCATTCAAAATGGTACGGAGTAATGAAAAAAAATCCAATACTTGAAGGAAAACTAACAAAAAAAACTCCATTCCATTGAATCCCTCAGTTGTATTTAACTGCAAACCAGAGAATGCCTCATTGTTACTCAGATGAGATAGGATATTCACTATTATACAGTATTAAATCATTTTATGTTTCTAGTGGGGGATCCTTTTTATTTATGTTTGTACTTTCCCGTGATTAGCTCTGAGCATATCACTTTGTTTTGTGATACGCCATTTATTAAGTACTGACAAAGGATACTTGAGTTCTGAAGGAACTCTGAATCAATCCTCCCATCCGGAGCCGAGTCCTGTGAAAACCCTCTCCGGAGGCTGGGTTCCTCCGTCTCCCCTGTGCATTTATTTATTTCCTCAGCTCTGCTCCTTACATCCATCAGGACTGGTCTGAGCCCCAGAAAGATTCCTGTACAATTTAAGCATCAAAAAGATTTCCCAAAGGGAGAGTATTCAGGAAGCAATATAGGAGATGGAAGAAGTAAGGTCCGGAACACAGTACCCGCTCTGCACTTGGTCTGGGATTCTGGAGGCAGCCACGTAACCGCTTCATCTTCCATGCCCCACTTCCAGATTAAACAGTGAACCTCAGACTGGAGTAACTACAGAGTTTTTTAAAATGCTTCTGGTTTTCTGAGGAGACAGGCACAATCAATCAATCAATTGATCGAGCACTTTCTGTACATAAAGCACCGTACTGAGAGGTTGGGAGTGTATGATATAACCGAGTTGGTAGACACGTTCCCTGCCCACAAGGAGTTTGGTCTAGAAGGGGAAAGAGACATTAATATAAATAAATAAATTACAGATATATCCGTATGTGCTGTTAGGCTGGGGGGGTGGGGTGAATTATGGGTGTAGATACCAAGCTCAAGGGTGATGTGGAAGAGAGTGTGAGAAGAGGAAATGAGGGTTTAGTTGGAGAAGCCTCAGAGGAGATGTGATTTTGATTAGACTTTGAAGGTGGAGAGAGGGGTGGTCTTTCTAATATGGTCTGTTGGAAAGGGGTTGGAGACGAGCTAGAGGAGATCAAGGTACAGAAAGTAGTTGGCAATAGAGAAAAGAAATGTGCAGGCTGGGTTATAGTAGAAAATCAGAGCGGGTAAGGAGATTGAGCACTTTAAAGCCAATGGTAAGGAGCTTCTGTTCGATGTGAGGTGGATGGGCAAATGCTGGAGACTCTTGAGGAGTGGGAGAACATGGACTGGACATTTTTATAGAAAAATGACCTGGGCACCAGAGCAAAGTATGGATTGGAGTGCAGCAAGGCAGGAGGCAGGAGACAGGGAGGTCAGCGAAAAGACTGTTGCAGTAATCAAGGCAGGATAGGATAAAGTGCTTGGATTAACGTGGTAGCAGTTTGGATGGAGAGGAAAAGATGGATTTTAGCCATGTTGTGAAAGTTGAACCGACAGGATTTGGTGACAGATTTGGGTTGAATGTGAGAGACGAGTCTAGGATAATGCCAAGGCTACGGGGCAGCGTGGCTCAGGAGAACCAGCCCGGGCTTGGGAAACAGAGGTCATGGGTTCTAATCCCCGCTCCGCCACTTGTCAGCTGTGTGACTTTGGGCAAGTCACTTCACTTCTCTGTGCCTCAGTTCCTTCATCTGTAAAATGAGGATTAAGACTGTGAGCCCCATATGGGGCAAGCTGATCACCTTGCATCAACCCCAGTGCTTAGAACAGTACTTGGCACATAGTAAGTGCTTAACAAATACCATTATTATTATTATTATTATTATTGTTATTACAGTGATGGGAAAGTCAGGGGGAGGGCAGGGTTGAGGGAGAGCACTCCCTGCCCAGTGCACTGTACCCAATGGGTTTTCAATCAATGCTGTTGCTACTTCTCTCCCAGCTCCCTGACTCTCTGGAGCAAGCAACACTGGATAGGCAGGGGAAAAGGCAGGGAGTAGAGCAGCTTCCATTAACTCGGGGGACTCTCCAGGCTACCACTGGTCTACAAAACTGCAAAAGCTTGAGAAAAATCAAATGCCCTAAAGCATTAAAAGCTGCTGTTGACCTTTTAGGGAAGCAAGCAGAGCAATTGGTCTGAAATTCCACTTTCACACTCAGTGCTCTTCAAGGAAATGACCGGTTTCCTCAACTTCCTGCCTTGGGCTCTTTGTGTGCAGTTGAAATAATTCTCATCATGTTGGACTTGAGGATGGGGATTTAAAGAAACATTTCTTTATTAGGCCTAGTTCTGGGACACCGATACATGTTCTCCGGACCCTTTTCCACAATCCCTTCCTCTCTGATGGGGATTTTCCAACTTTCTACCCACTGACAGGCATAGACAAATGAGCCTGATTCTTTAGGTCAGATCCTCCGGGCTCTGAAGTGAGCCCATCTGATCCATGTCAACTCTCTTTGGACTCAGCTGTAAATCATATCCTCTAATACTGACTGCTCTCCTCTCCTCTCTCCCCCACTCCATCCTCTGTAAGCTGGCTGTTTTAGAAGCCAGGAATTTAATTAATTTAATTTCATTAAAGTACTTGTTAACTGCTTACTATATGTCAACCACCATTTTAAGCAATCAATCAATCAATCATATTTATTGAGCGCTTACTGTGTGCAGAGCACTGTACTAAGCACTTGGGAAGTACAAGTTGGCAACATATAGAGACGGTCCCTACCCAACAGTGGGCTCACAGTCTAGAAGGGACTGTGGCTCACAGAGGGCTCACACTCTTAATCTCCATTTTACAGATGAGGGAACCGAGGCCCAGAGAAGTGAAGTGACTCGCCCAAGGTCACACAGCCGACAAGTGAGAGAGCAGTGAGAGAGATACAGGATAATCAGGTTGGACACAATCCCCATACCACATGAGACTCACAGTCTAAATAGGAAGGGGAACGGATATTGAATCCCCATTTTACAGTTGAGAAAACTGTAGTACAGAGAAGTAAAGTGACTTGCCCAAGGTCATACAACAGGCAACTGGCAGAGTCAGGATTAGAACCCAAGTCTTCTCATTCCCAGGCCTGTGATCTTTATTCTGAGGCATGCTGCTCCTCACACTTCTGCTGATTGGCACAGAGGCACTCATAGTCTCTGGCCTCTGCCAGTCTTGTTCCTGCTGGGGCGTAGAATTAGAACTCAGGTCCTTCAGATGCCCAGGCTGATGCCATGCTGCTTCTGCTTAGAATAGCCCTTTTCTTGCCGTGACTTCCATCTTTTCAGCAGCATTCAGCTGTTGGTTTGGGAGGTCGCACGAGACCGATACTTCGAAAACTGTTTCAAAGTCTTGGAGAAGGGGTATGATTTTGGCCTATAGTGAAGACTTTCTGCCCACATATAATAATAGGAATTTTGACAAAGATCTTAGTGGGGAAAAAGAACTCCCTCCCCACCCCTTAGATCTTAAAATATAAAAAATCCCTTTGGGGAGTTTAGGGGGCAAGAATGCTTAGAAACTGGGTGGTCACTGGGCAGGCTGGGTCTACGGATTAGGGTCTCAAGCAGTCCCAAACTTTAAAAATATCTGTGGTGCTGAAACAGTCTTCGGGCGCTTGCAGCCTGAAGGATGTGTTCAGTTTAATTGAGCTTCTTAGCCACACCTGCCCTCACAGAGAAGCAGTCCCCGCTAAAAATGGAGGACAACCAAGACATCCGAAAAAGTATCGTTCTCCATTCTCCCTGCTCGGGAGATTAGTTCCGGAGAACTTCCCCTCAGCTGTGTCCAGATCTAAAACTTCGAATGGACTCCAGTTTTAGGGGCAGGTGGCGGTGGTTTGGATCAGAGCCCTCTGAAGCCCTCTGAACGCGGCAGGCTTTTCTGGGACTGCTTCTGTCACCGGGGTTTTGCATCATCACCGTCCCGGACACCAAATGACAGAAACAAAAGCTTGTAATGAAAATTGGCCCAATTGGATTCCCAGCAGAAGGAGCTTATTTCTAACGACCAGCAGATGCTTCTCAGACACCTATAAAAACCCAGTGGCTCAGCAGCAGGGACCGAGTTGTTTTTTTTGTTTCAATTGCGTCCACAGCTTCGTGCCGGGGAAAGTTTAAGAACAGTTGATCTCCTCTCTGTTGTCAGGAAAAGCTGATCTACACGCCCACCTTTTCACCACCTACACCAGGGTTTCTAAAATCTTGGCAAGTAGTGTCTGTTCCCCTGAGGTAATCTGCAGTTCTACCAGACTCTTCCCCGCTGCCTCACTCCTGGGTTGGTTTGTAAATACCATGGAAGCAACGACTCGTGCTTACCTTAATGATGATCTGATAATCTGTACTTCCCAATTTGTACTTCCCAAGCGCTTAGTACAGTGCTCTGCACACAGTAAGCGCTCAATAAATACGAATGATGATGATGATGATAATCTGGGGCAGAGAAGCAGCGTGGTTCAGTGGAAAGAGCCCGGGCTTTGAAGTCAGAGGTCATGGGTTCAAATGCCGGCTCCGCCAACTGTCAGCTGTGTGACTTTAGGCAAGTCGCTTAACTTCTCTGTGCCTCAGTTCCCTCATCTGTAAAATGGGGATGAAGACTGTGAGCCCCCTGTGGGACAACCCGATCACCTTGTAACCTCCCCAGCGCTTAGAACAGTGCTTTGCACATAGTAAGTGCTTAATAAATGCCATCATTATTATCATTATTACTTCAGCACTTAGTGCAATGTCTGACACAAAGTGCTTAACAAAACCACAATTATTATTATTATTATTATTGTCCCTCAGAGACTTGACCATTTATTCCAACTTGTACTTCCCAAGCGCTTAGTACAGTGCTCTGCACACAGTAAGTGCTCAATAAATATGATTGAACGAATGAATTTTATTTAGGCAGTGACTGGAACATGGAGATGAGGGCGAGGAGAGAGGGAAGCAAAGAAACACCCCCCTCCAGATCTCAAAATAGTCCTAGAAAGTTCTGATGCCGATACCAGACATGACCGAGCAACAAGAGGAAACATGACATAGTGGATAGCTCGTGGGCCTGGGAGTCGGAAAGTCATGGGTTCTAATCCCGGCTCTGCCTGCCACTTGTCTGCAGTGTGACCTTGGACAAGTCATTTCACTTCTCTGTGCTTGTTAACCTCATCTGCAAAATGGGGATTGAGACCGTGAGCCCCCACGTGGGGCAGGGACTGTGTCCAAACTGATAAACTTGTTATCTACTCCAGGCCTTAGTACAGTGCCTGGCACATAGTAGACACTTAAACACCACAATCATTATTCTTAGAATTATCATTATCGCAGCTTCTCAGAGGATTGCAATCAAAATTATGTGGTTCTGGGGTGTTCTAGATGGCTTTCTGCTGAAGGTGCTGCCTGCTGACTCTAATTTGAGTGCTTCCCAGGGCTTAGCTCCTGACTCTGTCCTGAAGGCCTAGCGCCTTTGAAGAGAGCCTTGGTGGCAATTTCAGCGCTGATTACTGCGAAGGCAGATGGGTTGGGGAACAGAGTCACCAGTAACCAGCCTAACTAGTGCCATCGGCCTTGGGGGCTCTCCGGGACCCATGTTCTTTCAGCCTGGAAATAGAGAAAATTTCGCTCCTCAAAGCTTCCCCATCCCTCCAATCCAAGCATTCTGATGGGAGATAGATTCACCCAGAAATGGGAAAGTGTGGATATTACTATTATTATTATTAGTGGTTTTTGTTAAAAACTTACTATGTTTTACTATGTTTGTTTTACTTTCTTTCTTTCTGTTTCAGTTTTGTTTTCAATCCTGCTCTCTTCTTCCTAACCTTGGACCACCAGGCCCACCTTCTTAGACACTGCCCCTCCCATTTCTGAATTCCTGAAAATATTGGAAATAATTCAGGCTGCCAAACTAATAGAGGGAAAGGGGTAGAGGTGGTCAAGAGGCAGAAGCTAAGCCACTGTTTTGGGGTCATCAGTGGCAGCCTGCCTTTTTGGGCACTAAGTGGTCTGGGGCAGGTGGGTGGGTGGGCGAGTGGGCTGGAGACAAGAGTCCTGCCCTAACTTTGTTAGAAGTTAAATCACTTCACTTCTCTGTGCCTCAGTTACCTCATCTGTAAAACAGGGATGAAGACTGTGAGCCCTATGTGGGACAGGGACCGTATCCAAACTAATTAGCTTATATATGCCCCAAGGCTTAACGCAGTGCCTGGCATATAAGTAGACTCTAGACTGTAAGCTCGTTGTGGGCAGGGAATGTATCTGTTACATTGTACTCTCCCCAGCACTTAGGGAGTGCTAAGTGCTCAATAAATAAGACTGACTGACTGAATGACTGACAAAGTAAGCACTTAACAAATAGCAATTATAATATGGATGGGGAGATTAGTGCACATAACCCACGATGGCTCATTACAGTGGCTACTGGTGCCGAGCATTTGCAAAGTGGACCTGGAGTTAATCAGCTAATCAGACTAAGTCATCTTTAACAATAATAATAATAATAATGATGGCATTTGTTAAGAGCTTACTATGTGCAAAGCACTGTTCTAAGCGCTGGGGGAATACAAGGTGATCAGGTTGTCTTACGTGAGGCTCAGTCTTAATCCCCATTTTACAGATGAGGTAACTGGGGCCCAGAGAAGTCAAGTGGCTTGCCCAAGGTCACACAGCTGACAATTGGCAGTGTAGGAATTAGAACCCATGACCTCTGACTCCCAAGGCTGGGCTCTTGCCCCTGAGCAACGCTGCTTCTCATAAAACCTACTCACCTACTCCCTCTCCCTTCTCCTTCACTTGTATTTTTGGATCTGTACCCTTTCTTGTCTTACGCCATCAAGTCCTCTCCTACCCATAGAGACACCACGGACACATCACTCCCTGAATGTCCCACCTCCATCTGCAATCGTTCTGGTAGTGTCTTCATAGAGTTTTCTTACTAAAAATGCGGCGGTGGTTTCCCATTGCCTCCCTCAGTGCAGTAAACTTGACCCGCCGCCTTCGACTCTTTCCCAGGCCGCTGCTGTCCCGCACAGGTGAGTTTTGACTTGTAGCGGATTGCCTTCCACTCACTAGCCACTGGCCAAGCTTAGGAGTGGGTATGCCTCTGCTTGTCTCCCCCTCCCATAGTCAAGACTGGTAGAGGACTGACTGGCAACTCTCCAGATGTGACCCTGAGAGGGACGGTACCCTCTAAGCACTTGATATTCACCCCATCCTCAGCCCCACAACACTTTTGTACCTATCTGAAATTTATTCATTCATTTATTTTAATGCCCATCTCCCCCTCTAGACTGCGATCTCTTTTAGGGTAGGGACTGTATCTACCAACTCTATTGCATTATACTCTCCCAAGAGCTAGTACAGTGCTGTGCACACTGTAAGTGCTCCACAAATACTACTGATTGATTGATTTCCCCCCCCTATAAACGGCTTACCTCTGGGGTGAATGCGGCAACTGTTTAGCAACTAGGTTGTCTTCGAGAAGAGACCAAGTCCAAAGCTTTCCAAGCTTCCAGGGGGGAAGAGGAGGGATTGTAAAGCAGGAGAAAATATAGATCCCATTAGAATTTGACTGCATTCTGACCTTGAAATCCATAGGAATCTTGAATGGCTAAGAGGAGTCAGGGTCCTAGGTTTCATCTAGCTGGAACTTCTTAGGTGAATTTTGAATTTGAGATAGTGGGATGTTTTGTAATTTTTTAATGGTATTTGTTAAGCACGAACTGTGTGCCAGAGAGTGTACTAAGCACTGGGCTACTACAAGCTAATTAACTTGGACACAATCCATGTCCCACTTGAGGTTCAGTTTTCACCCCCATTTTACAGATAACCGAGTCACGGATGAGTTAAGTGACTTGCCCAAGGTCACACAGCAGATGAGTGATGCAGCCGGGATTAGAACCCAGGCCCTCCTGATTTACAGGCCTGTGTTCTCTCCATTAAGCCACGCTGCTTCTCAGACACTGGGCTGTATTTCATTTTATTTTTAGTCTCTGAAACACGGATTTAGTACTCCTAGTCCAAAAAGCTAATTGTTTTCCATAGGACAAGTGAAAAACAGAGCAATTGTGCCGCTTCCTCTTGCAATTACCAGATGCTGGAGCTGATGAGCCCCTTAAAGGTATCGCTGGGGTCACTGCTGGAGGACAAGTGAGTCAGAGAGGAAGCAGACATCAGGGAACACTAGCAGGGCGTCATTTTTTTGGTTTTTTTAGGGCCCAAAGACCAGTGGGATGTGGGCAGAGCAGGCCAGCGGCAATCTCGCTCACACTCCCAGAAGGACATGCTGCTACTGGGCTGCAGCGTGGATAGATGGATAGATCACAGGCCCGAGAGTCAGAAGGACCTGGGTTCTAATCCCGGATCCACCACGTGTCTGCTGTGTGACCTGGGGAAGTCACTTCACTTCTCAGGGCCTCGGTTCCCTCATCTGTAAAATGGGGATTAATAGTGTGAGCCTCATGTGAGAGAGGGACTGTGTCCAACCTGATTAGCTTGTATCTACCCCAGTGCTTCACACATAGTAAGCGCTTAACAAGTACTATAAAAATAAGCACTTAGTACAGTGCTCTGCACACAGTAAGTGCTCAGTAAATACGATTGAGTGAATGAATGAATAATAATAATAACTTTGATATTCTTTGAGCGACAGATGAGTATATAGACCAAGACACCTGCACTTTGGTTCCAGGGTCAAATCCAGACCAAGTCTCCCTAAAGTTTTGCCCTTGGATCCCATGGGGTCTGGTCACCCTTTTCTCCAGGTCTTGATCTCTCTAAATAATAATAATAATAATAATAATGACATTTAATAAGCACTTACTATATGCAAAGCACTGTTCTAAGCACTGGGGAGGTTACAAGGTAATCAGGTTGTCCCACTGGGGGCTCACAGTCTTCATCCCCATTTTACAGATGAGGTGACAGAGTCCCAGAGAAATTAAGTGACTTGCCCAAAGTCAAACAGCTAATTGGCAGAGTTGGGATTTGAACCCCTGACCTCTGACTCCAAAGCCCATGCTCTTTCCACTGAGCCACGCTGCTTCTCCAAGAATGTCTTGTTCCGACTCTACTCTGTGGCTTTTGTTTGCACCCTCCCTTTTTTGCTAAGTCGGGTGTTTTGAGTTTTGATCTCAGTTGCGCCATTTAGTTTCTCTCGTGGTCTTGCCCCGGACATTCCTCCTCTCTGCACCTCCATTTCCCCATCAAGACAATGGGGCCAGTCAGGCCGGCCTCCTCGTGAGGGGAGGGTGGGTTGCCTGAATAGCCGTTTGTGAAGCCCTGGGAGCGGGCCGGGAGGAGGAGCGCTCCGAAGAAATGCCAAGCCTTCGTGCCAACCTCCCAGGGAATTCCACTTCCATCTTCTCCCTCGGCCCACAGCCCCGCCCTCTGGGCTTCCCGGCCGGGCTTCAGCCGCTGCAGCCACCTCCGGGCTCGGAGCCAGACAGGATGGCACCGTCTGCCAGGAGCAGAAGGTTTCTGGGGTCCTGCTGAGGGGCCCATGTGGAGCAAACTGACACACTCACTTTCCGAGGCGGCAAAATGCCAACGGTTGGGAAACAATCAAGGAAATACATTTTTCTAAAGAGAAAATGACGGAGTGGGTGTCCGATGCTCTGACTAAACTTGAAGTTCTGTGTCCAGGGAACTGATGTTTTAGGGAACGATCAGGTGGTCAATCAATCAATCGTATTTATTGAGCGCTTACTGTGAGCAGAGCACTGTACTAAGCGCTTGGGAAGTACAAATGGTCGGAGCCAATTTGTACTTCCCAAGCGCTTAGTACAGTGCTCTGCATATAGTAAGCGCTCAATAAATACGGTTGAATGAATGAATGAATAAGGGAGGACAGGTGGCCCAAGCAGCCAGATGTGCCTAGAGGCCAATATCAGAAACCATAAAATACAAGCCTGTGGCTTGCCTGACTGGGCAGGTCTGCCGATTCCTGACTCTCCTCTTCTCCCAGTGTTTCTCACTTCCCTCTCTCATGGGGTTTCTCTGCTTCAGATTCCTGGGGTCCTCATGTCGTTGCCTTCTTTCAGCCATTTCTCCACACTCACCTTGGAGAAAGACAAGACCGGTGAGAAACGAGATGGACACCAGGGATTTGGAATCCATGGGGCGGAATCCACTGGGCCGCGGAAGGGGAGAGGCAGAGCTGGGGGAGGGGGGCACGGGGAAGGGGAAGGAAGGAGGGGATGGTGGAGAGTTGGGATTGGGAATTCACTCACATTCCCTTCAGAATAGCTTGGCGGCTGGTGAAAGCCCTGAACTCTGGGCTGCTGTTGCTACGTGGGCCAAGAAGGAGACAGGAGGCTTCTGTTAGGGATGGAATGTGACTGGGTGGAGGAGGCCTTAGCTGCCCTCAGAATGGAGGTTCTCCTCCTCCCCTTCTCTTCTTTCCTCACTTCCCACTCCTTCATTCTTTCCTTTTTCTTCTCCTCTTCCTCCCTCCTCCTTTGCTTCCTCCTCCTCCTCCTCTTTTCTTCTTCTTCCTCTTTCTCTTCCTCTCTTCCTTCTCCTCCTCCTCTTTTATTCCTCTTCCTCCTCCTCCTCCTCCTCTCTTTTTTTATGCTATTTGTTAAGCACTCACCATGTGCCAGGCACTGTACAAAGCAGTAGATACAAACTGAACCGGTTGGACAGTCCACATCCCACATGGGGCTGAAAGTTTTAATCCCCATTTTACAGATGGGGCAACTGAGCCACAGAGGAAGCGAAGTAACTTGCCCAAGGTCACACAGCAAACAAGTCACAGAGTCGGGATTAGAACCCAGGTCCTTCTGACGCCAAGGATCGTGCTCCACTAGAACTGACTTCATTCTCACACCTCTGAGTGTCCAAGATGAAGTTTCGGAGGGGTGTTATCTTGTGACAAGGTGCCATAAAAACACGGAACTTTAGCTTAAAAGTGATCTTTGGCATCTCAATTCCTGGTGCACCTAATATATATGAGCAGATAAAGACAGAGAGGTCTGACTTATTGCTTCCCACCTTCAGACTCTCCGAGTTCACTCTTAGTACAATGGAAAGGAGGGGATTATTTTGAGTGGGAAAGGGATTGCAGTGATGCCAGAGAAAGAGTATGGAATAGGGCAGGCCCTGCGGGAGAAAGAGAACCAACTCTCTCACAAGACAATGAATCAATCAATGCTACTGACTGATTCAATGAATCAATTATTGAATTTAATTCAATGATTGAGTCAATGAATCAATCATTGAATTCAATTCAATGAAGGCAATGAATCAACCAATGCTACTGAAGCACTTATTCTGTACCAAGCAATGAACTAATAATAATAATTGTGGTGTTTGTTAAGTCTCCCCAGTGCTTTCTAAACTAATTTGAGTAGTGTACCTGGAGAGTTTCCAGTGTTCGACCAGTCTTGAGTACAGGAGGGAGAGTCAGGCAGAGGCCTATCTTTCATTCATTCATTCAATCGTATTTATTGAGTGCTTACTGTGTGCAGAGCACTGTACTAAGCGCTTGGGAAGTACAAGTTGGCAACATATAGAGACGGTCCCTACCCAACAGCGGGCTCACTATCCTTTCCATTCCTGGCTTGGGCAGTGGTTAGTGAGTGGAAGGCAATCTGCTACAAGTCAAAACTCACCTGTGCTGGGCAGAAGCGTGGGAGACAGTCAAGGGCAGAAAATCAAGTTTACTGTGTGGAAAAAGGCGATGGTGAACCACTTCCATATTTTGACCAAGAAAACTCTATGGGTACACTACCAGAACGATTGCAGATGGAGGTGAGGCGTTCTGGGAGAGATGTGTCCAAGGCGTCGCTATGGGTCAGCGACGACTCGACAGCATGACAAGACCATTTATTAAGTGCTTACTATGTGCCAGGCACTGTACTAAGCACCGGGGTAGATACAAGGTAAACTGGTTGGACACAGTCCCGGTCCCATATGGGGCTCACTGTCTTAATCCTCATTTTTTAGAGATGAGGGAAGAACGTAGGTTTAGGAACTGGTCCAAAAAGAAGTCATCATCATCAACATCATCAATCATATTTATTGAGTGCTTACTATGTGCAGAGCACTGTACTAAGCGCTTAAGTCCCTACAGTTTGTTGGGCTTCAACAGGACAGGGAATCACCATGTGTTTGAACACCATTGTACGAGCTCCTCAGTTGCCTGGATAAGGCCGTGCAACATTATTCTGGGTGCAACCAGTTAAGTGAGCTGATTTGCAGTGAACGCTGTCTCCTCTTCCCTCCAGCGTGAACCCCACCCAAATACTGCCTCCTCTGCGCCACTGTAAACCCCACTCCGAACCCTCCTCCCCCAGCTCAGCGGTGTAGGAAGGGGGAATTGGGAGGCCCCTTGAGGAACGAGGCTGTGGCTGAGCAGGAAGAGGATTGCTATTTGCGGGTGGCCTGACCCCGTTCTGTCTGATGGAAGATGCTGTTTTCTTTAGGGTGTTTTATAGCCTAGATCTGTTCAAGGACAGCAGCTATGGTCATCCGTTAGAGCCCTCCCAGTAGGGCACTGCAGAGTTTCTCGGTGACCTCAGATCTGGTTTTATGGGGGTACAGGCAGAGGCTCAGCACCAAAGATTTAATAATAATAATAATGATGGTATTTGTTGAGCTCTTACTATGTGCAAAGCACAGTTCTAAGCACTGGGGTAGCTATAAGGTAATCAGGTTGACCCACAGTCAATCTCCATTTGACAGATGAGATAACTGAGGCACAGAGAAGTGGAGTGACTGGCCCAAAGTCACACAGCTGACAAGTGGAGGAGCGGGGATTAGAACCCACTACCTCTGACACCCAGCCCCGTGCTCTTTCCATTAAGCCACCGATCAGCGTGCGCGAGTGTTGTCCAAACAAGTATTGAGAAGCAGCGTGGCTTTGTGGAAAGAGCACACGCTTGGAGTCAGAGGTAGTGGGTTCTAATTCCGGCTCCGCCACTTATCAGCTGCGAGACTTTGGGCCTGTCACTTCACTTCTCTGTGCCTCAGTTAACTCATCTGTCAAATGGGGACTAAGACTGTGAGTCCCACCTGGGACAACCTGATTAACTTGTATCTACCCCAGCACTTAGAACAGTGCTTGGTACATAGTCAGCGCTTAACAAATATCAAGATTATTATTATCAAGAAGCTCAAGATGGCCCCCTGCCTGGATGCCACTTGTTTGGAAGTGAACAGGATTCCGTGAACAGGCTTTAAAAATCAAGTTCAGAATCCACCAGTCAGTCATTTATTGAGCACTTACTGTGTGCAGAGCACTGTACAAAGTGCTCAGGAGAGTACATTATAACAGAGTTGGTAAGCAGGTTCCCTGCTCATAAGGAGGTTACTATCTAGAGGGGGAGACAGACATTAATATAAATAAGTAAATAGCGGATATCTATTTACGGTATTGGTTATGCCCTTACTTTGTGACAGGCACTGTACTAAGCACTGGGTTGGATACAAGCTTATCAGGTTGGATACAGTCCCTGTCCCACATGGGACTCACAGTCTTAAGCCCCATTTTACAGATGAGGTAACTGAGGGCCAGAGAAGTTTAGTGACTTGTCCACGGTCACAGAAAGTGGAAGAGCCGGGATTAGAACCCAGGTCCTTCTGACTCGCAGACCTGTGCGGTAGCCACTAGGCTAAAGTGCTGTGGAGCTGAGGGTAGGGGGAAGAAAGGATACAAATCTCAAGTGCAAGGGCGACGCAGAAGTGAGTGGGAGGAGAGAAAACGGGGGTTTTGTTGGAGCGTGGGATTTTAATAAGGCTTTGACGGTGGGGAGAGTGATCTTCTGTCGGATATGAAGAGGGAGGGCACTCCAGGTCAGAGGCAGAACAAGAGCAAGGATATGATGAGATAGAAGAGACGGAGGTACAGCGAGTAGGTTGGCATTAGAAGAGTGAAGTCTTTGGCTGGAATGTAGTAGGAAAACTATCAATCAACCTATCAAACGATCAGTTATGGACTGCTTACTGCATGCAGAGCACTGTACTAAGCACTTGGGAAAGTACAACAGAGTTGGCAGACACGACCTCTGCTCAGACGGAGCTTACCGTCAAGAGGGAGAGACAGACTATAATGAAACTACAGTCCTACAAGTTGGACGCCGGTGTTGGTTGTTGGTTTCTGGAGGGCACCCTTGAAATTGGAGCACCCAAAGGAGTCCTGGACCAGGAAAGGTGACTGCCAATATTTCCTCTTGTATGATATGGAAGTGGCTGGCTTTCAGTAATGCTAACGCACGGTAATGGATTCCGACTGCGAGATGAAGCAGAGCGTCTATGTAAGGAGTGATCAGTGAAGCCACAGGACATTGTATGTGCTGTTTTTAGATTACTCTCCCGAGTCACATCAACGTTCATTGTCACCGTTATTGAGCTAAATGCACTGGATGTTGAAACCTGAGTTTGCATTCAAGAAAATGCAGGTACAAGTCCTCAGAGTTTAAAGGGGAAGGAGAACAGGGGATTTTTTTAAATGATATTTGTTAAGTGCTACTACGTGCCAGGCACCGTTCTAAGAGTTGGGGTAGATACAAGCTAATCAGGTGGGACACAGTCTACGTCCCAGGGGAACGGAAAATTTTTTATGGTATTTGTTAAGTGCTACTATGTGCCGGGCACTGTACTAAGTGCTGGGGTGGATACAAGCAAATTGTTTTGGACAGTCTCTGTGCTGTGTGGGGCTCACAGCCTTCATCCCCATTTTACAGGTGAGGTAACTGAGGCACAGAGAAGTTAAATGACTTGCCCAGGGTCACAAAACAGACAGATGGTGGAGGCTGGATTAGGATCCAGGTCCTTCTGACTTCTTCTGATTCCCAAGCTTATGCACTGTGTGACATCTTCCCAACCTGCTACCTTGAAGTTGGAATACGAGAAAGAGGAGGAGGAGAAGGAGAAGGAGAGGAGGAGGAAGAGAAAGAGGAGGAGGAGGAGAAGATTTGTAAGTACTTACTATGTATCAAGCACTGTATTAAGAGCTGGGGCAGATAAAAGATAGTCAAGTTGGACGCCGTCCCTGTCCCTCATCGGTTTCCTGCCAAAACCCAGAAACAAATTTCCCTTTTGCAGTGCACATCCTAGGAAGGAATGATCTCAGTGAGTTAGTCAACAGCCTTTATTGAATATCCACTGAGAGTACAGCAGGTTCTAGGCTTTATGCCTCATGCAGAGGAAATTCCCCTTATTTTTTATTTATGACATTTCTAGGTTTGTGGCATTTTACTCTCCCAAATGCTTACTGCAGTGTTGTGCGTAAGGTAAGCACTCCATAAACACCATTGACTGATTAATTAAGAACTTGCTTTGGGCAAAACATGATTCTAAGCACTGGGAAAAGGTACAACAGACTCATTCTGAGTTTCTAGGACTCAAGGAGTTTACCATCTCTCTAGGGGGAGGACGGACGCTCCGGGAAAGAAATAACAGGGTAAATTTGGTTAAACCAAGTTTCCCAACAGCAAGAAAAGGAGCAGAATGTCTTTGTTGGGAGGAAATAGTCCTTAGTGTACTCACTGCTGCAGGCAGAGCTGTCCTAGACCCAAACAGCCGTAACCTGTGCCCAGTTCCAACAACAGAGAAACCACACAGCCTAACGCTTACAGCGCTGGCCTAGGAATCAGAAGGACCTGGGTTCTAATCCCGGCTCTGCCACTTGTCAGCTGTGTGACTTTGGGCAAGTCACTTCACTTCTCTGGGCCTCAGTTCCCTCATCTGTACAATGGGGATTTAAGACTGTGAGCCCTACGTCGGACATGGGCTTTATCCAACTTAACTTGTATCTATCCCAGCACTTAGTACAGTGCCTGACACCTAGTAAGTGCCTTACAAGCACCATTAAAAATGCACCTGGTGCCTGCCCCTCTTCTACAGGGCCAGCCTTTTCATTCACTCAATCAATCAATCGTAATTATTGGGCACATACTGTGTGCAGAGCACTGTTCTAAGCACTTTTCCTCAGTGCTGGCAGGAAGAGAGGGAGGGCAGAAGCAACACAGCCTTCATCTGCCCCTCTGAGGGCTAGAAAACCCCATCATTGTTTCCAGTCATGGGGTGAAGCAATGACAGAATTCCTTTCTGCAAAGGAAGATATTGTCTCCCGGCCAGACTGACTTACACTGGTGACAGTCTCTGAAATCCTGCTCCAGCTATTCCCCTTCCAGAATGTGCCAAGGCCCCCAGCCATCCTGAATCCTGGCTTCCAAAGGAACAGGAAACTCGGAGATAGGCCGGGGATGGTGTCAGTGGAAATTGCTTCCTCTACCACCTTATCACTTTGACAGTCGGGTAATGCAAGGAACGTACTATCTGCCAAAGCACTTGACTCCTCTTCACTTTTTTAAAAAATGGTATTTATTAAGTGTTTACTATGTGCCTGACCCGCAGTACTGGATCTCTCGAAAGAGAAGAGAAGCAGCGTGGCTCAATGGAAAGAGCACGGGCTTTGGAGTCAGTGGTCATGGGTTTAAATCCTGGCTCCGCCAATTGCCAGCTGTGTGACCTTGGGCAAGTCACTTAACTTCTCTGTGCCTCAGTTATCTCATCTGTAAAATGGGGATTGACTGTGAGCTCCCCGTGGGGCAACCTGATCACCTTGCATCCCCCCAGCGCTTAGAACAGTGCTTTGCACATAGTAAGCGCTTGATAAATGCCATTATTATTATTACTATTATTACTGTACTCAGCGCTGCCAACTTGTACTTCCCAAGTGCTTAGTACAGTGCTCTGCACACAGTAAGCGCTCAATAAATTCGATTGAATGAATGAATGAATGAGATGAATGGAGTAGGTACAAACTAATCAGATTGGACACAGTCCATCCCACAGTCTTACTCCCCAGTTTCACAGATGAGGTAACCGAGGCACAGAGAAGTGAAGTGACCTGCTCAAGGTCACACAGCCGACAAGTGGCAGAGATGGAATTAGAGCCCAAATCCTTCTGACTCTCAGGGCCATGTTCTAACCATCGGACCACTCTCTGGACTTCATTTTTGGAAAGCCTGCACCAACAACCACTTGAACCTGATGACCTTGTATCTCCCCCAGCACTTAGAACAGTGCTTGGCACATAGTAAGCGCTTAACAAATACCAATATTAATTAATTAATTAAGCATCTTTGCCCTAGTGTGCAAGGGAGAGGGAATGAAGAGAAATAGAGCTCCAGGAAGAGACAGTTAGTAAGTAGCTATTGAATCCCAGTGCAGTACCAGTTACTGTAGAGAAGCAGCGTGGCTCAGTGGAAAGAGCACAGGCTTTGGAGTCAGAGGTCATGGGTTCAAATCCCGACTCCGCCACTTGTCAGCTGTGTGACTTTGGGCAAGTCACTTCACTTCTCTGGGTCAATCAATCAATCGTATTTATTGAGCGCTTACTGTGTGCAGAGCACTGCACTAAGTGCTTGACTAAGTAAGTACTAGTATCAATCGTATTTATTCAGCGCTTACTGTGTGCAGAGCACTGTACTAAGCGCTTGACTAAGTAAGTACTAGTACTAGTACTATGACTGAGACTAAGGGTCTCAGTTACCTCATCTGTAAAATGGGGATGAAGACTATGAGCCCCCCGTGGGACAACCTGATCACCTTGTAACCTCCCCAGCACTTAGAACAGTGCTTTGCACATAGTAAGTGCTTAATAAATGTCATTATCATTATTATTATTGAAACTGGCAATCTATTTTATCATCCAAGATCAGAGAGAAGCATGAATTCACATCCCAGAACAGTGGGGCAAATGAACGTGATCATAGTCCCACCCGCAGGTGGGCTAGAAAGAACCAACCAACGGACCAACAATTCTTCAGCTGCATCATCACCGGGCTACCGGTCAGTACTGGAAGGAATGGCCAAACTTTAGGCCGATGGACTGCTTTGTACCTAGGTGCCAGGCTGCATCCCAGAGAAAAGGGTGTTTCTAGAGAATCAAACCTCAGGTGCAAAAGGTTCTTTTGGGCCCAAACAGGGTGAGCAAGAAGCAGAGTTGGTTAGTGGATAGAGCACAGGTGTGGCGGTGAAGGAGCGTGGCCGAACGAGGCAACCATCTTGGTGGAGATGCTGTCAGCCGGCAACATGAACCAACCACACAGTGCAACCCTTTGGGGAGGTGGAAATGAGGCCGGAGCAATCAGGGGGCCTAATAACCTTCAGAGGGAGTATGTTGTCCCAGGGCTGTTCTGTGATCTATCAACTGATCAATAAATCAATCAGTTGATGGTATGCATTATTTATTTATATGAATGTCTGTCTCCCGTTCTAGACTGTAAGCTCCTGTGGGCAGGGTAGCTATCGACTCTGTTGTATTCAATCAATCAATGGTAAACATTATTTATTTATATGAATGCCTGTCTCCCGTTCTAGACTGTAAGCTCCTGTGGGCAGGGTAGCTATCGACTCTGTTGTACTCAATCAATCAATGGTAAACATTATTTATTTATATGAATGCCTGTCTCCCATTCTAGACTGCAAGCTCCTGTGGGCAGGGTAGCTATCGACTCTGTTGTACTCAATCAATCAATGGTAAACATGATTTATTTATATGAATGCCTGTTTCCCATTCTAGACTGTAAGCTCCTGTGGGCAGGGTAGCTATCGACTCTGTTGTACTCAATCAATCAATGGTAAACATGATTTATTTACATGAATGCCCGTCTCCCGTTCTAGACTGTAAGCTCCTGTGGGCAGGGTAGCTATCGACTCTGTTGTATTCAATCAATCAATGGTAAACATTATTTATTTATATGAATGCCTGTCTCCCGTTCTAGACTGTAAGCTCCTGTGGGCAGGGTAGCTATCGACTCTGTTGTACTCAATCAATCAATGGTAAACATTATTTATTTATATGAATGCCTGTCTCCCATTCTAGACTGCAAGCTCCTGTGGGCAGGGTAGCTATCGACTCTGTTGTACTCAATCAATCAATGGTAAACATGATTTATTTATATGAATGCCTGTTTCCCATTCTAGACTGTAAGCTCCTGTGGGCAGGGTAGCTATCGACTCTGTTGTACTCAATCAATCAATGGTAAACATGATTTATTTATATGAATGCCTGTTTCCCATTCTAGACTGTAAGCTCCTGTGGGCAGGGTAGCTATCGACTCTGTTGTACTCAATCAATCAATGGTAAACATGATTTATTTATATGAATGCCTGTCTCCCGTTCTAGACTGTACGCTCCTGTGGGCAGGGTAGCTATCGACACTGTTGTACTCAATCGATCAATGGTAAACATTATTTATTTATATGAATGCCTGTCTCCCATTCTAGACTGTAAGCTCCTGTGGGCAGGGTAGCTATCGACTCTGTTGTACTCAATCAATCAATGGTAAATATGATTTATTTATATGAATGCCTGTCTCCCGTTCTAGACTGTACGCTCCTGTGGGCAGGGTAGCTATCGACTCTGTTGTACTCAATCAATGGTAAACATGATTTATTTATATGAATGCCTGTCTCCCGTCCTAGACTGTAGGCTCCTGTGGGCAGGGTAGCTATCGACTCTGTTGTACTCAATCAATGAATGGTAAACATTATTTATTTATATGAATACCTGTCTCCCGTTCTAGACTGTAAGCTCCTGTGGGCAGGGTAGATATCGACTCTGTTGTACTCAATCAATCAATGGTAAACATGATTTATTTATATGAATGCCTGTCTCCTGTTCTAGACTGTACGCTCCTGTGGGCAGGGAAGCTATCTACTCTGTTGTACTGTACTCTCCCAGCACTTAGTACAGTGCTCTGCACTCTGTAAAGCACTCAATAATTATGATGATGATTGATGATAAGTACAGCATATTTTTTGTTTCATGTTTTCCCTCATATCTCTCTTTTCAGGGTCTGTGCTTGTCCCTCTCTCCCTCCTGACCCTCCCTGACCAGACCTACATAAATAATATTGATAATAATGGTATTTGTTAAGCACTTACTCTGTGCCAAACACCATTCTAAGCACTGGGGTACACACAAGATAATCAGGTTGGATACAGTCCCTGTCAATCAATCAATCAATCAATTGTATTTATTGAGCGCTTACTATGTGCAGAGCACTGCACTAAGCGCTTGGGAAGTACAAATTGGCATCACATAGAGACAGTCCCTACCCAACAGTGGGCTCACAGTCTAAAAGGGGGAGACAGAGAACAGAACCAAACATACCAACAAAATAAAATAAGTAGGATAGAAATGTACAAGTAAAATAAATAAATAAATAAATAAATAGAGTAATAAATATGTACAACCATATATACATATATACAGGTGCTGTGGGGAAGGGAGTCCCATATGTGAGTCCCATAAGGGGCTCACAGCTTAGGTAGAAGGGGATCTTGTATTAATAATAGTAATAATGATGGCATTTGTTAAGTGCTTACTATGTGCAAAGCACTGTTCTAAGTGCTGGGGGGGGGATACAAGGTGATCAGGTTGTCCCACATGGGGCTCACAGTCTTAATCTTCATTTTACAGATGAGAAGTTAAGTGACTTGCCCAAGGTCACACAGGCAGACATGTGGCAGAGCCGGGATTCGAACCCATGACCTCTGACTCCCAACCCCGGGCTCTTTCCACTTAGCCATGCTGACTGATGAATTCAATTAGCACCTCTGGCCAAACCGTTCCTTCTAAAGGATACTGTTTTTTTCCATATGCCAAATGAGGTGGGCATTTCTGCAGGGCCCTCTTGCTTCTTAAGAGAGGATCTGGGCGATGATTCATCATCATCATCATCAATCGTATTTATTGAGCGCTTACTACGTGCAGAGCACTGTACTAAGCGCTTGGGAAGTACAAATTGGCAACATATAGAGACAGCCCTTACCCAACACTGGGATGATTCCTGTTTCCGAGAGCCCGCATCAGAGAAATGGTTTGACACGAATCCAGAGTAATAGCCTCCATGCCGTATGAAGCGCTAATTATTACCTTGAATTACCAGAATGCTATTTTAGCTTCCAAGTCACTTTCATATCAATCATCTCTTTAGAATTCCTTCAGGGAAAGCCTGAGGGGAGGAGGGATTCCCGCCTACATCGACCACCCGCCTCTCAGAGTTCATGCGGCCCGGCCGGGCCATGAAGTCTTGTCCCTTCGGTGACCTCTCCCAGTCAGAGAGGGTCCGTATGCCCACCTTCCCCTGATTAGCTTTGGACAGAGGACTCATGCTCTGGGCCTTATGTGGCCCCTCACCCCAGGACTCCCACCCAACCTGACTCGGCCATTTAATTCCTTTAGCCTTTAATTAAAGCCTTTAATTTCTCACAAATTTAATTTAATTTATTTAATTTAATTTAATTTAATTTATTTTCGAATGGAAAGGGGGAGGGACGAGATGAATTATTGGTCAATATTTCTTCAAGCCCACTGGGGCTCTTTTGGCTGCCCTAAAGTGCCGTGGGGACTGGAGACAAAAATCAATACCATTGATTGATTTGATAGACACGATCCCTGCCCTCCTCCCAGTCTATGGAGGAATTCACTATGTAGTGGGGCGCTCAATCACCTGCTACACCCCAGGTTATTCATTCATGCAATCGTTCATTCAATTCAATTCAATCATTCAATTCAATTTATTGAGAGCTTACTGTGTTCAGAGCACTGTACTAAGCACTTGGGAAGTGAGCCCCTCTGGGGGACTGGACATGTCCACTCATTCATTCATTCAATCGTATTTATTGAGCGCTTACTGTGTGCAAAGCACCGTACTAAGCACTTGGGAAGTACTAGTTGGCAACATATAGAGACAGTCCCTACCCAACAACAGGTTCACAGTCTAGAAGGGGGAGACAGACAGCAAAACAAAACATGTGGACAGGTGTCAGGTCATCAAAATAAATAGAAATAAAGCTAGATTCACTCATTCATTCAATCGTATTTATTGAGTGCTTACTGTGTGCAGAGCACTGTACTAAGCGCTTGGGAAGTACAAGTTGGCAACATATAGAGATGGTCCCTACCCAACAGTGGGCTCACACCCTAGACGGGGGAGACAGACAACAAGACAAAACACGTGGACAGTTGTCAGGTCATTAGACTGTGAGCCCACTGTTGGGTAGGGACTGTCTCTATATGTTGCCAATTTGTACTTCCCAAGCGCTTAGTACAGTGCTCTGCGCATAGTAAGTGCTCAATAAATATGATTGATGATGATCAAAATAAATAGAAATAAAGCTAGATTCATTCATTCATTCAATCGTATTTATTGAGCGCTTACTGTGTGCAGAGCACTGTACTAAGCGCTTGGGAAGTACAAGTTGGCAACATATAGAGACGGTCCCTACCCAACAACAGGTTCACAGTCTAGAAGGGGGAGACAGACAACAAAACAAAACATGTGGACAGGTGTCAGGTCATCAAAATAAATAGAAATAAAGCTAGATGCACATCTAGATGGCGAAGTCCCATAGAGTGAGCCTGGAGCTCCTGGGAGCCCATGTAGGTAAAGTGGGCCTGTACTTTACCTTGAGATGAGGTGAGAGAGTGTGTTACATTGTGGGGCGGTGTGAGTCTGCTGGAGATGCTAGACAAGGCTGTTGGATGGAAAAGAGTAAGGAAGGTAATCATCGGGAAGTGAGCTGTTCAGGACAAATCCCATAGGAAGCTCCAAATCCTTCTCCCCTGTGGGGCTGGTTACTCTCTCTCAGAGCTGGCATGAACAGTCTCCTCTTGCAAAGCCCTCGTCCCCACATTTTGCTGGGTTTGGGGCCTAGGCTGGGACTCATGAGGCAGCGTGGCTTAGAGGCAAGAGCACGGGCTTCAGGGTCAGAGGACATGGTTCTAATCTCGGCTCTGCGACTTTCATTCATTCATTCAATCGTATTTATTGAGCGCTTACGGTGTGCAGAGCACTGTACTAAGCGCTTGGGAAGTACAAGTTGGCAACATATAGAGACGGTCCTTACCCAACAGTGGGCTCACAGTCTAGAAATGTCTGCTGTGTGACCTTGGGCAAGCCAGTTAACTTCTCTGTGCCTCAGTGACCTTATCTGTAAAACGGGGATTAAGAATGTGAGCTCCATGTGGGACAGCTGATTACTTGGTATCTATCCCAGTGCTTAGAATAGTGCTTGGCACACAGTAAGCACTTAACAAATGCCATCATTACTCAGTGCTTAGAACAGTGCTTGAAACATAGTAAGCGCTTAACAAATACCATCATTATTATTATTATTGCTCCCTTCAAAGCCCTACTGAGAGCTCACCTCCTCCAGGAGGCCTTCCCAGACTGAGCCCCCTCCTTCCTCTTCCCATCCCCCCTGCCTTACCTCCTTCCCCTCCCCACAGCACCTGTATATATGTATATATGTTTGTACGGATTTACTACTCTATTCATTTTATTTGTACATATTTATTCTATTTATTTTATTTTGTTAATATGTTTTGTTTTGTTGTCTGTCTCCCCCTTCTAGACTGTGAGCCCGTTGTTGGGTAGGGACCGTCTCTAGATGTTGCCAACTTGGACTTCCCAAGCGCTTAATACAGTGCTCTGCACACAGTAAGTGCTCAATAAATATGATTGAATGAATGAATGAATATTATTGTTATTATTATTATCATTATTATGAGGCAGAGTCAAGGGCCAGCAATTTGGGCAAGCTTTCGCCATTCCTTCCCTGGCTAGCAGAGGAAACAGAACATGAGCCAGGCAAGATGGGCTTCTCACTGAGCTTGGATATGTCCTGCCAGTGACATTGCCTTGATGACAGAAGGATGGGCAGTGCCAATGGTGGCCTGCCCCAAAGCATAGCGTCACTTGGTCTTCATGCGGCCAGTGAGCAGAAATATCAGCCTAACAGAGATTTCATCCACTTTCCCTTTTTCTGGCTCAATTCTGCCCAGAATTACCCAGAAAGGAGGAGGATTGACAGTTTAGAAACTGAACACTGCGAGAAGCACCAGGCCTAGTGGATAGAGCACAGATAGAGTCAGAAGGACTTGGGTTCTAATCCAGGTTCTGCCACTTGTCTGTTATGTGACCTTAAGCAACTCACTTCCCTTCTCTATGCCTCAGTTATACCTCAGTTACCTCATCTGTAAAATGGGGATTAAGACTGTAAGCCCTATGAGGGACAGGGACTGCATCCAACCTGACTTTTAGACTGTGAGCCCACTATTGAGTAGGGACTGTCTCTATATGTTGCCAACTTGTACTTCCGAAGCGCTTAGTACAGTGCTCTTCACACAGTAAGCACTCAATAAATACAATTGATGATGATGGTTAGCTTGTATCTACCCCAGCACTTAGTACAGTGCCTGGCGCCTACTAAGTGCTCAACAAATACCATTTTAAATTTGTTTATATTATTTATATAATATTTGCTGAGTGCTTTCTATGAGCCAAGCACTGAGCCAAGTACTGGGGTAGATGCCAGATAATCAGATCAGACACCATCTCTGTCCCCTACAAGGCTGCAGGTCTAAAGGATGGATGAGCGGATATTTAATCCCCAATTTGCAGATGAGAAAACTGAGGCCAAGTCAAGCGACTTTCCCAAGGTCTTGCAGCAGGTAAGTAGCAGTGGCAGGATTAGAACACAGGTCTCCTGACCCCCAGTGCTGTGTTCTTCCCACTAGGTTAGGCTGCTTCTCTGCAGTTTGTATCTCCGGTCAGAAAGAGGTTTTGGGTACCATTTTGGCAAAGGAAGAAGACTTAGGAGCTACCTTTCTGACTCTGGGAAACAAAAAAAGAAGTTTATGTCTGCACCAGGGGCCACTGATTGGGAGTGATCAGACTTGAACCACAGTAACTTTAGAAAGGGGGAGAAGGGGTTAGCGGATGTCCAATGGTCAGCTCCAGTACAACTGGCCTTGGAAATTCATTGCCCATGCAAACCTGGGCTTGCCATGCCTGTAAGAACCCAATCCAAAATTTAGTTTTACATTTTAGTTTTTAGCAATCAATCAATCAATCAATCAATCATATTTATTGAGCGCTTACTGTGTGCAGAGCACTGTACTAAGCGCTTGGGAAGTACAAGTTGTCAACATATAGAGACGGTCCCTACCCAACAGTGAGCTCACAGTCTAGAATACAGAGATAGGACGTGAGCCGGGGGTTTGACGGCGGGACAGGCGAGAAGGCTAATAGGCTTCTCTTTCAAGTAAACTTAAGGCAGAAATGTGTGATGTCCTTGATTATGGTAACACTAAAACTGTCACTCAGATTTTTTTTAAATGGCATTTCTTATTCACTCAATATGTGCCAGGCACTGTGCTAATAATGATGGCATTTGTTAAGTGCTTACTATGCACAAAGCACTGTTCTAAGCACTGGGGAGGATACAAGGTGATCAAGTTGTCCCACGTGGGGTTCACGGTCTTGATCCCCCTGTTACAGATGAGGTAACTGAGGCTCAGAGAGGTTAAGTGACTTGCCCAAGGTCACACAACAGACATGTGGCGGATCTGGGATTCGAACCCATGACCACTGACTCCAAAGCCCGTGCTCTTTCCACTGCTTGAAGCAGCTTAGCACCGAGGAAGACACAAACTAATCAGGTTGGGACACAGTCCCTGCCCGCCATGGGGCTCACATTTACAGATGAGGTAACTGAGGCATGGAGAAGTTAAGTGACTTGCCCAAGGTCAATCAATCAATCAATCGTATTTATTGAGCGCTTACTTTGTGCAGAGCACTGTACTAAGCGCTTGGGAAGTACAAGCCGGCAACATATAGAGACGGCCCCTAGCCAACAGTAGGCTCACAGTCTAGAAGGGGGAGACAGAGAACAAAACCAAACATGCTAACAAAATAAAATAAATAGAATAGATATGTACAAGTAAAATGAATAAATAGAGTAATAAATATGTCACACAGGTCACACAGAAGACAAGTAAATGATGTAACTGCTTGAGACCTCCTTCATTAAAAGTTAAGCTTTGAGTGAGTTAGGTCCCCACACTTGAGAGGGAAAACGTTCCCATCATGGGCACACAAAGATTGTCCCTTGAAACAGAAAAGCAGCGTGGCCTAATAGAGCCCAGGCTTGGGAGTCCGAGGACTTGGCTTCTAATCCCAGCTCCGACATTTGTCCGTTATGTGATCCTGGGCGTGTCACTTCAATCAATCAATCAATCAATCAATCGTATTTATTGAGCGCTTACTGTGTGCAGAGCACTGTACCAAGCGCTTGGGAAGTACAAGTCGGCAACACTTCACTTCTCTGCGATTCAGTTACCTCATCTGTAAAATGGGGATTAAGTCCGTGAGCTCCAAGTGGGACTGGGACTGTGTCCAACCTGGTTAGTTTGTATCTATTCCAGCATTTAGTACAGTGCCTGGCTTATAGTAAGCCTATAGTAAGAAATAACATTTGTTAAAAGTGGCATAATTTTGTTTCTTCCTCGAGCATCACCCTCTTTCTGAAGCCTCTAAATGGGCCACCCCACTTCTAATTGCTGAACATCTGACTCTTCTGCCTTCTATTACTTTCTCTCAGCTGCTCCAGCTCTGCCACATTACTGACCCTTTTGAAAGTTGGACACTTCAATATTTGAATATGTGGGTTAATGAGAGAGAAGAGTCAAGGAAGGATAACGCCAAGGTTACTGGGTTGTGAGACAGGGAGGGCTGAGGGAGGACAGGGTTTGGGTTGGAATATAAGGAGTTCTGTTGGCTAAAACACTCTTGTTTTCCAATCTTCTGAAAGGCCTACTGGTCGTCTTCACTTGGTTTGCTACTTCTCTAATTATGTGTGTATCTTGTACGTGAGTAGAGGAGTTCAGTGACGGCAGGTAGTTCTGCATTGTATACACAGATCCTTGGTTTTCTGTAGGGCTTGTCAGGGCTTTGGTCTGAAGCCTGATGTTCTGTTCAGTCAATCAAGCATATTTATTGAGCACTTACTGTGTGTAGAGCACTGTACTAAGTACCTGGGAGAGTACGATATAACAGAGTTGGTTGAAATGTTCCCTTCCCACTAGGAGCTTCAGTCTAGAGGAGGATACAGACATTGATATAAATATATTATAAGATACGTACAAATGTGCGATGGGTCTGAGGGAAGGGTGAATAAAGGGTGTAAATTCAAGTGCAAGGGTGATGCAGAAGGGAGTGGGAGAAACTGTGAGCCCGCTGTTGGGTAGGGACCGTCTCTATATGTTGCCAACTTGTACTTCCCAAGCGCTTAGTACAGTGCTCTGCACTCAGTAAGCACTCAATAAATACAATTGAATGAATGAAAGAAAGAGAAAATGAGGGCCTAGTCAGGGAAAGCCTCTTGGAAGAGATGTGCCTTCAATAAAGTTTTGAAGGTGGGGAGAGTGACGGTCTGTTGGCTACGAAGATGGAGGGCATTCCAGGCCAAAAGCAGGATGTGGGTGAGAGCCAGACAAAGAGATAAACAAGAAGGAGGTACATTGAGTAGCTTGACACTAGAGGAGTGAAGTGTTCAGGCTGCGTTGTAATAGAAAATCAGGGAGGATAAGGTGATTGAGTGCTTTAAAGTGGATGGTAAGGAGTTTCTGTTTGATGCGGATGTGGATGGGCAACCACTGGGGATTCCTGAGGAGTGGGGGAACGTGAACTGAACATTTTTGGAGAAAAATGATCCAGGCAGCAGAATGAAGTATGTACTGGAGTGGGGAGAGAGGAGGTTCAGCAAGGAGGCTGCAGTAACCAGTGCAGGGTATGTGCTTGGATTAACATGGGATTAGTTTGGATGGAGAAGAAAGGGTGGATTCTAGTGATGTTGTGAAGGTTGAACTGAGAGGATTTACTGATAGATTGAATATGCGGGTTAGGGAGAGAGATGAGTCGAGGAAGGATAACGCCAAGGTTACTGGGTTGTGAGACAGGGAGGGTGGTGGGAGCTGTCAGCAGTGGCAGGAAAGTCAGCGGGGAGGACAGAATTTGGGTGGGAAAATAAGGAGCTCTGTTGGCACCACACTCTTGTTTTCCAGTCTTCTGAAAGGCCTAGTGGTCTCCTTCACTTGGTTTGTTACTTCTCTAATTATCCGTGGATCACGTATGTGAGTAGAGGAGCTCGGTGACAACGAGTAGTTCTGCATTGTATACAGAGATCCTTGGTTTTCTGGAGGACTTGTCAGGTGCGGGTTGTTACATAAACTTGATCTTCCTCCGGCAGATTGTCAATCTTATTACTTTGCTGATGTAGGGAGCCCTCCTGAGTGTGTGCTTCTAGAGCGCAATTATCAGTGTATATGAGGTGTCTGTGTGTGACTGATTCAAGGACTTTCAAAGATGCCCTAGCCTGCTGAGATGGAAAATTTTTCCAGAGCACTGGAATCCTATTTTTATACCAGATTTAGCTTGTCCGTTATTTCCTCAAACATGGCTGCATGCAAAAGTTTGAACAGGACTGGAGGTAATCCACTACCCGGCTTAACTCCACCAGTGATCTGGAAAGGGTCGGATAAGGCCTCTTTGATTCTGGCAGGCCTGCCACGTCATCGTGACGAGAAGCAGAGTGGCTCGGTGGAAAGAGCATGGGCTTTGGGGTCAGTGGTCATGGTTTCAAATCCTGCCTCCACCAAATGTCAGCTGTGTGACTTCAGGCAAGTCGCTTCTCTGTGCCTCAGTTCCCTCATCTGTAAAATGGGGGTGAAGACTGTGAGCCCCCCGTGGGACAACCGGATCACCTTGTAACCTCCCAGCGCTTGGAACAGTGCTTTGCACATAGTAAGCGCTTAATAAATGCCATTATTACTATTATCCTATTAATTTAATCTACCTTGCCGGCGAACCCTCACCCAAATCCTGCCTCTGGCTCGGAACGCCCTCCCTCCTCAGATCGAACAGATAATGACTCTCCCCCTCTTCAAAGCCTTATTGAAGGTACATCTCCTTCAAGGGGCCTTCCCTGACTAAGCTCCCCTTTCCTCTTCTCCCACTCCCTTCTGCATCATCCTTCTTTCTCCCTTTATTCATTCCCCCCCACCAGTCTCATAGCACTTATGTGCATGTCTGAAATTTATTTCATTATATTGATGTGTCTTTCCCTCTAGACTGTAGGCTCATTGAAGGCAAGGAATGTGTCTGTTTATTGTTATATTGTACTTTCCTAAGCACTTAGTGCAGTGGTCTGCACACAGTAAGCGCTCAATAAATACAACTGAATAAATGAATGAATCCTATAGTCTTGATAAACGATTCAGGGCGAACAAGTCTGGGAAGGAAGCACCAGGCAGCTCCCAGATGGAAAACAGGGAGGGAAGATAAAAGAAATAGCAACAGCGCTTCAATCATCATTTCACCACACTGAGAATGAGGCCCCTCCCAACAGAAGAAGAGCACGGGCCGGGGAATCAGAAAGTCTGGATTCTAACCTCAACTCTGCTATTTGTCTTCTGTGTGATCTTGGGTAAGTCCCTTAACTTCTCTGTGTCGTGGTTGCCTCATCTGAAAAATGGGGATCACAGCTTTGATGTGGAACAGGGACTGTTGTCCAAACTGATTGTCTTGAATCCACTCCAGCGCTTAGTACAGTGACTGGCACATAGTAAGTGCTTAACAAATAGCATTAAAAAACATACATAGCATTGGCTAACTGATTGATATTCTGAGGAAGATTAAGTACATGCGTCTGAGCAGGTCCTGCTCACCATGGCTGTAGATCTTAGCAATACACGATAGGTTCTGGAAACTCTAAAATTCTTCATGCTGTGGTATGGTATGTATTTTTTTTTAATGGTATGTGTTAAGCCCTTACAATATACCAGACACTGTACTAAGCCCCAGGGTAGATGCAAGCTAATCAAGCTAATTCTCATTTTACAGATGAGGTAACTGAGGCCCAGAGAGGTACTGAGTGTAAAGCACTGTACTAGGCATTTCATTCATTCATTCATTCAATCGTATTTATTGAGCGCTTACTGTGTGCAGAGCACTGTACTAAGCGCTTGGGAAGTACAAGTTGGCAACATATAGAGACGGTCCCTACCCAACAGAGGGCTCACAGTCTAGAAGGGGGACTTTGGGAGGGTATAATACAGCAGACTTGGTTGACAAGTTTCCTGCCCACAAGGATTTAGGTAGAACATTAAGGAAATGCCGCGGGATTCCACAGTTGCCTCGAATCAACCCTTCTTCAGAAAGAAAAAGGATAGAGCTGACTGGAACCTACCATAAAAGCTTACTGTTCTCCATTATTGGTCAGACCCTCACTAGTGTCCTCCTGACCCAACTGCTGAAGGAAAGTATCATTAAGAGTACCCCTTCGAGGATCACAATATATTTTAGATTGGCACAGCAGGCACGGCTTAGTGGAAAGAGCCCAGGCTTCGGAGCCAGAGGTCTTGGGTTCTAATCCCGGCTCCGCCTCTTGTCAGCTATGTGACTTTGGGCCAGTCACTTAACTTCTCTGGGCCTCAGTTCCCTCATCTGTAAAATGGGATTAAGACTGTGAGCCCCACGTGGTACAACCTGATTACCTTGTATCTACCCCAGTGCTTAGAACAGTGCTTGGCACATAGTAAGCGCTTAACAAATACCATCATTACTATTATTATATGCTCTTTACTCAAAATCAGCCACAGGAGAAATGAAGGAAACTACATTATAACGCAACAGGACCCAGGACATTTACTGGTAACAGTCCAATTCTGTGGCCCTCTTTTTTTAAAAAATGGCATTTTATAATAATAATAATAATAATAATAATGGCATTTGTTAAGCGCTTACTATGTGCAGAGCACTGTTCTAAGCACTGGGGGGGATACAAGGTGATCAAATTGTCCCACGTTGGGCTCACAGTCTTAATCCCCATTTTACAGATGAGGTAAATGAGGCTCAGAGAAGTTAAGTGACTTGCCCAAGGTCACACAGCAGACATGTGGCAGAGCTGGGAATCGAACCCCTGACCACTGACTCCAAAGCCCGGGCTCTTTCCACTGAGCCACGCTGCTTACTATGAGCCAGACACTGTATTAAGGATGGGGGAAGATACAAGGCAATCAGGTTAACTACAGTCCTTTCCCTCATGAGGCTCATAGTCTTCATGAGGTAACCGAGGCACAGAGAAGTGAAGTAATTTGCCCAAAGTCACACAGCAGACAAGTGGAGGAGCCAGTATCAGAACCCAGCTCTTCTGACTCTTCACGATTAATGACCGATAGTTTTGTGTTTTCAGTATTTTGAGTCCTGAAAGCTTGGACTTTTGAAATGCGGCAACGGGATATGCCAGTGGGTACAATCCATATAAAGAAACTCCATCCCCCGGATTTAAGATTCTCCATTAGCCGTCTCTTTCTTATCTATCTGTTCACTTCTTCTCCTTCTCCCTGCATGCACTCTTTGCTCCTTCCAAGTTTATCTCCAAACTGAATCTAACTTACGACTCTCCCATGTTTGATGTTTTGCTCACACGGAAGAAATTCCTGTCCCCATTTATCAAACCGTGTCCCTTCCCATGTTTGAAGCCCTCTTAAAAAGCCACCTCCTCCCAGTGGCATTCCCCAATTAATGCCAACTGTCCTGACCGCCTCATTCCAGGGTCACTTTGCCAACATACAAATAATTGTAGACTGTAGTCCATCTGTAGACTGTAAGTTCCTTTCGGGTAGGGATTCCATCTCCCAACTCTACTGCATTATATTTTCCCAAGTGCTTAGAAATTGTTGTGTTTACTATGTGCCAGGCACAATACTAAACACTGGAAAGGATACAAGGTAATCAGGTGGGACATTGCCCCTGTCCCACATAGGGCTTACAGTCTTGATCTCCATTTTACAGATGAGGTAACTGAGGCACAGGGAAGTTAAGTGACTTGCCCAAGGCCACACAGCACACCAGTGGCAGAGCAGGGATTAGAATCCAGGTCCTTCTGAACCCCCAGGCCCACACTCTATCCTCTACAGTCAGTAAGCTCTCTATAAATTCCATTCATTATTATGGTATTTGTTATGGTATTTAAGCGCTTACTATGTTCCAGGCACTGTACTAAGCACTGATTGCTTGATAACTATTTATCTAAATTAATAGTTAATTGCCTGCTTCTTTTTTTTTTAATCACTTCCATCTTTGCACTTACTCTTCTACCTACAGCGTGGGTCAGTGGAAAGAGCATGGGCTTTGGAGTCAGAGGTCATGGGTTCAAATCCCAGCTCTGCCACTTGGCGGCTGTGTGACTTTGGGCAAGTCACTTCACTTCTCTGGGCCTCAGTTACCTCATCTGTAAAATGGGGATGAAGACTGTGAGCCCCCCGTGGGACAACCTGATTACCCTGTAACCTTCCCAGCCCTTAGAACAGTGCTTTGCACATAATAAGGACTTAATAAATGCCATTATTATTATTATTATTACTGCATTTTGGGAGTTAGCACTCTTCGGGCTCCTCCCATTGGATTATAAACTTCCAGAGAAAAGGGAACCCATCTTTAATTTCTACTGTATGTTCTCCAAACTCCTACTGCAGTGCTCTACATCCACTGCACCCTCCATAAAACTGGCGATGATGATGGTGGTGAGGATGATAAAAAGTATCTGGAGCTTTGTGGAGGAAAGACAGGGTCTAGACCCCCAGCACTATCATTACCATAATTATCATTCTTGTGGACTAGGAGACTCTCAGCTAATTAGCTGATCTTTGATTTTTGCCTGCTGCAGCAGCTGTTTCACAGCCCACAAAAAGAGTCCAAGAACTGACACTGATTCAGAGATTTAAAGCCGAGGCTGCCGGGGAGTTTAGACGTTATAAAGGAAACGTCTTTAAAGAACCTGATCTGAATAGAAATGGGCGAGTTGTAACTTTCTGCAAAAATGTGTTCTTTCCCCCCCTCTGGCTAGAAGCTTTCTGCAGTGCTGGAAACTCTGACCCGGTAGCGTGCTGGGAAAGCTCGATTAACAGGAAGGCAGCAACGGCTCCAAGATCAAGACAGATTCTAGGAGAGAAATGGCCCCAGCTGAGCCAGGAGACAAAGCAAACCATCAGCCCCCAAGAGATAAAAGGCAAATGAGGTTTTAAAGATTTTCTCCCCATCCACCATCCTGAGATGGAGTGAAGAACAGCCTCTTTCAGTGTGCGGTTTTGAAACCTAACCCCAGAAATAATATCATACGCCACGCACCGAACCACACAATGATGGGGTGCCCCCAAGTCCCCTGAAATGTAGGGTTTGTGTTCTCGTAGAACCTAATGTTGGGGGACAGTTGTGTTGTGGAGTAACCACGGACGATTAGGACAGAGATGGGGCAGAGGCATCAACCCCTTCTAGACTGTGAGCCCACTGTTGGGTAGGGACCGACTCTATATGTTGCCAACTTGTACTTCCCAAGTGCTTAGTCCAGTGCTCTGCACACAGTAAGAGCTCAATAAATACGATTGAATGAATGAATGAACCACCATGCTTGACATCCTTCATGACAAATTCTTATATCTTTATGATGTCCAGTGGCATGGCCTACTGGAAAGAGCAGGAGCTCGGGAGTCCGAGGACCCGGTTTCTAATCCCGGCTCTGCCACTCATCTGCCGTGCGACCTTGGGCAAATCACTTCTTCTTTGGACCTCAGTTTCCTCATTTGTAAAATGGGGATTCAATCCTTGTTCTCCCCTCCTACTCAGACCGTGAGTCCCATGTGGGGCAGAGCTGTGTCTGATCTGATTAACCTGCATCTATGCCGATGCGTAGGACAGTGTCTGACACATGGTAAGCACTGAACAAATACAATACTACTTGTCTTTTGCTGTCGAGTCATCTCCGACCTATAGCAATGCCATGGACACATCTCTCCCAGGACGCCACACCTGCATCTGCAATCATTCTAGGTAAAAATACAAAATGGTTCATCATCGCCTTCTTCCACACAATTTGAATCTCCGCCCTCGACTGTCTCCCATGGCCCTGCTGCCTGGCACAGGTGAGTTTTGAGTTGCAGCAGATTGCCTTCCACTTGCTAGCCACTGGCCAAGCTAGGAATGGAATGGATATCATCATCAATCGTATTTATTGAGCGCTTACTGTGTGCAGAGCACTGTACTAAGCGCTTGGGAAGTACAAATTGGCAACATATAGAGATAGTCCCTACCCAACAGTGGGCTCACAGTCTAAAAGGCTCACAGTCTAAAATATGCCTCTGCTTGACTCTCCCTCCTGTAGTCGAGACTATTGAGCTCTGAAAACTCTCCAGGTGCGACCCTGAGAGGGGACAATACTACTACTACCAATAAAAATAATAATAAAAGTAAAAATGTCCATCACCAGCAGAATGCTTTACACCCTTGCCACTCATTTCTGTGGTAAATTGTGACAGCACAAAGAAACCCTAAGTACCATATAATGAGGAGGCTAGGTAATGAAGCAACATTACCTCGCTCAACACCCGTCCACCTGCACACGTCTATTCTTCCTTCACCTAGTCTACTTCTATAATGGTACTTGTTAAGTGCTTACTTGGGCAAGTCACCTCACTTCTCTGAGCCTCAGTTACCTCATCTGTAAAATGAGGATTAAGACTGTAAACCGCATGTGGGACAACCTGATCACCTTGTATCTCCCCAGCGCTTAGAACAGTGCTTTGCACATAGTAAGCGCTTAACAAATGCCGTCATTATTATTATATACTGTTCTAAGTGCTGGGGTACATACAAGTTAATTAGGTCAGGCATCTGTAAAATGAGGATTAAGACTGTAAACTGCATGTGGGACAACCTGATCACCTTGTATCCCCCCAGCGCTTAGAACAGTGCTTTGCACATAGTAAGCGCTTAACAAATGCCATCATTATTATTATATACTGTTCTAAGTGCTGGGGTACGTATAAGTTAATTAGGTCAGACACAGTCATTGTCCCACATAGAGCTCACAGTCTAAGTAGGAGGAAGAACAGGTATTTAATCCCCATTTTACAGTTGAGGAGACTGAGGCATAGAGAAGTTAAATGACTTGCCCAGGGTTACGTAGCAAGCACTTCGCAGAGCAGTTGGTAGATCTGGGATTTGAAACCGAGATCCTCTGACTCCCAATCAATCGTATTTATTGAGCGCTTACTGTGTGCAAAGCACTGTACTAAGCACTTGGGAAGTACAAGTTAGCAACATATAGAGACAGTCCCTACCCAACAGTGGGCTCACAGTCTAAAAGGGGGAGACAGAGAACAAAACCAAACATGCTAACAAAATAAAATAAATAGAATAGATATGTACAAGTAAAATAAATAGAGTAATAAATATGTACGAACATATATACACACACATATACAAGCCCATGTTCTTTCCACTAGGCCACACTGCTTCTCTACTTGTGTCACCTTGTGGCCTGTGTTATACAAGAACAGATTTGTGTTTTGGGAAGAACCATCCCTTCATTCTTCCGTCATGTTACAATCCAGTTGTGGAATGAAAATGCACATTAGAGCAGAAATGATGACAGCGGCCGAGGAGAGCAGGAAAGCCTAAATGAACCAACCCATGACCTTGCCTTCTGTCCTGAGGATCAGAAACTCAGCTTTTTACTGAATCTAGGAAGGGAGATGATGTTCAGCCCCCTGTGCCTTCTGCATGAGTGAAGCCTGCAGCCAGCCTCACCCCCATCCCTTCCAGGACTGGGAGCTCAGGAGACCTTGGTTCTAATTCCAGTTTGGCCACTAAACCTGCCGTATGACCTTGGGCAAGTCACTTAACTTCTTAATGTCTCCATTTCCTCATCTGTAAAATGGAGATTAACTCTCTTTTCACCCTCCCTTTTTGACTCTGAGCCCCAGGTGGGACAGAGGCTCTGCCTGAGCCGGTTGTATTGTAACTACCCCAGAGTTTAGCACAGGGCTTGGGGCATAGTAAGCTCTTAACAAATACCATGATAATAATAACTATTACTACTATTATTATCATCATCATCATCGTTATTATCATTATGAGTGAGGATCTGAACCCAAGGTGAAGGTAGGGGAAGGTGGGGAGTGTTGGATTACCTTCCTGGAGCCAACTCTCGATTTGAGGCAGCCCAATCCGTCCCTTGCATTAAGCAACAATCTGGGATTTTATTCTTTCAGTTCTCAGAAAGATGTTCCCTGAAACAAAAAAGGGTTCCTCATGAGAGTGGAGGATACCTTATGTGGCTCCAACCTTAGTTATGAAACACTACCTGCATCTAAGCACCCACAAGTCTTGGAATTGACAAAAACCTGAGAAGCAGTGTGGCTTAGATAGAGCAATCAATCAATCGTATTTATTGAGCGCTTACTGTGTGCAGAGCACTGTACTAAGTGCTTGGGAAGTACAAGTTGGCAACATATAGAGACAGTCCCTACCCATCAGTGGGCTCACAGTCTAAAAGGACAGGCCTGAGAGTCAGAAGGACCTGAGTTCTAATTCCAGCTCTGCCACTGATCAGCTGTGTGACTTTGGGCAAGTCATTCTCTATACCTCAGTTCCCTCATCTGTAAAATGGGGATTAAGACTGGGAGCTCCATGTGGGACAGGGACCGTGTTCAAGCTGATTACCTTGTATCTATCCCAGCACTTAGAACAGTGCCTGGCATGTAGTAAAGCACCTAGCAAATACCATAAAAAAAAGACTGGGCTGACTTAGCTGAAGCCTGAGGCAATGATTTAAACTTCCCAGGTCTCTCCAAGCAGCCATCGGAGGAAGTTATTTCTGCCCAAGCGAGGCTGCCGCATTCAAAATGCTGTTGGTCTGAGGCTAATTCAACAGAAGCTAATGCCGCCGTATCCTCCGCTCAATTGTGGTGCAACGTGTGCTAACAGCAACCAACTCCTCTGCCATTTCTGAGGAGCCCAAGATGAAGTTCAGTGAAGAGCAGTAATAATTCCCATTATTAATTAGAAAAGTGAGGGTAGAGAGTCACTTGCACTTCCCAAAAGTTAATTAAGTGCTTTCCAACCCTAGAGCAAAAGGGAGTTTCCTGAGAGACCGGCATACGTGCTTAGATCCTCCTCTTCCTCCTTCTTCTTCTCCTCCTGCTCTTCCTCAGTCAGTCGTATCTACTGAACATTTACTGTGGGCAGAGCACTGTACGACTACCAGCTCTGTTATATTGTTCTCTTCCAAGTACTTTGTACAGTGTTCCGCACATAGTGAGTGCTCAACAAATACCGTTGATGGATTGAGTGTTTGCCTCTTGGGCTTAGGGTAAAATATTTGGGGGCTTGGTATTTTTGATAATATAAATATAATATTTGAGAAGCAGCGTGGCTTAGTGGAAAGAGCCCGGGCTTGGGAGTGGAAAGAGCCCGGGCTTGGGAGTCGGAGGTCGTGGGTCCTAATCCCCGCTCCGCCACTTGTCAGCTGCGTGACTCTGGGCAAGTCACTTCACTAGGCCTCAGTCACCTCATCTGGAAAATGGGGATCAAGATGGTGAGCACCAAGTGGGACAACCTAATAACCTTGTATCTATCCCAGCGCTTAGAACAGTGCTTGGCATGTAGTAAGCGCTTAACAAATACCAACATTATTATTATTAGTGTGGCTAGAAGGACTTTCTGAGGCACAGAATCAATCCATCAATAGTACTAACTGAACGTTTACTGTAAACAGAGCACCGAACTAGGCACTTGAGAGAGGACAACACAACAGAGTTGGTGGACATATTCCCTGCCCATAAAAGAATTTACAGTCTAGAGGGAGAGACAGAAATTTAAATGAATTACTGCTATGTATATTAGTACCGTGGGGCTGTCAGGTGAATATCAAGTGCTTTTAGACTGTGAGCCCACTCTTGGGTAGGGACTGTCTCTATATGTTGCCAACTTGTACTTCCCAAGCGCTTAGTACAGTGCTCTGCACACAGTAAGCGCTCAATAAATACGATTGATGAAGTGCTTAAAAGGTGCAAATACAAGTGCGGAGGAGACACAGAAGGGAGAGGGAGTAGAGAAAATGAGGGCTTAGTCAGGGAAGGCCTTTGGGAGACATGATTTTGGGGAAGTCTTGGAAGGTGAGAAGAGCGGGAGCCCCCGATGATAAGTCTCCTGACTGAAGCCGACCTTGGGTGTGGAGTCTGGATTGCTCCTCCTGCTTCTGGGAATTTAGCACTTTTCCCAAACTAGAGTGGTGGAAACCAGCCCCAGCTGCACCAGTGTCCTGAGCAAAACACCTGCCCTGACTAACTGCACTGCAGGGGCTGGGATTGTCTTTTCCTACGCTTCAGTGCTGCAGAATGGTGTGTCCGAGGCCCCAGGAGTGCAGCCCATGGTGGACGTACTGAAGACCGAGAAGTGCTGGGAAAGAAAGCCGGAGGGAGAGCTGTCTAACGCACTTAACGACTCTGCAGCACCGTCTTTCCAGCCGCAGTTTCTTTCCACGGCCTGCACAGCCCCGGGGCTTTTTGGAATAGGCCTTCAAGATGGGAAGTAACTGAGCCTCTTCCACCCGCTACAAGTGTAGAGGAGCAGTGAGAGGATCTGCTTTTATTATCATTAATAATTAGAACGGCATTTGTTAAGCCCTTACTGTGGGACAAGCAACTATACTAAGCACTGGGGTAAATACAAGATAATCAGGTTTAACACCGTCCCTGTTCTACACGGGGCTCCCAGTCAAAAGGGAGGGAAAACAGGTATTGAATTCCCATTTCCCCCTTCTAGACTGTGAGCCCGTTGTTGGGTAGGGACCGTCTCTATATATTCCCAACTTGTACTTCCCAAGCGCTTAGTACAGTGCTCTGCACACAGTAAGTGCTCAATAAATACGACTGAATGAATGAATTTCACAAATGAGGAAACTGAGGCCCAGGAAGGTTCATGACTTGCTCAAGCTCAAACGGAGGCAGGATTTGAACCCTGGTCCTCTTCCCATGCCTGGGCTCTTTCCACTAGGCCAGGCAGTTTTTGGTTTGGTTTCCCCTTCTTCTGTCTAAGGTAATGACTCAGTTGCTGGACATTTGTGACTACTGTCCAGTGAATATATCCTTACAAAGCAGTATTTCAGGCTTCCCATAAAAAAAAAGGAACCTACTCTCTATGGTGAAATATACGTAATTCATTTCAATGTCGCTCACCCCTATTAGATTACAAGCTCTGAGGGCAGGAATCATCAGGCTTCCCGTAAAAAAAAAGGAACCTACTCTCTACGATGAAATATATGTAATTCATTTCAATGTCGATCACCCCTACTAGATTGCAAGCTCTGAGGGCAGGAATCATCCCTAACTTTTTTTATATATAGTATTTAAGTGCTAATTGTGTGTCAGGCACTGTTCTAAGCAGGGGGGTAGTTACAAGGTAATTAGGTTGGGCACAGACCGTGTCCCACCTGGAGCTCACAGTCTTAATCCCCATTCTACAAATGTGGTAACTGAAGCACAGAAAAGTTAAATGACTTGACCAAGGTCACACAGCAGAGAAGTGGCAGAGAGGGGACTAGAACCCCGGTCCTTCTGACTCTCAGGCTCTTCCTCTTTCCACTAGGCTGATGCTTTTCTCTCCTGAGTAATTAGTAGAGTACACTGCACAGAGTCGGCACACAATAACATTAATTGATAATGGTCTGTTACTCTGTAAGTTTTCCTGCAAATGAACAAAAAACTACAGTGCTAAGAAAGCGTTGAACTTGGTTCCTCTCGGTACAGTATTGCCTGTGGAAAGAGCAAGGGCCCAGGAGATAGAGGACATGGGTTATAATGCCGGCTCGCCTCCTTGTCTGCTGGGTGACCTTAGACAAGTCACTTCACTTTCCTGTGCCTCAGTTCCCTCATCTACAAAATGGGGAGTCAATATTTGTTTTTTTTAAGCACTCATCATCAATAGTATTTATTGAGCGCTTACTATGTGCAGAGCACTGTACTGGCTTAGTATGTGCAAAGCACCATTCTAAGTGCTGGGGAGGTTACAAGGTGATCAGGTTGTCCCACGGGGGGGCTCACAGTCTTCATCCCCATTTTACAGATGAGGGAACTGAGGCACAGAGAAGTTAAGTGACTTCTTGTCACACACATGACAATTGGAGGAGCCGGAATTTGAACCCATGACCTCTGACTCCAAAGCCCATGCTCTTTCCACTGAGCCACCCGGTTCTTTCTCCTACTTAGACTGTGAGCCCCATTTAGGACCAGGTTATCTTCTACCTACCCCAGTGCTTGGCACATAGTGAGTGGTTAATAAATACTAAGATTATTATTATTTGGCTCTCTGGATGAGGCTCTCGGACCGGTTTTTCTGGGTCAAGGTTTGGGCCGTCCCCGACGGCTTGTGTTTTGATTTCTATAATAATATTGATGGCATTTGTTAAGCGCTTACTATGTGCAAAGCACTGTTCTAAGCACTGGAGTATATATAAGGTAGTCACATTGTCCCACGTGGGGCTCACAGTCTTAATCCCCATTTTACAGGTGAGGTAACTAAGGCTCAGAGAAGTTAAGGGACTTGCCCAAAATCACACATTTGACAAGGGGCAGAGCCGGGATTAGAACCCATGACCTCTGACTCCCAAGTGTGGAAAGAGCCCGGGCTTTGGAGTCAGAGGTCATGGGTTCAAATGTCACCTCCACCACTTGTCAGCTGTGTGACTTTGGGCAAGTCACTTCACTTCTCTGGGCCTCAGTTCCCTCATCTGTAAAATGGGGATTAAGACTGTAAGCCCCCAGTGGGACAACCTGATCACCTTGTAACCTCCCCAGCGCTTAGAACAGTGCCTTGCTCATAGTAAGCACATAATAAATGCCATTATTAACTAATTAATTAATTTCCACAGAGCCACGCTGCTGCTCTGGTTCATTCTTGCTCCCCTCTCTGACATTGCCTCGTATAAACCACCTTCCCCTTGGGGCTCGGTGTAGACAGAGAATATATCTTTTTATTGTTACATTGTACTCTCCCAAGCTCTTAATACAGTGCTCTGCACACAGTACTGCACAAAAAATACAATTGAATGATGTTTACCTGTCAGCAGATCTCTGCCATCTTCTTTGGCCAGTGCCAGTTTAACACAAAGAAGCATCTTCATTTTTAGCCAAAGAAATCCAAGCTTTTCCTTCCCAGAATCCTGTCATTCCTCTGTGGCACCTGTTTCATCAGCAGCTTGTTAGGTTTGTGACGTTCATTGAGCTCCGGGTGAGTCTGCCCGCCAATTATCAGCTGTGTGACTTTGGACAAGTCACTTAACTTCTCTGTGCCTCAGTTACCTCATCTGTAAAATAGGGATTAAGGCTGGGAGCCCCCAATGGGACAACCTGATCACCTTGCAATCTCCCCAGTGCTTAGAACAGTGCTTTGCATATAGTAAGCGCTTAATAAATGCCATCATCATCATCATCTCCCCACCCATTGAAGAGGCCCCTGCTCTTGCACATCTGATGGAAGTTAACAGGCAGGGAGGGAGGCTATTCTTTCTCCCTGGAACAGGATGCAGAGAATCTGAGATTGGGAGTTCAGGCCCCTGTGGCGTGGGATTGCTGCCAGGTGGGAAAAGGAAGTAGCTTAAAGGAGCTTTCATTCATTCAATCAATCATATTTATTAAGCGCTTACTGTGTGCAGAGCACTGTACTAAGCGCTTGGGAAGTACAAGTTGGCAACCTATAGAGACGGTCCCTATCCAACAACGGGCTCACAGTCTAGGAGGGGGAGACAGACAACAAAACAAAACATGAGTTTGTGCCCCATGGGTCTTGAACCACCGTTGGCCAAAGAGGATGGCAACCCTCTACTAGCTTTTTCCCTTCAAAGCCCTGAGAGCTCACCTCCTCCAGGAGGCCTTCCCAGATTGAACCTCCTCCTTCCTTTCCCCCTCCTCCCCCTCTGCCTTACCTCCTTCCCTTCCCCACAGCACCTGTATGTATGTATTTATTACTCTATTTTATTTGTACATATTTATTCTATTTATTTTATTTTGTTAATATGTTTTGTCGTCTGTCTCCCCCTTCTAGACTGTGAACCTGTTGTTGGGTAGGGACCGTCTCTATATGTTGCCAACTTGTACTTCCCAAGTGCTTAGTACAATGCTCTGCACACAGCGCTCAATAAATACGATTGAATGAATGAAATCAAATTCTGGGCCTGTTGTATTTTCCCTCTAGTTTGTTCTCAATGCCCATGCCATATGTTATTGTCAGCTGTGTGACTTTGGGCAAGTCACCTCACTTCTCTGTGCCTGTTACCTCATCTGTAAAATGGGGATTCAGACTGTGAGCCCCCCGTGGGACAACCTGATCACCTTGTATCCCTCCCCAGCGCTTAGAACAGTGCTTTGCACGTAGTAAGCGCTTAACAAATACCATCTTATTATTATTTCACCAGACCCAGCCACCTTTCAATATCATTTTCACCCACCTTGTTTCACCAGGCCCATTGGCCTTTCACTACCCAAAACGCCTGCTGTGTTTCACCGGTCACTTTTTAATGTCCATGTCACCTGCCACGTTTCACCAGGCCCAACCTCCTTCCAATAGCCATCCCACCTGCCAGGGGTAGCCACCTTGAAATGTCCAAGACACTTGCTTGGTTTTTAATCGGACCGGGCAGCCTCAGTGCCAGGGCTGTGTGGCACAGGTGCTGTAGGTCATGAGAAGCCCAGTGCTGCTTGCCAGGGAGTTGGCTTTTCTGGGGCAAGCAGGCAAAACAGCCCACTCCTTCTTCTGAGGTCTGCAGAACTGAGCGCTGCTTTGCAAAGCCGGGGAATTTCCAAGAGAGTGCAGCTGGATTGGGAAGGTTCCCTTTCACTCAGCGGAAAACTGTTTAGCTGAATGACTCAATCAATCAATCAATCATATTTATTGAGCACTTACTGTGTGCAGAGCACTGTACTACTCCTGACACTGGGCCATGCTCTCCCCTCCATTCATATTTACTGAGTGCTTCCTCTGTGCAGAGCACTGTACTAAGTGCTTGGGAGAGGACGCTCCAACCATAGTGACAATCCCTGCCCACAAGATGCTCCAAGGGGTCAGATTGGACACATGCTGCTCTCCCCCCCATTCATATTTATTGAGCGTTTCCTTTGTGCAGAACACTGTACTAAGTGCTTGGGAGAGCACAGCAATAGAGAGCGACAATCCCTGCTCGCAACGAGCTGAATTTGAGTGGACCTTTCTTCGTTTGAACCCTGGAAAAGGTACTTGATCTGCCTATGTCTGTAAATGGGGGTTTAAGGCCCTGACGGGTAGAGTTGGAGACCAACAAATGATAACAATAGTATTATAACACATTATGTAGTATGTAGCGCTTAACAAATACCATTATTATTATTATATTTACACTGACAGGAAGGGATGAGCGATGAGAAGGAGGCTCAGTGGGTACGGTGGCTAGAGTAGAGAGAAGCGGGCAAACTGGGGTGGAGGGAGGAGTGATCAATCAATCAATCAATCGTATTTACTGAGCGCTTACTGTGTGCAGAGCACTGTACTAAGCGCTTGGGAAGTACAAGTTGGCAACATATAGAGACAGTCCCTACCCAACAGAGTGATGATAAGCAGTGAGAACTGATTGAATTCCTTAAAGCTGATGGTCAGCAAGGCCAAGGGTGACTGGCTTGCTAATCCGTCAGCCCCCTGCTTGCATCTGTTCCTTCCTCTGTCCCCCCCAGAGGGACCACTTTCAGATGGGCTATTTCATAAAGGCAAACACTGAAAATAGGATTCGGACTCAATGAGGTACAATAATTCAAACAGGCAAAACCCTTGGTCCCTTCAAACCACCTTCTCTCGCCATCTAATTCTGACGCCTGATGTAGATTTTTGAAATATTTCCCCCGGAAAATCAGGATTAAAAAAGAGAAAGGCGTAGGCTTTCCCCCATTTGGTTGACCTGGTCTAAGGGAGGGGGGGTCTCATCATAGGGCAGGGGAGGAAGGCAGAGAGAGAAAGCCCCACGGCAGTGACTGTAGCCACAGTGGGAGACAGGACCAGGGGGGGGGAGCGGGGATTTAGGGGAGGGAAGGCAGGAAAGCTAAAGAGAAACTTGAGGAGGTCTCAGCTGCCTCCTTTGTAAAATGGGGGTTAAGACTGTGAGCCCCATGCGGGACGGGGACTGTGATCAACCTGATTAGCTTGTTTCTAACCCAGCGCTTAGTACAGTGCCTAGCACACAATAAGCACTTCTCTCCCCCTCTCCCCCTTCTCCATCCCCCCCATCCTACCTCCTTCCCTTCCCCACAGCACCTGTATATATGTATATATGTTTGTACATATTTATTACTCTATTTATTTATTTATTTATTTATTTATTTATTTATTTATTTATTTATTTTACTTGTGCCTATCTATTCTATTTTATTTTGTTAGTATGTTTGCTTTTGTTCCCTGACTCTCCCTTTTAGACTGTGAGCCCACTGTTGGGTAGGGACTGTCTCTATATGTTGCCAATTAGTTCTTCCCAAGCGCGTAATACAGTGCTCTGCACATAGTAAGCGCTCAATAAATACGATTGATGATGATGATGATGATCATGGCGATCTCAGTTCTACCAGACTGTAAGCTCTAGACCCTAAGCTCCTTGTGGGCAGAGATTGTATTTTTGTACTGCATTCTCCCAAACACTTAGAGCAATGTGCTGCACCCATTCATTCATTCAATTGTATTTATTGAGCACTTACTATGTGCAGAGCACTGTACTAGGCACTTGGAAAACACAATTCGGCAACAGAGACAATCCCTACCCGACAACAGGCTGGCTCACCTCCTCCAGGAGGCCTTCCCAAACTGAGCCCCTTCCTTCCTCTCCCCCTCGTCCTCCTCTCCATCTCCCCATCTTACCTCCTTCCCTTCCCCACAGCACCTGTATATATGTTTGTACATATTTATTACTCTATTTTACTTGTACATATCTATTCTATTTATTTTATTTTGTTAGTATGTTTTGGTTTTGTTCTCTGTCTCCCCCTTTTTAGACTGTGAGCCCACTGTTGGGTAGGGACTGTCTCTATATGTTGCCAACTTGTACTTCCCAAGCGCTTAGTACAGTGCTCTGCACACAGTAAGTGCTCAATAAATACGATTGATTGATTGATTGATTGATTACTTCTAGACTGTGAGCCTGCTGTTCGGTAGGGACCGTCTCTATATGTTGCCAACTTGTACTTCCCAAGCGCTTAGTACAGTGCTCTGCACACAGTAAGTGCTCAATAAATACGATTGAATGAATAGTAAGCGCTCAATAAATACCACTGGTTGACTGAGTGATTACCAGCTGGGTTCCCCTGCAGCTCCTCCCTGAAGCTTTCCAGATCGTGCTCAAGGCTGGGTGTAGGGGGAATTTATGTGGATTATCAAAAACTCTCACTCCTGCTTGTTGGATTCATTAACACGGTAGATGCTAATCACGACCCAGAGTGGTTAGATCACCTACTTTTTTGCTCCTCACAGCACATGACACAATAATACAACCAAAACATTTTTCTACCATGAATAGAATTGATCTTTATTTACAAACGTCAAACTTAAAATGATTTTCCGAATGTTTCTTCAGTAGAAAAGAATCTTTTCAAGGTTATATGAACATCCTCCAATGGGCCCCATGAAAAGCAATCACTTTGGAAATGGATGTTTGGAATGACACCCCAAGAATTCCACCCCAACGGGAAGTCCGGGGCTTCATTAGGACTCCTGAGGTTGGATAATAATAATAATGATGGCATTTATTAAGTGCTTACTATGTGCAAAGCACTGTTCTAAGCGCTGGGGAGGTTACAGGGTGATCAGGTTGTCCCACGGGGGTGCTCACAGTCTTCATCCCCATTTTACAGATGAGGTAAATGAGGCACAGAGAAGTTGAGTGACTTGCCCAAAGTCACACAGCTGACAGTTGGCGGAGCCGGGATTTGAACCCATGACCTCTGACTCCAAAGCCCGGGCTCTTTCCACTGAGCCACGCTGGATCTCCTCCCGAGCCATTCTCTGCTGCCCCTTCCAATCTGCCGGATCTTAGGAGCAGACCATCATCATCAGTGGTGTTTACCGAGTGCTAACTGTGTGCAGAGCACTGTAGTAAGCACTTGGGAGAGTACAAGGCAACGGAGTTCACCCATTTGATTTATCATCATCATCATCATCATCATCATCATCATCATCATATAGGGTCTGAGCCAGGAAAGAAGCTCATTGCCTCACCAGGAGAAATCCGCGTGACCGAGGAACACGGTGTCCACTTGGGACAAGACCCTTGGGAGGCAGATGTATTCCATCAATGGCACTTACTGAGCATTTGCTGCGTGCTGAGGACTGTACTAAGCACCAGCTGTTTAAGATGCATAAATGTGGATTCTGAAGGAGCTTAACTGCAACTCGGGGAGGAACTTATCCCTGAACTTCTGATCTTTGATGATCTCGAAAAGACAAAGCAACTGTGAGTCACTAAACCAGTCAGGATTATTGCAGATGACTGGGTTACTTTTCTTGTTACCTCTCCAGTGCTTAGAACAGTACTTGGCACATAGTAAGTGCTTAATAAATGTCATCATTATTATTAATATTATTAGTATTATTATTTTCATGCAAGTGCCCCAGGGTCTGCTTCAAGCCTACCAACTCTGTTGTACTGTACTCTCCCAAGCGCTTAGTACAGTGCTCTGCACACAGTAAGCACTCAAATACCAGTGATGATGATGAGAATGACAGTATTAAGTGCTTACTATGTATCAAGCGCTGTTCCAAGCGTTGGGGTAGATACACGCAAATCGGGTCGCACACAGTTCCTGTCCCACATGGGGCTCACAGTCCTAGTCCCCATTTTACAGAGGAGGTAACTGAGGTACAGAGGAGAGGTGTGAGTTGCCCAAGATCGCATGGAAGGCAAGAGGCGGAGCCAGGAGTAGAATCCGGGTCCTTTGGACACCCAAGCCGGTGTTCTAGCCACTCACTAGGCCATGTGGATAAAGAAATCTCTGGTTTTATACTGCACCAAAGTGCTGACCAGAAAAAAAGGGAGGCCCCTAAGGTTAGAGGAGCAGAGTGTCTTGCCCAGAAGGAGAAAGAACAGCTGAGGAGAACAGATCCAGAAACAAAGAGAAGCTGAGGAACCCCAAAAGACCTCACCTGACAGCTGAGGAGGCCAAGAGGGCCCCTTTTAAGAGCCGCCACCGTGGGTTCCAAGGTGGAGCAAAGGGACGATTCTCCTCCATCCATCGATGGTGTTATTTATTTAGGGTAGGCCCAGAAACAAAGAGAAGCTGAGGAACCCCAAAAGACCTCAGCTGACAGCCGAGGAGGTCAAGAGGGCCCTTTTAAGAGCCGCCACCGCGGGTTCCAAGGTGGAGCAAAGGGAAGATTCTCCCCCATCCATCGATGGTGTTATTTATTTAGGGTTGACCGAACGCAACGCACTGCGCTAAGCACTTGGCCTGCACTGCATAGTGCGGCGATGTACTAGAACTGGTCTGGAGTTAGAGGACCTGGGTTCTAATCGCGGTTCTGCCACTTTGCCTGCTGGGTGACCTTGGACAAGTCACTTAAATCTCTGGGCCTCCATTCTTCTCATCTACAAAATAGGGATTCAATCTCTGTTCTCCCACCTACTTGGACTGTGAGTCCCATGTGGCCCAGGGGCTGTGTCTGACCTACCTTGTATCTTCCCCTGTGCTCAGTATCATGCTCAGCACATAGTAAGCGCTTAACACATCCATCCCTCCCCTAGCTGTGACCTCGTCAGAGACCCTTGTTTGGACCCCTTCTCCCCAGGGTGGTGAAGAACACCCTTCTGGAGCAGCGAGCGGTGCTGGACCGACTGACCGCGGGGCGGGATGGGAAGGGTCGCAAGACACACCGAGCCTGCTCTTTGACCTGGAGAACACGGATCATTCCCAAAGGGATGCCGAGGCCCACCGTTCCATCTGGGGGCTGAAAACAACAGAAAAATCCTGCCTGGGAATAACGTCAAGGAGGATTATAGAGCGAGACAAACCCAGAAAAACTCCAAATGGCGAGACCAGGGCTGACATCGACGGGACTCGGCCCTGAAAACTCCACCGGTTAAACGCTCTAGGTGAGAATCTCTACGGTGCAAGTGATGTCGGGGTACCGATCGGCCTGGGGGCCCAACTTTTCAGTTATGGGGTGATTCCGGCCCTCAAAAGTCCATCCGCCGGCAACACCCCGATAATTCCTGCACAAGCACATTTCTTAAGCTTGAACTATCCACACAAACGGCAAGAAGCACATCAACGAAACGTAAACGAAAGCTCGAATCACCGGGTCACGGAATTAAGTCCGCCTCCCCCTGCAGAAGCGACCCCGGGGCCGCGCTCCTCCCCTCGCTCCTTCCACCCTCCCTCCCCCAGATCCCGGCAACAGGTCCCGGGGTGGCTCAGTGGATATATAACCGGTCGGAGATGGCTCCGGGCATGTGGGTCATGACCTGCATTCGCAGCCACCAATAATAGTCCATGGGGTGGTAACGGGTGTAGGGCGAGGGGGAGGCCAGGGCGTGGGCGATGGCCTCGATGACGGGCGACGTGTCCGTGGAGCCGCTGTTGCAGTAGGTCTCCATCCTGGCGATCTTGTCGTCGAAGTATTTGCGGCCGTAGTCCTCCCTCACCACCTCGGGGAGGTTGTCCCACATCTTCTCGGCGATGGCCTGGATGCGCTCGGGGCTGTAGAGGCTGGTGGCGGCAATGAAGTTCCCCGGCTCCACCACGCTGACCTTCACGCCCAGCGGGAGCATCTCGTAGCGCAGGCAGTCCGAGAAGGCCTCCACCCCGAATTTGGTGATGCAGTACGGGGAGCGGGCGGGACTGGCCATGCGGCCCAGCATGCTGCTGATGTTCACCACGCGGCCTGCGAGGACGGAGGGGGACAGGGGAGGGAAGGGGAAATCAGACTTCTTCTTCAGGTGCTGCCGCTCCGTGGAAACCGGCTGCGGGCTGGGTGGCAGGGGGCCGGGCTCATTTCGGGGGGCTCAGATGTTTCCCTTTCCCCTACCTTTCCCGACACCCACCCCTTCACTGAGACCCGGAGCCTGGAAATAGTCAAGTTTGGGAACTGGCAGCCAGCGTGACCCCAACTCACCTCTGGCCCTTCGGATAAGGGGGAGGAAAGCTTTGGTCGTGCGAACCGTTCCCCACAGGTTCACTTCAGCCACCTCCTTGTAGGTCTCCATGCTGGTGAATTCGACCTCCCCAAAGGTGGAGATGCCCGCGTTGTTCACCAGGCCCCACAGCCCTACAACAAGAAAAACATACCAGGCATAAATGATTCTGTTTATGCTCAATGCCCGATATGATATGGCACCGTTTCCCGTGATCCTTTCCTCCTGGTTCCATCCCAACATTCCATGCTCTTTTTCTTAGTCCTTCTGAATGACTCCTTAATTCATCCGGAAAACTGTTCACGGCCGCCGAAGGTGATTCACAGCACAGACTATTGGTGACTAAGAGTCTTAGTATCCACTCCCCCATTATCATTTGAGTGTGTCTCTGTCTTCCTCATCGTGGCTTACACAACCGTCAGTTTTAGTCAGTCAACTGCATTTATTGAGCGCTTACTGTGCACAGAGCACCGTATCAAGCGCTTGGGTGAATACAATATAGCAATATAACAGAGACACGTTCCCTGCCTACAGCTGGCTTAAAGTCCAGAGGACACCAGTCTAGTGCTTTGCACAGGATGCAAAGTGTAGCTGTTGTTCACCGGATGTTCCAGAAAAACAAATATCCTCACATCCGACCGGCAAAAGTGGGGGAAGCGAGGTTCTTTCATCCTGAGTTAAATCAGCCCTTGCACCCTAGCATTCACGATAATGATTTAAACCGACGGCAGGTACCGACCGACATATCTGACTGAACCATTATTTTTCTTCATAGTGCCAGACCACGACCAAAACCAAATTGCAAATGGAAAATCCCTGAAGACCATCGGTGGCCTTTTTCATTTTCTCCCACCAAACTTCTCATCCAGGTTTACAGGGAAAGGCTCTCAACCCCCAACCCCCACTTACACCACTCCTTAAAGAGAGTGTGGCTCAGTGGGCTCTAGAAGATACCAGAACCCCTGTTCTACCATATTTCATCCTGTTGCAGCCTCTAATCCTGCTAGAGGATACCAACGGACGGGAGCCCCAGGGAATGTGTCTATTTATTGCTATACTGTACTCGCCCAAGTGCTTAATACAGGGCTTTGCACACAGAGTAAGCGCTCAACGAAAACGACTGAATGAACGAACGAGTCCAACCTCTAGTAGTTTGGAGCAAGTGTTTTGAGAATAATAATAATAATGATGGTACTTGTTAAGCGCTTACTATGTGCAAAGCACTGTTCTAACTGGTGGATGCGGTGAGGAACAGTCAGGCTCAAGTATGATTGCATTTCCGATGAGGGCAGAGAGGGGACAGGCGGGGGATTATTTTGTACACACCAGGAGCGAAAGTAGTAAAAAAAAAATATATTACCAGAGTGACAGCATCCCTGTTGCTGCCTGGCGGAAGGGTGGAGGAGAGAGGGGTTAAGAGAGGGAAGAGCTCCCACCCTAGCACAGCACGCCCGTGCTCCATGTACATATTTAGGAGCCTCATCCGGTGTAATCTTGCTCCATATGTGCCTAAAGAGGGATTTGTAGGGGATGGAGATGGGTGGTGGCCAGCTCTGAACAGCCCATCATGCCAACAGGTGCTCCAGTTCCCTCAGAAGGGGAGGCAGGGGGTGGGAGAGCCAGGAGAATTCACCAGTGGCGTCTCTGACCACCAGCATCTATGACACTTCGGGAAAACAGCTCAGATGGGGCAGAGAAGGGCCTGACGGGGCTCGGTTCCCGGCACTGCGGGGGCCGGTCCTCAACGATGCCCATGGCTCCTCTAAACTGTAAACTCATTGTGTGCAGGGACTGTGTCTATTTTTCTATTGTCTTCTCCTGAGCGCACAATAGATGCCACTGACTGACTGACTGGCTGGCTCCGGGTGCCCCCGAGGGGCAGATTTTGAGAGTGGGTGGGATCTTAAAGTGAGAAGCAGCGTGGCTCAATGGAAAGAGCCGGGGCTTGGGAGTCGGAGGTCATGGGTTCAAATTCCGGCTCTGCCATTTGTCAGCTATGGGACGTTGGGCAAGTCACTTAACTTTTCTGTGCCTCAGTTACCTCATCTGGAAAATAGGGTTGAAGACTGTGAGCCCCACGTGGGACAATCTGATCACCTTGTATGCTCCCCCGCGCTTAGAACGGTACTTTGCACCTAGTTTCCCCCTTCTAGACTGTGAGCCCGTTGTTGGCTAGGGACCGTCTTTATGTTACCAACTTGTACTTCCCAAGCGCTTAGTACAGTACTCTGAACACAGTAAGCCCTCAATAAATGCAACTGAATAAATGAACAAATAGTAAGCGCTTAACAAATGCCTTACTATTATTATTATTATTATTATTAAACTACAGCCCAGGCTTGATAGAATGGGCTCCATCCTTGATAGAATGGGCTCCATCCTGAGACTGCTGGAAGTGAGAGTAATTTGGCTGCAAAGAAGCAGGATCAGAAGAAGCAGCGGGAAGGTCGTGGGTTCTAATCCCGGCTCTGCCGCTTGTCAGCTGTGTGACCTTGAGCAAGTCACTTCACTTCTCTGTGCCTCATCTGGAAAATGGGGATTAAGATTATGAGCCCCACTTGGGACAACCTGATAAACTTGTATCTCCCCCAGTGCTTAGAACAGTGCTTGGCACATAATAAGCGCTTAAATACCATCGTCTTCATCATCAACCCAGGCTGGCTTTCTCCCTGCCAGCAGCCACCTGCTCAGATACCGTACCCCAGAACCAGCACGGTTTCCGGCTTACTTTCACCTCCGGACTGAACAGGCAGAAGAAACCTTGGGTTTTGTTCCGGGAGGATCATTACTTGTTCTGCTCTCTGTCTTTTTAAATTTTTCTTATTTTTAAGGTGCCTGTTAAGTGCTTACTGTGTGCCAGGCACTGTTCTAAATGCTGGGGTAGATACAAGCTAATCGGGTTGGACACGGTCCACGTCTCCCATAGGGCTCACAGTCTTAATCACCATTTTATAGATAACTGAGGTCCGGAGAAGTGAAGTGACTTGCCCAAGTTCACACAGCAGGCAAGTGGCGGAGCCAGATTCTGACTCCTAAGACCATGCTCTAACCATTAGGCCATGCTGCTTTTCATAGGGGTAGAGCATTCAGAGATGGAGAAGCAGCGTGGCTCGTTGGAAAGAGCCCGGGTTTTGGAGTCAGAGGCTGGGGGTTCAAATCCCGGCTCCGCCACTTGTCCACTCTGGACAAGTCACTTCACTTCTCTGGGCCTCAGTTCCCTCATCTGTAAAATGGGGATGAAGACTGTGAGCCCCCCGTGGGACGACCTGATCACCTTGTAACCTCCCCAGAGCTTAGAACAGTGCTTGGCACATAGTAAGTGCTTAATAAATGCCATTATTATTATTATTATTATTATTATTATATTTAAACTTGGGCCTTAGCTCAGCAAAAAAGAGGAAGCAGCGTGGTTTAGTGGAAAGTGCATGGGCTGGGAAGCCAGAGGACCTGGGTTCTAACCCGGGCTCTTCCACTTGTCTGCTAGGTGGTAAAGTCACTTAATTTCTCGGTGCCTCTATCACCTCATCTGTAAAATGGGGACTGAATCCTCCCTCTGACTTAGACTGTGAGCCCTATGTGAGACAATTGTGTCCAGTCCGATTACCTTAGTGCTTAAAGCATTAAAAAAAAAAAGCCACTGCTGCCCCTGAAGAAATGATCTCAGCTGGGTTTCTCTTTCTTGCTTTGTTTGTTAACAGGTGACGGGTTGCTTTTTTTTTTTTTTTAATGGCCTTCATTAAGCTCAAGCACTGGAGTAGATACAAGGGGACCGTGGTCTTATTAATCTCCATTTAACAGATGAGGTAACTGAGGCACAGAAAAGTGAAGAGACTTTTCCAAGATCACACGGCAGGAAAGTGGTGGAGGCAGGATTAGCACCCAGGTCCTTTTGACTCCCAGAAGCCAAAAGCCCCGGCTAAGCACTGTCTCCCAGAAGGTCTGCTCTGATCTGAACCAGCAGCACGGGACAAGGCCCCTGCTAATCGGCCAGCAGACCTCTGATCTAGTTTTCCTGACAGCCTTAATCAGGGAAATGGTTTAACACAAATAGCAGAATAGTTAGCTGCCTTGCTTTGCCCAAATGAAAGCTTCAACCATTGACCTTTGGCACCTGTTCCTTCAGCACCAAATAAGAACATTCATTAGGGAGAGGAAATTTCTGTTCAACAAAGTGTTCTACTGGGAACCTGTCAGCCTCAGGCTTTACAGAATGGAAGCAGAAACTCATTTTTCTCCCTCACCCCCACACAATACTAAAGGAGATTTCCCACCCACCTGCCTCCTCCTCTCACCCAGCTAGGAGAAATCTTCCCTTTTCAGCCCTACAGAAGCTATGCAGGAAGAGGCAGTTAACCTCATTCCCCTCCAACTCTGTGATGTTCAAAGTCTGGCCCATCGTCGTAGACGAGCCTGACTGGAGGGTGGGTGGTTGGACACTCAAGGATCTTACATCCATCGGGGAATTTTTTTCTTTTACAGCCCTTTTCCTCCCTAGGCAATGGCATGAAATCTCAGCTCCCACCTCCCCCAGTGCTTAAATTTTCTCACATTTGCTCTTTTCTTTGGTTTTGGGGCCTCTGGTCGCCATTGTGTCGGGATCCAATTCCCAGCTGCTCCTTCTAGCACCCTATTTTTAGAATGGAAGCATATAGCAGCAGCTGTGATGTAAAATTAGTGTCAGGTGTGCCCCGCTGAGAGCAGCGTGGGGGCCCCCCTTTCCAATCTGAAAATCTTCCGGATGGCAGAGGTGTCGTGATGCATCTGTAAACCCGTTTGGGAAAACTTATTTCCGCTTTACTTCAGTTTTGCAGAAACCCATATTCCCTGTTTTGTTAACAAAGGAATCTCCTTCACACTCAGAGGTAAAATTCAGCTCATTCGTTCATTTAATCGTGTTTACTGAGCACTTTCTGTGTGCAGATCACTGTATTAAGCATTTGGGAGAGGATAATATAACGATATATATAATAATATAATATAATATAATATAATATAATATAATGATAAACAGACAATTTCCCTGCCCACAACAAGCCTACAGTCTAGGATGGACTGTGATATGGCTGAAAAGCTCTGCCATACTGTGTTCTCCCTTAGCTTTCCATGTTAAGTTAGTTAGTTTTCCATGCTTTTAGACTGTGATCCCACTGCTGGGTAGGGACTGTCTCTATATGTTACCAACTTGTACTTCCCAAGCGCTTAGTACAGTGCTCTGCACACAGTAAGCGCTCAATAAATACGATTGATGATGATGACGATGATGCTGGCAGCACTCGAAAATTAACAGAATTCAGGCCAGATTGAGGAATTAGAGTGTGAACTCCTTGAGGACAGGGATATGAGTTTTACTTTTATCATGTTCCCCCAATCCCTCAATACAGTGTTCAGCCCCCAGGGATAATCAAACAGTGCAGTTAATAAAGGAGATGAACCTGGAATCCATATCCCTGGACCTGAGTAAAGATTAATTTTCTCCCTCAATATCATTTATAGAATGCTTATTGTGTGCAAAGCACCTCACTAAAAGCTTCAGAGAGTAAAAAGAGAGTTATAACAGATGATCCCCACCCTTACGGAGCTTACAATCTAATGGGGGAGAGAGAGACATTAAAATAAATTACAACTGATCTTGGACAGTCCGGGAAATTCAGTTACTGCAATCTCTGAGACTGAGTTTCCCCGTCATTCAGAGAAGATAAGGAGCTTTAAAACCTGACTTTCTTCAATTGAAATAGGATAACAATAATAACCACCAGTCTCAAGAATGGCTGAATCAATACGTTTGCTTCTTTTCACAGACCGAGGCAGAGGACTTTTCCAGCATATTCAATACATAACTTTGATTTATTTTGATTCACTTCAGATAGGTTCAATAGCTGATCCCTAGTCATGAGCAGGAATAGCAGAGAATTTTTGTTGCGGGATGCGGGCCTGGGGAGAGCGGGCCAGCGTGTTCCACTAAAATGGAGGTCAGAGGGCACCCATCACGTGAACCCCTCCAAGCATCAGTTGGAGGCGAAATCCCGAGATGAAGAGAATACTGATCTAACTCCATAATGACGCTGCTTGTGTTCTTACCTGCTTGTGTTCTTATGGAGAAATACAAGAAGGAGCTGGTCCACTCAATCTTGACCTCTACACCTTGAAACCCCGCAGGAGGCTAATTAAGTGTCGACTGCTAAAGTGGCTTGTTGCCACTTAACCTCCTACAGTTTCCTCATATGTAAGGGGGAGGTCAAAATCCTAATTTACAGGGAATTAGCAGGAATAACTACTGAAAAGTGATTGCTCTTTGCATCTCTAAAGAACTCCACAGATGCTGGAACTACTTAGCTAAGTAGGCAGGCTCAGAGAGAAAGAGGTGGTTTGACAGAACTGCAAACCAGCTGAGCTCTGGGAAGAGTACAGCCACTAATTATCCCAAGTCCCGCATAAACCTGGGAGCCACCGACGACGCATAGGACAAAGGCCTGAGACTCACGTTTTCGAAAATGATCTTCCAAGTGACTATTCTTTCAAAGGCGGGCCAAGCGAAGCAGCATGGCCTAGTGGATCCTCAAAAATCTCCAGTGGCTACCAATCAATCTGCACATCAGGCAGAAACTCCTCACCCTGGGCTTCAAGGCTGTCCATCCCCTGGCCCCCTCCTACCTCACCTCCCTTCTCTCCTTCTCCAGCCCAGCCCGCACCCTCCGCTCCTCCGCCGCTAATCTCCTCACCGTACCTCGTTCTCGCCTGTCCCGCCATCGACCCCCAGCCCACGTCCTCCCTCGGGCCTGGAATGCCCTCCCTCTGCCCATCCGCCAAGCTAGCTCTCTTCCTCCCTTCAAGGCCCTGCTGAGAGCTCACCTCCTCCAGGAGGCCTTCCCAGACTGAGCCCCTTCTTTCCTCTCCCCCTCACCCCCCTCTCCATCCCCCCGTCTTACCTCCTTCCCTTCCCCACAGCACCTGTATATATGTATATATGTTTGTACATATTTATTACTCTATTTATTTATTTATTTTACTTGTACATATCTATTCTATTTATTTTATTTTGTTAGTATATTTGGTTTTGTTCTCTCTCTCCCCCTTTTAGACTGTGAGCCCACTGTTGGGTAGGGACTGTCTCTATATGTTGCCAATTTGTACTTCCCAAGCGCTTAGTACAGTGCTCTGCACATAGTAAGCGCTCAATAAATACGATTGATGATGATGATGATGATGTTGGGTAGGGACTGTCCCTATATGTTGCCAATTTGTACTTCCCAAGCGCTTAGTACAGTGCTCTGCACATAGTAAGCGCTCAATAAATACGATTGATGATGATGATGATGATCCAGCCAGGCCCGGGAGCCAGAAAGACCTCGGTTCTAATCCCAGCTCCGCCACTTGTCGGCTGTGTGATCCCGGGCAAGTCACTTCACTTCTCTGTGCCTTAGTTACCCCATCTGTAAAATGAGCCCCACGTGGGATGTGGACTGTGTCCAACCTTTCAACCTTTATTGAGCGTTTACTGTGTGCACAGCCAATCTGATTAGCTTGTCTCTCCCCCAGCGCTTAGAACGATGCTTGACACCTAGTAAGTGCTTTACAGATACCATCGTTAGGAAGACCCAGCACTGGTGAACTGGGAATCGCCTCTGACTGAGGTTAGTGAGGCCGCAAGAGAAGACAAGCAGGTCTGTGGTTGGAAAGAGGGAAAAATCCAAGCTTCCTGGATCCCTCCTATGTTCCATCCACAAGTCAGGGACTCATCTCCCAAGAACAGACTACAGCTAACCCCAGTTTTCCTGGCTCTCCATCCCGACCTCTCCCTGTTTCCAGCTATGTAGCCTCTGCTTTGTTTCTCCCTTGCGTTTTCTGCCTTCTTCTTTTCAAACTACACACCCCACCATTTGAGAACTGAATAAAGCAAAAGCCACGATCCCAGATTTCCAGTTAATAATAATAATGGCATTTGTTAAGGGTTTACTATGTGCCAAACACTGTTCTAAGCATTCATTCATTCAGTCGTATTTATTGAGCGCTTACTGTGTGCAGAGCACTGGACTAAGAGCTTGGGAAGTTACAAGCCCTGGGATGGATACAAGCTAATCAGGTTGTCCCACGTGGGGCTCACAGACTTAATCCCCATTTTACAGATGAGGTAACTGAGGCCCAGAGAATAACAATAATAATAATAATGATGGCATTTATTAAGTGCTTACTATGTGCAAAGCACTTCTCTGGGCCTCGGTTACCTCATCTGTAAAATGGGAATTAAGACTGTGAGCCCCACATGGGGCAACCTGATCACCCTGTATATTCCCCAGCGCTTAGAACAGTGCTCTGCACATAGTAAGCGCCTAATAAATGCTATTATTATTATTATTATTATTATTATCATTATTATTACAAGGTGATCAGGTTGTCCCACGGGGGGCTCACAGTCTTAATCCCCATTTTATAGATGAGGTAACTGAGGCCCAGAGAAATGAAGTGACTTGCCCAAAGTCACACAGCTGATAAGTGGTGGAGCCGGGATTAGAACCCATGACCTCTAACTCCCAAGCCCCTTCCACTAAGCCATGCCGGTGCTTACAACAGTGCTCGGCGTAAGCGCTTAACAAATGCCATCATTATTATTATTCTCAAACCAGGGAAATGTGCAAAGGAGGAAGAAGCAAAGAAGCCAAGAAGCAGTATAACCTAGTGGAAAAAGCACAAGCCCAGAAGCCAGGGGACCTGGATCCTAATTCCAGCTCCACCCCTTCCCTGCTGTGTCATGTTGGGTAGGCCACTTGACTTCTCTGTGCCTCAGTTTCCTCATCCGTAAAATGGTGATTCAATACCCATTCATTCATTCAAGGGTATTTATTGAGTGCTTAGTATGTGCAAACCACTGTACTAAGTGCTTGGGAGAGTCTAGTCTTATGCTGTCGAGTCGTCTCCGACCCATAGCGACGCCATGATACAACTCTCTCAGAATGCCCCACCTCCATCTGCCATCGTTCTGGTACGGTATCCACAGTTTCCTTGGTAAAAATACAGCAGTGGTTAACTATTGCCGCCTTCCGCGCAGTAAACTTGAGTCTCTGCCCTCACTCTCTCCCGTGCCGCCGCTGCCCGGCACAGGTGAGTTTCGACTTGTAGCAGATTGCCTGCCACTCGCTAGCCACTTTCCAAGCTAGGAATGGAATGGGTAGGCCTCTGCTTGACTCTCCCTCCCATAGTCAAGACTTTTTAGACTGTGAGCCCGCTGTTGGGTAGGGACTGTCTCTATATGTTGCCAATTTGTACTTCCCAAGCGCTTAGTACAGTGCTCTGCACATAGTAAGCGCTCAATAAATACGATTGATGATGGTAGAGGACTGGAAACTCCCCAGGTGGTACCCTGAGGGGGTCTTGGGAGAGTACAATATAACAATAAGCAGACACATTCCCTCCTCACAATCACCTGTTCTTCCTCCCGCTTAGACTGTGTCTGATCTAATTGAACCCTACGTACCACAGTGTTCGATACATTGTAAGCATTTAAATTCCATTATTATAATGCTTTCCCCCACTAAGAGTGAAGCAGACTCTGCTGCCCCAGCACTGAATGCAGGCCTTTGCCATGTTTTTTTAATACCACTTATTAAGCGCTTACTATGTGCCAGGCACTGTACTAAGCGTAGATACAAGCTAATCGGATTGGACACAGTCCACGTCCCACATTATTATTCTTATGATATTTGTTAAGCGCTTACTATGTGCCAGGCGCTGTAATAAGTGCTGGGGTGGATACAAGCAAATTGGGTTGGACACAGTCCCTGTCATCATCAATCGTCATCAATCGTATTTATTGAGCGCTTACTGTGTGCAGAGCACTGTACTAAGCGCTTGGGAAGTACAAGTTGGCAACAAATAGAGACGGTCCCTACCCAACAGTGGGCTCACAGTCTAAAAGGGGGAGACAGAGAACAAAACCAAACATACTAACAAAATAAATAGAATAGATATGTACAAGTAAAATAAATAAATAGAGTAATAAATATGTACAAACATATATACATATATACAGGTGCTGTGGGGAAGGGAAGGAGGTAAGATGGGGGGGATGGAGAGGGGGCCGAGGGGGAGAGTCCCTGTCCCACGTGGAGCTCACAGTCTCAATCCCCATTTTACAGATGAAGTAACTGGGGCCCAGAGAAGTGACTTGCCCAAAGTCACACAACTGGTAAGTAGCAGAGCGGGATTAGTGGGACTCACAGTCTTAATTCCCATTTTACAGATGAGGGAACTGAGGCACAGGGAAGTGAAGTGACGAGCCCAAGGTCACACAGCAGACAATCAGTGGAGCGAGAATTAGAACTCAGGTCGACTCCCAGTCCCCAGTTTCCATTATTAATGCATAGAGGCAAAGCAGCCACCCCGATTTGGACCTGAGGCCCCGGCAGTGCTTTACGGGAATTAGCAGCTCCTAGCTTCATCACCTCTAGGCTTGCCGAAGTAAAATTTTCTTTCAGTGAACATTTTAAGATGTAAAATCTCACCGATTGGCTTCTCTTTCAAACACACATATCATTTAGAACAGTCCTCCAGCGCTTAGAACAGTGCTGGGCACATAGGAAGCGCTTAACAAATTCCAACATTATTATACACACCGGTATTGTCATTAGTAATAATAACAGCGTTACCACTGCACATCCGGACCTTGCACATTTTAAATACAAAGGCACCCAGACGGGCAGCTCTTTCTTTAAGGATTAAGTTCCACGCACCCAAAAAGAGAAATAACTTGCTGAGCGTTCAAAAGTCAAGAAGGGAAAGAGCTGAGGTTGGAAAAAATGTCTGAGGTTCATCTTGCTGGCTTTCCCACAGAGTCCCTCAATAGCATGGCCCAGGGGAGGGAACACAGGCCTGGAAATCAGAGGACTTGCCTGCCCTGTGACCTTGGGCAAGTCACTTCACTTCTCTGGGCCTCAGTTTCCTTGACTGTAAAATGGGGATTCAATGCCTGTTCTCCCCTCTACTTAGAGCGTGAGACCCTCGTGGGACAGGGACGGCATCCGACCTAATAAACGTTGGCAGCACTTAGGACGGTGTTGGCCCCAAAGTAAGCGCTTAACAAATACCAGAGGAAAATTTCAAAATTACAGTTTTGGAGATGAAAAGATCTCCTTGAGCTACTCTGGGGCAGGATGTGGTTCCAGAGGATGGACTATCCAGTTGCAGACAGAAACTGCTCTTCTTCCTCCCTCAGAAGTACAAAACAGTTAACTGGGGGGAAAAATTGAGCCCACTGTTGGGTAGGGACTGTCTCTATATGTTGCCAACTTGTACTTCCCAAGCGCTTAGTACAGTGCTCTGCACACAGTAAGCACTCAATAAATACGACTGATTGATTGACTGATTAGCCAGGTGAAGTATGAAATCATCATAAAAGCATTCCAGGGCCTGTAATAGAGGGCTCACATCATCCTAGTGTACATTCATTCATTCAACCATATTTACTGAGCGCTTACTGTGTACTAAGTGCTTAATAATGATGGCATTTATTAAGCGCTTACTATGTGCCGAGCACTGTTCTAAGCGCTGGGGAGGATACAGGGCGATCAGGTTGTCCCCGGGGGGGCTCACAGTCTTCACTGGAAATGCTCAATTAGTTTTTGCTGATTCCCATCTATTTATTTAACATAAATAAGCCAAGCTGCTTCTTGAAGACATGTTCTGTTTTGTTGTCTGTCTCCCTCTTCTAGACTGGGAGCCCGTGGTTGGGTAGGGACCGTCTCTATATGTTGCCAACTTGTACTTCCCAAGCACTTAGTACAGTGCTCCGCACACAGTAAGCGCTCAATAAATACGATTGAATGAATGAATGAATGATGGTATTTGTTAAGCACTTTACTATGTGCCAGGCACGGTACTAGGCGCTAGGATGGATATAGGAAAATCAGGTTGGACGCAGTCCCTTGTCCCATTTGGGGCTCACAATCTGATATTTACTATTCTATTTATTTTATTTTGTGACTATGTTTTGTTTTGTTGTCTGTCTCCCCCTTCCAGACTGTGAGCCCGCTGGTGGGTAGGGACCGTCTCTATATGTTCCCAACTTGTGCTTCCCAAGCGCTTAGTCCAGTGCTCTGCACACGGTAAGCGCTCAATAAATACGACAATGAATGAATAAACAGTAAGCGCTCAATAAATACAATTGAATGAATGAAGGAATGAATGAATGAAGAGTGCCACCCAGAGGCCGCATTTTACATTCCCACAAAACCAGGGGTGGTGGAGGGATCATCATCATCATCATCAATCGTATTTATTGAGCACTTACTGTGTGCAGAGCACTGTACTAAGCGCTTCGGAAGTACAAATTGGCAACATATAGAGACAGTCCCTACCCAACAGTGGGGAAAAGTGGCTCTGCTTTCTCACAGTCCCTTTGGGCGTCATCATGTTTCCCAGCTAGTCAAAGGAATGCCAGAGGCCTTCCTTGGATCCCATGGGGGGCTCAGAGCCCGGAGAGGCCGCTGGGATGAAAGAGGGAAGGGATCCAGATGGGGAGGTTGAGGCAGGGGCCTATGGCCACAAAACTGTCCATGTTCTGGGAGCCTGGATTGGCCGTTGGGATGAAAGAGGGAAGGGATCCAGATGGGGAGGTTGAGGCAGGGGCCTATGGCCACAAAATCGCCCATGTTCTGGGAGCCTGGATTGGCCGTTGGGATGAAAGAGGGAAGGGATCCAGATAGGGAGGTTGAGGCAGGGGCCTATGGCCACAAAATCGCCCATGTTCTGGGAGCCTGGAGAGGCCGCTGGGATGAAAGAGGGAAGGGATCCAGATAGGGAGGTTGAGGCGGGGGCCTTGGCCACAAAATTGCCCACGTTCCGCGACGGCGGGGCTGGATATCTGCTTCATTATTTGGAGGGTTTTTTGAGACAGGAATGATGAAGGGCGTGGGAAATTGGGTAACGTGCAAAAAGGGAGCCTGGGAAATGAATTCACTCTACTCTGCCATTCATGAAGATGTTGGGTAGGGACCGTCTCTATATGTTACCGACTTGTACTTCCCAAGTGCTTAGTACAGTGCTCTGCACACAGTAAGTGCTCCATAAATACGATTGAATGAATGAATGAATGAATGAATAAGGAGACATTTTAAGAGGTCGAATCAAGTCAGTCAATCAGTCGATCGTGTTTCTTGAGCACTTACCGTGTGCAAAGCACTGTACTAAGCACTTGGGAGACTACAATATAACTGTAAACAGACACATTTCCTGCCCACAACAAGCTTACAGTCTACAGGGGATGAACACTAATGGATAGTGATGAGCACTGATCACAAATCTACTTGCACGTGTTAAATTATTGTTTTGCAGGACAGGATAATAATATTATTATTATTGTGATTAGTTAAGCACTTACTATGTGTCAGGCACTGTACTAAGTGCTGGGGTGGATACAGAATCAGTTTTAAAAGAAAGTTGTCTGTTTTCAGACCAATCCCAACCCTTGGGTTTCATTTTATTGGATTCAGGCAATCCTGGTGAGTACCTTATCCCACTAAGCACGGAATTCCTCTCTTGAAACCAAGTTGTAGAGGGAAAACTTAGAGGTCGCTTAGTGGCAGAAGCTGCGTGGCCTACTGGATAAAGCCTGCGCTTGGGAGTCAGGAGGACCTGGGTTCCAATCCTGACTCCACCACTTCTCTGCTGTGTGACCTTGGGCCAGTCACTTCACTCCTCTGGGACTCAAGCACCTCATCTGTAAAATGGAGATTAAAACCGTGAGCCCCAAGTGGGACACGGGTGGTCCAACCTGATAATAATAATAATAATTATGGTATTTGTTCAGTGCTAACTATGCACCAGCCACTGTACTAAGCGCTGGGGTAGATAGAAGCAAATTGGGTTGGACACAGTCCCGGTCCCACAGGGGTCTCACAGTCTCAATCATTAGCTTGTATCTACCCCACCTCTTAGTACGGTGCCTGGCACGTAGTAAGTGCTAAACAAATACCATAAAAAACAAAACATAACCAAAAACACCCCTCATCAAAATACAGTATTTGTCTAATAATCTATTCTATTCTATTTATTTTATTTTGTTAGTATGTTTGGTTTTGTTCTCTGTCTCCCCCTTTTAGACTGTGAGCCCACTGTTGGGTAGGGACTGTCTCTATATGTCGCCAATTTGTAGTTCCCAAGCGCTTAGTACAGTGCTCTGCACATAGTAAGCGCTCAATAAATACGATTGATGATGATGATGATAATAAGGTTATTGCTTCAGTGGCTTTCCGGCTTTTTCCTTGTATAGCTCACTACTGCCCCAGTCACAATTTTAAAGCTGTAGTAAAGAATCATTTGTAATGAATAAAATACAAGAACTGAACCCTGGTAAGCTGACCCTTATTTAGTAGCTCGCCTTGGACTGCATGTAAAAAGCAACCACATGGAAACTTGGGCTTACTCTCTCTGGTGCTCATGAGACACAGAAATCAATCTTCTGGGTCCAGCTAGACGTCACAGGGGCTGATTCCATAATTCCTGGGGAAGGAAACTTAAAAAACCTAGACTCAATCAGCACAAGACACTAATAGAGCGTCCGCCACCTTAATTCAATTAGGGTTGTCAACCAGGCCTTCCTTCAAACTGCCACTAAAATCCACCGGCTCTAATGCAGTTATTTAAGAGTGCTGAGCTCAGCTGTTTTCCTTCTTCATGTTCATGGATGCAATATTCTGGCCGGAGCATGGAAGGTGACGGCTGAATTCTTAACCGGAGGGGTTATATCCTGGCAGTCCCGTGGGACTTTGGCTGCTTCTTTATGTGACAGCAAGACTTGCCCCTTCATTATTTAACAGAGAGAAAGTCAAGCTCAGCCTGGTTGGTACCTCTAATGCCAAAGACACTCTTGCGCTGCCTGCATAGAAAATGATGGGAGCGAGGAATCCCGGGTATGTTCCCTGGGTTCACAGAACTCGCCCAGGCAGCAGACGGGGAAGCCTGTCAGCCACAGCGCAAGGTGTTTTAATTCACTCTGCAAGCCCTGTGTGATCTGAGGGAAATATCTTCTCCCCAAGTTTCCTCCGAGAAACCGGGTGTCAAGCCGTGCGTTTAACTGCTGACGGTCAACTGAGATCCACGCTGCAAAGTGCACACCAGCACAGAGGCCAGGAGGAACAGAGAGAAAATCGGGCCCGCTCCCATTTTTCAACCCGAGGATTGTCTCGTCAGCGCTCCGGGGACCTCTTGTTTCCGGCGTCGGCTTAAGTAAAGCCGAGTCGGTGGAATAATGCATAATTCAGTAATAGTTCCACCCAGAAACTCTTTCATTGTGCATAAGTCCATAGTTCGCTGCCTCTCATTACGGTTGGAAGAAGCCAAGCCCGTCTTGTCAAAGAGAAGAACACCCAATTTCTCTCCACGGTCTCTGCAAAAGGTGGTTTCGATCTCGGAAGCAACTCGATCTCGGATGAGGAGCTTTCAAATAGACCCAGAGAACAACCCCCGACTCTCTCTTAACCCCCAGCCTCCCCATGGATAGAGCATGGGTCCGGAAGCCAGAGGACCTGGGTTCTTATCCCGCCTCAGCCATTTGCCTGCTGTGTGACCTTGGGCACATCACTTCACTTCTCTGTGCCTCAGTTACCTCATCTGCAAAATGGGGATTAAGACTGTGAGCCTCATGTGGGTCAGGGACTGTGTCCAACAAGCGTGGCTCAGTGGAAAGAGCCCGGGCTTGGGAGTCAGTGGTCACGGGTTCTAATCCCGGCTCCGCCACTTATCAGCTGTGTGACTTTGGGCAAGTCACTTAGCTTCTCTGTGCCTCAGTTCCCTCACCTGGAAAATGGGGATTAAAGACTGTGAGCCCCACGTGGGACAACCTGATTACCTTGTATCTCCCCCCGTGCTCAGAACAGTGCTTGGCACATAGTAAGCGCTTAACAAGCGCTTTTTTAGACTGTGAGCCCACTGTTGGGTAGGGACTGTCTCTATATGTTGCCAACTTGAACTTCCCAAGCGCTTAATACAGTGCTCTGCACACAGTAAGCGCTCAATAAATACGATTGATTAATACCAAAATTATTAAATTATCTACTCCTATGCTTAGAAGAGTGCTTGATGCATAGTAAGCACTTAAATACCATTATTATTATTATTATTATTATTAAATAAGTTCATTGGCTCTTAAAGGATGCCGTGTGCTCCAGCTTCGATTGCACCTCCCCATGGGGTCCCGTGCAGGAGATAGAGTGAAAGACCAGACGTGGAGAAAGCATTTGAACCTTTTCCTGCTAGCAGAGGGGATCATTCGTTGGATTTTCTCCCTGTCCTTATGGAAAAGAAGAGAAGAGGCTGCCAGGGAGTGACCTCTGGGCATCGCTCCAACCCGGACACTCAGAGCGATGGCTCCCCTCAGGAGAATGAATGAGCTGAGGTAGGACCTCGGGAGCCTTAGTCAACTTAAAATATTCTGACAGACTCGTGGGGCTGGAAGACCCCTCCCAAGGTCAGCTAGAGCCTCCCTGCCTTGACCCAAGGCAAGGCTAGCTGCTGCCCCCCAAATAATAATCCTCATAATAATAATTGTGGTATTTCAGCACTTACTATGTGCCAGGCACTGTACTACACTCTGGGGTAGTTACAAGGTGGCTCAATGGAAAGAGCACGGGCTTGGGAGTCAGAGATCATGGGTTCAAATCCCGGCTCTGCCAATTGTCAGCTGTGTGACTTTGGGCAAACCACTTAACTTCTCTGTGCCTCAGTTACCTCATCTATAAAATGGGGATGAAGACCGTGAGCCCCACATGGGACAATCTGATCACCTTGTATCCTCCCCAGTGCTTTGCACATAGTAAGTGCTTAACAAATGCCATTATTAATTAATTAATTAAGGTAACCGAGTTGGACACTGTCCCCGCCCCACTTTGGGCTCACAGTCTTCATCCCCATTTTACAGATGAGGTAACTGAGGCCCAGAGAAGTGAAGTGACTTGCCCAAAGTCACACAGCAGACAGGTGGGGGGAGACAGGATTGGAACCCAGGTCCTTCTGATTCCCAGGCCCTCTCTCTACCCACAAGGCCAGGCCGTTCCAGACGTATGTCTGGCAAATGGCCTCCGGCAGTTATGCGAGTCTCTTCATAGTCGAGCTGCGACCTTCTCTTCTCCGGGACAGAGTTTACTCACCCTTTTCGGGGTCCTTCAGATTAGCCCTGACCAACTCCGTGGCTTTCTGCACTTCTTCCTGACTGCAAACGTTCAGCTGGATGGTCCTCAGACGCTCGCTCTTCATGCTGTCCAATTCTCGCACCCCAGCATCTCCTTTATCCTAGGCAGGCGAGAAAAACTGATTTAAAAACATTTCCCCGCCACCGCCCTCTCTGCCAGAAGGAGAGCGGGATAAAAGAGGAAGAGAGCCGGGGCAGGAATGCACACGATAGCTGCGGCATTTGTTAGGTGCTCACTGTGTGCCACGCACTGTCCTGAGCGCTGGGGTAGATACAAGATAATCAGGTTGGATCCCGTCGCCGTTCCACGTGGGGCTCGCAGGCTAAGGGGGAGAGAGAACAGGTGTTTAATCCTCATCTCACATATGAGGAAAATGGAGGCGCAAATAAGTGACACCCGGCAGGAAAATGGCAGAGCTGACTCCCAGGCTGGTGCTCTTTCCGCTAGGCCACGCGGCTTCCCTAGCATTCCAGTAACAACCCAGGCACTCCAGAGGATTCCCAAGCTTGCTCAAAGTCCTGTTCAAATCCTTGCCAATCAGGGAGAAATCCCCACCTCCGATCCTTCTTTTCCAATTTGTACTTCCCAAGCGCTCAATTTGTACTTCCCAAGCGCTTAGTACAGTGCTCTGCACACAGTAAGTGCTCAATAAATACGATTGATGATGATCCTTCTTTCCCAGGGCCGGCTACTTCCAGGGGTGGAAGAGAACTTCTCAACCTCCGGGAGTTGGAAGAAAAGCGGTAGTTTGGGAATCCCTAAGCAACCACCGGATTTTGGTGTCCTCAGACACCTCTACCTGTCTCGAGCTTTCAGAGGCCAGCTACGGCACAAGCTGTTTTCTTCACTTTGGAAGCCCTGTGGGAAAGATCTGCTTCCCGGGTTTCCTCCGAGAAACCGGGCGTCATCATTTTGTCAAGCTATAACTGATAATGGTCTGCACCAGCCCGGAGCAGAGTTCCTGCTGTGGCCACCACGGCAGGCGGGATCCATCTTCATTTCCTGCCAGATCTGCCGCCCAGTTCAAACACTACGGGGCTGGGAAAACCCCGAGAAATGCCGACATCTCTCACCGCTCAACGGCGTTTAGCAAATGCCGGGTAAACGAGAGCAGCCTCCCATGGACCAGAACTCGCATTTTCCAGAGAACTGAGGCGGATGGGATCAGCTCTACTTCTGCCAACCTGTTCCAAGCTGGCCAACACAGATATCTGACCTTCGGGGACCCTCAGGTGTGGCTCTGAGGGCTCTAAGGTCCCTGAATTTCCATGTAGTCACATGGTGTCACGGCTAGAGCACGGGCCTGGGACTCAGAAGGACCTGGGTTCTAATCCTGGCGCTGCCATTTGTCTGTTGTGTGACCTTGGTCAAATCACTTCAATTCTCCATGCCTCAGGTTCCTCATCTTTAAAATGGGGGTTAAGACTATGAGCCCCATGTGGGACAGGGACTGTGTCCAATCCAATTTGCTTGTATCCACCCCAGTGCTTAGTACAGTGCCTGACACACGGTAAGCACTTAAAAGCACATTATTATTATCATTATTATTATTATTATTAATGGTGGCCGCCAAATGTGCAGGGGCCGGCTAGTCTGGCTCCTAGAAATGCTAATGTTTATCTCCCAATTTGCCCATCCCATCTAGGCAACATGACTACCTCCTAGCCCCTGAGATAACTGTTTCTCCTCTTTTCATTTCCTTGTCAGTCAATCATATTTATGGAGCGCTTACTGTGGGCAGGGCACTGTACTAAGCGCTTGTGAGAGTACAATCTAACAGTGTAACAGACACTCCCTGCCCACGAGCTGGGCTATGCATTCCCAACCTAATATTTAGGACAGCAAGGACACTCGACTAAAGCTTCCTTTCTAGAACAAACTTTTTGTTTCACGGTATTTGTTAAGCGCACGGTACGTGCCAGGCATCGTATCGTGTGCTGGGGTAGCTACAAGATAATCAGACACAATCCACATGGGGCTCACAATCTGAATCCCCATTTCACAGATGAGGGAACTGAGGCCCAGAGAAGGGAAGTGACTTGCCCACCGTCACACAGCAGGCAGGTCCTTCTGACTCCCAGGCGTGTGCTCTATCAAGTAGGTCACGCTGTTTTTCTCAACTGCTTCTCAAACCTGAAACTGATTTTGCCCCATCCCCCTAAATCCGGGATGCACGAAGTCCTTACTGCTTTTCTCTCTTGCCTCTCCTCCTCCTCTTTCTCTCAAGAACCTGATTCAAAAATAATTTCCAGGCCAGGCAGCCCCATCTGCTACCTACCTCTAGACTGACAGCCAAACCCACCTTCAGTGTCAGAGTTAGACCAAGAGGGACACAGCTCTCTAAGCCACATAATTGGAGCAGCCTGCAGAACAGAGATTGGTGATTGAGCAATCAATCAATCAGTGGTCTTAATTGAGCACTTACTGTGTGCCGAGCACTGTACTAAGCCCTTAGGACAATGCAGTATAACACAGTGAGACGACACGCTCCCTGCCCACAGAGAATTTACAGTCTAGTGGGGGAGGCAGGCATTAATATAACTAAATAAATTACAGATATGTGCGGAAGTGCTTTGGGGCCGAGGGAGGGGTGAAAATCAAGCGTTTAAAAACGTACACATCTAAGCGGTGGATTCCCCCCGTTCCACCCTCCTGCACCACGAGTTTTCTCTGTCCAGGATCTTTGCTCTTCGGTCCTCACCGGCTCTGGTTATTGGCAGGCTTTCAGGTGCTGTTCCCTGCATGCTTCTGCCATCTTCTCTAACGGTGTCCGGCCTTCCTTTGCTCGGCGGTTTCGTTCGGATGCAGACGGGGTTAGTACCGTACAGGTTAGTATCAGATGCGGTGAGGGTCGGCTGGCCCCAATCACACACACACAACCTTGCAGGAATGCGCATAGAAACTTAGCAGCTGTGAGCGTGCGCGCGTTTTAAAAAGTGATACGGAGACAGGCACGAGCAGAGAGCAGATGCTTGAAAGCATCGCTGAGGTTTGGGCTGGTTTTACAGGCTGAGATGGCTAGACCGCACAAAAAGTTCATCTGAAGGAGAATTCACGAGGCACCAACAAGCAATACTCCAGAGATCTGAAGATGCGGCAGTAGACATTGAAGGGAACTGAGGGAAAGCACCAAATCTGTGATTCATCCAAGAGGCTCTGAAATCAACTCCTGGAGGAGCTGCCCTGAGGCCGTTTAATGTTTTTGCATTTTTCCTGAGAAAAGGGAGTTTAGGAAAAGTGTGGCATTTAGGAGGGATTCAAAGGCTTCTTTCAAGGATGTTGTTTTCCTTAGTAAACCTTGTTCTCGGCTCTCTTCTAACAAACACTGCCTTCAAAGAGCTGAACTGGGAGCTCTCTCTTTATAATTAATAATTGTGGTATTTGTCTAGTGCTTATTATGTGCCGAGCACTAACGTAAGTGCTGGGCTCGCTACCAGATATATCAGGTCCCACATGGGGATCACAGTCTAAACTGGCGGGAGAACAGGTACTGAGTCCCCATTTTAAAGATGAGGTAACCGAGGAAAAGAGAAGTGACCAAGGTCACCCAGCAGATGAGCGGTAGAGCCGGGATTAGAACCCAGGTCCTGCTGACTCCCCAAACCGTGCTCTTTCCACAAGGTCACACTGCTTCCTCTCATCCCTGGATTTTCTTAAAGAATTAATTGGCCCATCCAGTTGATGTCCAGATCAATGGACCAGACCAGAGCGAGTCTGGCTACTCCGTAACGTCTTCTTTCCCCCTTCTCTGCTCTCAAGCCCCTGGGGAAATGGGTTGCCAGAATCCTCGGGTAGGTAGCCCCGTTTGCTGCTGTCCGCCCCTTTCCACTCGTTCCACTGCACAGCTCAACAGAGCAGAAAGGGCCGGACGATAAATAAGGAGTGAGACATACAGATATCAACACTCTCTCCATTCTCATTCAGGCTAGTCAACAGAAGCAGAAACATGGCTTGAAAAATACCCTCTGTGTCTGTCGTCTTCCGGCCTCTACAGCTATCAAAGAGACGTTAGACCATTAAAGTGCAATTGCCACGATAGCTGCATCAATCGATCAGTCGCTCAACGGTACTTATTGAGCACCTGAGTCAAAACACTTGGGAGGGCACAAAACGAGCAAGATGCTTAAAATTTAAGGGCGCTTTCATCAACAGTATGAATCGGGAAGAAGTCAAAAACATGTTGTTTCGTATTTTCTTATTGGATTCGTTCATTCGATCGGATTTATTGAGCGCTAAATACGTGCAAAGCACTGGACTAAGCGCTTGGGAGAGTACAATAACAATAAGCAGGCACATTCCCTGCCCACGCCGAGCTTCAGTCTAGATGCCCGCCTGTGGGGTTTTGACTCATCAGTGCTTAGGGGCTAACTTGGAGCATAATGGGGTTTAACGAAGGCACATGACAAATCCATAGAGGAAGCAGAACTAGAAGCAAACATTACTAGTGCTTGACTCCGTATTCCCACGCCCGGAGGAGAAGAGGCAGGCCAAGGCCCGCGCCTCCTGCCCTGCACGGACAGTCGGGGCCGAGTCCCTGCTACTTTGCCTGGGCTCTCCCACCTGAGCCCCGTATTATGGACGAGGTGGGGTCGACCCTGCCTTTGACCCCGAAAACAATGGGGATGTAATGGGGCTGGAGACCATGGTGTCTCTTTCTCCCTTCTTAGAAGCCAAGCCCATCTCTTCTTCCCAATCCCTTGCCTCAGTCTCAGGTACCACATCCACTATAGCTACCGAAAGAGGAAAGATGGGTGATGTCATCACACCACACCACCATCCAACTTGACCGACCATTATTTGCTTTTTTACTCATTCAATCGTATTTATTGAGCACTGCACTGAGTGCTTGGAAAGTACAATTCAGCAATAGAGAGAGACAATCCCTGCCCACACGGGGCTTTATGGTATCTGTTCCGTGCTTACTATGGGCCAGGCACTGTATTAAGTGCCGGGGTACGTACAAGGTAATCAGGTTGGATACAGGCTCACGGTCTTAACCCCCATTTTACAGATGAGGGAACTGAGGCCTAGAAAAGCGACTCTCCCGAGGTCGCACAGCAGGCGAGTGGCGGAGTCCGGATTGGAACCCAGGTCTTTCTGACTCCCAAGCTCGTGCCCTAACCACTAGACCCTGCTGCTTCTCAGGAGAATACTATCATGAGGCTAGGGTCTTAATCGGTGGTATTTACTGTGTACTGAGTGCAGAGCACTCAGAGAGAATTCCCTGCCCACACTGAATGCAGCCTCCTTTCACTGCAGAATAAATTCTGAGACGTCATCACATACAGGAATTCTGTGATTTAGCTTCACGTTCAGCCAGTCGGTCGGTCAATTGTATTTATTGAGCTCTTACTGTTTGCAGAGTGCTTACTGCGTGCTGAGCGCTGTATTGAACGCTTGGGAGAGTACAATATAACAGATACATTCCCTGCCCACAGTGAGCTTGCGGTCTAGACGGGGAGACAGACATTACTATCAATCAAGCAATAAATTGGCTGAACTCAAAACACTCTGGTGAAAAAACACGGAGCCCCTTCAACAGCCACCCCTAGAAATGGGGGTTATCCATCTTCTTTAAAGCAGATAGATGATGCACGAAAATGTTCAAATACCGGCTGGGCAACTGAGGCAGAAACCCCAGGAAGCCATGAATTTGCGGTTCTAAGTCTGTCAGAGAATATCTCCCTGAGGAAGCAACATGGTTAGTGGATAGAGCACGGGCCAGGGAATCAGAGGGTCATGGGTTCTAATACCAGCTCCACCGCTTATCTGCTGTGTGTCATTGGGCAAATCACTTCACTTCTCTGGGCCTCGGTTACCTCATCTGTAAAATGGGGACTGAGACCGAAAGCCCCATATGGGGCCGAGACTGTGTCCAACTCGATTTGCTTATGTCCACCCCAGTGCTTAGTAATAATAATAATAATAATGATGGCATTTATTAAGCACTTACTATGTGCAAAGCACTGTTCTAAGCACTGGGGAGGTTACAAGGTGATCAGGTTGTCCCACGGGGGGCTCACAGTCTTAGTCCCCATTTTCCAGATGAGGTAACTGAGGCATAGAGAAGTTAAGAGAAGTCACACGGCTGACAACTGGCGGAGCGGGGATTTGAAGCCATGACCTCTGACTCGAAAGCCCGGGCTCTTTCCACTGAGCCACGCTGCTTCTGGCACACGGCAAGCGCTTAACAAAAACCATCATCCTCATTGTTATTATTATTACTACTACTTATAATAATAAGGTATTGCTTAAATTGAGAAAGTCTGAAAATCAGGATCCCATTCCGGCAGGGAAGGCAGAGATTCTCACACAACTCAGTAAGGCCAGCCCCCACAGGGGCTACTATTCTACCGTGCTCCTTGGAAGCTAGCAGAGGAAAATAACCTCTCTCCATCCCCTCCCCTATCCGCGCTTAGGGCCAGAGGCAGATGAGTTAACTACTACCTCCTCTGCCCCTCACTTCACCAGTCTTTTCAGTCACCTCGGTGATCTACGTGAAGAAGAGATGCAAGGGACTACTCTGCCAAAGGCCAAATGGCTGACAGCACTCTCCCGTCAGCCTCCCCAGCGCTAAGCCCCTAAATGGAGTCATCCGCGGTCGGCAGCAAACCCGCTCCGAGACGCTGTGTAATGTCTCTGTGGTGTGTACATCCTTTCCCTGCCCCGTTGCTCACGTTCAAGTCAGTATCGCTGCCCCTGGGCAGCGCAGGGTAACCCGCTCGCTGGACCGTTCATGTCCCCGCTTCGGTAATCGGGGACGTCGGGCCTGGATCCGACCCACAGAGAACCATGGCTTTCCAGGCCGTGGACACAGCCTAACGGACTGAAAATACGATAATTCCTCGTTGGAGATCAAAGGAAGTTTGGAAGATCTCAGCGCGCTCTTCAATCTATCTGATGCACTTAGAAGGCTGACCCAACTCTGATAATTAGATGAGTGTCTGACCTCACACACTGTAATAATAACTTAGAACAGTGCTCAGCAGTTAGAACAGTGCTTTGCACATAGTAAGCACGCAATAAATGCCATCATTATTATTATTATTAATAATAATTATAGTATTTGTTGTGCTTACTATGTACCAGGCACTGTACTAAGCGCTGTAATCAAGTTTGTGGTCTTGGAGTACTCACCCATTCAGTTGATTGCATTTTTGAGCACTAACCGTGTGCAAAGCACTGTGTTTGGGAGAATATGATATAACAATAAGCAGACATAATGTTTATGCCCACAATGAGCTTACGGTCCAGATAAAAAACCAGGTCATTTGTTCCTAGGGATGACGTGATGATGATGATGAAAATACTGTCAAGTGCTTATTATAGGACAAACACTGTACCAAATGCTGGGGTAGATACAAGATCATCAGGTCAGACACAGTCCCTGTCCCCTATGAGCCTCATGGTCTATGTAGGAGGGAGAACAGATATTGAATCCCCTTTTTGTAGATGAGGGAACGGAGACACAGAGACGCGAAGTGACTTGCTCAAGGCCACACAACAGCCAAGTGATAAAGCTGGGATTAGAACCCAGGTCCCCTGAATCCCAAGGCCGTGCCCTTGTCACTAAGGGTTCGACCTCCCGTCCCCCCAGATTTCGACTACTGAGGCTCCCTCTGACATCGTAAGAGTGGCTCTGTATCGAGAAGAGAGGGGGAGAGAGAGAGAGAGAGAGAGAGAGAGACAGAGTCTCAGAATGTGTGCAAGTCCTCAGGGGACATAATTTGTCTGTGGGATCATGTCCTGAGTTATATGTCCTCACAAGTCAAGGAGTGTATGCAGACAGGAAGCAGAAGGGGCAAAGTGAGCCTAAACAGGGAGCAATTCACACTCGCATCTCCAGCCTTTGGGAAACTCAATATGGAGCCAAATGAGGTTCCAGGCCCAGAGTGCCCACATGCCTGCATGGGCTGGCTGGTTGGGGCTCTGGCTGGGGCAAAGCCACTCCCTCTGGATGTGCCCTCTGCTCAGGATGGGCACCGAGCGGGCCTGCCTGTGCTGCGGGGGAAAACTGGGTGAAAGAGTCTCTATTTCCTACCTTGAGTAAGCAGCCGGCAAACACAATGAAGCCTTTCGAATGCAGGTGCTTGGCTAAGGAGAAGCCGAATCCTGAATCGCAGCCAGTGACGAGCACGGCTTTGCTGCCAATCTGTCAAACAAACCGCAAGGGAGAGAAGTTAGAAAATGCAACCACAACACACGATACAGTGCTCTACACACATTCAGCGCTCAAATATGATTGATTGATGGATGGATGCTTCCTCTGATGACTCCCAGGACCGCCTCACATCTGGAAGTCCCCAAACTAAGGTTCTTCCCAGGGGACAAGGAAGATAGCGAACCACTGGCTAGAGCGTGGGCCTGGAAGTTCACTATGCCTCGGTCTCACCTGTCCCGCCATCGATCCTTGGCCCACATCCTATCTCTGGCCTGGAACGCCCTCCCTCCTCAAATCCACCAAACAATCACTCGTCCCCCCTTCAAAGCCCTACTGAAGGCTCACCTCCTCCAAGAAGCCTTCCCAGACTAAGCCCCGCTTTTCCTCAGCTCTCCCACTTCTGTGTCACCTCAACTCTCTCCCTTTGCTCTTCCCCCACTCCCCGTCCACAGCATTTTTTTAAATGGCAGTTATTAAGCGCTTCCTATGTACAAAGCTCTGCTCTAAGCACTGGGGAGGTTACAAGGTGATCAGGTTGTCCCACGGGGGGCTCACAGTCTTAATCTTCATTTTACAGATGAGGTAACTGAGGCACAGAGAAGTGACTTGCCCAAAGTCACACAGCTGGCAACTGGTGGAGCCGGGATTTGAACTCATGACCTCTGACTCCAAAGCCCGTGCTCTTTCCACAGAGCCACGCTGCTTCTCATTTATGTATATATCTATAATTCTATTTATTTATATTGATGCTGTTTCCCTGTTTTGATTTGTACATATCTACTATTCTATTTATTTATATTGATGCCTGTCTCCCAGCCCTTCTAGACTGTAAACCCGGTGTGGGCAGGGATTGCCTTTCTTTTTTGCTGAATTGTACTTTCCACGCACTCAGTATAGTGCTCTGCACACAGCAAGCGCTCAATAAATACGATTTAATGAATGAATGGGTGAAAGAAGATGGGCTCTAATCCCTCCTTTGCCACTTGTCTGCTGTGTGACCTTGGGCGAGTCATTTTACTTCTCTGTGCCTCAGTTACCTCATCTGTAAAAAGGGGATTAAGACTGTGAGCCCCAGGTGGGATAAGGACTGAGTCCAACCTGCTTAGCTTGAATCTATACCGGTGTTTAGTACAGTGCCCGGCACATAGTAAGCGCTCAACAAATAACATAAAAAAAAGATGGGCTCTCATGGTTCCTCCCCAGTCCTCATCCCCACTCCATTTTCCCAGAGCCTAGGGAAACTCCCTGTCATCCCCCAGCCCCCGACCCACTTGGCTACATATTAACTGGCTAAACTAGTTATGTAGAGACTCAGCTCCTCCTAAAATGGGGTTGCTTTCTCCTGCTGATATCTATTTAAGTGAACATTTGGGGAACACTTCAGAATCCTCTATAATTTATGTTTTATAATAACATAAAATGAACAAACCAAATGTATACACAGTCAGTCAACCACATTTACTGAGTGTTTACTGTGTGAAGCGCACCGTACAATATAACAGCGTAATAGACACATTCCCTGCCCACAGTGTGCTTACAGTCAAGAGGGGAGACAGACATTAATATAAACAAATAAATTACAGATATGTACATAAGTGCTGTGGGGGTGGGAGGGGCGATGAAAGAAGGGAGCAGGTTAGAGCGGCACAGAAGTGGATGGGAGAAGAGGAAAGGAGAGCTTAGTCAGGGAAGGCCTCTTGGAGGAGATGGGCTTTCAATATGGCTTAGAGGAGAGTCATTGTCTGTTGGATATAGTAATAATAATAATACGGATATTATGGATTTGAGGTGGGAGGGCGTTCCAGGCCAGAAGCAGGGCGTGGGAAAGAGGTCGGTGGTGAAAAAGATGAGACTGAGGTACAGTGAGAAGGGTAGCATTGGAGGAACGAAGTGTGAAGGCTGGGTTGTAGAAGGCGAGTAGTGAGGTAGTGAGGTAGTGAGGTGGTAGTAGTAGTGAGGTAGTAGTAGTGAGGTAATCTTATCTTTTAGACTGTGAGCCCACTGTTGGGTAGGGACTGTCTCTGTATGTTGCCAACTTGTACTTCCCAAGCGCTTAGTACAGTGCTTTGCACACAGTAAGCACTCAATAAATACGATTGATTGATTGATTGATAGGAGGGGGCAAGGTGATGGACTGCTTTAAAGCCAATGGTGAGGCGTTTTTGTTTGATGTGGAGGTGAATGAGCATTCACCCACTGGAGGTTCTTGAGGAGAGGGGAAACGTGGCCTGAAGGTTTTACTCCTCCTTTATCAATCCCAAGGGTACTAGCCAATCTTTTTCCGTTCAAAGGTGAAGGTGTAATTCCCGGGAGTCACTGGTATGATTTAAAAGAAAAGAATATCGTCACTGGATTATTTTTCCGCTGTGTGTTTTACATCCCATGGACTAAATGCCGATGCTCCCCAGGATGACTTTAACCTACGGAGAGATCGATGCCTCGCCTTCTGTTGGGAGGAGGCTGTGGAGGAGATATGGGTTCCTGCAGGTCTTCAACAGATGGGCAGTACAGAGAGACATGAAGATAATGCTGGGGGGCAGGGGGCATTTTCTAAGGCACCCGATAATAATAATATTAACTGTGGCGATTGTTAAGTGCTTACTACGTGCCAAGCACTGTAATAATAATGAAGGTATTTAAGTGCTTACTATGTGCTAAGCACTGTTCTAAGCGCTGGGGTAATAATAATAATAATAATAGTATTTATTAAGTGCTTACCCCATGCAAAGCACTGTTCTAAGTGCTGGGATAGATACAAGGTAATCAGGTTGTCCCGTGTGGGGCTCCCAGTCTTAATCCTCATTTTACAGGTAAGGTAACTGAGGCCCAGAGAAGTGAAATCAATCAATCAATCACTCAATCGTATTTATTGAGTGCTTACTGTGTGCAGAGCACTGTACTACGTGCTTGGGAAGTACAAGTTGGCAACATACAGAGACAGTCCCTACCCAACAGCGGGCTCACAGTCTAAAAGGGGGAGACAGAGAACAAAACCAAACATACTAACAAAATAAAATAAATAGAATAGATATGTACAAGTAAAATAAATAAATAAATAACTTCAGTAATAAATATGTACAAACATATATACATATAAACAGGTGCTGTGGGGAAGAGAAGGAGGTAAGATGGGGGGGGATGGAGAGGGGGACGAGGGGGAGAGGAAGGAAGGGGCTCAGTCTGGGAAGGCCTCCTGGAGGAGGTGAGCTCTCAGTAGGGCCTTGCTGAGTCACAGAAATGACTTGCCCAAGGTCACACTGCAGACAAGTGACAGAGCTGGGATTAGAACCCAGGTCCTTCTGACCCCCAGGCTCACACTCTATCCACTATGCCACGCTGCTTCCCCTCTTGTATCGCACCCGCTGGGGTGGGTACAAGATAATCAGGTCTTAAATAGGGCTCGCAGTCTAAGCAGGAGGGAGAACAGGTATTGACCCTTTATTTTGCAGGTGAGGGAACTGAGGCACGGAGAAATTAAGTGACTTGTCCAAGGCCACACAGCAGGCAAATGATCTCCCCATGTTTCCTCTCCCCCGAGCTGCAGAGCACAGGGAGGGAGTTGGCTTAAAGTCAGGGACACAACAGAGCAGGACAGCTAAAAGACACCATGCCGCAGCTTGGTTTTCATTCCACAGGGGTGGAAGACAGTTACCCCGCTGTGGGACAGGGACTGCATCTGATCTAATTACCTTGTATCGACCTCAGTGCTTCAGTGCTTGCTGCATAGTAAGAGCCTACCAGATACCACAAAACTATCCCGATCCACGTGCACTTGGCTGTAGTTATCTCTCGGCCGCTGGCCAAGCCTACCGGAGGTATTTTCCGGCAAATCCAATCCTCCTGGCTATCCTGAACGTCGGAAAAAGCGACGAGAGGGCGAGTGACATTGGAAGACGCTCTTCCATTCACCCAGCAAGGAGGGCACGTGGCTAGTGCCTTCTCAGCTGCATGTGATACAGCGGTTAGACCCACGGGATTTTTCCAGGGGGGGTTCTTTTGGTCTCTGCTTTTTTTTTTTTTTAAATAAAGACAAATAAAAGTTTAGGTAATCCACTGCCAAGATTTACAGACTCACAGGCCAGGCATTTTCCGTGACAAAGAATCTTCCAGGAGCAAATTCCTTTCTGTAGTCGGCAGGACACGGATCCTTGGATGGCCTCTAGGGCTTATTAATGTCAGTGGTAAATGACTGACATAAGAAGCGAGCTGAGTAGACACAACTCTACAGTGTGGCTTGGTGGATAGAGCAGGGGCCTGAGAGTTAGAAGGACCAGGGTTCTAGTCCCGGCTCTGCCACTTGTCTGCTGGGTGACCTCAGGCAAGTCACTTCACTTCTCTGTGCCTCAGTTACCTCATCTGTAAAATGGGGACGGCGGCAGTGCGTCCAACCCCTCGCTCGCGTCCTGCCTCTCGGCTGGAACACCCTCCCTCCTCATATCTGACAGACAATGACTCTCCCCCTCCTTCAGAGCCTTACTGAAGGCACATTGCCTCCATAAGGCCTTCCGTGACTTATCCTTCCTTTCTTCTCCCACTCCCTTCTGCATCGCCCTGTCTTGCTCCCTGTATCCATCCCCCATCCCAGCCCCACAGCATTTACGTACGGATCTGTAATGTATTTATTTTTATTAATGTTTGCCTCCCCATCTAGACTGTAAGCCTGCTGTGGGAGGGGAATGTGTTCATTTATTGTTATATCGTACTCTCCCAAGTGCTTAGTACAGGGCTCTGTACACAGTAAGCACTCAATAACTACGGCTGAATGACTGATTTGCTTGTGTCCGCCCCGGCGCTTACAGCAGAAGGTCTAGAGAAGCAGCGTGGCTCAGTGGAAAGAGCCCGGGCTTTGGAGTCAGAGGTCACGGGTTCAAATCCCGATGCCCCCAATTGTCAGCTGTGTGACTTTGGGCAAGTCACTTTGCTTCTCTGTGCCTCAGTTCCCTCATCTGTAAAACGGGGATGAAGACTGTGAGCTCCCCGCGGGACAACCTGATCATCTTTTTAGTATGTTTGGTTTTGTTCTCTGTCTCCCCCTTTTAGACTGTGAGCCCACTCTTGGGTAGGGACTGTCTCTATATGTTGCCAATTTGTACTTCCCAAGCGCTTAGTACAGTGCACTACACATAGTAAGCGCTCAATAAATACGATTGATGATGATGATGATGATCTTGTAACCTCCCCAGCGCTTAAAACTGTGCTTTGCACACAGTAAGCGCTTAATAAATGCCATTATTATTATTATTAACAGCACAAGGTACATAGTAAGCACTTAACGAATACCACAATTATTATTATTATTATTATTATTATTAATTATTATTATTATGAGCTTTCCTTAGGAGAAACTCCCACTCAGGACTGCCCAGAAAAGCAAGACTTGAGGACTCAACGGAAGGGGGTTTCGTCACTCTCCGTATGTTAAGCATTTAGGACCACTGGAGAAGCAGCGTGGCTCAGTGGAAAGAGCCCGGGCTTTGGAGTCAAGAGGTCATGGGTTCAAATTCCCACGCCGCCAACTGTCAGCTGTGTGACCGGGCAAGTCACGTCACTTCTCTGTGCCTCAGTTCCCTCATCTGTAGAATGGGGATTAAGACCGTGAGCCCCCCGTGGGGCAACCTGATCACCTTGTAACCTCCCCAGCGCTTAGAACAGTGCTTTGCACATAGTAAGCGCTTAATAAATGCTATTATTATTATTATTATTATTCCCAGACCGACAGGGCATCTGTGCTCACCTGGTCCACGTTGCTGGTGTAGGATCGTCGGCCATCTGGGGTAAAGGAGGGAGAGTCAAATCGTTGCAGGGGCCTGCCAGGGAGAACATCATGAGAACACGGTGAGATCTCGGAACGGGCAAGGTTTCCATATTCCTGCTTAGCTCTCTTGGAAGTCGCTGAGCTGTCAGCAGTCTCCCGGCGCCAAACCAAAGGCATGTGAGGACAGAGTGTACGATGGAGAGTTGAGCTCAGGTTGCCGCTCTTCCACCTCGCCCCCCTCGCCTAAGTCTGGCGGATGTCGAATCCCGACTCCGCCACTTGTCAGCTGTGTGACCTTGGGCAAGCCACTTAACATCTCTGGGCCTCAGTGACCTCATCTGTAAAATGGGGATTAAGACTGTGAGCCCCATGTGGGACAACCTGATCACCTTGTATCCCCCCCAGCGCTTAGAAGAGTGTGTCGCACATAGTAAGTGCTTAACAAATACATTATTATTATTACTATTATTATTATTAAATGTGGAGCTCTCCAAGGACTTTGCTAACTGACCCCAGGGCTTCAGTTATTGATGATATTTACCACTGTGGCTGGCATCCTACGGAATTTCTGATTATAAAGCCCCTCCGCTCAGACCAGCTTCTGCTTATATTTCCAGTTGTACGCTCCTTTTGTTGCTGTTCTTTTTATTAAATGTGGAGCTCTCCAAGGACTTTGCTAACTGACCCCAGGGCTTCAGTTATTGATGATATTTACCACTGTGGCTGGCATCCTGGGGTATTTCTGATTATAAAGCCCCTCTGCTCAGACCAGCTTTTGCTTATATTTCCAGTTATAAGCTCCTTTTGTTGCTGTTCTTTTTTTAATGGTATTTGTTAAGCTCTTATTACGTGGCAGGTGCTGACCTACGCGTTGGGGAGGATACCAGATAATCAGTTTCAACACAGACCAAGTCCCACAGACTTAATCCCCAATTTACTACTACTACTACAAATAATAATAATAATAATTATGGTATTTGTTACTATGTGCCAGGCACTGTACTAAGCACTGGGGTGGAAACAAGCAAATCAGGTTGGACACAGCCTCCGCCCCACGTGGGGCTCACAGTCTTCATCCCCATTTTACAGATGAGGTAACTGAGGCACAGAGAAGTAAAGTGACTTGACCGAGGTCACACAGCAGACAATCGGCAGAGCCGGGATTAGAACCCGGGTCTGCTGATTTCCAAGCCCGTGCTCTTTCCACCACACCACTAAGCTCCTCAAAGGCAAGGATTATGTTGTACTCTCCTAAGCACTTAGTACAGTGTCCTGCAACAGTGGGAGCTTAATAAATAGTACTGGTGGATTGATTTCCTATTGCTTCCATGTTAGCAGCCCTTAGTACAGTGCTTTGCAGGGCTCAATAAATAGGACTGAATGAACGAATAAACGAATGAATAAGAGGCCAGGTCGCTGCGGCAAAACCTATAGTTAGGAACTCCCATGTTAGCAGTCCTTAGTACAGTGCTTTGCACACAGTCAGTGCTCAATAAATGGGAGTGAATGAATGAGTGAACGAATAAATAAGCGGCCAGGTAACTACGGCAAAACCTATAGTTAAAAAAAAAAATCCCAGACGTGGATGTGTCTCACTGTGGCAAACACCTCCTCCTCCCTTTTCACTGAGACCAAAATGGGACTAGGAAACGGTGACACTTGTCCTAATCATATAGGATCGACTCCGAATGGCTGGTTTGAGCCTCCACAGATCTCAACTTTGGCCCGGTGGATTGCTCCTCTTGCTCCTGGTTTCTCTTTGTTCCCTGCCTCCAGCTGGTCAGGATTTGGGAGGCAAGACAGGCTTTGTAATTCCAGATTCTGTCTTCCCCGGGGGTGGACTCCGGGTGACGCAGATGGTAAGGAGGGAAGGCTAGTGGTTTTTTCTGGAAGCAGTGTGGCCTAGTGGCTACAGCTTCATCAGAAGGACCCGAGTTTAATCCTGGCTCTGCCACTTGTTGTTGTGTGATCTTGGGCAAGTCACTTCACTTCTCTGGGTCCCTCATCTGTAAAATGGGGATGAAGGCTGTGGGCCCCACGTGGGACGTGGACTGTGTGCAACCCGATGACCTCGGATCTACCCCAGCGCTTCGAACGGTGCCTGGCACACAGGAAGCACTTAACAACTAGCATTTGAAAAAAAAGGCTCGATAACACATTCGTCCTTAACTGCACGGCTGCTGGGTTGGTGCCAAGGGTGAGATCTGTCCCATGCAGATGCAGGCCACAGGAGGAATTTTCCATTGCGAGACCTGTCCAAAAATATGCCTTGGCCCATGCTCACGGGGCGTTCTGGAAATCAAGTTGGGGTTGTCTGTCCTTCCTCCGGGAATTAGTTGAATTAACTGAGGACTCCCTTGGGCAAAGAGGATTTGAGTTGTGTACAAACTGGATAATCTGCCTTTACGTCAGAGTTGCTTTTTGCCTGCTTATCCAGATGACTGTTCAATCCTCCACTTTCCTTTGCCTATGCAGACCCAGCCCAAGTTAAGCTATGTCCGAGACTTCCGTTTCTCCTGAGCGCTGCTTTTTTCCCTTGGAAAATCCCTGACTCCAGAAATTCTCATTGCTCCTGTGGAAAGGGGTTGCACTGCCTGAGGCGCTTAGTACAGTGCTTCGCACACAGTAAGCGCTCGATAAATACGACAATGAATGAATGAATGAGGCCAAAGCTACAGTCAATCTCAAAAAAATACAAATGCTGTTTTAGCTGTCAGAAAAACCCTCAACATTTTATTTTTAGAATGAAGAAACAGTTTACACAAACACATAAGGCAGTTGGGTTAAGTTTCAAAATATTTCAATTACATTTCATTTACAGATGAACTCTTTTACCTTTCTTCACTGGACTCTAAAGCTGAGGCTGAGCAAGAGGCAGTTGGACAGACCAAGCCAAAGATCAACAGCTGCTGAGGAAATTTCCATGTTATTTTTAAATTTACATTCACCCTCATCAATAGTGTTGCTTTAAAGGCCACTTCCAGGAAGAATACGTTATGGTTCCAAAAGGGATGGAACCTAACTGTAGGACTAAAGGAACTTAAGGGATAAATTATTATTAATTATGATGGCATTTATTAAGCGCTTACTATGTGCAGAGCACTGTTCTAAGCGCTGGGGTGGTTACAAGGTGATCAGATTGTCCCACATGGGACTCACAGTCTTCACCCCCATTTTACAGATGAGGGAACTGAGGCACAGAGAAGCTAAGTGACTTGCCCAAAGTCACACAGCTGACAAGTGGCGGAGCCAGGATTTGAACCCGTGAAAAATCTAAAATAACTCTAACTGTATTTTACATGACCGACTATTCCTTTTCTATTTTGATTCCGACCTGTAAGTCATTATGGACGTGCCAATTGGAAAAGGCTATCGAGTATCGAGTTATGAGAAGCAGCGTGGCTCAGTAGGAAAGAGCACGGGCTTTGGAGTCAGAGGTCATGGGTTCAAATCCCGGCTCTGCCAATTGTCAGCTCTGTGACTTCGGGCAAGTCACTTCACTTCTCTGGGCCTCAGTTCCCTCAACTGTAAAATGAGGATTAAGACTGTGAGCCCCCCGTGGGACAACCTGATCACCATGTAACCTCCCCAGCGCTTAGAACAGTGCTTTGCACATAGTAAGCACTTAACAAATGCCATTATTATTATTACATGCATTTAATCAAATAACTTAGGATATTCTCATTTATATACACGAAAGTTCAGCTTTCGAACTCTATAGCAAATGATTTTCTAGTAAATGGGAGCTTTAAACCAATACTAAATGTGAAGTTGAGAGAAATTTAATATTTCCTGCTTTTCTCTGACGTGACTAGTAGAAACAAATGTTATTCTACTTACTGGACCAATTTACAGAAAAAAGAAATCTGCGCGGTACAACCGTTCACTTTAAAATGTTACTTACACAACAGCCTTTTCATTATTTTCTCCCGGTCACCTTCACAGGCCCAGCCAAATGCCTGAGTCCATTCATCTCGCTTGTTATACATTAAATTAACTCCCAGTAGAGTTAAACTGGGAACCAGACTTTTCTCTTTTCAACTCCGTACTGCAGACGACCGCTCCAAAGCATTCCTACTTTCCAGATGATACCGGAGTGAAAACTTGAAAGGCAATCCAATAGCTACTACTTCTAAGGCTACCTGTAGCACAGATTTTTTAACAAAAACTGTCTTGCCTTGAAAAAATCATTCTTCATTTAGACCTCCTAACTGGTGATTTCTTACCTCACACCATTTTGCACGTTCTTGAAACTCAGAGTTTTCCCAGATAAACCGAAGAAGGGTTGGGTAAGCCGGGTAGACAACATTGTTGCAGTCAGCGTTAAGATGGGCAGCTCCTCCCTGTTGGCCCTGAAACACAAAAAGTAAGTCTGATCTCCCTTGCTCTTTCTCAGGAATGAATCGAATTTACTGAATGCTAACTGTGTAGAATACTGTACTAAGCATACATGAGAAGCATATATGGTCATGAGAAGCATACATGGTCATGAGAAGCAGCGTGGCTCAGTGGAAAGAGCCCGGGCTTTAGAGTCAGAGGTCATGGGTTCAAACCCCGGCTCCGCCACGTTTCAGCTGTGTGACTGTGGGCAAGTCACTTCACTTCTCTGTGCCTCAGTTACCTCATCTGTAAAATGGGGATTAAGACTGTGAGCCCCCCGTGGGACAACCTCATCACCTTGTAACCTCCCCAGTGCTTAGAACAATGCTTTGCACATAGTAGGCACTTAATAAATGCTATCATTATTATTGTACAGGAGAGTTTGTTCATTCATTCAATCATATTTATTGAGCGCTAACTGTGTGCAAAGCCCTATACTAAGCACTTTGGGGAGTACACTATAACAATAAACAGACATATTCCTGCCCACAGTGAGCTCACAGACTAGAGAGTTCAATATAACAGAGTTGGTAGGCATGTTTTCTGCCTACAAAGAGCTTAATATCATGGATGGTGTGTCCCAACTGACAACCTTGTATCTACCCCAGCTCTTAGTACAGTGCCTGGCACCTAGTAAGTGCTTAATAAATATGAGAGAGAGAGAGAGAGAGAGAGAGAGAGAGAGAGAGAGAGAGAGAGAGATTGAGAGGCAGAGAGTCAGGGCACCTTTCAGCTTCTGACCACACCAGTGCTACATAATAATGATGATAATAATAATAATAATTATAATAATAATGATAATAATAATAGCAGCATTTATTAAGCACTTACTATGTGCAAAGCACTGTTCTAAGCGCTGGGGAGGTTACAAGGTGATCAGGGTGTCCCACAGGGGCTCACAGTCTTCATCCCCATTTTACAGATGAGGGAACTGAGGCCCAGAGAAGTGAAGTGACTTGCCCAAAGTCACACAGCTGACAATTGGTAGAGCCGGGATTTGAACCCACAACCTCGGACTCCAAAGCCCAGGCTCTTTCCACTGAGCCACGCTGCTTCTCATTTAATGTCTGATAAGGACGGGTGCTCAGATCAATCCATGGTATTAAGGGCTTACTATGTGCAGAGCTTGGGAAAGTAATAATAATAATTATTATTATTATGGTGTTTGTTAAGCACTTACTGGAGGCCAAGCACTGGGGTAGATACAAGCAAATCGGATTGGACGCAGTCCCTGTCCCTCGTGGGGCTCCCAGTCTCAATCCCCATTTTACAGCTGAGGTAACTGAGGCCCAGAGAAGTAGAGTGACTTGCCCCAGGTCACACAGCAGACAAGCGGAGGAGCCGGGATTCGAACCCACGACCTCCTGACTCCCAAGCCTGGTCTCGCTCCACTACGCCACACTGCTTCTCAGAGTTTGTAGCCTGCCACAAGAAACTTTCTGTCTTCAGAGGGAGACAGACATAAAAATAGATTAGGGACAGGGGAAATAATAGAGTCTAAGGACATTTATCTAAGTACAGTGAGTAAGGTCATGGTCGATGAAGAGGGCTATTTCTTCACATAGTAAGCACGTAATAAATGCTATCGTTATTATTATAGCTATTATTATTATTATTGTTTGTTCATTCATTCATTCAATCGTATTTATTGAGCTTTTGTGAAGAAATAGAGAGCTCTGACTGGGACGGCCTTTGGGCGGAGATGTATTTTAGGAGGGTTTTGAAGTTGGGGAGAGTGGCGGACTGTTAGATTTGTTCATCCATCCATTCGTATCTATTGAGCGCTTGCTGTGTGCAAAGCGCTGTACTAAGCGCTTGGGAGAGTACAGTATCACGGCAAACAGACACGTTCCCTGCCCTCGGCGGGCTCACAACGAAGGGGGAGGAAGTTCGAGGCCCGAGGGAGAGGCGGGCAGAGCGTCGGTGGTGGGACAGATGAGTCGGAGGTAGAGAGAGTAGGTTGTCGGAGTAGTGGGGTACGTGGGCTCGGATGCAGTAGGAGATCAGAACTAGGAGAGCTGATTGAGTGCCTGAAGGATGCTGAGGAATTTCTGTTTGATGCGTAGGTGGATGAGCAATCACTGGAGTTTTCTGAGGAGTGGGGAGACTGGGTTTTTTAGAGAAATAATCCGGCCAGCAGACTGAAGTCAGGACTGGAGAGGGGAGAGACGGGACGCAGGGAGCTCAGCGAGGTGCCTGATGCGGTAATCAAGGACAGAGGTGGCTCAGGCTGTCAGGTTTGTGAAGGAAAATCGCGGAGAACCCGAGAAAGGTGGAGCGGTGCTTTGTTTTCTGGCTTAATATTTTCAGAAATCCTCTAATTGTAATAATCATGGGACTGGTTGGGCGCTTACTATGCGTCAAACACTGTTCTAACCACTGGGGTAGATACAGGTTAATCAGGTGGGGATACAGTCCCTGCCGCCCATGGGGTTCACAGCTCAAGTAGGAGAGAGAACAGGTATTGAATTCCCATACCGCTGTTGAGGAAACTGAGGCCCAGGGAAGTTAAGGTCATACGGTATACTCTTCCCCCACAGCCACCCTCCACCTTGAAAGACTGAGTTTAGCAATACCATTTTCAAATGTTTAATCTTTGGCTCAACTTTGTTTCTAGAATTTATTTTCACGTGAGATTGTCTCCCAGGAATGGTGTATACTGTAGTAGCTTTGAAGTACCCATGCCTGTGTCGTCTCTGGTAAAGCAAATGTTTCTGAACAGGATTGGTATTTTATTATGTTTAAGCCTTGGGAGCGGTTGAACGGCTGAATTTGAAATCAGCAGCGTGGCTCAGTGGTAAGAGCCCGGGCTTTGGAGCCGGAGGTCATGGGTTCGAATCCCAGCTCCGCCACGTCTGCTGTGTGACCTTGGGCAAGTCACTTAACTCCTCTGAGCCTCAGTTACCTCATCTGCAAAATGGGGATTGACTGTGAGCCCCACGTGGGACAACCTGATCGCCTTGTATCCCCCAGCGCTTAGAACAGTGCTTTGCACATAGTAAGCGCTTAACAAATGCCATTATTATTAGTAGTAGTAGTAGTAGTAGGGAAGTGGTGGAACTGGGATTAGAGCCCAAGGCCTCTGTCTCCGAGGCTCGTGTTTTATCCACTTGGGCTTGCTGCTTGGATGAGCAGCTTCTTCCCTTCTTCTTCCCTTCTTCCCTTCTTCCCTTCTTCTTCCCTTCTTCTTCCCTTCGCTCCTTCCCTTCCCCACAGCACCTGTATATATGTATATATGGTTGTACATATTTATTACTCTATTTATTTATTTATTTATTTATCTTACTTGCACATTTCTATCCTATTTATTTTATTTTGTTGGTATGTTTGGTTCTGTTCTCTGTCTCCCCCTTTTAGACTGTGAGCCCACTGTTGGGTAGGGACTGTCTCTATATGTTGCCAATGTGTACTTCCCAAGCGCTCAGTACAGTGCTCTGCACATAGTAAGTGCTCAATAAATAAGATTGATTGATTGATTGATTGATTGATGAGGAGTGCTTAGATCAGAGTGGTAGCAGTTGGGATCTTAGATCAGTGTGGCAGCAGTTTGGATGGAGCGAAAAGGGTGGATTCTGACGATGTAGTGAAGGGAGAACCGACAGGCCTTTGTTACAGATTGCTCTAGACCCTAGACCTTTTTTTTTACTGGTATTTGTTAAGCACTTACTATGTGCCAGGCACTGTCCTAAACGCTGGGACCTTGTCTTGAACAGGTGCTTTCGATGCTTCCATTTCCTCCTCCCCAAACTCACCATCTTCAACATCTTTTGAACACCTCTACTAGGAACCGAGCAGACACAGTCCCTGCCCTTGAGGAGTTCACGGCCAAAACAAAGACACAGGTGGGCGAAAATATCAGTGGCAAACTGTTTGTGAATGCTGCAACACTACAGCTTCTTTGAGGGGCCCGAAAACCAACTGAGATGCATTAAGGATGCTTTCCTTGGGAGGTGAATTCCATTAGTAGGTCTCAGTGATGTTAAAACAAGGCCAATGTCTCCTGAGGTTTTAAACACACGTTGAAGTCCTGTAAGTCTACGTAAGAAATCAACAAAACCTAACGCTTAGTCAAGGTTAGCACTTTGGTTATATGCAAACCGCAATCTTTCATTCATGCTTATGCACATTACTCACTATCGTATTAAGGCCCTTTTCCTCCAAGATTTTACTCATGCATTATTAACTCTGCAGCATAACATACATTATTCACAATCATATTAAGGCCATTAGGTCCTCTTAGGTAAGTACGGTAAAAATGCAAAATCCTTAGAGGAGGGGGTTAGGAAAGAGGTTGAAATGGTAAGAAGATGTAAAGCAGTTTGGCCTAATGGAAAGAGAGGGAGTCAGAGGACCTGGGTTCTAATCCAGGCTCTGCCATTTGTCTGCTGGGTGACCTTGGGCAAGACGCTTAACTTCTCTGAGCCTCAGTTGTGTAAAAAGGGGGTGAAGACTGGCAGACCATGGACTGTGCCCAACCTAATTAGCTTGTGTCTATTCCAGTGTTTAGTACAGTACCTACCACATAGTAGGTGCTTAACAGGTACCATTTTTTTTTTTTTTTAAAAAGAGTAATTTAGATGCAGGGACATGGAGCACTTGCCTACCCTGTGACTCGTGAAGTAAAGGACTGGCTCTGTTGCCCCATTATTCTCCTAGTCAGAGCTGCTCAAAAAGAATAATGAAAATAATAACTGTGGTATTTGTTAAGTGTTTCCTGTGTGCAGGTCACTGTACTAAATGATTGGAAGAGTACAACACAACAACGGACACATTCCCTGCCCACAACGGGCTTACGGTCTAGAGGGGAGACAGATATTAATATAAATAAATAAATGACAGATATGTACACAAGTGCTATGGGGCTGGGAGGTGGGATGAATGAAGGGAGCAAGTCAGGGTGCCGCAGAAGGGAGAGGGAGAAGGGGAAAGGAGGGCTTAGGCAGGGAAGGCTTCTTGGAGGAGATGTGCCTTCAGTAAAGCTTTGAAGTGGGGGAGAGTAATTGTGTTAGATAAATATAATAATAATAATAATAATAATTATAATGTTGGTATTTGTTAAGCGCTTACTATGTGCCGAGCACTGTTCTAAACGCTGGGGGGTAATCAGGTTGTCCCACGTAGGGCTCACAGTCTTAATCCCCATTTTACAGATGAGGTAATAACAATAATAATAATAATATTGGTATTTGTTAAGCACTTACTATGTGCGAAGCACTGTTCTTAGCCCTGGGGCGGGCGGGGAAACGAGGTGATGAGGTTGTCCCACGAGGGACTCACAGTCTTAATGCCCATTTTACAGATGAGGGAACTGAGGCACAGAGAAGTGAAGTGGCTTGTCCAACGTCACACAGCTGACAAGTGGCGGAGGTGGAATTAGAACCCACGACGTTGGACTCCTAAGCCCGGGCTCTTTCCACTGAGCCACGCTGCTTACGATTGAATTCATTCACTCATTCATTCATTCAATCGTATTTATTGAGCGCTTCCTGTGTGCAGAGCACTGTACTAAGCGCTTGGGAAGTCCAAGTTAGTAACATATAGAGACGGTCCCTACCCAACAGCGGGCTCACAGTCTATGAAGGATGAATGAATGAATGAATTTGAAGAAGGAGGGCATTCCAGGCCAGGGGCAGAACGTGGGCGAGGGTTCGGTGGTGAGATGGGCAAGGGCGAGGTACAGTGAGAAGGTTGGACACAGTCCCTGCACCACATAAGGCTCAGAGTCTTAATACCCATTTTACAGATGAGGGAACTGGGCCACAGAGAAACCCAAGCCCAAGGTCACACAAAACACAAGCGGTGGCGCTGGGATTAGAACCCAGGTCCTTCCGACCCCCAGGCCTGGGCTCTAATAGCAGCAGCGTGGCTCAGTGGAAAGAGCCCGGGCTTTGGAGTCCGAGGTCATGGGTTCAAATCCCGGCTCTGCCAATTGTCAGCTGTGTGACTTTGGGCAAGTCATTTCACGTCTCTGGACCTCAGTTCCTTCATCTGTAAAACAAGGATTAAGACTGTGAACCCCCTGTGGGACAACCTGATCACCCTGTATCCTCCCCAGTGCTTAGAACAGTGCTTATTATTATTATTATTATTATTATTATTATTATTATTATTATTATCCACTAGGCCAAGCAGCTTCTCCCGTAGCAGACACATGGCAGAATGGTTTGCTATTTTAATGCTCTGGTTCACCCTGCCCCTAAGTGGCCCAGGGCAGTGTTCCTTTCCTGGGACGGCCCTGGCACGACGCTACTGACTGCCTTGCATTGGGCACATCTCCTGCAGAAAAGCGGAAACTGATTTCCTCTCCATTCTGCAGCGGACAAGCGCCCCTCGCACATCACCTGCTTCGAACCAGGAAAATTGATCTGAACAATCTTCAATTTTTCTAAAAATGAAAAAAAGCCATTTATAAAGCTCCCTACCCCGCAGACCTGAGATTTCAGCTTCATTAATGGCCGGGCACATTTAAGTCGCTTCAAAGAAACCCGGACTCTAAAGAAACCCCTCCTCTCTCTCTCCATCCCCCCCACCTTACCTCCTTCCCTTCCCCACAGCACCTGTATATATGTATATATGTTTGTACGTATTTATTACTCTATTTATTTTACTCGTACATATTTATTCTATTTATTTTATTCTGTTACTATGTTTTGTTCTCTGTCTCTGTCTCCCCGTTCTAGACTGTGAGCCCACTGTTGGGTAGGGACCGTCTCTATATGTTGCCAACTTGGACTTCCCAAGCGCTTGGTACAGTGCTCTGCACACAGTAAGCGCTCAATAAATACGATTGAATGAGTGAGTGAATAAAGGATCCCTTAGAGTTGAGCACTGATCTTCGGACTGAATTCATCCCTTTCCAGCCGCACTGAGAAAAAAGGGCAGTGATACTAATCCCCAGGGGTGGGCCTGGGGCAGGGCAATTCTATTTATTTTATTTTGTTAATATGTTTTGTTTTATTCTCTGTCTCCCCCTTCTAGACTGTGAGCCCACTGTTGGGTAGGGACCGTCTCTATACGTTGCCAACTTGGACTTCCCAAGCGCTTAGTACAGTGCTCTGCACACAGTAAGCGCTCAATAAATATGATTGAATGACGGTCAGCTGTATAATCAGCACGGAGCAGTGGATACAGCCTGGCTCAGTGGAAAACAGCATGGGCTTTGGAGTCAGAGGTCGTGGGTTCAAATCCCGGCTCCGCCAATTGTCAGCTGTGTGACTTTGGGCAAGTCACTTCACTTCTCTGGGCCTCAGTTACCTCATCTGTAAAATGGGGTTAAGACCGTGAGCCCCGCCGTGGGACAACCTGATCACCTTGTAACCTCCCCAGTGCTTAGAACAGTGCTTTGCACATAGTAAGCGCTTAATAAATGCCATTATTATTATTATTATACAGGGCAGGCTTGAGAGTCAGAAGGTCATGGGTTCTGATCCCAGCTTCGCCACTTATCTGCTGTGTGACCTTGGGCAAGTCCCATTACCTTCTAGACTCTCTAGACCGTGAGCCCACTTCTAGACTGTGAGCCCACTGTTGGGTAGGGACTGTCTCTATATGTTGCCGGCTTGTACTTCCCAAGCGCTTAGTACAGTGCTCTGCACACAGTAAGCGCTCAATAAATACGATTGATTGATTGATTACCTCTCTGGGCCTCAATCTGTAAAATGGAGATTGGGACAGGGACTGCGTCCGACCTGATAAACTCATATCTACCCCAGTGCCTAGTACAGTGGCTGGCACGTAGTAAGTGCTTAACAAATACCACAAGTATTATTATTATTAGTCCTTGGATTCAGGGAATTGAAGGGGGAGCGGACTCCACCGCCCACCAGACGATGATTTCGACTCCACCCGCCCCCCCCGTCTTCCCCTCTTCCCACTTCTTTCCTCTCCTACTCAGCTCCTGGCTCCTTTAGCCGCAATGTCAAGGCATATGCCCAGCGCTTAGAACAGTGCTTTGCACATAGTAAGTGCTTACCATTTGTAAAATGGGGATTAAAAGTGTGAGCCTCATGTGGGACAACCTGATAACCTTGTATCTCCCCCCACTGCTTAGAACGGCGCTTGGCACACAGTAAGTGCTTAACAAATACCATTATTATTATTAATAAAAAGGAACTGTAAACTGGGGTAGAATATGCAGGAGCGTGGCTCAGTGGAAAGAGCTTTGGAGTCAGAGGTCATGGATTCAAATCCAGACTCCGCCAAGTGTCAGCTGTGTGACTTTGGGCGAGTCACTTAGCTTCTCTGGGCCTCAGTGACCCCATCAGTAAAATGGGGATTAAGAATGTGAGCCCCCCATGGGACAACCTGATCACCTTGGAACCTCCCCAGCGCTTAGAACAGTGCTTTGCACACAGTAAGCGCTTAATGTCATTATTATTATTATTATTATTATTATTATTATTCTGTTGGCCTCAGTGACCTCATCTGTAAAATGGGGATTAAGACTGTGAGCCCCCCCGGCATGGGACAACCCGTTCACCTTGGAACCTCCCCAGCGCTTAGAACAGTGCTTTGCACACAGTAAGCGCTTAATAAATGCCATTATTATTATTATTATTAACAAATACCATTATTATTATATGCACCACGCCAAGCAGTGGGAATGCCACTCCTACCCCTGTCTTGCCGACCGATGGAGCCCTCAGTTTCTTCCCGTGGCTTTGCTCTCCTCTCCAACTCCTCATTTCCCCTTTTCCCCTCCCTGAGGTCTTTCTCACCACTCTGTCAGGGAAGACTCTAATAATAATAATAATAATAATGATTATGGCATTTGTTAAGCACTATGTACCAGGCACTCTACCAAGCACTAGGGTGGATACAAGAAAATCGGGTTGGACACGGTCCCTGTCAATCAATCAATCAATCGTATTTATTGAGCACTTACTGCGTGCAGAGCACTGTACTAAGTGCTTGGGAAGTTCAAGTTGGCAACATATAGAGACGGTCCCTACCCAACAGTGGGCTTACGGTCTAGAAGTCATCCCAATCGATCACATTTATTGAGCGATGTGTACAGAGCACTCCTGAGGGAGAACAACGGATTTCTAGACTGTGAGCCCGCTGTCGGATAGGGACCGTCTCTACATGTTGCCATCTTGTACTTCCCAAGTGCTTAGTAATAATAATAATAATAATAATAATGGCATTTGTTAAGCACTTACTATATGCAAAGCACTGTTCTAAGTGCTGGGGGGGGGATACAACGTGATCAGGTTGTCCCACGTGGGGCTCACAGTCAATCCCCATTATACAGATGAGGTAACTGAGGCTTAGAGAAGTGACTTGCCCAAGGTCACACAGCAGACATGTGGCGGAGCCGGGATTCGAACCCATGACCTCTGACTCCAAAGCCCATGCCACTGAGCCACTGAGCCACGCTGCTTCTCTCAGTACAGTGCTCTGCACACAGTAAGCGCTCAATAAATACGATTGATCTATTTATTTTATTTTGTTAGTATGTTTGGTCTCTGTCTCCCCCTTTTAGACTGTGAGCCCACTGTTGGGTAGGGACTGTCTCTATATGTTGCCAATTTGTACTTCCCAAGCGCTTAGTACAGTGCTCTGCACATAGTAAGCGCTCAATAAATACGATTGATGATGATGATGATTGAATGAGTGGATTGAATGAACAACAAAGCAAGATAACCGCTACATTCCCTGCCCACAAAGAGCTACAGAAAAAAAAACTACAGGGAAATTGGTAGAGGAGTGAAATTGGGATTTTGCTGCTCCCTTTTCGAAACTGTGTGAGTCAGTTATTTGGATCTGCTGACTAGTCGCTGAAGGCAGACAGGCCTTGGCCGACTAGCTGGAAAAACCACGGCGGTGACAGCTTTCGGAGGGCGGAAGTCTGGCTCCATCCTTCCCAAAATTCCCGCTCCCTTCGGTGGAAACAGTGACCCAACCACGCCAATGCTCGGGAACGGGGGAACACAAGCACAGCTGAACCCTCACCTAAGAGGACAATGACTCTTCCCACCCCCTTTCAAGGCCTTACTCCTCCAAGAGGCACAGCACCTGTATATATGTTTGTACATATTTATTACTCTATTTATTTATTTTACTTGTACCTATCTATTCTATTTATTTTATTTTGTTAATATGTTTGGTTTTGTTCTCTGTCTCCCCCTTCTAGACTGTGAGCCCACTGTTGGGTAGGGACTGTCTCTATACGTTGCCAACTTGGACTTCCCAAGCGCTTAGTACAGTGTTTTGCACACAGTAAGCGCTCAATAAATACGATTGATTGATTGATTGATTGATTGATTGATTGATGAAGACTGTAAGCCCCCCATGGGACAACCTGATCGCCTTGTAACCTCCCCAGCGCTTAGAACAGTGCTTTGCACATAGTAAGCGCTTAATAAATGTCATCATTATGACTTAACTTCTCTGGGCCTCAGTTCCCTCATCTGTAAAATGGGGATGTAGACTGTGAGCCCCCCGTGGGACAACCTGATTACCTTGTAACCTCCCCAGCGCTTAGAACAGTGCTTTGCACATAGTAAGCGCTTGATAAATGACATCATTACTACTTAAAAACTTCTCTGGGCCTCAGTCCCCTCATCTGTAAAATGGGGATGAAGACTGTGAGCCCCCCATGGGACAACCTGATCACCTTGTAACCTCCCCAGCGCTTAGAACAGAGCTTTGCACATAGTAAGCGCTCAATAAATGCCATCATTATTACTTAACTTCTCTGGGCCTCAGTTCCCTCACCTGTAAAATGGGGATGAAGACTGTGAGCCCCCCCACCCCGTGGAACAACCTGATTATCTTGTATCTTCCCCAGGGCTTGGAACAGTGCTGTGCACATGGTAAGCGCTTAATAAATGCCATCATTGTTACTTAACTTCTCTGGGCCTCAGTTCCCTCATCTGTAAAATGGGGATGAAGACTGTGAGCCCCCCCCCGTAGGACAACCTGATTATCTTGGATCTTCCCCAGCGCTTGGAACAGTGCTTTGCATGTAGTAAGCACTTAACAAATACCAATATTACTATTATTATTAATAATAAATGGGATTGAATGAATGCGAGCCTTCTAGACTGTGAGCCCATTGTTGAGTAGGGACCGTCTCTATATGTTGCTGACTTGTACTTCCCAAGCGGTTAGTACAGTGCTCTGCACACAGTAAGCGCTCAATAAACACGATTGAATGAATGAATAATGAATGAATGAACGAATGAATGAATGAATGAAAACAGCTCCCGCCTCAGTTTAGCAATTTGGCAGCCAAAGGGGTGTCAGGCAGCTGCACGCATGCGCAGTGGGCCTCTCGCCGAGCAAAATTGCGCCGGTCAGGCAGCTGTACGCATGCGCACTGGGCCGCTCGGCGAGCCACATTGGACCCGCGCGGGTCCGGCAGCTTGACGCAGGCGCACTGGGCGGCTCGGCGCGTGTAGCAGTCAAGGCGGTTGGCGCAGGCGCACTGGGCCTGGCGCGATAGGCTCATCCGAGCGCAGAGGGCGAGGCCGCAACGTGATTGGCCGGACCGGCTTTTCGCCCGGCTCGCGACGATCTTCCCACGGACGCTGCCAACGGGCGGGGAGCCCGAGGCCGGGGAGAGGGGCTTGGCCGAAAGCTGCGCGCTGATAGGCTGGCGTGGGGATGGGTTGAGCCTCCTCAGCCAATCAGCGCACGAGAGCCGGCGGGCCCCTCGCCCCGCCCAGTTCTCCGGACGGTTTCGCAGGGTCTAAAATTCATTCATTCATTCATTCATTCAGTCGTATTTATTGAGCGCTTACTGTGTGCAGAGCACTGTACTAAGCGCTTCGGAAGTACAAGTTGGCAACATATACAGACGGTCCCTACACAACAGCGGGCTCACAGTCTAGAAATCTTAAAATCTTAAGATTTTTAAATCTTAAAATCTTAAGATTTTTAAATCTTAAATTTAAATTTAAGGTCTTAAAATCTCTTTCACCTTCGCGATCTTTTTCGTTTCGCGATAACGCCCGCCATAATAATAATAATAAGGGCATTTATTAAGCGCTAACTATGTGCCAAGCACTGTTCTAAGCGCTGGGGAGGTTCCAAAGTGATCAGGTTGTCCCATGGGGGGGCTCACAGTCTTCATCCCCATTTTACAGATGAGGTCACCGAGGCACAGGGAATAATAATTATAATAATAATAATGGCATTTATTAAGCGCTTACTGTGTGCAAAGCACTGTTCTAAGCGCTGGGGAGGTTCCAAGGTGATCAGGTTGTCCCATGGGGGGGCTCACAGTCTTCACCCCCATTTTACAGATGAGGTCACTGAGGCCCAGAGAATAATAATTATAATAATGATGATAATAATGGCATTTATTAAGCGCTTACTGTGTGCAAAGCACTGTTCCAAGCGCTGGGGAGGTTCCAAGGTGATCAGGTTGTCCCATGGGGGGGCTCACAGTCTTCATCCCCATTTTACAGATGAGGTCACTGAGGCCCAGAGAATAATAATTATAATAATAATGATAATAATGGCATTTATTAAGCGCTTACTGTGTGCAAAGCACTGTTTCAAGCGCTGGGGAGGTTCCAAGGTGATCAGTTTGTCCCATGGGGGGGCTCACAGTCTTCACCCCCATTTCACAGATGAGGTCACTGCGGCCCAGAGAAGTGAAGTGACTTGCCCAAAGTCACACAGCTGACACTTGGGGGAGCCGGGATTTGAACCCATGACCTCTGACTCCAAAGCCCGGGCTCTTTCTACTGAGCCACGCTCCTCCATCTTCTACCCCAGTTTACAGTTCCTTTTATTAATAATAATAATAATAATGGTATTTGTTAAGCACTTACTATGTGCCAAGCGCCGTTCTAAGCGCTGGGGGGAGGTACAAGGTTATCAGGTTGTCCCACATGAGGCTCACACTTTTAATCCCCATTTTACAAATGAGGTCACTGAGGCCCACAGAAGTGAAGTGACAGTACAGTGCTTTGCACACAGTAAGCGCTCAATAAATACGATTGAATGAATGAAAGTGACTTGCCCAAAGTCACATAGCTGACAAGGGGTGGAGTGGGATTAGAACCCACAACCTCTGACTCCCAAACCCGGGCTCTTTCCACTAAACCACGCTGCTTCTCTCTCTCTGCTCTTTCCCTCCCGTGCACTTTCTTCTTCCCCGATCTTCATTCATTCATTCAATCGTATTTACTGAGCGCTTACTGTGTGCAGAGCACTGGACTAAGCGCTTGGAAAGTACAATTCGGCAGCAGAGCCAATCCCTACCCAACAACGGGCTCGCAGTCTAGAAAGCAAGTTCCCTATCGATTAATCGAATTTCCCTCGGCACCGAGTTCTCTTTCAATCGATCGATCGTATTTATTGAGCGCTTACTGTGGGCAGAGCACTGTACTACGCGCTTGGGAGAGTACAATGTAACAATCACCTAACAAATTCTATTTTATTTATATTGATGCCTGTCTACTTGTTTGGGACTCCTCCAGTCCCCCGTTCTAGACTGTGAGCCCGTTATGGGCAGGGATTGTCTCTCTTTGTGGCCGAATTGTACTTTCCAGGCGCTCAGTACAGTGCTCTGCACACAGTAAACGCTCAATAAAGACGATGAATGAATGAAATTCCCTGCCCGCAATGACTTTACAGTGTGGAGGGGAGTATTACAGTCTAATTCCGCTGTATTGGGGAGGCAGGCTAGGCCCAGGCCTGACCCAGGGTGGGACCAGGACTGATCCAGGACTGGCCTCGGACTGGTCCAGGACTGACCCCGGACTGGTCCGGGACTGGTCCAGGCCTGACCCCGGACTGACCACGGGACTGACCCCGGCCTGGTCCAGGAATGACCCCGGACTAGCCCAGGACTGGTCCAGGAATGACCCCAGACTGGTGACCCCGGACTGGTCCAGGAATGACCCCGGTCTGGTCCAGGAATGACCCCAGACTGGCCCCAGACTGGGCCCGGACTGACCCCAGGCTGGTCCAGGAATGACCCCGGACTGGTCCAGGACTGGCCCAGGAATGACCCCGGACTAGCCCAGGACTGGCCTAGACTGACCCCGGACTGGTCCAGGACTGGTCCAGGAATGACCCCGGACTGGTCCAGGACCAGTCCGTACTGGCCCCGGACTGGCCCAGGAATGACCCCGGCCTAGCCCAGGACTGGCCCCAGACTGACCCCGGACTGGTCCCGGAATGACCCCGGATTGGTCCCGGACTGGTCCCGGACTGACCCCAGACTGGTCCGGTCTGACCCCAGACTGGTCCCGGACTGGCCCCGGCCTGACCCCAGACTGGTCCCGGACTGGCCCAGGAATGACCCCGGAATGGTCCCGGAATGACCCCGGCCTGACCCAGGACTGGTCCCGGCCTGACCCCGGGCTGGTCCCTGAATGACCCCGGACTGGCCCAGGACTGACCCCGGGCTGACCCCGGACTGGTCCCGGACTGACCCCAAACTGGTCCGGCCTGGTCCAGGGCTGACCCCGGGACTGACCCCGGCCTGGCCCCGATATCTCAGCCGCCCCCTCCCCGGCAACGCCGTTGACTCCCTGGGAGGGGCCTGGGGTGGGATGGGGGTCCAAAGGGGGTGCCGGGGGAGGAGGAGGAGGAGGAGGGTGGGTGTAGGGGGGCCCGCCCGGGGCGGGGGGGAGGATGTCTCCGATGGTGGGACTTACCTGCCTGCCTTTCTGCCTGCCCGCAACGGGGTTGGCGCGTGGTCCGTCTGCCGGCGATCGATGCGGATCGATGGAGCCGGGCCAACCACGGGGCCTCAACCAAACTGCTGCTGCTGCTTGCTCCTCCTCCTCCTCCTCCTCCTCCTCCTCCTGGTGGTTTGGCTACTTTCCCCCCCCCGCTCTCACCTCGGCGTGTCACAAGGAAGTGATCTCACTCCCTCCCTCCTCCGGGCTGCTCCTCCTCCCTCTTTGCCTGCCCCGGGGCGCGCTAAGCAAAGGTTCGGGGTTCAGATCCGGCGGCACCCGGCATCCTTTGCGCAGCCCCCAAGCATCCCCCAGCCATCCCCCGGCATCCTTTGCGCAGCCGCCAAGCATCCCCCAGCCATCCCCCGGCATCCTTTGCGCAGCCCCCAGGCATCCCCCGGCATCCTTTGCGCAGCCCCTGGGCATCCTTTGAGCATCCCCCCAACTTGTACCTCCCAAGCGCTCAGTACAGCGCTCTGCACACAGTAAGCGCTCAATAAATACAATTAAATACGATTGCATCCCCTGACATCCTTTGCGCATCCCCCCAACTCGCACTTCCCAAGCGCTTAGCACAGTGCTCTGCACACAGTAATTGCTCAATAAATATGATTAAATACGATTGCATCTCCCGGCACCCTTTGCACACCCCCCCCCCAGGCATCCCCCGGCATCCTCTGCGCATCGCCCCAACCGGTACTTCCCAAGCGCTCAGTACAGCGCTCTGCACACAGTAAGCACTCAATAAATACGATTGAATACAATAAATACAATTGAATCCCCCAGGCATCCTTTGCGCAGTTCCCCAACTTGTACTTCCCAAGCACTCAGTACAGTGCTCAGCACACAGTAAGCGCTCAATAAATACGATTAAATACGATTGCATCCCCCGGCATCCTTTGCACATCCCCCAGGCATCCCCCATTATCCTTTGCACATCCCCCCAACTTGTCCCTCCAAAGCACTCAGTACAGCGCTCTGCACACAGTAAGCACTCAATAAATACGATGAATACGATTGAATCCCCTGGCATCCTTTACACATCCCCCAGGCATCCCCCGGCATCCTTTGCGCATCCCCCCCAACTTGTACTTCCCAAGCGCTTAGTACAGCACTCTGCACACAGTAAGCGCTCAATAAATGCGATAAATACGATTGAATCCCCCAGGCATCCCCCGGCATCCTCCACACAGTGCGGGCCCCTGCAGCACTGTGCCCCACGCCCTTCCCCAGGCCTGCAATGCCCTCTCTCCTCACGTTCATTCATTCAATCGTATTGATTGAGCACTTACTATGTGCAGAGCACTGTACTAAGCGCTTGGGAAGTACAAGTTGGCAACACATAGAGACGGCCCCTACTAAACAACAGGCTCACAGTCTACAAGGGGGAGACGGACAACAAAAGAAAACATATATTCGTTGAGCGCTTACTATGTGCCAAGCACTGTTCCAAGCGCTGGGGGAAACGCAAGGTAATCAGGCTGTCCCACGTGGTGCTCACCGTCTTAATCCCCATTTTCCAGGTGAGGGAACTGAGGCCCAGAGAAGTGAAGTGTCTTGCCCAAAGTCACACAGCCGATAAGTGGCAGAGCCGGGATGAGAACGCACAGCCTCTGACTCCCGAGCCCGGGGCCCTTCCCACTAAACCACGCTGCTGCTCATCAAATGATACTTAATAAGTGACTTGTTAATGAAGTGACTTGCCCAAGGTCACACAGCAGACAAGTGGCGCAGCCGGGATTAGAACCCATGACCTTCTGACTCTCAGGCCCGTGCTCTATCCACTAGGCCATGAATACTTACTATGAGCTAAGCACTGGGGTAGATACAAAGTGATCATGTTGGTAATCAAGGTAATCAGTCCCTGTCCCACGTGAGGCTCACGCTCTTAATCCCCATTTTACAGATGAGGGAACTGAGGCACAGAGAAGTGAAGTGTCATGCCCAAGGTCACACAGCAGATACTTGGCGGGGCAGGGATTAGAATTTACCATTCTCTGATTCCCAAGCCCATGCTCCTGCTTCTTCCCATTCAGTCATACTTATTGAGCGCTTACTGTGTGCAAAGCCAAGTGCTAAATGCTTAGGAACGTACATTGTAACAGTAATAATAATAATAATAATAGCATTTATTAAGCGCTTACTATGTTCAAAGCACTGTTCTAAGCACTGGGGAGGTTACAAGGTGATCAGGTTGTCCCACGGGGGGCTCACAGTCTTCACCCCCATTTTCCAGATGAGGTCACTGAGGCACAGGGAAGTGAAGTTACTTGCCCAAAGTCACACAGCTGACAATCGGCGGAGCCGGGATTTGAACCCATGACCTCTGACTCCAACGCCCCTGCTTTTTCCACTGAGCCACACTGCTTCTCAGTAGACACATTCCCTACCCACAACAAGCTTACAGCCTCATCATCATCATCATCATCATCATCATAATAATAATAATAATAATAATAACGATGGCATTTGTTAAGCGCTTACTATGCAAAGCACTGTTCTAAGCACTGGGGAGGATACAAGGTGATCAGGTTGTCCCACATGGGGCTCACAGTCTTAATCCCCATTTTACAGATGAGGGAACTGAGGCCCAGAGAAGTGAAGTGACTTGCCCAGAGTCACACAGCTGACAACTGGTGTAGACGGGATTTGAACCCATGACCTCTGACTCCCAAGCCCGGGCTCCAGAATTGTGGTATTTGTTAAGCACTTACCATGTGCCAAGCACTGTTCTAAGCACTGGGGAGGATACAAGGTGATCTGGTTGTCCCTCATGGGGCTCACAGTCTTGATCCCTACTTTACAGATGAGGTAACTGAGGCACAGAGAAGTTAAGTGACTTGCCCAAGGTCACACATCAGACATGTGGCAGAGTCAGCATTGGAATCCACAACCTCCAACTCCCAGGCCTGTGCTCTTCCCACTAGACCATGGGAAGACAGACACTAATATAAGTAAATAAATGAAATTACAACAGTTAGCAGATATAGTCCCTGCCCACAGCGAGTTTAAAGTGCGGGGGAAGGGGGGACAGACGTTAATATAAGTAATTTATAATATTATCATTTAAATATATGTACATGTGGAGAGACAGGGAAGGTGGAGAAGGGAGAAAGGCCTCAGTTAAAGTAGAAAATGCAACTACAGCTTCCCAGTTGATCCAGTGGATTGCCACCACAGGTGGGTCGGAAGGACAGAAAGAATCACCATACACCCCTTCTCAGTCACTCATACTTATAATAATAATAATAATAATAATAATAATAATAATAATAATAATAATAATAATAGCATTGGTTAAGCGCTTACTATGTGCAGAGCACTGTTCTAAGCACTGGAGGGGATACAAGGTGATCAAGGCCTCCAGGAGGCCTTCCCAGACTGAGCCCCTTCCTTCCTCTCCCCCTCATCCCCCTCTCCATCCCCCCATCTTACCTCCTTCCCTTCCCCACAGCACCTGTATATATGTATATATGTTTGTACATATTTATTACTCTATTTATTTATTTATTTATTTTACTTGTACATATCTTTTCTATTTATTTTATTTTGTTAGTATGTTTGGTTTTGTCTCCCCCTTTTAGACTGTGAGCCCACTGTTGGGTAGGGACTGTCTCTATATGTTGCCAATTTGTACTTCCCAAGTGCTTAGTACAGTGCTCTGCGCACAGTAAGCGCTCAATAAATACGATTGATGATAAATACGATTGATGAAGTTGTCCCACGTGGGGCTCACAGTCTTAATCCCCATTTTACAGATGAGGGAACTGAGGCTCAGAGAAGTTAAGTGATTTGCCCAAGGTCACACAGCAGACATGTGGCGTGGCTCAGTGGAAAGAGCCCGGGCTTTGGAGTCAGAGGTCAGGGGTTCAAATCCCAGCTCCACCAATTGTCAGCTGTGTGACTTTGGGCAAGTCACTTAACTTCTCTGTGCCTCAGTTACCTCATCTGTAAGATGGGGATTAAGACTGTGAGCCCCCCGTGGGACAACCTGATCACCTTGGAACCTCCCCATCATTATTCTTCTAGACTGTGAGCCCACTGTTGGGTAGGGACTGTCTCTCTATGTTGCCAACTTGTACTTCCCAAGCGCTTAGTACAGTGCTCTGCACACAGTAAGCGCTCAATAAATACGATTGATTGATTGATTGATTGAGTCGGGATTCAAACCCATGACCTCTGACTCCAAAGCCCGGGCTCTTTCCACTGAGCCACGGTACTTCTTGCGCTTGCTCTGTGTAGAGCACTGTCCTAAGCACTTGGGAGAGTGCAACAACATAACAGAGCCGGTAGACACGTTCCCTTCCCACTCCTCCGTACATCCAAATAAAATCATTCAAGCGGGGGGAAAAATCAAGACAATCGTCATTAATTCGAGGGGCTTTCGGTTTCTTCAACCCTACAATCTCGAGGCTGAGAATCAGAGTCCAAGTTGCTGAGCCCTCCCTCAAGTCCCCAACTCACGCGGAAAGAAAGTCTTTTTCTAAGCTCTACCTAATTCCCCCAAAATCTTCAATTACACCAGAGCATTTAACATTTGGGTCAGTAGATTACAGGAGGCAGATACAGTCCTTTAAATAAAAAAAAGAAAAACTGAATTACCCCCTCCTCTCTCTACACTTTGTAGTCCAAACTCTCAAAACACTTACCTGAAACTAAGGACCCCATAAATACGGGCGTGATCCAAGGCGAAGCAACAACTGCTATGGCATCTGAACAAGGAACCGTGGGCACATAAATTACAAAGATAAGCCCCCAAAATAAATCAGGATAGGATTCAGCCGAACAACCAGTAGTCGTAATTGAGGATCTCTACTGGGAGCCAAGCTCTGTACTAAGGGATAGGGAGAGAACAATAGAAGTAGACATAATCTCCAGTTATTTTAGGGGGAAAAAACCCCTCTTCCACTCATAATATCTGGAAAATTAACAGTATATCTGATCGTTAAATAGAATATTTTATTTTTATATGCATGTATTATATATTTATTTACATATATCTGAGACCTTGCATATATGGAACTGAATAATTTATCTAGATTTTGGGGTGTGTGAAAGGCCCCATGCTTTGGATTTTGGGCAAGCCAAATCATGTTATGAATTACCCTGTTTCTCCATTAGCGGAGGAGCTGAGAAAGATTGGGTAAGCACTGGTTACCCAACAATGAACCTCATAATGGAAGGTTTGACTTCAATCACGATTGTAACATCTTGCCAGTGGGTGAAAATACAAAGTCCAAAATATCGGCAGGGAAGACTACTAAATCCCAAATCACTCAATTCAGATGTCTACTTGTTTAGTTGTCTGTCTCCCCCTTCTAGACTGTGAACCCATTGTTGGGTAGGGACTGTCTCTATATGTTGCCGACTTGTACTTCCCAAGCGCTTAGTACAGTGCTCTGCACACAGTAAGCGCTCAATAAATACAATTGAATGAATGAGTGAATGCTTAGAACAGTGCTTTGCACACAGTAAGCGCTTAATAAATGCCATTATTATTATTATTATTATTATTATTGCACCTCCAAACCAGAAGCAGATGAAATACTGCCATCCCAACACAAAACTGCTGCTGTTACTGCTGGGTGACAAGAATACCGGGGTTCCATAGGCTTGTCCTCCCCCTCGTTGTGGGAAGGGAATGTGTCCGTTCATTGTTATATTGTGCGCTCCCAACCGCTTAGTACAGTGCTTTGCCCATTAAGTGCTCAATAAATACGACTGAATTGAATTGAATAACTTTCCTTTGAGTAGCTACTGAGCCTTATCATTTCTATCTCACACACAATAAGCTGGAGATACTGAGAGTGTAGTTAACGCCATTTTCCCCTGATTCCTCAAGGAATCAAAAGCAGAATTAACTACTTTCCCATGCTCCAAATCCGGCCCTGTTCACTGAATGGCATTTCAGGAATTATGATTCTCTTAGCAATAGTTCCTTGAAAAGTAAAACCTTCCTACGGTGAGTTTGAAGTTTAAATAGAAAATAGTCAACTCTCACGTACCCAGCAAATGGAAGGCAAGACCAGCAAGAAGAAATTAAAATTGGAGACAATTCAAAAAAATCTCATTTTAGCCTGTCGGTTCGGTCTTTCTACCTCCCCTCCACCCAGGGCCGATAACATATAACAAAACTGAATTAGTTTGGGATTTTTTTGTGGTATTTGTTAAGTACTTACACTGTTCCAGGCACTGCACTAAATACTGGGATAGATACACGATAATCAGGTTGGACACAGTCCCTATCCCAAATAGGGCTCTCAGTCTTAATCCCGATTTTACAGATGAGGTAACTGAGGCAGGGAGAAATTAAGCGATTTGCCCATGGTCATGCAGCAGACAAGTGGCAGAGTCGAAATTAGAGCCCAGATCCAATGACACACAGGCCCATTCCCCCTTCTAGACTGTGAGCCCACTGTTGGGTAGGGACCGTCTCTATATGTTGCCAACTTGTACTTCCCAAGCGCTTAGTACAGTGCTCTGCACACAGTAAGCGCTCCAAAAATACGATTGATTACTTCTCTAAAACATAACTTCCCAGAGAAATCAAGCTAAGTCTAACCAATAAAACCACTAGTGTTCTTTGAATTTGGACTTCACCCATTTCCAACTGAATCCAGATCTACGCAGGCACCTACACCCAGCCGTATGACTATTTCATAACGGGCCGTGCCACCTGATTTTCTAAATCTGCTACTTCGCTTTCCATTGTCAAATAGAGAATCTCCTCTCTCACAACCAGAGAGAGGTCGGCTGGTGGTTTCAGCAGTGCACAGGACTCTGGGCATAACGTTTTCATAGGCTCCAAACTGAACTTGTCCATCCTCTGAAGCTGTTGTCGAAAGAATGGGGGGTGAGGTGGAGAATCAGTACCATAACAACCCGATTTCTACAGCAAAACCCACGTTTCATTGGAAAATTCCAGAGCCTGGCTGCGAGGAAAGGAATTATATTTTACAAAGCCCATAAATTTGGCTTAGGTAGATACTAGATAAATAGGCAGAGACCTGAATTTTAACATGTGAACTTGTTGAAAGATTCGGATGTTATTAACATAACTTGACACACAGACAGAGTCGGATGGTTTTAGTCACAGAGCTAGCTGGCCACATAACTGTGAGTTTTGCCATTTTTCATCATATTTTTATCCCCTCTCTTCCCACCGCCACCTCTATAATGCAAAACTTTCTGGGGAAAGGTAACTCCTTACTTTTTTCACCTTAGTAAGATAACTCCTTACTTTTTTCACCTTAGCGAAGGACTTGCAGGATGCAGCAAAACCTGCTCCTCAACTTGTCTCTCGCGTAAGTTACAATCCAGGTGTTCTCATGATTCTTCCGAGAAACCTCCAATTCTTTGAATCCTTTTCCCCAGTTTCCTCTCCGTAACTGAGCTTCTCAGAGCGACCGAGGAACAGGTACTCAGTCTTCCCTGGAGCATTTCAGCAACTGCCTCGGGAAGGCAGTGGCACACGGAAGCAAAGTAGGAATAAAATCATCGGTGCTGCGGGTGTTTGTTGTTTTCTCTGCAAGAAAGGTAAAGTTCGGGTTTGGAAATTGTTTGTTTTGAACTTAACATCTGCGGGGTTTGCCCATCGATAAATGGATGGTCAAGGCTGAGCCAAGCAGGGACGGGATCTGAGGCCAAAACTATGCCAAAGGGCAGGCCTGCTCCCTGTGTCTGCCCAGTGGCTTCTACGGAAAAACTGGACAAGAGTGACTTGGCATCAATGTGGGAAAGGGTTAGGCCCAACAAGCCTGAGATGAATATGGAGATGGAATGAGAGGACATAGATTTTATAATAATAATGGTATTTATTAAGCGCTTACTATGTGCAAAGCACTGTTCTAAGCGCTGGGGAGGTTCCAAGGTGATCAGGTTGTCCCACGGGGGACTCACAGTCTTAATCCCCATTTTACAGATGAGGGAACTGAGACACAGAGAAGTTAAGTGACTTGCCCAAAGTCACACAGCTGGCAATTGGCGGAGCAGGGATTTGAACCCATGACCTCTGACTCCGAAGGCCGGGTTCTTTTCCACTGAGCCACTCTGCTTCTCGTAGGCAATTCATAGGCAATTCTCGCAGGCAATTGAATTGATAGGCAATTCAATCAATCAATCATTCAGTCAATCGTATTTATTGAGAAGCAGCGTGGCTCAGTGGAAAGAGCACTGGCTTTGGAGTCGGAGGTCAGGGGTTCAAAGCCCGGCTCCGCCACTTGTCAGCTGTGTGACTTTGGGCAAGTCACTTCACTTCTCTGGGCCTCAGTGACCTCACCTGTAAAATGGGGATGAAGACTGTGAGCCCCCCGTGGGACAACCTGATCACCTTGTAACCTCCCCAGCGCTTAGAACAGTTCTTTGCATATAGTAAGCACTTAATAAATGCCATCATTACTATTATTATTATTGAGCGGTTACTATGTGCACTCAATCACCTTGGCCACTCATTCATTCATTCATTCAATCGTATTGATTGAGCACTTACTGCGTGCAGAGCATTGTACTAAGTGCTTGGGAAGTACAAGTCGGCCACATATAGAGACGGTCCCTACCCAACAACGGGCTCACAGTCTAGAAGGGGGGGACGGACAACAAAACGAAACATATTAACAAAATAAAATAAATAGAATAAATATGTACAAATGAAATAGAGTACTAATGAATTCATTCGTTCAATCATATTTATTGAGCGCTTACTGTGTGCAGCGCACTGTACTAAGCGTTTCGGAAGTCCATGTTGGCAACATACAGAGACGGCCCCTACCCAACAGTGGGCTCACAGTTAGAAGGGGGAGACGGACAACAAAACAAAACGTATTAACAAAATAAAATAAATAGAATAAATATGTACAAATAAAATAAATAGAGTACTAATGAATTCATTCATTCAATCATTTATTGAGCACTTACTGTGTGTAGAGCACTGTACTAAGTGCTTGGGAACTCCATGTTGGCAACATACAGAGACGGTCCCTACCCAACAGTAGGCTCACAGTCTAGAAGGGGGAGATGGACAACAAAACAAGACATATTAACAAAATACAATAAATAGAATAAATATGTACAAATAAAATAAATAGAGTACTAATGAATTCATTCATTCAATCGTATTTATTGAGCGCTTACTGTGTGCAGAGCACTTCACTGTCTCCCCCTTTTAGACTGTGAGCCCACTGTTGGGTAGAGACTGTCTCTATATGTTGCCAATTTGTACTTCCCAAGTGCTTAGTACAGTGCTCTGCACACAGTAAGCGCTCAATAAATACGATTGATTATGATGATGATGATGTACTAAGTGCTTGGGGAGTCCATGTTGGCAACATACAGAGACAGTCCCTACCCAACAGTGGGCTCACAGTCTAGAAGGGGGAGACGGACAACAAAACAAAACATATTAACAAAATAAAATAAATAGAATAAATACGTACAAATAAAATAAATAGAGTACTAATGAATTCATTCATTCAGTCGTATTTATAGAGCGCTTACTGTGTGCAGAACACTGTACTAAGCGCTTGGAAAGTCCATGTTGGCAACATACAGAGATGGTCCCTACCCAACAGTAGGCTCACAGTCTAGAAGGGGGAGACGGACAACAAAACAAAACCTACAAACAAAATAAAATTAATAGAATAAATATGTACAAATAAAATAGAGTACTAATGAATTCATTCATTCAATCGTATTTATTGAGCGCTTACTGTGTGCAGAACACTGTACTAAGCGCTTGGAAAGTCCATGTTGGCAACATACAGAGACGGTCCCTACCCAACAGCGGGCTCACAGTCTAGAAGGGGGAGATGGGCAACAAAACATATTAACAAAATAAAATAAATAGAAAAAAAGCATCTGCCACGTCGCTCACAGAGTCCGTGTCTATATTTGGACAACAGAGTCAGGGGGAGGGGGTGACTGTAGCAGGAACTCTGGAGCTCAGTTAAACATCACATGGTGATCACAGGACCGCAGTTTCAATGACACGATGTTCTTTAAGGCCCAGCACCAGAACTAATTTAGTCGCGTTTCAATCGGCTCGTTGGCATAATGGCGAAGAGTCTGACTCGCTAGCTGAATTACGCGGGCTTTTCTTTTTCCGAAGTCTGTGTCCAGGTAGCAATATTATCAAGCCTTCACCGGGCAATTGTGTTTTTCTCAGACGCGTGTTTCAGCCATGCCGCCCGTTAAGGCATAGCTGGCCCCCGCAGAGCAGCAGAGGTGAGTTGTGGAGATCCAACCCCTGCACCCCACATCTCAACTCTCAGTCCACCCCAGGAATCCTCATGTCACCGACCAGGTCCACTAAGCAGCATGGCCTAGTGGAAAGAGCACGGGCCCAGAAGTCAGAGGATCTGGGTTCTAATCTCGGCTCTGCCATTTGCTTGCTGTGTGACCTTGAGCAAGTCGCGTCACTTTTCTGTGCCTCGGTTCTCTCACCTGCAAAATGGAGATTAAGACTGTGGGTTTAACAAATACCATGATTATTACTTGCTCGGATCGACATGGTACAAGTTTGGATGGAGAGGAAAGGACGGATTTTAACGATATGAAGGTTGAACCAGCAGGATTTGGTGAGCCCACTGTTGGGTAGGGACCGTCTCTATATGTTGCCAACTTGTACTTTCCAAGCGCTTAGTACAGTGCTTTTCATCATCATCATCATCAATCGTATTTATTGAGCGCTTACTATGTGCAGAGCACTGTACTAAGCGCTTGGGAAGTACAAATTGGCAACATATAGAGACAGTCCCTACCCAACAGTGGGCTCACAGTCTAAAAGGGGGAGACAGAGAACAAAACCAAACAACTAACAAAATAAAATAAATAGAATTGATATGTACAAACAAAATAAATAAATAAATAAATAGAGTAATAAATATGTACAAACATATATACATATATACAGGTGCTGTGGGGAAGGGAAGGAGGTAAGATGGGGGGGATGGAGACGGGGCACACAGTAAGCGCTCAATAAATACGATTGAATGAATGAATGAATGAATGAAAGGAGTGCAACATATAGAGACGGTCCTTACCCAACAGTGGGCTCACAGTCTAGAAGTAGAATAAATAGTTATTGAATTGTATTGTTAGAGTCAGATAAAGAGGGTAAAGTCATCGCTGGCCTCCTCTGAGGAAATTTCTGGTGTTTGGAGTTAAAAGTGATTCTTTTAACTAATGCAAGGTCAGAGGCAAAGCACTGCTAAAGACCCTTCCCTGAAAAAGAACCAAAATGAGAGAAAGAGGGAGAGAGAGATAGGGAGGGAGAGAAAGAGAGAGAGAAAGAACGAACAGAAGAATAAACTGTCCATCCTTGGGAGGGCTTTAATCATGAACCATCCAGTCAGCAGTTGAAACAGGTTAGTTAATTTTGCCGCAAGATGATAAAAGTCTTCCATCGGGAATGGAGGATGGGCCTCAGTCCTGAGAGTGCTCAATAAATACGATTGAATGAATGAATTACTCTATTTATTTATTTATTTTATTTGTACATATTTATTCTATTTATTTTATTTTGTTAATAAGTTTTGTTTTGTTCTCTGTCTCCCCCTTCTAGACTGTGAGCCCGCTGTTGGGTAGGGACTGCCTCTATATGCTGCCAACTTGTACTTCCCAAGCGCTTAGTACAGTGCTCCCAAGCCCAAGCTCTTTCCACTAAGAGTGATGGCCACCGCCTGCCACTACCCCCCTTTTCTGGGGGAAGTCCCCCTCCCCACCACTTCTGATCCGCAGCTCTCCATCACATTATGTTTTGATTTGAGTTTTTTAAGTTCATATGACTCGGCCACCCCAGGAATAGACTTCCACAGAAGCCAAAAGCTCAGAAAAATGTTTTTTTGCTATGGTGGCTCTCCACGATCATGATTATCCAAATATGAATCCATGTTTCAGTCAGGAAGGGCCTTCTCACATTGCTCCAAGCCAAATGACAGGTGGTTTCTAACAACAGTAGACCAGTTTGTGCCAACTATAGTGAGCCAGGCTGGGCAGAAGTACAGATTGTTTTATTGGATTGAAAAATAATTAATCAAGGTCTTGAGTGAATAGTCAAATTACTTGTTGTTCAACAATGTATTACTGAACAGTAATATAAATAATGAGTTTTTTTAAAAAAATCAATATACTCTGCCAAAAAGAAATGGTTTGTGATGCACTTGAATTGCTTAGCTCCTCTGCTTAGGGAAATGAAACTGGGTACAATATGTCAGTTTAGGCTAGAGACAGAGTGAACATTCAATTTCATATGCTTATTTTGATCAAAGTAAGGCCCTTTGAGAGCCTTTTAAAAGTCACAGATGAACTCGTGTGCGAGTGATCATGTTATGAGTGTTTAGTTCCTTAATAAATTTGCTGAGTGAAAACTTCACCTGAAGTCTCCAACATGCCCAGTAGCATTTGAAGCAGCAGACAAGCTCGTTCTTAACTATATACTCACTTAGCTATCCTCCTTCACACATGGTGTAGAGCGTGAACCCCATGCTATATTTCAAGCATTTTCCCACATCACTTATAGACAACCCACTATTCTTAGAGAATAAGAATTTCACTCTCTCATGGATCAAAGCCTGATGTCCTGATCCTCACCACTGGGTTGAAAGCATTCAGTCACCTTGCCCCCTCCTACCTCTCCTCCCTATTCTTTACGACTCAGCCCACACACTTGGCTTCTCTAATGCCAAGCTACTCACCGTACCTCAATCTCGTCTTATCTCGCTGCCAACCTCTCATCCACATCCCGCCTCTGGCCTGGAATGCCCTCCCTCCTCAAATCCCACAGACAATTCCTCTTCCCCTCTTCAATAAGGCACATCTCCTCCAAGAGGCCTTCTCAGCCCAAGCCCTCCTCTCTTCTTCTCCCCCTCCCTTCTGCGTCACCCTGACTTGCTCCCTTTATTCATCCCCCAACGCCACAGCACTGCCTGTCTATTAATGTCTGTCACCCCTGTAGACTGTAAGCTCGTTATGGACAGGAAATGTGTCTGTTTATTGTTGTAGCGTACTCTCCCAAGCACTTAGTACGGTGCTCTGTGCACAGTGAGCACTCAATATGATTGACCGACTGACTGATCCACATCCAGTGGTAGTGATAATTGCTGCAGCCGAGGTCCAAAAGGTTCCCCCAAAAAAGGGCCAGAAATGGAAGATTTGAGCCCCAAATGCTACTTCGGCTGGCAGTGGCTCACAAGCCAGAAGAAGGAAAGGCACTGTCACATTGTTTATAATTGCTATCAACAGGGTAGCTTTGGCCCTAACAAAGCAAGAGAGAATAACCAAGATGCCGATGATTGTTTCCTGTTTCTTTTAAAAAAAAGAACTCTTGAAACACAAGTATCATTTCAACTAGGGACTCAGGTTCCTCGATTGTAAAAAGAAGATTAAGACTGTGAGCCCAGTATGGGACAGGGACTGTGTCCTACCCAATTAGCTTGTATCTACCCCCACACTTAGTGCAGTGCCTGGCACATAGTAAGTGCTTAACAAATATCACGATCATCAATCACCATCAACAAATCTTAAAACCATATGAGATAAAACTGAGCCGCATGCGGTACAAACTTGGAATCTGTCAGCACTTTATAGACTGTAAAATCTAGCCACGCTTAGAATGCCTAGCATTGGATCCAGCTGTGAATTTTATCTGATGTCCTGAAATGCTCCTGAGAATCAAATTAACTCTGCAAACATACTGTGCGGCAAGAATACACGTTCCCAATAATCGGAGATGAAAGCTAGGGTTTCTACTCTGCTATTGCTATTTCTTCCCTCTTCCATATTTAGAGCGGTATAGTCGCAAAATGTCCGCTCTCTGGACGGCTAAATCATCTCAAGCGTGAACGCAGTCTGACAAATATATTGATCACTGGGGGTTGAAAATGCTTTAAAAGTACCCAAATGGCACACTTCACTAGGAAATAAAAAATAAAGTGTGAGAGTTTTAGGATGTTAATGATCTTTTTTTATCTTTTTATGTCTGGATCAGTGTTCGCTTTAAAAATTGTGCACCAGGGACTGACTCTTTCCTTCTACTCCTCCTGGTCCGACCTGGGAGAAGGGCAGACGAGGACTGTTCAACAGCTCAAACGTTGGGCCGTGTCCCGCCGCCCTCCCTGTCCACAGTAGCTTACCCAAGGGGCTTCCTTGCATCTGAGGAATCAAGGATTAGGACTAGGAATCAAGGAATCAAGGGAAAAGAAGCGAGTAGGGAAAAAGAATCTGCAGCAGCGGGAGAACCAAGTTATTAAAGTAGCAGACACTCGAGAGTAGCATCAAAGAAAAAGTCCTACAGAGTTTAAACACAAGACTTTCTCCATCAATTACCCCATACAACTAATAATTCAAGTCCAAATTTCAGCTCTAATAAAGTCATCTGGCCCTAAGCATGTGGGGGTGATTGAGTACTAGCTTTCACCTTAGTTAATGAATAAATACTCAGTGGGAATGAAATTAGTTACTTAAAGTGGCGAAGGGCTAGGGGCTAAGTCACTTCATTCCATGGAAAGTGCCAAAGGTGAAGGCAACTGCCATAAATCAAGGGGAATCCGATGGGAATGAAAGGCCAGCAAAGACTTTGCCCGTCTTTCTTTAGCTCGGTTTGAAATACAAACAGGAGGAATTCAGATCTCTTCATTCACGAAGGCATAAATGTTCATGCTCACCTCTGAATACTTCGGTCATTTTTACATTAGCTGTGAAATTATTTTAATTGAGGCCTAGCTGAGGGAGAATTTCTCTGCTAATGCACTAATTTGTACATCATTTCAGAATCATCTAAGTATGTGTAAGGCATCTGAAACCCTCTGGGATGGTTGGGTATTCCCAGAGGCCTCAAGAGGTCAGGCAGAAGTGGATAGAGGCAGCCGGCTTTTGAAAGGGGAAAAGGAATAGCAATAATAATAATAATAATAATAAAAATAATTGCAGTATTTGTTAATTATATATGTTGCCAGCTTGTACTTCCCAAGTGCTTAGTACAGTGCTCTGCACACAGTAAGTGCTCAATAAATACGATTGATTGATTGATTGATTGATTAAGTGCTTACTATGTGTCCAACCCTGTTCTAAGCGCTGAGTAGACACAAGGTAATCAGGTTGGACACTGTCCCTATCCCACATTCATTCATTTAGTCAATCGCATTTATTGAGCGCTTACTGTGTGCAGAGCACTGTACTAAGCGCTTGGAAAGTACGATTCAGCAACAGATAGAGACAATCCCTACCCAACAACGGGCTCACGGTCTAGAAGGGGGAGACAGATAACAAAACAAAACAAGTCAACAGGCATCAATACCATCAAAATAGATACGTAGAGTTATAGATATTTGCACATCATTAATAAAATAGAGTGATAAATATGTACAAATATACACGTGCTGTGAGGGGGGGTAAAGCAGAGAGAGGGAGTAGAGGTGATGGGGAGGGGAGGAGGAGCAGAGGAAAGGGGGGACTCAGTCTGGGAAGGCCTCCTGGAGCTCACTGTCTTAAACCCCATTTTACAGACAAGGTAACTGAGGCACAGAGAAGCGAAGTGACTTGCCAAGCTCACACAGAAGACATGTGGAAGAGCCAGGATTAGAACCCATATTCTCTGACTCGCATGCCCGTGCCACTAGGCCAAACTGCTCCCTAAATAATAACAATAATAATAATGGCATTTGTTAAGCGCTTACTATGTGCAAAGCACAGTTCTAAGCACTGGAAAAAGAGGGCTCGTCCTGAAGGAAGCTGAAGGGGTGAGCCAGAGGCAGGCCGAGAGGCTTGGCAAGAGGAAACGGAACAGTGGAAAGCAGATTGACCTCCAGGTCAGTGAACCGGGCGCTTAGTACAGTGCTCTGCACACAGTTAGCGCTCAATAAATACAATCGAATGAATGAAGCGGGGAGGGACCCAGGAAGTAGAAGCAGCTTGACTTAGTGGGAAGAGCACGAGTCCGGGCACTGGGTTCCAATTCCGACTCCGCCCCTTATCTGCTGTGTGACCTTGGGCAAGTCACTTCACTAAGCGCTTAGTAATAATAATAATAAGAAGAAGAGCATTTGTTAAGCGCTTACTATGTGCAAAGCACTGTTCTAAGCGCTGGGGGGGATACAATGTGATCAAGTTGTCCCAAGTGGGGCTCACAGTCTTAATCCCCATTTTTACAGATGAGGTAACTGAGGCTCGGAGAAGTTAAGTGACTTGCCCAAGGGCACACAGCAGACTTGTGGTGGAGCCGGGATTCGAACCCATGACCTCTGACTCCAGTGCCCGGGCTCTTTCCATTGAGCCACGCTGCTTAGTACAGTGCTCTGCACACAGTAAGCGCTCAATAAATACAATTGATTGATTCTCTGGGCCTCAGTTACCTCATCTGTAAAATGGGGATTAAGACTAAGAGTCCTATGCCCCCTCCTTTCTCTCCCCCTCCCCATCCCCCCCACCTCTTTCCCTTCCCCACAGCACCTGTATATACGTTTGAACAGATTTATTACTCTATTTATTTTACTTGTACATATTTACTATTCTATTTATTTTATTTCGTTAATACGTTTTGCTTTGTTGTCTGTCTCCCCCTTCTAGACTGTGAGCCCGTTGTTGGGTAGGGACCGTCTCTAGATGTTGCCAACTTGTACTTCCCAAGCGCCCTGCACACAGCAAGCGCTCAATAAATACGATTGAATGAATGAATGAATGAATGTGGGACAGGGACTGTGTCCAACCTGATTATCTTGTATCTACTCCAGTGCTTAGAACAGTGCTCCCACATAATAAACATTTAACAAATACCGTAAAAAAAAATGAAGAGGAGGGAGTCTGATAAGGATCCCAGTGGTAGGCACATACACAGTTATCTGGCGTCTGCCTGCTTTTTCTATTCACGGGGTCGGTGTCTCCTGGCTTCTGGCCTTCAACAGAGCCACGTGTAGCAGGGGTGGTGATGGAGAGCCGGGGGCGTAGAACCTAGCAGAGAAGCAGTGTGGCTCAGTGGATGGAGCAAATGTCCGGGAGTCAGAAGGACCTGTTTTCTAATCCTGGCTTGTCTGCTGTGTGACCTCAATAATAACAATGATGATGGTATTTGTCAAGCGCTTACTATATATCAAACACTGTTTGAAGCACTGGGGTAGCTACAAGGCACTCAGGTTGTCCCTCAAGGGGCTCACAGACTTAATCCCCATTTTACGGACGAGGTAAGTGAGGCACAAAGAAGTTAAATGACTTGCCCAAAGTCACACAGCCGGTAAGTGGCGGAGACGGGATTAGAACCCAGAACCTCGGACTCCCAAGCCCGGGCTCCTGCCACTAGAGAAGCAGCGTGGCTCAGTGGAAAAGAGCTTGCTATACGTCAAACACTGTTTGAAGTGCTGGGGTAGATACAAGGCATTCAGGTTGTTCCCATATGGGGCTCACAGACTTAATCCCCATTTTACAGATGAGGTAAGTGAGGCACAAAGAAGTTAAATGACTTGCCCAAAGTCACACAGCCGGTAAGTGGCGGAGACGGGATTAGAACCCACAACCTCGGACTCCCAAGCCCGGGCTCCTGCCACTAGAGAAGCAGCGTGGCTCAGTGGAAAAGAGCTTGCTATACGTCAAACACTGTTTGAAGCGCTGGGGTAGCTACAAGGCACTCAGGTTGTCCCACAGGGGGCTCACAGACTTAATCCCCATTTTACAGATGAGGTAAGTGAGGCACAAAGAAGTTAAATGACTTGCCCAAAGTCACACAGCTGGTAAGTGGCGGAGACAGGATTAGAACCCACAACCTCGGATTCCCAAGCCCGGACTCCTGCCACTAGAGAAGCAGCGTGGCTCAGTGGAAAAGAGCTTGCTATATGTCAAACACTGTTTGAAGCACTGGGGTAGTTACAAGGCACTCAGGTTGTCCCACATGGGGCTCACAGACTTAATCCCCATTTTACGGATGAGGTAAGTGAGGCACAAAGAAGTTAAATGACTTGCCCAAAGTCACACAGCTGGTAAGTGGCGGAGACGGGATTAGAACCCACAACCTCGGACTCCCAAGCCCGGGCTCCTGCCACTAGAGAAGCAGCGTGGCTCAGTGGAAAAGAGCTTGCTATATGTCAAACACTGTTTGAAGCACTGGGGTAGTTACAAGGCACTCAGGTTGTCCCACATGGGGCTCACAGACTTAATCCCCATTTTACGGATGAGGTAAGTGAGGCACAAAGAAGTTAAATGACTTGCCCAAAGTCACACAGCTGGTAAGTGGCGGAAACGGGATTAGAACCCACAACCTCGGACTCCCAAGCCCGGGCTCCTGCCACTAGAGAAGCAGCGTGGCTCAGTGGAAAAGAGCTTGCTATACGTCAAACACTGTTTGAAGCGCTGGGGTAGCTACAAGGCACTCAGGTTGTCCCTCAAGGGACTCACAGACTTAATCTCCATTTTACGGACGAGGTAAGTGAGGCACAAAGAAGTTAAATGACTTGCCCAAAGTTACACAGCTGGTAAGTGGCGGAGACGGGATTAGAACCCAGAACCTCGGACTCCCAAACCCGGGCTCCTGCCACTAGAGAAGCAGCGTGGCTCAGTGGAAAAGAGCTTGCTATATGTCAAACACTGTTTGAAGCGCTGGCGTAGCTACAAGGCACTCAGGTTGTCCCTCAAGGGACTCACAGACTTAATCTCCATTTTACAGAGGAGGTAAGTGAGGCACAAAGAAGTTAAATGACTTGCCCAAAGTCACACAGCTGGTAAGTGGCGGAGACGGGATTAGAACCCAGAACCTCGGACTCCCAAGCCCGGGCTCCTGCCACTAGAGAAGCAGCGTGGCTCAGTGGAAAAGAGCTTGCTATACGTCAAACACTGTTTGAAGTGCTGGGGTAGATACAAGGCATTCAGGTTGTCCCCATATGGGGCTCACAGACTTAATCCCCATTTTACAGATGAGGTAAGTGAGGCACAAAGAAGTTAAATGACTTGCCCAAAGTCACACAGCCGGTAAGTGGCGGAGACGGGATTAGAACCCACAACCTCGGACTCCCAAGCCCGGGCTCCTGCCACTAGAGAAGCAGCGTGGCTCAGTGGAAAAGAGCCCGGGCTTTGGAGTCAGAGGTCATGGGTTCAAATCCAGGCTCTGCCGCATGTCTGCTGTGTGACCTTGGGCAAGTCACTTAACTTCTCTGAGCCTCAGTTACCTCATCTGTAAAAGGGGGATTAAGACTGTGAGCCCCACGTGGGACAACTTGATCACCTTGTATCCACCCCCCAGTGCTTAGAACAGTGCTCTGCACATAGTAAGCACTTAACAAATGCCATTATTATTATTACTAGTCCATGTTGCTTTGTAGTACTACTACTATTAATAATGATAATGATGGTATTTATTAAGCACTTAGTATGTGCCAAACACTGTTCTAAGCACTGGGGTAGATACAAGGTTATCAGATTGTCCCACGTGAGGCTCACAGTCTTAATCCCCGTTTTCCAGATGAGGTAACTGAGGCACAGAGAAGTTAAGTGACTTGCCCAAAGTCACACAGCTGACAAGTGGTGGAGGCAGGATTAGAACCCATGACCTCTGACTCCCAAGCCCGGGCTCTTTCCACTAAGCCACACCGCTTCTTTGTCACTTCACTTCTCTGGGCCTCAGTTCCCTCATCTGTAAAACGGGGATGGAGACTGTGAGCCCCACATAAGACAGGGACTGTGGCCAACCCGATTTGCTTGTAACCACCCCAGCGCTTAGTACAGTGCCCGGCACACAGTAAGCGCTCAACATAAGCCACAATTGTATCATCATTATTATTATAAGGGGGGGAGAGGAGACTGGCCACAGATAAATAAGCAAGGGGGAGGTGTTCCTTGTAAAAGAAATTAAGCAACATTCTCCTCTCCCTTTGTGCAAAATATTTTCCTTCTTTGTTGAGTTTTCTAATGCTTTTCGTCCCCGCAAATTAAACGATTGTTGGGTTCTCTTTGACCCTGAGAAACATCATTGATTTCAATGGATGCAGCCACCGATGTAAAAGGCAAATAAGAAATAATCCCGAAAGAGCCAAAACCAAGTTGGAATCCAGCATCAAATAACCGCCAGGTGTATCTCCAGCAAAAATTGGCATTGGGAGGATATTGTAAGTTAAACCAGATGAGAATTAACTAACTGTGACCAAAGGTCTCTTTCCCGCTCTTGGGACTAAGAAACCAAAATAACTACTGTCCGTGATGTTAGTCTGCCAACTGGGAGGCCAGACGCTTGAACAGACTTAACTAATTATCCATGTGTCTCATGTAGCAGCTGGATGTGGTAGATGTGGGAGTGGAGGGGAGGGTGTCACACATTATCACCACTGATACTTGATATTAGCTCATAAAGTAGACAGACAGCAACTCTGTGAGGCCACAGAGAATCTAACTTCCCTCTGATTCATTCATTCATTCAATCAATCGTATTTATTGAGCACTCTGATAACCATCAACAATATCTTTTGAGCATCACTGATCCAGCAATGATTGTCTTAATGTACCCAAAGCAGATGCTGATTTTGTGTTTCCGGGGCTCCTTAGATTTTTTTCTATTTTTTTTTTTTAAATAAATATAGGTTAGGGAAACGGCAGCGTGAAAGGATACATACATAAGTGCTGTGGCACTGATGGGGGTGGGTGGGAGAGCGGTTATCGAATGCTGAAAGAATGGAGATCCAAATGTATAGATGACACAGGAGGGAGAGGGAGTGGGGGGAGATGAGGGCTTAGTCTGGGAAGGCCTCTTGGAGGAGGTGGGATTTGAAGAAGGCTCTGAAGGTGGGGAGAGTGGTGGTCTTTTGGATATGAAGAGGGTGGGAGTTCCAGACCAGAGGGAGGAGGTGGGCAAAGCGTAGGCGGCAAGATAGATTTAATGGAGGTACAGTGATTTAGTTGGCAATGGAGGAGCCAAGTGTGAGCCTGAGTTTGTAGTAAGACATCAGTTAGGTAAGGTAGAAGGCAGAGAGATGATAGAGTGCTCTTCCAAGCACTTAGTATAGCGCTCTGCACATGGGAAGTGCTCAATAAATGCCACTGATTGTTTGATTGATTGAAGTACAAACCACCTGATGAATCCCAAAGTTCTTCCAAACTACAAGGATGCTTGCTAGCTTGAATCAAACCCAAGCCATTAAAAAAAATATTAAGCTACCTGTTAAGGGCTTACTCTGCGCCAGGCACTGTACTAAGCTCTGGAGAAGATACAAGTAAATCAGTCCCTGTCCCTCATGGGGCTCACATCTTAATCCCCATTCTACAGATGAGGTAACCGAGGCCCAGAGAAATGAAGTGACTTGCCCAAGGTCACCCAGCAGACAAGTGGCAGAGCCGAGTTTAGAACCCAAGTCTTTCTGATTCGCAGGCCCAGGCTCTATTCATGCTGCTATTAGGTAGTAGCTCCTCAATCAATCAATCAATCAAACGTATTTATTGAGCGCTTACTGTGTGCAGAGCACTGTACTAATCGCTTGGGAAGTACAAGATGGCAACATATAGAGACAGTCCCTACCCAACAGTGGGCTCACAGTCTAAAAGGGGGAGACAGAGAACAAAACCAAACATACTAACAAAATAAAATAAATAGAATAGATATGTACAAGGAAAATAAATAAATAAATAAACAGAGTAATAAATATGTACACACATATATACATATATACAGGTGCTGTGGGGAAGGGAAGGAGGTAAGATACTGGGCAAGCCATTAAGTTACATCTTAACCTGAAGGAATGAAAATAGAGTAATAAATACGTACACACATATATACATATACACAGGTGCTGTGGGGAAGGGAAGGAGGTAAGATACTGGGCAAGCCATTAAGTTACATCTTAACCTGAAGGAATGAAAATGTCAAGTCAAGAGGGAAGAGGAGCTGCAGAACATTTGCTGAGCAAGCAACAGAAATCACATCACTTTTTTTTTATCCCCCCGCCCCCCTTCTTTCTCAGGTCAGCTTTTGGGTCCGGGGAATCTTTTGCTGTAAGTTTGTCTGGGAAGATTTCCTGTTTCCGAAAAGTACAATCTATAATGCGGGGGATGTCTACATGTGAAAACCACAGCTAAGGCTTGCCTGAAACGGATGGCTTCTCCAGGAAACAGGTTTCTATTGTCCATGCAACCCACCTTTGCTCAACTCCCATAAAGAGCAAAGCAGCGTGGCTCAGCGGAAAGAGCCCGGGCTTTGGAGTCAGAGGTCAGGGGTTCGAATCCTGGCTCCACCACGTGTCTGCTGTGTGACCTTGGGCAAGTCACTTAACTTCTCTGAGCCTCAGTTACCTCATCTGTAAAATGGGGATTAAGACTGTGAACCCCACGTGGGACAACCTGATCACTTTGTATCTGAACAGTGCTGTGCACGTAGTAAGCACTAAACAAATGCCAACATTATTATTATTATTATTATTATAAACAGTGAAGTTGCTTTCTAATCAAGGTCTAAAAGAAGAGAGAAAATGTTCTGGCTCATAGCTTCCTTCCACAGTGGCGCCTTGGAAAGACGGTCAGGTGCACCCTTAGTTTTCAGCAGATGGCAGGGAACATGTATGCTGACTCTGAAATGTATTCCCCCAAGTGCTTAGTACAGTGCTCTGCATCCAGTAGGTGCTCCATAAATTCATTCATTCATCCAATTGTATTTACTGAGCACTTACTGTGTGCAGAGCACTATACTAAGCGCTTGGGAAGTACAAGTCGACAACAGGTAGAGACAGTTCCTACCCAACAACGGGCTCACAGTCTAGAAGGGGGAGACAGGCAACGAAACAAAACATGTAGACAGGTGTCAAAACCGTCAGAATAAATAGAATTATAGCTATATGCACATCATTAACAAAGTAGAGTGGTAAATATGTACAAGTAAAATAGAGTAATAAATCTGTACAAATATATACAAGTGCTGTGGGGAGGGGAAGGAGGTAGGGTGAGGGGGAATGGGGAGCAGGAGAGAAAACCTGTATATATGTTTGTACAGATTTATTACTCTATTTATTTTACTAGCACACGTTTACTATTCTATTTATTTTGTTAATGACGTGCATCTAGCTTTATTTCTATTTATTCTGAAGACTTGACCCTGTCCACATGTTTTGTTTTGTTGTCCGTCTCCCCCTTCTAGACTGTGAGCCCGTTGTTGGGTAGGAACTGTCTCTATATGTTGCCAAAGTGTACTTCCCAAGCGCTTAGTCCAGTGCTCTGCACACAGTAAGCGCTCAATAAAAACGATTGAATGAATGCATGAATGAATGAATGAATGAATGAAAAAGGGGGCTCAGACTGGGAAGGGCTCCTGGAGGAGGTGAGTTCTCAACACTGGTTGATAGTACGACTAACTCAAACTCTTCAAATTCAAAGGACAGACATAGATCTAAATCAATGGATATACGTATATAGCAATATAGGTAAATAATATTTATAGATATGCACATGCATATCTATATATCCTTTCATCCTATATTTCTGGGCTCTGTAGTGGAAAGAGCCCGGACTTTGGAGTCAGAGGTCATGGGTTCAAATCCCGACTCTGCCAATTGCCAGCTATGTGACTTTGGGCAAGTCACAACTTCTCTGGGCCTCGGTTACCTCATCTGTGAAATGGGGATTAAGACTGTGAGCCCCCCGTGGGACAACCTGATCACCTTGTAACCTCCCCAGCACTTAGAATGGTATTTTGCACATAGTAAGTGCTTAATAAATGCCATCATCATTATTATTATTATTGCAGTGAATGCAGTTGCAGCAATTTGTATTCTTTCCCTCTTTTTCATTCATTCATTTAATCGTATTTATTGAGCGCTTACTGTGTGCAGAGCACTGGACTGAGCGCTTGAAAAGTACAATTTGGCAACAGATAGAGACGGTCCCTACCCAACAACGGGCTCCCAGTCTAGAAGGGGGAGACAGACAACAAAACAAAACATGTAGACAGGTGTCAATACCATCAAAATAGATAAATAGAATTATAGCTATATACACATCATTAATACAATAAATAGAATAATAAATATGTACAAATATACACAAGTGCTGTGGGGAGGGGAAGGGAGTGGGGGGGGGCGATGGGGAGGGGAGGAAGAGCAGAGGAAAAGTGGGGGTGCTCAGTCTTTTTGTGAACCAAAGGTCCCCACTTGTCCCCACCTAAGTGCTAGGTCAGTGTAATTAATGATGGTATTTGTTAAGCGCTTACTATGTGCCGAGCACTGTTCTAAGCGCTGGGGTAGATGCCAGGTAATCAGGTTGTCCCACGGCAGGCTCACAGCTTTAATCCCCATTTTATAGATGAGGTAATTGAGGCACAGAGAAGTTAAGCGGCTTGCCCAAGGTCACACAGCAGACAAGTGGCGCAGCCGAGATTAGAACCCATAATCATCATCATCATCATCAATCGTATTTATTGAGCGCTTATTATGTGCAGAGCACTGTACTAAGCGCTTGGGAAGTACAAGCCGGCAACATATAGAGACAGTCCCTACCCAACAGTGGGCTCACAGTCTAGAAGGGGGAGACAGAGAACAAAACCAAACATACTAACAAAACAAAATAAATAGAATAGATATGTACAAGTAAAATAAATAGAGTAATGAATATGTACAAACATATATACATATATACAGGTGCTGTGGGGAAGGGAAGGAGGTAAGATGCGGGGATGGAGAGGGGGATGAGGGGGAGAGGAAGAAATAACAATAACAACAACATAATAATAATAATAATAACAACATAATAATAATAATAATAAGTACATAATAACAATAATGAGATGTGTTAAGTGTTTACTATGTGCCAAGCACTGTTCTAAGCGTTGGGGTAGATACAAGGTAAGCAGGTTGTGCCACGTGGGGCTCACAGTCTTAATCCCCATTTTGCAGATAAGGTAACTGAGGCCCAGAGAAGTTAAGCGGCTTGCCCAAGGTCACACAGCAGACAAGTGGCGGAGCAGGGATTAGAACCCATGTCCTCTGACTCTCCAGCCCGGGCTCTTTCAATCAATCGTACTTACTGAGCGCTTACTGTGGGCAGAGCAATTTACAAAGCTCTTGGGAGAGTACAATATAACAGAGTTGGTAGACCTGCTCCCTGCCCACAAGGAGGTTATGGTCTGGGGGGAAAACGAAAGAGGGAAGATGTTGCGGTGTCTGGTGAGTCACCACCATTGGATGCATCAGAGGAAAGTTGTGCAGCATAGCCTAGTAGATAGAGCATGGGTCTAGGACTCAGTAGGTCCTGGGTTCTAATCTCGGCCGCGCCTCTTGTCTGCTGTGTGACTGTGGGCAAGTCACTTCCCTTCTCTGGGCCTCAGTGACCTCATCTGGAAAATGGGGACTGAGACTTTGAGCCCCATGTGGGACCAGGACTGTGTTCAACCCTATTTGCTTGTATCCAGCCCAGAGCTTAGTACAGTGCCTGGCACACAGTAAGTGATTAACCAATACCATTTTTATTAGTAGTAGTAGTAGTAGTACATTATTCTTCATATTCTTAGTGCTTAGTACAGTGCTCTGCACACAATAAGTGCACAATAAATACGACTGACTGAATAAATGAATGCAAAACCCTTGGGAATTCACATCTCTCCCAGGAAGTTTTCGCCAATTGATTTCTAATCTCACCAACTGCCATTTCATGACTTCTATGCCACCTAAGCACTTAAATACTCACAATCCACTCCCTTCTTCCCTTACCCTTAGCACGTATTTACATAGCTCCTATACTCTGTTACTTCCTCCTCTTAATAATAATAATAATAATAATAATAATAATAATAATGTAAAGCACTTACTATGTGTCAGGCACTGCACTAAGCGCTGAGGTAGATACAAGGTGATTGGGTTGGACATAGCTCCTATCCCACATGGGGCTCCCAGTTTTAATCCCCATTTTCCAGATGAGGTAACGGAGGCACAGAGAAGTGAAGTGACGTCACAAAGCAGACAAGTGGCAGAGATGGGATTAGAAGCACATCATTCATTCTTTCAGTCGTATTTATTGAGTGCTTACTGTGTGCAGAGCACTGGACTTCTGACTCACAGGCTCGCTCTATTGACAAGGCCACACTTAGCTCTATCCACTAGACCATGCTTAGTATCTGTCTTCTGCTGCTAGATGTAAACTATTTGAGGGCAAGGATCATGTCTACTGATTCTACTGTGCTCTCCCAAGTGCTAAAAACCGTGATTCGCACACAGAAGGAGCAAGCAGTGTAGCTCAGTGGGAAAGAGCCCAGGCTTTGGAGTCAGAGTTCATGGGTTCAAATCCCAGTTCAGCCAATTGTCAGCTGTGTGACTTTGGGCAAGTCAACTTCTCTGGGCCTCAGTTCCCTCGTCTGGAAAATGGGGATTAAGATTGTGAGCCCCCCGCGGGACAGCCTGATCACCTTGTAACCTCTCCAGCGCTTAGAACAATCAATCAATCAATAAATCAATCGTATTTATTGAGCGCTTACTGTGTGCAGAGCACTGTACTAAGCACTTGGGAAGTACAAGTTGGCAACATATAGAGACAGTCCCTACCCAACAGTGGGCTCACAGTCTTTGCACGTAGTAAGCACTTAATAAATGTCATTATTATTATTATTATCTGTAAATGCTATCGATTAAGTATTTTGTAGGCTTCCATTTTGTAATAACCAAAGGTTTCTCCGAGGTGACATTGATACATTTTTCATGTCATTTTTATCTCACTAGAATCAATAATGTCTCCTAGCCACCCCCAATGGTGTGAGTAATTACTTAATGGGATTGATTCACACACGCCTCCCACACACACCCCACCCTGCCTAACCCCGGTAGCCCGCCTAGAACACAGTGCTAATGATATACATTGCAGGCTAAAGTGTGAATGCCAACTTTTCCAGCCTAGGGAAAGATACATGACTCAGAAGGCAGAATTTGATATGAGGGACCGAAAAGATCATGTGGTTAAAAATAAAAACCCCAAACTACTTACATATTTGTCCAGGGGATATCAGAGAGAAAGTGTTGTTCCATCTACCCCTGTATTTTCTGAACCCACGCTTTCCTGATTGGTAAGAACATCAGCTATTTATTCATTTAGTCGCATTTATTGAGCGCTTACTATTTGCAAAACACTGTACTAAATGCTCAGCTATAGCACTGCTGTTTCTGACTCGGCACTTGTCATTTTTGTTCTGCGTAAACTCCAGGGGATTTAATTCCTGAATAGACACGGGGCCAAGGGACATTCATTTTTGCCCTCCAGAAACTGTTGTAGCTAATCACCAGAAGACTTCTCGGCTTCTCATATGGTATGCTGTAATTTTTCTTTCCATTTCACATAACTCAAAAAAGGAAAATCACATTATTGCTAGTAAACCAATTCCCCAATTCAACCTCAGTGGTTGGACTAAGGTCTCCCCTCTGGTATCCGTCACTTCCTATAGATGTTCCCTTGACCCCAGGGAGCAAAATCCAAAACGTGCTTGTTCACCCTGCTCCAGTCTTATCATCTCTGGAGCAATGAAGTCACACTGTAGGCGTTTAGTTCAGTAAAATACTATCCCTACTTCACTTCTGAGAAGCAGCAGTGGAGTCAGAAGGTTCTAATCCCGGCTCTGCCACTCGTCTGTGTGACCTTGGGCAAGTCGCTTCATTTTTCTGTGCCTCAGTTTCCTCATCTGTAAAATGGGGATTTAAGACGGTGGGCCCAATGTGGGATATGGAAGGTGTCCAACCCGATTACCTTCTATCTACCCCAGCGCTTAGAACAGATAACATTTAACAAATACCATTTAAAAAATGCTAAACGATCAGTATTCTCCCAAGGATTAACACTAGAGGACACTCTTTTCCATCCTCAAGGAGGTAAAAAGTGAAAGAAAGCTCATGATGGAGTCTGGGTCTAGAGGTGTCATTAATTTATTCATTAATTCAATCGTATTTATTGAGTGCTTACTGTGTGCAGAGCACTGGACTAAGCGCTTGGGAAGTACAAGTCAGCAACAGAGACGGTCCCTACCCAACAACGGGCTCCCAGTCTAGAAGGGGGAGGCAGGCAACAAAACAAAACATGGAGACAGGTGTCAAAACCGTCAGAATAAATAGAATTATAGCTACATGCACATCATTAATAAAAATAAATGGAGTAGTAAATATGTGCAAGTAAAATAAATAATTGCTGGTGATGCATCCGTGTCTTTCGACCTCATGAAAGAAATAGTTCTGATACAGATCAAGCGTTATCATCCCTCACAGAGAAATAAGGGAAGTGAAACTGGGGCTAGGATCAGATTCCCAGCATTTCCAGAATGCAGCACTTCCAGGCTCTGAGTCAGCCTGGGGTACCTAATGGTTGGGCTTGTTTCGGTTCTAAAAGATCACTTTCCATGGAGAAAGCAAGGCTATTATTCCTTGCTGTGTTTAAGTGTGGAAAGAGTAGGGGGCTGGGAGTCTGGAGGACCTGAGTTTTAATCCCAGTTCGGCCACTTAATAACAATAATAATGATGGCATTTATTAAGCACTTACTATGTGCAGAGCACTGTTCTAAGCGCTGGGGGGATACAAGGTGATCAAGTTGTCCCATGTGGGGCTTACAGTCTTTTACAGATTTTACAGATGAGGTAACTGAGGCTCAGAGAAGTTAAGTGACTCGCCCAAGGTCACACAGCAGACATGCGGAAGAGTCGGGATTCGAACCCGTGACCTCTGACTCCAAAGCCCGTGCTCTTTCCACTGAGCCATGCTGCTTCTTGTCTGCTGTATGACCCTGGACAAGTCACTTCACTTCTCTGGGCCTCAGTTGCCTCAGCTTTAAAATAGCAATTAAGACTATGAACCCAGTGTGGGACAGGGACTGTGTCCAACCCCATTACCTTGTATCCACCCCAGTGCTTAGTACAATGCCTGGCACATAGTAGGTGCTTAACAAATACTATTATTATTATTATTATCATTATTATTATATGACTTTATTGGAAAGGTGGCCTGTGACACAAATGAGGTTGAGAAAGTTCAAGTAGGAGTCACCCTTTATATTAATGATAAGTCTTTAAGCTCCTGAGAGATGCTATTCAGAATAATAATATCTGGTAAGTGCTATGAGCCAAGCATTGTACTAAGTGCTGGGGTAGATATAAAATAATCAAGTTGGATACAATCTCTGCTCCTCGTGGGTCTCCCAGTCTTAGGAGGAAGGTAAATAGGGACTTAATCCCCATTTTACAGATAAGGCAACTGAACTAAAGAGAAGTTAAGTGACTTGCCCCAGGTCATAAGGAAGGCCAATGGTGGAGGCAAGATTAGAACCCAGGTCTCCTGATTCCCAGGCCCCTGCTCTTTCCGCTAGGCCATGCTACTTCTTTCTGGCCTCTTCCTCTTTTACAATTGCCTGGGTATATATCTAGAAAAATGAGAGTGAAAGAAAGTTGATATGGTAGTAAAATGACCAGTTATTTTCACGTTCAGCATATATACACCAAATTCTAGAAAATAAGGTCAAGAGTCAGTATATGTTGGGGCGAGAGGAGGTGAGGGCAAAGTTCAGGATGGGGAAAAAAAGGAGAATCTGAGACAGACTCAGAAAAGCCACCCACAAATGGAGCAGAGAGTCGGTAGATGGGTGGAAAAGTCAGAGGCTCAGGCAGATCAATTCTCTTCAGGCCTCATTCTCACCTCTTTTCCCTTTACTTTCTGCAAGTGTGATCTTTGGCTCTGCAGCCCACTCCTACTTCTCCTTGGCTGACTGCCTGTCTGTCCTCCAGTATAATTTTTGTTCTCACTGGCATGGACAGCACCATATCCTCTAAAGGAACTCTCCTCTGAACCCCTTTCCCACACTTTAGCACTCACCAAAGTAACAGGGACGGAAAAGAGGAAAAATGTAGATCTAGATCTGATTGTAAAACATACCCATCCACTGTCATCCTGCCGCCTCGCCGGGAGCCATGGAAAACAGACTCAAGGCCACAGAGTGGCCTAGTGGGAAGAGCCCGGGCCTGGGAATCAGAGGACCTGGGTTCTAATCCCGGCTCCGTCACTTGTCTGCTTTGTAACCCTGGCAAGTTACTTAACTTCCCTGTACCTCCGTTGTTTCATCTGTAAAACGGGGATTAAAACTGTGAGCCCTCTGTGGGACGGGGACTATGTCCAATCCAATCAATCAATCGAATTTATTGAGCGCTTACTATTTACAGATCACACACATGCTTGGGAGAGGATGGTATAACAATATAACAGACGCATGCCCTGCCCACAACAAACTGGCAGTCTAGTGGATGTGCTAGCAGTCTACAGTGATCCTGTATCTATCCCAGTGCTTAGTACAGTTTCTGATTCCTACTAGGTGTTTAACAAATACCATTTAAAAAAAGAAGACTCCTGTAGGGGGTCAAAAATACAGTTTCTGACTCTTACTAGGTGTTTAACAAATACCATTAAAAAAAAGAAGACTCCTGTAGGGGGTCGAAAATACAGTTTCTGACTCTTACTAGGTGTTTAACAAATACCATTAAAAAAAAGAAGACTCCTGTAGGGGGTCGAAAATACAGTTTCTGACTCTTACTAGGTGTTTAACAAATACCATTAAAAAAAAGAAGACTCCTGTAGGGGGTCGAAAATACAGTTTCTGACTCTCACTAGGTGTTTAACAAATACCATTAAAAAAAAGAAGACTCCTGTAGGGGGTCGAAAATACAGTTTCTGACTTTTACTAGGTGTTTAACAAATACCATTAAAAAAAAGAAGACTCCTGTAGGGGGTCGAAAAAAAAAAAGGAAAGGTAAACCCTTGGCTCGACGGGTCACCCTGAGAAAAGACAGGACTCGGAAGCTTTTGGAGGGCAAGGAAAAGGGAAGGACTTTTGAGTGATCTGGAACTGACTAGAAGGGACATGGGGGAAGAGCAGGGAGAGGCAGAGCTCGGGAGAGGTTTCCGGGGCTCTGCTGTAGTGACTCTTGTACCGGTGCTGGGTGAAAGATAATAACAATAATTGTGGTATTTGTTGAGCACTTACTATGGGCCGGGCACTGTACTAAGTACTGGGGTGGTTACAAGCAAATCGGGTTGGACACAGTCCCTGTCCCACATAGGGCTCCCAGTCTCAATCCCCATTTTACAGATGAGCTAACTGAGGCACAGAGGAGTGAAGTGACTTGCCCAACATCACCCAACAGACAAGCGGAGGAGCCAGGATTAAAACCCATGACCTCCTGATTCCCAGGCCCCTGTTTTATCCATGTCATGCGGCTTCTCATTATTCCTTGTTGCTCCCCTCCCTCCCTCTGCCCTACCCCCTTCCCCTCCCCAAAACACTTACATATATATCTATACATACTTATTACCCCTTTTATTTTATTTGTACATATTTATTACTCTATTTTATTAATGATGCATACATAGCTACAATTCTATTTATTCTGATGGTATTGACACTTCTCTACTTGTTTTGTGGTCTGCTTCCCTCTTCTAGACTATGAGCCCATTGTTGGGTAGGGACCGTCTCTATCTGTTGCCGATCTGTACTTCCCAAGCGCTTAGTCCAGTGCTCTGCACCCAGTAAGCGCTCAATAAATACGATTGAATGAATGAATGCTCCTGTGAGAAGGGCAAAACTCAGCCTCATTGGAGGGTCACTTGGCAGGGGGAATATGGGGAGAGATCGTCCAGGACAGTTCAGGGACCAGGAGACCTCGGTTACAATGTGCAGGTCAGGGAGATGGAGCAGGTCACCTGGTGGCCCCGAGGAAGGCTACTACAATTCAATCCAAAGCTTCCAGAGATTCGGGCGGGCAGAAGTTTCCTCCAGAGAACCTAGCTAAAAAAGAGCCCAGGCTTGGGCGGTCAGAGGACCTGAGTTTTAATCCCGTCTCCACCACTCGTCTGCTGTGTAACCTTGGGCCGAGCACTCCACTTCTCTGGGCCTCAGTTGCCTCACCTGCAAAGTGGAAATTCAATCCCTGTTCTCCCTCCTACTGAGACTGTGAGCCCCATGTGGGGCCTGATTATCTTGTATTCATTCGGTCATTCAAGCGTATTTATTGAGCGTTTACTGTGTGCAGAGCACTGTACTAAGCAATCGGAAAGTACAGTACTAGTGATAATAATAATAATAATAATGATGGCATTTATTAAGCACTTACTATGTGTAAAGCACTGTTCTAAGCACTGGGAAGGCCAAAAGGTGATCAGGTTGTCCCATGGGGGGCTCACAGTCTTAATCCCCATTTTACAGATGAGGTAACTGAGGCCCAGAGAATCAATCAATCATTGAGCACTTACTGTGTGCAGAGCACTGTACTAAGTGCTTGGGAAGTACAAGTTGGCAACATATAGAGACTGTCCCTACCCAACAGTGGGCTCACAGTCTAGAAGGGGGAGACAGAGAACAAAACAAAACATATTAACAAAATAAAATAAATAAAATAGATATGTGCAAGTAAAATAAATAAATAAATAGAGTAATAAATATGTACAAATATATATACATATATACAGGTGCTGTGGGGAAGGGAAGAAGGTAAGGCCGGGGGGATGGAGAGGGGGAGGAGGGGAAGAAGTTAAGTGACTTGCCCAAAGTCACACAGCTGACAATTGGTGGAACCGGGATTCAAACCCATGACCTCTGTCTCCAAAGCCCGTGCTCTTTCCACTGAGCCACGCTGCTTCTCATAGTAGCTACCCCAGTGCTCAGTACAGTGCTTGGCACAGAGTAAGCAGCCAACAAATACATTAACTATTGTCACTATTTCCCGGTCAGCACAAAAGTGATTTTTCTGCCTAAAAAAATAATAATCAATTCTTAAAAAGTCTTAGCCAGAAAATTAAATGGTCAACGGTGACCTTTTAACTGGAAATACGAGTACTGAAATTTTAGAAGACAATTAATTTTCTGATTTTTTTGCCTCGTGGCTATCTCTGTAAACCAAAATAGTCAAAAGGCTTATATGTTGTTCCCCAGCCACTTAAGCAATATTATTATCACTGTATTATTGATATCTCAGGAGAAGAGAATTGAGATTGGAGCCATAGAGCAATTCAGTACCAGAACTGAAAGAAGAACTCAGGTCGAATCATCAAAATTCATCACTCAGAACTTCAGATCAGAATGTGTTGGTTTCGAGGCTTAAGTTCAGCATTTTTTGTCGTGCAAGCCTGCTCGTGGTCTGGAATAGAAGCTGAGATTTCCATCACCCCGTGCCCTTTATATTATCCGTTTTCCTCATTTTTTAAAATGGTATTTGTTAAGTGCTTACTGTGTGCCAAGCACAGTTCTAAGCGCTGGGGTAGATGATACTGTTGCCAGTTTGTACTTCCCAAGCGCTTAGTACAGTGCTCTGCACATAGTAAGCGCTCAATAAATACGATTGATGATGATGATGACGATGATGATACAAGTTAATTAGGTCAGACACACTGTCCCACATGGGGCTCACAATCTAAGTAAGCGGGAGATCAGGTATTTGATCCCCATTTTACAGTTGAGGAAACAGAGAAGTTAAGTGACTTGCCCAAGGTTAAACAGCAAGTGACAGCATGATTAGAACTCAGGTCCTCTGACCCCCGGCCTGTGTTCTATCCATTAGTAGGCCACGACTGCTTCACAACAGTGGCACATAAATCCTAAAATGATTGATAACCTCTTTTGACAACCCTCTCCCCACCACATTCAACGATAGAAAAGTCTCCCTGGTTACCTACTGTGTAGTCCAGACTGAATATTTGCCCTCTAAATATCTTGTGCACCTTAAAAATTCCCTGCTTTCAATTGTCTCTGTGGCATTTCCACTACACCCCATGTGTGGAGATGTTGTAGGGACGATCGAGCCCCAAAAGTGTGAAAAATTTACTCTTGTTTCAAAGCCAGAATGAGGCCTGTCTCTGGAGGTGGCACATGACAGCCTCCAAAATGATCTCTTTGGGCTCCTTCCCCCACGCCTCTCAGGAATCTTCAGCTTTTATCATGAACATCATTAATGTGAAGATTGTTCCTGACAACGTGTTTACCTTCCCTACAAGTAGGAAGTGAATTAGAGTCATTTTTCATCTGTCAGTTGGCTGAGTCACCATGTTTCAGGGAGCAAGGGGTCTTTAAAAACCCACTTAAACCTGGGTGCCTTTCTGTTCTCTTCATTTTCAGTACTGAACGTCTATTTTAAAGCACTACCCCAGTGCTCAGTACAGCACTTGGCACAGAGTAAGCAGCCAACAAATACATTAACTATTGTTATTATTTCTCGGTCAGCACAAAAGTGATTCTTCTGCCTAAAAAAATAATGATCAATTCTAAAAAAGTCTTAGCCAGAAAATTAAATGGTCAACGGTGACCATTCCTATAACGGTTCCTATTCCTATAGATCCTGATAGATCCTAACAACTGACAGGTGGCGGAGACGGGATTTGAAGCAGCGTGGCTCAGTGGAAAGGGCCCGGGATTTGGAATTAGAGGTCATGGGTTCAAATCCCACCTCTGCCAATTGTCAGCTGTGTGACTTTGGGCAAGTCATTTAACTTCTCTGTGCCTCAGTTACCTCATCTGTAAAATGAGGATGAAGACTGTGAGCCCCCTTTGGGACAACCTGATCACCTCGTAACCTCCCCAGCGCTTAGAACAGTGCTTTGCACATAGTAAGCGCTTAATAAATGCCATTATTATTATTATTATCCTGGTGTATCCATGCTTTCACTTCTTCGGAGTTCCTGAGACAGGACTAAAGCATCTCCTTGAGGGAAGACGACTATGCCATTTTCAAATGTGTATTTTATTCCACTGCTTTAATAAGACAACTTGGGTAAACGTCTCACTCTCCCACCCCACAGTGGGAATCCACTCCCTTCCTCTCTGTTTTGTAGTTCTTTGTGCTTTTTCTCCATTCCTCCTGCCCTCGAAGGGCCTCTAGAATGGCAACAAGGGTTTAACTGGCTTAAATAGCTTGTAAAATGTAAGCTCTTTGTAGTCAGGGATCGCGTCTACCAGCTGAGACCTTCCCCATGTACTTATCAAAATGCTTACTATAGTTCCCTGCTCACAATAAGTGCTCAATAAGTGATTGTGGCATTTTTTAAGTGTTTACTAGCACTGATCTAAGTGACAGGGTTGATACAGTTATTCAGGTGAGACCCAAGTCCCTGTCCCACATAGGGCTCACAGTGTAAGTAGTGACATTCATAAAAAAATAGCTTGCATGGCCATGTATTATCATACCACAGAGATCTACAGTGTCCCCAGATTGAGGCCTTGAAGAAATAGCATGGCCAGCGTGGCTTAGTGGAAAGATCCCGGGCTTGGGAGTCAGAGGTCATGGGTTCTAATCCCAGCTCTGCCACTTGTCGGCTGTGTGACTTTGGGCAAGTCACTTAGCTTCTCTGTGCCTCAGTTCCCTCATCTGTAAAATGGGGATTAAGATAGTGAACCCCATGTGGGACAATCTGATGACCTTGTATCCCCCCCAGTGCCTAGAACAGTGCTTTCAGCGCTTAGAACAGTGCTTTGCACATAGTAAACACTTAATAAATGCAATTTTAAAAAAAGAACATTTGACTGGAAGCCTTCATTACCGCATCAGCCTCCTTGCTGACCTCCCTGCCTCCTATCTCTCCCCTCTCCAGTCCATACTTTCATTCATTCATTCATTTATTCAATCGTATTTGTTGAGCACCTACTGGGTGCAGAGCACTTTACTAAGCACTTGGGAAGTACAAGTTGGCAACATATAGAGATGGTCCCTACCCAACAGCGGGCTCACAGTCTAGAAGGGGGAGACGGACAACAAAACAAATTAACAAAATAAAATAAATAGAATAGTAAATATAGTAAATAGTAAATACAATAGTATATTATAGTATACTATTTACTATATTTATACTATTTACTATAGTATACTTTATTTATACTATTTACTATAGTATAATATATAGCAAATAGAATAGTAAATACAATAGAATAGTAAATATAATAAATAATCCTAACAAGACACTCAGCGACACTGCTGAAATCAGCGTTCAATCATTTTAGTTTACACATTAAAAGGCCCGTGTCTTACGCACTGTGCACTCTCCCGGATCTTCACTAGGACCGCTGGCCATACTACTGTCTGGGAGTCACAGCTGTCTCGAGAGTTGATGGTATTCAGCTTCGAAGAGGAAAAAGGGAAAACGCTACGATTATGGAGTGATAGAAAGTGGGCAATTCAGCTCTTCGATTCTCCCAAAAGTACTTCTCCGTGTACTGGGAATCCTCATTTAAGCAAGCCCATGCGCTTCTGATTCCGGAAAGCGCATCAAATCGTGACTTTCTGGTTGACTTTCCCAGGTGGCAGTGGCTAGTTCCCCGGGACTCGGCTACCCAGATCATTTTTCCAAGATAAGTTTGGTCCACGTCTCCCCACTCTTCAAAAACTGCCAATGATTGTCCATCCTCCTCTGCATCATCATCATCAATCATATTTATTGAGCGCTTACTGTGTGCAGAGCACTGTACTAAGCACTTGGGAAGTACAATAGTGCTTGGGAAGTACAAGTGCATCAAGTAGACACTCCTTACCCTAGATTTAAGGCACTCAATCAGCTCTCCCCATCCTATTTTACCTCATTGACATACTACAGTCCAGTCGGGACACTTGGTTCCTTTAGTGCCAACCTGATTACCATAACCCTAGCCCACCTCCTCCCTCTAGCCTGGAACTTCATCTCCATTCATATCTGACTGATCACTAGGCTTCCCACCTTCCAAGTTCTCCTCAAATCACATATCCTACAAGAGGCCTTCCCTGATGACCCCGTTACTTTTTTTTAATAGCATTTATTAAGCGCTTACTATGTGCAAAGCACTGTTCTAAGTGCGGGAGAGGTTAAAAGGTGATCAGGTTGTCCCACGGGGGGCTCACAGTTTTAATCTCCATTTTACAGATAAGGTCACTGAGGCCCAGAGAAGTTAAGTGACTTGCCCGAAGTCACACAGCTGACAACGGGCAGAGCCGGGATTTGAACTCATGACCCCTGACTCCAAAGCCCGTGCTCTTTCCGATGAGCCACTCTGCTTCACAATGTGAATCGAAGTGGAGAATTCAGTGTGAATCTGAATGTGTATTGGAGTGGATAATTCATCCTCTGCTAGTTACTGATAACTTTTTTGCTAAGGAAGCTGCCTTGGAATCAGTCAATCAGTGGTATTTATTACACGTGGATTCAATTGTATTTATTGAGCGCTTACTGTGTGCAGAGCACTGTACTAAGCACTTGAAACACTGTAAACCAAAATACAGTGTTACAGGATACAATGATCCTGTATCTATCCCAGTGCTTAGTACACTCTCACTAGGTGTTTAATAAATACCATTAAAAAAAGAAAACTCCTGTAGGGGGTCGGGAAAAAAAAAAAGGAAAGGTAGACCCTTGGCTCAGAGGGTCACTGTGGGAAAAGACAGGACTTGGAAGCTTTTGAAGGGCAAGGAAAAGGGAAGGACTTTTGAGTGATCTGGAACTGACTAGATGGGACACAGGGGGAAGAGCAGGAGGAGGCAGAGTTTAGGAGAGGTTCCCGGAGCTGTACTGTAGTGACTCTTGTACCGGTGCTGTACAAGTACAATTCGGCAACAGATAGAGACAGTCCCTACCCAACAACGGGCTCACGGTCTAGAAGGGAGAGACAGACAACAAAATGAAACAAGTAGTCAAGTGTCAGTACCATCAAAATAGATAAATAGAATTATAAATATATACACATCATTAATAAAATAGAGTAATAAATATGTACAAATATACACAAGTGCTGTGGGGAGGGGAAGAGGGTAAGGTAGAGGGAGGGAGTCAGGGCATTGAGGAGGGGAGGAGGAGCAGAGGAAAAGCGGGGGCTCAGACTGAGAAGGCCTCCTGGAGGAGGTGAGCTCTCAGTAGAGTTTTGAAGGGAGGATTGAGAGCAGAATACTGTGGAACACGTTCTAGGAAGGTAGAAAGGATGAATTTCATCCGTATTCAAGCGTATTTATTGAGCGCTTACTGTGTGCAGAGCACTGGACTAAGCGCTTGGGAAGTACAAGTTGGCAACATATAGAGACGGTCCCTACCCAACAGCGGGCTCACAGTCTAGAAGGGGGAGACAGACAACAAAACAAAACATATTAACAGAATAGTGACTATGTACAAGTAAAATAGAGTAATAAATCTATACAAATATATAGACAGGTGCTGTGGGGAGGGGAAGGAGGTAAGGTGGGGGAGGAGGGGGAGAGGAAGGAGGGGGCTCAGTGTGGGAAGGCCTCCTGGAGGAGGTGAGCTCTCAGTAGGGCTTTGAAAGGAGGAAGAGAGCTGGCTTGGTGGATGTGCGGAGGGAGGGCATTCCAGGCCCGGGGGAGGATGTGGGCCGGAGATCGATGGCGGGACGGGCGAGAACGAGGCACAGGGAGGAAATTAGCGGCAGAGGAGCGGAGGGTGCAGGCGGGTATTTATTGAGCGCTTACTGTGTGCAGAGCACTGTATTAAGCACTTGGAAAGTACAATTTGGCAACAGATACAGTCCCTACCAAACAACAGGCTCACAGTCTAGAAGGGGGGAAACAGACAGTAAAACAAAACAAGTAGACAGGGATCAATAACCTCAAAATAAATAGAATCATAGATATACACACATCATTAATAAAATAAATAGAATAATAAATATGTACCTATATACACGAGTGCTGTGGGGAGGGGATGGGGGTAGAGCAGAGGGAGAGAGTGGGGGCAATGGGGAGGGGAGGAGGAGCAGAGGAAAAGTTGAAGCGGACACTGGTGAAGGTGAGGTTTTTATCTGGGAGTGGGAGCGGGCTGATAAAGACGCTGCCTGGCTGACAATCAATCAATCAATCAATCAATCAGTCATATTTATTGAGCACTTACTGTGTGCAGAGCACTGTACTAAGTGCTTGGGAAGAACAATTTGGCAACATATAGTGACAGTCCCTACCCAACAGTGGACTCACAGTCTAAAAGGGGGAGACAGAGAACAAAACAAACAAAACAAAACAATCCCATTTCACACAATGTGCATGTAACAATTGCACGTTGCATCTATCACCCATCACCATCATAGACCCAGTTTTGGTTCCCCTCTTGGTGCCGTGGTTTTCTTTATGGTATTTGTTAAGTGCTTACTTTGTGCCAGGGACTGTACTAAGCGCTGGGGTAGATACAAGCTAATCAGGTGAGACACCATCCATGTGCCACCTGGGGCTCACAGTCTTCCCCCCCTCCCCCCCCCATTTTACAGATGAGTTAACTGAGGCACAGAGAAGTGAAGTGACTTGCCCAAGGTCACGCAGCAGACAAATGGCAGAAATGGAATTAGAAACCAATTCCTTTTGACTCCTAGGCCCCTGCTCTATCCACTAGGCAAGCTGCCAACTTTTACTTCCCAAGCGCTTAGTACAGTGCTCTGCACACAGTAAGTGCTCAATAAATACGACTGAATGAATGAATGCTTCCCAAAATCTCTCTATGGTTTTGTCAGAGACTCTGCATCCAGACAGCAGTTACCCCATTCATTCATTCATTCATTCAGTCGCATTTATTGAGCGCTCACTGTGTGCAGAGCACTGTATAAGTGCTTGGGAAGTACACTGCTGCATACCAGCCCCCTGCTGCGATATAATAATAATAATTGTGGTATTCATTGGGTGCTTATTATTTGCCAAGCACTGTTTTTAGCTCAGGGATAGATACAAGGTAATCGTGTCGGACAAAGATCCTGTCCCACATGGGGTTCAGAGTCTTAATCCCCATTTTACAGATGAGATAACTGAGGCACAGAGCAGTGAAGTGACTTGTCCCAAGTCACCAAGCAGACATTTGGCAGAGCTAGGATTAGAACTCTAGACCCATGGTCTTTCCACTAGATCATGCTGCTTCGCAGATCCCAACTGTTCAACTGCTTAGCCACATCATTTAAGGTTCTGCATCTATTTTTTTAAATTGTATTCATTCATTCATTCATTCATTCAATCATATTTACTGAGCGCTTACTGCATACGGAGCACTGTACTAAGCGTTTGGGAAATACAAGTAGGCAACATATAGAGACGGTCCCTACCCAACAGTGGGCTCACAGTCTAGAAGGGGGAATTGTACGTGCCAAGCACTGTACTAAATGCCAGTGTAGACACAAGATAAACAGGTTGGACACTGTCCTTGACCCACATGGGGCTTACAGTCTAAGTAGGCGGGAGTAGGATTTAATCCCCGTTTTACAGATGAGGGAACTGAGGCACAGAGAAGTTGAATGACTTCATTCATTCAATCGTGTTTATTGAGCGCTTACTGTGTGCAGAGCACTGTACTAAGCGCTTGGGAAGTACAAGTTGGCAACACATAGAGACGGTCCCTACCCAACAGCAGGCTCACAGTCTAGAAGGGGGAGGCAGACAACAAAACAAAACATAGTAACAAAATAAAATAAATAGAATATGTGCAAATAAAATAGAGTAATAAATCCGTACAAACATATATACATATATACAGGTGCTGTGGGGAGGGGAAGGAGGTAAGGCGGAGGGGATGGGGAGAGGAAGGAGGGGGCTCAGTCCTGGAAGTCCTCCTGGAGGAGGTGAGCTCTCAGTAGGGCTTTGAAGGGAGGAAGAATGACTTGTCTGAGGTCCCTCAGGAGGCAAGTGTCAGAGTGGGATTAGAACCCAGGTCTTCTGATTCCCAGGCCCATGCTCTTTCCAAATATTGTCCCTGTATTTGACACCTCTGCCCCTGATTATTGACCTATTAATCCACCAGCCGAATTTCTCGAGTAGCATCCCAGTGAAACTTCCCTGAAATGTCAAGACATCCCTAGGAAAGTGGGACTGTTCACCCCTCACTACCAACTAATAAAAATAATAATAATAACAATAATGGCATTTATTAAGTGCTTACTATGTGCAAAGCACTGTTCTAAGCACTGGGGAGATTACAAGGTGATGAGGTTGTCCCACGGGGGGCTCACAGTCTTCAACCCCATTTTACAGAGGAGGTAACTGAGGCACAGAGAAGTGAAGTGACTTGCCCAAAGTCACACAGCTGACAACTAACTACTTGTTTATTCTTTCTCAAGAAAAGTGCAGCTGAAAGAGACACAAGGGATGTTCTGCCTGAATAATTGAAGTACCAGTGGTAGCCTGAGGTTGTTTATAAAATTGGTAGGGCTGGATGTTATTTCCTGGAAAAATGCTTGGACTGAAAGACAAAGACATTCCTTTGAAATCCTCTGGATCATCCGGGAGGGCCCTGGGTAACAAAGAACTTTAGAAAAGTTTGTGCTGTAATAAACATTTAATATTATGCTGATCTTTTCATGAGCTCCTTGCCAGGATACAATCCGCGTGGCTCAGTGGAAAGAGCCCGGGGTTTGGACTCAGAGGTCATGGGTTCAAATCCTGGCTCGGCCACTTGTCAGCTGTGTGACTTTGGGCAAGTCACTTAACTTCTCTGGGCCTCAGTTACCTCACCTGTAAAATGGGGACTGTGAGCCCCCCGTGGGACAACCTGATCACCTTGTAACCTCCCCAATGCTTTGAACAGTGCTTTGCACATAAGTGCTTAATAAATGCCATCTTTATGATTATTATTATTATTAAATAAACAAGTACCATTTGATAATATAACTGAGAAGGTGGCCAACCAGCCATGCTTGTTTTTCTTTTCATTTAAGGCAGAGCAAGCAGGCATGTGTATCTCAGAAGACTGTATCTTTTTTTTTTAATGGTATTTGTTGAAGATTTACTAGGACACAGCATGGCTTAATGGGAAGACCATGTGCCTGGGAGTCAAAGGACCTGGGTTCTAATTTTGGCTCCACCCCTTGTCTGCTGGGTGACCATGGGCAAATCACTTCACTTCTCTGTGCCTCAATTCCCTCATTTGCAAATTTGGGATTCAATACCTGCTCATCCTCCTACTCAGGCTGTGAGCCCTATGCGGGGGCTGATTATATTGTATCTACCCCAGGGATACAATGGGGAATCACAGTACATTGATTGGCCCCTAGTAAACTCTTAATGAATACCACAATTAATAGGTGCCATTTTAGATGTTTTTCTACAGGTCAAGTTAACATATATAGAAGTTTCACCTTTTCCCCAGGAATGACATGGTAAGAAATATATGAGTAAGCATTAAGCTATTTGGACTCTCAAACAGCAATAGAAACAGCATGGCCTAATGGAAATAGAATAGCCCTATAAGGAGGGTCTGGATTCTAATCCTGACACTGCCAATTTCTTGCTGTGTGACCTTGGGTAAGTCACTTGATTAACCTGTTTCGACTGCAGAGCTTAGTGAAGTGCCCGGCACATAGTAAGTGCTTAATATATTATTAATACATTATTATTATTATTTTAGGGGTATTTGTTAAGTGCTTCCTATACGCCAGGCACTGTACTAAGTGCTGGGATAGATACGCTTAGAACAGTGCTTTGCACATAGTAAGCGATTAATAAATGCCATTATCATTATTACAAGCTAATCAGGTTGGACACAGTCCCTGTCCCACGTGGGGCTCACAGTCTCAATCCCCGTTTTACAGACGAGGGAACTAAGGCACAGAGAAGTAAAGTGACTTGCCCAAGGTCACACAACAGACAAGTGGCAGAGCCGGGATTAGAACCCAGGCCCCGCTGGCTTCCAGGCCTGTGGTCTTTCCACTAGGCTAAGCTGCTTCTCGTGTTCCTGTATTAGGGATCAGCGCACGTTCAACTGTGGAATAACTGCCCTCAGTCTTTCTGAATCTGCAAAACTCGTTGTTCAAAGGCTCACTGCTCAAAAGAATAGTAATAATAATAATAATGATGGCATTTATTAAGCGCTTACTATGTGCAAAGCACTGATCTAAGCGCTGGGGAGGTTACAAGGTGATCAGGCTATCCCACAGGGGGCTCACAGTCTTAATCCCCATATTACAGATGAGGTAACTGAGGCACAGAGAAGTTAAGTGCCTTGCCCAAAGTCACACAGCTGACAATTGGCAGAACCGGGATTTGAACCCCTGCCCTCTAACTCCAAAGCCTGTGCTCTTTCCACTGAACCACAATGCTTCCCATGCTTCACATCCGACAGACCATCACTATCCCCATCTTCACAGCCCTATTACAGTCATATCTCCCCGCAAAAGTCTTCCCTAAGCCCTCACTTCACCTGTTCATGCTTCCTTCTTCATTCATTCATTCAATCGTGTTTATTGAGCGCTTATTGTGTGCAGAGCACTGTACTGAGCACTTGGGAAGTCCAAGTTGGCAACATATAGAGACGGTCCCTACCCAACAGCGGGCTCACAGTCTAGAAGGGGGAGACAGACAACAAAATAAAACATATTAACAAAATAAAATAAATAGAATAAATATGTACGAGTAAAATAAATAGAGTAATAAATATGCACATATATAGAGGTGCTGCGGGGAGGGGAAGGAGGTAAGGCGGGGGGGACGGGAAGGGGAAGGATGGGGAGATGAAGGAGGGGGCTCAGAGACAATAGCCAACAGGGGAGGCTTCTGTGGCCCTCTGGCTGGTGGCCCTCCGGATGGTGGCCCTCGCCCCTTGTTTTACCTCTTGGCCGCTGTCAGGGAAGGAAATGTGACACAGAGGCAGCAGCGGCAGAACACGTATGTCTGAGGTGGGTGAGACGGGGCTCCCAGGCTTCCACTAGGAATCAAGACTGCGATTCTAGACTGACTAGACTAGACTGACTTCTAGACTGTGAGCCCGTTGTTGGGTAGGGACCGTCTCTATATGTTGCCAACTTGTACCTCCCAAGCACTTAGTACAGTGCTCTGCATACCGTAAGCGCTCAATAAATATGATTGAATGAATGAATCAATCAATCAACAGAACTGGTTCAGTGCTCACTGTGGGCAGAGCACTGCACGTAGCCCTTGGGAGAATACAGTACAATCAAGTCATTAAAAACTCTCCCTGCCCAAAAGCCATGTAAGTTCTAGACAATAAAATGAATTAAGGTTAGGGGAAATGGCAGAGTACATCCTTATATATCCCTTAAATGGCAGAGTATATCCTTAAATACTGGGATGCTTGGGGTGGGGTGAATATCAAGAGTTTATGGAGCACAGATTCAAGTACATAGGTGATGCAGAAGATAATCTGTCACCAAACCACATATTCAATCTGTCACCATTCATTCATTCATTCATTCATTCAATCATATTTATTGAGCGCTTACTGTGTGCAGAGCACTGTACTAAGCGCTTGGGAAGTACAAGTTGGCAACATATAGAGACGGTCCCTACCCAACAGTGGGCTCACAGTCTAGAAGTGGGTTTATATGTGGAAAAGAGCAAGGGCTCTGCACACAGTAAGCGCTCAATAAATACGATTGAATGAACGAATGAATGAATGGGCTCACCAAATCCTGTTGGTTCAACCTTCGTATCGTTAAAATCCGTCCTTTCCTCTCCATCCAAACTGCTACCACGTTGATCCGAACAAATAATAATTATGGTATTTGTTAAACCCATAGTCTTAATCTCCATTTAACCTATGAGGTAACTGAGGCACTGAGAAGTGAAGTGATTTGGCCAAGGTCCCATAGCAGACAAGTGGTGGAGCCGGAATTAAAACCCAGGTCCTTCTGACCCAACTCCGGGCTCTCTCCAATAGACCATGTGTGTTGCATCAGCCTCCTCGCTAATCTCCCTGCCTCCTGTCTCCCCCGACTCTAATCCACATTTCACTCTGCTGCCCAGATCATTTTTCTACAAAAACCATTCAGTCCATGTTTCTCCAGTCAAAAACCTCCAGTGGTTGGCCATCCACCTCCACATCAAAGAGAAACTCTTTAGCATCAGCTTGGAAACACTCAGTCACCTTGTCTTCTCCCACCTTACCTATTACAATGCAGCTTGCCCACTTCATTCCCTTACTACCAACCTATTCACTGTACCTCCATCTCATCTGTCTCGTCTTTCTCGCCTCCTGCCTCGGGCTCACATCTCCTATCTCTGGCCCGGAACCCCCTCACTCTTTGCATCTGACAGACGATCACTCTCCGCACCTTGAAAGCCTTATTAAAAACACAACTCCTCCGAGAGACCTTCCCTGACTAAGCCCTCATTTCCCCTTCTTCCAGTCTTGTCTGGGTCACCTTTGCACTTTCATTCATTCAGTCGTATTTATTGGTTTTGCACTCTTTTTTCACTCCTTCCTCAGCCCCTCAGCATTAACGTATATATCTGTAATTGATGTATTTGTGTTATCATCTGCCTCCCTCTCTAGATTCTGAGCTCGCTGTGGGCAGGGAATGTGACTATCAACTCTGTTAATATCGTACTCTCCCAAACTCTTAGTCCAGTGCACTGCATAAGGTAAGCGCTCAGTAAATACGATTGATAGGGGAAATGAGCCTTAATCAGGGAAGGCCACAAGGATTTTAGTAGGACTTTGAAGGCGGAGAGACTGTTGGTCTGTCAGACATGAAGAGGAAGGGAGCTCTAAGCCAGAGGGAAGATGAAGACCAAGAGTCAGCATGAAACAGAGGATGTAAAGACAGTGATTAAGTTCGGCATCGGAGGAGTGAATTGTGTGGGCTGAGCTGCAGATCAGCGAGGTGACCCACTATGTGAGTTCACGGAAATGGTATTCCTTTTGAAACCCAGAGGATTGGGAATTAGAGGCCCTTTACTTGTAGTTCAGCAGACTTTAGAGAAACACAGCATTTTTAATTTCCTGTAGAAAATTTGTGGAGTATTTTGGTGATTAGACCAAGGGAGGGGGAGAGAAGAAAGAGAGAGAAGTTATGTAAGAAGCAGTTGGCTAGGGCATCTGTAAGCAGATAATATAATAATAATAATTTTTGCCAAGTGCTTACTATGTACCAAGCTCTGGGGTAGTTACGAGGTTATCAGACCCCATATGGGTATCACAGGCTAAGTAGGAGGGAGTACGGGTATTGAATCCCCATTTTTCAGATGAGAGAATTGAGACACAGAGAAGTGAAGTGACTTGCCTGGGGTCACCCAGCAAACAAGTGGCGGAGCCGGGATTAGAACCCATGTCCTCTGAATCCCAGGCCCGGGCTCTTTCCACTAGGGTACCTGCTTCTCTAACTATAAATATCACTAAAATATAACATATAACTATAAATCCAGGTTATCCTTTAATAAACAGTAAGCGCTCAATAAATACATTTGAATGAAACAGAGCTTCAGGATGGGTCATTTCATGGATCGCCAAGATCCACTAAAACCCTTATTTCCCATGGAGAATCCAGTGGAAAGAAACAGGACGGAAGTTTGGTCTATAAAATACCTCACCATTCATCTTGGCCCTGGATACAAAGTACTAGCTCAAAATGCATAAAACAAAATGTTGTCGCAAGATTTACATATTTCCCTGTCCCACAAATCTCTCTGGGCAAGTTAAGTGCTCCAGTTAATTAACTGATGCATTTCTTGACCCCCTCCTGAGGTCACTTGGGAGAGTCTAGCAGAAACCAAGGCACATATTAATTCAGCAATAAAATCAAACTAAAATAGAAATAGATCTGTTCAATGGGCTTAACTTTTCCTTATTGATAAAATTCAGAAGTTCTCCATACTCTCCCAGTGGAAAACTGTGAACAGCAGGAACTACCTCCCTGGATAAAAACAGCATTAAAAAGGCCTTTCCACAAATCTCCTAATCAGGTCAGTTGCCTTATATTCTGCTTATTCAGGCTCTCCTATCAGTGCTGTCCCCAGTTGCCACCAGGAGATCCACATGCTGAGCAGAGGTAAATTAAAAGTGCTTTCCACTCAGTGTCCTATAATGTGCAGCACCCTAAAGAAAGCCATCCAAGCCAATTCTCCTGGACGGGTGGGTCTTCCTTTGTTTCTTTGAGAACTGATAGCTCTTTGAGGACCAGTGGTCATGCTGACTCAATAGTCAATCACTGCCTGAATGTAAGTTTTCTACTGTACCAGCTTGGCCTGGAGACTTGCGATTCTCAGAGAAAACTGAGCCACCCTTGTAGCTGGCCTTGGTGACAGGTAGTTGTTTTGTTGTTTGGTTTTCATGGAAGAAAAAGTCTTCAGATGGTATAGTCCATCAGCCTGCCAGGGGGGTTCATGCTGATGTAGATCAAGCGCTTAGTACAGTGCTCTGTGCACAGTAAGTGCTCAATAAATACGATTGAATGAATGAATGAATGCAGCTCCTTCTAAAATCACTTCTCTTCCAGGAGGCTGTCTCTGATTAAGCTTTCAATTCCCCACCTAAAACCCTCTACGGCACCGCACCCCAGCCACTTGAGGTCTTCCACATCATTTAAACACCTACCACCTCCTAACCACAATTAATTTTATTGTCTCATCACCCCTAGACTGTAAGCTCCTTATGGGCAAGAAGCATGTCTACCAATTCTGTTACACTGCCTCATCTATGCACCCTGATCTGTGACCTTTGGACATTTGATATCTGCCCCACCCTCAAAAGCACAGCACTTATGTACACGTCTTTAAATCCTATATTATAAATTACTTATTTATTCACAATAATGTCTGTCTCCCCCTCTAGACTGTAAGTGCATTATGGGAAGTGACTGTGTCTGCTAATTCTGTTGTAATAATAATAAATAATAATAATGGCACCTGCTAAGCGCTTACTATGTATGAAGCACTGTTCTAAGCACTGGGGGGATACAAGGTGATCAGGTTGTCCCTTGTGGAGCTCACAGTCTTCATCCCCATTTTACAGATGAGGTAACTGAGGCTCAGGGAAGTTAAATGACTTGCCCAAGGTCACACAGCAGACTGTGGCGGAGCCGGGATTAGAACCCGGCTCTCTCCTCAACCCCCTCCAATCTGGCTTCCGTCCCCTACATTCCACAGAAACTGCCCTCTCAAAGGTCACCAATGACCTCCTGCTTGCCAGATCCAACGGCTCCTACTCTATCCTAATCCTCCTCGGCCTCTCAGCTGCCTTCGACACTGTGGACCACCCCCTTCTCCTCAACACGCTATCCGACCTTGGCTTCACAGACTCCGTCCTCTCCTGGTTCCCCTCTTATCTCTCCAGCTGTTCATTCTCAATCTCTTTTGTGGGCTCCTCCTCCCCCTCCCATCCCTTTACTGTAGGGGTTCCTCAAGGGTCAGTTCTCGGTCCCCTTCTGTTCTCTATCTACACTCACTCCCTTGGTGAACTCATTCGCTCCCACAGCTTCAACCATCATCTCTACACTGATGACACCCTAATCTACATCTCTGCCCCTGCTCTCTCTCCCTCCCTCCAGGCTTGTATCTCCTCCTGCCTTCAGGACATCTCCATCTGGATGTCTGCCCGCCACCTAAAACTCAACGTGTCCAAGACTGAACTCCTTGTCTTCCCTCCCAAACCCTGCCTTCTCCCTGACTTTCCCTTCACTGTTGACGGCACTACCATCCTTCCCATCTCACAAGCCCGCAACCTTGGTGTCATCCTCGACTCCGCTCTCTCGTTCACCTCTCACATCCGATCCGTCACCAAAACCTGCCGGTCTCACCTCCGCAACATCGCCAATATCTGCCCTTTCCTCTCTATCCAAACTGCTACCCTGCTAGTTCAATCTCTCATTCTATCCCAACTGGATTACAGCATCAGCCTCCTCTCTGATCTCCCATCCTCCTGCCTCTCCCCACTTCAATCCATACTTCACGCTGCTGCCCAGATCATCTTTGTGTAGAAATGCTCTGGGCATGTTACTCCCCTCCTCAAAAATCTCCAGTGGCTACCAATCAACCTACGCATCAGGCAAAAACTCCTCACTCTCGGCTTCAAGGCTGTCCATCACCTCGCCCCCTCCTACCTCACCTCCCTTCTTTCCTTCTCCAGCCCAGCCCGCACCCTCCGCTCCTCTGCCGCTAACCTCCTCACCGTGCCTCATTCTCGCCTGTCCCGCCGTCGACCCCCGGCCCACGTCCTCCCCCTGGCCTGGAATGCCCTCCCTCAGCCCATCTGCCAAGCTAGCTCTCTTCCTCCCTTTAAAGCCCTACTGAGAGCTCACCTCCTCCAGGAGGCCTTCCCACACTGAGCCCCCTCCTTCCTCCCTTTCCCCCTCCCCCCTGCCCTACCTCCTTCCCCTCCCCACAGCACCTGTATATATGTTTGTATATATTTATTACTCTATTTACTTTACTTGTACATATTTACTATTCTATTTATTTTATTTTGTTAAAATGTTTTGTTTTGCTGTCTGTCTCCTCCTTCTAGACTGTGAGCCCGCTGTTGGGTAGGGACCGTCTCTATATGTTGCCAATTTGTACTTCCCAAGCGCTTAGTACAGTGCTTTGCACAGAGTAAGTGCTCAATAAATATGATTGAATGAATGAATGAACCCATGACCTCTGACTCCCAAGCCTGTGCTCTTTCCACTGAGCCACGCTGCTTCTCTGTTATAATAATAATAATAATGATGGCGTTTATTAAGCACTTACTATGTGCAAAGCACTGTTCTAAGCACTGGGGATGTTACAAGGTGACCAGATTGTCCCACGGGGGCACACAATTTTAATCCCCATTTTACAGATGAGGTAACTGAGGCCCGGACAAGTTAAGTGACTTGCCCAAAGTCACACAGCTGACAATTGGCAGAGCTGGGATTTGAACCCATGACCTCTGACTCCAAAGCCCGTGCTCTTTCCACTGAGCCACACCGCTTCTCTGTTGCTTCGTACCCTCCCAAGCGCTTAGTACAGTGCTCAGCATAACAGTAAACAGTCAATAGCTATAAGTGATTGATTGATCTCATAGCATTTATCTACATATCTTTATACTTTATTGTTTTTCCCTTCTGTAATTTATCTTAGTGTCTGTCTCCCCTGCTACAGACTAAGATCCCTAAGGGAGGTATCAAGCCTACCTACTCTATTGTTTTGCTCTCTCAAGCACTTTATTAAAGTGCTCTGCATTCAGTAAATGCTCAATAAATCCCACTGATTGATGAGAAGACTACTCAGGTTCTATTTCCCGGCCTTTATCTCTGCCCCCTTAATACAATGAAAATGAATCTTAGATCTCCTGAGATGTAAAATCATTTGAGAAGACAACCAGTGAGACACGGATCTCCAGGCTTATTGATTGATAGCTCTGAATCATTCTGAGCTAGGAATTCTGGAACGTGTCGATCTCTAGGCCTCCGTCTTCTACTAAAAACAATCATTTTTAAGTGCTCAAAGGTAGTGACCCTGATTCTTTGGCTAAAAACAATCATTTTTAAGTTCTTAAAGGTAGTGATGCTGATTCTTTGGCACTTGGAAGGGGAGCCCAGAAACCTACACACAGGCAGGGGCCAGACGGACAGTGACTCTCCGGAAGGCACATCACCTCCAAGAGACCTTCCCTGACTAAGCCCTCCTTTCCTCTTCTCCCACTCCCTTAATAATAATAATAATAATAATAATAATAATAATAATAATAATAATAATAATGGCATTTATTGAGCACTTACTGTGTGCAAAGCACTCCCTTCTGCAACGCCCTGACTTACTGCCTTCACTCATCCCCCCTCCCAGCCCCACAGCACTTATGTCCAATGAGAAACAGCCTGGTACAGTGGATGGAGCACGGCCCTGGGAATCAGAAGGTCATGAGTTCTAATCCCCACTCTGCCGCTTGTCTGCCGTGTAACCTTGGGCAAGTCACTTTACTTCTCCGTGCCTCAGTTACCTCATCTGTAAAATGGGGATTGAGACTGTGAACCCCATGTGGTACAAGGACTCACTCTGCCCAACCCGATTTGATTGTATCTACCCCAGCACTTAGTACAGTGCCTGGCACGTAGTAAGTGCTTAACAAATACCGTTATTATTATTATTATTAGTATACCTGCAATGTATTCATTTCTATTAGCGTCTGTCTCCCCCTCTAGACTGTAAGCTCGTTGAGGGCAGGGAATGTGCCTGTTTATTGTTATAGCACGCTCTCTCAAGTGCTTAGCACAGTGCTTTGCACCCAGTAAGTGCTCAATAAATACAACTGAGTGAATAAGGGACAGATACACAGGCAGGGACACAGATTGGGACATAGGATAGAACACAGACCCAGTAACGAGCTGTCTGTGGGGTAAAGAGAGAAATTCCCCTCCTCTCCCCCTCTTAGTCCCCTTTGGGACATGGATTTAAGGAGGGCCTGCCGGAGGGAAGACCTAATGACCCCCATTAAAACCCCTATAAGGACAAATAGTTATCTGCAAAGCAAACCTGTGTGTCTTTCTGGGAAGTAACAATTATAACTGTGGTATCTGTTAAGCACTTACTATGTGCTAAACACTGGGGTAGATACAGTCAAAATGGATCAGGCACAGCCCCTGTCCCAGATGGGATTAGCAGTCCATGCAGGATGGAGAACAGGCATTTAATCCCCATTTTACAGATGAGGAAACTGTTGCAAAGAGGAGTTAGGTGACTTGCCCAAGCTCACACAGCAGACACATGTCAGAGCCATGATTAGAACCCCGGTCCCCAGACTTTCAGGCCTGTGCTCTTTCCACGAGGCCACACTGCTCCTCAGCATAATTGGATCAGTGGTGAACACCTTGGGTTTACTAACCAACCCCATCTCTAAAATTCGGCCCTACCCTTAAGTAGTGTAAACATTCCATACGTTTCCTATTTGCCCATAAGCAGCTCTGGGAAGTTGCTCTTTGGCACGTTCGTGCCAATCACAATATGTTTTCCCCTCCTACATTAATCCAGAATTTTTCTGTCATTTGTTCATTGGATTAAAAATGATTTTTAAGGGTTTTAGTGTTGAATTTTTTTTTAGCTTCCACATCACCAAACCTTTGGGCTAGTATTTCCCTCTTATGTGGGGAGGAAAATAACACATGGTAGCAGCTAATGGATTCAATATGAATAAGTAAAGAGTTGCCAGAGGAAGGACATCTGTCAGTCGCCTGGGGAAACATTAGGAACCACTTAGCATCCTTTAATCCAGTTTTCTTCTGGTGCCCAGTTTCACCGAGCATCCTGAGGTCCAACAGGTAGTTAATATTCCCCAGTTTGGATGTCTAAAATTTAGTCAATATGCCCGTGATCTTTTAACGAACCTTAGTGGCTGATATCGAATTGCCTTGAAGCCCAGACAGGGACCGAGAGCCCGGCTGATCTCCAGTTTTCCCAAAACACACAAGACAGGCTGCCCTAGGCCTGATTCCCAAGGTCGTCAGGAATGACCGGAATGTTCCCTGACTGTCTTCATCTTCCCCTACAAGCCAGTTCACGCTCTCCCTGCACACAACTCTCCTCTTTTTCATATATATCTGTGGCATTTAAGTGCTTACGATATACCAGGCATTATTTTAAGTGCTGGGGTGGATGCAAGCTAATCAGAATGGACACGGCCCATGTTCCACATGGGGCTCGCAGTCTTCATCCCCCTTTTACTGATGAGGTAACTGAGGCACAGAGAAGTGAAGTGACTTGTCCAGGGTTACACAGCAGACAAGTGGCAGAGTCAAGATTAAAACCGAGGTTCTTCTGACTCCACTAGGTCATGGTGCTTCTCTCTTGTGTCTGCATAAATCTTCCCCAAGCCATCTCTGATTCTGGAATGTTTTTCCTGGCTCCTTTTCGCTTAGCCGCTTCCCTCTTTTGTATACTCTATTTAAAAATTGCCTCCACCATCATCATCAATCGTATTTATTGAGTGCTTGCTATGTGCAGAGAACTGTACTAAGCACTTGGGAAGTACAAATTGGTAACATATAGAAACAGTCCCTACACAGATTGACCCACCTCAAATTGTCCTCTGGTTTGCAGATGACACCGCTGACTGTGACCCTGCTGAGAGAGAATCTCTTGGACAATTGCAGGCTGACTATGTCCTCCTCTCCTCTTTTCCCACTTCCTTCTGCGTTGCCCTGATTTTCTCCTTTTATTCACCCCTACCCTCAGCCCCATATCACTCATGTGCATATCCTTAATTTATTTATTTATATTAATGTCTGTTTCCTCCTCTAGACTGTGAGCTCGCTGTGGGCAAAAAATACGTTTACCGATTCTGTTCCCCCAAGAACTCAGTATGGTGCACACAGTAAGCGCTCAATAAAGGTGAATGATTGATTGATTGATTGAAATCTTAGGGATCAGCAGGGAAGTGAGTGTTGCTGGGAAGTGTCCTGTCAACTCACATACTCTCCTTCCTCTCTTATTGGGCAGCTAATCCGAACCTAAAATTCCAAGGAAGGAAGTGGGAAAGGGAGATGCAGTGACCCCTGCCCAGATACAATTGTTTCCTAGTCACTACTGCCACCCACACAACCCCAACGACGTGGTCAGAGGAGAGTCAGGAAGCCCCAGGCTCTATTCCTGGCTCTGTCCCTTGCTTGTTGTGTGACCCTGGGCAAGTCAATTAAACATCTCTGTATCATTTAAGTGGGAATTAAATACACAGGATGCCCTAGTGGAAAGAGCACAGAGCCGGGAGTCAGAGGGCCTAGGTTCAAATCCTGATCAGTCTCTTCCTTGCTAGGTGACCTTGGACAAGTCTCTGTGCCTCATCTACAAAATGGGGATTAAATAACCAACGTGGCCTAGTGGAAAGAGCAAAGGCCTGGGAGACAGAAGATGTAGGTTTTAATCCCAGCTCTGTCCCTTGCATGCTGTATGACCTTGGGCAAGTCATGACCTCTCTGTATCTTAATTTTCTCATATGTAAAATGGGGATTTTATATGTATGTATATATATATGCATATATATGTATATATGTTTGCACGTATGTATTATTCTATGTATTTATTTATTTTATTTGTACATATTTGTTCTATTTATTTTATTTTGTTAATATGTTTTGTTTTGTTCCCTGTCTCCCCCTTCTAGACTGTGAGCCCACTGTTGGGTAGGGACCGTCTCTATATGTTGCCAACTTGTACTTCCCAAGCGCTCTGCACACAGTAAGCGCTCAATAAATACGATTGAATGTTTAAATCCTTGTCTTCTCTTATGCTGCCGAGTTGTCCCCAACCCCTAGCAACTCCATGGACACATCTCACCCAGAGTGTCCCACTCTCCATCTGCAATTGCTCTGGTAGTGTATCCATAGAGTTTTCTTGACAAAAATACGGAAGTGGTTTACCACGGCCGCCTTCCGCACCGAAAACCTGAGCCTCCACTCTCGGCTCTCTCCCGTGCAACTGCTGCCTGGCACTGGTGAGTTTCAACTTGTAGCAATCAATCAATCAATCAATCAATCGTATTTATTGAGCGCTTACTGTGTGCAGAGCACTGTACTAAGCACTTGGGAAGTACAAGTAGCAGGTTGCCTGCCACTCGCTAGCCACTGCCCAAGCTAGGAATGGAAATACCTCAGCTTGACTCTCCCTCCCGTAGCCGAGACTGGTAGAGATCAGTGCTTAGAACAGTGCTTTGCACATAGTAAGCGCTTAACAAATGCCATTATTAATTAACTGCATCCAGGTGCGATCCTGAGATGGGGGGATTAAATCCTACTTCTTCCTATTTAGACTGAGAGCCACATTTGGGACAGGGACTGTGTCTGGTCTGATTATCTTGCATCTACCCCAGTGCTTAGTACAGTGCTATAGAAAACACTTTAAAACTACTACTATTCATTCATTTGTATTTATTGAGCACTCACTGTGTGAAGAGCACTGTACTAAGTGCTTGGGAGAGTAAAATATAACAATGAACAGACACATTCCCTGTCCATTATTATTAGCTCCTTGTGGGCAGGGAACACATCTACAAACTCTGGTATAGTGGACTTTCCCAAATGCTTAGTACAGTGCTCCACACACAATAAGCACTCAATAAATATGATTGATTGATTACTTGATATTAATATTATTACTACTGTTATATCCATTTTCCTTCCCCATAAGACTGTGAGGCCCTTGTGCCAATCCTAGGCACCTAGTGCTTCACAAATACCATAATTATTGTTTATTCTTTATTAATAAAAATCACAAATAAATAAAAAATGTTTGAAAATCAATTCAGGGAATGTGTCATAGTACAGTGTTTTGCACACAGTAAGCACTCAATAAATATGATCTAATGAATGAATTCATGATTCTGTTGCTTCTAAAGCACTTTTACTGTGCTTAGACTGTGTCTGTCTGTGACTTACTGTGTCTGTCTGTGTCTTAGACTGTGTCTAGTTCTTCTAGCCTGTGAGCCCGTTGTTGGGTAGGGACCGTCTCTAAATGTTGTCGACTTGTCCTTCCCAAGCGCTTAGTACAGTGCTCTGCACACAGAAAGCGCTCAATAAATACAACTGAGTGAAAGAATGAATGAATGTGAAAATTAGGGCATCAAACATATGTATAAATGGAAGTGCTGTGAAAGGTGACACTTGTAAACATGCCCAGCCCCATACACACAATCCCATTGTATTCCCTGCTGTAGAAAGGAGCAGCTGTGAAAGCAGATGAGAAAAAGAAAGATTTTTGTATTTCCTACAGCTCTAAGGTCCTCAGCAGCCTCCACAAACACAGGCTGTAGGAGGTGTGGCTTGTCTGAGTTAAATAATGATGACCCTACAGAGCTTATAAAATAGCCCAGGAGGAGCACATAACCAACATTGGGTCCTCCACAGTTTAGTGACTTTGGAAAAAAAACTCAGCGACGTCCTTCATCTGGGTAACTAAGGTACGCCATTGACGATACGATGTGAAAGAACTAACATTTAATCTAGAAACAGCGTCTCTTCTTCGCAGCTATTGTTTTGGTTATGTATAGAGATGGGGGTATTTTGAAATAGCCATATTGTTAACCAGTATTTAATAAATGTCTTCAGGAGCATAGCACAGTTCTAGGTTAACTGCATCTTTGAGTAGTTATTACTTGGGAGGAGTTTCTGTTGACGTTAGACGGAAAAATCGTTCGGTTCTGTGAGTCAAGAAACAGTGTTAATATACACACTCTTTGGTAACAAAATAGTATCTGGCTAAGGTAAGAAGTTTTTTTGCTTTGTTTTCAAGAAGTGGGCTTTACTCATAAGGTGCAATTCAACTACTTTCACTGGGACAGATTCCTGCTTTTATCAGAGCAGTATGTCAAGATTGATATAAAGAGAACATCTGATTGAAAAAATATGCATCTGTCTGTAAAATATGTTGGAAAGTATTCTAGAAATCAACAATTTCCTTCCAGCTATGGGAATGAAACTAGCCAAAGAGTCAACTTTAGGAAGGATGAAATATAAGTAAAATCTGACTTGCTGGATTATCCACCCATAAATCAAAAGAGAATATTTCAGTCTTTAATAAGACTTTCAAACTAAATGCTTGACAGAGAAATAGATTTAACTGCATTCAGCTATCTTCAATTCTGCTATGAAATAAAAGCAGTAATTGATAAAAGTAGGGATTTGGGAGAAACAACTGCAAAAAGGATAATCCACCAGGAGGATATCCTAAATTCAAAGTTGCACGATTATTATGTTTCACGATTATTACTCTATAAATAAGACAACAAAGCTCAAGAAGAAATGCATTGCTTATTTGAGATTATTTTGGGGGGGTTGGATATACAATTCAGTAATTACTCTTGTTAAAATTGTTATCTTTCAAGCAAAGGCTCCACTGCACTTTTTGAGCATTCAATCATTAATCATAATGATTTGAAGGTAAATGTTTACATGCTTAAATATGAAATGAGACCCAGAGAAGCTCACCAACATTAACTGATGTCAAGTCAGAGAAGTAAAAAAAAAAAATTCCTCTTGCTTGGATTGATAGAATAACTCCTTAACATTTCAACACCAAACCAACTTCCATCAGGTAGCTACTTCTGGTAGGAACTTTAAGACCTCAGTTTTATGTTTTGTTTTGTTGTCTGTTTCCCCCTTCTAGACCGTGAACCCATTGTTGGTTAGGGGCCATCTCTATATGTTGCCAATTTGTACTTCCCAAGCGCTTTATACAGTGCTCTGCACACAGTAAGCGCTCAATAAATACGATTGAATGAATGAATGGATGTCAGTTTTATAGATCTCTATCTCTGATTGACTGCCCTTGCTAACTAGGTTCTTACAACCAAAAGAGTCCCCACACCCCGCCTCAAAAACATGTTAATAGGCCTAAAGATTATGGTAGCCTAATTCAGGAGAAACTATCATTTTTTTGTTAACTGCCCATCAACTTGGAATTTTAATACATTATTAACAATCTGTTGCTAGACCTGCAAAACCAGGCATATTCATTTCAAAATCGGTCATCTATCTTGCATGCATCTTTGAAAGGCAGATGAGTGAATTTAATGTTTTTCTTCTTCGTTCAAGGTCTTCTTGAAGTCTGTCAGTTCAGCAAAAGGTTTGTACCTTGTGAGACTGCTCACCCCAACATGAAGGTGATTTTGTTGCTGCTTCCTGGACTAATTGGTCTCTTCCGGACTACAGAGGGGCAAACATTTCATCTTGGACAATGTCCAGATCCGCCAGTTCAGAATAATTTCAATATGATGAAGGTGCGATAAAACTTACTGCCCCCATCGCCTTTATTAATAAATTGTAATTTATTGAGAGCTTGCTGTGTGCAGAGCACTGTAAAAAGTGCTTGGGAAAGTACAACGTAACACAGTAGGTAGATACATTCCCTGCCCACACGAGCTTGCAGTTTAGAGGGAGAGACGGATATTAATAGAAATAAATTACAGATATGTACCTAAGTGCTGTGGGGCTAAGGGAGGGGTGAATAAAGGATGCAAATCCAAATGCAAGGGTGAAGCAGAAAAGAGTGGGAGAAGAGGAAATGAGGGCTTAGTAGGGGAAGGCTTCTTGGAGGAAATGGATGAAGTAATCAAGGTGCGTTAGGGTAAGTATTTGGATTAACACAGAAGCAGTTTGGATGGAGAGAAAAGGAGTGGAAAGGAGTGGAGTCCCCTCTGAAATTCCAGGGGGACTATGTCGGCCCCAGAACTTTAGTAAGGGCTCGGCCAGAGGGGTTTAAACCTTGGGGTACAGTATTTTAAAGATAGGCATGTTAGGGAAAAAGCTACAGGAGCAAAGGGAGATGGGCAAACCTTGAGAGCCTGGGATCCTGAATCCTTTATAAACCATTCCTTCTAGGGGATGGCTTGATGATTGAGCATGTTATCCCCACTTCATAGATGAGAGACCCTGAAGCTGAAAGGGGCGGATGACTTGGAGGAGCCGGGAATAAAAACCAGCACTCCTGCCTCTCCGTAACCTATCATCGGTAGAACTAAAGCCCTCTCTTAAAATGCTCAAGGGCCAAGTCTCTTTCAAGTTGGATGATAAAATAGCACACAGGATATTTGGCAAATCTGTTAAGCTTTTGTAAACCTAGTCGTCATCAAACGCACTTATCAGAGACCCCCTATGCGATGCTAAAGTGGGTTTATTTCCAAGCAAGTTAAAACGGCACGAATGGGTGTTCCAGGGAGGTTGTGTTTTTGATTCTGCATTTTCTGGAAGGATGATTTGTAGAGCTTTTGTCCTAGAAAAATATGATTAGAAGTAAAAGGACACTTCAGCGGTATATAAAGTCCTCTTCTAGGAACAGAGCACTTTATTAGCTGGAGGCTAGCATCAAATTCTCTTCTTCTTTGAAAGGATGATTAGAAAGCAATGCAGTGAATTTTCCGAGGTCTTAAAGTGAAAGTGCCACTCTTTAGAAATAGGGGGCAAGCATCCTCACAAAATTCCAGCTGTTTCTGCTCTTGTAATCCTGCAGTACCTGGGAAAATGGTATGAGATTGAAAAGCTACCGGTGAGCTTCGAGAAGGGAAACTGCATACAAGCAAACTATTCCATGAAAGAAAACGGAAAGATAAAAGTGATCAATCAGGAGATTCTGTAAGTACGCATGGTCCATTTTCCCAGATCGCAGCCTGGTATTCCAGAAGCAGCATGGCTCAGTGGAAAGAGTCCGGGCTTTGGAATCAGAGGTCATGGGTTCAAATCCCAGCCGTGTGACTTTGGGCAAGTCACTTAAGTTCTCTGTGCCTCAGTTACCTTATCTGTAAAATGGAGATTAAAACTATGAGCCCCCCTTGGGACAATCTGATCACCTTGTAACCTCCCCAGCACTTAGAACAGTGCTTTGCACATAGTAAATGCTTAATAAATGCCATCATTAAAGCCCCTCTCATGGGGAAAGCGATATGTGTTTGTGGAGCTCGGCTCAGCTGAATTAGACTCCAGAACTATTGAACTGTCTGCCCACACCAGATCTTCCCTCCCGACAGTTCTGAGCAGAAAACACAAGGAGGGTGAGGAGGATGAAGTGAAAGGGAATCTTTGGATTTTGATTTTAGAACAGAATGCTGTCCTTTCTTTGTGTCCTAAAAAAAGAACTGCCTAGCTGATGGAAGGAGAGAGAAGGGAGGTGGCCTAGTGAGAAGCAGCATGGCCTGGTGGTAAGAGGACAGCCTGGGAGTCTGAGGACCTGGGTTCTAATGCTGACTTCGCCACTTGTGTGCTGTGTGATCTTGGGCAAATCTCTTCACTTCTCTGTGCCTCAGTTCCCTCTTCTGCAAAATGGGGATTTAATACCAGCTCTCCCTCCTACTTAGGCTGTGTGCCCCGGGGGTGGGGGTGGGGGGATGTGATTAACTCGTATTAACCCCAGCGCTTAGTAAAGTGCTTGGCACCCAGTAACGCTTAACAAATACCACAATTATTGTTATTAATCACGATTAGGCGGGCGAAGGAGATAGCTAAGTCTGGCAGCCAGGGAGCAAGACTGTGAATGAAATGTTGTGTTCTCTCCCCTTCCTGGTCTGACTGGGTGACATTATTTCCCCACCAGAATAACAGAGTGTAATACATTCTTTATCCTCAGCAGATGAACACAAGAACACAGCTCCGCTCTGTAACTGTTTTGCATTGTCTGCTAATCCAGCAAAGCAAGGCCTTGTGAATAGAAAAACAGTTGGACATTCATTTGCTCTTTCCCAAAATAGCAAGAAAACAAGTGACGATCATGGGATGGTGTACAGAGAGTTCCGCCCTGCGTAAACTAAACCTCTGACAGTACAGGCCAAGCAGCCAAGCGGGTTTTAGGAAAATTTTGCCTAGCCGGTCATTGAACCTTCCGTTAGAACTAACGTTCATTGGAAATCATTTTCTAAGTGAGAAAGCACAGTTCCCCAAGTGGAAAATTACCAAATTTCTTCTGCCTAGAGTTATAATAATAATGATGGCATTTGTTAAGCACTATGTGCAAAGCACTGTTCTAAGCGCCTGGCAGGATACAAGGTGATCAGGTTGTCCCATGGGGGGCTCACAGTCTTAATCCCCATTTTACAGATGAGGTAACCGAGGCACAGAGAAGTGAAGTGACTTGCCCAAAGTCACACAGCTGATGATTGGCGGAGCCGGGATTTGAACCCATGTCCTCTGACTCCAAAGCCCCGGCTCCTGCCGCAGAGCCATGCTGCTTCTCAGCGTGTTATAGTTATACTTAATGTTATAGTGCGTTGAAACGTTGTATTGTTGTACACTCCTAGGCTTTTAGTTCAGTGCTCTGCACGTAGTAAGCATGTAATAAATACCACTAATTGATTGAAAGGAACTGTGTGCTTTTCCAGGACTTTGTTCAGTGCTCTGCACATCATAGGCACTTAATCAATACTATTAATACCCTTCTGGTTCAGAATTTTTAGTGTAATCAGGAGAAGCAGTGTGGTCTAGAGGATAGAGCAAGGGCTGGGAGTCAGAAGGACCTGGGTTCTAATGCCAGCTCTACCACAGCCACTTTACTTCCCTGTGCCTCAATTATCTCATCTGTAAAGTGGGATGAAGACTGTGAGCCCCAAGTGGGACAAGGACTGTGTCCAAACTGATTAACCTGCATCTACGCCAGTGCTTAGTAGACTGTCTGACATGTAGTAAGCACTTAACAAATGCCATTTAAAAAAAAAGGAGAAGAATAAGCTAGAGATAAGGAAGTGGAAATCGCTAACATGCAGCAGCAGCTGTCTACCTGCCTGCCAGCTTCCTCGGTATTAGAAAATGCTTTCTTCTGCATCTCCTCCTCTAGACTGTAAGCTTGTCATGGGCCGGGAACGTGTCTATGAACCCTTTTCTTGCTGTACTCTCCTAAGCGTTTAATAGAGTGCTCTGCACATAATAAGTGCTTGATAAATATGATTGATTGACTGATTGCATGCTAAAATGGGCAGACAGATTCTAAAGGCTTGGCTGGCTAATTCTGACCCATTCTTAAAGTGAATGGTCAGCTCCAACTCAGCAGATAGTCTCGCTATCCGCTTGACAGTGGACTGTCCTTAAATACAGGCCTACCCACCAAGTTTAGGGTGTCTAAAATTCTCTTTACTTACCGTCCACCTGAATCCTGGCAACTTTCAAAGATGGAGTGTTTGTGCAAGTGTGAGAGAGAGAGAGAGGGAAAGAGAGTTAAAGAGAGAAAGAGTGTGAAAGAGAGAGAGCGCAAGAGAGAAGGAGAGAGATCTCAGGTCCCTGTAGCTATTTTCAAATCAAATTGGGCCAGGCTCTTAGAATGGGATGAAGACAATGTAAATGACCTATATTTCCTCACCAGATATCAATCAATAAATGAATGGTGTTTATTATTATTATTATTATTAATAATAGTATTCATTAAGCATTTACTATGTGCCAAGCACTCTTCCAAGCATTGAGGTTGATACAATGTAATCAGGTTGTCTCACATGGGGCTCACAGTCAATCCCCACTTTACAGATGAGGTAATTGAGGCACAGAGAATCAATCAATCGTATTTATTGAGTGCTTACTGTGTGCAAAGCACTGTACTAAGCGCTTGGGAAGTACAAGTTGGCAACATATAGAGACAGTCCCTACCCAACAGTGGGCTCACAGTCAAAGAGGGGGAGGCAGAGAACAAAATCAAACATACTAACAAAATAAAATAAATAGAATAGATATGTACAAGTAAAATAAATAAATAAATAGAGTAATAAATATGTACAAACATATATACATATATACAGGTGCTGTGGGGAAGGGAAGGAGGTAAGATTGGGGGGTGGAGAGGGGGACGAGGGGGAGAGGAAGGAAGGGGTTCAGCCTGGGAAGGCCTCCTGTGAAGGAGAAGTTAAGTGACTTTCCCAAGGTCACACAGCAGACCAGTGCGGACCCGGGATGAGAACCCACACTCTCTGACTCCCAAGACCATGCTCTTGACACTAGCCATGCTGCATTTATTGAGTGTTTACTGTGAGCAGGGCACTGTACTAAGTGCTTGGGAAGAGTACAATATAAGAGAATTGGTAGACATGTTCCCAGACCACAAGAAGGCTACCCAGTTGTACCCACATGCCTCTAAATTCTAACTTCTCACATCCTCTCTCCCTCTTATGGGTCCTCTGGCCTCATCCCTCAGCCCCAGTTCCACCTCTCCAAGGGCAAAAATCTTGGCTGTTGTTTCATAAAGAGTTTCAAAAGGATGAGGAAAGGGTCCCGCATGGCTTTCAGGGCTTCTCTCAGGCTCAGAATGCCGATCCAAGGTCTTTGCCTTCAAGAGTCTTGCCTTCAGAATGCTTTCTAACGATTGCCTTTTTGGTTCTCCTAGACCTGACGGGACTGTGAATCAAGTTGAGGGTGAAGCCACTCAGGCAAACCTCATAGAGCCTGCCAAACTGGGAGTCAAGTTTTTCTGGTGTAAGTATCCATTTTTTTGGCGTAAGTCATTTCAAATCAAATTTCACAACCGCTGCCGGCCAAAGTGAGTGGTGAAAATGTAAGCAGGACCCACGATTGGAATAACTCCGCTAGTCGAGCTTGGTGATCTACTTAGCCTGAACATTTCTAGAGATTGGGGGAAAGGCAGCAAACTATTTAACTCTGCTTCTTCTCTGTCCCTAAACCTGGGATGGGGGTGGGAGAGTAGAGCGTGAGGGGCAGCTAGAAAAGACAGAGGTGGAAGCAGTCCAGTGAAGAAAAGAGACTATGGAATAGCGCTGTATCATGCCCATTAGACCCTTCAAAATTGGGAACCCTGGGATGGGTACCATGACAACCCCAGTGGAAATTCCTCCCCACGCTCTGTGGTACTGGGTGTGTGAACCCAAAGAGCCCTTCCTGATGCTTGAGGGACCAAGGTCCTCTAGACTGTAAGCTCGTTGTGGGCAGGGGTTGTGTCTATTGTTATCATGTACTCTCCCAAGCGCTTAGTACAGTGCTCTGCACACAGTAAGCGCTCAATAAACATGACTGAATGAATGGGAGCCTTCAGAGCTCCTGGAAGGGACAAGGGAGCCCTTGCTACTGCTTAGGAGGCTGCTGAGGCTCTGTGCCGGTTAGAGAATGTGTCTGTTTATTGTTGTATTGTACTCCCCTAAGCACTTGGTACAGTGCTCCACACACACTAAGCGCTCAGTAAATATGATTAAATGATTAAATGAATTAATGAATGCACCACGTCTCTGGGGCACGGGGTCTGCTGGCCTAAGATCCCCGGGACTCCTTCTCCCAAATTGGAATTTAGGCACTCCACAATTGAAACCCTCTAGATACTTAGGCGCCCCAGTCACATTCACGATGACAAAGGGTGCAGGTGCAAAATCCTCTAGTCCGTACTCCAAAATAAATGAAAAGATTATATTTTTCCATTTCATATAAGACCCAAGCAGTTAGTTCAGGGCTCCGCTCACAGTGGCGCTCAATAAATGTGACTGACTGGTTGACTATTATAATATACCAAAAAAATTAAGACTAGCCATACGCAGTGAAATTGTTTTAAACAGATTAGTAGATGGAGGGAAAAAAAACCTCAATTAAACTAATTTACTGCATCCCTAACTCCATTAAAATCTGAGAACCAAAGTGTTCTGTCAGGGTCAGACAATCTCTACCGAGCAGACTGGGCAAATTCCCATTATTCCCAGCATAGGCTTTTTTGGGTGGGACTTCTGGGAATCAGTGACATCCTACAAGGCACCAATATAACAATACAACAGACACATCACCTGCTCGCATAAGCTTACAGTCGAGAAGGGGAGACAGACATCAGTATAATAAATAAATTAAGGATGTGGACGCAAGTGCTGTGGGGCTGGGATGGGGGATCAATCAATCAATCAATCAATCGTATTTATTGAGCGCTTACTATGTGCAGAGCACTGTACTAAGCGCTTGGGAAGTACAAATTGGCATCACATAGAGACAGTCCCTACCCAACAGTGGGCTCACAGTCTAAAAGGGGGAGACAGAGAACAGAACCAAACATACCAACAAAATAAAATAAGTAGGATAGAAATGTACACGTAAAATAAATAAATAAATAAATAAATAAATAGAGTAATAAATATGTACAACCATATATACATATATACAGGTGCTGTGGGGAAGGGAAGGAGGTAAGACGGGGGGATGGAGAGGGGGACGAGGGGGAGAGGAAAGAAGGGGCTCAGTCTGGGAAGGCCTCCTGGAGGAGGTGAGCTCTCAGCAGGGCCTTGAAGGGAAGAAGAGAGCTAGCTTGGCGGATGGGCAGAGGGAGGGCATTCCAGGCACGGGGGATGACGTGGGCCGGGGGTCAATGGCGGGACAGGCGAGAGCGAGATACGGTGAGGAGATTAGCGGTGGAGGAGCGGAGGGTGCGGGCTGGGCAGGAGAAGGAGAGAAGGGAGGTGAGGTAGGAGGGGGCCAGGGGATGGACAGCCTTGAAGCCCAGGGTGAGGAGTTTCTGCCTGATGCGCAGATTGATCGGTAGCCATTGGAGGTTTTTGAGGAGGGGAGTGATATGCCCAGAGCGTTTCTGGACAAAGATAATCCGGGCAGCAGCATGAAGTATGGATTGAAGTGGAGAGAGACACGAGGATGGGAGATCAGAGAGAAGGCTAGTGCAGTAGTCCAGACGGGATAGGATGAGAGCTTGAATGAGCAGGGTAGTGGTTTGGATGGAGAGGAAAGGGCAAATAAAGGGGAAAGGATGAATAAAGGGAGCAAGTCAGAGCGACGCAGAAGGGAGTGGGAGAAGGGGACAGGAGGGCTTAGTCAGGGAAGACTTCTTGGAGGAGATGTGCCTTCAGTAAGGCTTTGAAGGTGGGGGAGAGTCATTATGGCTAGTAGCCATGGTAGGGCAGCAATGTCGGGAAAGAGTAGAGGTGAAGAAGATTGGGGGAAAATAAATCAGCTTGGATACGGGGTCCCAGTTCTGTTCTGGTATTTGATATGCATTTACTATGTGTTGAACACTGTGTTCAGAACACCGTTCTGGGAACACTTGGTACAAGTTAGCTACTGTTATGTGGTTCGCAGCACGCAGATTCTGGAATGGACACCGTATGTTGCAGACGTCCTGAGGCTTCAAGCCCTTTTCGTGTTTGCTGGTAACTGGTTCCAATGTAGGCCTCTACCCCAAAGAAACGTCTTCCCCCTCTGTCTAGACCTCCCCTGGGGTCTTGCACCTCCAAATCTGAACCTGGAACCTGCAGTCGCAGGATCCATTCAGTGGTAAGTGGCCCACAGGAGTGTGACCCCTAAGCAGAGGAGTTGCAGTAGTAGTAGTGGTATTTATAGTAATAATAGTAATAGTATTTATTAAATAGTAGTATTCATTCAATCGTATTTATTGAGCACTGTACTAAGTAGTAGTAATAGTAATGCCTTTTACTGTGTACTGGGCACTGTACTAAGCACTGAACACGGTGTCTTGGAAATGGACTCATGGCAGATGCCATGGAAAGCAGAATGGTCTAGTGGGATAGAGCACGGGCCTGGGAATCAGAGAGGCTGGGTAATAATAATAATAAGAATAAGAATAATAAGAATAATAGTTAAGCGCTTACTATGTGGCTTAGAGAAGCAGCGTGGCTTAGTGGAAAGATCACGGCCTTAGGAGTCAAAGGACATGGATTCGAATCCCAGCTCCTCCACTTGTCTGCTGTGTGACCTTAGGCAAGTCACTTAACTTCTCTGTGTCTCAGTTACCTCATCTGTAAAATGGGGATTAAAGTGTGAGCCCCACATGGGACAATCTACTTACCCTGTATCTATCCCAGTGTCCCGCCGCCGACCCCCGGCCCACATCCTCCCCCTGGCCTGGAATGCCCTCCCTCCGCACATCCACCAAGCTCGCTCTCTTCCTCCCTTCAAAGCCCTACTGAGAGCTCACCTCCTCCAAGAGACCTTCCCAGACTGAGCCCCTTTTTCCTCTCCCCCTCCCCATCTCCCCCGCCCTACCTCCTTCCCCTCCCCACAGCACCTGTATATGTGTTTGTACAGATTTATTACTCTATTGATTTTACTTGTACATATTTACTATTCTATTTATTTTGCTAATGATGTGCATCTAGCTTTATTTCTATTTATTCTGATGACTTGACACCTGTCCACATGTTTTGTTTTGTTGTCTGTCTCCCCCTTCTAGACTGTGAGCCCGTTGATGGGTAGGGACCATCTCTATATGTTGCCGACTTGTACTTCCCAAGCGCTTAGTACAGTGCTCTGCATACAGTAAGCGCTCAATAAATATGATTGAATGAATGAATGTTTGGCACATAGTAAGTGCTTAACAAATGCCATAATTACTATTGTTATTATGTGCCAAGCACTGTTCTAAGTGCTGGAAAAGATACAAGGTCATCAGGTTGTCCCAGGTGGGGCTCAAAGTCTTAATCCCCATTTTACTGAAGAGGTAACTGAGGCACAGAGAAGTGAAGTGACTCGGCCAAAGTCAAACATCTGACAAGTAGCGGAGCCGGAATTAGAACCCACGACCTCTGACTCCCAAGCCCGGGCTCTTTCCATTAAGCCAAGCAGCTTCCCTAGTTCTGGGTCTAATCCCGGCTCTGCCACCCGTCTACTGCGCGATCTTCTCTTTGCCTCAGTTTGCTCACCCGTAAAATAGGGATTCAATATCTGGTCTCTCAACTACTTGTACTGTGAACCCCATGTGGAATTTGATTATCATGTATCTATCCCAGTGCTTAGTTCGGTACATAGCACTTTATAAGTGCTAAACAAATACCGCAATTATTAGATACCTTCTCTAGCCATGAAACCCGGTAATACATCTCATATGACTGACCCACGTACTGTGCGGGTTTAATTAGCCCCGTTTTAGGAATGGAGAACCAAGAAGCTAAATCAAAGTGTCAGCCAGACAATCGCAGAGCAGAGTCCGGGTGACTCCTTCATGGGCTTCGTACTCCTCAGCATACTTTCCCCCAGCATGTTTTTCTTCTGGGTTTGGGGGAGGTGAGGCCTGAAACCTCCCCAAATTACCCAGATCTGTCATCCTATTGAGTCCTTTGTTCCTACAGGATCTGTGGGTGTGACTGTCCTTTGGGACACCCTCTCCAACTAATTTTAATAAGTTGTCTTGGGTTTGAACTGAAAATAGAAGCAAACTCTTGTTGGATCTCTGGTTTTCGGTGACACGAATGGGGTCAGAAGGAATACCAAGAGTTTTCACAGTTTACCGCCGAAAGACGTTTTGCTTTTTAATAGCAGCTTTCATCCTTGGCTTTCAGCAATTAACAGATGCCAATTAGCGAGGCTCCTCAGGTCCACTGGGAAGAAGCTATTTTAACCTACTGTGCCAGTTCACCTAGGCCTGGAGACCTTCTAAAGGACACGCAGGGAGATTTAGAACCTAGGACTTCTAGATTTCTGCCAGTGTAGGGATGATTAACAATGTGCATGGATCTCTGCTTAATTACGTCCTGTTTGTTCCCTAGTGATGCCTTCTGCCCCTTACTGGGTACTGTCCACTGACTATGACAACTATTCACTTGTATATTCCTGCACTACTTACATCTGGCTCTTTCACGTGGATTACGCTTGGATTCTGGCCAGAAAGCCTCAGCTTCCTCAGACAACGGTGAAATACCTGAAAAACATGCTTGCCTCCTACAACATCGAAACCAAGAAAATGATAGCCACGGACCAAGAGAACTGCCCCAAAGTTCTGTAAGGAGACTGCGGCTGGTGGCTTTAGGAGCCTATAAGCTTTTGCTTCTTATACCCTGGGCACGATTTTGTCCTCACGCTAATCATGTAAATGGAAACAGCAGCAAGATAGCAGATGGAATACTTGTCTTTGAGCAAAAGGGGCCTGGCATCTGACTCCTGGGCCCCTGGCTAGCTTAATAAAGTCACTGTTGACCTGTGCTGCTAAAGTGGTTAGTATAGGATTTCTGTTTCAAGCGCACGCATTTGAAAGCCAACCTGAATTATGTAAAAGCAGCCAAGGCTTCAGCATTGTTCCATAATAAAATAGCCTAATTAAAAGATAACGAGCCTCTTACTGGGGATGGAAACAGGTGGTTGAAGATATTACACGGCCTCTCCTCTGCTGCTATGCTTGTTCTTCATGAATCCTGACATCGTTTTTTTTTTTCCTTTTATTTCCTGAATATCAGGCTATCTTTTCCCCCGTATCAGACCTCTTCTAAATATCCCACTAGAGTGAAACCATGTTCACTTTCGGAAAGGCTGAAGAGAGAATTCAAAACAGAAATATACTAAATAATAATAATTGTTAGCAGCGTGGCTCAGTGGAAAGAGCACTGGCTCTGGAGTCTGAGGTCATGGATTCAAAGTCCGGCTCCACCAACTGTCAGCTGTGTGACTTTGGACAAGTCACTTAACTTCTCTGTGACTCAGTTACCTCGTCTGTAAAATGGGGATTAAGACTGTGAGCCTCCCGTGGGACAACCTGATCACCTTGTAATCTCCCCAGTGCTTAGAACAGTGCTTTGCACATAGTAAGCGCTTAATCAATGCCATCATTATTTATTTATTTGTTAAGCACTTACAATGTGCTAGACACTGTACTAAGTGCTGGGGTGAATACAAACAAATCAGGTTGGACACAGTCCCTGTCTCACCTGGGGCTCACAGTCTCAATCTCCATTTTATGGATAACTGAGGCCCAGAGAAGTGAAGTGACTTGCCTAAGATCACACAACAGGCAAGTGGTGGAGTCAGGATTAGAACCCATGACCTTCTGATTCCCAGGCCTGTACTCTATCCACTGCGGCACGTTAAGCAGTCCAGGGTTGGTTTTTCTAGGGCGGAGAAGCAAGAGCTGGCCAACTTTATTTTTGGCAGAAGAGTCGAACAAAATGAAATTTGAGAAGTTGACGTGCAAAGAGCCACACAATTTATGGTCTCCAATAAGACATATGATGACACACATATTAGGCTACATTGTATAGGGTGCAATGTGGTGTCACTGCACTGTGCAGCTTTTCTTGACAGAGGAGATGGGAAGGAGAGGAAAAGAAAAGGAAATGGAGAGAGAGAAGGAAGGGAAAGAAAGAGGAGGAAGGAAGGGGAAGCAGCGTGGCTCAGTGGAAAGAGCCTGGGCTTTGGAGTCAGAGGTCATGGGTTCAAATCCCAGCTCTGCCAACTGTCAGCTGTGTGACTTTGGGCAAGTCACTTAACTTCTCTGGACCTCATCTGTAAAATGGGGATTAAAACTGTGAGCCTCCCGTGGGACAACCTGATCACCTTGTAACCTCCCCAGCGCTTAGAACAGTGCTTTGCACATAGTAAGTGCTTAACAAATACCATCATTAATATTATTATTAAGGGGAGGGCAGGGAGAAGAGTCAGGGGAGTGGAATTTAGTTGTGGGGGAAGAGATCGGAGTTGGGGGGAGAAATAAGGGGAGTGGATGGCAGAGGTGATGTGATAGGCTAACACTTGCAGTGGTTCTCAGAAGCTCCTGGGGTGGGGTTTCAGATCTGTGACCTGCTGTGGGTCAGTGGTTAGCTCCCAAGGAGAACCGTGGGTAGGCTTACCTGTTGCTGACAGGTACAATAATATGGGGGGCTGCCTGTTGCTAAGTCCATAGACTGAGACTCTGCTCGAGAATCGCGTGAAGAGCCCGTTCTTCATGAAGAACGGCAAGTAATCAACAAATATGATTGAATGAATGAATGGATAATAATAATAATAATAATAATAATAATAGCATTTATTAAGCGCTTACTATGTGAAAAGCACTGTTCTAAGCACTGGGGAGGATACAAGGTGATCAGGTTGTTCCACGTGGGGCTCACAGTCTTAATCCCCATTTTACAGATGAGGTAACTGAGGTCCAGAGAAATGAAGTGACTTGCCCAAAGTCACACAGCTGACAATTGGTGGAGCCAGGATTTGAACCCATGACCTCTGACTCCAAAGCCCGGGCTCTTTCCACTGAGCCAAGCTGCTTCTCCAGGATACACCTGTCAGGTCGGGTGGGAGAGTGGAGAGAAGAGGGATGATATCGGCCATTGACTGGGATATGCTATGGTTGTTCTCAGGACTAAAAGGTTCTCCGTATTTCGACGTTGACGTCTCGCTCCATCTCCAATCAATGATATTTATTATCAATCGTATTTATTGAGCGCTTACTGTGTGCAGAGCACTGTACTAAGCGCTTGGGAAGTACAAGTTGGCAACATATAGAGACAGTCCCTACCCAACAGTGGGCTCACAGTCTAAAAGGGGGAGACAGAGAACAAAACCAAACATACTAACAAAATTAAATAAATAGAATAGATATGCACAAATAAAATAGAGTAATAAATATGTACAAACATATATACATATATACAGGTGCTGTGGGGAAGGGAAGGAGTGCTTACTGCATGCAGGGCACTGTACTAAGCACTTGGGAGAGCACATTAGGCACAGACAAACTGGAAGCAGCAAGGGACCATTAGAAGAGAAGCAATAGCTTCAATCCACTTAAAATGAAGCTAGACTCTTGCTTCCTAGCATAAATGACAAATGTTAATTCATACAGCTGGGTAGGAAAACGTCCTTGAGGCATCATATTAAACATGAATTGTAATCCCAAGGTCAGGATTTCACTCCACAGGAACTAGCTCACAATTTTTTTAGCCATTTAAATGATCTGGAAAAGCTGATTTTTAGGGTTCAGGGTTTCCTGCTACTGCTAATAAAAAGTGAAACTGAATCAATCAATCAATGGCATTTACTGGATGCTTGCTCTATGTATAGCGCTTGGGAGCGTTGGTAGACATGTTCCCTGCTCACAAGGAGCTCATAGTCTAGAGAGGCAGACAGACATTAATATAAATAAATAAATTATGGATATGAAAATGTGCACTGTGGGGCTGAGGGGGGGTGAATATAAAGTGCTAAAAGGGTATGGATTCAAGTGCATAGGCGATGGGGAAAGGAGACAGAGTAGGGGAAGAGAGGGCTCAATCATGGAAGGCCTCCTGGAAGAGATGCGACTTTAATAACGGAAGCTGTGTGGCCTAATGGGAAGAGTATGGGCCTGGGAGACAGAAGGACCTGAGTTCTAATCCCCACTCTGCCACTTATTTGCTGTGTGACTTCTCTGTGCCTCAGTTGCCTCATCTGTAAAATGGGGATTAAGACTGTGAGCCCATCGGGGACAGAGACTGTGTCCAACCTGATTACCTTGTATCTCCCCCAGCGCTTAGAACAGTGATTGACACATAGTAAACACTTAAATACCACTATTATTAATAATAATAGTAATTCATTCATTCAATCGTATTTATTGAGCGCTTACTGTATGCAGAGCACTGTACTAAGCACTTGGGAAGTACAAGTTGGCAACCTATAGAGACGGTCCCTTCCCAACAGTGGGCTCACAGTCTAGAAGATAATAATGATAATGATGGCATTTATTAAGCGCTTACTATGTGAAAGCACTGTTCTAAGCCCTGGGGAGGTTACAAGGTGATCAGGTTGTCCCACGGGGGGCTCACAGTCTTAATCCCCATTTTACAGAGGAGGGAACTGAGGCACAGAGAAGTCAAGTGACTTGGCCAAAGTCACCCAGCCGACAGTTGGCCGAGCCGGGATTTGAACCCCTGACCTCCGACTCCAAAGCCCGGGCTCTTTCCACTGAGCCACGCTGCTTCCCGATAACACTTTGAAGGGGAAGAAAGTGGTGTTCTGTCATATATGCAGGAGGAGGGAATTCCAGGTCAGAGGGAAGACGTGGGCAAGAAGTTGGCAACAAATTAGACGGGATCGAGGCCCAGTGAGTTGAAGAAGTGAAGTGTGTGGGCTGGTTGTCTAGGAAATCAGCAAAGTCAATTAGGAGAGAGTGAGCTGATTGAATGCTCCAAGTCACCATTACTTAAGCAAGTACATGTGAATCTCCTACGCATTATTAAGAACACCTGAAGGACAATGTCTCCTATGAAGATCATTTTTAAGCATGTACAATCGGCAGCCCTTGCCCTAAGTTAACGGTCAATATGGTTGTTTAACCTGTTTATAATAATAATAATCAAAATGTAAGTGTATGTCCAAGCACTGTGCTGAGCACTGAGGTAGATAAAGTCAGATAGAACGCATTCCCCCGTCCCTCGGGAGAAGCAGCGTGGCTCGGTGGAAAGAGCCCGGGCTTTGGAGTCAGAGGTCATGAGTTCAAATTCTGGCTCCGCCAGTTGTCAGCTGTGTGACTTTGGGCAAGTCACTTCCTTCTCTGGGCCTCAGTTACCTCATCTGGAAAGTGGGGATTAAGACTGTGAGCCCCCCGTGGGACAACCTTGTAACCTCCCCAGTGCTTAGAAAAGTGCTCTGCACATAGTAAATGCTTAATAAATGCCATTATCATTATTATTAAGGGGAAGGATAAAAGATATTCAATCTCCATTTTACAGATCAGGAACCAGAGGCACGGAGCCATGAAGTGACTTGCCCAAGGTCACACAGCAGGCATGTGGTGGATCAGTGGTTTGAGCCCAGCTCCCTTGATTCCCAGGCCCTGGGCTTTTTCCACTCTGCTAAAATATGAAAAATGAGCTTTAAGTTCAACCTTGCTGAAAAAGTAGCTGGCTGAGGAATTCTTGTGTTTCCAATTTTGCAAGTATTAAGCCTTTATTGAGGGGGGAAAAAAAGATACTGTTGTATCTCTTTGGGGACTGGCAAGGAGAGGAGGGCATTTACCCTGAGGACTGCACTTTGAATGGGCACAATTGGAGATGGGGGATACAGCATTCTGATGGGGGTTGTCGTCATCCTCCCAACACAGCCTTCATTCGTTTATTCAATCGTATTTATTGAGCGTTTACTGTGTGCAGAGCACTGTACTAAGCACTTGGGAAGTACAAGTTCCTGTATATATGTATATATGTTTGTACATATTTATTACTCTATTTATTTATTTATTTATTTTACTTGTACATATCTATTCTATTTATTTTATTTTGTTAGTATGTTTGGTTTTGTTCTCTGTCTCCCCCCTTTTAGACTGTGAGCCCACTGTTGGGTAGGGACTGTCTCTATATGTTGCCAATTTGTGCTTCCCAAGCGCTTAGTACAGTGCTCTGCACATAGTAAGCGCTCAATAAATGCGATTGATGATGATGATGATACAAGTTGGATGCGGTGGAGGACGCAGAGCTGTGTTGAATACACTCACCACTCCCTAATCCCTCCCATTGCCTTCCGGCGTCAACTGCCAGCCCAAAGTTGGGATTTCCTGGTAGGGCCACCCCATCTCCCTCCCTGTGGCTCAGCCACTAGCCTTGCAGGTCCATGAAATGGAGCTTCATGAACATCTATGTGCAGAAATCATAGGCAGAGAGACGTCCTCTTTCCTTCCTGACCGAGCCTGTCTTCCTGCTGTGTGACCTTGGGCAAGTCACTTCTCTTCTCTGTGCCTCAGTTGCCTCATCTATGAAATGGGGATTAAGATTGTGAGCCCTCTGTGTTGCATATCACATATCAATCAATCAACCGTATTTATGAGTGCTTACTGTATGCAGAGCACTGTACTAAGCGCTTGGGAAGTACAAGTTGGCAACATATAGAGACAGTCCCTTCCCAACAGTGGGCTCACAGTCTAAAAGCATATCTACCCCAGCGCTTGTGCCTGGCATTTAATAATAGTAATAATAATAATAATTGTGGTATTTGTTAAGCACTTACTGTGTGCCAAGCACTGTACTAAGTGCTGGGGTATATACAAGCAAATCAGGTTGGACACAGTCCCTGTCCCACATGGGACTTCCAGTCTCATTCCCACGGGAAGCAGCGTGGCTTAATGGAAAGAACATGGGCTAATCCCGGATCCGCCACTCGTCAGCTGTGTGACCTTGGGCAAGTCACGTCACTTCTCTGTGCCTCAGTTACCTCATCTGTAAAATGGGGATTAAGACTATAAGCCCCATGTGGGACAACCTGATCACCTTTTATCCTCCCCAGACCTCAGAACAGTGCTTTGCACATAGTAGGTGCTTAACAAATGCCATCATTATTATAGTAAGCGCTTAACAAATACCATCATCATCATCGTTTTACAGATGAGATAACTGAGGCCCAGAGAAGTGAAGCGACTTGCCCAAAATCACACGGCAGACAAGTGACAGAGCTGGGATTAGAACCCACATCCTAACACGGTAAGAGTGTAACAAATACCATATAAAAAACAAAAATCAAAGAAAGAGCGTTCATAAAGCTCTGCCTGGAGAAGATGATAAATCCACTTTATGCAGCTTCCTCAAGCTTCCAAGGGTATAGCTGAGAGAAAGCATGCCAAGAGGGCAGTGGTGTCTACATGAGTTAAAAATGTGACTCACTGGGAGTATTCCCTGTGCCATAGCCTGCTCTTTGGAATTAGAATATTGAGTCACGGCTTTCATTGTTCTCGTTTGTATGAGCAAAGCACAGTGCTTTAACCTCACAGAGTCTGGGCGGGGGGGGGGGGGTCCGTATTATTTCTACATTTGAGGGAATGGCACATAATCATCTGGATAATTCATTTACTCCAGGATTTCACGGCATTTTCCCTCAGCTGTGTTTTGCCCAGAATATCGAGGGAATGACCTTTGCCATAATATGCTATTGTTTCAACGCTTTGAGCTGTCTCGGTGCCTTTTCCCCCCAAATACAATTATCCACTTTTACAGCTGGGGAAGCTGAGGCACCAATCAATCAATCGTATTTATTGAGCGCTTACTGGGTGCAGAGCACTGTACAAAGCGCTTGGGAAGTACAAGTTTTCAACATAACCACAGACAGAGATAGTCACAGCGTTGACGGTGAAGTGGCGAAGAGACTATGTACGTGAAACCATAAATCCAACCCAATATTCTCTCTTCAAATCCAGAGATTTTTTCCCCATAATCCTTTGATCTGAACCCTGATCTTCCTGCTCGGTTTTAATAAATTCTGTACAAAACTGATATCTGTTGATGCCTCCCAAAGACAGCTATTTGCCTTGCATCTATATTTGGAGGACATAAATGCTAGTAGGGCACCAGCTCCGTGGGGAAAAGGAAGGTCACGGCTCACCAGACTGGTATCAAAAGGGCAAAGCCATGGGCTCCACCCCTTCTCTTACTACCAGAGAGGGTCTAGAAGAGAAGATGCCAACTTAATTTTTTTCCCCCCTCCTGGGAGACTGAAACCCCTGAGAGATTCCCCTCATCCTCACCAGGCTTTGGGGCTGGGAGAATGAAACTCCTGAATTCAGCCTGGCCCCTCTGAGAGTCCTCTCATCCTCACCTGGCTTTGGAACTGGGCCAGAGGTTTCTCTCAGCACCACTCCCCTGCCATCCCCAGGACGCTGTTACTGTGTTGACGCTGTAACCCAGGGAGCTGTCTCCCCAACAGTGCTTGGTACATAGTAAACGCTTAAAAAAATACCATCATTATTATTATCTGACCAACCCTGGACCTGCCCTGGAGACTGTAGCCACTTGTTTACTGACAGCTGCAGCAGCCATTAGAGAAAAAAATAGCTCCCTTTCCTCTTCTCTTCCCCATCCTCCTCTGGCCTCTCCCCTGGATTATTCTCCCTCTTCCCTCCCTCTCTCCCACCACTCCTCTCCTTTCTTCCTTTTCTTTACCCTCTCCTCCTCCCTCTCTCCACTGTTCCTCTCTTACCCCTTCAGGGCCCTAAAATTCACCCCCTCGCTTAAAATGGACTTGAGGTCCTCTCTGTGCCATCCTCATTCTCGATGAAAAATCCCAGGGACCGAACAACACTTTGGATTTGGATGCCGTGGCTTTTGTCACAAGGGATCGCCTCTAGACTGTAAGCTCGGCACATAGTCAGAGCTCGATAAATAACACTGATAATTAGTACAATTTTAATTCTCGGGATTGCACTTGACCTTTGTACAGTAAAAGACCTGATTGCAAATGCCTCTGCCCTTCTAATGAAACAGAAAACATTGTGGTGAGTAAATTTTGGATGGCGAAGGAATCACAAAGTGATTACATTGTGGATCAGCTTCGTCAAACAAGGTAGCGAGTTGGGTGCTTAGAACAGTGCTTGGCACACCATAAGCACTCAATAAATATGTTTGAATGAATGACTAAATGAGGGCATAATATTATGGCTAAAGAGGGTTAGCAAGGCTTTTATTCATTATTCAAGCTCTTATTACACTGCTTTGCACAGTTAAGAGCCCAATAAATACGATCGAATGAATTACCTATTGCAATGAATCAAGGAGGGTTACCTATAAGAAAGAGATATTAGCACAAGTAGATTGAAAATGAAAAGAAGGTGATTAAGAAGACCACTGGCAAGAAGGGCTTCTTGTGAAGGTTGATTTGAAATTGAAATACAAAAACCACGAATCAAATCTTGGACTCAGTAAGTGCTAAGTGAAACACTGTAGGTGGGGAAAACTTTTGTCCTGAACAGAATTCCTTAAGGAAGATAAAGACTGGGTCCAAGAGGGAGAAAGAGCAGTTTGCCGAGGATAAGATGGTCATCACTATTCTTCATGATAATATTATTAATAATAATGGCATTTATTAAGCACTTACTATGTGCAAAGCATTGTTCTAAGCACTGGGGAGGTTACAAGGTGATCAGGTTGTCCCGTGGGGGGGCTCACAGCCTTCAACCCCATTTTCCAGATGAGGGAACTGAGGCACAGAGAAGTTAAGTGACTTGCCCAAAGCTGACACAGCTGACAGTTGGAGGAGCCAGGACTTGAACCCATGACCTCTGACTCCAAAGACCGTGCTCTTTCCACTGAGCCATGCTGCTTCTCTATGTTTGTGATATTTATTAAGCACTCTTCAGCGCTTAGAACAGTGCTTTGCACATAGTAAGTGCTTAAGAAATGCCATTATTATTATTATTATTATATGCCAAGCACTGTACCAGGCCTCGAGGTAACAAGATAATCAGGTCCCACATGGGGCTCACAGACTACACAGGAAGGAGAACAAGTATTGAATCTCCACTTTACAGACGAGGAAACTGAGGAAAAGTTAAGTGACTGGCCCAAGGTCACACAGCAGGTATGTGGTGGAGGCAGAATTAGAACCCAGGTCCTCTGATTCCCAGACCCATGTTCTTTCCACTAGGCCACGCTTCTTCCCTAGTTAAGGACGGTGAATAAAAACTTAGGAGCACAGCCTTACCTCAGACCATTCTGCTCCTCAGGTTTAATCAAAAGGAGGGATTACTTCTCAAAGCTCAAATCCCAAATATGAACCTGGAGAATATGGGAAAAAGACTTTATTTTATATTTGCACCATTCAGCTGAGCGACATCTGAGTAATACCTCCCTCTGCTGTGAATTTTGAACATAGCAAAAATCTCTGGGCCGTCACTATTTTCGAGGAAGTTCGTTCCAAATACTTAAAGGTGCCTTGCTAATGAACGTGCTGTTTTCAATTCAACACTAACATTCAAAACTGACACATAATAATCAGAAAATATAAAACACGTTTTCACGTTTATTCGCCATCATTGCATGTCAAATTCCGTGCCCTGATTGACACGAGCTCCACCAATAACTAAATGTAACAAAATGTAGTAAAAATAACGCATTACCCCTCCAGCATCGTGACCCGCTGGCTCAAAACAATTCAGAAACAATATTATGCACAAACTCAGCAAGAAAATAAATTGTCCAAAGCCACAGAATGAGTAATGCCTCAGACCTGGAATGCCTTCTTTCTTCATAAACAAGAGACGATTACTTCTCCCCGCCTTCAGAAACTTTTTAAAAACACATCTCCTCCAAGAGACCTTCCCCCAGTTAGCTCTCATTTCATCTTCTCAGTTACCTCATCTGTAAAATGGGGATTAAGACGGTGAACCCCACGTGGGACTGGGACTGTGTCCAACCTGACACAAGATGTCCAACCTGATATCTACCCCAGTGCGTAGAACAGTGCCTGGCACATAGTAAGCGCTTAACAGACACCATAATAATTATTATCGTTGCCCTGCTGAGGTCAAGTCAACTGTAATTGGGTTCTGCACCTTGAACTCTCACTCACACTGTGCAATGTGCTACACTCCTGCTTGCCTACATGGTTGGGTGCTTGTTGTAATCAATCAGTCAATCAATCGTATTTATTGAGCGCTTACTGTGTGCAGAGCACTGTACTAAGCACTTGGGAAGTACAAGTTGGCAACATATAGGGACGGTCCCTACCCAACAGCGGGCTCACAGTCTAGAACTCTAATCTATCTCTCCGCCGACCTCTGGCCCACGTCCTCAGAGAAGCAGCGTGGCTCAGTGAAAAGAACCCAGGCTTTGGAGTCGGAAGTCATGGGTTCAAATCCCGGCTCTGCCAATTGTCAGCTGTGTGACTTTGGGCAAGTTACTTCACTTCTCTGGACCTTGCTTACCTCATCTGTAAAATGGGGATTAAGACTGTGAGCCCCCGTAGGACAACCTGATCACTTTATAACTCTCCAGAGCTTTGAACAGTGCCTTGCACATAGTAAGCGCTTAATGAATGCCATTATTATTATTATTATTATCCTGCCTCTGGCCTGGAACGCCCTCCCTCTTCATCTCTGACAGACAATGACTCTCCCCTCCTTCAAAGCCTTCTTGAAGGCACAACTCTTCCAAAAGGCCTTCCCTGACTAAGCCTTCCTTTCTTCTTCTCCCACTCCCTTCTGCCTCACCCTGACTTTATTCATCTCCCCCCCAAGCCCCAGAGCACCTATATACATACCTGTAATTTATTTATTTATATTAATATCTGTCTCCCCCTCTAGACTGTAAGCTCGTTGTGGGCAGGGAATGTATCTGTTTATTGTTATATCGTACTCTCCCAACTGCATTGTACAATGCTCTGACTGGCTGACTGACTCCATGCCACAGCAGGAACAAGGATGGGAGGGATGAGGGAATCTCAGTCAATCTCAAGTATTTATTAACCGCTGGAGTAGCAGTGTGGATTCTTGGAAAGAGAATGGGCTCGGGAGTCAGAGGACCTGGGTTCTAATCCCAGCTCTGCCGCATGTCTGCTGGGTGACCTTGGGCAAGTCGCTTAACTTCTCTGTGTTTCAGTTCCCTCATGTGTCAAACGGGGATTAAAGCTGTGAGTCCCATTTGGGACATGAATTGTATCCAACCTCATCTACCCCAGCACTTAGTACAGTGCCTGGCACATAGTAAGTGATTAAAAAATACTACCCAAAAAAAAGTCTTATTATATGCAGAATACTGTACTAAGGGCTTGGGAGAGCCCAATAAAACAGCATTACCAGACAGGTTCCCTGCCCATAATGACCGTGGAGTCTAAGGGGGATGAACTGTTGGCTCATTCAATTGGATTTATTGAGTGCTTACAGTGTGCAAAGGACTGTACTAAGCGTTCGGAGAGTATATTATAACAATAAACAGACACGTTCCGGATCGGGTAGCTGCAGCAGCTGAGCCAGATTTAGAAGCAGGCCTTAGAGCCGTGCTCTCAGAGCTCGTCGCTCGTCTCAGAGCGGGTCATGAGGGTGTATACAACGCCTCACTGTGTCCATCCAGCCCAGAAGTCTGCCTCCAAAAACAGCCAAAGGATCCTTAGAGGGACAGGGGGAAACTTGGGAGAAATGTTAGAAACCCTGTGTGTCACCTTGGGCCCAGTCAAGCAACCTCCAGGCCTCAGTTACCTCATCTGTAAAGTGGGGATTCAGACTGTGAGCCCCAAATGGGACATGGGCTGTGTCCAACCTTTCAGCTTGTATCTTCCCCTTCACCTAGCGCACAGAAGGTGCTTAGCGAATAGCATAAAAACAAAGAAATGAACAACAACAAGCAGGTTAAAAGCTAGTCATTTAGGCTACAACCTTAGGAGAAGACAACAGTTAGGAGTTTGGGCCCCAGGAAATGGAATTCATTTCAATTCTTGCTCTGACCCGGGGGCTTTGATTGCTCTATGTCAGAATGGTGGCAATGGGACTAAGTGAGATTGCAGGGTGTGCTCAAGGTGCACAATGAAGAATCTGTGATTCAAATCGCTATTGCCAATATCAGTTCCTCCAAGCAAGTTCTCTGTCCTGAGGGAATAATGAGGGATGGCAGATTCCATCATCATAATCATCATTAACATCCTCATCATCATCATTGTTAAAGAGAACAGGTAGATAAGAAGGGGCTTAACCTTGAAGCCCATTTTGAGATTAGGTTTGATGGGAAGAGACCCAGTGAGCCAGTGGAGGCCTTTGAATGCCCTCCCTCCACACATCCACCATACTAGCTCTCTTCCTCCCTTCAAAGCCCTACTGAGAGCTCACCTCCTCCAGGAGGCCTTCCCAAACTGAGCCCCCCTTTTCCTCTCCTTCTCCTCCCCTCCCCATTGCCCCCCCCGCCCTACCCCCTTCCCCTCCCCACAGCACTTATGTATATTTGTACATATTTATTACTCTGTTTTATTAACGATGTGTATATAGCTATAATTCTATTTATTCTGACGGTATTGACACCTGTCAACTTGTTTTGCTTTGTTGTTTGTCTCCCCCTTCTAGACTGCGAGCCCACTGTTGGGTCGGGACCATCTCTATATGTTGCCGACTTACTTCCCAAGCGCTTACTACAGTGCTCTGCACACAGTAAGTGCTCAATAAATACTATTGATTGAATGAATGAATAGGAACCGTCTCTATATGTTGCTGATTTGTACTTCCCAAGCGCTAAGTATGGTGCTCTGCACACAGTAAGTGCTCAATAAATACGATTGAATGAATGAATACTTCATTCATTCTGGAGCGTATCTGGAGGGAGCGTAGGTCTGGAGCGTAGATTGCCCGGCAGGTGGAGGTTTAGGGATTGCCTCTCTTTAATGCTCTATTGTACTTTCCAAGCACTTAGTATGGAACTGTGCACACAGTAAGCGCTCAATAAATACGATTGAATGAATGGTCATTTTTATAATAATAATAATAATGGCATTTATTAAGCACTTACTATGTGCAAAGCACTGTTCTAAGTGCTGGGGAGGTCACAAGGTGATCAGGTTGTCCCACGGGAGGCTCACAGTCTTAATCCCCATTTTACAGATGAGGTAACTGAGGCACAGAGAAGTTAAGTGACTTGCCCAAAGTCACACAGCTGACAATTGGCGGAGCTGGGATTTGAATCCCTGACCTCTGACTCCAAAGCCCGTGCTCTTTCCACTGAGCCATGCCTTTTCCCCAGTAACATATGATCATCTTTTATGCTAGACTGACATTAGTTTTAGTCAAGCTTGTGTGTTTTTCCAAGTTTCGGGTGACTTCTCGATCAATCAGTGGTATATGCTGAGTGCTGACTGTGTGCAGAGCACTGTACTAAGCGCCTGGGAGAGTACGGTATAATAATAATAATTATGATATTTGTTAAGCACTTACTATGTGCAAAGCACTATTCTAAGTGCTGGGGTTGATACGAGGTAATCAGGTTGTCCCACGTGGGGTTTAACAGTTTTCATGCCCATTTTCCAGATGAGGTAACTGAGGCCCAGAGAAGTGACTTACCCAAATTCCCACAGCTGATAAGTGGCGGAGTCGGGATTAGAACCCACGACCCCTGACGCCCAAGCCCTGGCTCTTTCCATTAAGCCACGCTGCTTCTCTGATAGAGTAATAATAGAATTGGTTGACATGATTCCTCTCCTCTCTCAACCTCTATGAGAACATGGAAGGGGAGGGATTTTGAGGGTGAAGTTCCAACCAGATTCCGGGTCACTGATACCTTACAGCATTGCACTGAAGTGGGGAGATCCTGGGCTTGGGAGTCAGGGGACATGGGTTCTAATCCCGGCTCTGCCACTTGTCTGATGTGTGACCTTGGGCGAGTCACTTCGCTTCCATCCCTCAGTTACCTCATCTGTAAAATGGGGATTCCGCACATGTTTTCCTCCTTATGTACCCTGTAGGGACGGGGATGGTGTCTGACCTGATTACCTTGTATTTTCCCCAGTGCTTAGAACAGTGCTTGACACATGGTAAGCTTTGGAAATCCCCTTACTATTATTATTATTACTATATGTCTTGAGCTCTGTTGGGCAGGGATATCAGCAGTACATGGCACAGAAAGCTTCCCAGACTCTTCTCATCATCATCAATCGTATTTATTGAGCGCTTACTATGTGCAGAGCACTGTACTAAGCGCTTGGGAAGTACAAATTGGCAACATATAGAGAAAGTCCCTACCCAACAGAGGGCTCACAGTCTAAAAGTCTCAGATTACCTATCCCATGGGTTTGCATTAGAGCTGTAAGGCCATGGCAGGTAACATCAATCACATTTCCAGTTTAGTATTAAAGCCTTTTTTCTGGTCAGTGGGAGGGCCCTACTAGTTGGGGATGCCAATTTGTACTTCCCAAGCGCTTAGTACAGTGCTCTGCAAACAGTAAGCGCTAAATAAATACGATTGATGATGGGGATGGGTGAGGAAGGGGAGAGGAGGAAAGCAAAGATAAAGTTGGAGCCCCTCCCTCCTCCTTCGTCATCATCAATCGCATTTATTGAGCGCTTACTGTGTGCAGAGCACTGTACTAAGTGCTTGGGAAGTACAAGTTGGCAACATATAGAGACAGTCCCTACCCAACAGTGGGCTCACAGTCTAAAAGGGGGAGACAGAGAACCAAAACCAAACATACTAACAAAATACAGTAAATAGAATAGACATGTACAAGTAAAATAAATAGAGTAACAAATATGTGCAAACATATATACAATCCCTACCCACCAGTGGGCTCACAGTCTAAAAGGGGGAGACAGAGAACAAAACCAAACCTACTAACAAAATAAAATAAATAGAATAGACATGTACAAGTAAAATAAATAGAGTAACAAATATCATCATCAATCATATTTATTGAGCGCTTACTGTGTGCAGAGCACTGTACTAAGCGCTTCGGAAGTACAAATTGGCAACATCTAGAGACAGTCCCTACCCAACAGTGGGCTCACAATCTATATGTACAAACATATATACATATATACAGTCTCTACCCAACAGTGGGCTCACAGTCTAAAAGGGGGAGACAGAGAACAAAACCAAACATACTAACAAAATGAAATAAATAGAATAGACATGTACAAGTAAAATAGAGTAACAAATATCATCATCAATCATATTTATTGAGCGCTTACTGTGTGCAGAGCACTGTACTAAGCGCTTGGGAAGTACAAATTGGCAACATATAGAGACAGTCCCTACCCAGCAGTGGGCTCACAGTCTACAAGGGGGAGACACAGAACAAAAGCAAACATACTAACAAAATAAAATAAATAGAATAGATATGTACAAGTAACATAAATAAATAAATAAATAAGAGTAACAAATATCATCATCATCAATCATATTTATTGAGCGCTTACTATGTGCAGAGCACTGTACTAAGCACTTGGGAAGTACAATTTGGCAACATATAGAGACAGTCCCTACCCACCAGTGGGCTCACAGTCTACAAGGGGGAGACACAGAACAAAAGCAAACATACTAACAAAATAAAATAAATAGAATAGATATGGACAAGTAAAATAAATAAATAAATTAATAGAGTAACAAATATGTACAAACATATATACAGTCCCTACCCACCAGTGGGCTCACAGTCTCAAAGGGGGAGACAGACAACAAAACCAAACATACTAACAAAATAAAATAAATAGAATAGATATGTACAGGTAAAATAAATAAATAAATAAATAGAGTAACAAATATGTACAAACATATATACAGTCCCTACCCACCAGTGGGCTCACAGTCTAAAAGGGGGAGACAGAGAACAAAACCAAACATACTAACAAAATAAAATAGACACGTACGAGTAAAATAGATAGAGTAACAAATATGTACAAACATATATACAGTCTCTACCCAACAGTGGGCTCACAGTCTAAAAGTGGGAGACAGAGAACAAAACCAAACCTACTAACAAAATAAAATAAATAGAATAGATATGTACAAGTAAAATAGAGTAACAAATATGTACAAACATATATACAGTCCCTACCCACCAGTGGGCTCACAGTCTAAAAGGGGGAGACAGAGAACAAAACCAAACATACTAACAAAATAAAATAAATAGAATAGACATGTACAAGTAAAATAAATAAAGAGTAACAAATATAATCATCAATCATATTTATTGAGCGCTTACTGTGTGCAGAGCACTGTACTAAGCGCTTCGGAAGTACAAATTGGCAACATATAGAGACGGTCCCTACCCAACAGTGGGCTCACAGTCTATATGTACAAACATATATACATATATACAGTCTCTACCCACCAGTGGGCTCACAGTCTAAAAGGGGGAGACAGAGAACAAAACCAAACACACTAACAAAATGCAATAAATAGAATAGACATGTACAAGTAAAATAAATAAATAGAGTAACAAATATAATCATCAATCATATTTATTGAGCGCTTACTGTGTGCAGAGCACTGTACTAAGCGCTTGGGAAGTACAAGTTGGCAACATATAGAGACGGTCCCTACCCAACAGTGGGCTCACAGTCTAGAAGGGGGAGACAGAGAACAAAACCAAACATACTAACAAAATAAAATAAATAGAATAGATATGTACAAGATAAATAGAGTAACAAATATGTACAAACATATATACAGTCCCTACCCACCAGTGGGCTCACAGTCTCAAAGGGGGAGACAGAGAACAAAACCAAACCTACTAACAAAATAAAATAAATAGAATAGACATGTACAAGTAAAATAAATAGAGTAACAAATATCATCAATCATATTTATTGAGCGCTTACTGTGTGCAGAGCACTGTACTAAGCTCTTCGGAAGTACAAATTGGCAACATATAGAGACAGTCCCTACCCAACAGTGGGCTCACAGTCTATATGTACAAACATATATACATATATACAGTCTCTACCCACCAGTGGGCTCACAGTCTAAAAGGGGGAGACAGAGAACAAAACCAAACACACTAACAAAATGAAATAAATAGAATAGACATGTACAAGTAAAATAGAGTAACAAATATCATCATCAATCATATTTATTGAGTGCTTACTGTGTGCAGAGCACTGTACTAAGCGCTTGGGAAGTACAAATTGGCAACATATAGAGACGGTCCCTACCCAACAGTGGGCTCACAGTCTATATGTACAAACATATATACATATATACAGTCCCTACCCACCAGTGGGCTCACAGTCTAAAAGGGGGAGACAGAGAACAAAACCAAACATACTAACAAAATGAAATAAATAGAATAGACACGTACAAGTAAAATAAATAAATAGAGTAACAAATATAATCATCAATCATATTTATTGAGCGCTTACTGTGTGCAGAGCACTGTACTAAGCGCTTGGGAAGTACAAATTGGCAACATATAGAGACAGTCCCTACCCACCAGTGGGCTCACAGTCTAAAAGGGGGAGACAGAGAACAAAACCAAACATACTAACAAAATACAATAAATAGAATAGACATGTACAAGTAAAATAGATAAATAAATATCATCATCAATCGTATTTATTGAGCGCTTACTGTGTGCAGAGCACTGTACTAAGCGCTTGGGAAGTACAAATTGGCAACATATAGAGACAGTCCCTACCCAGCAGTGGGCTCACAGTCTAAAAGGGGGAGGCAGAGAACAAAACCAAACATACTAACAAAATACAATAAATAGAATAGACATGTACAAGTAAAATAGATAAATAAATATCATCATCAATCGTATTTATTGAGTGCTTACTGTGTGCAGAGCACTGTACTAAGCGCTTGGGAAGTACAAATTGGCAACATATAGAGACAGTCCCTACCCAGCAGTGGGCTCACAGTCTAAAAGGGGGAGGCAGAGAACAAAACCAAACATACTAACAAAATACAATAAATAGAATAGACATGTACAAGTAAAATAGATAAATAAATATCATCATCAATCGTATTTATTGAGCGCTTACTGTGTGCAGAACACTGTACCAAGTGTTTGGGAAGTACAAATTGGCAACACATAGAGACAGTCCCTACCCAACAGTGGGCTCACAGTCTAAAAGGGGGAGACAGAGAACAAAACCAAACATACTAACAAAATGAAATAAATAGAATAGACATGTACAAGTAAAATAAATAAAGAGTAACAAATATCATCATCAATCATATTTATTGAGCGCTTACTGTGTGCAGAGCACTGTACTAAGGGCTTCGGAAGTACAAATTGGCAACATATAGAGACGGTCCCTACCCAACAGTGGGCTCACAGTCTAAAAGGTGGGCTCACAATCTATATGTACAAACATATATACATATATACAGTCCCTACCCAACGGTGGGCTCACAGTCTAAAAGGGGGAGACAGAGAACAAAACCAAACATACTAACAAAATAAAATAAATAGAATAGACATGTACAAGTAAAATAGAGTAACAAATATCATCATCAATCATATTTATTGAGCGCTTACTGTGTGCAGAGCACTGTACTAAGTGCTTCGGAAGTACAAATTGGCAATATATAGAGACGGTCCCTACCCAACAGTGGGCTCACAGTCTATATGTACAAACATGTATACATATATACAGTCTCTACCCAACAGTGGGCTCACAGTCTAAAAGGGGGAGACAGAGAACAAAACCAAACACACTAACAAAATGCAATAAATAGAATAGACATGTACAAGTAAAATAAATAGAGTAACAAATATCATCATCAATCATATTTATTGAGCGCTTACTGTGTGCAGAGCACTGTACTAAGCGCTTGGGAAGTACAAATTGGCAACATATAGAGACAGTCCCTACCCAGCAGTGGGCTCACAGTCTAAAAGGGGGAGACAGAGAACAAAACCAAACACACTAACAAAATACAATAAATAGAATAGACATGTACAAGTAAAATAGATAAATAAATATCATCATCAATCGTATTTATTGAGCGCTTACTGTGTGCAGAGCACTGTACTAAGCGCTTGGGAAGTACAAATTGGCAACATATAGAGACAGTCCCTACGCAGCAGTGGGCTCACAGTCTAAAAGGGGGAGGCAGAGAACAAAACCAAACATACTAACAAAATACAATAAATAGAATAGACATGTACAAGTAAAATAGATAAATAAATATCATCATCAATCGTATTTATTGAGCGCTTACTGTGTGCAGAGCACTGTACTAAGCGCTTGGGAAGTACAAATTGGCAACATATAGAGACAGTCCCTACCCAGCAGTGGGCTCACAGTCTAAAAGGGGGAGACAGAGAACAAAACCAAACACACTAACAAAATACAATAAATAGAATAGACATGTACAAGTAAAATAGATAAATAAATATCATCATCAATCGTATTTATTGAGCGCTTACTGTGTGCAGAGCACTGTACTAAGCGCTTGGGAAGTCCAAATTGGCAACATATAGAGACAGTCCCTACCCAGCAGCGGGCTCACAGTCTAAAAGGGGGAGAGAGAGAACAAAACCAAACATACTAACAAAATACAATAAATAGAATAGATAGGTACAAGTAAAATAAATAGAGTAACAAATATGTACAAACATATATACAGTCCCTACCCACCAGTGGGCTCACAGTCTAAAAGGGGGAGGCAGAGAACAAAACCAAACCTACTAACAAAATACAATAAATAGAATAGACATGTACAAGTAAAATAGATAAATAAATATCATCATCAATCGTATTTATTGAGCGCTTACTGTGTGCAGAGCACTGTACTAAGCGCTTGGGAAGTCCAAATTGGCAACATATAGAGACAGTCCCTACCCAGCAGCGGGCTCACAGTCTAAAAGGGGGAGGCAGAGAACAAAACCAAACATACTAACAAAATACAATAAATAGAATAGATAGGTACAAGTAAAATAAATAGAGTAACAAATATGTACAAACATATATACATATATACAGGTGCTGTGGGGAAGGCAAGTAAAATAAATAAATAGAGTAATTAATCAATCAATCAATCAATCGTATTTATTGAGCGCTTACTATGTGCAGAGCACTGTACTAAGCGCTTGGGAAGTACAAATTGGCATCACATCGAGACAGTCCCTACCCAACAGTGGGCTCACAGTCTAAAAGGGGGAGACAGAGAACAGAACCAAACATACCAACAAAATAAAATAAGTAGGATAGAAATGTACAAGTAAAATAAATAAATAAATAAATAGAGTAATAAATCTGTACAAACATATATACATCTATACAGGTGCTGTGGGGAGGGGAAGGAGGTAAGATGAGGGGGAGGGAGAGGAAGGAAGGGGCTCAGTCTGGGAAGGCCTCCTTCCAATAAATACGATTGAATGAATGAATGAACAGGAAGCGCTCAATAAATACGACTGAGCGAATGAATGAATGAATGAATGAGAGAGGAAACGGGGGGGGCAGAGGGCGGGGCCGGCCTCGGCTCTCGCGAGAAGAGGGCGGGAGGCGCGCGGCGGCCCTCGCGCCTCCCCGACTCGCGCGCGCATGCGCGCGCGCCTCTGAGGAGACCGAGGCCTCAGTCGAGGCCTCGTCGTCGTCGTCGTCGTCGTGGTCCGGGCGCCATGGCGAGCTCGGCGGCCCCGGCCCCTTCGCAGCCCCCGCGCCCCATCAAGGGCATCCTGAAGAAGAAGGCGGCCGTCCCGGCGCCCCGACCCGCCGCCAACGCCCGCCCCCACCACGGACACGACCACCGCGACCACCATGGACACGACCATCACCTCAGGTGAGGACCCGCCCCCCGAAGGAATCAGTGAGCGCTCACTACGGGGGGCACGGCACTGTACTGAGCGCTGCGACCGAACGGGCAGTCAGTCAGTCAGCCATTCGTGTTGGTTGAGCGCCGACTGTGCGCGGAGCACTGGACTGAGCAGTCAGTCAGTCAGTCATTGTCATTCATTCGTATTGATTGAGCGCCGACTGTGCGCAGAGCACTGGACTGAGCGCTTGGACTAAGCAGCCATTCATTCAGTCAGTCAGTCGTTCACTCATTCATTCATTCGTATTGATTGAGCGCCGACTGTGCGCGGAGCACTGGACTGAGCGCTTGGACTAAGCAGTCATTCAGTCAGTCATTCATTCATTGTCATTCATTCGTATTGATTGAGCGCCGACTGTACGCAGAGCACTGGACTGAGCGCTTGGACTAAGCAGCCATTCATTCATTCAGTCAGTCGTTCACTCATTCATTCATTCGTATTGATTGAGCGCCGACTGTGCGCGGAGCACTGGACTGAGCGCTTGGACTAAGCAGTCATTCAGTCAGTCAGTCGTTCATTCAGTCATTCAGTCAGCCAGTCGTATTGATTGAGCGCTCGCAGAGCCCTGGATTGAGCCCTTGGACTAAGCAGTCATTCAGTCGTTCATTCAGTCATTCAGTCAGTCAGTCGTATTGATTGAGCGCTCGCAGAGCCATGGATTGAGCGCTTGGACGAAGCAGTCATTCAGTCAGTCAGTCGTTCATTCAGTCATTCATTCATTCGTATTGATTGAGCACCGACTGTGCGCAGAGCACTGGACTGAGCGCTTGGACTAAGCAGTCATTCAGTCAGTCAGTCATTGTCATTCATTCGTATTGATTGAGCGCTTACTGTGCGCAGAGCACTGGACTGAGCGCTTGGACTAAGCAGTCATTCAGTCAGTCAGTCAGTCGTTCACTCATTCATTCATTCGTATTGATTGAGCGCCGACTGTGCGCGGAGCACTGGACTGAGCGCTTGGACTAAGCAGTCATTCAGTCAGTCAGTCGTTCATTCAGTCATTCAGTCAGCCAGTCGTATTGATTGAGCGCTCGCAGAGCCCTGGATTGAGCCCTTGGACTAAGCAGTCATTCAGTCAGTCAGTCGTTCATTCAGTCATTCAGTCAGTCAGTCGTATTGATTGAGCGCTCGCAGAGCCCTGGACTGAGCGCTTGGACTAAGCAGTCATTCAGTCAGTCAGTCGTTCAGTCAGTCATTCATTCATTCGTATTGATTGAGCGCCGACTGTGCGCAGAGCACTGGACTGAGCGCTTGGACTAAGCAGTCATTCATTCAGTCAGTCAGTCGTTCATTCAGTCATTCAGTCACTCGTATTGATTGAGCGCTTAGTGTGCGCAGAGCCGTGGACTGAGCGCTTGGACTAAGCAGTCATTCATTCATTCATTCATTCATTGTCATTGATTCGTATTGATTGAGCGCTGACTGTGCGCAGAGCACTGGACTGAGCGCTTGGACTAAGCAGTCATTTAGTCAGTCAGTCGTTCATTCAGTCATTCATTCGTATTGATTGAGCGCCGACTGTGCGCAGAGCACTGGACTGAGCGCTTGGACTAAGCAGTCATTTAGTCAGTCAGTCGTTCATTCAGTCATTCATTCGTATTGATTGAGCGCCGACTGTGCGCAGAGCACTGGACTCAGCGCTTGGACTAAGCAGTTAGTCATTCATTCATTGTCATTCATTCGTATTGATTGAGTGCTGACTGTGCGCAGAGCACTGGACTGAGCGCTTGGACTAAGCAGTCAGTCAGTCAGTCGTTCATTCAGTCATTCATTCATTCGTATTGATTGAGCGCTGACTGTGCGCAGAGCACTGGATTGAGCGCTTGGACTAAGCAGTCATTCAGTCAGTCAGTCGTTCATTCAGTCATTCATTCGTATTGATTGAGCGCTTACTGTGCGCAGAGCCCTGGACTGAGCGCTTGGACTAAGCAGTCATTCAGTCAGTCAGTCATTCATTCGTATTGATTGAGCGCTGACTGTGCGCAGAGCCCTGGATTGAGCGCTTGGACGAAGCAGTCATTCAGTCAGTCAGTCGTTCATTCAGTCATTCATTCATTCGTATTGATTGAGCGCCGACTGTGCGCAGAGCACTGGACTGAGCGCTTGGACTAAGCAGTCATTCAGTCAGTCAGTCATTGTCATTCATTCGTATTGATTGAGCGCTTACTGTGCGCAGAGCACTGGACTGAGCGCTTGGACTAAGCAGCCATTCATTCAGTCAGTCAGTCGTTCACTCATTCATTCATTCGTATTGATTGAGCGCCGACTGTGCGCGGAGCACTGGACTGAGCGCTTGGACTAAGCAGTCATTCAGTCAGTCAGTCGTTCATTCAGTCATTCAGTCAGTCAGTCGTATTGATTGAGCGCTCGCAGAGCCCTGGACTGAGCGCTTGGACTAAGCAGTCATTCAGTCAGTCAGTCGTTCATTCAGTCATTCAGTCAGTCAGTCGTATTGATTGAGCGCTCGCAGAGCCCTGGACTGAGCGCTTGGACTAAGCAGTCATTCAGTCAGTCAGTCGTTCATTCAGTCATTCAGTCAGTCAGTCGTATTGATTGAGCGCCGACTGTGCGCAGAGCACTGGATTGAGCGCTTGGACTAAGCAGTTAGTCATTCATTCATTGTCATTCATTCGTATTGATTGAGTGCTGACTGTGCGCAGAGCACTGGACTGAGCGCTTGGACTAAGCAGTCAGTCAGTCAGTCAGTCGTTCATTCAGTCATTCATTCATTCGTATTGATTGAGCGCCGACTGTGCGCGGAGCACTGGACTGAGCGCTTGGACTAAGCAGTCATTCAGTCAGTCATTCATTCATTGTCATTCATTCGTATTGATTGAGCGCTGACTGTGCGCAGAGCACTGGATTGAGCGCTTGGACTAAGCAGTCATTCAGTCAGTCGTTCATTCAGTCATTCATTTGTATTGATTGAGTGCTTACTGTGCGCAGAGCCCTGGACTGAGCGCTTGGACTAAGCAGTCATTCAGTCAGTCAGTCATTCATTCGTATTGATTGAGCGCTGACTGTGCGCAGAGCCCTGGATTGAGCGCTTGGACTAAGCAGTCATTCAGTCAGTCAGTCGTTCATTCAGTCATTCATTCATTCGTATTGATTGAGCGCCGACTGTGCGCAGAGCACTGGACTGAGCGCTTGGACTAAGCAGTCATTCAGTCAGTCAGTCATTGTCATTCATTCGTATTGATTGAGCGCTTACTGTGCGCAGAGCCCTGGATTGAGCGCTTGGACTAAGCAGTCATTCATTCAGTCAGTCAGTCAGTCGTTCGTTCAGTCATTCGTTCATTAGTATTGATTGAGTACCGACTGTGCGCAGAGCACTGGACTGAGCGCTTGGACTAAGCAGTCATTCAGTCAGCCAGTCGTTCATTCAGTCATTCAGTCATTCAGTCGTATTGATTGAGTGCTGACTGTGCGCAGAGCACTGGACTGAGCGCTTGGACTAAGCAGTCATTCAGTCAGTCAGTCATTCATTCATTCAGTCATTCATTCATTAGTATTGATTGAGCGCCGACTGTGCGCAGAGCACTGGACTGAGCGCTTGGACTAAGCAGTCATTCATTCAGTCAGTCAGTCGTTCATTCAGTCATTCAGTCACTCGTATTGATTGAGCGCTTACTGTGCGCAGAGCACTGGACTGAGCGCTTGGACTAAGCAGTCAGTCAGTCAGCCAGTCGTTCATTCAGTCATTCAGTCATTCAGTCGTATTGATTGAGCGCTGACTGTGCGCAGAGCACTGGACTGAGCGCTTGGACTAAGCAGTCATTCAGTCAGTCAGTCAGTCATCATTCATTCAGTCATTCATTCATTCGTATTGATTGAGCGCCGACTGTGCGCGGAGCACTGGACTGAGCGCTTGGACTAAGCAGTCATTCAGTCAGTCATTCATTCATTGTCATTCATTCGTATTGATTGAGCGCTGACTGTGCGCAGAGCACTGGATTGAGCGCTTGGACTAAGCAGTCATTCAGTCAGTCAGTCGTTCATTCAGTCATTCATTCGTATTGATTGAGCGCTTACTGTGCGCAGAGCCCTGGACTGAGCGCTTGGACTAAGCAGTCATTCAGTCAGTCAGTCATTCATTCGTATTGATTGAGCGCTGACTGTGCGCAGAGCCCTGGATTGAGCGCTTGGACTAAGCAGTCATTTAGTCAGTCAGTCGTTCAGTCATTCATTCGTATTGATTGAGCGCCGACTGTGCGCAGAGCACTGGACTGAGCGCTTGGACTAAGCAGTCATTCAGTCAGTCAGTCGTTCATTCAGGCATTCAGTCATTCAGTCGTATTGATTGAGCGCTTACTGTGTGCAGAGCCGTGGACTGAGCGCTTGGACTAAGCAGTCATTCATTCATTCATTCATTCATTGTCATTGATTCGTATTGATTGAGCGCTGACTGTGCGCAGAGCTCTGGACTGAGCGCTTGGACTAAGCAGTCATTCAGTTGTTCATTCAGTCATTCAGTCATTCATTCGTATTGATTGAGCGCTGACTGTGCGCAGAGCCCTGGACTGAGCGCTTGGACTAAGCAGTCAGTCAGTCAGTCGTTCATTCAGTCATTCATTCATTCGTATTGATTGAGCGCTTGGACTAAGCAGTCATTCAGTCGTTCATTCAGTCATTCAGTCACTCATTCGTATTGATTGAGCGCGTACTGTGTGCAGAGCCCTGGATTGAGCGCTTGGACTAAGCAGTCATTCATTCATTCATTGTCATTCATTCGTATTGATTGAGCGCTTACTGTGCGCAGAGCCGTGGACTGAGCGCTTGGACTAAGCAGTCATTCATTCATTCATTCATTCATTGTCATTGATTCGTATTGATTGAGCGCTGACTGTGCGCAGAGCACTGGACTGAGCGCTTGGACTAAGCAGTCATTTAGTCAGTCAGTCGTTCATTCAGTCATTCATTCGTATTGATTGAGCGCCGACTGTGCGCAGAGCACTGGACTGAGCGCTTGGACTAAGCAGTCATTTAGTCAGTCAGTCGTTCATTCAGTCATTCATTCGTATTGATTGAGCGCCGACTGTGCGCAGAGCACTGGACTGAGCGCTTGGACTAAGCAGTCATTCAGTCGGTCAGTCGTTCATTCAGGCATTCAGTCATTCAGTCGTATTGATTGAGCGCTTACTGTGTGCAGAGCCGTGGACTGAGCGCTTGGACTAAGCAGTCATTCATTCATTCATTGTCATTGATTCGTATTGATTGAGCGCTGACTGTGCGCAGAACACTGGACTGAGCGCTTGGACTAAGCAGTCATTTAGTCAGTCGTTCATTCAGTCATTCATTCGTATTGATTGAGCGCCGACTGTGCGCAGAGCACTGGACTGAGCGCTTGGACTAAGCAGTCATTCATTCATTCATTCATTGTCATTCATTCGTATTGCTTGAGCGCTGACTGTGCGCAGAGCCCTGGACTGAGCGCTTGGACTAAGCAGTCATTCATTCAGTCAGTCGGTCGTTCATTCAGTCATTCATTCATTCGTATTGATTGAGCGCCGACTGTGCACAGAGCACTGGACTGAGCGCTTGGACTAAGCAGTCCTTCAGTCCTTCATTCATTCGTCATTCATTCGTATTGATCGAGCGCTTACTGTGCGCAGGGCCCTGGACTGAGCGCTTGGACTAAGCAGTCAGTCAGTCATTCATTCATTGTCATTCATTCGTATTGATTGAGCGCTGACTGTGCACAGAGCACTGGACTGAGCGCTTGGACTAAGCAGTCAGTCAGTCATTCATTGTCATTCATTCGTATTGATTGAGCGCCGACTGTGCGCAGAGCACTGGACTGAGCGCTTGGACTAAGCAGTCATTCAGTCAGTCAGTCGTTCATTCAGTCAGTCATTCGTATTGATTGAGCGCTTACTGTGCGCAGAGCCCTGGACTGAGCGCTTGGACTAAGCAGTCATTCAGTCAGTCAGTCATTCATTCGTATTGATTGAGCACTTACTGTGCGCACAGCACTGGATTGAGCGCTTGGACTAAGCAGTCATTCATTCATTGACATTCATTCGTATTGATCGAGCGCTTACTGTGCGCAGAGCTCTGGATTGAGCGCTTGGACTAAGCAGTCATTCAGTCAGTCAGTCAGTCGTTCATTCAGTCATTCATTCATTAGTATTGATTGAGCACCGACTGTGCGCAGAGCACTGGACTGAGCGCTTGGACTAAGCAGTCATTCAGTCAGTCAGTCGTTCATTCAGTCATTCAGTCAGTCAGTCGTATTGATTGAGCGCTGACTGTGTGCAGAGCCCTGGATTGAGAGCTTGGACTAAGCAGTCATTCAGTCAGTCATTCATTCGTCATTCATTCGTATTGATTGGGCGCTTACTGTGCGCAGAGCCCTGGATTGAGCACTTGGACTAAGCAGTCATTCAGTCAGTTAGTCATTCATTCATTCATTGTCATTCATTCGTATTGATTGAGCGCTGACTGTGCGCAGAGCCCTGGACTGAGCTCTTGGACTAAGCAGTCATTCAGCCAGTCAGTCAGTCATTCGTATTGATTGAGCACTGACCGTGTACAGAGCACTGGACTAAGCGCTTGGACTAAGCAGTCATTCAGTCAGTCAGTCATTCGTATTGATTGAGCGCTGACTGTGTACAGAGCACTGGACTAAGTGCTTGGGCTAAGCAGTCATTCAGTCAGTCAGCCATTCATTCGTATTGATTGAGTGCTGCCTGTGTGCAGAGCCCTGGACTGAGCGCTTGAACTAAGCAGTCATTCATTCATTCAGTCAGTCGTTCATTCAGTCATTCATTCATATTGATTGAGCACTTACTGTGCGCAGAGCCCTGGACTAAGCGCTTGCTTGGACTAAGCAGTCAGTCAGTCATTCGTATTGATTGAGCGCTTACTGTGCGCAGAGTCCTGGACTAAGCGCTTGGACTAAGCAGTCATTCATTGTCAGTCAGTCATTCGTATTGATTGAGCGCTTTACTGTGTGCAGAGCACTGGACTAAGCACTTATACTAAGCAGTCATTCATCCATTCATTCATTCATTCATATTTATTGAGCACTTACTGTGTGCAGAGCACCGAACTAAGCGCTTGGGAAGTACAAGTCGGCCACATATAGAGATGGTCCCTACCCAGCAACGGGCTCCCAGTCTAGAAGGGGGAGACAGACAACAAAACAGAACATGTAGACAGGGGTCAAAATCGTCAGAACAAATAGAATTAGAGCTATATGTGCATTCATTCATTCAGTCGTATTTATTGAGCGCTTACTGTGTGTAGAGCACAGTACTAAGCGCATGGGAAGTACAAATCGGCAACATATAGAGATGGTCGCTACCCAACAATGGGCTCACGGTCTAGAAGGGGGAGACAGACAACAAAACAAAACATGCCTGCTGTGTGACCTTGGGCAAATCATTTCACTTCTCTGGACCTCAGTGACCTCATCTGTAAAATGGGGTTGAAGACTAGGAGCCCCACGCGGGACAACCTGAAACGCTACTCCGCGTTTAGAACAGTGCTTGGCACATAGTAAGCGCTTAACAAATACCATTATTATCATCATCATTGAGCACTTACTGTGTGCAGAGCACTGGACTAAGCACTTGGGAATTCCAAGTCGGCAACATAGAGAGACGGTCCCTACCCAAACAACGGGCTCACAGTCTAGAAGGGGGAGACGGACAACAAAACAAAACATGTAGACAGGTGTCAAAACTGTCAGAATAAATAGAATTGTAGCTCTATGCACATCATTAACAAAATAAATAGAATAGTAAATATGTACAAGTAAAATAGAGTAATAAATCTGTACAGATATATACAAGTGCTGTGGGGAGGGGAAGAAGGTAGGGCCGGGGGGGTGGGGAGGAGAGGAAAAAGGGGGCTCAGTCTGGGAAGGCCTCCTGGAGGAGGTGAGCTCTCAGTAGGGCTTTCTGCCCGCACCCCTTCTCTGCTCCGTGACCTCGTCCTACTCCCTCCTCTGGGCCTCACTTCCCTCATCTGGAAAGTGGGGATGAAAACTAAACCCCACGTGGGACAACCTCATCACCTTGAATCTCCCCCAGTGCTTAGAACAGTGCTTGGCACAGAGAAAGCGCTTAACAAACACCAACATTATTATTGTTATTATTATTCTAATCCCGGCTCTGCCACTTGTCTGCTGTATGACTTTGGGCAAGTCACTTAACTTCTCTAAGCCTCAGTTCCCTTTTCTGTAAAATGGGGTTGAAGACTGGGAGCCCCATGTGGGACAACCTCATCACCTTGGATCTCCCCCAGTGCTTAGAAAAGTGCTTGGCACAGAGTAAGCGCTTAACAAATACCAACATTATTATTGTTATTATTATTCTAATCCCGGCTCTGCCACTTGTCCAGCTGTGTGAATTTGGGCAAGTTCACTCCTCTGGGCCTCACTTCCCTCGTCTGGAAAATGGGAGTGAAGACTGGGAGCCCCACGTCCATGCTCAGCGTAGGTTTCACTTGGGTTTTTGGGTAATTGTGCGGGGAAGCGGGGGTCTTGGTTTTTAATGCCTGTTTCGGGTTTCACCAAGGTGGTTATGTAGTTTCTGGGCGATATTAAATTGATTTTTGTCATACCAATTTAAAATGGACATATGCTAGAAGAAACAATGATTTAGGACTGGGAGCAGGGGGGTAAAAAGATTTTACAAAACCGAATGGGTTTTGTTTTGGGTTTTTTTTTGCCAGTTTGAATTAGAGTAGAAGCCTCACTTTTAACATTTCCCGTCAGTATTGGGACAGGAGCGTGCTGATATGTGAAAACCCGGAAGTGGAAGGTTTATTACTGTAATGTTCTTTCGTGGTCAAAGACACAAAAAAATGGTCCATTGTATTTTGACCCGCAAGGAAAACTCGTTTTAAAACACTCAGTAATATTTCTGTCTTTGTGATGATTCAGATACATAATATGTTCATATCCGTAATTCTTTTTATTTATATTAATGTGTGTTTTATTTGTTCTCATGTGTTTATCTATCTCTATTTCTTTTTATTTAAATTGATGTTATTGATGCCTTTTTACTTGTTTTAATGTCTCTGTCCCCCCCCTTCTAGACTGTGAGCCCATTGTGTCAGGGATTGTACTGAATAGTACTTTCCAAGCGCTTAGTACAGTCCTCGGCACACAGTAAAAGCTCAGAAAACACGATTGAATGACTACATTTCTTTGGAGCACTTAGGTTATCAGCATGAACATTTCATTCATTGTCAGTCGTGTTTATTGAGTGCTTACCGTGTGCAGAGCACTGTACTAGGCGCTTGGGAGAGTACAACAAGCAGACACATTCCCTTCTTACAGTGAGCTTCCATTAAATAAATGCATTTAAAAAGTCACTTCTGGGGTACTGCCAATTTAAAATGGGCTTGTGCTAGAAATAATGAATTTAGGTGTTGGGGGGGCAGAAAGAGAATTGAGTTGTTAGGTATAGTAGGAAATATGACTATATGGAGTGTAAATATTAACGATCTTTTTGCACTGCATTTTCCTTCGGTGAGCGTCTTATTCACACGGTAGGTAAAATACAGTCTCTAATTGGGCCTCTTTTGTGGTGAGGGATGCGCTTAAAATATAGACTCCATTCAGGCATCAGCAGCGTCATTACAGGTAACTGATAACTCACACCCTGAAATACTGCCATGTATAGATTTCTATTTCTAACCTTGCCCTCTCTCTAGAATCCATCCTCTGGCTCCTTATTTTTTAAATGTTTGTTGTGAAGAACACCGTTTCGCTTTGTTTTAGGGCCTGGTTTGATCTGTCACTTCTTTGGCAGGCTTGGGGATTACATTGGCTGGAATTCCCCAAGTCCCTGTAAATCTGTTGAAGAAGTAAACAGCATTAGATATGCTTAAGCAAAGTCTTAGAGAGAGGAAAAGTAAATATCCATTTTAAATTCATCTCTGGTGGTTCCAGAAACCTAACTTGAAAAATTGGGGTCAGGTTTTGTGACATCTGGTGAACACCAAGGAGGGATAATAAATAATTATTTTGAAAGAATGTGTTGCCTAAGTTCATAAACATTTTTTTCCAATTTAATCTAAATTTGGGTGACTGGCATTTAAAGGGCAGAAGAAATGCATAAGAAGCATGTGGACGGTGATTTTGTTGGGGTCTTTGTCTTGTTACATGCTAATAGAACAACGTAACTCATAATGTGAGAGTTCCGCAGGTATATTATTTAATTCTGGATAAATTGTTTAAATTTATTTCCTAATGTCATCTAAGCTCAAACTAGCAGTATGGTGTATAAGCACTATTCATTGGTCTTTTTCATGTAAAACGGGATTAGAAATGAATTTCCTTGTAGCGCAGCTCCACAAATGCTGACTTGGCTCTTCAGTCCAGGATGAGAAGTACTGTGCCCTAGTAGAAAGAGCTAGGCCTGAAAGTCAGAAGACCTGAGTTCTAATCTACCACTTACCTGTTGAGACCCTGGTCAAGTCACTTGAGTTCCCTGTGTCTCAGTTTCCTCTTCTGTACAGTAAGAATTGAATACCTGTCCTCCCTCATAGATGGTGAGCCTCAAGTGGGACAGGATTGTGTGTGACCTGATTGCATCATCCCCAGCCTTTATACAATGCTTGGCACAGAGTCAACATAGTGACTTTGGGCTAGTCATTTAACTTGCCTCAATTTCCTCATCTGTAAAATGGGGATTTAGACCGTGAGTCCTATGTGGGACAGGGACTGTGTCCAACCTAATTTTCTTGCATAGGCGGTAGCAGTCAGTACGGTGCCTGCTACATAGTAATTGCTTAACAAATACCATTTTTAAAAAAGCAAAAAATTATGTTCAACCAACCAGAATCACTTTCATTTCATTTTCATGTTGCCGACTTCTACTTCCCAAGCGCTTAATGCAGTGCTCTGCACACAGCGCTCAATAAATATGATTGAGTGAATGAATTTGCTCTTTGCCTCTGTTAGTTTTTTGATGTCTGCTCTAAAATCTCTTTGCCTGTAACTACTGAGCTTGCTAATTATGGTATAACATTCAAGGGGCTTTATCTTAAAATCTTTTCTGATGAACTTTTACTTAATTCACAACTATAGATATTTTATTAATGTACGGTAATGAGTTTTTGCCTGGAAATTAAGGAATGGGTTCAAGGAGAAATTAATCACATTGCAGTAAAGTTAAAAAAAAGATAGAATGAAATGCTTTTCCTAGTTTTTTTCAGTTTCAAAAAGTACTTTTTTAAAGTTTATTTGGAAATCTTGTTAAAATTGGAAACAGAAGTAAAAAATCCCTACTTGCCAATGCATTATTGCAAGGAAAAAATGTGTGGATAATGAAAATAGTTTGTCAGTATTTGGATCATCTTTGCTTTAATGTGAATGTCATGTGCATGCCTTATGCTAACTAGAAGAAAAAACAGGGCAATGTATGCCTGTGTGGGCTTTTTTCCCCTGGTCAGAGTTTTATCCTGTGTATTCATTCATTCATTCAATCGTATTTATTGAGCGCTTACTGTGTAAAGAGCACTGTACTAAGTGCTTGGAAAGTACAAATCGGGAACATATAGAGACAGTCCCTACCCAACAATGGGCTCACAGTCTAGAAGGGGGAGACAGACAACAAAACAAAGCAGGTAGATAGATGTCAATATCATCAGAATAAATAGAATTATAGCTACATACACATTATCAATAAAATAAATATAGTAAATATGTACAAATAAAATAGAGTAATAAATATGGACAAATATATACAAGTGCTGAAGGGAGGGCAAAGGAGTATATGTTGCCAACTTGTACTTCCCAAGTGCTTAGTACAGTGCTCTGCACACAGTAAGTGCTCAATAAATACCATTGATTGATTGAGTAGGGCGGGGGGGGGGGTGAGGGGGAAGGGAGAAGGAGGAGGAGAGGAAAAGTGGGGGGGACTCAGTCTGGGAAGGCCTCCTGGAGGAGGTGAGTTCTCAGTAAGGCTTTGAAGGGAGGAAGAGAGCTAGTTTGGCAGATGTGCGGAGGGAGGGCGTTCCCGAACCAAAAATTCACATTTTGGGTCCGTAAAACATAATTACTGTCTCTATATGTTGCCAATTTGTACTTCCCAAGCGCTTAGTACAATGCTCTGCACATAGTGAGCGCTCAATAAATACGATTGATGATGATGATAATTATTTGACTGCATTTTCTTCAGTTTAGAATACATTCATTCCTCCTTTTGCAAGGGATTTACATTCTTAACAGCCCAAATTTTAGGTTTAGGTTATACTCTTGTTATAGCATGTGCCCCTTGACCAGTACCATGCAGTGTAGACTACACTGTTTCTTCTAGCATTGCATCATGTTCTATCCAAATAGACATGCTTTGGAACTGAATGGTCAGGTTGCAACCTTAAAGTTTATCAGCTTATCCCTGACAGTTACTGACATTGAGAGAACAGCAGTGAAAATCCAGCATTAAGAAGCTGGTCCATTAATGGGTGGAATGCTGTCAGAGTGTTGGGTGGTGAATTAATACTGTTCTTTCCCAGAAACCCCCTTTACTCATAAAATGCAGGCTTTACTAGTGCAATAAATAATTAGAAGGAAAAATTTCTCCCGGTTGTAGAGTGCATTTTTGAGGGTACTTAAGCTGGCTCCCAGATCGGACCAAAGACAGCCTTACCTCTAAATACTTATCTCTGTTAAACCTTTTGAAAATATTTCTGCCATTTGTGGTGCCTTTATATAAATGAATGTTTTCTGGGTTTGTATTGCCCAGTCTTCTCCATTAGGTCTTAAAAAGCAGCCTAATTGTCCTCTTACATTTTTTTTTGTGCTTTTGTCTTTCTCATCTTTTCAGCTTTAAGACTTTCAATCAGCTCTCTGCTACCACCCCCATCTTACCTTGCTTCTTTTGCATTACAATCCCTCCAGCACGCTTCACTCCAATACCAACCTATTCTCTGTGTCTTGCTCGCACCCACAAGGCTATGCTCACATCCTCCCTCCTGCCCAGAACGCCCTCCAAATATGATAGACTGTGATAGATAGATATGATAGACTATTTTTAGACTGTGAGCCTTTTAGACTGTGAACCCGCTGTTGGGTAGGGACTGTCTCTATATGTTGCCAACTTGTACTTCCCAAGCGCTTAGTACAGTGCTCTGCACACAGTAAGTGCTCAATAAATACGATTGATTGATTGATTGATTGATGATAGGCCATCACTTTCCCCATCCTGAAAGCCCTACTGGAAAGCCCCTCTCCTCCAGGAAGTCTTCTCCGACTAATCTCTCATCTCACCCTATTTTTCCCCCCTACTGCATCTCTTGAGTCTCCTAAGCACTTAGTTACTCACTCCACCTCTATAGAATGTAGGTTTATTCATTCATTCAGTTGTATTTATTGAGTGCTTACTATGTGCAGAGCACTGTACTAAGCACTTGGAAAGTACAGTTCAGCAACAGAGACAATCCCTGCCCACAGCGGGCTTACAGTTTATAAGGGGGAAGACAGACACCAAAACAAGTAAACAGTCATCAATAGCATCAATATAAATAAATAGAATTATAGATACATGCATCATTAATATAAATAAATAAGTACGTACATATATACACAAGTGCAGTGGGGCGAGGAAGGGGGTAGAGCCAAGGGAGTGAGTTGGGGAGAAGGGGGTGGAGCAGAGGAAAAGGGGGGCTTACTATGTGCTGGGCACTGTACTAAGCACTGGGGTGGATACAAGCAAATCAGGTAGGACACAGCCCCAGTCCCACTTTATATCCTTATACTCTGTTCCCCCTCTAATTTATTTTAATGTCTGCCTCTCTCACTAGATTGTAAATTCCTTGAGGGCAGGGACTGTGTTTAAGCCGTTGTACTGGTCCAAGTGATTAGTAAAAATGTTCTGCACATAGTATTGTTGATTTTTAATTTCCTTCAGTGACTAACACAGTGTTTTGCACAAAATGGCCCCTCGGTTCAGTCCTATAGATAATTATTAAGGCCCTCATTTTCTAAAAAAATTTTGATAGGAATCTTCCATTGTGATCTGTGGCTACTTTTTTAAAGTATTTTCATATATTAAGGGTAGTTTTTAATGGTTAATCCACAGGAAATTTGAGAGAAAGGAACGTTGATAGTTGATTAGGCTGAGATAAGATTGGTTTCATTTTTTTTTTCAAAGTCAATCTTTGTGTTCCGCAGTTCTGCAAATTTTGTTCTAGAGGAAGAAATTTCCCATTTTAAATGTTTGTCTTTTCTCTTTTAGGGCTCCTTTTATTCCAAATCGGTCATAATTTTTGAGCACCTTATGCAGAACGCTGTACTAAATGCTTGTGAGAAAACAGTTGAGCAAGAGAAATGGGCCCTGCCCTCAAGGAGCTTACAATCTCAGGGGAGAGACAGACAGACACAGGCCTTTCACCAATAGCTGGAAGAGAAAGAAATGACAGCTATTGATAAAAGTGTGGAAGGATAAGTGTAAAAAGTGAAAGTTGATGTAAATCCCTGTCCCACATGGGGCTCATAGTCTAAGAAGGAGAGAGTACAAGTAGCCATAGTCCTGGAATATTGTTAACCTGAAGGTATTTTCCACCCTTTCCAAAACGTAGAGTAAAATCCCTTGCATATAAAACATCTGAACTACTGTTTTTAAGTTCATTCACTGATTCAGTCATATTTATTGAGCGCTTACTGGATCCAGAGCACTGTGCTAAGCGCTTAAAAAGTACAGTTCGGCAACAGAGACAATCCCTACCCAACAGCGGGCTCATAGATACTTATCATGTGATAATACTGGGATGTGTGGATGTAAGCAACTAAATAGTAAAGTTAAAAAGCACTTTATGATGGTAGTACTCAATTTTAGGTATTTTTCTTTTGTGACAGTTCTTTGTTTAGAGGACTTTTAGTCCTGCTTTAAATTATGCGGCAGGTCCCCACGAACACGGGAACACTGTTACATGGAAGTTTTATTTCACAGGCACATTATAAAGAGGTTTGAATGTGGAAAGTAAGGTGGCGAGCTCTAGCTTAGGTGTTCTTGTCAGTCATATTTATTGAGTGCTTATTGTGTTCAGAGCACTGCACTAGGCACTTGGCAGAGTACAATTTAACGATAAACAGAATCATCCCCTGCTCACAACGAGCTTACAGTTGACGACCCATAATTATTTGAAATTATGCTCTTACTAATGCGGTGCCAAAATAGTTTTTAGACAATAACTCCATTTGCAAATGCTGAATAGTTTTAAGAACATCGGTAGCTTTGAATAAATTAGAAAACAATACTGCAGTAAGCATCAGAGTTTTCAGTATTAAGAAAATGACTTCTTTACCAGCAGAAGGGGTAATGGAATGGTAACACCCCATGGGTGGCCATACCTAGTTCTCAAATTCCTCAGGCAGTTGTACTAGATGTGATTCAGTAAGGCTTATTTGCTATTTGTCGGGAACTGTGTTTCCGTGAGTTTCGGGCTTACGGATCAGAGGGTTCCAAACTCCTCCCTCCTGGTTCATCCACCCCCGGAGTTTATCCCTAGTCTGCCATGCTCAGAATCCCAAACTTGGATCTCTTTGACTTGAGGGGTGGGTGTCCCATGTTGATCCTAGCATCACTGAGACCACATGGGCGGTTGGCATTTAGCTTCGGTCGTCTTCCCTCGGGGCAAGTGGGCCCAGCACGTGAAGGAGGTAGCTATCATAGCAATACAACTGTTGGAATGAAATAGCCATATTAATAGTTGAATATTCAAATAAAAATACACATGTACATATGAGTTGAAGATGGCAATAAAATATATAAAATTGTAATAATAATAATGGCATTTGTTAAGCACTTACTATGTGCAAAGCACTGTTCTAAGCACTGGGGAGGATACAGAGTGATCAGTTTGTCCCACGTGGGGCTCACAGTCTTAATCCCCATTTTACAGATGAGGTAACTGAGGCCCAGAGAAGTTCAGTGACTTGCCCGAAGGCATGCAGCAGACGAACAGCGGAGCCAGGATTGGTGGCTATTGGGTTGATGCAACTGGGTGATGTCAATTAATTGGGAGAGGCCTCCTGAAGGAGGTGGGATTTTTGGAGGGCTCAGAAGATGGGGAGAATTTTTTTTAATGGTGTTTATTAAGCGCTTACCATGTGCAAAGCACTGTTCTATGGGTTGAACTGGCAGGTTGTTTTTTGGTTTTTCTTTGGGTCTTTTTGGATGGGAGGGAGTGCAGGATAGACTGAGGGAACAGGTTGAGAGAGGGGTCAGAAGGAGAAAAGCTCTGAGCGGAGTGCAAGTGGGGGACGCAGCGAGTGAAGAGATTCTAGTAGCTACGATGGGGCGAGGTGACGGACAGCCCGAAGCCAAACGTTGTTCGGATTGACATGAGGGGAAACATGCAGCAGCCACTGGGGCCTTGGGGGTAGGGGAAAGCCTCTGAGCCGCTAAGCATCATTTCAGGAAGATGATTCGGACAGCAGCCATGATGATAATAATAATAATTGTGGTATTTGTTAAGTGCCTACTATGTGCAAAGCACTGTTCTCAGCGCTTAGAACAGTGCTTTGCACATAGTAAGCGCTTAACAAATGCCATCATTATTATTATTATTATACAAGATGATCAGGTTGCCCCATGTGGGGCTCACAATCTTAATCTCCATTTGGCAGATGAGGTAACTGAGGCACAGAGAAGTTAAGTGACTTGCCCAGAGTCACACAGCTGAGAAGCGGTGGAGCCGGGGTTAGACTGAGAAACCAGAGAAGCAGCAGATATAGTGGTCTCACCTCATACTGCTAAATTTGCCAGTTCTTCCTCTACATTTCTCAGATGTGCCCCTTCCTCACCACCCAAGCAACTACCACCCAAGTCCAAGCTCTTGTCATGTCATTGTTTACTCCCATATCAGCCTCTTCACTGTCTTTCTTGCTGCCTCCGCTTACTGCCATCCACTCCCCTCCCCCGGAACACCTATTTGCCATTTAGGCTGAAGGAATGTTTTGTGAACTGCAGCTCTCAGCCTTATTATGGTTTTGGCTTACAGGTCTTCATTACGTGAAGATGATAATAATAACAATAGTAATAATAATGATAGCATTTATTAAGTGCTTACTATGTGCAAAGCACTGTTCTAAGTGCTGGGGAGGTTACAAGGTGATCAGGTTGTCCCACGGTGGGCTCACAGTCTTAATCCCCATTTTCCAGATGAGTAACTGCGGCACAGAGACATTAAATAATAATAATGATAATAATAATAATGATGGCATTTGTTAAGCGCTTACTATGTGCAAAGCACTGTTGTAAGTGCTGGGGAGGATACAAGGCAAGCGGGTTGTCCCACATGGGGCTCACAGTCTTCATCCCCATTTTACAGATGAGGTAACTGAGGCCCAGAGAAGTTAAATGACTTGCCCAAGGTCACACAGCTGGCAATTGGCGGGTCTGAGATTTGAACCCATGACCCCTGACTCCAAAGCCCGGGCTCTTTCCATTGAGCCATGCTGCTTCTCTAAATAGTAATAATAGTAATAGTAATAATTGTGGTATTTATTAAGCATGTATATGCCAGGCCCAGTACTAAGCGCTGGGGTGGATACAAGCAAATCAAGTTGGAGAGAGTCCCTGTCCCACACGGGGCTCACGGTCTTGATTCCCATTTTACAAATGAGGTGACTGAGGCACAGAGAAGTCAAGTGAGGATTGACCTCCTTCCTCTTCCTTCCCAGTACAGGCTAACCTGAAGTTGGGGAGAAATATTGCCCTGTAAGGGGAAAGGGAGCAAGGAAAGGAATACCCAAAGACAGCTGTCCGGTAAGGGCCCTGAAGGGGACTCAGTGGCATGTCCACTCAGTCAAGCGAAGCTGTAGACCAGGTGCAAAAGAAATAGTTGTGGTTTTTAAGTGTTTACTATGTGTCAATCACTACATTAAAGTCATGGGAGTGCGTTATATGTTTGGGCTGTCTACTTGGAACCAGTTGGCCAGTCTTCCACTTCTGATTTGCAAACCTAGCTACTGTATCATTCAGTCATATTTATTGAGCACTTACTATTTGCAGAGCACGCTACTAACCCTTGGCCCACGTCCTTCCCCTGACCTGGAATACCCTCCCTCCACACATCCGCCAAACCAGCTCTCTTCCTCCCTTCAAAGCCCTACTGAGAGCTCATGTCCTCCAGGAGGCCTTCCCAGACTGAACCCCCTTTTTCCTCTCCTTCTCCCATTCCCCCCACTCTGCCCTACCTCCTTCCCCTCCCCACAGCATTTATATCTATTTGTATAGATTTATTACTTTATTTATTTTACTTGTACATATTTACTACTCTATTATTTTGTCAATGATGTGCATATAGCTATAATTCTATTTATTCTGATGGTTTTGACACCTGCCTGCGTGTTTTGTTTTTTTGTCTGTCTCCCCCTTCTAGACTGTGAGCCCATTGTTGGGTAGGGACCGTCTCTATATGTTGCCGACTTGTACTTCCCAAGTGCTTAGTACAGTGCTCTGCACACAGTAAGCGCTCAATAAATATGAGTGAATGGGAGAGCACAGTGCAGCAGAATTAGCAGTCACATTGCCTGCCCACAATGAGCTCACCATCTAGAGTCCTTTGCGTTAGCTAAGAGAGTGGCATCCTAAGCAAAGAGTGTTGTTCCTTGAGCACCTCTTAGGTTCCCCGGGATGGGATCATTGGAAGATATTCTCTAAGAGTGCTGTGTCAGAAAGTCCCCTGGGGATACTTTGCTTTGGCATTTGCTGCCCCGAAAAGCCCTTGCAACGTAAGTCTCTCGAATGCAGCTTGGACCAGGGTAGGCCCAGAAAATCCACTTTGAATGCATGGGCGGTCCCAAGCTAGAGAATTCTGGGTTTGGGGAGCAAGTTGATTCTGCAACTCTTGGACATCTGTATCTTCCTAAGGAGAATCCCAGCTTAGGTTATTTGACCCTCGTTTTGTGCCAAGACCTTTGCTAAACACTGGGGTAGGTGCAAGAGAAGCAGCGTGGCTCAGTGGAAAAAGCACAGGCTTGGGAGCCAGAGGTCATGGGTTCCAATTCCGGGTTCGCCACTTGTCAGCTCTGAGACTTTGGGCAAGTCACTTAACTTCTCTGGGCCTCAGTTACCTCATCTGTAAAATGGGGATTAAAACTGTGAGCCCCACATGGGACAACCTGATCACTTTGTGTCCCCCTCAGCGCTTAGAACAGTGCTTTGCACATAGCGCTGTAATCAAGTTGGATACAGTCCCTGTCCCACATGGGGCTCACAGTTTTAGGTTGGGAAAGGAAGAATGGGTATTGTATCCTTATTTTATAGATGAGGAAACGGAGGCACGGAGAACTTAAGGTCACCCGGCAGGCAAGTGGCAGAACCGGGCCTCCTTGAGAATTCTTGGAGATGGCTCTACAACAAACCTCCTCCTTGGTTTTTCTCAAATCCCAGTACGACTTCCTCAAGGCCATCTTGGAGCAGACCAGGGTGGGCTTTAAGGCCTGAAGGGGAGTTGTGAAGCTGGCACGCTCTCCTTGATGAATGAAGTATCTCATGTAGCTAAGTGTACTGTGGCTTCTGGGGTATAAACAGGTGGGTGGCTGGGTGGTGTACCATCATGGATGAACTTTGAAAAAAGAAAATAACTCCTTACCAGTTTTGATTCCTGTAGATACAGTTGGCTGTAAGTGATGAAAGGAAACCAAGAGAATCCGCCAGATTCTTTGTCTTGACAAAGACTATTAATGATATACTGAAAATTAACTTTTTTTCTAATTTTAGTAAAAAATCCCAAAAGTGGGATGAAATGAACATCCTGGCGACGTATCATCCAGCAGACAAAGACTATGGTTTAATGAAAATCGATGAACCTAGCACTCCGTACCACAGGTAAAATGTTTCTAGATGTCATTCTTTAATGACATATGTTTTCATTTCATATTTAGTTTGAGGTGCTGCTTAACAGTAGACTGGAGACATTATATTCGATTCCATCCCTGCCGGGGCTTCAGTTTGTGACAACACAATTATTCGATTTCATCTAGTAACCTTTCTAAATACTGAACATAGTATCTAAAATGAAAATATAACCAGGAAATATACTATGCACTTAAATGCCAAATACAGTCAAACTAGTTGAATTTGTTTAATGATTGTCGTTCCTGATAATTATAACCGACATAGATCAGTGAGTTGTGATTCATTAAAAGAAAATTTTTAAAGCATCCAATTCTCTATCTCTCTTGCTCGACAGTAGACTTAGCATTGGTAAATTAAATTCAGGGATCATCCAGAAATTGATTTTAGCCTTTGAAATCCTACAGAATTAAAAATTTCTTATTAGCTATTACTTTTAGACATCCCTCCCAATAAGTCCTTTTCTAGTTTTGCTAACAAGTAATGCAAATAAAAGATTTAAGTCTTTCTTTTATTGCTAGTGCATAGTAAAATGGCTAAAAAATGAGGAAAGAAAAGTAAGTCAGTTGCACAGTATGGATAATCCAAAGGCAGGATAATGGAGAGTTGACCCAGCTTTCTCCAGGAATATGCTGTTTTTATTATTTTCAGTAGTTTGATTAATGTAATAGTTGTATTTTAATCCTTGCCTACTAAGCTTATGTGTTAAATTCAGCTACGTATCAAGCACTGCATTCACCACAGGAAATTTTGTAGTGTTCACCTTTCAAGTTGATCAGATTTCAAATGGTCATTAAATTCTGATGATTGCATTTATTGGGAGTTATGTGTGTTTAACAACACCAACTTAATGTCTCAACAAACATATTAGATAATAGCTCGTCACCAAATAGGAACAGATTTGTTTTTAAAATAAAAATTTATGTAGTCTGCCAAGTTATGTTTGTAACATTCTTCAAATATTAATTGCAGTCTATTTTCCACATTAGCATGATAGGTGATAATGATGAAGATGCAGTGAGTGATTCTGAATCAAATGAAGCATTGACTCCAGATCTCCTAGCTAAGAAGTAAGTTCTAGTGGATCCGTGTGAATGATCAACATGAAAACTGAATTTTTGTAAAGGAAGTCTCGTCTTCACTCGTGGCTCAGTGGAAAGAGCCCTGGCTTTGGAGTCAGAGGTCATGGGTTCAAATGCCGGCTCCACCACTTGTCAGCTGTGTGACTTTGGACAAGTCACTTAACTTTTCTGGGCCTCAGTTACCTCATTTGTAAAATGGGGATTAAGACTATGAGCCCCCTGTGGGAAAACCTGATCACCTTGTAACCTCCCCAGTGCTTAGAACAGTGTTTTGCACATAGTAAGCGCTTAATAAATGCCATCGTTATTATTATTATTATTTCTCGAGGTTCCTTTCCCTTCAATCAATCGAGCTGAGCCCTTACCGTGTGCAGAGCACTGTACTAAGTACTTGGGAGAGTACAGTATAACAGAGTTGGAGGACATGCTCCCTGTCCAGAACAATTTTACAATCTAAAAGGGGAGACAAATATTAATATAAATAAATTTTGGCTATGTACATATGTGCTGTGGGGTTGAAAGGGAGGGGTGAATAAAGGGAGCAAATCCAAGTTCAGGGCGGCTCAGAAGGGAATGGGAGAAGAGGAAATGAGGGTTTAGATCAGGGAAGGCCTTTTGGAAGAGATGGGCCTGTAATAATATTTTGAGGGTGGGGAGAGTGACTGTCAGATATGAAGAGGGAGGGCATTCCAGGCCAAAGGCAGGACATGGGTGAGAGGTCAGCAGTGAGATAGATGAGATCGAAGTATAGCGAGTAGGTTGGGATTAGAGGAGCTAAGTGTGCAATGTGGGTTGTAGTAGGAGCGTAGCAAGGTGTTTTAGGAGCGGACAAGGAGGTTGAGTGCTTTAAACCTGATGTTAGGAGTTTCTCTTTGATGTGGAGGTGGACGGGCAGCCACTGGAGGTTCTTCAGAAGTGGGGAAACGTGGACTGAATGTTTTTGCAGAAAAATGGTGAGGGTGGCAGAGTAAAGTATGGGCTGGAGTGGGGAGAGTGAGATGGCAGGGAGATCAGCCAGGAGCTGATACGGTAATCAAGGTGAGATAGGATAAGTGGCTGGATTAATTGGTAGCAGTTTGCATGGAGAGGAAAGGACAGATTTTAGCAATGTTGTGAAGGTTGAACCAACAGGTTTTAGTGACGGATGGAAAGTGTGGGTTAAAAGAGAGAGATGTGTCAAAGATAATGCCAAGGTTACTGGCATGTGAGACAAGGATAGTGCTGCTGTCCATAGGGAAAGTCAGAAGGAGGGCAGGGTTTGGGTGGGAAGATAAGGAATTCTTTTTTGGACTTAAGCGTGAGGTGTCTGCGGGACATCCAAGTAGAGATGTCCTGAGGGTAGGAGGAAACGCGAGATCGCAGAGTGGGAGAGAGATCAGGGCTGGAATTGTAGATTTGGGTATCATCCTCGTAGAGGTGGTGGTTGAAGCCATGGGAGCGGGTGCAGATGAAAAATAGAAGGGGACCTAGAACTGAACCTAGAGGAACACCCAGTTAAGGAGTGGGAGGTCGAGGAGGACCTCGTGAAACAGACCGAGTGCTGAGCGGCCACAGAGATTGAAGGAGAAGCAGGGGAGGACAGTGTCAGTGAAGCCAAGGTTGGGTGATGTTTCCAGGAGAAGTGAGGTGATCCAGGGCTGTGAGTTAAAGGTACGAGATCAACAAAGGGATAAGGGAGTGAGTTGAGTTCAGTAGAGAGGGCAGTGTGGAGGGCGTCAATTTGGTCATCAAGGAAAGGCAGTTTGAGTATGGAAACTAAATGAGACATGGTGATTTGAGAAAATTGGATGGGGTCAAAAGACCCGAGGTCTCTGAGGAAATTAATCAGTCTTATTTATTGAGCGCCTACCATGTGCAGAGCACTGTACTAAGTGCTTGGGAGAGTACAATATTACAGAATTAACAGACACGTTCCTTGCCCATAATGAGCTTAAGTCTAGAGGACAGATTTGTGGGGAGGTGGTCTGGGGGAGAGAAGACAGGTGAGGAGGTTGTGGTCATTCATCCATTCAATTGTATTTATTGATCACTTACTGTATGCAGAGCACTGTACTAAGTGCTTGGAAAGTATAATTCATCAACAGGGACAATCCCTGCCCAGAACGGGCTCACAGTCTAGAACGGGGGAAAGAGAAATCAAAACAAGTAAACAGACATCAATAATATCAATATAAATAAATAGAATTATAGGTATATATACATCATTAATAAAATAAATAGAATTATAAATATGTACATATGTACACGCAAGTGCTGTGGGTCCCGGAGAGGGATAGAGCAGAGGGAGAGAGTGGGGGTGATGGGAGGGAAGGGGGAGCAGAGGAAAAGGGGCTTAATCCGGGAAGGCCTCCTGGACAGTTGGTCAGGCAGAGGAAATTTCAGAGTTGGCGAGAGTAGAGACTAGAGATGATGAGCTATTCCCATCTATTTGAGGATCTATTTACGTAGATAAAACAGAGCCACAAGAAATTTCCAGTAATCCTTTCAGCCTTTAGAAACCAGCTAAAGTGACTGAGAGTTGGGTCAACTTCTTACTTGTCTCAAACTCCTGTTGCCTGTCCTGCTGCTGGTTGCCTCAGCCTTATGCCATTTTGCAGGAAAGAGGATTGCATCTCAGGAGTGTTCTCCCCAGGATTTTGGGGTAGTTAAAGTAGGGAAACGGGATGGCGGGGAAAGTGTCTGGTCCTGAGATACTAAAAAGGGAAAGGGGGAAATTGCAGAGCATTTCCTATGGCTAATTTTATTTCCTAATTTGTTGCTACAAGATTTCAGAAAGTGGTCAGGCTGAGAGGGTGAGGAGGCAGGAAGAGGGTAGGAAATACAAGACAGAGGAAGGAATATAATAATATTAGCATAAGCACTATACTATAGACTTTAAAGCCCTTCAGCAGCCAGCCCTCTCCTACCTTGTTTCACTAATCTCCAGCTACCACTCAGGCCGCACATTTTCCTGCACTAACACCAAGCCATTCACTGTTTTTCAACCTCATCCTTCTCTCTGCGGACTCCTTGCCCATATTATCCCTCTGGCCTGAAATTTGTTCCCTATTCATACCCAACAGACCATCACTCGCCTTATCTTCAAAGTCCTACTTAAATCACATCTTCAAGGGGCCTTCCCTGATTAAACCCTCCGTATTGGTGGTGCCCTTCAGTCTGTAACCCCTAAGCACTTTAATTTTCACCTCACCTTGAAAACACTTGTGCACATAACCATCTGCAGTTTGCTTTAATGTCTGTCTCCCCCTTTAGTCTGTAAGCTACTTGTGGGCAGGAATTGTCTTCCTACTCCATTGTATTGTATTCTCCCAAGTACCTAGCTCGTGCTGTGCACACAGCGCTCAATAAATACCATTGATAAAGTCCTGAGAGAGCATACACAGAAGGGAATTGGACATACATAGTCTCCGTCCCTCAGGAGGCTCAAAGTGTAAGATCTACCACATCCAAACCTTTTCTCCTTTTTGTATCTTCTCTCTCCCTCTCTTTTTATCCTTAGTGGATTGTGGAATCATATTTATGAACTTAATGTATGCTTGAAAGTTTAAAGACTAAAGATCTGGAAAACACCGCAGTCTTGCTGACCTTGTAATTGATTGTATAGGTTAGCAGCAGCTGAAGGAACTGAGCCAAAATTTCTGGTTCAAGAAGAAGAGAGCAGCGAGGAGGATGAGGACCTGTCACCTGAAGAACAAGGTAATTAGTTTGACTTCTCTCGGTACATGCCTTTAGTTTAAAATTACAGAAGTCTGAATAGAAAAAGAAAGCATTCTCTCAGAATTGGTAATGTATTCAAATTTGCCTAGTGATTGATTTGTGGTTCATGTGTTCTCTGCCTCTGTGCAGCTTTGGAGAATGTCACTGAAATTTCAGTAGTTACTGGAAATAGGTTTTAGATAGCTTTTCAAGTACTTGTTATCAAGTAATGGTATTTATTGAGCACTTACTATATGTGGAGCTCTATGCTAAGCACTTGGGAGAGAACAGTGCGGCAGAATTAGCAGACACGTTCCCTGCCCATAATGAGCTTATGTTTGTTCGAAGTTAATTGCAAGATTCATCCCCTCCTCATTTTGACTCTGGTGGCCGAAATTCGCTCACTTCTTTCAAACATTCAACCAAGGGACTGAGCACCCAGGAGATAGGTAATGGGGTATCATGTATTATGGGTATATTTGAAGACCCACCCTCCTAAATCCTTCAATACAAAATCACCTCGGATTTTTTTTTATTATTATTACTGGTAGGGGTTTGGTGTGTTTCAAAGGGAGAAACACTTTAGGATTATATAATAGAGGAATTAGTTTCCATTACTGCTGTTTTAGAGGCAGGCTTTAATCATCCGAAAGAACGGGGATTCGTTTATAACTTGGAAACTCATTAACTGGTGACTCATTGTTTAGCTACCGATGCAAAACTTCAACTTCTTATTAAATAAGTAGAATCTTATGATTAAACTGCAGAGGGAGCCACCAGGCCTGCTCCTGTTTTGAAAATCAGACTTCTGCTTTGGTTTAGCAGTAGAGAAATCTCTTGCATATCTTATAGAAAATCTTACTCAGAGGTGGGGACAAGAACTGTATCCAATTTATCTTGTACCTACCCCGGTACTTAGCACCATGCTTGGCACATTTTTAACCATTATAATAATAATAATAATGATTGTTATTATTATATAATATTAAGTATATTTTTGATGGGATTATTATTTATTCCATAATAACTATAAATATACAATGTTTTTAAAGCCGTTTTAATGTTACTGGTATTGAGAGATATTTAAAATCATTTTCATTTAGTAGTGGCAGAAGCTCGTCTTGTTTGCTTAAATAAAAATAATTTGGATAAAATAGGTTCAGGCGGGAAATTAAAAAAAATACCAGCTGCCAGTGAATTTGAGGAACTTTCTGAAAAACCTTATTCAGCTCAGTGTTTAGTATCAATATTGTACATGATTGCAAAACAATGCTGCCAAACAGATTTTTTTTTTGCCAGACTTCACAATACTAATCCTGCTCCCCTTTTCATTCAAGCTTGCTTCCACTTTTTCCCTATCTTACACAACATCCACAGAGTAAAAGAAAACTTGTATTGACCTGCTGTTGAATCCTTATAAGCCCAAATTCCAAAATGTAAACCAGGGTAATAGAAGGTGAACTTATTAAGTTGCTCTGGGGCGTGCCTGACACCTGTCACTCCAGACAGACCTATGGATATGGGCTACAGTGGTTGTTTTTATGGTTTTGATCTCTCAAGGAAATCCATTTCATTTTAATGAAGCGTTCTATTTTCAGAGGAGAGTTTTGTTGTGCAAGTAGTAACTTCAAGATAAACCACAACAGCCCACTGAGCATAAGTGACTTTTTGCGGAGTTAAAAGTAAGGGGGGGTCACATTTTTATATCAGATATCTCAAATAACTGAAATTCTCAGTCCTTATTAAAAATTGAGTTACCCACTCATCCTTTGTTTTATGAGGGTGTTTTAATTTCTCTTATACCATTATGACAAAAGTAACGTCAGAAGTGCCCAAAACATTTAATTTTTCTGTGATATTTAAGTGCTTACTATGTGCCAGGCACTGTTTTAAGCGCTGGGGTAAATACAGCCTAATCAGGTTGGACACAGTCCGTCCCTGTCCCACATGGGGCTCACAGTCTTAATATGTTTATTATAATGCATATTTACTTGTTTTGACATGTATATAGCTATAATTCTATTTATATTGATGCCCGTTTACTTGTTTTGAAGTCTGTCTGCCCCCTTCTAGACTCTAAACCTGGTGTGGGCAGGGATTGTCTCTCTTGCTGAATTTTCCAAGCGCTTAGTACAGTGCTGTACACACAGTAAGCGCTCAATAAATACTATTGAATGAATGAATCCCTCTTTTAGAGATGTAGGAACAGAGAAATCAAGTGACTTTTCCAAAGTTGCACAGCAGACAGATGGCAGAGGTGGGATTAGGTGGGATTAGGACCTAGGTCCTTCTGACTCTGAGATTTCTTATAATTTAGTAATAAAATAGCATAAATTTGAAGTGCCCTCTTTTACAAAGGAGAAAATGTAGTATAACTCAGTAAATTTTTTTCCTCATTTGGGGTGAATCAATCAGTGGTATTTATTGATTGAACGTGTTTTGTGTGCAGAGCACTGTATTAAGCGCTTGGCAGAGTACAGTACAACAGAGTCGGTAGGTGTCACCATAAGCATCTTACAGTCATAGTTTGGTCATTGTGATAGGTGTTTGTTTCTAAAGTCCCCGCAAAATATCTAGGTTTATTTTAATACAGCAGTGCAAGACTGTAGTTCAATAATTTTTGTTAAGTTGATTGTCGTGAATCTTGAACTCCAGCAGCATGGCCTAGTGGTGAGAGCACAGGCTCGGGAGTCAGAAGGATCGTGAGTTCTAATCCCGGCTCTGCCACTTGTCAGCTGTTTGACCTTGGGCAAGTCACTTCACTTTGTGCCTCAGTTACCTCATCTGTAAAATGGGGGTGAAGACTGTGAGCCCCGCGTGGGACAATCTTGTGTCTACCCAGTGCTTAGAACAGTGCTTGGAATTTACTAAGCTCTTAACAAATGCTAACGTTATTATAGAGAAGCAGCGTGGCTCAGTGGAAAGAGCCCATGCTTGGGAGTCAGAGGTCATGGGTTCTAATCCCGGCTCCGCCACATGTCTGCTGTTTAACCTTGGGCAAGTCACTTAACTTCTCTGAGCCTCAGTTACCTCATCTGTACAGTGGGGATGAAGAATGTGAGCCCCACCTGGGACAATCTGATCACCTTGTAGCCCCCCCCAGCACTTAGCGCATAGTAAGCACTTAACAAATGCCATCATTATTATTTATTTATTATGTGTCAAATGGAGGTTAAGCCTGTGAGCCCCATGTGGGGCAGGGACTGCGTCCAACCCGATTATCTTGTATCTACTCTGGTACTGAGTACATTGCCTGGCACATAGTAAGCACTTAACAAATACCGTAAGAGAGAGTGCTTCTTAAAAGGAGACACAACAGTGGATAAAACTTAGTTACCTGTGAACTATCCAAGGAGAAAACAATGTCTTTGAAATGGTTGTCCATCAAATAGCATTGACCAAAAACTTCAGGATATTTTCCAGAGGAAAATATTTGAAAGGGGAAAAAAAATCCCAGTAAATCTGAAGCCTCTGACTCTTGTTCCCTGTAACCTCAATACATGAAACTAGTTGGATTGGAGGAGGAGAAACAATTAAGAGGGACTTGGAAGAGGATTTGGCTCTCCAACTGCCGTGCTGGATCTTAAAAAACTATTGATTGCTCTGGTGAAGGGAGATTCTGGCATTAGGTCTGGGTGGTCAGGGAATTTAACCGAATGGAATTCATGGCAGTTTCAGGGAAACACAAAGATTCGGTTTTAAAACGTGTGTGTTAAGTCTGCTCTTTGGTACCTTGCAGAAAAAAAGCGGCAATTTGAAATGAAAAGGAAACTTCACTACAATGAAGGACTAAATATTAAATTGGCTAGACAGTTAATTTCAAAAGAACTACATGGAGGTGTGGAAGATGAGGACGAGGAAGATGATGATGATGACGACGAGGAAATGCAAGAGGCTGCAGACGTGGAAAGCATGAATACGGAAGCATCTCACCAGAGTAAGCTGACTGATCCCATAATTTCTTTTTGCTCCTTCGTGAACAGTAAACTCGATTTTTTTTTTTCCATGTAGACCTCCTCAGGTGAACTATAAACCCGGGAAATCTGGAGAGTTGGAAAATACCTCTTTTGGTTGGTTATTTTTGAGCCAAGGTTTGCTACATGTACTTGTGACTCCTCCCTCATGTGGAGGAAATCTGAGGGGTTTTCAGGATCTTCAAAACTTCCCAGTCGTGAGACGTACGGACCGGTCTAGAAAGACTTGGAAAAGGGCCTCCTCGAGTGAGGTACTGAGCGGCACACGGTTCATGGGCATTTTTGTTATAGGGGAGAACGTTGATGCGTCCAGCTCCTGCTGCTGGGACTTGGACTTGCTGAGGCTGACGGCGTTAGGAGGTGACTGTGACTGCTCTAATTTTTTCAGGAGAGAGGGCTGGGACTGGCATAGCACTGAGGTTTAAACACTCACAATGCTTTGCTTTTAAAATCCAGTCCCCCTAGGCATCAGTTCCTTTCAAGTCACCTTTTTTTATGTGACGTCGTAGGATACTAACAATTTATTGAAAGCAATAGATTTCAGCCCAGGTCACCTACAAGTCTGGGTAGCTAGAGGAAAGATAGTGGAGTTGGGAAGTAACGGCTGATCCATGGGACATTTGTTTTTCTCCAGTTTGACGTACCTAGTGTGGTAATTTGATTGTGCTTTCATTTCCTCTCTAATAATTCTCTTCTTGGCGCTCAGTAATCTCATTTTCATCTTCTTTTCACTACGGAGTCCACGCACACCAAGTTCTCCAGTGATCTCCTCCTAGCCGGGTCTAGTCAACTCCATTCTCTCCTAATCCTCCTTGGCTTCACAATTGCCCAGAACACGATTCAGCCTTGGTCTTGCCATTACAGCACACACCCAGTCCTTTTCAACCTTTCTGACCACTCCCTCCCAATCTCCTGCAGCAGCTCTCCTTTTGTCCCTCACCCCATAACTGCTGGACCCCCACTAAGCTCCGTTCTGGGTGCCATACCTTCACTCACTCTCCCACTCACGTGGTTTCAATAACCAACTCTACCAAGGTGACTCCAGAATCTACTGCAGAAGCCCCAATCTCTCGCCTTCTTCATAACATTGCATTCCTCCTGCCTTTAGGACAGGCCTTACCATCCCCTTGCTGACCCACTGCCTGCATATTTTCCCCCACCCGGAACTCTTTCACTCGACTTCCATCTCTTCAAAACCACCAGGTCAAAGCCCTCCAAACAGCTCACCTCTTCCAGGAGGCTTTCCCCAAATAATTTTCCCTTGTAATGCCCCTTGTAATGGTATTCTAATATCTTCCCTCAGCACTTCTCAAAAATACCAATCAGTGGTATTTTTTGAGTGCTTCCTGTGTGCAGTACACTGTACTAAGCATTTGGGAGAGTACAATGCAACACAGTTGGTAGGCATGTTCCCTGCCCATAGCGAGTTTGCACTTACGTTTCAACATGATTGCCTTACGTACTTTACTTTTCCATAGTTTTGCTATTTTCAGTTGTATCTATTTCCCCTGCTCCATCGTTATTTACACATATTCTCTCTCTCTCTCTCTCTCTCTCTCTCTCTCTCTCTCTCTCTCTCTCTCTCTCTCACACACACACACACACACCACACACACACACATTAACTCCCTCAGTAGATTGTAACCTCTTGAAGACCAGACACCTTATGTTTTTGTACTCTCTAGCACCTAATACAGTGCTCAGGGTGCAGTGGATGCTCACTTAATGCTATGGAATGAATGAGTGACAATGTTCAAGTTTTGTGCCCAGGGATCATCATCATCATCAATCGTACTTATTGAGCGCTTACTGTGTGCAGAGCACTGTACTAAGCGCTTGGGAAGTACAAGTTGGTAACATAGAGAGACAGTCCCTACCCAACAGTGGGCTCACAGTCTAAAAGGAGGAGACAGAGAACAAAACCAAACATACTAACAAAATATAATAAATAGAATAGATATGTACAAGTAAAATAAATAAATAAATAGAGTAACAAATATGTACAAACATATATACATATATACAGGTGCAGTGGGGAAGGGAAGGAGGTAAGATGGGGGGATGGAGAGGGGGACGAGGGGGAGAGGAAGGAAGGGGCTCAGTCTGGGAAGGCCTCCTGGAGGAGGTGAGCTCTCAGTAGGGCCTTGACGGGAGGAAGAGAGCTAGCTTGGCAGATGGGCAGAGGGAGGGCATTCCAGGCCCCGGGGGAGGACGGGGGCCGGGGGTCGATGGCGGGACAAGCGAGAGCGAGGTACGGTGAGGAGATTAGCGGTGGAGGAGCGGAGGGTGCGGGCTGAGCTAGAGAAGGGAGGTGAGGTAGGAGGGGGCGAGGTGATGGAGAGCCTTGAAGCCCAGGGTGAGGAGTTTCTGCCTGATGCACAGATTGATTGGAAGCCTGGAGATTTTTGAGGAGGGGAGTAACATGCCCAGAGCGTTTCTGGACAAAGACAATCTGGGCAGCAGAATGAAGTATGGATTGAAGTGGGAGGATGGGAGATCAGAGAGAAGGCTGATGCAGTAGTCCAGACGGGATAGGAGGAGAGCTTGAACGAGCAGGGTAGCCGTTTGGATGGAGAGGAAAGGGCGGATCTTGGCCATGTTGCGGAGCTGAGACCGGCAGGTTTTGGTGACGGCTTGGATGTGAGGGGTGAACGAGAGAGCGGAGTCGAGGATGACACCAAGGTTGCGGGCTTGTGAGACGGGAAGGATGGTAGTGCCGTCAACAGAGATGGGAAAGTCAGGGAGAGGGCAGGGTTTGGGAGGGAAGACATTGTTGCTTTCCTACTTCTAGTGATTTCCCACTACAATCCAGCCCACACACTTTGCTCCTCTGATGCCAGCCTACTCACTGTACCTCCATCTCGTCCATCTCGTCACCAACCCCTTGTCCGTGTCCTCCCTCTGGCCTGGACCTCCCTCCCTTTCTTTTCTGACAGATGATCACTCTCCCTTCCCTCAAAACCTTATTAAAAGCACATCTCCTCCAAGACGCCTTCCCCAATTAGGCCCTCATTTCCTCTTCTCCCACCCACTTCTGCGTCACCCCTGCACTTGGATTTGCACCCCTCCCTTAGCCCCATGGCACTTCTGTTCATATCTGTAATTTATATTAATGTCTGCACCCCCCTCAAGACTGTAAAGCTCACTGTGGGCAGGGAAAATGTCTACCAGCTCTATTAATATTGTATTCTCCCAAGTGCGTAATACAGTGTTCTGCACAAAATAAGTCCTCAAAAAATACAAGTTGATTGCTTAAGTATTTATGGATGTCTCATAAGATATGGAACTTCCTTCCTGTCCGTCAGTTATTTCAGTAGCAGCCAATATAAATGGAAATTTGTTTTGCCTTTGTGTAGATTCTGATTCTAAAATGGTATTCTAGAATTCTTTCCCATACATTGTTTTTTCTTTTTTTTCCTCTTAGTTAACGTTTGAGGGTTTGTTATTCCCTTATCAAACCTGCTTTGACAGATTCCAGTCATCTACATAACCGTTCCTCGGCACATGGGTTATTTAGGCAGGTGTGAAGCAGGGAAAAAAATCTCGTAACTTCATTAATTTCAGAAACTGTTCTTTGGTTTTTGCGGCTCCATTATGGGAGCTATTTGAGACGGCAGCAGGAAAAAACATGGGTCCACGTATCCGGAGAGTGCCATACTACATGCTGCTTTACTCTTGTAGTTCATCTTGCAGAATTACAAAAAATACATGCAGCTCACAAATTTTTGCCAGTCTGCCCAGGCTTTTTAGTGCTGTACTTATTCACTTACTGATTCCCATAGCACGGGCTTTCAAAAAAAAATGTGACTGCTGTCAAATATACTTAAGCAACCTTCCAAGATAGATGTTCAGGAAAATCTGCAGGAAAAACAGGCAGTATATACTTGAATTTTTAACTAGCCTGCTTGGTGAATTGACTTTTAGAACCCGTACATGGTCTTTCATGTTGAATTTCAGTACCGTCCCTGAAGCTTTTTTTTAAAACAACACCGTGTTATTCAATTCTGATGATTCTGCAGAGCATTCTGTGTAAATAAACATTTTGTTCTAATGTGTATTTCTGAAGAGGCTCATTTTCATTTCTAGACTGGAAAGCGTTTCGTTGTATTTCTGTCGCGCACCACAACAATTGAAACTGCAAAGTGAATTGATTTCCTCCTGGTGTAGCCAAAAAAAAAATCAGGGTTCATTTGATGTGCTTTTTGAGTTGATATTTATAATTATGGATATGCAAGAAATAATTTATATTCTAATGTCTTCTCACAGTACCCGCTGCAAGTGACCAACTGCAAAAGAGAGCTGAAGATTTGTAGAAGAGACTTATCCAGCCCTGCAAATGCTTGTCAGATACCAACCTGTTAGAATGATACACTGCTTCGTGTTCTCTGCGATTCATCATCTAAGTATTGAAATGCATATCAGTTATTATGTTTTGCCAAGAATTGTAATGGTAACTTTAGAGACTACTAGATTAGGCTGAAAAATGCCTAGTCAGTTTATTCTTGTGTCTCGCACTTCACAGAGAATATCGCATAACATCAGTCCAGAAAGAATTACTTTTATAAAGACACTGGTTAGTTTGTATAAGATATTGTCACTTTTTATGCTTTAAAAGTTACACATTATCTTTTTTTGTTATTTATTTGCTGCTGTTCGAAGTGTGGTAGAGCTCTTTTAGAAGAGTTTTTGAAATCAATATTGTACAGCAACTTACAGGTTGATTTTTCATATATATACATATAAAATTCTGCCTGGTAAGTATCTTAGTAGCTATTTCTCTCCTCTGTGTGCTTTAACTATAAAAGAGATTATTTTAGAAAAGCCGTTCTGTAACTTTTCTGTACCTGGTTAAGATACCTTTGTGGCACTATTTTTCTTCCACGTTCTGTCGGTGGTCGGCGACAGACGCTGGGCTCTTTCTTTAATAAAAATAGCTGTTTCACAAATAATTTACTAGGGTTGATTGCACTAACTCCGGGTGGAAACTTTATGTACCGGTGATGAATAGATTTCAAATCGGTCATCAATTTAGGCGCTTCTTTCAGCACAGTTGAGTCCTTGTTCTTCTCCTCTCCCTCTTATCCCTCTCTAAAGATGTGGGATTGTTTGCATCAGTCTCTGGAGCTTCTAGCAACTTTTTGGTCTTCTGCCGTCTACCTCCTTGTCCCATTCAGTGTCTCTCCAGCGGACATCTTTTGCGTCAGGGCAATTCTCAGTGCAACCAAAAAAGCATTTCGGGTGTTGGGGCTGAAACCTCCACCGTTTTAGCCGACGGAGGGCTGTTGGAGATCTTTCTCGCCCTTAGCGGGTTGCAGCTCACCTCTTGAACTGCGACTCTAAATGTATTTCTTGACTTACTATAGGTCGTAGCTGAAGTTGCTTGCGTTTTTAGGAGTGACGTTGTTCCGGCAAAGGTTTACACCAAGGTAAATGCCCTTCTGATGTGGAAGGAAGCACGCGGATTTATTTCGGAAGCGAAGTACACAAACTGGAAATCCAGTTTTTGGCCTAGTGATGGATTCGTTTGCAATCAATTCTTTGAATCTAAGTTTCCATCAGTTGCGGAAAACTCCTACGTGGACATATTTTTAAAAATGATTTCTGAATATTGTATATATGAAGTTACTATTTTTTCTGAGCAGTCAACTTCCACCACATGTGAATTTATTGCGACATCAATGTGTAAGATTGAATAAAAGTGGAAGAAATTTATACCATTAGGAGAATGTGATTTTTTTTTTTAAAGTATTTTATGAGGCTCATGTTTCCAAGGGGGAAACCAAAGTAACTTTAAATTGTAAATGAGGTATTTTAACGAAATTCAACTAAGTAGATAATTGCCACTCCTTGGGAGTAAAAGCTTGTGTAGCTTTCAAAGTCATGTGGTTTGGGAGTGTGTGCTGGGTTGAACTGGTGTGTATGTGTGTGTGTGAGAGAGAGAAAGAGAAGCAGTGTGGCTCAGTGGAAAGAGCCCGGGCTTGAGAGTCAGAGGTCATGGGTTCAAATCCCGGCTCCACCACTTATCAGCTGTGTGACTTTGGGAAGTCACTTAACTTCTCTGTGCTTCAGTTGGAGAAGCAGCGTGGCTCTGTGGAAGGAGCCCAGGCTTTGGAGTCAGAGGTCATGGGTTCAAATTCCGGCTTCGCCAACTGTCAGCTGTGTGACTTTGGGCAAGTCACTTCACTTCTCTGTGCCTCAGTTCCCTTATCTGGAAAATGGGGATTAAAACTGTGAGGCCCCCCCCCCCGGGACAACCTGATCACCTTGTAACCTCCCCAGCGCTTAGAACAGTGCTTTGTACACAGTAAGCGCTTAACAAATACCATCATTATTTATTATTATTATTGTTATCTGTAAAATGGGGATTAAGACTTTGAGCCCCACATGGGACAACCTGATTACCTTGTATTTATCCCTGCGCTTAGAGCAGTGCTTGGTACAGAGTAGTTGCTTAACAAATACCATCATTATTAATACAAATATATATTTATTTACACTCACACACACACAAACACAAACTCAAATATGAATTGACCGAAACCAACCTTCCACTTCCATTCTAAGAATTATCTACCAGGGTATTATTTTAGAAGAAAAGGGAATGAACATAGTGGCCACCTTCGTCAGTATAGTCATTTGAAGGACAAGTAACATTTTCGGCTTTTTCACAGTGCTTTGCACATAGTAAGCGCTTAATAAATGTCATCATTATTATCCCCCCATCCCCATATTCGCAGCGCTCTCTCTTCTTTGTGGGGATGCCTTCAACCACCAAAGCAAATTTCCCCATTCTTGGTATTATAAAGACTCTAAAAATTATTTTGCTGTTATACGTGAGGTAGGGGGAGAGCTCTCTTATTTTTTTTGAGAGGAAGCTAGACCTCAGATTGCAAATTGTCAATATTTATGAAACCGGCCTTCCAGCTTCTGGCACGCAATGGTTTTATTTAGAAAGTAGTTCGGCCTAATGGGTAAAGCGTGAGTCTGGGTGGCAGAGGACTTGGGTTCTAATCCCAGTTCCACCACTTGTTTGCTGTGTGACCTAGGGCAAGTCATGAGCTTTTCTGTGCCTCAGTTTCCTCACCTGAAGAAAATGGGGATTCAGTACCTCTCCTACTTGACTCTGGGCCCCATGTGGGACAGGGACTCTAATGTGTATTTACCTCAGCATTTAGAACTGTCCCTGACACGTAGTAAGTGCTTAACGAATACCATTAAAAAAAAAAAAAAGATACGAAGGCATTTGAAAACCTGGTAAGTAAACAATGAGAAATGATTAACTCAATGTCTTCATTTATAATGCTAATGAATATTTTCACACTTACAAAATACTTCAAAATTTGCTAGAAGGGGATAGTTGTCTTTTAAAAAATAAGTATCTGGTTTCCGATTAGATGCAAGGTGCTATACATCCACTTTGTGCTTATGTGTCTTCTTACTGGTCCTATCAAATTTTAAATCCTTTATTAAGACTGTGAGCCCACTGTGGGGTAGGGACCGTCTCTATATGTTGCCACCTTGTACTTCCCAAGTGCTTAGTACAGTGCTCTGCACACAATAAGTGCTCAATAAGATTGATTGATTGATTAATATGAATAAGCAGCGTGACTCAGTGGAAGAAGCCCGGGCTTTGGAGTCAGAGGTCATGGGTTCAAATCCCACCTCTGCCGCTTGTCAGCTGTGTGACTTTGGGCAAGTCACTTAAGTTCTCTGGGCCCCAGTTCCTTCATCTGTAAAATGGGGATTAAGACTGTGAGCCCCACATGGGAGAACCTGATCACCTTGTAACCGCCCCAGTGCTTAGAACAGTGCTTTGCACATAGTAAGTGCTTGATAAATGGCGTCATTATTATTATTATTAATTGTGATATTAAGTACTTACTCTGAAGGCACTGTCCTAAGCACTGGGGTAGTTAGAAGATAAACAGTTCCTGCATGTGGGGCTCACACGACAGTAGGAGGAAAAACGTGTATTAAATCCCCGTTTTGCAGACACGGAGAAGTGAAGTGATTTGCCCAAGGTCACCCAGCAGATGTGGCGGAGCTGGAATTAGAACTCAGGTCCTCCGACTCCCGAGCCTATGCTCTTTCCATGCGCTTTCTACTAGGCCACATTTCTTCCCCTTGTATTCCTTTCATTGAAAACTGCTCTCAACTGGTCTTTCTATTATAGAATAACATAAAGATCTTTGGCGGGTTTCTCAGGATGGCTGAATTTTCATTGCAATCGCCAAAGCCCTGTCTGCTGATGGTTTCAAATAATAATAATAATGATGGTATTTGTTAAGCGCTTACTATGTGCCAAGCACTGTTCTAAGCGCCGGGGGAATACGAGGTGATCAGGTTGTCCCACATGGGGCTCCCAATCTTAATCCCCGTTTTACAGATGAGGTAACTGAGGCCCAGAGAAGTGAAGTGACTTGCCCAAAGTCGCACAGCTGACAGTAGGCGGGGCCGGGATTTGAACCCGTGACCTCTGACTCCAAACCCTGGGCTCTTTCCACGGAGCCACGCTGCTTCTCCTTCATATGGCTTATGAAAACAGAATCTATAATAGAGACTATGTAGGGAATATATTTTTGATAGACTGACAATGCTGCATATGGAATTTGAATGCTTATTTAGCAATTTAGGTGCTCCTTTTTCCTACCTGATTTTGAATTTGATTTCTTATAATCTGTATTTCAAAGTCAGGCATTGCATTCTACTCACTGTTACTTTTGTCACCACACAATTTGGATTTCCTTTTGGGATTAAGAGTTCCACCATAAATAGCTTGGTGCCTAGTTCCTTTCCGCACAGGACTCAATTACCATGAAACGTCGTGTGCCTTTTTCAAAGGGAATTTTTTTGTCTATTCAGTAGTATTTATTGAACACTTACATTGAGCAGAACACTGTACTAGACTCTTGGGAAAGTACAATGAAGTCAAAAGGCATGATCCTTGCCCTTAAAACTAAAATGGTATTAAGTGCTTACTACATGCCAAGCACTGTTCTAAGCGCTGAAAGAGTGGAGAGTAAGCAGTAAGTCTTTCTGGATTGCCTCTGTCAGTACTCCAAACAGTCTACTTGAGAAATTACCCCTTAATAATACTTTTAAGAATATTTTATTAACCTGGGACCAAAAATGGATTGGATTCAATGTTCTCATAAATTATACTGCTATTTAACCCAAGTGAGAAATTATTCTTTTCATAAAATGAAGTTTTTTATCAGCTTATTACTTGTGATTAACTGTTGACTGTCGTAGAAGGAGGGAGATTAACTAGGAAACGGTATTTTCCATTTGCTTAGGTTGTTTCTAGAATTTGCGATGCATTTTACTTGCTGCTGAAAATAAATCAGCACAGTTAAAATGGCTCCAGAATACAAATCAGTGCTTTTGTAATAATTACAAGATTTTCCGAGAACTGCCAAATCTCTTCCACTAGTGTCTTCCAGAAACAAAATAATTGCAGTGCGTCTTATTTTTATTAAAGCTCAAAATGGGTTTTTTTCCCCTCAGACGTAAAAGCTTGAGGATTTTTAAAAAAATTATTTTTAGCTGGCATTCAACACATTGTAATTAGATGCTGGAGATGGACGCTCTTTTTCTTTTTCTAATATAGAAGAATGTCCAATGTGTATTCCCTGAGTCAAAACATTTCCATAGAAACTGCCAACATTAGAACTACTCGGGGAAGGTGTTTGGGTTTTTATTTATGAGCTGGTAGTTAAAGATGCTTTTGTTTCACACTTTCATATTTACTTTGAATCTGTGGATCTCCTCCTCCTTCCCATCTCCATCCACCCTACCTTACCTCCTTCCCTTCCTCACGGCACCTGTATATATGTTTGTATGGATTTATTACTCTATTTTACTTGTACATATCTATTCTATTTATTTCATTTTGTTAATATGTTTTGTTCTGTTCTCTGTCTCCCCCTTCTAGACCGTGAGCCCACTGTGGGGTAGGGCCCGTCTCTATACGTTGCTAACTTGTACTTCCCAAGCGCTTAGTACAGTGCTCTGCACACAGTAGGTGCTCAATAAATACGATTGATTGATTAATTGGGTTGTGTCTCCATTTTAAATCTTTTCTCCTGAACCTCCCACTATCCCTGTCCTTCCCTGCACACCAGGGTAGCTTCAGCAGATATAATTCGAGGTGATTCAGACACTCAGAGGGATTGACGGGGTATGTAAATGCATCTCCGTTGATGCAGGAAAACCTGTTAAGGCTGCTTTATAATAATAATGATGGCATTTATTAAGCACTTACTATGTGCCAAGCACTGTTCTAAGCGCTGAGCTCTGTTCTTATGCAATCTGAGGGTTGGGCCCAAGCACTTTAAAAAGGAGTGATATGTCTCACTGCCTTTAAACAGAAGCCTGCAGAAAAAGCCTGTTAAGGCTGCTTTATAATAATAATGATGGCATTTATTAAGCACTTACTATGTGCCAAGCACTGTTCTAAGTGCTGAGCTCTGTTCTTATGCAATCTGAGCAGACTCGTCTATCTAAAACCGGCGCTTAGAACAGTGCTTGGCACATAGTAAGTGCTTAATCAATCAATCGTATTTATTGAGCGCTTACTGTGTGCAGAGCACTGTACTAAGCGCTTGGGAAGTACAAGTTGGCAACATACAGAGATGGTCCTTACCCAGCAGTGGGCTCACCGGGAGACAGAGAACAAAACAAAACATATTAACAAAATAAATAGAATAGATATGTACAAGTAAAATAAATAAATAGAGTAATAAATCCGTACAAACGTATATACATATATACAGGTGCTGTGGGGAAGGGAAGGAGTAATATTTATTTATTTATTTATTTTATTTGTACATATTCTATTTATTTTATTTTGTTGATATGTTTTGTTGTCTGTCTCCCCCTTCTAGACTGTGAGCCCACTGTTGGGTAGGGACCGTCTCTAGATGTTGCCAACTTGCCCTTCCCAAGCACTTAGTACAGTGCTCTGCACACAGTAAGCGCTCAATAAATACGATTGAATGAATGAATGAATGAACTGTGAGCCTGCTGTTGGGTAGGGACCGTCTCTCTATGTTGTCTATTGTCCTTCCCAAGCGCTTAGTACAGTGCTCTGCACACAGTAAGCGCTCAATAAATACGATTGAATGAATGAATGAATGAATAAAGCCCGGGCATGGGAGTCAGGTCATGGGTTCTAATTCCGGCTCCGCCACTTGTCTGCTGTGTGACTTGGGCAAGTTACCTAACTCCTCTGTGCCTCAGTTCCCTCATCTGTAAAATGGGGATTGAGACTGTGAGCCCCATGTGGGACAGGGATTGTGTCCAACCCGTTTGCTTGTGTCCACCCCAGCGCTTAGTTCAGTGCCTGGCACATAGTAAGCACTTAACAAATACTATAATTATTACTATAGTAATAATATATATTATATATTATTTTATTTTATTTATAATAATTTTATAATAATTTATATTGTTATATTATATATAATATATATTATATTATATAGCCCAATGTTGGGTAGGGACTGTCTCTATATGTTGCCAATTTGTACTTCCCAAGCACTGCTCTGCACATAGTAAGCACTCAATAAATATGATTGATTGATTGATTATTATTATTATTATCCTCCAGGCCTCCTGTCTTAGAGTACTCAAGCTCTGTGAACTGCTAAATCCTGCTAACTTTTTGAGTACATACCACCCTGTACCCAGTCATCCGCCACCACTATAGAGCCTGGGCCTGGGAGTTGGAAGGTCCTGAGTTCGAATCCCAGCTCCACCACTTGTCTGCTGTGTGGCGTTAGGCGAGTCACTTCACTTCTCTGGGCCTGTTCCCTCATCTGTAAAATAAGGATTAAAACTGTGAGCCCCAGACGGGACAGACAAGGACGGTGTCCAACCCGATTTGCTTCATTCATTCATTCAATCGTATTTATTGAGTGCTCACTGTGTGCGGAGCACTGTGCTAAGCGCTTGGGAAGTACAAGTTGGCGACATATAGAGACGGTCCCTACCCAACAATGGGCTCACAGTCTAGAAGGGGGAGACAGACAACAAAACAAAACGTGGACAGGTGAAAATGTCCACTTGGGTCCACTTCAGCGCTTAGTACAGTGCCTGGCACGTAGTGCTTAACGAATACCATTATTTATCATTATTATTATTATTATTAATATTATTGTTGTTATTACCACTATGGCCCATACTCTGGTCATGTCCCAATTAACGTGGTTTAGTGGAAAGAGCCCGGGCTTGGGAGTCAGAGGTCATGGGTTCTAATCCCGCCTCCGCCACTTGTCTGCTGTGCGACCTTGGGCAAGCCACTTCACTCCTCTGTGCCTCAGTTCCCTCCTCTGTAAAATGGAGACTAAAAATGTGAGCCCCAGATGGGAGCCCCTTCTTTCCTCTCCCCCTCGTCCCCCTCTCCATCCCCCCGTCTTACCTCCTTCCCTTCCCCACAGCACCTGTATATATGTATATATGGTTGTACATATTTATTACTCTATTTATTTATTTATTTATTTTACTTGTACATTTCTATCCTACTAATTTTATTTTGTTGGTATGTTTGGTTCTGTTCTCTGTCTCCCCCTTTTAGACTGTGAGCCCACTGTTGGGTAGGGACTGTCTCTATGTGATGCCAATTTGTACTTCCCAAGCGCTTAGTACAGTGCTCTGCACATAGTAAGCGCTCAATAAATACGATTGATTGATTGATTGATTGATTGATTGACAACCTGATTACCTTGTATCTTCCCCAGCGCTTGGCCCACAGTAAGCGCTTAACAAATACCACAATTATTATTATATTACGTATCATCAGTCACTTTCTGCCCTCCCAGCGCCGCCTTCCTTCAGTTTATACTATTCATTCATGCATCCAATCGTATTTATTGAGCGCTTACTGTGTTCAGAGCACTGGACTAAGCGCTTGGGAAGTACAAGTTGGCAACATATAGAGACGGTCCCTACCCAACAGCGGGCTCCCAGTCTAGAAGGGGGAGACAGACAACAAAACATATTAACAAATTAAAATAAATATGTACAAATAAAATTGTTATCAACAAGTAGGGTGCAAAATAGGTTAATCGGTGTAAATCGGCTGCAGGGTTCTTGTACCCAGGGTGGTGACGCAGATCGGAAAAATGACTCGGAGAGACGCTCCTTCCCTTCCCCACAGCACCTGTATATATGTATATATGTTTGTACATATTTATTACTCTATTTATTTTACTTGTACATTTCTATCCTATTTATTTTATTTTGTTGGTATGTTTGGTTCTGTTCTCTGTCTCCCTCTTCTAGACTGTGAGCCCACTGTTGGGTAGGGACTGTCGCTATATGTTGCCAGCTTGTACTTTCCAAGCGCTTAGTACAGTGCTCTGCACACAGTAAGCGCTCAATAAATACGATTGATTGATTGATTGATTGATAGAGCAGTAAAGAAGGAAAGTGGCTACCTGCACGTTCACCTCCCAGGGGAGGGACGAGTATTCACTCCTTCCTAGGTCATTTTCCTAAGCATGGCCCAGTGGAAAGTGGCATTTATTGAGCGCTTACTATGTGCAAAGCACTGTTCTAGGCGCTGGGGGTTGCAGGGTGATCGGGTTGTCCCACGGGGGGCTCGCAGTCTTCATCCCCATTTTACAGATGAGGGCACCTGTATATATGTATATATGTTTGTACATGTTTATTACTCTATTTATTTTACTTGTCCATATCTATTCTATTTATTTTATTTTGTTAGTATGTTTGGTTTTGTTCTCTGTCTCCCCCTTTTAGACTGTGAGCCCACTGTTGGGTAGGGACTGTCTCTATATGTTGCCAATTTGTACTTCCCAAGCACTTAGTACAGTGCTCTGCACATAGTAAGCGCTCAATAAATATGATTGATTGATTGATTGAAAGAGCCCGGGCTTTGGAGTCAGAGGTCGTGGATTCAAATCCCAGCTCCGCCATTTGTCAGCTGTGGGATTTTGGGCAAGTCACTTCTCTGGGCCTCAGTTACCTCATCTGGAAAATGAGGATTAAAACTGTGAGCCCCCCCATGGGACAACCTGATCACCTTGTATCCCCCCAGTGCTTAGATCAGTGCTTTGCACATAGCGCTTAGCAAATACCATTATTATTATTATTATTATCCTTCGACTCCCCAGAAATTCTGCATCAAGCAATAGCTCACCCACTGGTTTCCAGGCTCTACACCAGTTCTTTCTCACTCCATCTTTTCTCTATTTTGTTTGTACATATTTATTCTATTTATTTTGTTAATATGTTTTGTTGTCTGTCTCCCCCTTCTAGACTGTGAGCCCACCGTTGGGTAGGGACCGTCTCTATATGCTGTCAACTTGTACTTCCCAAGCGCTTAGTCCAGTGCTCTGCACACAGTAAGCGCTCAATAAATACGATTGAATGAATGAATGAATGAATGAATATTTTAGCTCTCTTCTGTGCTCTGCGCCAGTTGATTATCTCTGCTCCTCCTAAACTCACCCTCTAACTGTACCTTGGTCTTGCCAGCTTGGACTTCCCGAGCACTTAGTACAGTGCTCTGCACACAGTAAGCGCTCAATAAATACGATTGATTGATTGATTGACTCTCCTGCTCACCACCGTTCCTCTGCGTGGACCTCCCTCCCCGTTCACCAGACAACAGCTCTCTCCATCTTTATATCCCTCTTAAAATAGCCCTTCCTTCAAGAAACCTTCCCCAGTGAATTCCCACCACCCCAAGATTCATCACCACCCTTAGCACTTAGGTTTTAAATCCATCCTTAGCGCGTATGTGAATTTAAATGTGTTTTAGGCGTGTATAGGCATGTGCTCAATTATTCAGCCATTTCATCATGGCGTGTTTGTGCTACTGTCAAGATTTTTTCTTCCTCCTGCTCCTTTTATTTGTAAATTCCGTATGTCTGCCCGTACTCCTCTGGCAGATTGTAAACCTGAGGCCTGCATTATGTCATCGGTCTCTGATTCACTTTCCCAAACATATAGAACAGTATTCAACACACGAGTGTACAGTGCTTTGCACATAGTAAGCACTTAATAAATGCCATAAAAAAAATATATATATATATATATATTAATAGTACCTTTGACACAATAAATGCCATCTATATATATATATATATATATATTAATAGTACCTTTGACACACTCTTAATAAATGCCATCAAAATATATATATATATTAATAGTACCTTTGACACACTCTATAGTCATAGAAGCAGCGTGGCTCAGTGGAAAAGAGCCCGGGCTTTGGAGGCAGAGGTCATGGGTTCAAATCCTGGCTCCGCCAACTGTCAGCTGTGTGACTTTGGGCAAGTCACTTCACTTCTCTATGCCTCAGTGACCTCATCTGTAAAATGGGGATGAAGACTGTGAGCCCCCCGTGGGACAACCTGATCACCTTGTAAGCTCCCCAGCGCTTAGAACAGTGCTTTGCACATAGTAAGTGCTTAATAAATGCCATTATTATTAGTATTATAAATGTCCAAATGTAGAACCATTAAATCTTTTAAAAGAATTAGTGATATTGTCACTGATTTGGGGCTTATTCTGGTACAATTGGGGCAATTTAAAATGTAGTAAGTGAGTATCCCTTCATTGTAGTGAGAAATTTTATTAATGAGCTCAAGAAGCAGAGCTGAGTTCAGAATTTAGTCATAAAGTTGCTTTAATTTTTGCTAGTGTTTCCTTTTTAAAAACTAAAACCAACTAAAGCCAACTAAAAGTTGGCTCCGCCAACTGGCAGCTGTGTGACTTTGGCCAAGTCACTTCACTTCTCTGTGCCTCAGTTACCTCATCTGTAAAATGGGGATTAAGACTGTGAGCCCCCCAACCTGATCACCTTGTAACCTCCCCAGCGCTTAGAACAGTGCTTTGCACACAGGAAGTGTTTAATAAATGCCATTATTATTAGTATTATAAATGTCCAAATGTAGAACCATTAACTCTTTTCAAAGAATTAGTAATATTGTCACTGATTTGGGGCTTATTCTGGTACAATTGGGGCAATTTAAAATGTAGTAAGTGAATATCCCTTCACTGTAGTGAGAAATTTTATTAATGAGCTCAGGAAGCAGAGCTGAGTTGAGAATGTAGTCATAAAGTTGCTTTAATTTTTGCTAGTGTTTCCTCTTTAAAAACTAAAACCCCAAAAAAGGCTTCTTGCACAGTCACCAACCTTAGCTTCCCTCTAAAAGCGTGTGTGGAGAGGGACCCAAATAATAATAATAATAATAATAATGTTGGCATTTGTTAAGCGCTTACTATGTGCAAAACACTGTTCTAAGCGCTTGGGGGGGATACAAAGTGATCAGGTTGTCCCATGTGGGGTTCACAGTCTTAATCCCCATTTTACAGATGAGGTAACTGAGGCTCAGAGAAGTGAAGTGACTTGCCCAAGGTCACACAGCAGACATGTGGCAGAGCTGGGATTCGAACCCCTGACCTCGGACTCCAAAGCCCGGGCTCTTTCCACTGAGCCACGCTGCTCCTCTAGATAACTGCTATTTAAATATTTAATCTCAGTTAAAGTCATTATCTCCCCTTACCGTTTAAGCGAAGGAATTTGAGATTTATTGTTCAGCGTGTCAGGAGACTGCTTCAACACCATAGTGTTTTCTTTGAAACTAAATCAAGCATAAGAAATTGTCATCTACCATTGAGGGCCATAGAAACCTCCCTCTAGACTGTAAACTGTAGACTTTGACACGCTCTTAATAAATGCCATCAAAATATATATATCTATTAATAGTACCTTTGACACACTCTTAATAAATGCCATCAGAATAAATATATATATTAATAGTACCTTTGACACACTCTGTAGTCATAGAAGCAGCGTGGCTCAGTGGAAAAGAGCCCGGGCTTTGGAGGCAGAGGTCATGAATTCAAATCCTGGCTCCACCAACTGTCAGCTGTGTGACTTTGGCCAAGTCACTTCACTTCTGTGGGCCTCAGTTGCCTCATCTGTAAAATGGGGATTAAGACCGTGAGCCCCCCAACCTGAACACCTTGTAACCTCCCCAGCGCTTAGTACAGTCCCTCTAGACTGTAAACCCGTTGTGGGCAGGGATTGCGTCTGTTTATTGTTATATTGGACTCTCCCAAGCGCTCTGCACAGAGGAAGCGCTCAGTAAGTACGACTGCCCTGGTGAGGATTAGGCTTCACCCGGGGGGCTTGGATGGAGCCAGACTTTTAACACACACACACACACACACACACACACACACGCACAGCTCCTTCTTGGGAATTATAGGTTATTTGCTACTAGCCCAGCACAGCGCTTAGCACTGAGCTCTTTCAACTCTAATGGCTGGTTCATTCCCTTAAATTCTGTGTCACCATCCCTGAAAATAGGAATCCGAACATCTGGGCTGATCCTACTAAATTGCTTAGGCTTGTCGTCGGAGCACTCCGTGCGACAGTGACTCCTTTTAGACTGTGAGCCCACTGTTGGGTAGGGACTGTCTCTATGTGTTGCCAATTTGTACTTCCCAAGCGCTTAGGACAGTGCTCTGCACATAGTAAGCGCTCAATAAATACGATTGATTGATGATTGATTGACAGGCAGCATCTCTCTTCCCCTTGGTGAGGAGATCTTGTCCATTTTTCCCTCGACCGACCTACCTTTTAGACTGTGAGCCCACTGTTGGGTGGGGACTGTCTCTACGTGTTGCCAATTTGTACATCCCAAGCGCTTAGTACAGTGCTCTGCACACAGTAAGCGCTCCATAAATACGATCGATGATGATGATGATAAAAACTCCTACTAAAGACATCCCGAGGAGGTGAAGGAGTTGAGGGACCTGACTGAGGCTCGGAGGAAGACTGAATCTCAAAGCTCTGACTGGAAGTGACCGAGAGAATTTCCGAATCTAAGTGTTTTATTCAGGAGCAGTTATCGGAGGAGGAATGGAAGAGGAAACCGAGATTTAACCGGAAAACCCAGAAGTAAATTCCAGACCCAGATTTTACCACAAGGCTGCTCAGGTGGTAAAAGAAGCTTCTCACTACATTGAAGACCTCGTTTCATACCTCCTTCCCTTCCCCACAGCACCTGTATATATGTATATATGTTTGTACAGATTTATTACTCTATTTTACTTGTACTTATCTATTGTATTTATTTTATTTTGTTAATATGTTTTGTTCTCTGTCTCCCCCTTGTAGACTGTGAGCCCACTGTTGGATAGGGACCGTCCCTATATGTTGCCAACTTGTACTTCCCAAGCGCTTAGTACAGTGCTCTGCACACAGTAAGCGCTCAATAAATATGATTGATTGATTGATTGATTTCATACCTCCTTCCCTTCCCCACAGCACCTGTATATATGTTTGCACATATTTATTACTGTATTTATTTTACTTGTACTTATCTATTGTATTTATTTTATTTTGTTAATATGTTTGGTTTTGTTCTCTGTCTCCCCCTTCTAGACTGTGAGCCCACTGTTGGGTAGGGACCGTCTCTATGTGTTGCCAACTTGGACTTCCCAAGCGCTTAGTACAGTGCTCTGCACACAGTAAGCGCTCAATAAATATGATTGATTGATTGATTGATTTCATACCTCCTTCCCTTCCCCACAGCACCTGTATATATATGTTTGCACGTATTTATTACTCTATTTTACTTGTACTTATCTATTGTATTTATTTTATTTTGTTAATATGTTTGGTTTTGTTCTCTGTCTCCCCCTTCTAGACTGTGAGCCCACTGTTGGGTAGGGACTGTCTCTATATGTTGCCAACTTGGACTTCCCAAGCGCTTAGTACAGTGCTCTGCTCACAGTAAGCACTCAATAAATATGATTGATTGATTTCATACCTCCTTCCCTTCCCCACAGCACCTGTATATATGTATATATGTTTGTACATATTTATTACTCTATTTTACTTGTACTTATCTATTGCATGTATTTTATTTTGTTAATATGTTTTGTTTTGTTCTCTGTCTCCCCCTTCTAGACTGTGAGCCTGCTGTTGGGTAGGGACTGTCTCCATATGTTGCCAACTTGTACTTCCCAAGTGCTTAGTACAGTGCTGTGCACACAGTAAGCGCTCAATAAATATGATTGATTGATTAAGCACTTACTATGTGCCAAGCACTGTTCTAAGCACCGGTTTTAGATGGACGGGTCTGCTCAGATTGCATAACACCTTGACATTGACTTGACACCTGTCCACATATTTTGTTTTATTGTCTGTCTCCCCCTTCTAGACTGTGAGCCCGTTGTTGGGTAGGGACCATCTCTAGGTGTTGCCGACTTGGACTTCCCAAGCGCTTAGTCCAGTGCTCTGCACACAGTAAGCGCTCAATAAATACGATTGAATGAATGAATATGTTTGCTTTGACCAATATTGCCCCGACAGTAGTGGTGAGCCCAAGGACTATTCCCTCTCTCCAGTTATTCTGTTGTTGCTTTTTCTAAACTCGCCTTATCATCTTTCTCACCCCTTCCTTAGAATAATAGCCATTATTCTCGAGAAGCAGTGTGACTCAGTGGAAAGAGCCCGGGCTTTGGAGTCAGAGGGCACGGGTTCAAATCCCGGCTCTGCCACTTGTCAGCTGTGTGACTTTGGCCAAGTCACTTCATTTCTCTGGGCCCCAGTTACCTCATCTGTAAAATGGGGATGAAGACTGTGAGCCCCCCGTGGGACAACCTGATCACCTTGTAACCTCCCCAGCGCTTAGAACAGTGCTTTGCACATAGTAAGCGCTTAATAAATGCCATCATCGTTATTAACGGAGCGGGCAGCGTAGTTACCAACTTTTTTTATTTTGAATGTGGAGAGCAGGGATTTAGGGAGGATGTGGAGGGGCCAGGCTTTAAAGAGCCAACAAGGCAGGAAGCTGCGATTTTGGGTCTTTTTAACCTTGACTGGAAACTTTCAGTTAATGGGAGACAGCTGGGATGAGCAAGGCTTGGACTGCAGCTCAAAAAAGCTGTGGGAGTCATCGTCCCCATCGCTCCCAGCGAGCAGACAACCTAGGTCTGATACGGGGTCCGGTCCTTGGGCCTGTCCCCGGTCCTCAGTGCGATACTTGGCACAAAATGCCACTTAAAGATAATAAGAATTCATTATAATAGAAAAATAACCTTGTGGAAATTGTTGACTCATTTTTGCAAATGTGGTTTTTTTTTTTTTTGGAGGGAGGGTGGTTTAAGCAATTACTATATGCCAGACTCTGTTCTAAGTGCCGGGATAGACACAATTTAATCAGTTCCGGTCCTGCTCACAGTCCCTATTTTACAGATGAGGTATCTGAGGCACAGAGAAGATGAATGACTTGCCCAAGGTCTCATTCATTCAATCGTATTTATTGAGCGCTTACTGAGTGCAGAGCGCTGTACTAAGCGCTTGGGAAGTACAAGTTGGCAACATATAGAGACGGTCCCTACCCAGCAGTGGGCTCACAGTCTAGAAGGGGGCTCACAGTCTCACAACGGACAAGTGGCGGAGCCTGAATTAGAACCCAGCTCCTCCGACTCCTAGGCCTGTGCTCTCTTCACTAGGCCACGCTTGTTGTGAGTAGCAAATGAATTGAGTGTGTACTTGGCTGTTTCCCCTTCACCCTCTTTCCAGTATCTGTGTGTTGCCGACTTGTACTTCCCAAGCGCTTAGTACAGTGCTCTGCACACAGGAAGCGCTCAATAAATATGATTGAATGAATTTAGCCTGTCCTGCTCTCATGATAACTGAGTACTTTGAAACTGGTTCCTCATTCGTTCATTCATTCAAAAGTATTTATTGAGCGCTTACTGTGTGCACAGCACTGTACTAAGCGCTTGGGAAGTACAAGTTGGCAACATCACTGCCTTAAGAGACAGTGACCCAGAAGTGTACATACCCACAACACTCTCTCTCGCTCTCTCTCTCTCTTAATAATGTTGGCATTTCTTAAGCGCTTACTATGTGCAAAGCACTGTTCTAAGCGCTGGGGGGGATACAAAGTGATCAGGTTGCCCCACGTGGGGCTCACAGTCTTAATCCCTATTTTACAGGTGAGGTAACAGGCTCAGAGAAGTTAAGCGACTTGCCCAAGGTCACACAGCAGACATGTGGCGGAGTCAGGATTCGAACCCATGACCTCTGACTCCAAAGCCCGGGCTCTTTCCACTGAGCCACGCTGCTTCTCTCTCTTCCTCCCTCCCTCTCCATCCACTGCCTAAACACTTTCTCCAGATCTGCCAAAATGGGAAATTAAACATTTCTATTCTATTTCCAGAGTTGGGGGAATTATTTAACAAGGAAGAAAGAAAGCCCTACCCACAGCTTCTTGCTGCCTTCTGCTCAATAATAATAATGATAATGATAATGATGGCATTTGTTAAGCGCTATGTGCAAAGCACTGTTCTAAGCGCTGGGGGGGATACAAGGTGATCACGATGTCCCACGTGGGGCTCACAGTCTTAATCCCCATTTTACAGATGAGGTCACTGAGGCTCAGAGAAGTTAAGTGACTTAACCAAGGTCACAGAGCAGAGATGTCTTTTAGACTGTGAGCCCACTGTTGGGTAGGGACTGTCTCTATATGTTGCCAATTTGTACTTCCCAAGCGCTTAGTACAGTGTTCTGCACATAGTAAGCGCTCAATAAATACGATTGATGATGATGTGGGGGAGCCGGGATTAGAACCCATGACCTCTGACTCCCAAGCCCGGGCTCTTTCCACTGAGCCATGCTGCTTCTCTTTCCTGGATTCTTAATCTTTCCTGGATTCTTAAACTGCCACTGGAAATGGGAAAATATATATATATATATATGTTTGTACATATTTATTACTCTATTTTACTTGTGCATATCTATTCTATTTATTATATTTTGTTAGTATGTTTGGTTTTGTTCTCTGTCTCCCCGTTTTAGACTGTGAGCCCACTGTTGGGTAGGGACTGTCTCTATATGTTGCCCACTTGTACTTCCCAAGCGCTTAGTACAGTGCTCTGCACACAGTAAGTGCTCAATAAATACAATTGATTGATTGATTGATTAAAAATGATCTGGGATTGCCTAAATGGTTTTCATGACATTACGTGACCTCCTCATGTGACGGAGGAAGCCGTGCTGAGGGAGTTTCAGCAGGGATATATAATAAGCCTTGTTAGCGCCACATAATAGCTCCACTAAGTAAACACCCATTTTCGTAATGGGTCCGAGCAATTTTGTTGCCTTAATTAGAAATGGCAGAATTCCTTGTAAGGAACGAGGAAAGAAAGAATTCCAAATGCATTTTCGAGTCCTTGAAACATCCCTAATGTAAGCTGTTAGCGAAAGAGCTGTTACTCCCTTTTCTCTTCTTTTTTGGCAAAGAGTTCGTGTTTCCATATCCCTCTGCAGCAATAGAGAGCACATCGATAGTATTATAGGGATCTCCTTCCATGGAAGCCAGTGCCCTTTGGAGAGGAAGAAATGATGATGGTGATGATGATGGCATTTATTAAGCGCCTACTATGTCCAAAGCACTGTTCTAAGCGCTGGGGAGGTTACAAGGTGATCAGGTTGTCCCACGGGGGGCTCACAGTCTTAATCCTGATTTTACAGATGAGGGAACTGAGGCCCAGAGAAGTGAAGTGACTTGCCCAAAGTCACACAGATGATTTTCAACCTCTTGACTGTGAGTTCATTGTGGGCAGGGCACACCCATGTGGGCTTAGTACAGAGAAGTGGCGAGGCTCAGTGGAAAGAGTCGCTTAGTACAGAGAAGTGGCGAGGCTCAGTGGAAAAAGCCCGGGCTTTGGAGTCAGAGGTCATGGGTTCAAATCCCAGCTCCGCCACTTGTCAGCTGTGGGACTTTGGGCAAGTCACTTCACTTCTCTGGGCCTCAGTTTCCTCCTCTGGAAAATGGGGATTAAGACTGTGAGCTCCCCATGGGACAACTTGATCACCTTGTAACCTCCCCAGCGCTTAGAACAGTCCCTTTTAGACTGTGAGCCCACTGTTGGGTAGGGACTGTCTCTATATGTTGCCAACTTGTACTTCCCAAGCACTTAGTACAGTGCTCTGCACACAGTAAGCGCTCAATAAATACGATTGATTGATTGATTATTATTTATCATTCTCTGTGCCTCAGTTCCCTCATCTGTAAAATGGGGATTAAGACTGTTAGTCCCCCGTGGGACAACTTGGTCACCTTGTGACCTCCCCAGCCCTTAGAACAGTCTCTGCAGATAGTAAGCGCTTAATAAATGCCATTATTATTTATCATTCTCTGTGCCTCAGTTCCCTCGTCTGTAAAATGGGGATTAAGAATGTGAGTCCCCCGTGGGACAACTTGATCACCTTGTGACCTCCCCAGCGCTTGGAACAGTCTCTGCAGATAATAAGCGCTTAATAAATGCCATTATTATTAATTATTCTCTGTGCCTCAGTTCCCTCATCTGTAAAATGGGGATTAAGACTGTGAGCCCCCCGTGGGACAACTTGATTACCTTGTAACCTCCCCAGCGCTTAAAACAGTCTCTGCACATAGTAAGCGCTTAAGAAATGTCATTATTATTTATTATTCTCTGTGCCTCAGTTCCCTCATCTGTAAAATTGGGATTAAAAGTGTGAGCCCCACGTGGGACAACTTGATTACTCTGTATCCACCCCAGCGCTTGGAACAGCACTTGGCACATAGCGCTTAACAAATACCATAATCATCATTATTAGCAGTAGTATTATTACAGTGCAAGTGCTCAATCAATCGTATTTATTGAGCACTTACTGTGTGCAGAGCACTGTACTAAGCGCTTGGGAAGTCCAAGTTGGCAACATATAGAGACGGTCCCTACCCAACAGTGGGCTCACAGTCTCTGCACACAGTAAGCGATTAATAAATATTATATAATAGCATTTATTAAGCGCTTACTATATGCAAAGCACTGTTCCAAGCCCTGGGGAGGTTACAAGGTGATCAGGATGTCCCACCGGGGGCTCACAGTCTTAATCCCCATTTTACAGATGAGGGAACTGAGGCCCAGAGAAGTGAAGTGACTTGCCCAAGGTCATACAGCTGACATAGGGCAGAGCCGGGATTAGAAGCCATGATTCCCCAAGCCCGTGCTCTATCCATTAGGCCATGCCGTGGGACTGCATCTAAGATGGCTGTATTGTACCCTCCAAGGGAGTGGGGGTAAACTGGAAAAATATATTTTTTAAATAAAATATAATATATTTTATTTTTGTATTCCTTTTCCTACTCCCTTCGGTAGTCTCAAATGACAACACTTTCAGCCACTCAGCCATAGCAATTAAGCGGCAGGAGTGAGCAATTCCCAAGGCATTCAGAAAGAGCAGGTGAATAATTTCTGAAACTCAAGTCCTAGCCTCAAATTAATGTGTTTTTTTTTTCTTCAAGGATGTAAGAAGACTTACAAAATGAGTGGTACTTCAGGGTCACCTTTGTGAATGGGTTTTTCTTGTTCCCTGTAATCATATAAACTGCTTAACGTGCAGGGAACAAAAGAAGATCAGGGCTAGACCAAAAGGGGTGTTTCACGGGTCAGGATTAGGATTATTTCAGCGCTGACTGAAAAATATAATGCAATGCCAGTTTGCACGGCGTCCAGTCCTGACCTGTTTTAGGAAAACCTAAAAGAAAAATTGAATTGCTTAGATCGTATGTGGTGACGTTATTACCGAATTTGTCAAATGCTTTCTTAAAACTTTTAAAAAGTTTGAATGTTTTGATTTACCTCCATCTCCCAAATCCCTGGACATAATTGTTGATATTTGACGCTTCTTCTGAGGAGAAAAAAAAGAACAACCCTACAAATTTACTGTAATATGAGGACTCAATGTTCCTGAGACTAGAGTAGAACTTGTTGTACCAACCCTGCTGTACTGTACTCTCCCAAGCGCTTAGTACAGTGCTCTGCGCACAGTAAATGCGCAATAAATACCATTGACTGATTAGTTTTAAGCAACCTAAAGCCAGGTAATTTACCTGGGATGGACAGGGAATAAACAAGGTCGTTCGGGTCCTAGCCATATGGTTTTCAGGTTATTGTTAAATCAGAATTTTCTACCATTTAAACTGCATTGTGGCCATTGGCTACAGTGTGAGAGGAGGTCTGTGGAGGTTGGTAATGGCAATACCTGGAATCCTCAATGTACAGTTTTAGAACAACCTATAGGTTCATCGATATATGTTTTTCCCTTTGTGGTTTTGTCGATACGTAAGGGATGAGATAGTAAGCATAGTAATTCTTTCCTAAAATCTAGGAGCACGCAATCGAGTGATCCAAGGATATGAAAAAATATGAAGCTAAGGAGAAGTAGTTGCGCTTAATGGTTGTTGAAGTCTTGTCTAACTTCGAGGAAGTCCAGGTTGGTAAACTGAGTTTTTCATCTAGGAAGTAGGCTGCCAAGCTTTAAAAATAAATGTATTTCTTCTTGGGCACTCGAGAGAGATTTTCCCATTTATCCGTACATCTTGCAGATTGTCTCTGAATTAGGTTAAATTCAATCAGGGCTAGTTTGTAGAGTGACCTATACATGTGAAATGAGTATTCTGTGAGTATCTAATTGGGTACAGAGTTTCGGTGAATCATCTTGAGGTGGCATTTTGGCAGAATTTTTTTTTTAATTACTATGGTGTCCACGCCATCTCTTTAACAATTATTCTGCATACAAATAGCCAGAAACCAAGAATGTTAAGAGTAAGATAATCTCATGATGTGTGGGGGTATAGAGTTTATGACCCAATGGCTTTTTAAATTGCTGTTTTCACCCAGAGGAGATGCATACCAAATTCAAAGACTGTATTAAAATAAGAATTAAGGCTGAAAAGCTTTATTCAGATAACTCTATTTCAAATCACCTAGTAACTAAATCAGTTTGGGGTGTTTTTTTGGATTTGTTGGGGGTTTTTTGGGGGGAGGGATAAAAGGTAAGAAAGGGCCCATATTTTTTACTTTTTTTTATGTTCCCAACCAATCGCCCTTCTGTGGTGCTCTGCACACAGGAAATTCTCAAGAAATACTATAGATGATAAATAATTACGTTGAAAAGGCAGCATTTAGGGAAGGCAGATCTCAACTTTTTCCTCCTTTAGACCATAAAACTCTTTTGTAATATTAAAACAAATCAAGACTGCTTAAAAAGACTTCAAAGCTGATTTCTGAAATAAATTGCCAGTTTCTCTCAAACTTGCTTTTATCATTCTAAATCTCTTGTCCACGGTACGCACTGGAAATTGTCTCTGAAATTTCAAAAGAAGTCATTTGAATCACTTAACGCGGTAATCTGTACCATAGTTTTAATTTGAGCTTGAGACTTGCCTTTCTCCCCTTGCTTTTTGACAACTAAAGAGAAATCACAAGTTTTTAACATTATTCACCTTCAGGCTCTTCTATTCTTCCCCCATCCATGTCTCTTGTTAAGGGCTTAGTTTAACTCAAGTTCTTAATTCGTTCCATAGACATAAAAACAGATTTAAATAACCATAGAGGAGACTTACAAACAATTGTTTTGAGATTCCCTCTGCACTGAAGCAGGTGACCCTGAACGTGGCCAAGTAACATATCCTAGCTGCAGTAAGCGCTCAATAATAATAATAATAATAATAATAATAATAATAATAATAATAATGGCATTTATTAAGCACTTACTATGTGCAAAGCACTGTTCTAAGTGCTGGAGCACTGTCAATAAATACGACTGAATGAATGAATGACCACCCACGGCCCCTGGTAAGGACGCCCCTCGCTGCCATTCCTGTGAGCCTGTATATATATGTTTGTCCATATTTATTACTCTATTTATTTTACTTGTACATATTTATTCTATTTATTTTATTTTGTTAATATGTTTTGTTTTGTCGTCCGTCTCACCCTTCCAGACTGTGAGCCCACTGTTGGGTAGGGACCGTCTCTATCTGTTGCCAGCTTGGACTTGTATATACCCTGTATATATGTATATATAATAATAATAATAATGGCATTTATTAAGCGCTTACTATGTGCAAAGCACTATTCTAAGCACTGATATATGTATATATGTTTGTACGTATTTATTACCCTATTCATTTATTTATTTTACTTGTACATATCTATTCTATTTAGTTTATTTTGTTAATCTGTTTTGTTTTGTTCTCTGTCTCCCACTTCTAGACTGTGAGCCCGCTGTTGGGTAGGGAATGTCTCTATCTGTTGCCAGCTTGGACTTGTATATACCCAGTATATATGTATATATAATAATAATAATAATAATGGCATTTATTAAGCACTTACTATGTGCAAAGCACTGTTCTAAGCGCTGATATATGTATATATGTTTGTACGTATTTATTACCCTATTCATTTATTTATTTTACTTGTACATATCTATTCTATTTATTTTATTTTGTTAATATGTTTTGTTTTGTTCTCTGTCTCCCCCTTCTAGACCGTGAGCCCGCTGTTGGGTAGGGACCGTCTCTATGTGTTGCCAACTTGGACTTCCCAAGCGCTTAGTACAGAGCTCTGCACACAGTAAGCGCTCAATAAATACGATTGATTGATTGTACTTCCCAGGCGCTTAGTCCAGTGCTCTGCACACAGTAAGCACTCAATAAATACGATTGATTGATTGACTGTACTTCCCAGGCGCTTAGTCCAGTGCTCTGCACACAGTAAGCGCTCAATAAATACGATTGATTGATTGTACTTCCCAGGCGCTTAGTCCAGTGCTCTGCACACAGTAAGCGCTCAATAAATACGATTGATTGATTGTACTTCCCAGGCGCCTAGTCCAGTGCCCTGCACACAGTAAGCGCTCAATAAATACGATTGAATGAATGAATGAATTTAGAACATTTGATAACAGGTAGTTAAACAAAAAAGGGGGCACTGATTTACACAACCCAAGCTCATCCAAATTCCAGCTAGTCAGAAAGATGATACAGCCGCTACCCGCTGCAAAACCCAGCCGGCGGCGTAAGGCATCTCCAAACCACAATGGAAAACGTGTGATTTTGAAATAAAATGGCGAAACCAACGCGCGGGAGTTTCTTGGAAAGCCAGGGGTTGGAGAAAGTTGGGGGCAGAGATTGCAAGTGAGTTTTCACCTTCAGGACTAGAGTCACGCGGGGCAAGTTGGGCCGGTTACTAGAAGCTTCTAACGACGCTCATCATGGAGGGCTGGGGAGGAATGGGTTTGTGGAGGAGGCAGAAGGGCGGAATCACTACTTGGCCCCCCTTGCTTCCCAAATCACCCTGTGTTGTCCCAAATGTGGCTTCTTCTAGACTGTGAGCCCGCTGTTGGGTAGGGACTGTCTCTATATGTTGCCAACTTGTAATAATAATAATAATAATAATAATAATGGTGGCATGTATTAAGCGCTTACTATGTGCAAAGCACTGTTCTAAGTGCTGGGGAGTTTACAAGGTGATCAGGTTGTCCCACGGGGGGCTCACGGTCTTCATCCCCATTTTCCAAATGAGGGAACTGAGGCTCAGAGAAGTTAAAGTGACTTGCCCAAGGTCACACAGCAGACACGTGGTGGGGCTGGGATTCGAACCCATGACCTCTGGCCCCAAAGCCCATGCTCTTTCCACTGAGCCATACGTATCTATTCCATTTATTTTATTTTGTTTGTTTGGTTTTGTTGTCTGTCTCCCCCTTTTAGACTGTGAGCCCACTGTTGGGTAGGGACTGTCTCTATATGTTGCCAACTTGTACTTCCCAAGCACTTAGTCCAGTGCTCTGTACACAGTAAGCGCTCAATACATACGATTGATTGATTGGAGAAGCAGCGTGGCTCAGTGGAAAGAGCCCGGGCTTTGGAGTCAGAGGTCATGGGTTCAAATCCCGGCTCTGCCAATTGTCAGCTGTGTGACTTTGGGCAAGTCACTTCACTTCTCTCGGCCTCAGTTACCTCATCTGTAAAATGGGGATTAAGACTGTGAGCACCCCCCCCCCAAGGTGGGACAACCTGATCACCTTGTAACCTCCCCAGCGCTTAGAACAGTGTTTTGCACATAGTAAGCAGTTAATAAATTCCATTATTATTCTGCCACATCCACAGCACCCCCCCACAACTTTTTTTTCTTCTTTTTTGGGCATTTGTTAAGCACTTACTGTGTGCCAGGCACTGTTCTAAGCGCTGGGGTAGATACAGGCAAATCAGGTCGGACACGGTCCCTGCCCCACGTGGGGCTCACAGTCTTAATCCTCATTTTCCAGATGAGGTGACTGAGGCCCAGAGAAGTTAGTGATTTGCCCAAGGTCACACAGCGGGTAAGTGGCGGAGGGGGGATTAGAACCCAGGTCCTTCTGATTCCCAGGCCTGTGCTCTGTCCACCAGGCAACACTGCCTCTCTTGCCTCTGCTGCCATCTCCTTTCATTGGATGGGGACTTTTCATTCATTCATTCATTCATTCAATCGTATTTATTGGGCACTTACTGTGTGCAGAGCACTGTACTAAGCGCTTGGGAAGTACAAGTCGGCAACATATAGAGACGGTCCCTACCCAACAACGGGTGTCACATGCCTTGGCTCAGTGTCTGTTTCATTCATTCATTCCATCGTATTTATTGAGCTCTTACTGTGTGCAGTGCACTGTACTAAGCCCTTGGGAGAGTACAGTGTAACAATATAACAGACACATTCCCTGCCCATCATAATAATGGCATTTGTTAAGTGCTTACTATGTGCAAAGCACTGTTCTAAGCACTGGGGGGATACAAGGTGGTCGGGTTGTCCCACGCGGGGCTCACAGTCTTCATCCCCATTTTTACAGATGAGGTAACTGAGGCTCAGAGAAGTTAAGTGACTTGCCCAAGGTCACACAGCAGACATGGGGCGGAGTCGGGTTTCGAACCCATGACCTCCGACTCCAAAGCCCGGGCTCTTAACACCGAGCCGCGCTGCCTCTCAGAATGAGCTTACAGCCTAGAGGGGGAGATAGACATTAATATAAATAAATTACAGATATAGCAATGATAATGATGGTATCTGTTAAGCGCTTACAATGTGCAAAGCACTGGATATGTACATAAATGCTGTGGGGCTGGGGGGGAGTGGAGATCAATCAATCAATCAATCAATTGTATTCATTGAGCGCTTACTGTGTGCAGAGCACTGTACTAAGCGCTTGGGAAGTACAAGTTGGCAACATATAGAGACGGTCCCTACCCAACAGTGGGCTCACAGTTTAAAAGGGGGAGACAGAGAACAAAACCAAACAAACAAAATAAAATAAATAGAATAGATATGTACAAGCAAAATAAATAAATAAATAAATAAATAAATAAATAAATAAATAAATAAATAAATAAATAAAGGGAGCAAGTCGGGGGATGCAGGGGGCGAAGGAGAAGAGGAAAAGAGGCCTTAGAGAAGGGTGTCTGTGGCAGAAAGACGTGTCAACTACAATCAATCAATCGTATTTATTGAGCGCTTACTGTGTGCAGAGCACTGTACTAAGCGCTTGGGAAGTGCAAATTGGCAACATATAGAGACAGTCCCTACCCAACAGTGGGCTCACAGTCTAAAAGGGGGAGACAGAGAACAAAACCAACCAAACAAAATAAAATAAATAGAATAGATATGTACAAGCAAAATAAATAAATAAATGAATAAAGGGAGCAAGTCGGGGGACGCAGAGGGGCGAAGGAGAAGAGGAAAGGAGGGCTTAGAGAAGGGTGTCTGTGGCAGAAAGACGTGTCAACTACAATCAATCAATCATATTTATTGAGCGCTTACTGTGTGCAGAGCACTGTACTAAGTGCTTGGGAAGTGCAAATTGGCAACATATAGAGACAGTCCCTACCCAACAGTGGGCTCACAGTCTAAAAGGGGGAGACAGAGAACAAAACCAAACAAACAAAATAAAATAAATAGAATAGATATGTACAAGTAAAATAAATAAATAAATGAATGAATAAAGGGAGCAAGTCAGGGGACGCAGTGGGGTGAAGTAGAAGAGGAAAGGAGGGCTTAGTCAGAGAAGGGTGTCTGTGGCAGAAAGACGTGTCTACAATCAATCAATCAATCAATCGTATTTATTGAGCGCTTACTGTGTGCAGAGCACTGTACTAAGCGCTTGGGAAGTACAAATTGGCAACATATAGAGACGGTCCCTACCCAACAGTGGGCTCACAGTCTAAAAACGACAAATGACTGTCCACCTTCAAGCCTCTCTGTTCAACAGCTGATTAGACGATCAACTGAACAGCATTCGCGGTGAGGTCTAGGGCAGTGTAATATGCGGCAGCCACGGTCCTCCCTCTTTCCTACAAGGTAAAAACTGAACTGTTAAGCGGGAGTAAGGGTAGACAGGCTCCCCCTAATTAAGTGCACCCAACAATTTAACCGTTAGTATAATACCGTACACCACCCTTTTGTCGTTGGCTTGAATGACAATTCAATTAGAACAATTTCAATCAGAAATTTCGGTTAGAAATTGAACCGTTTGTTCACACTAATTGAACACTTAGAACAGTTCAATTAGAGCAATTAGAACAGTTGGCAATTAGAATAGTGCGTGAGGCATCATTACTAAAGCATGTTTACTAGGTGTCTATTTCTTGGCTCAGTGGAAAGAGCACGAGCTTTGGAATCAGAGGTCATGGGTTCAAGTCCCAGCTCCGCCACTTGTCAGCTGTGTGACCTTGGGCCAGTCACTTCACTTCTCTGGGCCTCAGTTCCCTCATCTGTAAAATGGGGATTAAGACTGTGAGCCCCAGGTGGGACAACCTGATCACCTGGTAACCTCCCCAGCGCTTCCAACAGTGCTTTGCACATATTAAGCGCTTAATAAATGCCATTATTATTATTATTATTATTATTTCCTACAAGGTAAAAACCGGGATGAACTGTAAAGCGAGAGTAGGGTAGACAGGCTCCCCCTAATTAAGTGCACCCAGCAAGTTAACCGTTAGTGTAATACCGTACACCACCCTTTTGTCTTTGGCTTGAATGACAATTCAATTAGAACAATTTCAATCAGAAATTTCGGTTAGAAATTGAACCGTTTGTTCACACTAATTGAACACTTAGAACTGTTCAATTAGAACAGTTGGTAATTAATTAGAATAGTGCACGAGACATCATTACTAGAGCATGTTTACTAGGTGTCTATTTCGTGGCTCAGTGGAAAGAGCACGAGCTTTGGAGTCAGAGGTCATGGGTTCAAGTCCCAGCTCCACCACTTGTCAGCTGTGTGACTTGGGGCAAGTCACTTCACTTCTCTGGGCCTCAGTTCCCTCATCTGTAAAATGGGGATTAAGACTGAGCCCCAGGTGGGACAACCTGATCGCCTTGTAACCTCCCCAGCGCTTAGAACAGTGCTTTGCACATGGTAAGCGCTTAATAGATGCTATTATTATTATTATTATTATTATTTCCTACAAGGTAAAAACCGGGATGAACTGTTAAGCGAAAGTAGGGTAGACAGGCTCCCCCTAACTAAGTGCACCCAGCAATTTAACCGTTAGTGTAATACCGTACACCACCCTTTTGTCACTGGCTTGAATGACAATTCAATTAGAACAATTTCAATCAGAAATTTCACTTAGAAATTGAACTGTTTGTTCACACTAATTGAACACTTTGAACGGTTCAATTAGAACAATTAGAACAGTTGGCAATTAATTAGAATAGTGCACGAGGCATCATTACTAGAGCATGTTTACTAGGTGTCTATTTCGTGGCTCAGTGGAAAGAGCACCAGTTTCGGAGTCAGAGGTCATGGGTTCAAGTCCCAGCTCCGCCACTTGTCAGCTGTGTGACTTTGGGCAAGTCACTTCACTTCTCTGGGCCTCAGTTCCCTCATCTGTAAAATGGGGATTAATTAAGACTGTGAGCCCCAGGTGGGACAACCTGATCACCTTGTAACCTCCCCAGCGCTTAGAACAGTGCTTTGCACATAGTAAGCGCTTAATAAATGCCATTATTATTATTATTATTATTTCCTACAAGGTAAAAACCGGGATGAACTGTTAAGCAAGAGTAGGGTAGACAGGCTCCCCCTAATTAAGTGCACCCATTAATTTAACCGTTCCTGTAATACCGTACACCACCCTTTTGTCGTTGGCTTGAATGACAATTCAATTAGAACAATTTCAATCAGAAATTTCAGTTAAAAATTGAACTGTTTGTTCACACTAATTGAACACTTAGAACGGTTCGATTAGAGCAATTAGAACAGTTGGCAATTAATTAGAATAGTGCATGAGGCATCATTGCTAGCGCATGTTTACTAGGTGTCTATTTCGCGGCTCAGTGGAAAGAGCACGAGCTTCGGAGTCGGAGGTCATGGGTTCAAGTCCCAGCTCCGCCACTTGTCAGCTGTGTGACCTTGGGCCAGTCACTTAACTTCTCTGTGCCTCAGTTCCCTCATCTGCAAAATGGGGATTAATTAAGACTGTGAGCCCCAGGTGGGACAACCTGATCACCTTGTAACCTCCCCAGCGCTTCGAACCGTGCTTTGCACATAGTAAGCGCTTAATAAATGCCATTATTATTATTATTATTATTATTATTATTTCGGCTGTCCAAGGGAAGAGGAGACCTGGAGGTAATGCTGGTAGGGAGTAGACAGAGCATCTGCACTTAGAACAGTGCCAGCGCTTAGAATAGTGCTTTGCACATAGTAAGCGCTTAATAAATGCCGTCGTTATTATTATTATTACCCATGGCCCTGAAAGTGGCAAAGCTATGATACAAAAATCTGCCTCGAGGGAAAGATATCATGCTACTTCTGCCACTAGGAAGCTAGTGTTCCCTTTTCCCCACAATCCCCTCTTCATCATCAATCGTATTTATTGAGCGCTTACTGGGTGCAGAGCACTGTACTAAGCGCTTGGGAAGTCCAAGTTGGCAACATATAGAGACAGTCCCTGCCCAACAGTGGGCTCACAGTCTAAAAGGGGGAGACAGAGAACAAAACGAAACATACTAACAAAATAAAATAAATAGAATAGATATGTGCAAGTAAAATAAATAGAGTAATAAATATGTACAAACATATATACATATATACAGGTGCTGTGGGGAAGGGAAGGAGGTAAGATGGGGGGGATGGAGAGGGGGGCGAGGGGGAGAGGAAGGAAGGGGCTCAGTCTGGGAAGGCCTCCTGGAGGAGGTGAGCTCTCAGTAGGGCCTTTTACCCTGAATTCTGACAATTTCCAATAACTCTAGCAATCTCTCTTTCCTCTGCAAAGTGCCTTTATTAATGTTTAAGCCCTCCTTGCATCGTTTGAGGTGGTCTGGGGCCTACGCTCCTTGTGCTTCTTTGTGCGGTCTGAGCTCGGAGTGATTTAAGAAGCAGCGTGGCTCAATCAATCAATCAATCAATCGTATTTATTGAGCGCTTACTGTGTGCAGAGCACTGTACTAAGCGCTTGGGAAGTCCAAGTTGGCAACATATAGAGACGGTTCCTACCCAACAGTGGGCTCACAGTCTAGAAGGGGGAGACAGACAACAAAACAAAACATATAAACCAAATAAAATAAATAGAATAAATATGTACAAGTAAAATAGAGTAAGAAATATGTACAAACATATATACAGTAGTACATATATAGTATAATATGTAGTACAGTATAGTATACATAGCACATACATACTACAGCATAGTATATACTATACTAGATCTGCATACCATAGTATGTCTATATTATACATGTATATATATACATATATATGTGTGTATATACATATACATAGTATATACATAATATAGTATATATATGGTAGTATTTGCTAAGCACTTACTACATTCCAGGTACTGTACTAAGTGCTGGGGTGGAAACAAGCAAATTGGGTTGGACGCAGTCCCTGTCCCAAGTGGGGCTCAATCCCCATTTTCCAGATGAGGTAACTGAGGCCCAGAGAAGTGAAGTGACTTGCTCAAGGCCATCCAGCAGACAAGTGGCGGAGCCGGGATTAGAACCCATGACCTTCTAAGTCCCAGGCTCGTGCTCTATCCACTCTGCTTATGGGAAGCTAGCAATTGCCGTGTTCCCGATGGCTTGGGCTCCCATTTCCCCTCCACAGGAGGCCTTAAATCTTCCCCTTGCGGCCTTGGGGGAACCCCCTCAGGGGCGGACGGCCCAGTGGGGAAACCGAGGCCCAGAGTGATCCAAGGACGTGGGGCCACCCGTCGAGTCCAGATCTGTGATGGAATTACCATTCCGAGCCACACGCTATTGCCGTCAGTTGTTCCCCTTCCTTCAGCTCCCGGGCTCGGCGGAAAGATCCCGGGCTTTGGAGTCAGAGGTCATGGGTTCAAATCCCGGCTCCGCCGCTTGTCAGCTGTGTGACTTTGGGCAAGTCACTTTACTTCTCTGGGCCTCAGTGACCTCATCTGGAAAGTGGGGATTAAAGACTGTGAGCCCCCTGTGGGACAACCTGATCACCCGGTAACCTCCCCAGCGCTTAGAACAGTGCTTTGCACATAGTAAGTGCTTAATAAATACCATTATTACAAGGCAGTTTAATTAAGCAAGTAGCGACCAAACTAAAAAGAAAATACCATTATTACTTACAAAGCAGTTTAAGGAAGTAGTGACTAAACTAAAAAGAAAAGTTAAAGTTAAATTCAGCTTTAGTAGAGCAAACGTATGAAACAGAAGCTTGTCAGAAGGCCACGGTTTCTAATCCCGGCTCCGCCGCTTGTCTGCTGTGTGACCTTGGGAAGTCACTTGACCTCTCTGTGCCTCGGGTACCTCATCTGTAAAATGGGGATTGAGACTGTGAGCCCCACTTGGGACAGGGACTGTGTTCAACCTGATTTGCTTGAATTCACCCCAGCGCTTAGTACAGAGACTGGCACATAGTAAGTGCTTAATAAATACCATTATTATTTACAAAGCAGTTTAATTAAGCAAGTAGCAACCAAACTAAAAAGAAAAGTTACAGTTAAATTCAGCTTTAGTAGAGCAAACGTATGAAACAGAAGCTTGTCAGAAGGCCACGGTTTCTAATCCCGGCTCCGCCGCTTGTCTGCTCTGTGACCTTGGGAAGTCACTTGACTTCTCTGTGCCTCGGGTACCTCATCTGTAAAATGGGGATTGAGATTGCGAGCCCCACTTGGGACAGGGACTGTGTTCAACCTGATTTGCTTGAATTCACCCCAGCGCTTAGTACAGAGACTGGCACATAGTAAGTGCTTAACATATACCATCATTTTTATTGTTCTAATACTTATCCACTCTTCCCCCACTCCACCCTAGCTCACACTCTCCATTCCTCTCAACTTAACCTCCTCACTGTTACTTGTTCTCACACCAACTTTTGGCTCACACCCTCCTACTGTCTAGAACTCCTTCCCCCTCTTAGCTGGCCGACCTCATCCCTCCTCCTCTTCTAAGCCCCCCAAAACACACCTCCAGCAGAAGGCCTTTCCCGAACAATTTCTACTCTTCCATTTTATTTCTAGACTGTGAGCCCCTTATTGGGTAGGGACCATCAGGAGGCCTTCCCAGACTGAGCCCCTTCCTCCCTCTCCCCCTCGTCCCCCTCTCCATCCCCCCCACCTTACCTCCTTCCCTTCCCCACAGCACCTGTATATATGTATATATGTTTGTACAGATTTATTACTCTATTTATATCTTGTACATATCTATTCTATTTATTTTATTTTGTTAGTATGTTTGGTTTTGTTCTCTGTCTCCCCCTTTTAGACTGTGAGCCCACTGTTGGGTAGGGACTGTCTCTATATGTTGCCAACTTGTACTTCCCAAACGCTTAGTACAGTGCTCTGCACACAGTAAGCGCTCAATAAATACGATTGATTGATTGATTATATGTTGCCGACTTGTACTTCCCAAGCGCTTAGTACAGTGCTGTGCACACAGTATGCGCTCAGTAAATACGACTGAATGAAGACCTTTTCCGAATAATTTCTACTCTTCCCACTTTATTTTCTAGACTGTGAGCCCGTTATTGGGTAGGGACCGTCTCTACATGTTGCCGACGTGTACTTCCCAAGCGCTTAGTACAGTGCTGTGCACTGTAATGACACGCAAATTCATGATGCCTTCCATATTTTTAGACTGAGCCCCCTTTTTCCTCTCCTCCTCCCCATCCCCCCGCCCTACCCCCTTCCCCTCCCCACAGCACCTGTATATGTTTGCACAGATTTATCACTCTATTTATTTTACTTGTACATATTTACAATTCTATTTTATTAATGATGTGCATCTAGCTTTATTTCTATTTATTCTGATGACTTGACACCTGTCCGCATGTTTGGTTTTGTTGTCTGTCTCCCCCTTCTAGACTGTGAGCCCGTTGTCGGGTAGGGACCGTCTCTCTATGTCACTGACTTGTACTTCCCAAGAGCTTAGTACAGTGCTCTGCACGCAGTAAGCGCTCAATAAATACGATTGAATGAATGAATGCATGCAGTAAGCGCTCAATAAATACGATTGAATGAACGAATGAATGAATATCCCCCAAATGCCACTTCGTTACTTCTGCACCTCTTAAAGACTGAAAGTTCTCACAATCTCCAGCTCACATTCCCTTTGCCTAATTATTTTGGGGTCCGCCTTCCCCACTGGACTGTGTGCTCCTTTGAGCCCGCTGTTGGGTAGGGACCGTCTCTATATGTTGCCAACTTGTACTTCCCAAGCGCTTAGTACAGTGCTCTGCACACAGTAAGCGCTCAATAAATACGATTGAATGAATCATACATATTTCTTTTGTCATTCCCAAGCACTTATTGCAGTTTCTGCAGACAGTAGGTGCTTGATAAGCACTACTGATTGATTAATTAACCACAAAAAAACTAAGCATCTTGGTGAGCCTTTGTTCTCCTATCAGTGTAGGAGGAAATGTTTTCAAAAACAATTTAGGCCTGGTCAACAGATAGATGATCTAAGCAAGAACAATTCCTTGGTAACGGAGATTTAAGAAATCAATCAATCAATCAATCATATTTATTGAGCACTTACTGTGTGCAGAGCACTGTACTAAGCGCTTGGGAAGTCCAAGTTGGCAACATATAGAGACGGTCCCTACCCAACAGTGGGCTCACAGTCTAAAAGACTGTGAGAGGGTGAAGTTCTTCAGGATGATACTAATCTCTTTGTTTTTGACTGATCGAATCACTGAATCTCTGTGGCCCGTCTTCCCTTCCTGCCAAATGGGGATAATAATAGCTTCCTCTCGGTAAAGGGGAAGAGAAACTGAGTCTCTTTCATCAGTTTCCTCGATTAAACCCCCGTGTTAGGTTTTAATACGTGCAGCAGGAAACTGAAAGAATGTATGTTAGTTTAGGAAGAATATCGGAGCACTGGCAGGTTGTCTGAAGCAGAAACAAGGAAGTGGAAGCAAAACCGCTCCAGAGAACGACCCGATCTCCCTTTTCTTTCGGATCTGCAGATGAGAAGTCGGCTTACAAAGTGTACAGTTTGGGTCCCCGCGTCGCTTTTCACTTTTTCGCCCAGTGCTGAACGACGCAGAACTTTCGCCGGAGTCTTTGCGTACCTTAGAAAATCTGGAAATCAGTGTGAGCTGGTTTCATAGCCGGGGAGCTGCAGCATCTCCTGTAGTTCCAAGGCCAGTTTCGGAGAATAAAGAAGAAAGCAGTGGGTTTTTTTTTGTGGCATGTAAGCTTGAGAATAATAATAATGGCATTTGTTAAGCGCTTACTATGTGCAAAGCACTGTTCTAAGCGCTGGGGGGATACAAGGTGATCAGGTTGTCCCGCGTGGGGCTCACAGTCATCATCCCCATTTTACAGATGAGGGAACTGAGGCTCCGAGAAGTTAAGTGACTTGCCCAAGGTCACACAGCAGACACGTTGGCGGAGCCGGGATTCGAACCCATGACTTCTGACTCCAAAGCCCGGGCTCTTTCCACTGAGCCATGCTGCTTCTCTGAGAAGTGTGCAAATCCTATATGATTAACCCAGACCCCTCGGGAACCCCATCCCCACAGGGCTTGAGAGTGGGAACTGTGATGGTTCTACCTTTTGGGTGCCTAAAAGAGTCTGGATCATTATTATTAATAACTGTGGAATCTGTCATTCATTCATTCATTCAATCGTATTTATTGAGCGCTTACTGTGTGCAGAGCACTGTACTAAGCGCTTGGGAAGTACAAGTTGGCAACATGTAGAGACGGTCCCTACCCGACAGCGGGCTCACGGTCTAGAAGGGGGAGACAGATGACAAAACAAAACATATTAACAAAGTAAAATAAATAAAATAGAGTAATAAATCCGTACAAACATAAATACATATATACAGGTGCTGTGGGGAGGGGAAGGAGGTAAGGCGGGGGGGATGGGGAGAGGAAGGAGGGGGCTCAGTTTGGGAAGGCCTCCTGGAGGAGGTGAGCTCTCAGTGGGGCTTTGAAGGGAGGAAGAGAGTATGTTAAGCACATACTACGTGCCAAGTCCTGTTCTAAGCGCTGGGGTAGATAGAAGTTAATTGGGTTGAACGCAGTCCCTCCCTGTCCCACATGGGGCTCACAGGTTTAATCCCCATTTTCAAGATGAAGTCACTGAGGCCCAGAGAAGTGAAGTGACTGGCCCAAAGTCACACAGCTGACAGTTGGTGGAGCCAGGATTTGAACCCATGACCTCTGATTCCAAAGCCAGGGCTCTTTCCACTGAGTCATGCTTAATAACAATAATAATAATAATGGCATTTGTTAAGTGCTTGCTATGTGTAAAGCACCGTTCTAAGCACTGGGGAGGATACAAGGTGATCAGGTTGTCCTGCGGGGGGCTCACAGTCTTCGTCCCCATTTTATTCATTCACTCATTCATTCGTATTTATTGAGCGCTTACTGTGGGCCGAGCACTGTACTTAGCGCTTGGGAAGTACAAGTTGACAACATATAGAGACAGTCCCTATCCAACAGCAGGCTCACAGTCTAAAAGACAGGGGGGAAAAGAGACAGATTTTCCAGATGAGGTAACTGAGGCCCAGAGAAATTAAATGACTTGCCCAAAGTCACCCAGCTGACAATTGGTGGAGCCGGGATTTGAACCCATGACCTCTGACTCCAAAGCCCGGGCTCTTTCCACTGAGCCACGATGCTTCTCAATTATGATGATTGCATTGCCTCCCGCTTCCTTTTTCTTGTTTTTCTTTCCATTTCCCGTGGTGAGGCGGGCAGGGCGAGAGGAACGAGCCCACTGTTGGGTAGGGACCGTCTCCATATGTTGCCAACTTGTACTTCCCAAGCGCTTAGTACAGTGCTCTGCACACAGTAAGCGCTCAATAAATACGATTGAACGAATGAATGGAATCAGCTGGAAAATACACTCACACACACACACTCTCTTCTAGACTGTGAGCCCACTGTTGGGTAGGGGCCGTCTCTATGTGTTGCCAACTTGTACTTCCCAAGCGCTTAGTACAGTGCTCTGCGCACAGGAAGCGCTCAATAAATACGATTGAATGAATAATTGGAATCAGGTGGAAAAATACACACACACACACACACACACATACACACTCTCTCTCTCTCTCTCTCTCTCTCTCTCTCTCTCTTCTAGACTGCGAGCCCACTGTTGGGTAGGGGCCATCTCTATATGTTGTCAACTTGGACTTCCCAAGTGCTTAGTAGAGTGCTCTGCACACAGTAAGCGCTCAATAAATACGATTGAATGAATGAATGGAATCATCTGGAAAGTACACACACACTCTCTTCTAGACTGTGAGCCCACTGTTGGGTAGGGACTGTCTCTATACGTTGCCAACTTGTACTTCCCAAGCGCTTAGTACAGTGCTCTGCACGCAGTAAGTGCTCATTAAATACGATTGAATGAATGACTGGAATCAGGTGGAAAATACACTCACACACAAACACTCTCTTCTAGACTGTGAGCCCACTGTTGGGTAGGGACCGTCTCTATACTTTGCCAACTTGTACTTCCCAAGCGCTTAGTACAGTGCTCTGCACGCAGTAAGCGCTCAATAAATACGACTGGTTGATTGATTGTACCTCCCAAGCGCTTAGTACAGTGCTCAACACACAGTAAGCGCTCAATAAATACGATTGAATGAATGAATGGAATCAGCTGGAAAAACAGTCACACACACACACACACACACACTCTTCTAGACTGTGAGCCCACTGTTGGGTAGGGACTGTCTGTATACGTTGCAAAGCTGTACTTCCCAAGCGCTTAGTACAGTGCTCTGCACGCAGTGAGCGCTCAGTAAATACGAATGAATGAATGAATGAATGAATGAATGAATGAATGAATGAATGGGAGAGGAGAGGAGCGGGCGGGCGGAAGCGAGGGCCGCCCCGGCGTCAGGCGACTTCCGGTTACGGGCCCCGCCCCCCCGGGTCCGTAGCGGCAGCCCATTGGCCCTGCCGGCGGGGCCCGCGCTCCTGGTTGGGCCTTGCGCCCGTCGGTCAGGCCGCCTCCGAGTCCCGATTGGCTGCCGGGCCCGTCAGTCGGTGGGTCGGTGGGCGGGTCGGTCGGTCGGTCGGTCGGTCCGTCCGTCAGTCAGGCCGTGGGCGCAGGGAGGGGGGCGGGCGATGCCCCGGGCGGTGCTGGCTGAGGGCGCTCAGTCGGGGCCCGGCCCTGTCCCCGTGACACGCTACCGCCTCCGCCGCCTCCGCCGCCGCCGCTAGTGCCCCCGGACGGTCCCCCCCCCGGACGGTCCCCCCCCGGACGGTCCCCCCCCGGACGGTCCCCCCTCAGCCGGCCCCGCCATGAAGGTGTCGGTGGATTTCGAGGAGTGCCTCAAGGACTCGCCCCGCTTCAGGTACCGCCCGGACCCCCGCGGACCGACCCCCCCGGGCCCTCGGCCCTCCCTCCCTCCCGCCGCCGCCTTCTCCGCCGCTTCCAGGACAAGCGGCCGCCTCCCCCCGCCCCCCACCCCCCCTCCTCCTTCTTTCTCCCCCCCTCTCCCTTTTTCCCGTCTCCCTTTTCCCCCCCGCTCCTTTTTCTCCTCTCTTTCCTCCCTTTCCCCCTTCCCTTTCCCCCCCCTTCTTCCCCTCTCCCTTCCCCCCCTTTCCCCCTCTTTTCCCCCTACTCCCTTCTTCCCCCCTTTCCCCCTTCCCTCCTTCTTCCCCTCTCCCTTCTCCCCCTTTCCCCCCTTCTCCCCACTACCCCCCTCTTCCCCCCTTTTCTTCTCCTCTCTCTTCCCCGCTTTTCCTCCTTCTCTCCCTGCCCGCCTCTTCCCCCTTTTCCCCCTCTCCCTTTTCCCCCTCCCTTTTCCCCCTCCCTTTCCCCCCCTCCCTTTTTCCCCCTCCCTTTTCCCTCTCCCTTTTTCCCCCCTCCCCTCTTTTTCCCCGTCTCTTTTTCCCCGTCTCTTTTTCCCCGTCTCTCTCCCCCCGTCTCTCTCCCCCCCGTCTCTCTCCCCCCCGTCTCTCTCCCCTCCCCGTCTCTCTTCCCTCCCCGTCTCTCTTCCCTCCCCGTCTCTCTTCCCTCCCCGTCTCTCTTCCCTCCCCGTCTCTCTTCCCTCCCCGTCTCTTTTCCCTCCCCGTCTCTTTTCCCCCCCGTCTCTTTTTCCCTCCCCGTCTCTTTTCTCCCCCGTCTCTTTTCTCTCCCGTCTCTTTTCCCCCCCCGTCTCTTTTCTCCCCCGTCTCTCTCCCCCCCCCGTCTCTTTCCCCCCGTCTCTCTTCCCTCCCCGTCTCTCCATTCCCTCCCCGTCTCTCCCTTCCCTCCCCGTCTCTCTCTTCCCTCCCCGTCTCTCTTTTCCCTCCCCGTCTCTCCATTCCCTCCCCGTCTCTCCATTCCCTCCCCGTCTCTCCATTCCCTCCCCGTCTCTCTCTTCCCTCCCCGTCTCTCTTTTCCCTCCCCGTCTCTCTCTCCCTCCCCGTCGTCTCTTTTCCCTCCCCGTCGTCTCTTTTCCCTCCCCGTCGTCTCTTTTCCCTCCCCGTCGTCTCTTTTCCCTCCCCGTCTCTTTTCCTTCTCCCCGTCTCTTCCCCCTCCCCGTCTCTTCCCCCCCCCCTTTTCGCCTCTCCTTCCCCCCCCCCCCCGTCTCCTCCTTGTGTCCGTGCCCCCCCCCACGTGTCCCTGCCCCTCCGTGGACCGGGCCGGGCAGGGCAGGGGCCCCCGCCGGCTGCCCACTCTGGGGTCCTCGGCCGCTTCGTTTCCCTCGCCACCCTTCCGGGTGAGGAAGTCCTCTGGACTGTAAACTCGGGCCGGCCAGGGAATGTGTCTGCTCGACTGCTCAAGGGTACTCTCCCCAGCGTCTAGTACAGTGCCCTGCACACAGTAAGTAAGATGGACTGAGGAAGTGCAGGCCGTCCCGGCTGGTGAGGGGAAGTGGTGAAATGGCTCACACACTCCATTCACCGAGCTCAGAAGAGGAGTGGGAAGATTTTGCATCGGGGACGATCGACCCATTTCCACCCTCTGGAATAGGCACGCTTTTCCCAACCCCTTCAGAGCCGGTAGAGGTTTTATTTGTATTTTACGTGGGAGAAGGGAAGCATAAGCCTCAAAGGATTCCCTGCCTCTCTTTGATCTGATGGAAAGTGGTGGCCGAAAGATAGGATGGGCACACACGGAATTCAGGGCGCCTTGGTCCTCAGCCACCATCATGTCATGCGTCAGATTTGTAGGAGGTCCTCCTTGTTTTCATTGTGGTGTTTAAGTTCCCGTTATGTGTCGAGTGCTGAGCTAAGCCCCGGGGCGGGTGCGGGTTTATCAGGTTGGATACAGCCCCCCATCCCACATGGGGCTCACCGTCCAAGTAGGTGAGGAGAACGGGTATTGAATCTCTGTTTTACAGATGAGGAAACGGAGGCCCCGTGAAGTGACTCGCCCAGGGTCACTCGGCAGAAAAGTGGCCGAGTCGGGACTAGAACTCAGATCCTCCGACTCCAGGCCCCAGCTCTTTCCGCGAGGCCCCGCTGCTCCTCGTGGAAACCTCCAGTGGCTTTTGGAAGTGGATTTTCTTTGGACGGTTTAATGTCATATGATACGAGCGGTTTTCGTAATCAGTCCACGTAGGGTCCCAAGGCTGTCCGCTGCGAGGTCACAGAGGTGTTTTTTGGGCAGTCGGCCTTCCACTGAGAATTGGTGATTGGCCATCCGCCCCAGCGCTTAGAACAGTGCTTGGCACATAGTAAGCGCTTAACAAATACCATTATCATCATCATCACTGAGAATTGGTGATGTATGTGATTGATGTGTGCACCTCTGTTTCTCTGCCTGGGTCACGGCTCTTAGTTAGCATCCAGCACATAGGAACTAATCATCCTCATCTTTACATCTGGGCATGTGAATTACGTTTTCCCCTTCTCCTTAAGAAGATGGTGCTTCTGGAAATATCCTAATTGATCTTTTAATTCTGGCCCTTTTTAGAGTTAATGTGTGCAATGATCAGATAGGTTGGTATGCTTGGGGAAAGCTGTCCGTGAACTAACGTAAAGCGTTGCTGGGCCGTTTTGAACACCGTCTTGGACTTTGGTTTGTGAGCAGACTGGAAGATTACAGAACTATGATGTGGAAGATGAGATATAAGGAGGCTGAAATATGCAACTGAAACTTCTTGAGGATCTTTTTATTTGGCAAATCTCAAGTGAAAAGTATTTCTGTAGAGACAAATACAAGTGAGAATAAGACTTTGGGTATTCAGTAGCTCCCCGCTCTTTAAATTCTCCAAAGAAATCTTCAAGGAAATACTATAGTCTTGAATTAGTTTGTGAATTGCAAGGATTCGCTAGGCCAGCTTTGCAGCTTTGACATGTTTGTTTTGTAGTCAGGATGGATCAATCGATTTAATTGAGTGTTTACTGTGTGCAGAGAGCACTGTACTAAGTGCCTGAGAAAGTGTTTACTATTCTATTTATTTTATTTTGTTAATATATTTTGTTGCCTGTCTCCCCCTTCTAGACTGTGAGCCCGCTGTTGGGTAGGGACCGTCTCTATATGTTGCCAACTTGGACTTCCCAAGCGCTTAGTACAGTGCTCTGCACGCAATAAGCGCTCAATAAATACGATTGAATGAATGAATAGTCCAGAGCTGGTAGACGCATTCCCTGCCCACAAGGACTTTACAGTCTAGAGGCGGAAGACAGACATTCACACAGATAAATTACAGATACGTACATAAATGCCGAGGCGCTGAGGGTGGGGCGAATGAATAAAGCGCGCAAATCCAAATTCAAGGGCAATGCAGGAGGGAGTGGGAGAAGAGGAAATGAGGGCTTAAGTCAAGAAAGGCCTCTTGGAGGAGATGTTTTTTTAATAAGGCTTTGAAAGTAGAGAGAGCATGCCTCCCCACTTACCTGTTTGTTTATGGAAGGAGCGAATTTAAAGTTGTACTGATTAATAATAACAATAATGTTGGTATTTGTTAAACGCTTACTATGTGCCAAGCTCTGGGGTAGATATAAGGTAATCTGTTTGTCCCACGAGAGGCTCACGGTCTCCATCCCCATTTTCCAGATGAGGTCACTGAGGCGCAGAGAAGTGAAGTGACTTGCCCAAAGTCACACAGCTGACAAGTGGCAGAGCTGGGATTAGAACCCATGACCTCTGACTCCGAAGCCCGGGCTCTTTCCACTGAGCCACGCTGCTTCGACCTTTAACCTATGGCAACATCATCATCATCATCAATCGTATTTATTGAGCGCTTACTATGTGCAGAGCACTGTACTAAGCGCTTGGGAAGTACAAATTGGCAACACATAGAAACAGTCCCTACCCAACAGTGGGCTCACAGTCTAAAAGACAGTGGGCTCACAGTCTACAAAGTGAGAGTTTTGAACTTTTGACGTAACTCATCAGTTTATTTAAAATAGTGGAGGGACATTTCTCTTTTCAATGTGGCTTTGTACTCCGTTCGTTCCATATTTTAATCTGTTTTAGAAGAAGCAAGTAGTAATGTGGAAGTAATTACAGTCCTTCGCATCAGTCCCAAGTCAGGTGATCCCTTTGTAGTTGGCAATAAAAAAAAAAAATTGAACCTACCGTATCGTGGTTGATCTTTAGAACAGTTTTTCTTTGAGTGTGGTGTTAATAACTGTTACTTAGCACAAGGAACACCCTTTGTTTGCACACAGTGTGGTCAGGAGTGCAGTCCCAGACTGGGGCTTCTTCAGTGAACTTCACCGCAGTTGATATCTCTGAGCCCAGAGGACAAGTCCCCCGCTTTCTTTCCCCTCCTGGTTTTCTCTTCGCTCCCCTCCCCCTGACTTCTGTCCCTCATTTTTCTCAAAAATAGTTTTGATTACACATTTCCCTGTCCCGCAGACAGTGGTTACCCATCCATCTCCTGACCAAAGCAGTCGATCCTCTCTCCCTCGCTCCTTTCCCACTACAAACCAGTTCTCACATTTCAGGCCTCTAGCACCAACACACTTGCTATGCCTTGATCTCGTCTTTCTCGCTGTTGGCCCCATGTTCTCTTCCTCCCCTTTCCTATCCTACCAGCCATCACTCTCCCCCTCTTCAAAGCCCTACAAAAATATCTCCTCCAGGAAGCCTTCCTGACTGGTCTCATCTCCCTACTGTATTCTATGGACTTGCGACAATACCCTCTAAGAACTTTGATACTCACTCCACCCCCCCCCCCCCCGAGTATTTAAGTACGTATTGTCATACTCTGTTCATTCAATTCATTGTCATATTTATTGAGCGCTTCCTCTGTTGCTTCCCCTATCTGTCATTTATCTTGTCTGTCTTCCCCGCTATATTGGAATCTCCTTCTCAGCAAGGACCGTGTCTTCCAATTCTAGTGTACTCTCTCAAGAGTTTAGTGTAGTGTTCTCTGCTCCATAAGTGCTCAATAAATGCCATTGATCGATTTGTTTTAAACTATTTGGCACTCTGTGGGGGAAATGCGAAGCAAGTTCACTATTAATATTGAGATGAATCTGTAGAAAATATAGTTCTTTCCAAGTCCGACTACTTACTCGATGGTAATCTGCTTTTATTATAAATCAGTGTAGTGCTTAAGAGTAGCATCTGAGGTGGTTTCAACAGATGTACTTAGTGGGCAGATGCCATCCTGACATCTTATTTTATAGTCATGTGAGCAACAGTCCAATATTCAACTTGGGTCTTCCTGGAAGAAGTGCAGTTTAATAATGGCTCAGAGTGATCTAGAGCTATGATAAAACTGGCTTGCTCTGTTCAAATGTTCCTGTGGTTCAGCCTAGGAAAAATAATGGTGGCTCAGGCCATATGATGACTTGCCCTAAAACTCCGTGGGTGTTTATCAGGGGCCAGCCACACTGATGTCGGGCTTTCAGCCGATGGGAGTGTCTTGGGCTCCGAGAGAGTCCTCGTGATTTGACCCCATTTCTCCAGCTCCCCTTGTTTATCGAGCTCGGGGAGGGAGCGGGAAGTCTTACCAAGCCTTCGCGCCTGCTTCTCCTCCCATCTCTCGACACCCTCGCCCTGCAAGCCCAGTCAGGGCACCTTACGCCTTCCCCTGAGGAAAATTGGAGAGAGACAGACAAGAAAGGAATGACACGGAAAAGCAGCTTTGCTTACAGGCCTGGGAGTCAGAAGGACCTCGGTTCTAATCCCATCTTTGCCAATTGTCTGCTGTGGGAATTTGGGCAAGGCACGTCACTTCTCCGGGCCTCGGTGACCTCATCTGTAAAATGGGGATTAAGACCGTGAGCCCCATCTGGGACAGGGACTGCGTCCAACCTGATTAGTGCATATCCACTCCGGCTCTTAGTATGGCGCCTGGAACATAACAAATACCATTAAAAAACAACAATAAAGAAACGTTGGAAATGAATTGAAAGGAGAGGAGACAGAAGGAGGGGTAGGAGTGTTGCCGGGAGAGAATAGTAGTAATAATAATTGGAGCATTTATTTGTTAAGCGTTTACTATGTGCCGGGCACTGTACTAAATGCTGGGGTGGATCGAAGCAAATCGGGTTGGACACGGTCCCTGTCCCACATGAGGCTCATGGTCTTATCTCCATTTTTAAGTTGAGGAAACTGAGGCCCAGAGGAGTTAAGCGACTTGCCCAGGGTCACCCAGCAGAGAGGTGGCAGAGCTGGTATTAGAGCCCAGCTCTTTCTGAAACCTAAGCCTGTGCTCTTTCCCCAAGAGATTATGAGAATATCCAAAATGCCGTAGGGTGGTTTTAGGCCTCTAGCGTGTGCGGGGTTCAAACCTAGATTGGAGGGGAAGTGAGAGAGAGAGCAGACAAAAGAAGGCAGAAAGCGCACTGCTCATATGAGGGGCGTCGCATCCCAGTTCAAGGTGTGAATTCAGGTGGAAGAGGTAAAAGGGCTCGCCCAAGGAGGGTGTGACAGGCACTGTTTCACTGGGAAGAGGACAGGGTTTTATACTTGCAGGCTACCGTCAATCAACTGGAATCTTAATGTATCACATCAAACATTATTGTCCCTTTTCAAATTTTAATTGGTTCTAAACATAAAAAAATGGAGCAAGACACACTTATCGAACTACTGCAATGCTGTTAGCCTGTTGATTCAACTCGTCCAACCTGATTATTTTGATCTACCCCAGTGCTTAGTTAATAATAATGGCATCAGAGAAGCGGCATGGCTCAGTGGGAAGAGCCCGGGCTTTGGAGTCAGAGGTCATGGGTTCGAATACCGGCTCCGCCACATGTCTGCTGTGTGACCTTGGGCAAGTCACTTCACTTCTCTGAGCCTCAGTGACGTCATCTGTAAAATGGGGATGAAGACTGTGAGCCCCACGTGGGACAAGCTGATCACCTTGTATCCCCCAGCGCTTAGAACAGTTTTTTGCACAGAGTACGCTCTCAATAAATACGATTGAATGAATGAATGAATGAATTTGTTAAGCACTTACTATGTGCAAAGCGCTGTTCTAAGCGCTGGGAAGTTTACAAGGTTGTCCCATGGGGGCTCACAGTCTTAATCCCTATTTGACAGAGGAGGTAACTGAGGTACAGAGAAATTAAGTGGCTTGCCCAAGATCACACAGCAGACAAGTGGCAGAGCCGTCGGGATTAGAACCCACGTCCTCTGACTCCTTCTAGACTGTGAGCCTGCCGTTGGTTAGGGACCGTCTCTATATGTTGCCAACTTGTACTTCCCAAGCGCTTAGTACAGTGCTCCGCACACAGGAAGTGCTCAATAAATACGATTGAATAAATGAATGAATGACTCCCAAGCCCATGCTCGTTAGTACAGTCCTGGGCACATAGCAAAGTGCTTAACAAATGCCATTGAAAAAAAAATAAAAAAAAAAAGCCATCATGAAATTCTCCTCAAAGAAGTTTAAAGATTAAAACTGTCAAGATAGTAATCAAGCTTCATACTTTTTACTTTGAAAATGCAATCTCTTCATTTTGGTCGGGGAGTTTGAGGGAACGCAGCTCATTTGGATGCAGATTGTCTTTCAGTTTACATTCGCGTTTTTAAAAATACGTAAGCTGTCATGACCAAAATTTATTTTTCGTTGTGCCAATATTTCTTCCCGTTGTTAAAAACTAAAACATTTGCCCTAGAATTGTAAAACCCCAACTGATTTATCTAGTAACATTTGGAAATACAAAGGCCTTCTTTGAAAAGCCAAGGTTGGAAACAAAACTCGGTGCTTTTTGAATGACCCCAGTCAGATTCTGGGGTCTCTGGAGCCCTGAGGCTTTTCGTTTAATAATAATAATAATAATAATAATAATAGTATTTGTTAAGCGCTTACTATGTGCAAAGCACTGTTCTAAGAGCTGGAGAGGTTACAGGGTGATCTCCACCTCCCCCTCCTTCCTCTCCCCATCCTCTCCTCCTTCCTCTCCCTCTCCTCCCACTCTCCAACACCCCGCCTTACCTCCTTCCCTTCCCCACAGCACCTGCATATATGTATATATGTTTGTACGTATTTATTACTTTATATTGCTTGTACATATCTATTCTATTTATTTTATTTTGTTAATATGTTTTGTTTTGTTCTCCGTCTCCCCCTTCTAGACTGTGAGCCCACTGTTGGGTAGGGACCGTCTCTATATGTTGACAACTTGTACTTCCCAAGTGCTTAGTACGGTGCTCTGCGCACAGTAAGCGCTCAATAAATACGATTGATTGATTGATCAGGTTGTCCCAGCGGGGGCTCACCGTTTTAATCCCCATTTTCCAGATGAGGTAACTGAGGCCCAGAGAAGTGAAGTGACTTGCCCACAGTCACACAGCTGAGAGTTGGCGGTGCCGGGATTTGAACCCATGACCTCTGACTCCGAAGCCCGGGCTCTTTCCACTGAGCCACGAGTTTGGGCAAGGGGTGTTCCTGGGGGATCGGCTTCTGCTGGGAAGTCTCCTCAGGGCAGGTGGTTCCAGAGTGAGCCGCTCTGAGGAGGTAGAATAGTTCTCGGGTCCCTGGGAGGGCTCTGGAGGTTCCGGGGAGGGTCACCTCCCCCACAAATTCTGTCCGATTCCATAGGTGTCATGCTTGACCTCTGAATTACTTGGGCTTTAAAGCACGCCATCATCTTGCCCCTCTTATCTCACCTTGCTACAACCTTGCTTGCTCCTACCGCAGCCCAGCTCGCACACTTCACTCCTTTCATTCATTCATTCGGTCGTATTTATTGAGCACTTACTGTGTGCAGAGCACTGGACTATGCGCTTGGGAAGTACAAGTTGGCCACATATAGAGACGGTCCCTACCCAGCAGCGGGCTCACAGTCTAGAAGGGGGAGACAGACAACAAAACAACATATTAACAAAATGAAATAAATAGAATAAATATGTACAAATAAAAGAGTAATAAATATGTACATATTTGTTACAAACAAACGTACAGACTCCTCCAATGCTAACCTTCTCACTTTGCCTTAATCTTGTCTATTTTACTGTCGACCCCTCGCCCACATCCTCCCTCTGGCCTGGTACGCCCTCCTTCCTCAAATCCGACAGACAGTGACTCTCCTCTGCCTCAAAGCCTAATTGAAGGAAGACCCATCTCCTCCCAGAGGCCTTCCGTGATTTCCCTTCCCTTTTCCTCTTCTCCTCCTCCCTTCTGCGTTACCCCAACTTTCTCCCTTTCCCCCTGGCTCCACAACACTTAATGTACATATCTGTAATTTATATTAATATCTATCACCCCCGCTGTAACCTATCAATCAGCTCATTGTGGACAGGGAATATTTCTGTTTATTATTATAGTATACCCTCCCAAGCACTTAATACAGCATTCTGCACACAGTAAGTGCTCAATAAATATGATTGAATGAATGAATGAATGGACGTATAGGATCTGGGCTGTCCAGGGCAGAGCCCCAGGTGTGCGTCCGTGTTGTCCGGCTCTTCTAGCCCGTATTATTTTTCCGTTGTGCAAATATTTCTTCCCATTGTTAAAAACTGAAACATTTGCCAGAAGTCAGAGGGAGATCTGAGGGACCTTGAATGCTTCGGACCCTCAGGCGATCAGTCGCTCAGAGATATTTATTGAGTGCTTGCTGTGTGCAGAGTACTGTACAAAGAGCTTGGAGACTCATTCCCTGCCCACAGGTAATCCCCGTAGCTCGCTGGTTCGGTCATTCATTCATTCATTCATTCAGTCGTATTTATTGAGCACTTACTGTGTACTAAGCGCTTGGGAAGTACAAGTTGGCAACGTATAGAGATGGTCCCTACCCAACAGTGGGCTCACAGTCTATAAGGGGGAGACAGAGAACAGTACAAAACATATTAACAAAATAGAATAAATATGTACAAATAAAATAGAGTAATAAATACATAAAAGCATATATACATATATGCAGGTGCTGTGGGGAGGGGAAGGAGGTAAGGCGGGGGGATGGGGAGGGGGAGGAGGGGGATTTTGTGCAGGTGGAAGAACTGGGAAAATGGTGGGTTTAAGAGTTTATGAAGCTCCGAGATGGTCCTGTAGGAGGAGAAAAGTCAGATATTTAGTCAGTATGAATGCATACATTAATAAATCGGCTGTATTTAATGAGTGATTACAGTATGCAGAGCACCGTACCGAGCACTTGGGAGAGTGTAATATAACAGAATTGCTAGACACATTCCCTGCACACAACAAGCTTACAGTCTAGAGGAGGGGACCGATATTAAGATAAATGGGTAAATTACAGATATATGCGCAAGTGCTATGGGGATGAGTAAAGGTTGCAAATCCAAGTGCAAGGGTGATGCAGAAGGGGAGGGGGAGAAGAGAAAATTAAGATTTAGTCAGGGAGGGCCTCTTGGAGGAGACAGGCTTTTAATAAGACTTTGAAGGTGGGGAGAGTGATGGTCTGTCAGATATTAAAGGGGAGGGAGTTCCAAGCCAGAGCCGGATCCCTCATGGTGAGATAGGGGAGAGTGAGGTACAGGGAAATAGGTCGGTGTCAGAGGAGTGAAGTGTGTGGGCTGGGTTGTAGGAACTAGTTTATCTGGAACCAGTTTATCTGGATCTCTGGTTCATCGGATCTGTTCGGTTTAGGCCCGCGGGTCAGAGGAGCTGGGTTATGATCCTGGCTCTGCCACTTTCCCGCCGTGTGATCCTGGGCAAGTCACTGACTCTCCTAGCGCCTCAGTTTCTTCATCTTTTTTTTATGGTATTTAAGCTCTCACACTGTGCCAGGCACCGTACTAAGTGCTGGGATAGTTACAAGCTAATCAGGTTGGACACAGTGTAGGCTTGTTGTGGACTGGGAACGTGTCTGGTATAATGTTGTGTGTTACTCTCCCAGGCACACGGTAAGTGCTCAATAAATAGGATTGAGTGAATACAGTACCACCCTTTTAAAAGGACTGCCTGCACCTTTCAGCCTCAGGAATAGAACGGCCGGACAAATTAGGTGTGTTGATCTATGGCAGACTGTTGGCTTGTTGTGGGCAGGGAACAATGTCTACCAACTCTGTAGTGTACTCTGCCAAGCGCTTAGTACAGTGCTGTGCATGCAGTAAGTGCTCAATAAATACCAGTGATTGGTTGACTAAAGAATAGTAAGATTTGGGCTCTTGTGTCCAACCTTGGAAGGCTGGATTTAATCAATCAGTCGTATTGAGCGCTTACTGTGTGCAGAGCACTGTACTAAGCGCTTGGGAAGTACAAGTTGGCAACATATAGAGACAGTCCGTACCCAACAGTGGGCTCACAGTCTGAAAGAGTGGGCTCACAGTCTAAAAGAGCTTAGATGGCTCTGAAGAGAGAACTGGGATATAAAGTGGGGAGAATAGAATTTCTCTTGTAAAGACTTTCTGGAGGGGATGTAATTTTCGTAGAGCTTTAAAAACAATCAGTGGTATTTGAGTGCTGCTTATCTACAGAGCACTATACTAAGCACTTAGGAGAGTGCAGTACCACTGAATTGGTTCTGATCTTACGGTGTAGGGAGGGAGAAAGACATTAATATGAAAAAATTATATAACAAAGATTAGTACATAAGTGCTTTGGGGTTGAGGGTGAGGCCATTATCAAATATCCAGAGGTCACAGATGCAAGCGCAAAGGTGGGGATAGCTGTGGTCTGTAGGATATGAGGGGAGTGGAGGGGAAGGCGGGGGAGAGTTACAGCATGGAGGGAGTCAATAAATGGTATTTTTTTTTTAATTTTTTTACAGTATTTGCTAAGTGCTTACAATGTACCGAACACTGTTTTAAGCACTGGGGTAGATACAAGCTAATCAGGTTGAACACAGTCCATGTGGCACGTGGGGCTCAGTGATAATCCCCATTTTACAAATGAAGTAGTTGAGGCACTGAAAAGTTAAGTGACTTGCCCAGGGTCACTCAGCAGACAAGTAGTGGAGCTGGGATTTGAACCCAGCTCCTTCTGACGCCCAGGCCCTATGTATCCACTAGGCCATGCTGCTTCTCAGTGTCTGTTGAACGCTTACTATGTGCAGAGTACTGTACGAAGCGCTTGGGAGAGTACATACTGCAGAGTTGGTAGATATGTTTCCGGCCTACAAGGAGCTTACAGTCTGGAGGGGAGCCAGACGTTGAAATACATCTGTGGTTTGAGCCTGAAATTGAATGGACATGGTATTTCTGCTTAATGCAGAGGGGTGCTTAATTTTGAGGCATGGGGTAGACATGCAGATTGACATTTGAGGGAAATGATCCAGTGCTAAACCCTGGGGTAGATCGAAGATAACGAGATCGGACCCCATCCCACACAGGCTGAAAATTTAAAAGGTACATTTAAAAGGAACATTTCCTCACATGGTACAGTTGAGGAAAGTGAGGCACAGAGAGGCTGTGGCTTACCCCCCAGTGTTACAGCAGGCAGGTAGTCGAGCTAGGACTAGAACCCAGGTCTCCCAATTCCCAGTTCCATGCTCTTTCTGCTAGGACACGCTACCTCCAGGATGTGACAAGTTCCAGGAACAGCATGGTGGCATCTGGAGAGGAGTAGACGGATCCTAGAAATCTTGCGGAGGAAGAACAGACAGGATCTGGCCACTCATTGATAATGGGGTGAAGGAGAGGGAGGAATTCAAGGGAATACCAAGGTCGCAGGCTTCAGAGCCAGGAAGGATGGTAGCGTTGTCAACTGGGAAGGGAAGATACTGTGGAGAAGATTTGGGAAGCAAGAAGAGGAATTACTTTCGGATATTTTGACCTTGAGGGTTCTGGTGGGACATCCAGATGTCCCGGAAGCGGGGAGGAAATGCGAGATTGCAGAGGAGGAGAGAGGTCAGGGCCACTGGGAGGTATCTACGGAGAGATGGGAGTTGAAGCCATGGCAGCGAGTGAGCTTCCAAAGAGAATCAGTGTGGCCTAGTGGATGGAGCCTCGGCCTGGAGTCAGAAAGACCGGGGTTCTAGTTCCGGCTCCACCGCTTGTCTGCTGGATGACCTTGGGAAAGTCACTACACTTCTGGGCCTCAGTTCCCTCATCTGTAAAATGGAGATGGAGACCGTGAGCCCCACGTGGGACATGGACTGTGTCCAACCTGATTGGATTGTACCTACCCCTGTGCTTAGTAGAGCTCCTGGCATGTAGTAAGCACTTAACAAATACCATTTAAAAAAAAAAAAACAACAGTGAGACCAGATAGGAAGCCAGAATAGATCCTTGAGGGGAAAGCCACAGCTAGGGAGTTGGGGGTTAGATAGAGGAAGAATCATCTCCAGAGACCCAGAGGAAGTCATCTTTAGAAGTGAGAGGAGACTCAGGAGAGAACTATGTCAGAAAACCCAAGGTTAGGTAATGTTTTCAGGAGGAGAAAATGATTCACGGTGTTGAAGACAAGGAGGAGTGGGAAATGGTGGAGTCTCTTGGATTTGGCGAGAAGGAAGTCTTTGGTGAGCAAGTGGAATGAAGGGATCCCCTCAAAGGGATTTATTGACTCCTTGTAGACAGGGACCAGGTCTGCCAACTCTGCCGTATTCAACCCTCTCAAGCGCTAAGTACTGTGCTCTGCCCCCAGGATGTGCTCAATAAATACCACTGATTTATAGACTGACCATCATCTCGCAGTTCTGTTTCTTAATAGTCCTTTTCTGTGGCCAGTTTGCGATTCTCCTCCTTTTTGTGGTGACTCAGATATTCTCAGTGGTTAAGCGTACAGACTCCTCGTACTTGAAAAACACAAAATGCCAGTACTCAGTGTTGACCTCAAATGAAAAGCCAATTTAGTGTGAGAGGAAGTAGTCGTTGCCGGGGTAGATTTTGTAAAGATCTGCTGTAGTACCCTAAGTGGTGTTTTGAGGAGGAACTGCATTCGCATACAAGATTAAACAAGATGGCATATGCAATCTTGACTTTACAACTTGAAATGGTTCCTTAAGTAAACAAAAATTTTTCTGCCTTTTTTTGTGTGTGTTCTTAAAAATGTGTTTCTAAATTTTTGGCATAACTTTTAGCTTTGTTGTCCCTTTCAGATTTCTAAAGTTATTTTGCTTCTTTCCCAGAGGATTTTCAGGAATCAAACCTTTAGAAAAGATCACATTGGGAAAGACTAGCTTTTCTATTCTGAACCATTGCGGAAATCTAAGGGTTTGAGTAAATGTCTTAGAACCGTAACATATTTTATTCCTCCTTACTTGGAATCCTTTAGAAATACCTTTGCCCCAAGGAGGCTTATTTTATTTTTTTTTATGGTGGCATTTATTAAGCGCTTACTCTGTGCAAAGCACTGTTCTAAGCACTGGGGAGTCTACAAGGTGATCAGGTTGTCCCATGGGGGGCTCACAGTCTTCACCCCCATTTTACAGATGAGGTAATTTTTTCAATTTATCAGTGGAAATCGTTGAGAATAATAATAGTAATAATAATGACATTTATTACGCACTTTGTGCAAAGCACTGTTCTAAGCGCTGGGGAGGTAACAAGGTGATCAAGTTGTCCCTCGGGGGGGCTCACAGTCTTAATCCCCATTTTCCAGATGAGGTAACTGAGGCCCAGAGAAGTTAAGTGACTTGCCCAAAGTCACAGAGCTGACAATTGGCGGAGCCAGGGTTTGAACCCATGACCTCTGACTCCAAAGCCCGGGCTCTTTCCACTGAGCCACGCTGCTTCGAGAAGGCGAAATTAGAATAATAGACTGTAGGGAGGGAGTAAATTGGGGGTAGGGGACAAGGGGAGAGGAAGAGGAAAGGAATCCAGCAGTGCTTCTCGTCTTCCTCCAGGAATACTTTGAGGTTCTGGCTGAATGCGGGTGGCTCCAGCCGGGCTACCCCGGCCCATCCGGCGAATACGAAGGAATCATTGGTGCAGGCGTCACTGTGGATTGTCTTTGTCCAGAAACGCTCTGGGCATGTTACTCCCCTCCTCAAAACTCTCCAGTGGCTACCAATCAATCTGCACATCAGGCAGAAACTCCTCACCCTGGGCTTCAAGGCTGTCCGTCCATCACCTCGCCCCCTCCTACCTCACCTCCCTTCTCTCCTTCTACAGCCCAGTCCGCACCCTCCGCTCCTCCGCCGCTGATCTCCTCACCGGGCCTCGTTCTCGCCTGTCCCGCCGTCGACCCCCAGCCCACGTCCTCCCCCGGGCCTGGAATGCCCTCCCTCTGCCCATCCGCCAAGCTAGCTCTCTTCCTCCCTTCAAGGCCCTGCTGAGAGCTCACCTCCTCCAGGAGGCCTTCCCAGACTGAGCCCCTTCCTTCCTCTCCCCCTCGTCCCCCTCTCCACCCCCCCATCTTACCTCCTTCCCTTCCCCACAGCACCTGTATATATGTATATATGCTTGTACATATTCATTACTCTATTTATTTATTTATTTATTTATTTTACTTGTCCATATCTATTCTATTTATTTTATTTTGTGTCTATTTACTTTATGTTTGGTTTTGTGCTCTGCCTCCCCCTTCTAGACTGTGAGCCCACTGTTGGGTTGGGACTGTCTCTCTATGTTGCCAACTTGTACTTCCCAAGTGCTTAGTACAGTGCTCTGCACACAGTAAGCGCTCAATAAATACGATCCCCCTCGCCACCCTCTCCATCCCCCGTCTTACCTCCTTCCCTTCCCCACAGCACCTGTATATATGTGTATATGTTTGTACATATTTATTACTCTATTTATTTTACTTGTACCTATCTATTCTATTTATTTTATTTTGTTAGTATGTTTGGTTTTGTTCTCTGTCTCCCTCTTCTAGACTGTGAGTCCACTGTTGGGTAGGGACTGTCTCTATATGTTGCCAGCTTGTACTTCCCAAGCGCTTAGTACAGTGCTCTGCACACAGTAAGCGCTCAATAAATACGATTGATTGATTGATTGTGGATCTCTCTCCCTCCATCCGTCCGTCTGCCCGCCCGCCTGCCCACCGGTGTGGGAGTTGCCACCAGGCTCCCAGCCCTTCTAGGGGCCCGCGGGTCACTCCTCTCCACTCTGCTGCACCTCCTTCCTTGGGCTGGGGCTGCTGCGGAAGCCGCCAGGAGTCCTAACTAAGTGCCCGACCTGTGATGGCACCTGTATATATGTTTGTACATATTTATTTCTCTATTTATTTTACTTGTACATATCTGTTCTATTTATTTTATTTTGTTAATATGTTTGGTTTTGTTCTCTGTCTCCCCCTTCTAGACTGTGAGCCCACTGTTGGGTAGGCACTGTCTCTATATGTTGCCAACTTGTACTTCCCAAGCGCTTAGTACAGTGCTCTGCACACAGTAAACGCTCAATAAATACGATTGATTGATTGATTGGTTGATGGGTCCCCCCCAGTCCTCCCCACCTCAAGCCCCCTGAGCTGCCCGGGGAGAAGGGCAGATGGCCCCCACCTTCACGAGACCCCAGGTCACCCAGCCCCAGCGAATACTAGAATCAATCAATCAATCAATCGTATTTATTGAGCGCTTACTGTGTGCAGAGCACTAGAAAATCAGCAGCAGCACCTTCTCTGACCGCTGCCACCATCTGGCTCATTCATTCATTCATCCAGTTGTATTTATCGGGCAGCTACTCTGTTCAGAACACTGTACTAAGCACTTGGGAGAGTACCATATAATAGACACATTCCTGCCCACAACGAGCTCATAGCCTAGAGGATGAGACGGACTAATATAAATAAACAGATGCATTAAATACGTTTGTGGCTCAGTGGAAAAAGCACGGGCTTTGGAGTCAGAGGTCATGGGTTCAAATTCTGACGCTGCCACTTAGCTGGGTGACTTTGGGCAAGTCACTTAACTTCTCTGGGCCTCAGTTACCTCATCTGTAAAATGGGGATTAAAACCGCGAGCCCCCCCCATGGGACAGCCTGATCACCTTGTAACCTCCCCAACACTTAGAACAGTGCTTGCACATAGCGCTTAACAAATACCATCATTATGATTATTATTTATTTTATTTATTTATTCAATCTAGTTCATCTAGACCAGAGCAGGCCTGAGCAGCGCAAACCGGGCCCGACCAGGCCTGACCCGGCCTCTTCTCAGTGCACAGTGCTCCCCGGCGGTGGCCCCGGGCCCTTAGAACAGTGCTTTGCACATAGTAAGCGCTTAACAAATGCTATTGTTATCATTATCATCATCATCATCACTGCCCCTGTTTGGACACTCTGTTGCTTGTCACCAGAAGCGGGTGTTGTGGAGGAGGGATGGCAAAGAGGGTCGGTGGGGGTAGTGAAGCGGCACAGGAGATAACTCTTCCCCACATCCCGCCAGCAGCGGGCAAGGAGCAGAATTGTCCCCTTGCTCTTCTTTGGACCCTTGTTGGATCCAAGAGATGGGGGCGGGTGGCTCAAAAAGCTCGGGGTTGGGGGGGGAAGCTAACGGCACCTGCGCCCTCCGCCTCTCTCCGTCTTAGAAGGCTGGAGATAAAGGGACTTCATGACTTATTGGAAAAGCGTCTACAAGCTAACGGGTAGGAGTATTCACCTTCCAAGCGCTTTGCGGTGGTATTTAGTGCTAAGTGTAAATCTCTTCCTTTTTCTCATTGGAAAGCTCAATCTAATTAGGTTGTAAGTGCTCCAAAGTAATGATTATAATTGTTTTCTTGGGCAGATTATTGGAAAGGATGAGTGTGCTGTTTTGCCACCCTGAGCCGCAGGTTTCTGACGAATCGACCGTTTTTTGTCTTGGCCATAATAGGAATTGTAGTCACCGGGATACCGCTGAGCCGCACTGAACCGAATTTCCTCCAAGGATCAGTAATTAGACCAATAGGATCAGCAGTTCCATTTTTGATATAATCAGTAGTATTGATTGAGTGCTTACTATGTGCAGAACACTGTACTAAGCTCTTGGGAGAGTACAGTGCAGATATCGAGCAGAAATCTTACCAATCACGGTGTAGAAAATTCATGAACATTTAGACCTGCTGTTTGTCAATAGACACGTTCATACGATTCATTTGAGGAAAAGGAAGGTTTCAGGCTCCCTGTGGACAGGGAACATGTGTATCAGCTTTGTTTTACTCCCCCTTTTCCTAAAACCCCCCCTTTTCCTCAGCTCCCCCTCTTCTCTGTGTCACTCCGACGCACTCCCTTTGCTCTACTCCCCTCTTCCTGCCTCACAGCACTTGTGTATATATGTACATATCTATAATTCTGTTTATATCACTGCCTGTTTTTGATATGTACGTATCAATAATTCTATTTATATTGATGCCTGCTTATTTGTTTTGATGTCTCCCCCCTTCTAGACTGTAAGCCCAGTATGGGCAGGGATTATCTCTATGGCTGAATTGTACTTTCCAAGCGCTTAGTACAGTGCTCTGCACACACTAAGCGCTCAATAAACACGTTTGAATGAATGCTCTCCCAAGCGCTCAGTGCAGTAAGCACTCAATAAATATGATTGATTGTTGGAAGGAGGTTTGAAGACTAAATGCAGGTTTGTGTATCATTTGACTGTATTCTAGTAAATGTTGTTGGTGAGAAGTTAAAGAAGAATGGAGCTATCACCAGTCATCCCAATGTAACAGGTAATTATGGCATTGGTGAATATTTTCAAGGAGAAACAGCATTTGCACTTATTCTTGACAGAGTTGTGGGCAGTGTACTCAAACCTTGACGACTCTAGATAAAAATATCACTCCTGCTCTAGTTTTGGAATACCATCGAACGTGTCATCTGCTCTTTGGATGTATCAGGGAATAGGTGTCTATTTTTGGAAATTTTATATTTTGTTTAGAAATGAGGAATCATCCCCCTAACTATTGTAAGATGGACACTTGGAAAAATAGGAATGTGCTTTTGGGGTGGAGGTGAGAGGGGAAGGGGAGGTAGTGGTGGAATTTTAGGTGCAAAATAGGTTATATAAAGCTGTGCTTCAAGAGTGGAAAGGGAGTACAGTTTTTAGTGGGGAAACGTGGAGGATGATCCGGGGAGTGGTAAGAGGTTTTTTGAAGAGTGGAGAGGTCAGGAGGACCCAATTTCAGGTCTCTTAGTTCTGCTAGATGTTGACGCGTAATAGAATGTCCAAAAGGGGCAGAATACAAGAAGAAGGTAGAGAAAAGTTCTTGGTTGGTACATAAAGTAATTTATCAATTCCTTTGTTGTCTTGAAATCAGATTAGATTTCCCCTCCCCACAGCACCTATATACATGTTTGTACAGATTTATCACTCTGTTTTACTTGTACATATTTACTGTTCTGTTTTTGTTAATGATGTGCAGAAAGCTTTAATTCTGTTTGTTCTGACGACTTGACACCAGTCTACATGTTTTGTTATGTTGTCTGTCTCCCCCTTCTAGACTGTGAGCCCGTTGTTGGGTAGGGACCGTCCCTATATGTTGCTGACTTGTACTTCCCAAGTGCTTAGTACAGTGCGCTGCACACAGTAAGCGCTCAATAAATGCGATTGAATGAATGAATTAATGAATGAATTAGAACAAATATAATCCCAGCGAATCCTATGGCAATAAGATAAAAGTAATTAAGACTAATCAGTCCAGTCTAATTTGGGGGCACTCTTGTATATGACCATATTTCTATTCCTTAACTAAAGTAATGGACTGAAGAGCAGATAAGTGGGTTTGCACCTGGGCTAGAGAGTATTTTATTTCTAATGTCAAGGCTGATTTTATCACAGAATCACAACAGAGGAAAGAAGCATTAGAGGTGTTCTTGTTCGGCCCTCTGCCTCCAGCAAGGCCTTTACTTAATCATCGTGGAAAAAATTGGTAGAGTAATGATGATACTCACTGAACCAACACACTGAAGTGCCTAAAAGCAATGTGGCCCACTGGAAAGAACACAGGCCTGGGAATCAGAAGGACCTGGTTTCTTATCCTGGCTCCACCACATGTCTGCTCTGTGACCTTGAATAAGTCATTTCACCTCTGTGCCTCAGCTCCCTCATCTGTAAAATGGAGATTAAGACTGTGGGCCCAATGGGGGACATGGACTATGTCCAACCTGATTATCCGGCATCTATTCCAGTTCTTATTTTGAGGGTTTGGTTCATAGTAAGCACTTTTTAAATTATCGCTATTATTATTATTATTAAAGTGTTTGAAGTGCAATGGAAGCGTAAGACACAGTCCCCTCAAGGAGCTCGACACTGAAATAGTCACAAGCAGTAGAATCAAAAAATTCAGTCAAATAGACAAGTCCCGAGTTGGACGTAAATATTAAATACCCAAGTGCAAAAGATGGTTAAAGGTTGTTCAGATTTGGGGTAGTGATAATTAGTCAAGGAAGGGTTTGAGCAGTTGGGATTTTAGGAGGACTTTGAAAGTGAGGGGAGTTGAGGTATGGTGGATTTGTGGGTTTAGCTTCGTCTTAAAGATTGCCGAAGAGAATAACTTGCAGTTTCGTAGAAAGAATGGAGTATTTCACTAAAAGTAAAGTAGTTTGCCTAATGGCCAGACATCTGAATTTTTTAAAAATGGTACTTGTTAAGCACTTTACTATATGCCAAACACTGTAATGAGCGCCAAGGTGGGTACAGCTCAAATTCGGGCAGGATTTCTAGGGGCCCTTAGAGTTGTTGTGCGGTGCAGAGTATAGAGAATCGCTTGCCCGCCTGTGCTGCTTCATTCGCCTAGTTCTGTAGGCCAGAAATGAGCTGTTGATGTGTATTTTCTCTTCAAAATGAATAGTGCAACCTTGGGATTTGTGTGAAGAGAACAGAATTCCTTTCTATGCATTCCACAGCGGCATAGTCTAGGAAGTGTGCTTCTGGCTCTAAGCGTAATGATTGAAGTGCCTGGAAAATAGATGTTTATGTTGGCAGAGTTCTAATATTGAATGGTAAACTCAGTGGGTGGGGATTCTCTCTCTCTCTCTCTCCCCCTCTCTCCCCTGCCCTGCGCTAGTTTATTCAACAGCCGTTGCTGCTTGGTGTTCATTTAAAACAATAATTAGGTTGGAATGTAACGGATGCCCATCTTCTGTTTTTCTTTAACTTCATGCTTCAGCACACTATAAAATGGCCTTTTCCCAAAACGCATCCTAAAGTTATGCTGACATGATAAAGTAATTCCCCTTTTTTTATCAATTAGTGGAAGTTCAACTTGCGTGGTTTAATTCAATTTTTTATAGGCTTGTGCATTCAGTTCTGCCCTACCCGACAGAGTACTGTATACTGAGGTCTCATATATCGCCAAGGCTGCATTCTTGCAGAATGCTATATTAAAGTCACACAGAATTCACCAGTCGCACGCATGCACTAGCCATTTCTTCTGATATCGTGATATATCGTAAGCGCTCAATAAATACGGTTCAGTGAATGAATATGCTGTAACAGACTTGTGATGTTGGATGGATATGCCCTAATTATCTGATGGTAGTCTAGCTAAAATGGGTAATGAAATCACCCCCGTTGTCAGAAAGCTTTAACAAAGCTGTTATGCTCTGTTAATGTTAAATACTTTGTTAAATACTGAGTACTTTTAATACAGATCTATCTTAGTGGAAGGGTAGAAAGTCACCCACATCCTTTGTTACATAATATATATCCTTCTTTGCCCAGAAATTTTGTCGCTTTTGCACTGTTGTTGAAATGCGAAACTATAAATAATTTATGATAAATGCTGAGGTTTTTTTGGTATGCTTTTTCTACTTAGTAATTCTAAGCAAGTAACCAGAGCTTTTTGGTTAATTGCCACATCTCCAGTAAAGAGCATATGGCTGGTGTGTTACTAGGCTACAACGGCATTCACGTATAGAATCTCCAAGGGATGAAATGGTTTCTCGGAAAATCTCGACAAATTAGTTTACAGAGCATCGAGTCCTTGTCTTCCTCTAACCCCCTCCTTCTGCTGGGAAAAAAAGTTAACAGAAAATTACTCCTTAGGAGAAAAGGGCTTGACAGCGGCTGGGAATATTGAAATTTTACTTTGGTCTCTCAAGATCAGTGAGCTCGGAGAAGAGAAGATTGAGAACAGTGGAAGGACGATAATGGCAAAAGTCTAAGGGATTCAATTAGGACTTGATTCTGTCTCTTGGGATTGTGAATGGAGAAGGAATCACGTTTATCTATAAAAGCAATAGGTGATTGCTTCAGGCAAAACACATTTTTCATTAGAATGAAGTTAAACTTCATGGGCTAAGTAGTATGGTACTGTCAGGTGAAATTAGCTGTTCATTAGATTAGAAGGCGGTTAATCACTTTTTTATCTTCTTGAACATCAAATCAATTTGGGTTTCTGTGAACAAATACAATTAGGAACTTCCTTTTGAACTAACTACCCTTGGTGATGTTAGTAGTTTGGACTATTTCCTGAATTTAAGTAAGGCTTTATTACCGTATTGGCAAGATGTTTCCTTTAAAGCTTTTGGGACTCTGGCCTCTGTAGTAGTGTTGCAGAATGCAGTGACAGTGGTATTATGTTTGGCAGGATACTGTGGAAAAAAATCAGAGGCAGAATACAGAGATATTGGCCTAACGTTTGTTTGTGGTGTCTGTATTTTTCCAACAGTCGAGTTGTTTCCTAAAGTTCTTCAATAGCCACCCATTCCTCTTTGGCATTAATTAATTCGTTAATTCAATCAATCGTATTTATTGAGCGCTTACTGTGTGCAGAGCACTGTACTAAGCGCTTGGGAAGTACAAGTTGGCAAAATATAGAGACGGTCCCTACCCAGCAACAGGCTCACACTCTAGAAGGGGGAGATGGACAACAAAACATGACAGGTGTCAGGTCGTCAGAACAAATAGAATTAAAGCTAAATGCACATCATTAACAAAAGAAATAGAATAGTAAATATGTACAAGTAAAATAGATAATAAATCCGTACAAGCATATATATAGGTGCTGTTAGGAGGGGAAGGAGGTAGGGCTGGGGGGATGGGGAGGAGGAGAGGAAATACTCATCTGCTCCACTCTTTCCTTCTTACCTTTCTCCTCTGTTCTCCCAGTACATCCCAGCTCGCATTCACTCAATCTTGTTTTGTCTTGGAGAAGAAGCATGCCTTAGTGGAAAGAGCATGAGCTTGGGAGTCAGAGGTCGTGGGTTCTAATCCCAGCCCTGCCACTTGTCTGCGGTGTGACCTTGGGCAAGCCACTTAACTTCTCTGGACTGCAGTTCCCTCACCTGTAAAGTGGGGATTAAGACTGTGATCCCCACGTGAGATAACCTGCTTACCGTGTATCTACCCCAGTGCTTAGAACAGTGCTTGGCACATTGTAAGCGCCTAACAAAAACCATTATTATTATGCCTTCGAATCGTTTCCGACCCACGGCGACACCATGGACACATCTCTCCCAGAATGGCCCACCTCCATCTGCAGTCGTTCTGGTAGTGGATCCGTAAAGTTTCCTTGGTGAAAATACGGAAGTGGTTTATCATGGTCCTTTTTCGTGCGGTCGACTTTGAGCCTCCGCGATCAACTCTCTCCCATGCCGCTGCTGGCCAGCGTAGGTGAGTTTTGAGTTGTAACAGATCGCCTTCCACCTGCCAGCCACTGGCCAAGCTAGGGACGCAGTGGATAGGCCTCTGCCTGACTCTCCCTCCTGTTGCCGAGCCTGGTGGAGTACTGGAAACGCGCCAGGTGCGGTCCTGAGAGGGGACTCTTTCAATCACTAGTCCTTAACTGAGTGCCGGCTGAGTATTCAGCGTAGTACTAAGAGCGTGGGAGAGTATAACAGCAGCAAGATGCCTGTTGCTTGCCTTTAAGCAACTTTCAATTTACTGGGGGGAAGGCGGACAAAAATTGCGCTCAAATAATGAAAGCTGGAGGAAGAATAAGGATGTAGGAGGAAGTAGTACACTTCATTTCTCTCAGACTGGTCTCCTAATTCATTCATTCATTGTCGTATTTATTGAGCGCTTATTGTGTGCAGACTCCTTGTTGACTACCCAAGCCCCAACCCACTGTGCGTGTCCTTACCCCTGCTTGAAACACCCCTGTACCTCTAATCTGCCAAACCACAATCCTGCCCTCCTGCGAGCCCACCTTTTCCAGGAGACTTGATTTTTTAATGGTATTTTTTAAGATCTTACTGGGTGCCAGGCACTGTACTAATCTCTGGGGTAGCTAGAAAGTAATCAGGTTGGACGCAGTGTCCCACATGGGACTCACAGTCTTCATTCCCGTTTTATAGATGAGGTAACTGGCCCAGAGAAGTTGTGACGTGCCCCAGGTCACACGGCAGACAAGTGGTGGAACTGGGATTAGAACCCAAGTCCTACTGGAGAAAACAAGACTGTGAGCCCACAGTTGGGTAGGGACCGTCTCTATATGTAGCCAACTTGTACTTTCCAAGCGCTTAGTACAGTGCTCTGCACACAGTAAGCGCTCAATAAATACGATTGAATGAACTAGGCCCATGCTCTATCCACTAGGCAATGTTGCTTCTCCCTCTCTTGGCTTATTTAGCCCACTTACTCATGTATTGCTTACTCGTTTCCACTCTGTGTATTCAATCTCCCTTTGCCTCTCTCCCTCATTAGGTTGTAGAGCCCTTAAAGGCAGAAACCGGAACTTTTACCATTTACCCCTAAATTCCTAGTCCAGATCTCTGGGCACATTAAACACTCGATAAGTTCTGGTGACTGACATCGGCATTTCCAGTGTGCGACTTAAAAAGAAGGTTATTACAGTTGCAAAATCTTTGAGCGCGTCATTAAAAATGCTCGTTATTTAAATCTAATTAGAAATTAAGCAAATCTATTTCAAGCCCGAATCGAGCTGTAGAAACGGATGTGTGCCATTGTGCGTTAGCCCAAGTAGTATCTTGTCTTACGCCGTCGAGCCGTCTCTGATCCATAGCGACGCCATGCACACATCTCTCCCAGGGCGCCCCGCCTCCGTCTCCAGTCTTTCTGATAATGTATCCATAGAATTTTCTTGGTAAAAATATGAAAGTGGTATCTTAGCAGAGATTTAATTATGGGCTTTGGGATATTTGAAACACCACACAATAGCAGGAAAGGGAGCTTTTATTCCATACTAAGGAGGAGGGCGTTTTTTAAACATTGGGGAACTGGGGGAAGGCAGTTTCGTGGTCGAAGTTGTGGGCCAGTGGTAGCTTCATGGCTGCTTTTTTTCCCTTGACTTCCTTGCCTCTTAATAATAATAATAATTGTGGTATTAAGCACTTACTATGTGTCGAGCACTGTGCTAAGCACTGGGGTGGAAACAAGCCACTCAGGTTGGGTACAGTCTCTGTCCCACATGGGGCTAACAGTCTCAATCCCCATTTTACAGATGCAGTAACTGAGGCCCAGAGAAGTGAAACAACTTGCCCACGGTAGAGAAGTGGCAGAACTGGGATTAGAACCCGTAAACTTCGGACACCCAGGGCTTTGCTCTACCTGCTGCACCGTGTTTCTGCATTATGCTTCTTTTCCTCCGAGGTCCCCTTAGCAGAGCCTTCTTGCCCCTGGATGTTATTTGGTGAGGAGGCGGGGATTAAGCAGTCGGCCGGTATAGACAACGACTAGGGTTGATTTTGGTTTGCAACTCCGGCGGGCACAGTGGGGACAACCCAAAGGATGGGGTAGCCGCCCCGTTGACCAGTTTGGCAGGAGGGCAGGGCGGGCAGAAGGAAGCCAGGTGACCTTGGCACACGGACTTAAAAAGCCAGGTAGGTTGTAGAGGGTGATGATGATGATGGTATTTGTTAAGCGCTTACTATGTGCAAAGCACTGTTCTAAGCGCTGGGGGGATACAAGGTGATCAGGTTGTCCCATGTGGGGCTCACAGTCTTAATCCCCATTTTACAGATGAGGTAACAGGCTCAGAGAAGTTAAGTGACTTGCCCAAGGTCACACAGCAGACATGTGGCAGAGCTGGGATTTGAACCCATGACCTCTGACTCCAAAGCCCGGGCTCTTTCCACTGAGCCACGCTGCTTCCCGGTGGCAGGTTAGAAGCAGGGTGGTCCAGACGGGAGCGTTGTGAGGCACCAAGGAACCCAGGAAAAGCTCCCTAACCAGCAACTTGTCAGCCAATCAGCTGTACCTATTGAGCACTTACCGTGTGCGGAGCACTGTACTGAGCACCCGGGAGAATACAGTATAGCAATAGAACAGACACATTCCCTGCGCACAACGAGCTTGTTCAGGATGGTTTGTGTGTGCCATTTGGAAAGGGGTTCCCCCCCCCCCAAGTGTGAGATGAGAGAAAGGAAGCAGTGTTATCTTCTTTGATACTCTCTTTACCCCATATTTTGGATTTTTTTTTAGCAATTTTCAAGGAGAGTATGCCTTCATGAAGCAGGGCCATGTAGATTTTGGCACTAAAAATAAGAAAGTAGCTGGGACCCTCTGGATCACTGTTTTCAGAAATTAGGGTCTTAGAGAAGCAGGACTTCTCAGCAACAAAAATATGCTATGTGATTCTTGATAAACCTGTAAGTAGATGAATTATTTTGTATAGAACAATTTTCAGTGAAGCAGTATATATCCCGGATCCTCTTCAAAGTAATAATAACAAATTATATGGTATTGTAAAGCACTTAGTATGTGTCAAACACTATACTGGGATAGATACAAGGTACAGTAGGACACAGTCCATGTCCCACGTGGGGCTCACAGTCTAAGTAGGCAGGAGAACAGCTTTTAAATCCCCATTTTACAGATGAGGAATCTGAGGCACAGTCAAATGACTTGCCCAAGATGTCACAGCAGGCAAGTGGTGGAGCAAGATTAGAACCCAGGTCCTTTGACTCAACCTGCACTCTTTCCACTAGGCCACTGCTGCTTGCCCAGACTACAAGGTGATAGGGAATAAATGAGTACGTAAACCCTGGCTTCGTTGCCTTTGTCTAAAGAGAAATTTCTTAGTGATTGTAATTACAGCCTGGGAACACAACTTCAGATGTGCTTTAGGCATTACGAGATCAATTCACTCGGAGGGAATTAGTGTTCAATAATGTGCTACAATTTTGAATTAGTTTACATTGAATTATGACTAGAGTGTCTCGCTCAGCTGAAGAATGGCATCTTTTGATTTGGAATCAGCAACATGTAATAGTGGAAAGAGAATGGGCCTGGAGTCAGAAGGCCATCTAATTCAGCTCCACCATGTGTCTTGCTGTGTGGCCTTGGGCAAGTCATTTCACTTCTCTCTGCCTGTTACCTCATATGTAAAATGAGGATGAAGACCGGGAGCCCCACATGGGACGTGAACTGTCAAATCTGATTAGTGTGTATCTACATCAGTACTTAGTACAGTGCCTGGAACATAGTAGGCACTTAAAAAAATACCACTAAATGAGGTAAGAAAATTAAATGAATTTAGCAGGTGCTAGGCTTGTCACAGTTCTCTTGGCCAACTTTAGGAAATTGTGTTTTTCTCAAGGGAAGTATGCAGTTGGCATGACTCTGCTTTACTCACATGATTTGAGGTATCATCAGATTTTAGTTTGGAAATTTCATTGGAGAGGAAAATCTGACAATTCCTGTAGAGAAGGCTATTATTATGTTATGTGTTAAGAGCTTAGGTGTCAAGCACTGTTCTAAGCACTGCAGTAGATCCAAGCTAATCCGGTTGGACACAATCCCTGCCCCTATATAACCTTTGAAAACATAAAACATCCAGAAAAACACCTCCCATTAAGGGGAAAATCGTCTTTACTCTTTTTCTATCAGTCAACCAGTCAGTGGTGTTTACTGAGCATTTGCTGTGTGCAGAGCAAAATACTTCCGATCCCACAGAATCAGAAATCAAGCTCTGATTTCATCCCTTGTTACTAATCATAGTGGAAGAGATTTGGAAGCAGATTTGATTTTGAAATAGTGCAATGTATTGAATACTTGTAGAAGGGTGGGCTATTTTAGAGGTATGGAAGAGAGAATTGTAGAAGTATATGGGGAACCAATTAATCCTTTGGTAGAAGAAAAAGCCGTAGTGGAACAGAGCTAGGCATGGAAGCTTTCTGTGAGTGTGTGTTCTGGCCAGGTGCTCACAGCGAGGTATGGTGAGACCCTGGTTCAAGTAACTATCTCACACCTGCCGGGTGACCTTGGGCAAGTCATTTAACCTCTTTGGACCTCTGTTTCCTCTTCTGAAAAAGGGGATAGACCGAGCTCTGTGGAGGCTAGGGACTGTGTCCAATCTGATAACCTCACACCCTCCCTCCCCCTGAAATCAATCAATAGTATGTAGTGAGAGCTTTCTACATGAAGAGCACTGTACTAAGCACTTAGGAGAGTATTCCAAAGTGTAATACATAGTAAATGCTTAATAAGCATCATAATTTCCTGAAATTTTGTAGCAGGAAGGATTTATTGGAGGTGATAATCGTGCCACTCTACCGTTGGTGGAGAAACAAAGGGAAAGGTGTCTGGACAATGTTGGAGAGGCAAAGACAGCACAGGAAAATTGGGTCCCCTCCTTACTCTTCCAACTATCACCAACAGAGGTACTTACATAATAGTCCGTGACGATAAAACAGGCCTTGATGTTCGGCAGCATTTGTTTGTGGCCCAACGTGAATGTGCATGCCTTAAAGAAAAAAAAAGTAATATGAAAGGACACCAGCAATTGCAGTGTGTGCCCACGACGACGAGATTCACCTGTTTAAGAGCTTTCATTGTAGGGAAATAATTGGTGTGGCAAGAGTTTTGGTCATCAGTAGACTAACCAGATTTTCTGCTTTTGAGAAAAGAATACATCCTGTCATATTGTTCATGGATTCAGGAGGTAAGGAAGAGTTTACCTTGTCCATGCCTCTGATTCTGGCAGCATGGTAGTACCAGATCTCCAGGGAGGAAGTTTTTGTGATTTGGCTTGAACTCATTTTGGTATCTAATAGCCCACACCTTTTTGTCAGAATCATTTCCTTTTTGTAACAACAGGTTCTCCTTGCCCCCAGAGAAACATGGAAATTTGTCGGTTAATTGTGTTAACTTTTAAAGTGCTGATTGTTAAGTTCTAAAAAAAAAATTGGAAGAGAATTAATAATTGCTGAAAGTTTTAGATGGCAGTGACTGAGAAGGTAGAGGATGCTTTCCTCAATTTGATCGCTACCTGGCTCTTTTTGCTGGCATTTTAGGTGGATTGGTTGGTTGGGTTTGGGTTTGTCTCCCTGAAAGGTGAACTTCGCTTTTTTTTGTTTGTTTCACTTCTTCCCTAATCCAAGTCCACCCCTAATTAGTTTCCATCCTTCCATCCTGCATGACCTTTTTCGTTCCTCAAATTTGGGGTGTCCCTTCTCTCCCTGTGGGTTTCCTCTTTATTTTCAACACTGACCTGGCTTTGTTTTACTGCTCCACATTACTCATGTCTCATTACCCTTGTCTCCTTTATTCCCAGCATGCAAACTTGACAAGATTAAAATGGTAGAAAAAATGTTGTTTTTGTTGTTAATTGTTAATAAAAACAGTTGTATGTGTGTGGATGTCTTTCACAGTGGGCATCAGAAGAAAAAAATCCAATGGGCAAGGAATGAAGTTTTTAAAAGCCATGTAAAAATAATTTTTTGAAGGTAGCTGTATAGAACAGAAAAAAAATTGGTTCTTCATTTTGCTTCCCATTTTCCAGAGAGCATTATCACTATTCATAAATGTGTGTGCTAAATGATGTACCAGAAGATTACTCAAGGAAATAATTTAGGGAAGTGATTGTAATAAATTAGGACACTTTGAATAGATTTTCACTTGGTTTAATAAGAACTGCCTGGTGCATATCTCCAATCCCTGATTAAAGTTAAAGCTACAACTCTAGTCTATAAACTCGTAGTGGGCAGGGAACGCATCTTCCCAGTTGGTTGTGTTACACTGTCCCAAGCGCTTAGTACAGTGCTCTGCATACAGTAAGTGCTCAACAAATACCATGGATTAAAGTTGTACCAAGTCCTTAAATGGCAGAGTTGGCTTTTTAGCCAATTGCCTTTGTAAATTTGTCACCGAGATTACACTTTGAAATCTTTTTAGACTGTGAGCCCACTGTTGGGTAGGGACTGTCTCTATATGTTGCCAACTTGTACTTCCCAAGCGCTTAGTACAGTGCTGTGCACACAGTAAGCGCTCAGTAAATACGATTTGATTGATTGATTGATCTTCCTAGACCCCCTCTTCAAAAGATAATCTCCTAGAAACAAGTTTTTTTTAGGCTTGCTAACCGTTTAACAAGTCGATATTGAAAAGATTTTCACTGGCTAACCAAAGCTGCCAAAGATTCAGTGAAAGAAAGCGGTTAAAGTGAATACACCGTATTTCGATAGTTTAATAAAAGCTTTCTCTGAGCACTTCAAAAGAACTTTTCATGAGGCAAAGTAAAAGCTGGTTTTCAAATAGGAATTATGTGCTTTGATGTAGTGAAGCCGTTTTGAAAAGTCCTATAGACTGGAAATGGGGAGAGGTCATGTGGCCCAGAGATTCACTCCCGAGTCACACAGCTGTTGTCACTCCTCCGTAAAATCAGCTTTGAAATTGCAGACAAGGTGGAGCAGTGGGGAATTCCTTTCTGTTTTCTGCCTTCTCCACCCAGAAACTTTAGATCAGGAAGTGGGGCAGAGGCGCTGGAAATTGCCGTCAGATGACCTCGGCCCCAAGACCCCTGGTGGCCCTCTCTCCCTCCCCCTCTGTAACCTTCCCTCCCCGACAAAGCCCAAGGACTTTCTGAGGAAGACCCATGGCAGAGGGAGAAGGAAGGAAAGGACAACGCTCCAGATGTGAGGTCAGCGAGCATCTCTGGTCCCTTCAGTCATTCAGTCAATCACCTACTTTCTCTGGACGATGTCTGGACCTGCAGATCCCAGGTTATCAGAGCTCCTGTCTCGTAGCTGTCCAGGGCAGCCATCCCGAATGGCCACCTTTTATGGGTCAGCATTTTCCCCTTGAGAGCGGGAGGGTTTCGGAGTGGTAGCGGTGTTTCCTGTGTGGGCCTGCTGCTAATGAACGCTTCAGCGGAGGTTTCAAAGGCCGGCGCTTTTTCCGTTAGCCACCGTGGACGTCTTAGCAGTTAACGCTGGGATCCCGAGAGGAGCAGGACGGGGAGTTTGGGGCCGGCTTGGAGCCAGCTCACAGCTGCTGGGGACACAAGTAATTGAGCTGGTGGTCTGTATCCCGCCCTGTGGGCTGGAGGAAATTAACTGGCAGGCCATATTTCCCCCATCACTTTCTAAAGTTACCCGTCACTTAAATTTCCAGAATCCCTGTCATCTAGTCGGTGTGCAGAATTTTCAAGGTAGGATCATTTTTCCTCCACCTCCTCCTTCTCCAGTCCTGTTTTAAAGATCTAGGAAAGTAACTTGTTCCAGAGTGGTATCTTGGTTCTCAAAGATGCCGTAACAGCTCTTGAAAGCACCCGAGCGGCCCTATTCCTAAACACAGTTCATCCCGGTAGACTGTAAGCTTCTTGCGGGCAGGGATCACCTCTACCAATTCTGTCGGATTGTACTTTTCCCCAGCTCTTAGTGCGCTGCTCTACATGCAGGGAACCCTCAAGAACCCTCAATAAATAACACGGAGTGAGTGATCCCCTTTGGGAAAGGGCTAGAGGTTCCCCACCATCTTTGAGAGGGTACAGAATGTGTACTCAAAAATAAAGCCAGGAAAATGAAATCTCCCTCTCATCAGCTTCATCACCTGTAGGCCTGATGACCTACATAGAACTTTATAGTCTTACATAATAATAATAATAATAATAATGGGATATCCGTTAAGCATCAAGCACAGTGCTAGGCGCTGAAGTAGATACAAGTTAATCAGGCTAGACAAAGGTCCTGTCCCTCGTGAGGCTCACAGTATAAGCAGGAGGGACACCAGGTAGTGAAGCCTCATTTTTCAGTTCAGGAAACTGAGGCACAGAGAAGTCAGGTGACTTGCCCTAGCAGGCAAGTGGCTGAGCGGGATTAGAACCCGGATCAGATCCCCTCACTCCCAGACCCAGGCTCTTTCCAGTAGACCTCGCTTACATAAAATAATTTCTTCATTCACCTTAATGTAGACTGTATCTACACATCTCCTCCAGGAGGCCTTCCCTGACTAAGCCCTCCTTTCTTCTTCTCCCACTCCCTTCTGCGTCACCTTATTATTCATCCTTTATTCATCCCGCCTCCCAGCCCTACAGCACTTGTTACCTATCTGTAATTGTATTCATATTAATGCTTGTCTCCCCCTCTAGATTGTAAGCCCAGTGTGGGCACTATATGTTGCCAACTTGTACTTCCCAAGCACTTAGTACAGTGCTCTGCACACAGTAAGCGCTCAATAAATACGATTGATTGATTGATTGGGCAGGGATTGTCTCTATTGCTGAATTGTATTTTCCAAGCGCTTAGTACAGTGCTTGGCACACAGTAAGTGATCAGTAAGTACGATTGAATGAATGAATGAATGAATAAGTTCATCGTGGGCAGGGAATGTCTGTTATATTGTCTTATTGTACTCTCCCAAGTGTTTAGTGCAGTGCTCTGCACTCAGTGCCCAAAAGATACGATTGACAGACATTTCCCAAGTGACAGACTAACCTCCTGCCTTAGAGGGATGTTTCACTACGCCCAAGACAGCTCAAGCATGAGGTGGGAGTGTTAGAGTTGATACTCTCATTCACATTTTAAGACTGTTGAACTGTTGTTTAAACTAGTGCTAGTGCTAGAGTGGAAACAGTGGAAACTTTTTTGTGTGTCGCTATTCCAGAAGTTTTTAAAAAAAGTCCGAGATGCCTCTTAAACACTTTATTTGGAAGAGCTAACTGAAGTGGGTCATGGAAAATTTCTTCTGAACACATAAAGTGTCTTGTTGGAATGCTACTTACGGCTCATAGGTTTAAAAATAATCAATTCAAACTAGCATCCTGCGGCCACTTTGCTGACTACCTTCTTCACTTGTACCGATATTCTTGCTTGTACTGTGGTTTTAAAAGCCACTCAGATTGAGCACGTAATATTTTTAATAATTTTTTTTTAGTTTAGACTGTCACAGTCTCTAACCTGTTAGCTCGTTATGGGCCAGAGTATGTGTCCAGTAAAGTGCTCTGTGCAGTACTCTGCACTTAGTAAGTGCTCAATAAATGCCATTGATTGATACATTTTGCCCAATCTCAATTGGCCTTCAGAGTTCTATCAGTGTGAGTTATTTTCTTGGCAAAATTTGATGTATTGAGTGTAGTTGAGAGTATTCATTCATTCAGTATATTGAGCGCTTACTGTTTGCAGAGCACTGTACGAAGCGCTTGGGAGAATACACTTTAATCAAAGCTGCGGATATGCCCAAAGCGGCGAAGTACCTGTCATGTTAGCCAGTGTGCATGGACATTTCAACACAATTTATTCTTATGATTGGTAAAGGTATGCTGACTGAATTGGGAATTCTGGCCCTTTTCTAGGTAAGTAAATGGGATTTCTTGTTGGGGTTTTTTCACTCATCTAGAGCAGTGTCCTGTTTAAGATATTCCTGTTAAGTGTAGCCGAGCATTTCTTTTTACCCACATGTAATTCAGTTGGATTTCAACAGTGTAACTTTTGGCAGTATAGGCATCCGGTCATACTGGATAATTCTGCTGTGGACTATTCTAGTTCTGCTGCTTGGGGGACTGCGGGAACTGTTTGTGGTCTTTGTTACGTTGTTGTTACCTTTCTTGGGGGACTGTGGGAGCTGTTTGTGGTGTCCTATCTTTGGTGCCATGGGAGGTGGCTCAGGATGAGTGGGGGGAGGGTGAGGGGTTGCTTGGATAGGAGATGGAGTTCTCAGTTGTCCATGAACAGTTTGGGTCTGCGTGATCCAGATGATCATTTCTCCGGATCGGTCCGTTCTGGGCCAGATGGAGAATGAGAGGTCGACTGTGTCTCCTTTTTAAGTCAAAGAATGGCTGCCCAAGTTAAAAGATGTACAGTTGTCAACCACTATTTACATTTGCAGCAGATAGCTTCCTGGCTAGTTCAGTCTTTGGACTGGCTTAGGCGTAAACAAAGCTTGCAAACTTCCTACTTGTGGGTCACAAACGTGGTTCAGGGTAGCTCGATTTATGATTAGGGGTTGAGGTGACCCAGCTTTGGGAGTATTGGAACCACTCGGTAGCATGCACGATGGTTATGCAAGGGGCTGGAAAGAAGAGGAATGGAAAACGGGAAGAGGAGGTTTTTGGCCTCCTCTCCCCGCCTCCCCCAACACACACATACACACAAATGCACCTTCCTAAGATTTTTCCTGGCTGATTCCGGTCAAGCCAACTGTGAGTTCGGTGGGAAATGTTTGGGGAGCTAGGCACCTGGCCAGTTTTCCTGTCACTTGCTAAAGGAGTTTGCTCCCACATTAATGGCTCCCTCCTCTAATAAGTCACCCATTTGGTAAACCAAATGGTAAGCATTTGGTAGACCTGGACTCCACCAACTTGTCTGCTGTGTGACCTTGGGCAAGTTCCTTAACTTCTCTGTGCTTCACCTGTAAAATTGGTACTAGGACCGTGAGCTCCATGTGGGACATGGACTGTGTCCAACCTCATAAGCCGAGAAACAGCGTGGCTCAGTGGAAAGAGCACAGGCTTGGGAGTCAGAGGTCATGGGTTCAAGTTCCGGCTCCGCCGCTTGTCAGCTGTGTGACTTTGGGCAAATCACTTGGCTTCTCTGTGCCTCAGTTGCCTCATCTGTAAAATGGGGATTAAGATTGTGAACCCCACACCCCACATGGGACAACCGGATCACTTTGTATCCTCCCAGCGCTTAGAACAGTGCTTTGCACATAGTAAGCGCTTAACAAATGCCATCATCATTATTATTATTATTATTATTATTATTAATAAACGTTTGTGGGTATACTGATCCTAGCCTAATGTAGTCAGCTGAGTCATAATAATAATCATGATGGTATTTGTTAAGCACTTACGAAGTGCAAAGCACTGTTCTAAGTGCTGGGGGGGATACAAGGTGATCAGGTTGTCCCATATGGGGCTCACAATCTTAATCCCCATTTGACAGATGAGGTAACTGAGGCCCAGAGAAGTGAAGTGACTTGCTCAAAGTCACACAGCTGACAGTTGGCGGAGCCATGACCCATGACCTCTGACTCCAAAGCCCGGGCTCTTTCCACTGAGCCACGCTGCTTCTCTTGCATCATAATGCATGATTTCCACTCTTGCGTTTTAGCTAGAACTCAGCATCAGAATTAGGGAATGTTTTTTGGACAACGCACACCTCTCCGGGTGGAGTGGCGTCGGAAAAAATGGCTGTGCATTTCTGCCTGCACATATTGCCAGATAAGAGGAGTACTACAGCACAAATGTTTCCTAAAGCAGAGTCCTGCAAGAATGCTACCCCTGCATTATTCAGAGAACTGAATGTATACTATAAATATTACCTAATGCTTTGACTGGTTTATGGTAAGGTGGCACCTAAATAATCTGGATAGTCACTGCCGGATTTTGCTGCTTTGGGGCATTTTTGGCTTTTTATAGAACTTGTTAATCTTGGTTCAAGACTGATTTCCTGTGCTGCTATACCCTGGTTAGCACTTTTACTTCCACGAAGATAATGTTAAATTAGAGTGGTAAATGAAGAGCAGTGTTGTTTCTGAAAGGAAATTAGGGAAACTGCATTAATGTGTTGTTAAAGGGAAGCGATAAGCACAATATAACTAACACTGTTAGTGTACAGGATCAAACAGCAATGTTTTGGTTGCATTAAAATGATGCCCCAATTGACCTCCTAATGAGAAGTATCGGGACCTGTGGGAAGGAGCACTGCCAATTGCCTGCTTTGTGACACTGGGCAAGTCACTTAACTTCTGTGGGCCTCAGTTTCCTCATCTGTAAACTGGGGATACCTGTTCTCCCTCCTTCTTAGACTGTGATCCCCATGTGGGACAGGGAATGTTCTACACTGAAGGCACAACTGACGCGTAGTAATAATGATAATAATGATGGTATTTGTTAAGGGCTTACTAGGTGCCAAGCACTGTTCTAAGCGTTGGGGGAGATACAAGGTGATCAGGTTGTCCCACGTGGGGCTCACAGTCTAAATCCCCATTTTACAGATGAGGGAACTGAGGCACAGAGAAGTGAAGTGACTGGCTGAAAGTCACACAGAAGACAAGTGGCGGAGCGGGGATTTGAACCCACGACCTCTGACTCCAAAGCCCAGACTCTTGTTACTAAGCCTGTAACAAATGCCATCATTATTATTATCATGATTATTATTATTATTATTTGTATTATGAAGTAAAAGAAATCAGCCTGGAAATAGCGATTTAGGAGTTTACATAGAGGTAGTAGTTGGAGTTGAGTGGATGAGCTGAAGGTTGGGTAATAAAGTGAGAAAAGTAAGGAAGCCAGAGATAATCCCTGAGGCACGCAGCCCACCCCCTACTCTTTGCAGCATTTGCACAACCCAGTTTGATTGTATTCTGTGGTTTTTTTACTTTACGTTTTAATTTTCTGGAGCTGAGTCTATTTCTCATTTCGTTTTTATCGTCAATCGTACATTAACACACTGTACTGTTGCTTCAACTTTTGAATGCCTCCACCAGTACTAAAAAAGTCATGTTTTCGGGTTGCATTTTGTCAGCACCGGAATGTGAACTTCAGAAGTCTTAGTTTCCTGATTATCCAATCTTTTGTCCATCATGGGTTTCATTTTTGTTTTGTTTTGTTTTTTTATTGGAAAGCTTGTAACGGTTTCAAGGCAGTTGGCTTCAGAAATGATTAAGAAATAGGCTGTGAGGAAAAGAATTGCTCAACTCAGTCTCTGTACATTTTAGGCCACTCTTTCATTCATTCATTCTTCAGTTGTATTTATTGAGCGCTTACTGTCTGCAGAGCGCTGTACTAAGAGGAAAAGAATTGCTCAACTCAGTCTCTGTACATTTTAGGCTACTCTTTCATTCATTCATTCGTTCATTTGTATTTATTGAGCGCTTACTGTCTGCAGAGCACTGTACTAAGAGGAAAAGAATTGCTCAACTCCGTCTCTGTACATTTTAGGCCACTCTTTCATTCATTCATTCGTTCATTTGTATTTATTGAGTGCTTACTGTCTGCAGAGCACTGTACTAAGTGCTTGGAAAGTACAATTTGTCAACAGAGACAATCCCTACCTCACAGTCTAGAAGGGGGGGACAGACAACAAAACAAAACAGACAGGCATCAATATAAATAAATAGAATTATAGGCATATACACATCATTAATAAAATTAATAGAATTATAAATATATACGTATATACACAAGTGCTATGGAATGGGGTTGGGGGGCTTGAAGTGGGGGAGTGTGCTAGTTTGGCGGATGTGAGGAGGGAGGATCCCTTCCTTTTGGATCTCATTGCTTACTGCCATGCTTTCTATTTATTCATTGATTTCCTCAGTGCTAAAAAAAGTTTGACTCTTTATATTTAAGGTAAACCATAAAGACCAGAAATATTTATAGTTCAGATTTTGTTGTCTGGAGTATTTAGGACAGGGAAACAAAGACTAGAGAGGGTGGAAGACAAAGGAGGGGAATGGAAGGAATAAGTGTACTTAGATGTGTAGAGAATTAAATGTTGGGGATTTGCAGGAACATGGTTTTACTAAAGGTCCTATTCTGAGAGACGTGAGAGAAAGTAAAGTGAGCCAATAAGGGGAGGGAGTAGGAATGATATATGTATATATGTGTGTGTGTGTGTATGTATATATATATGTTTGTACATATTTATTACTCTATTTTACTTGTACATATCTATTCTATTTATTTTATTTTGTTAGCATGTTTGGTTTTGTTCTCTGTCTCCCCCTTTTAGACTGTGAGCCCACTGTTGGGTAGGGACTGTCTCTATGTGTTGCCAACTTGTACTTCCGAAGAGCTTAGTTCAGTGCTCTGCACACAGTAAGCGCTCAATAAATACGATTGATTGATTGATTGAATGAGGGAAAGTAGTGTAGGGAAGGACAAGAATTAGGAAAGAACCAGACACCAGAGAAACGCTTGCATCAAAATCCCTCTGGACTATAACCTCCATGTGGGCAGGGAACATATCTATCAACTCTCCCAAGGTTTTAGTACAGTGCTCTGCACATGGTAAGCATCCGATAGATTTAATAATAATAATGATGATGGTATTAAGTGTTTACTATGTGCCAAGCACTATTCTAAGGGCTGGGGGAAATACAAGGTAATCAGGTTGTCCCACGTGGCGCTCACAGTCTCAACCCCCATTTTCCAGATGAGGCAGAGAAGTGAAGTGACTTGCCTAAGGTCACACAGCAGACAAGTGACGGAGCCGGGATTAGAAGATACGATTGATGGATTGATGGATCTCGGGGCCTAGCCTCGGCTCAATTTCTGAAGTGCAGAGCTGTGAGCCAACAGGCGTGGTTCTCACTTCTGGGCAGGAACAGATCCCCTTGCGTGCAATATGTGAGCCCACCGTGAGGCTTTTCGCCATGCCACCAGTGGGTTCGTTAGCACCCGGGGCAAGAAAAAATGTGCGGTCCCCGCGGGGACGGGTTTCAAAGGTCCGGCCCGAGCGTCGGAGTTGGGTGAGAGCACCTAGTTAGCGAGCTCCTGCAGGTAATAACTTCAGTCGTGATCGTGGCAGTTGTTAATTATCACGGATCAAGCACGGTATTAAGCTCTGGGTTTGATACAATTAGACAAAGTCCTCGTCCCGCGTGGGGCTCACAATCTAAAGGGGGAGAGAAAACATTTAGATGAGGAAGTCGAGGCCTAGAAAAATTAAATGGCTTGCCCGGGTCACACAGCAAGCAAGTGGTGGGAGTGGAACCCAGTCTTCCTCACTCCCAGTCCTTTCCAAATAGGCCACACTGCTTTCTAGTAGCCTCTTCCAGTGCTTCCCAATTCCTGTTTGAGGGCAGGAATTGCCCCGGACTTCTTGTTAAAGGACCCCCAAGCTGTTAGTGTAACGCAGTGCCCATAGGAAGTGATCAGGAAAATGCAGTTGGTCGTCGAAGTAGTGATGTTTGTTAAGCCCTTAATCAATCAATCAATCGTATTTATTGAGCGCTTACTTTGTGCAGAGCACTGTACTAAGCGCTTGGAAAGTACAAGTTGGCAACATATAGAGACAGTCCCTACCCACCAGTGGGCTCACAGTCTAAAAGGGGGAGACAGAGAACGAAACCAAACATACTAACAAAATAAAATAAATAGAATAGATATGGACAAGTAAAATAAATAAATAAATAGAGTAATAAATATGTACAAACATATATACATATATACAGGTGCTGTGGGGAAGGGAAGGAGGTAAGATGGGGGGATGGAGAGGGGGACGAGGGGGAGAGGAAGGAAGGGGCTCAGTACTGTGTGCGGAGCACTGAACAAAATGCTGGGAAAGAAATCACAGGTGCCAACTGCTAACTTGGTGACTCTGGACAAGTCACAACTCCTGTTCCTCAGTTTCCTCAGCCGTAGAAAGGGGATTCACTACCTGTTGTCCCTCCCACTTAAGACTGTGAGCCCCATGTGGGACAGGAGCTGTGTCCCACCTAATTGACTTGTACCCACCCCAGCAATTAGTGTTTGACACATAGTAAGCGCTTAACAGGTACCAGTAAAAAAAAAAAGAAATTAGACACAGTCTCTGTCCCTCATGGGACATGTGTACTACTACTACTACTACTAATAATAATAATAGTTATGGCATTTGTTAAGCACTTACTATGTGCCAAACACTGGTTTAAGCGCTGGGGCAGATAAAGGGTAGTTAGATTGTCCCACGTAGGGCCCACGGGCGTATTCCCCATTTTACAGATGAGGTAACTAGGAACAGAGAAGTTAAGTGACTTGCTCAAGGTCACACAGCAGACAGGTAGCGGGAGCTGGGATTAGAACCCACGTCCTCTGACTCTCAAGCCCATGCTCTTACACTAGGCCGTGCTGCTTCCTATACAGTCCAGTCCAGGGCACTAGACTAAATACTTAGGAAAAAACCTGCAGGTAAGCATTCAGCATGGTCCCTGACCCTCCAGGGGCTCACAGTCGAAGAATAAAATGGGCAAGGGTTTGATGAGAGACAAAATGTGGAAGATGAAGTAAAATAATAGGAAAACAACACAAAAGAGAGAGGTTCAGAGTGAGAAGCAGTGTGGCTCAGTGGAAAGAGCCTGGATTTGGGAGTCAGAGGTTGTGGGTTCTCATCCCGGCTCTGCCACTCGTCGGCTGTGTGACTTTGGGCAAGTCACTTAACTTCTCTGTGCCTCAGTTCCGTCATCTGTAAAACGGGGATTAAGACTGTGAGCCCCACATGGGACAACCTGATCACCTTTATCCCCCGCAGCGCTTAGAACAGTGCTTTGCACATAGTAAGCGCTTAACAAATACCGTTATTATTATTATTATTATGTCCAGTGATAAACAGGACCAGCTGGGACCTCCAGGTCCAGCTACCCAGGTCATGAAGAGTCCAGTCCCAAACAACTTCCCAAACTTTGTAGCCGCAGGCCACTGCAGCTTGGAGTGTAATGACCTCATTAGATAGTAGTTCCGCTCCTGGAACTTCCCGTTTGAGCAGGAGACTTTGGTTCTAGGGGTTAAGCCGTTACTTCCTACTATTACTATTATTATTATTATTATTAATTTATTTTATTTATTTATTATTTATTTATTTTATTTGTACATATCTATTCTATTTATTTGATTTTGTTAGTATGTTTGGTTTTGTTCTCTGTCTCCCCCTTTTAGACTGTGAGCCCACTGTTGGGTAGGGACTGTCTCTATTTGTTGCCAATTTGTACTTCCCAAGCGCTTAGTACAGTGCTCTGCACATAGTAAGCGCTCAATAAATGTGATCGATGATGATGACTTCCAGCTTAGAAAGAACAGAAGCAGCAGCACCGTGCCAGGTTGTTCCACATTTTAGTCTGTCTTCCTTCTCCCTCCAGCCCCGATCTTCTTATGGAGCTGTAATAGTCAGTAGCCCGATAGTAGCACCATTCCGACATGAAGATTTCCAAATGATAACCTCACAGGAACATCACTTCGAGACATTAAAAACGGGACAGTTTGACAGGTCTCCAGGGGTACCTATGTAAAAGGGCAGCTTTGGTAGGCTTTCTACATAGCATAAATAGTAAGGATTGTACTCAAAGCTTTTAGGGAAGTTCTCTCAGAATGAATGTTTGTAGGAAAAGAATTCATTCAACCGTATTTAATGAGCGCTTACTGTGTGCAGAGCACTGTACTAAGCGCTTGGGAAGTACAAGTTGGCAACATAGACGGTTCCTACCCAACAACGAGTGTAGGGAGGGTGCCAAGAAGAGGAAAATCAATACAGTCACCCGTTCGTTAAGCCCACTGTGTATGGAGAAGAGAACTGGAATCCACGGAGTGATCTGAGGCGCGCTGGACCTATAGAGATATTCTATAATCTGTTAATAAATTGGGCCTTGCCTCTAAAGGTGTGCTAGTCCCAGCAATGACAAATCATCAACTGGGTTCTCTCTCCAAATGAGGACGGAACTCGGGGGTGAGAGCAGACCCCAATCAGCCCCCTTAAAGGGGAGGGATGTGAATGTTAACGGGAAAGGTTTTAACGAGGATTTAGAGGATTCCTCATCAGCCATTAGGGGAAAGCCTGCCCTCCCCCGGACCTGCTCACCACCATCTACCCCGTCTCACAGGCCCTTAAATTCACATTATTTATTCATTCATTCGTATTTATTGAGTGCTTACTGTGCAGAGCACTGCACTAAGCACTTGGAAAGTACAGTTCGGCAATAAACGGAGACAATTCCTGCCCACACCGGGCTTACAGTCTAGAAGGGGGGAGACAGACATCAAAACAAGTTAACAGGCATTAAAATAAATAAATAGAATTATAGATATTAGACACAGCAAAACGAGTAAACAGGCATCAATATAGAATTATAGATATGTACGTATATACACAAGGGCAGGGGGAGGGGACTATAGGAAAGGGAGCGAGTCGGGGTGACATGGAGGGGAGGGTGAGCTGAGGAAAAGGGGGGCTTTAGGAAATGGGGGAGTACAGTATAACAGAGCTGATAGACATGTTCCCTGACAACAGGAAGCTTACAGTCTAGAGCCTGAAACCTTCATTTTTCTCAAAGGAATCGTATCAGCTTGTCTGTTGACAAACAGCAGGTCTAAATGTTCATGAATTTTCTACATCTCGATTGGTAAGATTTCTGCTCGATGTTTACACTGTACTCTTCTTTCTCACTCAACCCACATAGTCTGTCACCATATCCTGTTGGTTTAGCCTTCTCAGTTTGCTACCATCCACCCTTTCGTCTCCATCCAGACCTCTACCATGTTCATCCAAGCATTTAACGTTTCCCACCTGGATTACGGCTTCAGCCCCCTCGCTGACCTCCCTGCCTCCTGTCTCTCCTCACTTCAGTCCACGCTTCACTCTGCTGCCTGCAAGGTTTTTCTGCGAAATCCTTCAGACCATGTTTCCCCTCTCCTCAAGAACCTCCAGTGGTTGCCCATCCACCTCTGCATCAAACAGAATCTTCTTTGTTTTGGCTTTAAAGGTCTCAATCACCTTGCCCCCTCCTACCTGATTTGCTGATATCCCACTACCACTCAACCCACATACTTCACACCTGTAACACCAACCTGTTCACTGCACCTCAGTCTCTTCTGTCTCATCACTGACCCCACATTTGGCCTCTGACCTGGAACTCCCTCCCTTTTAAGACAATCACTCTCCCCACCTTAAAGTCTTATTAAAAGCACATCTCCTCCAAGAAGCCCTCCCCGATTAGGTCCTCACTTCCTCTTCTCCTACTCCCTTCTGCATCGCCTGTGCACTTGGATTTGCAGCTTTTATTCACTGCCTCCACCCCGTCAGCCCCACGGCACTTTTATACATATCCGTAATTTAATTTATTTATATTCAAGTCCGTGGCTTCCTCTATACTGTAAGCTCTTCCTGAGCAGGGAATGTGTTATTGCCGTACTCTCCCAAGCACTTAACACAGCGCTCTGCACACAGGAAGCACTCGGTAAAAACAAATGATTGATTAATTGTTAGTCTCAGGAATTTTGGGACAGGCAGAATCACGGCTAAGGAGGAGTGCCAAGGAAACTCAGGGCTTGGTATAGGTTTGTCAAGCAAATAGTACTGTTGCCTTTATTACTCGAGGGTCCCTAAAGCCAGCAAGGGATGGATAGGGGAAAACTGGGTTAAAAGAGGTATTTTAAGGACAGGGGCTATGTAACCAACTTGGTTTTATGCCTCGTACTGTTCTTACAGTTTGTGCACATGGGAACGTTTCGTGACATCTGCTCACAGTCATTTGGTCCTAATCCCGGGCATGTGGAATACGACTTGCTTGGAACCACAAATTTTTCTGCTCCCGAATCCTGGTGGGGTCGTTCCCATCCCCACCCCAGTTAAGGCTCTGTTTTTTTCCACTTTGACTCCAGGGACTTGTAGTCCAATGAGCATTCAGAGCCTTTGAACAGAGATTTTCCATGGCAATATTTACTCGGCCCTGAGCTCCGTCCCGCCGTGACTCTACGCTTTGGATGACGGTGGCCCCGGCCTTCGTTCTTGTCTGAACGTTATGCAGCTGAGCTGGGGTGAGATGGAAGAACGGTGAACTGCTGCAACATTAATTTCTAATCCACAGTCACTGCTCCTAGGACTCTCACTATCTAAATCCTGTAAACTGGTTTGTGCGTTGACAGTGCATTTGTATTAAGGATAGTCACTCCGCCACTTGTCTGCTGTGTGACCCTGGGCAAGTCACTTAACTTCTCTATGCCTCAGTTACCTCATCTGAAAATGGAGATTAAGGCTGTGAGCCCTATGTGGGCTCAGGCTTATTAGCTTTATTAGCTTGTATCTACCGCAGTGCTTAGAACAGTGCTAGACACATAGTAAGCGCTTAAATACCATCCTCACCATCGCGATCTTTAGAGTATTTGAAGGCTCTGTTGGGACTGGTTTGGGACTACTGCTGTTTGTTGTTCATGGTATTTGTCAAGCACTTAGTATGCCAGGCACTGTACTAAGCGCTGGGGTGGATACATGTTAATTAGGTGGGACACGGTCCCTGTCCCGCATGGGGTTTATAGTCTTAATCCCCCTTTTACAGATGAGGTAATTTAGGCACAGAGAAGTGAATTACCGAAGGTAACACAGCAGATAAATGGCAGAGCTGGGATTAGAAGCGCTTAGTACAGTGCTCTGTACACAGTAAGCGCTCAATAAATACGATTGATTGATTGATTAGAACCCAGGTCCTTCTTATCCTCGAGGCCATGCTGCTCCTTAACAGTAACATTCAGAATGATAGACCAGGTGACATCAGTTGCAAAAATGTATTGAAAAAGTTCAAGAATGTGCCTTGGTTAATGGCAAGAATTTCTGGAAAGCTTACAGCTACCCTTCCCCAGTCCCGGCCTCGACTGGTAGAGCATAACAAACAGTGCTAAGCATGTCATGCCTCGAAATTGATTATCTGTCAAGGACACATGTTTAATTCAGAGGAAAGTTTAGCAAAAGCACTATTCAACTTGATTTTAAAGATAGTCTCAACACTATTTGCCTTTTTGATAACCCTCTTAACAGTATAAATTGATAATAGTTTACTATTATCTAAATTCCGTGAAGTAGAAAATATCTCTTGCTTGGAGACTTGTATTTAGTTAGCCCTTTTTCAGGTTTTTCCTTGTAGCAAGTAAAGTGCAACCCATTCACAATTCTCAAAGCCAGGAAGCCCTCCCAATTCATTAGCTCTGGTTTTCTGAGAATTTGGGTGGTTTTGGGTTTTTTTTGGTACTAAAGAAGTTCTTTTTGAGGTAGGAGATGGGGAAGGTTGTCCAAACACTGCTTTGGGGATCAAGTAATGTCATTTAAAAAATTTACTCCTTGTTTTAGTATCCTTTACTTTTTCAAATCTTATGGAATTTGATATGATACATCTGAGTTTGAAGCTAAATGTTAGCAAGTGGCCCAAGTGAAACAGGTGGGCAGGATAGAAGAAAGGGATTGTTACAGATGGAGGTCCTAGTGTTAAGGGAGGGTGGGGGACTGTGAAACTCAGATCTTGTCAGAAGATCTTATTTTGTATTCATGTGCATTTGTTGGGTGATGCATTCATTGTCCTCCTTGAGAGGTTATAGTGATCCAGAGCCCCAGATTTTTATATTTAAATTTTTCTTAGGTGATTTGTTAATTGGCCTATATACTTATTTCTTTGTTGCCTTTTGTAGCAGTTTATGGTTTGATCTCATGATAGTTGACCCCATCAAGGAAGGTGTTGGCAAGTTTTGTTTGAAGCTGAAGCTGTCCCCTTCCTCTTTCACACTCGTTTTCTGTTTTCGCAACCCAGAAAATGCAGCGCTCATGTGACACGTACCTGCTGAGATCCGACTTTCCAGTAAATTATGTGTGACAGTGATATGTATATTTTTGGAGCAATAGTTAGGAGTTTAGGCTAAGTATTCTCAGAACCAACTGTGATATTTTTCATTTTAAATACATTTCTGAACATCGACCTTTTCCTTCTGTTGCCCGACTTGAATCCCATTACTGTGTGTTGTATTTTAATTGCTCTTTCTAGTCAACAAAAACTAGCTGTATGTGAGCACATGCAACAGATGAACTGCTCAGAGGTAGAGGTGAAGACCATATCGTCTGTTTTACTTGAATTCTGTTTTTGTTTTAGAAGGCAGCTCAGGGTACAACGTTCCAGGTTATTCAGAAAGTTGAATTTTATTAATTTCTGATTTCAGGGGACCTACCCATAGCCACTGTTCCACACTAGCTGTTTAATCGTTGAGGGTGGGTAGACTAGGCTAAAAGGAAATTCAAAGCAAAATTACAGTTTTTCCGAGAGTTAGGTAACTGGGGTATCCATTGGAGGAGGAAAGAGAGTCCTTTTTTTTGTGTGTGTGTGTGTGTGGTATTTAAGTGCACACCATGTGTCAAGCACTGTTCTAAGCACTGGGATAGGTACAAGTTAATTAGGCTGGACATAGTCCCTGTCCAGCCCAGGGCTCAGAGTCTAAGTGGGAGGAAGAACGGGTATTCAGGCCCCATTTTACAGTTGAGGAAACTGTGGCCCAGAAAAGTTGTCTAAGGTTACACAGCAAGCAATCGGCAGAGCGACTGACAAGTTTTCTGCTTCCCAGGCCCGTGCTACTCTTTCAGGCAGACTAGGAGAAGTCATGGACTATGAGAAGAATAAACCGAGAGGGGACACACACTTCTTTAAAAGACCGGCGAGGCTGTGGCTGGACTTTTTGCCATCGCCGCTGACCGGCAGCTCTTTGACAGCACGTATGCCGCAGGGAAGAACACCGTGGAAACAGCCACGGCTCTGAAGTGAAAAGACAAGCTGGTGGTTATATTTAAGGCAATGTTGAATATCCAGTCCTTTAATCGTCTGTAAAAAAAAAAAAAAAAAAAAAAACACTTTCTACCTCAAAATTTGCATCTGAAAGTGTGGAGTCTGTGTAACTTGGATCAGTTCGTTACCGGAAAGATTGTAGAAATTTCCTGGCACAACGTGTGGTATTATTATCTTCCGTGCCTGGGGAAGATGAAATGAAGCTTGAATTCAGGGAACTAAGAGGTGATCTAAGAATGTCTTCATGAAGCAGAGAAACATGTACCATGAAACTTTTAAGGTAGCTTTCTGACTCGCATATTGCTGGGTGTTAATCTTCTTACTCTCCCTCTAGATGTAAACTACCTGTGGGCAGGGATTGACCGTACCAACTCGATCGTATTGTACTCTCCCAAGTGCTTAGTACAGTGCTCTGCACACGGGAAGCCCTCCACCTTTGGCCTTGGCTGTGATTTGTAGTGTAAACTACTCATACCATCAGAAATGTTTGTGCTGAGCTTATTGTTCTAAAACCAACATTTTTTGGGTACCCTTTTAAACAAAAAGCAAAAAATCTAAGAGTTGTCTTAAACTTGCTCAGTGGTGGTGAGCTGAGTCACCCTGCCTGATGATATCGACATAGAAATTGTTCCTTCCCAGCAGGGATTGAGTCCTAAACACCAAAGCAGCAGTGGTGCTGGGAATTTTGTCCGGGAAGAATGAGAATGGCCTTTGGAAATTGATGAAGTAAAGGGAGGATGGGAGGAGGAGGGAGGAGTCCAGAGGGGAAAAGCTCCTTGGCAAACTGTTTCCCCAGGATTATAAAGTACTTGGCTATGAATGTGGTTATTCTTGTTTAGCGTATACCTCCCCCTCATCCCTATTTAGTACTGGGAAGCAGCTTGATCTAGTGGATTAAGCCCTGGCCCGAGAGCCAGAGGACCTGGGTTATAATCCCAGTTCTGCCACTTTCATTCATTCAATTGTATTTATTGAGCGCTTACTGTGTGCAGAGCACTTGTCTGCTGTGTCATCCTGGGCAAACCAGTTAACCTGTCTGTGCCGCAGTTACCCCATCTGTAAAATGGGGATGAAGACCTTGAGCCCCAAGTGGGACCTGGACTGTGTCCAACCTAATTAGCTCATCTGTACCCCAGCACTTAGTACAATGCTTGGTGCAGAGTAAGCTCTTAAATACCATTAAAAAAAAAAGTGGGATCATTATGGGCTCTTTGACAGCTTCTTAGGCACACTGCGAACCCTCTTTATGAAGAAAGTTTACAGAGACTCACTTCTTTCTGATTATTTTTTTTTTCCTGGCCCTACTTTCATGGTTCTGTGGCTTCTCTTCTTTGATTTATCCCTCTTTCATTGTGTTTTTCCCCATACCTTGCTCTCCCTTTCTTCACTCTGCTCCCCTTTTATATGCTCCGCCCTTTTACCTGTTTCCTCGTTGCCCCGAATTGCAGAGAGATGCTTAATTTGATCCTTCCTGTTTCACAATAAGAAAGAAGGGTCAGAAAAATACCATTTTTCTGCCTCTATTTTGCACTTTTGTGGTCTGTGGGTCTCTGTTGCACTGACAGGTTTGGAGAAGGCAAACAGATGAACTACTAAGTTTGTGGGCCATCGTGGCTCATTTGTTTTCCCTATTTTCTATCCACTTCGCTATACAGAACACCATTTCAGGAGGTGGGAGAGCAGATAAAACTCATGTATCAATTTCAGGTGTTCAGTTACATCACCATCCTGACTTGTCAGCCTTTCTGGATGCTTTGAGCAACAAGGAGAATCTCTACTGTCTGCTTGCCAGAGATTTCGTCTTTACAGTACTTCCGAGTTCTATGTGCTGTACAACATGTGAAATTATTTTAACTCAAAGGTCGATTTCTGCGTTTAAATCGTAGACACGTACTGCATGCTAGGAACTGGTTCCTAATTCGCATATGTCAACTATGTGTGCTTTTGGGTAATTTGGGCCGAGCTTTCTTTTTTCTTTATTTTTTTTGATAATAGAGTGGATTGAACATAATTGCATAATCTGCTGTGCCATTAAATTAATAATCTCGATGACATGCAAATAATTTACCAAGCAATTGCATGGATTTAAATTCAACTTTCTGTATTGTGTGTGAATTGTTTCAAGCCGAGAAATGTCTGTTGTTTTTGGCAAAAAGCATTTACGAAACCCGGTAGAACGAAATTTGGATTCTCATATTGTGTATTCCCCTTTGCAGGGCCGCTCTGGAAGAAGTAGAAGCAGATGTGGCCGAATTGGAATTAAAACTGGACAAGGTCAGCAATACAGCGTCATACTTTGGAAAACAACAGTCCCGTGCAACCCATTCAGACGGCGTAAAGGCCATTGTAGATCATGCTCCTTTATTATCATTTTAAAACTAGAGGCTCCGCAGGTCCGGGCAACAGTGTCACCCAGACATATAGAGCCTGGGGTTAGCGGCGTTATAAGGGTGTCGGGCTAAATTTGGCAAGTCTGCCTTTCAGTAGCTATTGCTGGTGAAGTGTTGGACTTGCTACGACCTAGATGCTCTAGAGTAATTGAGTGTTTACTAGGACGTAGACATTTGAGGGAGAATCATTCCTGAAGCAAGACTGAAAGGTTCGAAACGTGGCTGATTTAACTAGTTTCATATATGAGCAAATAGCGTTGTAAAACCTCTGGTTCCTAGCCACAACAGGGTAGTGTCAGAAATGTTTACTGCAGGCAACAAATCTGAAATATTAGCCGTCATTCTGGCATTTGTAGAACATACTGTTTTTGCCAACAAAATCTTTTTGTTAGCATACTTTTTGTTAGCTAGAAGCATACTTCTTTGCTGCACTGTGCTATCTATTTTTATCCCCGTTAGAAACTTGTCGTGCCTATCTTTGCAAAGATGAGCGTTTATTTTTTTTTCCCCAACTGCTTGATTTTTGTGGGGAACTGAGTATATTATTGCTCTGCAGTGAAGGCAAAATAGGTGACAGTACTGGCTGATGTACTGCTTAGGGAGAGAAGGAATGATGGAACCAGGCAAAAATCTTTTCAATTATAGCAGTGTCGAATTTGAAGGGTCTAGAGGAGGTCACATAAAATCTATCCTCTCTCCTCTTGTTAGGACTATGTCCTAAACATCACTGGGGGAACAGGCCTGACCGTGCCCGCTAAATTTAGACTTGGCAGTATCCAGGATTGCCACAGCATTGTGTGGCAGCCACTGTTTTCTCAGTAGAATGTCATTCTGGGAGTCAACAGATTTACTTGCCCATGGTCAAAACCCAAAAGCATTTCAACGCTTTGTGGCTCCTCTAAATCCTACCTTTCACTAGGGGGATAAATGACGTGTCTCCAAAAAAAAATGACGCTTTTCCTTGCAATGATATGAAAGCAGGTTGATGTTCGTAAGAACGCTCATTCCTTGGGGGTGGGGAAATCAAATTATACAGCTGGAGGAGTGTGGATCCCTCGCCCTGCAGAAAATTGAGGAAATAGTTCCCGCTTGGCAAAGGGAAACTTTTTATAGGGCAGTTGGGGGGCTTCTCAGGGGAAAATATGAATTCATTCATTCATTCAATTGTATTTATTGAGCGCTTACTGTGTGCAGAGCACCGTAGTAAGCGCTTGGGGAGTACAAATCGGCAGCATACAGAGACGGTCCCTACCCAACAACGGGCTCACAGTCTGGAAGGGGGGGACAGACAAAAAAAAAACAAGTCACAACTCACAACCTTGGCAAATCACAACTTCTCTGTGCCTCAGTTTTCTCTACTGTAAAGTGGGGCTTCAGTACCTGTTCTCCCTCCTAAACTGTGAGCAACTGTGTCCAACCTGATTAACTTGTGTCTACCCCAGCGCCTAAAACAGTGCTTGACACATAGTAAGTGCTTAACAAATACTGTATTAGCTTAAAACAGTGTTTGACACATAGTAAGCACTTAACAAATACTGTATTAGCTTAAAACAGCTTTTGACACATAGTAAGCGCTTAACAAATACTGTATTAGCTTAAAACAGTTTTTGACACATAGGAAGTGCTTAACAAATACTGTATTAGCTTAAAACAGTGTTTGACACATAGTAAGCGCTTAAATACCAGAACATCTTAAAACAGTGCTCGGCACACAGTAGCCATTTAACATATACTACAGTAGCTTTAAACAGTGCTTGACAATTGTATCAATCGTAGTCTCTGCTTTCACAGCTTGCTAGAACTGAGCGGAACTTGCCGTCTTTTTAACCGGGATCAGTTGTCAATTCGAACCCTGTCCAGTGTTATGGTCTGGATTCTTTGAAGATGGATTTGTTTTTCATTGATTCTCTCTATTAACTACCGAACCAGAGAATTCTTTCAAGGTTTCGTTATTCAAAGTGGTTGTTCCTTGAACTTCGTCTTGATAATTAAAAGCAGAGTGATTGTCCCCTGTTAATGACCACACTGTAATTTTTCCAAATAGAAGGTGACCCGAAAGGCAGAGCCATTGATTTGGTCAACTTCTGTGCATACTGTTTTTCCTTTCATTGGAAATGTACATCATATTGGGATTATACATGGGTGTAGATCTGTAGTGCATACTGTTTTTCCTTCCATTGGAAATTTACGTCATATTGGGATTATACATGGGTGTAGATCTGTAGCAAATGAGGCCCTCGAACTCTGTGTTCTGGTTTCTGTTTCTTTTCATTCTGAAATGAGTCGGTGTTAAATGATAGCACTGTTTGTGCTCCCCTCTCTTAATCCCTAATGTTCTCTAAAACCATTTAGATGAAACGTGTCCTAGCCGTGGTCAAACTGGAGCCTGTCAGGCTGGGCTGGTAGGAATTAATTTCGAGTTGACGCAGGCTCTGGGAAGGAAGGGAGGTTAGTAGGGAATTGGGCCCAGGGAGGAAAAGGACTCCAGAAAGTACATCTTTTAAGCTGAGTTAGTTTTAAGACGGTTTTCTGCAGTAACTTTCCAGCATTCTAAAAATGTCCGTATGTCTTTGGGAAATGCGATTCTGCTTTGTGAACTTTAATCTTTGAATAAACACTCTCCCCGATGAGCCTCATTGGCCTGCAAGTTGCAGGGTCCTAAGAACTGTTGAATAGTTGTGTTTACTAATCAATCGGTGGTATTTATTGAGTGCTGAATGTGTGTAGAGCACTGCTGTAAGCGCTTGGGAAAGTAGTAGACACGTTCCCACCCCACAGCGAGTTTACAGTCTAGAGGAAGAGACGCCAGTTACAGTCTTCAGTAAGCAGAACCTTGTAAATAATTAAAACAAACTCAAAGAACCAAGAATGGGTTCTGTCACACATTCCCTAAAATGTACACATAATGTTTTACAGCCTTTAGAGGAAGAAAGCGGTTATCTTTCAGATATCAGCGCTTAGAACAGTGCTCAGCACTTAGAACAGTGGTTTGCACATAGTAAGCCCTTAATAAATGCCAAAATTATTACTATTATTATATACATATAATTTATTCATATTAATGTTGGTCTCTCCCCCAGATGGTAAGCTCATCATGGGCAGGGAGCGTGTCTACCAAATATTGTACTCTCCCAAGTGCTTAGTACAGGGCTTTGCTCACAGTAAGCACTCAAGAAATAAGGTTGATTGACTGATTGAAGTCCACAAATGTTAGCCGCAACCAGGTGAAAGTGGGCTATAAATAGACTTTTACAAAGTTTCCGAAAAAGGCTAAACAATGTGTCTCAAAATCAGTGGTGGGGAAAAAAAAAGGCAGAGTTTTTGGAAGAGCTGGAAAGCAGGGCAAATTTTCTTAGCGACAGAATGACTTTATGCAACTCCCAAGCAGTTGGAGGAATTTTGGGCCCTTCCCCTGACATCCCAAATTCCCTTCTGTTTCCTCTCCCGTAAAACCCTCAACCACATGAAGATGACAAGACTTAAGCTACACTTAGCATTGATCTGGGGGGCTCTGAACGTTATCAGTCTCCCTGAAGAATGGGATGCCTGGAAATTGAGCATTAGTTGAAGATAATATTTTGGAGGACTGTTCTGAGTTCTTCACTTCTCTCACTACTTTCTCCAAAAACAGGAAGTTTCTGGTAGGTCCCACATTTTTTGGAGGACAGTCTTTACAGGGGCATTACATTTGTACTCGTTACATTTGTATTTCTGAACTGGGTACGTTATCTTAAAAAAAAAAAACAACCAACCTTCTCTTCATTTTTTGGGCTTATTAGTGAGCTCAAGTTACCACCAGTTTAATTTCAAAACTTTGTCACATCCAATAAAATCATTCTGTTTTGTAACTTTTTTTTTTTCAGCTTGTGAAAATGTGTATTGTAATGATTGATACCGGGAAAGCATTTTGTGCTGCAAATAAGCAGTTCAGGAATGGAATCCGAGATCTGGCACAGTATTCATGCAATGATGCGATAGTTGAGGTGAGTGTTCAAAACGATAGTAATCCTAGTTAGGAAATGCAGTGGAAGACTGAAAAAGCTGATAAAAGCAAGGTAATATCACCCTGTGTTTTTCCTGTTTTAATACACTAACGCTTTTGTCTTTTATGCATCAGAAGTTGTCGGTCAGCTCCTTTAAGATGTGCAGGTTTGGAGCATAAAATTGCACGTGCCACCCGAATAATAAAAATTTTGGTATTGATTAAGCACTTTTCCTATACTAAATGCTGGGCAAGCTACAAGATAATCCAGTTAATAATAAATAATAATAATAATAATAATAATAATAATGGTATTGAGCGCTTACTATGTGCAAAACACTTTTCTAAGCGCTGGGATAGATACAGGGTTATCAGGTTGTTCCACATGGGACTCACAGCCTTAGTCCCCATTTTACAGATGAGTTAGCTGAGGCACAGAGAAGTTGTGACGTACCCAAAGTTACACAGCTGACAAATGGTGGAGCTGGGATTCGAACCCATGACCTCCAACTCCAAAGCCCGGGCTTTTTCCATTAAGCCACGCTGCTTCCTTGCCCCACATGGGGATCACAGTCTACGCGTCTAAGAAGCGTGGCATAAGGGCCTCTGAGTTAAAGGACTTGGGCTCTAATCCAGTTCTGCCACTCGTCTCCTGTGTGACCTTGGGTAAGTTACTTCACTTCTCTGGGCCTGTTACCTGCTCTGTAAAATGAGGATTAAGACTGTGAGCCCCCATGTGGGACATGGGCTTTGTCCAACCTTGTACTGATCCAGCACTTAATTTAGTGCTGGATACATACATACATACATACATACATACATACATATTTATTACTCTATTTATTTATTTATTTATTTATTTTACTTGTACATTTCTATCCTACTTATTTTATTTTGTTGGTATGTTTGGTTCTGTTCTCTGTCTCCCCCTTTTAGACTGTGAGCCTACTGTTGGGTAGGGACTGTCTCTATGTGATGCCAATTTGTACTTCCCAAGCGCTTAGTACAGTGCTCTGCACATAGTAAGCACTCAATAAATACGATTGATTGATTGATTTAGTGCTTAATTCAGTTCATAGTAAGCCTGTAACAAATACCGTTAAGAAATATGGTTATATATACTTCTCTTGCATGTTAATGATGTTAATGTTGTGCATTTAGCTTTAATTCTATTTATTCTGATGACTTGACACCTGTCCACATGTTTTGTTTTGTTGTCTCCCCGTTCTAGACTGTGAGCCCGTTGTTGGGTAGGGACCGTCTCTATATGTCGCCAACTTGTAGAAGCAGCGTGGCTCAGTGGAAAGAGCCCGGGCTTTGGAGTGAGAGGTCATGGGTTCAAATCCTGGGTCCGCCGCTTGTCAGTTGTGTGACTTTGGGCAAGTCGCTTCACTTGTCTGGGCTTCAGTTACCTCATCTGTAAAATGGGGATGAAAACCGTGAGCCCACCGTGGGATCACCTTGTAACCTCCCCAGCGCTTAGAACAGTGCTTTGCACGTAGTAAGCGCTTAATAAATGCCATTATTATTATTGCACTTCCCAAGCGCTTAGTACAGTGCTCTGCACACAGTAGGCGCTCAATAAATACGATTGAATGAATGAATGTTATCTTCCAGTCCCAAATTGAAGGAACTTTTTAAAATTTATCAGTACAGTCGTAGTGGCAAGGTCTTAACCTGCAAAGCAGTTTATCAGGAACTAAAATGTTTGTGGAGATGCTTCTGTTTCTTTTCCTGCCCTACTGCTGCTCCAGAAAGAAACCTTCAGTAGTGGCTTTCCTCTGGCTCCCTCCATTTGGGCCTCTTCTCCCTCAAGTGCTCTTGTATTACCCATCTTACCTCCTTCCCTTCCCCACAGTACCTGTATATATGTATATATGTTTGTACATATTTATTACTGTATTTATTTTACTTGTACATATCTATTCTATTTATTTTATTTTGTTAATATGTTTGGTTTTGTTGTCTATCTCCCGCTTCTAGACTGTGAGCCCACTGTTGGGTAGGGACCGTCTGTATATGTTGCCAACTTTTACTTCCCAAGAACTTAGTAAAGTGCTCTGCACACAGTAAGTGCTCAATAAATACGATTGATTGATTGTATTAGCGCTGTCCAAGGGACTTTGCTCCCCCATTTCCTATGGCTAGCAGAGCAGCCAACCTCTGTGGAGCCTTCAAATCCCATCCCTCCTTATCCCCTCACCATCGCCCTTTGATCTTTAGACTAGCTCACCTTACTTCGTCGGAAGCCAGTCAGGCTGTAGAAGAATTGTGGGCCAGTAACACTTCTGTGCCTGAAACGGAGCTAAATGGCACAAAAAGCTAGGCATCTGCAAACAGGTTCACTTTCACTGCCGCCTCTATTTCATCATCATCATCATCATCATCATCAATCGTATTTATTGAGCACCAGCTGTGTGCAGAGCACTGTACTAAGAGCTTGGGAAGTACAAATTGGCAACATATAGAGACAGTCCCTACCCAACAGTGGGCTCACAGTCTAAAAGGGGGAGACAGAGAACAAAACCAAACATACTAACAAAATAAAATAAATAGAATAGATATGTACAAGTAAAATAAATAAATAAATAGAGTAATAAATATGTACAAACATATATACAGGTGCTGTGGGGAAGGGAAGGAGGTAAGATGGGGGGATGGAGAGGGGGACGAGGGGGAGAGGAAGGAAGGGGCTCAGTCTGGGGCTGGGGGGGATACAGTGTGATCAAGTTGTCCCACGTGGGGCTCACAGTCTTAATCCCCATTTTTACAGATGAGGTAACTGAGGCTCAGAGAAGTGAAGTGACTTGACAGCAGACTCGTGGTGGAGCCGGGATTCAAGCCCATGACCTCTGACTCCAAAGCCCGCGCTCTTTCCACTGAGCCACGCTGCTTCTGTTTGTTCCTGTAAACACAGCTGATGCGGACACTGTTGTTTAACCTCTGAAGTCTTCCCGTGTGGAGTTGGTCCTGGCGCTGAGGCAGCAGCGCGGCTTAGTGCATAGAGCAGGAGGATCTGGGTTCTAATCCTGCCTCCGCCACATGCCTGCCCTGTGACCTTGGGCAAGTCACTGAACTTCTCTGGGCCTCTGTTATCTCATCTGGAGAGTGGGAGCCCCATGTAGGGCGGGGACTGCATCCAGCCCGATTAACTTGTATCTCCCCCATCGCCCTCACTTTGCCTGTTTACTTGTTTTGCTGGGTATATGTCTGTAGTTCTATTTATAGAGTAATACTAATACTAATACTAATAATAATAATAATAATAATAATAATAATAGCATTTATTAAGCGCTTACTATGTGCAAAGCACTGTTCTAAGCGCTGGGGAGATTACAAGGTGATCAGGTCGTCCCACGTGGGGCTCACAGTCTTCATCCCCATTTTACAGATGAGGTAACTGAGGCACAGAGAAGTGGAGTGACTTGCCCAAGGTCACACAGCAGACATGCGGCAGAGCCGGGATTCGAACCCATGACCTCTGACTCCAAAGCCCGAGCTCTTTCCACTGAGCCACACTGCTTCTCTATTATATTACTATATTACTATTATTATTATTGTTGATGCCTGTTTCCTTGTTTTGATGTCTGTCTCCCCCCCTTCTAGACTGTGAGCCCATTGTGGGCAGAGATTGACTCTGTTGCTGAATTGTACTTCCCAAGCGCTTAAGTACAGTGCTCTGCACACAGTAAGCGCTCAGTAAATACGATTGAATGAGTGAATGAACAGTGCTTGGCACAAAGTAAGTGCTTAACAAGTACCATAATTATTATTCATGCAGTCACTCAGTCAATAGTATTTATTATTATGAAAGTCGATTATGAGCTCTTACAGATAGGTACAGTTGCATTCAGTATACTTATTTTTTTTCCTCCAACTGACTCTGCAAATGTAACTCGTTTTGGTTGTCTTGTTTTCTTTTACAGACAAGCTTGATAAAGTTTTCCGAAAGCTTTCAAGAAATGATCAATTTTCACACAGTAAGTAACCGTAACTGGGACATCATTTTGGCTGATTTCTCTTTGAAAAACATTATGGTAAATTTTTAGTAAGCATTTGAAAATAACATAAATGGTCTTATAGTTGGATTGATACTAATTTTAAATCCACCGGGGACCGTAATCCCCACTGTAGCACCTTTTCTGTAAAACACATGCATTTACATTTTAGAGGAGGTAATTCCAAGGTTTGTCCAAAGTTGAAGATGAGCTCTTTTCCGATGTGATTTTGGAGAACCATCTTGTGCAATAGCCGACAGAAAAGCCAAAGAAGCGAAATGGCTGCGGTCCTTTGGCTCTGCATCTAATTCAGAACAGAAGAAATGTTACATTTTGTGTTCCTTGTAACTCAATCTTTAACCTGATTCTCATTCTTCTGAAATGTTATTTGGGCACACGTCTCCCCACTACTCAGAAACCTTCGGTGATTGGCCGTTCCTGTCTGCGACAAGCAGAAACTCCTGACTGTTGGCTTTAATAATAATAATGGCATTTGTTAAGCGCTTACTAGGTGCAGAGCACTGTTCTAAGCGCTGAATAATAATGGCATTTGTTAAGCGCTTACTGTGTGCAAAGCACTATCCTGAGCACTATGTGCAAAGCACTATTCTAAGCGCTGGGGGGGGGATACAAGGTGATCACGTTGTCCCACGTGGGGCTCACAGTCTTAATCCCCATTTTACAGATGAGGAAACTGAGGCTCCGAGAAGTTACGTGACTTGCCCAAGGTCACACAGCAGACATGTGGAAGAGCTGGGATTCGAACCCATGACTTCTGGCTCCAAAGCCCATGCTCTTGTCCACTGAGCCACGCGGTTAAGTCATTCAAGTAGCTTGCTGTCTCTTCCATATGTACTCTCTCTTTTCTCTCTCTGCACCCCACCTTTGCCCTTCACTTCTCTCAATCAACCAATCAACGGTTTTAAGTGAGTGCTTCCGATGTGCAGACCGCTGCTTTCCTCGTCCTCAAAGCCTTTCCGAAATTCTCCTCCAGGAGGTCTTCCCTGATTGAGCGCTCATCTCCCTCCCCTAGTCTCTCGCATCACCCCCCTCCTGCCTCTTCAAATTTCTGCTTCAGTACTAAGGCATCCCTTGATACTCTTTCCTGGGCTAACCTTCCTCTTCTCCTGGTAGTACTTATCTTTAACTCCTTTAACTTCCTCCCTCTTTGTAATCTATTTTAGTTTCTATCTCCCCCGCTAGATTGAAAAGAGATTGTTTGAAAGGCAGAGATTGTTTGTTATTGGTTGTACTCTCACAAGCACTTAGTACAGCGTTCAGAGTAAGCACTCAAATCCTATCGATTGATTCTCTTACCGGCAATTTCAGTCAGAAGAGTATAAATGTGGTTACCTGGACAGAATGCGTTTTTCACAAAAAAAGTAAGAAGAAAAAGCTTTGTCAGCATATCAGATTGAGCACTTCAGTACCTGTGTTTCTTTTCCATCTTTTGTCTGTCTTGAAATCAGTAAATGTTCAGCCTCAAGTTGCGCTCTGTGCTTCTTGTGATCCCTTTTCATCAACTATCTAGGGCCCGGCTGCCGTAAGATGCCAAAGTGTATTAAAACCAGTAGTAGTATTAGGCGTAGTGAACGCCTATCAATCATTTATTTCATCTCAGTTTTCTTGAGGTGGTGTTTTGGGGACCGGTCAATGCCGCTCTTTGATTTTGTGTAGAGGGAGGTATTACAAGATTCATAGTTGGCTTCACGGTGAGTGAGAAAGCAGCTTTTGCACACTTGGAGCTCAGGCGGAGAAGTGGGCTTGAAATGGAATCACGTTTTTCCTTCATCCTGTCGGCTCTGTGTGTTTGAATGTTCGAATGTCGTTGTGTTTTTCTAATTGACGATTCAAGGAAGGCGAGACTTATTCTTCCAAGGTAAGACCAGTCCGGTGCATGAGGAGCCCTTCGGGTTATTGAACTGAATCCCCACCAAACGGTTGTTTAATGGCTGGATTTTAGAGCCCTTCGAGAGGGCTAGTGTGGGCTCTTTGCCTGCTTTTTAGGTTTCCAAGCGCCAGTGGGCACCCAATTAATGCTGCTTCTGCTGATATCTCAACCCATATCTGGTCCTCAAAAATCTCCAGGGGCTACCAATCAATCTGCGCATCAGGCAGAAACTCCTCACCCTCGGCTTTAAGGCTGTCCGTCACCTCGCCCCCTCCTACCTCACCTCCCTTCTCTCCTTGCCCAGCCCGCACCCTCCACTCCTCCGCCGCTAATCTCCACACCGTGCCTCGTTCCTGCCTGTCCCGCCATTCACCCCCGGCCCACGCCCTCCCCCGGGCCTGGAATGCCCTCCTTCCGCCCCTCCGCCAAGCTCGCTCTCTTCCTCCCTTCAAGGCCCTACTGAGAGCTCATCTCCTCCAGGAGGCCTTCCCAGACTGAGCCCCTTCCTTCCTCTCCCCCTCGTCCCCCTCTCCATCCCCCCCATCTTACCTCCTTCCCTTCCCCACAGCACCTGTATATATGTGTATATGTTTGTACATATTTATTACTCTATTTTACTTGTACATATCTATTCTATTTATTTTATTTCGTTAGTATGTTTGGTTTTGTTCTCTGTCTCCCCCTTTTAGACTGTGAGCCCACTGTTGGGTAGGGACTGTCTCTATATGTTGCCAACTGGTACTTCCCAAGCGCTTAGTACAGTGCTCTGCACACAGTAAGCGCTCAATAAATACGATTGATTGATTGATTGATATCAGACTGGGTTTGTACTGATTCCCAGAGGTTTGGGGCCTTGCGGTCACAAGGAGTTGCGTGTGCGTGGTCACCCCAGAGTGCCGATGGAATTTGTCACCACAACAGTACTGGGACTTCTGAGTACGTGTGATTGTGCGGTGGCGGCACAGCTGCCAGGCTTGTCACAAGCTCATTTTCTCTTTGCCTCGTTCCTCTAGCCCTGTCCCCTTAGGACCACCACTTGAAGGACTGAAACTGGGAAGGACTATTAAGTTTGGTTTCCTTACTCAAACCCCCGCCCACAGACCTATCCAGGCCTGTGTCTGACTGGGTTTATTTAATTTAATTTATTTAATGGTACTTATTAGGCTCTTACTATGTGCCAGGCACTGAACTAAGCGCTGGGGTAGATACACGGTAATCAATCAATCAATCAATCGTATTTATTGAGCGCTTACTATGTGCAGAGCACTGTACTAAGCGCTTGGGAAGTACAAATTGGCAACATATAGAGACAGTCCCTACCCAACAGTGGGCTCACAGTCTAAAAGGGGGAGACAGAGAACAAAACCAAACATACTAACAAAATAAAATAGACTAGATATGTACAAGTAAAATAAATAGAGTAATAAATATGTACAAACATATATACATATATACAGGTGCTGTGGGGAAGGGAAGGAGGTAAGATGGGGGGGATGGAGAGGGGGACGAGGGGGAGAGGAAGGAAGGGGCTCAGTCTGGGAAGGCCTCCTGGAGGAGGTGAGCTCTCAGCAGGGCCTTGAAGGGAGGAAGAGAGCTAGCTTGGCAGATGGGGATGAGGTTGGACACAGTCCATGTCCCACATGGGGCTGCTCCTGTTAATCCCCGTTTTACAGATGAGGTAACCGAGGCACGGAGAAATGAAGTGACTGGCCCAAGTTCACTCATTCATTCAGTCTTATTTATTGAGCGCTTACTGTGTGCAGAGCACTGGACTAAGTGGTGGAGCTGGGATTTAGAAGCCCAGGCCTTCCGACTCCCAGGCTGGTTCTCTGGCCAGTAGGCCACACTGCTTTTCATTCATTCATTCAGTCGTATTTATTGAGCGCTTACTGTGTGCAGAGCACTGTACTAAGCGCTGGGGAAGTACAAGTTGGCAACACATAGGGACGGTCCCTACCCAACAACGGGCTCACAGTCTAGAACGGGGAGACAGACAACAAAACAAAACGTGTGGTCAGGTGTCAAGTCATCAGAATAAATACAAGTAAAGCTAGATGTACATCATTGACAAAATAAATAGACTAGTAAATATGTACAAGTGAAGTGAAGCAGCGTGGCTCAGTGGAAAGAGCCCGGGCTTGGGAGTCAGAGGTCATGGGTTCTAATCCCAGCTCCGTCATTTGTCAGCTGTGTGACTTTGGGCAAGTCACTTCACTCCTCTGGGCCTCAGTTATCTGTAAAATGGGGATTAAGACTGTGAGCCCCATGTAGGACAACCTGATTACCTTGTAATAATAATAATAATAATAATGATGGTATTTGTTAAGCGCTTACTATGTGCAAAGCACTGTTCTAAGCGCTGGGGTAAATAGAAGGTTATCAGGTTGTCCTACATGGGGCTCACAGTCTTAGTCCCCATTTTGCAGATGAGGGAACTGAGGCAAAGAGAAGTGAAGTGACTTGCCCATGGTCACACAGCTGACAAGTGGTGGAGCCGGGATTCCAACCCATAACCTCTGACTCCAAAGCCCGGGCTCTTTCCACTGAGCCACGCTGCTTCTCATCCCCCCAAGCACTTAGAAAAGTACATATTTATTTTATTTTGTTAATATGTTTTGTTGTCCTTCTCCCCCTTCTAGACTGTGAGCCCGCCGTTGGGTAGGGACCGTCTCTATATGTTGCCAACCTGTACGTCCCAAGCGCTTAGTACAGTGCTCTGCACACAGTAAGCGCTCAATAAATACAATTGAATGAATGAATGCTTTGCACATAGTAAGCACTTAACAAATGCCATAATTATTATTATTCTGATCTCTTATGCAGGTGAATGCAAGAAGAGTGATGTCCTTGCCATCTACTTCCCTGACAACTGTAAAATAATCAGGGCCCAGCTGCCCAAAGTCTCCCCCTCACTTACTGCCTGTGTATCTATCCTCAGCACTTAGAACAGTGCTTGGCACATAGTAAGTGCTTAGCAGATGCCACGGTTATCATTCTAGATGAGAGGCTTTAATCTTTAAAGAAGCAGCGTGGCTCAGTGGAAAGAGCGCGGGCTTGGGAGTCAGAGGTCAAGGGTTCAAATCCCGGCTGCGCCACTTGCCAGCTGTGTGACCTCGGGCAAGTCACTTCACTTCTCTGGGCCCCAGTCCCCTCCTCTGGAAAAATGGGGATTAAGACTGTGGGACAACCTGATCACCTTGTACCACCCCCAGCGCTTAGAACAGTGTTTCGCACATAGTAAGCGCTCAACAGATCAATCAATCGATCAATCAATCGTATTTATTGAGCGCTTACTGTGTGCAGAGCACTGGACTAAGCGCTTGGGAAGTCCAAGTTGGCAACATCTAGAGACGGTCCCTACCCAACAGTGGGCTCACAGTCTAAAAGGGGGAGACGGAGAACAAAACCAAACATACTAACAAAATAAAATCAATAGAATAGATATGTACAAGTAAAATAAATAGAGTAATAAATATGTACAAACATATATACATATATACAGGTGCTGTGGGGAAGGGAAGGAGGTAAGATGGGGGGGAGATGCCATTAGTAAGCGCTCAATAAATACGATTGATGATGATGATGATGATGATGATTATTATTATTTAAAAGATAAACTAAAAGATGCTTCAGACCGTTTGTAGATAATTTATGCAAATGGAGTCAAAGTAGAGTGAAATGATTTTGTCTGGTATGATGCCGTGGGGCTCAGATAAACCTAATAGCCGTTGATTCAATGACCTGCACGACTCGAGCTCTGCAACAGTTGGGAGAAGTGATGATTTCCCTTGTGGAGACCGTTGGCCTGAACGCTCCACTGCAGTTCTAGACCCCACAAAGACCTCCTTGGCAGAGGCCAACCCTCCTTCTCCTCTCCCAAATTCTTCAGGGAAACGTGGGCTGAATTCGAAAGATTGATACCTGCGTGTTTTATTGCTATATTTCCGTTTTCTCCCAAGCGCTTAGTACAGTGCTGTGCGCGCAGGAAGCCGTCCAAGAATACGACTGATTGAGTGCAGCGCAGGTGCTGGCTGTGGCCGTCTCCAGTTCACCTCCGCCGGGGACTTGGTGCCGGTTGGTTTCACGATCAGCAGGGTGGATGAGGGTAGATGGTCCCATCATCATCATCATCATCATCAATCGTATTTATTGAGCGCTTACTGTGTGCAGAGCACTGTACTAAGCGCTTGGGAAGTACAAGTTGACCCAGCCCCAAGCTGGGCGTACAATAGGCGTGCTTTGCCGCTCACAAGGTTTCAGTCATTCATTAAGTCGTATTTATCGAGCGCTTACTCTGTGCAGTGCACTGTTCTGAGCGCTTGGGAGAGTACGATACAACAGTTGTACTTTCCAAGCACTTAGTAATAATAATGTTGGTATTTGTTAAGCACTTACTATGCGCAAAGCACCATTCTAAGCGCTGGGGAGGTTCCAAGGTGATCAGGTTGTCCCACGACGGGCTCACAGTTTTAATCCCCATTTTCCAGATGAGGTAACTGAGGCACAGAGAATCAATCACTCAATCAATCATATTTATTGAGCGCTTACTGTGTGCAGAGCACCGTACTAAGCGCTTGGGAAGTCCAAGTTGGCAACATATAGAGGCGGTCCCTACCCAACAGTGGGCTCACAGTCTTGAAGGGGGAGACAGAGAACAAAACCAAACATATTAACAAAATAAAATAAATAGAATAGATAGGTACAAGTAAAATAGAGTAATAAATATGTAGAAACATATATACAGGTGCTGTGGGGAAGGGAAGGAGGTAAGACGGGTAATACAAGATCACTTGAGGGAGAAGAGGCCCAAATGGAGGGAGCCAGAGGAAAGCCACTACTGAAGGTTTCTTTCTGGAGCGGCAATAGGGCTGGAAAAGAAACAGAAGCATCTCCATCTCCACAGACATTTTAGTTCCCGATAAACTGCTTAGAGAAGTGGAGTGACTTTCCTAAAGTCACCCAGCTGACAATTGGCGGAGCCGGGATTTGAACCCATGACCTCCGACTCCAAAGCCCAGGCCCTTTCCACTGAGCCACAGCAGCTTAGTACAGTGCTCTGCCCACAGTAAGCACTCAATAAATCATCATCAATCGTATTTATTGAGCGCTTACTGCGTGCAGAGCACTGTACTAAGCGCTTGGGAAGTACAAATTGGCAACATATAGAGACAGTCCCTACCCAACAGTGGGCTCACAGTCTAAAAGGGGGAGACAGAGAACAAAACCAAACATATTAACAAAATAAAATAAATAGAATAGATATGGACAAGTAAAATAAATAGAGTAATAAATATGTACAAACATATATACAGGTGCTGTGGGGAAGGGAAGGAGGTAAGATGGGGGGGTTGGAGAGGGGGACGAGGGGGAGAGGAAGGAAGGGGCTCAGTCTGGGAAGGCCTTTGCGATTGAATGCGATTGAATGAATGAGGGTGAAGGACCCGAGTTCTAATCCCTGCTCCGCTGTGGCTCAGCCGTCTCACTGGCCCACGCTCCATCTTTTGGGCCACGTCACTCTCGCTGGGGAGCTTGGCTAGCGGGCCGGCGGGGAATAAAAGGCGTGGGGAGGAAAGCGTCGCCGCGGGGGGAGACGAGACGGAGAGTGTCCCGGCTCGTGAGAAGGGCGGGGAGCCTGTCCGCCCACCCTGTCGCCCCGTGTTCCTCCAGAAGGAGCAGCGAGCTATCGCTGCCTGGCTCCTTCTTTTGTTCTCTGTCTCCCTGAATGTAGACCGTGAGCCCGCTGTCGGGTAGGGACCGTCTCTCTATGTTGCCGACTTGTACTTCCCAAGCGCTTAGTACAGCGCCCTGCCCAAAGTAAGCGCTCAATAAATACGATTGGATGAATGAATGAAGAACAATAAGGGCAGGACTACCTCCGTGCCGTATACGCAAGTTTTGACGGTGCCCATTTGGATCTCCCTGGCCCGGATGCCAGAAGGCACATTAAAATATACCAGTCGGGAAAAGGGGGTTGGCTTCATGCCTCGGACCCATGCACCTCTCTGACCCCTTTCTAGACTGTGAGCCCGTTGTTGGGTAGGGACCGTCTCTCTATGTTGCCAACTTGTACTTCCCAAGCGCTTAGTACTGTCCTTCACACAGTAAGCACTCAATAAATACGATTGAATGAATGAATGATCATCTGTTACCAAATTGTACTGTAATAATAATAATGATGGCATTTATTAAGTGCTTACTATGTGCAGAGCACCGTTCTAAACGCTGGGGAGGTTACAGGGTAATCAGGTTGTCCCACAGGGGGCTCACAGTCTTAATCCCCATTTTACAGATGAGGGAACTGAGGCATAGAGAAGTGGAGTGGCTTTCCCAAAGTCACCCAGCTGATAATTGGCGGAGCTGGGATTTGAACCCATAACCTCTGACTCCAAAGCCCGGGCTCTTTCCACTGAGCCTCGCTGCTTCTCTAAGCTTTCTGAGTGCTTAGTACAGTGCTCTGCACACAGCAAGCGCTCAATAAGTACGATTGAAAGAATGAATGAATGATCATCTGTTACCAAATTGTGCTTTAATAATAATAATGATGATGGCATTTATTAAGCGCTTACTATGTGCAAAGCACCATTCTAAGCGCTGGGGAGGTTACAAGGTGATCAGGTTGTCCCTCGGGGGGGCTCACAGTCTTAATCCCCATTTTCCAGATGAGGTAACTGAGGCACAGAGAAGTGGAGTGACTTTCCCAAAGTCACCCAGCTGATAATTGGTGGAGCTGGGATTTGAACCCATGACCTGACTCCAAAGCCCGGGCTCTTTCCACTGAGCCACGCTGCTTCTCTAAGCTTTCCGAGTGCTTAGTACAGTGCTCTGCACACAGCAAGCGCTCAACAAGTACGAATGAGTGAATGAACAATAAACAGACACATTCCTGCCCACAGTGGGCTTACAGTGTAAAGGATGTTCAGGGGTCTTGTGTACTTGTGTATCATGGTATCCAGTTTGGGGTGGGGAGGGCAGGTTCAAATCCCGGCTCCACCACTTGTCAGCTGTGTGACTTTGGGCAAGTCACTTAACTTCTCGGGGCCTCAGTTCCCTCATCTGTAAAATGGGGATGAAGACTGTGAGCCCCACGTGGGACAACCTGATCACCTTGTAAATTCCCCAGCGCTTAGAACAGTGCTCTGCACATAGTAAGCACTTAATAAATGCCATTATATATATATGTATATATATTATATATATATGTATATATATTGTATATATATATATATATATATATATATATATATTCTCCCATCCGTATGTAAAACTTTGGAATGCTCCCCTCTGGCAGCTTACAATTTTCTACTCCATAGTAGGCAGTCCACAGCACTGGATTCATTGAGAAGAAGGATGGCTTAGTAGATAATAATAATAATAATAATGATGATGGCATTTGTTAAGCGCTTACTATGTGCAGAGCATTGTTCTAAGCACTGTGGGGGGATACAAAGTGATCAAGTTGTCCCACGTGGGGCTCACAGTCTTAATCCCCATTTTACAGATAATAATAATAATAATGATGGCATTTGTTAAGCGCTTACTATGTGCAAAGCACTGTTCTAAGCGTAGGGACTGTCTCTATATGTTGCCAATTTGTACTTCCCAAGCGCTTAGTACAGTGCTCTGCACATAGTAAGCGCTCAATAAATACGATTGATGATGATTGATGATGATGATGATACAAGGTGATCAGGTTGTCCCACGTGGGGCTCACAGTCTTAATTCCCATTTTACAGATGAGGGAACTGAGGCTCCGAGAAGTTCAGTGACTTGCCCAAGGTCACACAGCAGACATGTGGCGGAGCCGGAATTTGAACCCAGGACCTCTGACTCCAAAGCCCAGGCTCTTTCCACTGAGCCACGCTGCTTCTCTGAAGCATGGACTGGGTTCTCAGGACCTGGGTTCTAATTACGGCCCTGCCACTTGCCTGCTGCGTGACCTCGGGCAACTCTTTTCACTTCTCTCAGCCTCAGTTGCCTCATCTGTAAAGTGGGGGTTAAAGTTGTAAGCCCCACGCCGGCTTTGTTTGCATCTGATTTGTTTGTATCCACCCCAGCGCTTAGTATGGTGCCCGGCACACACAGGCGCTCAGTAAGTACCATCCGTATTGTGTGTTGATTGCAAAATAGGATGAATAAAATAGCTTTGTGTGAGATGGTAAAATAAGTACCTTGGTTTTGATCTTATTTGCAAATGAGGTAAAACCCCGAGGAGTGGATACAAAATAATGGATGGAGTTGGGCGACTTGTTTCTCATTTTAGGAAGAGAGTCATGAGGAAATTTGGATTCCCTGCCGTTTGTTTCTTGACTTTTTAAGTTACTGCGCTAAATCTGAGCATTCATTGTGTTCCTTATTATCAAGAGCATTTGTGGTCACGGTTGCTCCAAGCTCTTTCATCAGATCTTGGGTGTGTTCTTTCCACAGCACACTCATGTATCGTTTTCAGCTCTTGGCCCAAACTTGCAAATGGGTCACGGCCCAAATCATAAAGGACGGCTTTCTCTGAGAGAGGGAGTCTAAATTCTGTTAAAATCTGTTGGTAAGGGTTTGCTACATGGCCTCAATCCTTTTTGACCTTCCCTATCTTGTGTTTGGGGGGCCCATAGGTAACGTGGTTCCGTGAAATGTGGTGCTGTGCCTCAGCAGTTCAAAAATCGGACATTGGGCCCGAGCTTACGGACGTGTTTGTGCCCGTGGCTGTTGTAGAACCGAGAGGTTTAATAATAATAATGGCATTTATTAAGCGCTTACTATGTGCAAAGCACTGTTCGAAGCCCTGGGGAGGTTACAAGGTGATCAGGTGGTCCCACGGGGGGCTCACAATCTTAATTAATCCCCATTTTCCAGGTGAGGTCACTGAGGCCCAGAGAAGTGAAGTGACTGGCCCAAAGTCACACAGCTGACAAGTGGCGGAGCTTGGATTTGAACCCATGACCTCTGACTCCAAAGCCCGGGCTCTTTCCACTGAGCCACGCTGCTTCTCACCAATAAGCACACAAAACCAGCTGTATTTATGTCCATCTTCAAATGCCAGCCACTAGGTTTAGTGGCAGAGGGCAGGGTTCTTAGGACACTCCAAGGCGGGGGAGAAATTACCCTTCGACTACTAAACTAAATTGACCAGAGGATTGAAGAGAAAATACCAAATTGTATCGAAAACGGAGGGTGGACGCTTCTGCGGAAAAACGCTTTTAATATAAAGACATTTCTCCGGAACTTTTCGAAAGGCCTTCAGCTTGGCACAGAATGGGCTTTTATCGCTAGGCTCTCCGTCCGGAACATCTGCAATTTGAAAATGTGTCCTTTTGTCATTCCTACGCCTGAGAATTATGTGTTACTTTGACAGTGAGCAGCATGTTCCAGATTTTGTGACAGGGTCATATCTAGTCATTTTTGACTTGGTGGACTTTGGGGCCAAGTCCTAGAAACTAGTGTTAACTGTTGACACAAGCTTACCGAAGCGATTCGGACGCACATTTTTGGCATTTATTTTTAGACTGTGATCCCACTGTTGGGTAGGGACAGTCTCTATATGTTGCCAACTTGTACTTCCCAAATGCTTAGTCCAGTGCTCTGCACACAGTAAGCGCTCAATAAATACGATTGATTTTAAAATCTTATTACATTTTTTTTTGCAGAGCTTGGTATAGCGCTCACCACATGGGAAGGACTCAGTGTCGACTGAGTCAATCGGTCTGCTGATTTAGAATAATAATAATGATGGCATTTGTTAAGTGCTTACTATGTGCAAAGCACCGTTGTAAGCTCCGAGCACTGTTCTAAGCGCTGATCCTTGTAAGGCACTGCAATTTTTGCCCCTGTTGTGAAGTTGTTTGCTTCTCTCATGGCTCACAAGATTTTTTTTGGAGGACTTTTTCTGCTGTTTGAAGAAGTACTGCTTACATGTTTATCCAGTTTATTATAACTTAGTTATTTAATTTTTTGTAAGGAAATCTACTTTCACACCATGAACTGGAGATCAGTGTAATCGAAATATAACAGTGGAGGGGTCTTCCTGGATTGAAGTTGAATCCACAAAGAGGCAATGTGGCCCAAATTTGGTGATCCCTTATTCTTCTCCTCCTCATCCCCTCCCACCCCCCACCCTACCTCCTTCCCCTCCTCACAGCACTTGTATATATATTTTTACAGATTTATTACTCTATTTATTTTACTTGTACATATTTACTATTCTATTTATTTTGTTAATGATGTGCATAGAGCTTTAATTCCATTTGTTCTGATGACTTTGACACCTGTCTACATGTTTTGTTGTCTGTTTCCCCCTTCTAGACTATGAGCCCGTTGTTGGGTCGGGACCGTCTTTATATGTTGTATTTTATATGTTTATATGTTGTACTTCCCAAGCGCTTAGTACAGTGCTCTGCACACAGTAAGCACTTAATGAATACGATTGAGATTGAGATGAAGTCATCCAGAATGGAAATGGATGTCTGTGACCTAGGTCTGAAGTATTGGCATCACCTTAGTCCAGCATTTCAGGTCGTTTGCAACCTCAAAGCTTCGGAGGGAAATTGCCCTTTTAATTAATTGTCTTTTAATTTCCCTTTGCATTTGAAAAGTTTATTCAGAACCACCCCACAGTAGAAGTGCTTTCTATTTCGGTCCTCTCTAACAATACTGACACTTGTTCACTACCAACTTGTTATACTGCTCAGAAATTCTTTTAAAGGCCCGCATTCCCTTCTCCATCTGCCTCTAACCGCCATCTTGATGTATCAGATAGGAGCTGCTCGTTATCGGATCTGAAGTTTGAAGCGGCGTGGCTTAGTGGAAAGAGTCAGAAGGCCCTGGGTTCTAATCCTGGCCCTGTCACTTGTCTACTGTGTGACCTTGGGCAAGTCACTTCACTTCTCTGGCCCTCAGTTACCTTATCTGTAAAATGGGGATTGAGACTGTGAACCTTATGTCGGACAGGGACTGTGTCCAACCTGATTAACTTGTATCTACCCCAGCGTTTAGAACAGTGCTTGGCTCATAATAAGCGCTTAATAAGTGCCATAATTATGTGGGACATGGGCTGGGTCCAGTGTGATTAGCCTTTATCTACCCCAATGACCAGTACAGGCCCTGCCACATAGTAAGCACTTACCAAATGCCATTAGAAGTCATGCAGCACCTATTCCACTTTTATAGGGGTCGTCATCATTAAGGATTTATTGAGTATCCACCGGTTATCACTCTTAGAAAGAGTTTCTTCTAATGCAAGTGCAGTCCTTAAAATGGAACTCACTTTTAGGCATAGGATGGGCACAGTGTCAGCATGACATACCATACATTAAGAAATGTCAAAGTGACGCATGTTAACAAACCTATGTACCCATCTCTATTGAAAATGATTTTATTGACAAGAATAAGTTGGCACTGCAGGTGAAATGTTGATAAAATGGACTTCATGAAGCGTGCAGATGCATTTTCGTTGTGCTTGGAGCTAATCCTGTCTTCCTGTTCATTCATTCAATCATATTTATTGAGTGCGTACTGTGCGCAGAACACTGTACTAAGTGCTTGGAAAGTACAGTTCAGCAAAAAATAGAGTCAATCCGTGCCCACAGCGTGCTCACAGTCTAGAATATGGTTCCTCCTCTTCTGTCCCCACCTCTTGCTGGTAACGGACATGCCCAAGATTTCCTTCGGGCAGGGAATGTGTCTGTTTATTGTTGTATCGAAGCAGCGTGGCTCAGTGCAAAGAGCACTGGCTTTGGAGTCAATCAGTCAATCAATCGTATTTATTGAGCGCTTACTGTGTGCAGAGCACTGTACCAAGCGCTTGGGAAGTACAAGCTGGCAACATATAGAGACGGTCCCTACCCAGCAGTGGGCTCACAGTCTAGAAGGTCATGGGTTCAAACCCCGACTCCGCCAATTGTCAGCTTTGTGACTTTGGGCAAGTCACTTCACTTCTCTGTGCCTCAGTTACCTCATCTGTAGAATGAGGGATTAAGACTGTGAGCCCCACCGAGGGACAGCCTGATCACCTTGTAACCTCCCCAGCGCTTAGAACAGTGCTTTGCACATAGTAAGCGCTTAGTAAATGCTATTATTATTATTATTATTATTATTGTACTCTCCAAAGCGCTTGGTTAAAGTGCTTTGCACACAGTAATTGCTCAATAAATCAATCAATTGTATTTATTGAGCGCTTACTGTGTGCAGAGCACTGTACTAAGTGCTTGGGAAGTACAAGTTGGCAACATATAGAGACGGTCCCTACCCAACAGTGGGCTCACAGTCTAGAAGGGGGAGACAGAGAACAAAACCAAACATATTAACAAAATAAATAGAATAGATATGTACAATTAAAATAAGTAAATAGAGTAATAAATATGTACAAACATATAAACATATATACAGGTGCTGTGGGGAAGGGAATGAATGAATGAATGGTCCCCCTATCCCGGTACTGAGATTGGAGTCCACCAACCGAAGCATAATCCAGACGAACATTAGTCACTCCTATGATAATAAGAATAATAGTAATAATAATAATAATAATAATAATGATAATGGTATTTAAGTGCTTACTTTGTGCCGGGCACTGTATTAAGTGCTGGGGTGGATACAGGCAAATTGAGATGAGACCCAGTCCCTATCCCATGTGGGGCTCATGGTCTCAATCCCCATTTTACAGATGAGATAACTGAGTCGAAGTGAAATTATTTACTCGCAGTCACACAGCAGACAAATGGCGGAGCCGGGCTTAGAACCCACGATGAGAGCGCATTCAGCGTCTGTCCATCCGGGCTGGACTCATCCATGGGAAAACAAGGAAGAAGAGAAGAAACCCTTCAACTTCTGGGAATGCGGACAGCCCATGTGCCAGCTAGAAGCGGTCACAGGGGAGGAGATTATGGGCAGGGAATGTGTCCATTTATTGTACTCTCCCAAGCGCCTAGTATAGTGCTTGGCACACAGTAAGCGCTCAATAAATACGACTGAATGAATGAATGAGGAAAAAATAGGTGCCACATGTGAAGGACACTTGCTCTAAATTTAGGGCACTCTTCCAGCGGAAGTTTCACTTAAATCATTTGTATTTGAGCGTTTACTATGGGCAGAATGCTGTACTAAGCGCTTGGGAGAGTACAGTATAACAACGTCGGCAGACACTTTCCCTGCCCACCATGAGCTTGCAGTTTAGACCTAAGAAGTATGAGGCTGAGTTTGGGGGACTGCCATTCTTCGCTGGAGCTTAAAGGTTTTTGTGACCTCGCCGATGACCCGTCTAGATTCCGAGTTGCTACGAGGTTAAATTCTTAGGTTCATTCTGTTCCGTGTTTGTGAGTTGGCTGAAACATCGAAATGGTTGCTCTCTGAGGGCTGAAGAAAACCTGACATAATTTGCTAAATCTGTTGGTTAGTGGTTTCACTTTATTGCGTTTCAGTATAGAATTGCAATCGTTTTGCCTAATTTCAAAGGGACAGATATGAAATCTGTGAAGGCATACCTGGGAAAAACATAATTTTGATTGAACAGAATAGTTTCTTCCCTTCAGCTTCTCAGGTATTTTAAAGGGAGAGACATAATTTATCCTAAAACTAGGTTTATCCTCAAACTTTTCACTCAGGTAGCCATATTTTCTGACTTGGAAACGTAATAAGGGAATTAGAAGGACATCAGAGTGCTGTCCCAATTATTTATGGCCTTAAAAATTTCAGAGACTTAAAATGTAAGGGATGCTAATTGTCAAAGATGAAATAACTTCTGTCTTTTGGCTGAGAAGCAGGAATTGACAGGAACTTTTCCCCTCGAGACGAAGAGGTCTGACTAAAATAGGAACAGCCAGAAGCCACTGAATTACGGCCTTACGTATTTGCAAAAAAGGAGCACTCATCCTGTGCAGAGCACTGGACTAATATGAGCAACACAAAAAATAAAGATCTAAGAATAACTTAGAAAAATTAATCTGCAATATTTATGACAGAAGAAGGGGTGTTCCGAAGAGGGTGTGTCCACGGAGTCGCTATGGGTTGAAAATGACGGCATTTGAAGGGAAAAAAAATAACTGAAATGAAGATGTTTTATTTATGCATTCATTGGAGAAACAAGTTTAGAGTTTGGGGAGTTTTGTAAGTATTTACCACCTATGTTGGAGAAATCTTATAGTAGCTCCTTCCTGTTTTAGTGAGCCTGTCTACATGTTTTGTTTCGTTGTCTGTCTCCCTGTTCTAGACTGTGAGCCCATTGTTGGGTAGGGACCGTCTCTATATGTTGCCGACTTGTACTTCTCAAGTGCTTATTACAGTGCGCTGCACACAGTAAGCGCTCAATAAATATGATTGAATGAATGAATGAATGAATGAAAGATGGGAAATAGCCCAGTCTTTTTTTCCATTGCTGATAAGAATAGATGAAAATCTGAAGTATGTGTTTTTTTCATCACTCTACCCTTGTAACCTCCACATTTTATAAAGAAGTGCCTCGAGAACAGTATTTATTCCTTACTTTCTGGCACTGTTATTTTATCCCTCAAAGCATCCGTGGTCCTTTTCCTTCAAGATGGAATTGTTGACAAGGGGTGACAGTCATCGGGTCAGGTCTGTAGTAGCTTTGTGCCCCGGCCGCTGTTCCCTAAGTTGACCCTTTGTCAATTTCATTGTGTGCTGGGTTTCTAATAGTTGCCTAGTTCCCTTTTTTTAGCAAGGTCTGTAGAACAAAGTCACATGGACAATTTGTTCAACAATGCTTATAGAATTCAGCTATACTTTTGTTTACATTGTAGGAATGTTGCAGCTATTTAAAATACATTTTTGCCCCCGCAGAGGTGCCGATACCTGAGACTGTGAGGGGGATTTCTTCTCCGTGTTTTCAGGGGGCCTTCTTCACACTCTTGTAGGAATCCCTGGAGGAACTGGACAGGGAACAGGGATTCCTGAGGGGGAAGAGGGAGGTAGCCGCCTGGTCTAGGGGCTGTGCATGACTGGAAGTTTCAGAGCGTCTGGCAGGTGGAGGAACACGGCTACGTCGGGAACTAGTATTCCGGTACGGTCCCGGCAAGGGTCGAATGTGAGGTGGTGGCGGAAGCGGCGGACGGCTTTCCTTCCCCCTTTCCTTCTCCCCTCTTCTCCCTTCCTTTCTCACCACAGCCACCTCTCCCCTATCCCTGTCTTGGTCACGGCGCTGACGGCCAAAATCAGAACAGTACTGGGCCCCACTGTAGGCCTTTGAAGGGTGGTGAGGAATCCTGCCTGTCCTGTCTTAGGATGGGCTGGGACACGCTCCCTCTCAGGCAGGAGAGCCACCCCACCCATCTACTTTGGCCAACTAAAGCCTCTGACTGGTGATTCTGTCTTTAGGGCTCCCACTCGACGTATCTGCCCTTTTCACCAACTAGTCCCCAACCTGCTCTCTCTGTTTTTACAAGCTAGCTGCTTAACTTTATTTTTTTTTTCCCCTCAACTGTCCCTCCTCCGTTCTCTCACTCCTACAGTCCTCCTGACTCGGAACCCCTTCCGTCACCAAATTTGACAGATCGCAGCCCTCAACAATGCTTTGCTCTTCCCCGCTCTTAACCCCAAAGCACTTAGGTACATATCTGTAATTTTATTTTCTTATATTGATGCCTTCCTCCCCTACTCTACACTGTAAGCTTACTGTGGGCAGGGAATGTCACTCTTCATTGTCATATTGTACTTTCCCAAGCGCTTAGTACAGTGTTCTGCACATGGTAAGCGCTCAATAAATATGTTTGAATGATGAATGCAAAATGAATTCCCAGCTTCCCACGGGCTCTTTCCACTGAGCCATGCTGCTTCTCTATTATATTACTATATTACTATTACTATTATTATTATTAATTTATTTTATTTATACTTTTTTATTTGTTTATTTTATTTGTACATATCTATTCTATTTATTTTATTTTGTTAGTATGTTTGGTTTTGTTCTCTGTCTCCTCCTTTTAGACTGTGAGCCCACTGTTGGGTAGGGACTGTCTCTATTTGTTGCCAATTTGTACTTCCCAAGCGCTTAGTACAGTGCTCTGCACATAGTAAGCGCTCAATAAATGCGATTGATGATGATGATGATGATGTTAAGCCCACCAGTTACTTCTAGCTTGTAGATTCCCAAATCGGCATCTTCAGCCCTGGTCTCTCTCCTTCTCTGCTGTCTCGTATTTTCTACTTGGATGTCCCACCGACACCTCTCGCTAAACACGTCCAAAACTGAACTCCTCATATTCCCACCCAGGCTCTGTCCTCCCCCGACTTTCTCATCACTGAGGACCATTGTCACACCACCATCCTTCCCGTCTCACAAGCCCCTGACCTTGGCATTAGTCCCGGCTCATCGCTGTCATCCAACCCACATATTCAATCTGTCACCAAATCGTGTCTGTTCAGCCTTCACGTCATCACTAAAATCCAGCGTTTCCTCCCTGTGCAGACTGCTAGCACTTTAATCCGAACACCTGCCGTATCCTGTTTTGATGACTGCGTCAGCCTCCCTGCTGACCTCCCTGCCTCCTGTCTCTCCCCACTTCAGTCCAAACTTCACTCTGCTGCTTGGATTATCTCACTATAAAAGCATTCAATCCAGGTTTCCCCACTCCTCAAGAACGTCCAGTGATTGCCCATCCACCTCCACTGACAGAAACTCCTTACTGTCGGCTTTAAAGTGCTCAATCACCTTGCCCGCTCCTACCTCACCTCACTACTCTCCTACCACAACCCAGCCCACATATTTCACTTTTCTAATGCTGACCGTTCTCATTGTGCCTCAATCCTCTCACCCACATCCTGCCTCTGGTCCGGAACACCCTCCTTCTTCACATTCGACAGATGATCGCTCTCCTCCTTCAAAGCCTTATTGAAAGCAATCTCCAAGAGGCCTCCCCCGACTAAGCCCTCAATTCCCTTTTTTTTTTAAAAAAAAATGGAATTTGAGAAGTTCTTTCTGTGTGCGAGGCACTGCATTAAGCACTGGGGTAAATACAAGGTAATCCGGTTGGACATAGTCCATGACCCACGTGGGGCTCACAGTCTTAATCTCCATTTTATAGATGAGGTAACTGAGGCACAGAGCAGTTAGGTGAATTGCCCAAGGTCACACAGCAGACAAACAGTATTAGAACCGATGTCCCTCTGACTCTGAGGCCCCTGCTCTATCCATTAGGCTACACTGCTTCTATTCTTCCATTCCCTTCTGTTTTGACCATGCTGCAGTTTCCCACCCCATCCCTCTTTTATTCCACACTCTCTGTACTGCTGTCGTGGATTCACTGTAGTATCTGTGGGGCTTGTATTTATCAAGCACAACGCTCTTTCAAAATGTTGTATAAACCTAAGGTCATTTTACAGAGAAATTTTGTAGGTTTTTTACTCAGAATTTTTAATGTGAATTCCCGGACAAAAATAAAAAATGTACAATTCACAAATCAGTTCTTAAGAGCACGGGCTTTGGAGTTAGAGGTCAGGGGTTCAAATCCCGACTCGGCCGCTTGTCAGCTGTGTGACTTTGGGCAAGTCACTTAACTTCTCTGTGCCTCAGTTCCCTCATCTGTAAAATGGGGATTAAGACTGTGAGCCCCCCGTGGGACAACCTGATCACCCTGTACCCTCCCCAGCGCTTAGAACAGTGCTTTGCACATAGTAAGCGCTTAACAAATACCACCATTATTATTATTATTACTTGGATTTGCACCCTTTATTAGTAATAATAGTGATGATGATGGTATTAAGTGCTTACTGTGTGCCAAGCACTGTTCTAAGAGCTGGGGTAGATACAAGCTAATCACATTGTTCCACGTGGGGCCCACGGTCTTAATCCCCATTTTACAGATGAAGTGATTGAGGCACAGAGAAGTTAAGTGATTTGCTCAAATTGACACAGCTGACTCGTGGCAGAGCTGGGATTAGAACCCACAACCTCCGACTCCCAAGCCCGTGGTCTTTCCTCTAAGCCACGCTGCTTCTCACCTATCTCCCAGCCCCATAGCACTTCTGTACATATCCTTTATTTATATGAATGTCTGTCTTTCTCTCCAGACTGTAAGCTTGTTGTGGGCGGGGAATGTGTCTACAACTTTGTTAAATTGTATTCTCCCAAGCACTAAGTATTGTGTACACGAGCAGATACCACAGTTATCGTTATTAAGCCCCACTTGGGGCTCACAGTCTAAGTAGAGGGGAGAACAGGGAGCCGTGGACCGAATGTTTTTTAGAAAAATGACGTGGGCAGCAGAATGAAGTGTGGAGGGGAAGGGGAAGAGACAGGAGGCGCAGAGTCCTGGGAGGAGGGTTATATGATACTGCTTGGTTGGAGTTTGGATGGAGTAGAAAGGGCTGATTTTAGAGATGTGAAGCTAGAACCATCAGGATTGAGTGACAGACTGAATATGCGGGTTGAATGAGAGAGTTGAGTCAAGGCTAATGTCTAGCAGTAGCAGCATTTTTTAAGCACTTACTGGGCGCAGAGCACTGTCCTAAGCACCGAGAGAGCAATCAGGTAGGAGGGTATGGGCTTGTGAGATGGGGAAAATGGAGGCGTTTACAGTAATAGGAAAGTCAGGGCGCATTAGGATCTGCTGTTAACTGGAACTAGAGTATCGAAGGACGGGATATGTTAGGGTCTCGGTCTTAAATTGGAAAACGTTTTGCTTGTTTCCTTTTTTGTGCCAGAAACTATTCTCAGAATATTTTAGGATAATAATGTTCGACTTTTCTACCTTCCTTACAGATCCTGTTCGACCAAACTCAAAGATCAATTAAGGCACAACTTCAGACATTTATTAAAGAGTAAGTCTTCATTTAGCAGGAGAGGGGAAGTGAGAACAATAACTTGCCGAGGAATGCTAAAACCTTTCCTTTGTAGAATTGAAAATGCCTTCTGAAAATGGGTGTGGGAATTAATGAAAATGTTGCATATACCCTGCCGGATTTCCCAGATTGCCATAGTTGAGGTTGACTTGCCAATTTTCTTCACTTTCTCCCCCCTCTCCCCGTCACCCCAGTACTCTCTCTCTTGCTCTCCTTTTCTCCCTCTTGCTCTACGTTTCTCTCCCCCCCACCCCCCCTTTCATTTCTTCATTGTATTGTCTTTGGGAGATGAGATCAAAGAGAAATTTAAATGATCTATTGATTTCACTTTTTGGGCAGCTTATAAAATAATCCCTTTACCATTTCCAGTGGGCTGTGATGTAGACAGTCTTTTGTAATTGAGGGGTTTTGGGTGGCCATGACTTCAGGTGGCGAGTTGGGTTGGTGGTTTCCCCAATTCCAGGCCAGGCAATCATTATTCTCTCTCAGCAGAGCCTACTTTTGCTAATATGACCGCAAGCTAGTTAGAAGAATTCATTAAAATTCTTCTGAAGAGTTCAACATACTTGTCATGTTTCTTAGAAGAGCCCTACAATTTAATATTAGAATTGTAAATGGCCTATCACTTGCTGGTGAAGTTAGGCCTAGTACTTCAGCTTTGTCACTACTTTGGTTTTTTTTTTTTGTTTTGTTTTGCTTTAAATGATATATGTTAAGCGCTTACTATGTCCCAGGCACTGTACTAAGCTCTGGGGTAGGTACAAAGCAGTCAGGTTGGATAAAGTCCGTGTCCCATGTGGTGCTCACGGCCTTAAATTCCCTTTTTACAGATGAATAATAATAACGATGGCATTTTTAAGCACTTGCTATGTGCCAAGTACTTTTCTAAGTGCTAGGGAGACTACAGGGTGATCAGGTTGTCCCACGTGGGGCTTACAGTCGTAATCCCCATTTTACAGATGAAGTAACTGAGGTACCAACAAGCTAAGTGAATTGGCCAAGGTCACACAGCAGACGAGTGGCAGTGTGAGGATTAGAACTCAGGTCTCTCTGACCCCAGGCCCATGCCGTTTTCACTAGGCCACGCTGCGTCTCCTGTGTACAACTAAGAATTTGAGTCCTGCGTGGACCAGGGACTGTGTCCAGCCTGACTCTCTTATACCTATCCCAGTGCTTAAAACAGTGCTTGGCACAGAGAAAGTGCTTTCTGTCCTGTGTGATAACAGCTATGATTGTCACTGTTTAATAAAAACTGACAATTCATGAACACTTTGCCAGGAAAAGTCTTGATTTTTATATCAGTAAATTGATTTTAGGAGGGAATACCGTGTAACACAAAGAAATAAATCAAGAAATTAAATTATTTAATCTTTGAGAAACGTTTTTAAAAGTACATTCTGTTTAAATTTTTTTAGGGATCTTAGGAAATTTAAAGATGCTAAGAAACAGTTTGAAAAAGTCAGTGAAGAAAAGGAAAACGCACTAGCCAAAAATGCACAAGTTCCAAGAAACAAACAACACGAAGTAGAAGAAGCAACCAATATCCTGACTGCAACACGAAAATGCTTCCGACACATTGCTCTGGACTATGTCCTCCAGGTATGTTTCATGTCGGGTTCCAAGAAGATTTTAATAACTGAGCTATGGCATTTAGGGTCTGCCAAGTTTTTAAAAAGTTTTGGCAAGGGACTCCAATCTAAAGACGGAATTTTGGGTTTCGATTCTTAAAAATTTGTCTTCTCTGGCATCTTGAATAGTCTTTTTCTCCAAGAATTTAAAGGCTGTTTTTATTACAAAGAAACATTATGAAACAAAGGGAAACTTAAGATTTCCCAAGACTCGGAATCCTTGGTTTCTGCGGCATCTGCTTTTATTTAGAGGCCCCATGGAGTTAATGTTTTAGTTTTTCACGATCCTGATTTAACATCTAACCAGTGATACAGTGAATGCAGTGCCACTGTCTCGGTGCCAGTGAAAAGGAAATTGTTTAGCTTTTTGTAGATTTTTTTTTTAAAGGGAATTTAAGTCACTGACCAGAAGGCTGAAGAGAGGGGTGGGAGAATCATGTGAAACATCAGAATAGGCTTAAAAATGAGTAAAGGTATGACTGATCATTTTTGGAATCAGCAGGAGTTTGATCATGCCAATGAATGAGGTGAGATCACTGATAATGGCATCTAGGTATTGTTTTCTGGGCTGAGTTTTCAAAACAAAACTGACATGCTTCCATTTAAAATTTTGAATTCTTGTAATTCTATCATAATTTTTATTTTTAAGTGTTATTTTGAAGGTGAGCGAGTTGGGGCGGAAATGTTCGTTTTCATTGGAACAGTAGCCTTATCTGAAAATACATAGAGGATCAAGCCCTCCTCACTACAGATTAAACTTGGTTTATGCTGGTAATAATAATAATAATTGTGATATTTGTGAAGCGCTTACTGTGCGTCAAACACTGTACTGAGCACTGGGATAGAGACAAGATCATCTGGTTCCACATGAGGCTCACAGTATAAGTAGAAAGGGGAACAGGTACTGAATTGAATCCCCCTTTTACAGATAAGGGAATTGAAGCACAGAGAAGTTAAGTGACTTGTCCAAAGTCACATAGCAGGTACATGGCAGAGCCGGGACTCGAACCCAGGTCCTCTGACTCCCGGCCCCATGCTCTTTCCACTAGGCCACACTGCTTCTCTGGTGCCTTTAAAAACACAATGAGCCTGATGTTGTGTAAGGGGAGGTGTGGGCGAATGGGTGGTCTTAAATCTGTGTGGCGTCCCTGACAACAGGTATAAATGTTGTATGAAGGGGTAGAAAGTGCCCCTAGCTTCTGTACATAGTTGATGATGATGATGGCATTTATTAAGCGCTTACTATGTGCAAAGCACTTTTCTAAGTGCTGGGGAGGTTACAGGGTGATCAGATTCTCCCACGGGGGGCTCACAGTCTTAATCCCCATTTTACAGATGATGTAACGGAGGCACAGAGAAGTTAAGTGACTTGCCCAAAATCACACAGCTGACAATTGGCCGAGCCGGGATTTGAACCCATGACCTCTGACTCCAAAGCCCGTGCTCCTTCCACTGAGCCACGCTGCTTCTCGTTAAAAGCTGTTAAGGGGTTAAGCTGTTTGAGATGGCTGTGGTGGTCTAGACTGTAAACTCTAAACTGTGTAAACTCACTGTGGGCAGGAAACGTTACTACCAACTCTGTTCTGTTGTTCTCTCCCAAGCGCTTTGTGTAATGCTCGGCACTCAGTAAGCACTCAATAAATACGATTGATTGGGGTCAAGAAGGAGGCGTGGGTTCTTCTTTGGACAACCCTTCAATCAATCAATTATTGAACGCTTACTCTGTACAGTGCACTGAACTAAGTACTTGGGAGAGTACAATACAACCGAATTAGCAGCCATGGTCCCTTCCCATAAGGATTTTAGAGTCTAGGGAATCAATCAATCAATCAATCAATCATATTTATTGATTAATAAATAGGGAATAAAATAGGGAATAAATAGGTAGGGAAGTGTCTGAAGGCGGGCCAATTTGGGAGGAATCGATTAAGTGGCAGGGCCGCCAGGTAGTGCAACTCAGCTGGGAACTGGGAATGCCTGTTGGGAACGGGGAATAAGGGAAAGGCAAGAAGAAAGCGACTTTGTCCCCTGCCACTCAACAGCTCCTCTCGCGTCTTGATTACCCTTATGCGCCGCAGGCAGGCAAATAGAGGTTGATGCACTTGGCGATCAGAAAGAAACTAGTTTACTACAGTGGATGATATAGTATTAAAAACCAACAACCCATAAATGAACCAAAATGTGTCTCTCCTAGATTAACGTTCTTCAATCAAAGAGACGATCGGAGATCTTAAAATCGGTAAGTTCTTTCACTTGCTTGATGCCTCGGGGAGGAGATAAAGGAGGCTTCCCACTTCAGATCACATCTCCAAGAGGGCTTTCTCGACTAATCCCTCACTTCCCTCCTCACTGTCCCTTCTGTGTCGACTGTGCACGTGGATCTGTAATCTCTGAGTGCGTGATCTTTGCCCCACAGCACTTTGAACATATATATAATTTATTTTAATGTCTCTCTCTGGACTGTAAATTCCTCATGGGCACTGTACTGTACTCTCCCAATGCTTAGTATTCATTCATTCAGATGTATTTATTGAGCAGTTACTGGGTTCAGAGCACTTTACTAAGCACTTGGGAAAGTACAACACAACAACAAACATTCCCTGCCCACAAGGAGCTTACAGTTTGGCAGGTGGAGACAGATATAAAAATGCTCTGAAAACAATAAGTCCTCAAGGAATGCTATTAATTGATCTGCATGCCCATCTGAATTGACCCTAAAAAAAAGATTCACCTTCAGACATTACTGAAATCTACCATTGGCTTTCCATATGTCGGATATGGAGAAATATACGAATCAAGACACAAAATCTTTATGCGTTCCATGTGCCAAACTCTGGTATGGCTTAAATGAGGGTGAAATGGCTGCAGCCTAATTATAAAATGATTCTTTCCACATGAATTCAGGGTGCCACTTAAATTCCACTGGGCCTTTCACAATTCTCTGCTTTATGATATACACCTGGACATCTGTAATAGTTCCTGGTGAAGATTTCATGTCAGCCTTATAAATTTAGAGACTTTTTCTTGGAGTTGATGGCCTGTTTTCTTTCATTCTTTCTTCTTCCCTCCTCCCAACTCTTCCTTCTCAAACTCTGCGGAAAAGGTTTGTGCTAAAATCTTGGAAGGGCAATGCTAAGTGGTCTTTTTTTCTTCTTCTTTCCCCCAGGCTTTCTGTATTCTAAGGGCTCCTCTTGGTCTCTGGGTATCTACTGAAGAAACTTTTTTTTTTCTTAACCAAACACTTCCAGCACATACCAACCTAGTATTGTCCCAGTCCTGCGTTCCTTAAAATCAGTGAGATTTTGTTCACCGCATATCAGAGACAGATGGTTTCCATATGCTGGTTGTGAACGCAGTCTTCCTTTCTTGGCTTTTGTAAGACTTTATATTTATTTTTTATTTGGAGATTGCTTTGAGACCATTCGAGGACCCATGACCCCATTCTGACTTCAGAGAGCTTAACAGCTGCTATTCTTTTGCTGGAAAGAATGTGTGTTTTGTAATGTCTTTGTCCTGATGTGAATAGTATTACATTGTTCTCCTGGATGCAGAAGCTTAAATGAGAAAATTCTCAAGAGTGGTGGGCTTCCACTTTGTCAGAAGCCTTGATTCATGCCATTCACGTTCTGAGTTGCTTTATTAAGGATAAGAACTCTTCCCTCTTGCCAGTTCGTCCTGGGCTTCTTTGACTAGCATCAGTCTTGAGTGATTTTTGGAATCATTTGCTTCATGACAATATGACAGTTCCACCTTTGACTCCTCCCAGACTCACTTTCTTACTGCGCTTGTTCGTGACTTTCCCACCCCTGACCCCTTTCTCCCGCCTGGAAACTCCCTCCTGCTTCAAATCCACTCGTCCCTCAGGTCTCTTCATCTTCAAAGCCCTTTTGAAACACCTCCTCATCAGGGGGATTTTTCCCAATTAGGTTTTCTTTTCCAAAGGTCTTGTCCGTCCAACTACCACCACGTCACCTTAACTTCAGCATTGACAGCCTTCTGCCACACTCCTCTTCATGCCAATTTACAACTCTTTTTCTTAAGCGCTTAGTACAGTGCTCTGCACATAGTAAGTGCTCAATAAATACGATTGATTGATTGATTACTGGCAGATTATTTTGTGTCATCCCCCCGCATACTACCCTCAATTGACTTTAAACGTTTTGAGGGCAGAGACCATGCGTATGTTTGACTACTAGTATATTGTCCCAAGCACTTAATACAGGTGACTGCATACAGCAGGCCCTCAATAAATGCTCTTCATTGGGTGATAGGATGTAGGAGGAAGGAAAGGAGAACAGGTGTTGAATGCCCATTTTGTAGATGAAGGAACTGACACACAGAGAAGTTGTTACTCTCCCAAGGTCATGCAACAGGTAAGGGCAGAGCTGGGATTAGTCAGTCAGGCAATTATTTATTGAGCGTTTACTATGTGCAGAACACTGTACTAAGAGGTTGGGAGAGAACACTGTAAAAATAAACAGACGCATTCCCTGCCCACAACGAGCTTACAGTCTAGAAGGAGAGACAGCCATTAATATAAATAGATTATGGGTACGGACGCAAGTGCTGTGGGGCTGGGAGAGGGGATGAATAGAGGGAGCAAATTAGGACCTCTGATTCTAGACCTGTGCTCTTTCTACTAGTGCACACTGCTCTTCTATCTATGACCATTGAAGCCTTTATTAGTTTGAGAATGGAGACTGATTAAGAAACTTCCTGCAACTTAGTGTTTTTTTCCGACTCTTCTGTGATCAAAATCACTCAAAGTGGCTTTTTTTTTTGAAGTAGGCTCTTTTGAAAAATATTTTTGAAAGGTAAGGATTATATTGCTTCGTAATCAAGGTGGCACTGGATTTAAGAGGGACATCCAAAATTGGAGTAACTTCTCTTCAGTTATCCTTTCCAAATATCCTATGGTGTCTGTTGCTTGTCCCATTGACCCTTTGATCCCCTCTCTGTACATTTCCCCCCACTTTTTCTTCAACTGACCTGTGTCCTAGGGACATGTGGACAAAGAGTCTGGGGCATGTCTCCTTACCATCCGTTTCCCTGTCTCCCACCCAGATAGGGGACTCTTCACGGTGGGGAAAAGGAAAATGTAATTGCTTTATTGCTTTCTTTCCATCTTGCTCAGAAATGCGTAATGTTGTTTTTTAATCCTTTTTTGGGGGGACGGGGCCCTGGAGCTAGAGGGGGGAAGAAAAGGAAAGTAAAATTTGTCTGCTATGAGTGCAATTCTCAGTTCGAGAGCATTTCTGGTACTTTGAAGGTGTAATTTTTTCCCTGCTAAAAGTAATAAAAAAAAATTGATTCAGAGCAATCGGTACTGCTTTTTTTTTTAGATCAAATACTTGAATAGTGATGGTATTTTAGAGAAGCAGCGTGGCTCAGTGGAAAGAGCACGGGCTTTGGAGTCAGAGGTCATGGGTTCAAATCCAGGCTTTGCCAGTTGTCAGCTGTGTGACTTTGGGCAAGTCTCTTAACTTCTCTGTGCCTCAGTTACCTCATCTGTAAAATGGGGATTAAGACTGTGAGCCCCATGTAGGACAACCTGATCACCTTGTGACCTCCTCGGGGCTTAGAACAGTGCTTTGCACATAGTAAGTCCTTAACAAATGCTATTATTATTATTATTATTATTATTATTATTATTATTATTATTATTATTTAAGTGCTTACTCCTATGTGTCATACACTGTACTAAGCACTGGGGTAGATACAAGTTAATCACATTGGACACAATCCCTGTCCCACGTGGGGCTCACAGTCTTAAGTAAACGGTTTAATAAAACTCTTATAAAACAAATGTTTGGAATTTTCTGTTTTAAAAACCAGAAATATGGGGTTTAATAGAAATGATGAGCTTTGCCTTGACCGTGAATATGACAGTTGGACTTCTTCACTTTGAAATGGGAGAAGACAGACAGACTTTTCTTTTCAAAAAAAAAAAAATTGTCCTTGTTTTATCATTCAGATTCCAGAATCACTCAAATCACTGTTGTCTTTCAAGACCATTTTTCAGTTGTAAGTCACTTTCGTGAAAATTATCGACAAAAGTAACAGTTTACCATTTTGTATTCTAAAGCATTTTTTTTTTATCTTACCGATGTTCAAATTTTACAGTTTGGCCAAATGTCACAGGCTCTGCTAGCTTATTTTAAGTGTCCATCAAACAAATTTTTTTTAAACACAAATGCATTTCTCTTCCTTCTAGATGTTATCCTTTATGTATGCTCATCTGGCGTTCTTTCATCAGGGATACGATCTATTCAGTGAACTTAGTCCTTACATGAAGGATCTTGGTGCACAGGTAATTGAATTATATAGCATGACTCCTGGAGAATAGTGTGGCTGTATGTACTTGATTTTGAAAATTTGGGATGTATGAGATAACGTGTTCCCCAAATTGCAGCCGGTTGTCTAATTGTTTTAGAAGATGCATTGCGAAAAAGCCGATGCTGAAAAAATTGTCTTTTGCAAACGTACCTGGGACGATTTCAACAAATGGTTAACCTTTTCTCCACCTTCACTGCTTGGGACCAGAGGAAACTCCCTTAACAAAGTGCATTTCTGTTTGCCCATAATTCCAGTGGAAAGTTGATTTGACTTTGAGGTAGGAAGTGATCTTTGTTATACGTAGCCAAAGCCACAGTTAATTGTTCCTGATTTGTGTGTCGGTAGGGATCAGTTAGCAGTCGGGAGGTTAAGAGATTGAGGGTGGTGCGGAGAGGGAGCAGATGAGGGAAGAGACAGAAGTTTCTGTTTCCCGCTTGGATTTAAGGAGACAGTCAGAAAAAGAAACACAAAATAGCGAAAAGGTAAGGAAGCCAACACCATCACAAAGACTGACAGATATACTCTCACTCAGGAAATGGAGAGAAAACAGACATGGGGGGGAGGTCAAGCACATAATCACACTCACAGGGATATATATGAATGTTAGCCATTTTACGTGTGTTTTGGTAAAAATATTGAGGCCATGATACTGTAAAACCCAAATTCCCATCGCTGCACTGATGCCCTAAAATGGCTTTTGTTAATGTCTTATAAGAATGCCACGACTGCTGGTTCATAAAGCAGGCTTACTGTACTTTCATCGAAGCAGCATGGCGTAGCGGATAGGGATAGGCCTGAGAGTCAGAGGGTCATGGGTTCTAATTCTGGTTCTGCGATTTGTCTGCTGTGTGACTTGGGCAAGTCATTTTACTTCTCTGGGCCTCCGTTACCTCATCTGGAAAATGGGGATTGAGACTGAGCCCTACGCGGGACATTGTGTCCAACCTGATTCGCTTGTATCCACCCCAGTGCTTAGTACAGTGCCTGTCACATAGTAAGTGCTCAGTAAATATTATTATTATTATTACAGGTGACTTACCACAGATCATTTTTCTTTCACCTTTGCAAAAGCATGGATTCAGACACACCAGGATCAGACAGTTCCCTTGAAATATTGGCAAGAGTTTCCTGTTTCTGACCCTGGGACTCCCCTGGTACTCCCCTGTACGATCAAATGGGACTCTGTTATCTCACCTCTTCCCTGTACAAGTCCTGGACTCTGGATAAATGGGGGGAAAATAGACCCTTCCATTAAGAACCTTGCGGCTTCAGGGACTGAACTGTCTACCAGTGTTTAGAACAGTGCTTTGCACATAGTAAGCATTTAATAAATGCCATCATTATTATTATTATTACCTGAGTCCCCTTCCTGACCCCAGTGGCTGTGGAGTCAGAAATGGCAGCCAGATAAATTCCTCTTTTCCTCCTTTACATAGCACGTAAGCCGGAAACTGTTTCCCAAACCACAACCTTTTAGCCGAAGCGCACTATTGTAGGTTTTAAAGATATTTAAATTTTGTTTAACATGTTTAAATGAAAAATATTGTATAGGCTCTGCAATTTCCTGATTTCAGTACCCTATTTGGGATGGGGAGGGAGCAGGGTGCTGCAGCTTTTAGGCATATGACTTCCTCTAGGCATTAATGTTTTGGGAGATCAGCAGCACCAAATGATTGTAACTGCAAAAGAATTGAGGCCCTTGGTTTCATTTGCTCTTAAGCTAGTTACTTTCTAAAGCATTTCCGATAGCAAGGCAAAAAATAGTAAGAATCCTGGTAATGATGGAGGACTGGGACTTTTTTTGATACTTTAAGTAGGGCCTTGAGAACCTTCTGCGGCAGCTTCGTATTTTTCACGCAGTTGGTCCTGGCGTATCACTCGTTGAGGAGAACAAATGTGTGGTTAGTTACTCTGTGAAGACTTACAACTTCTAGAATGCCCTCCCAACTACATGGTTTGTTTTGTTGTCTTTCTCCCCGTTCTAGACTGTGAGCCCGTTGTTGGGTAGGGACCGTCTCTATATGTTGCCAACTTGTACTTCCCAAGCGCTTAATACAGTGCTCTGCACACAGTAAGCGCCCAATAAATATGATTGAATAAATGATTGACTGTGGAAGGAAGAGCTCCAAACTAAAGCCAGAAAATCGTAGCCATCGTTGACTGGGGGTGGGTTCATCCAGCCTACACCGAATATCTGATCTGACATGCTAGGTTCCCCAACGATTACATTCACGGTGAAGGAAAAAGCAACCATTTTCTGCTTACGATCGTTGTAACTGGGTCTTGCGGCTGTTGCGAGCTCCGACTGAACTGGAAGATTTTCAAATGGAAATAAGTAGAGAAGTTGTTTTGGAGGAATAAGCCTGTTGATTGCCCCCTTATTCCCAAGAGACAAGTCCATGTACTGACACCGGGTAAAGGGAGAATCCAGGTGACTGCTTGAAGAGTTCCAGGGAGGTTGTGCTTCTGGAATATCTGGCAGGAAAGGTACCAGTGAAATGACGAGTCCAGTTCCAAAGTGAACTCTTGGAAAAGTAAGTTCTGTTGGAAAAAGCAACCGTTTTCTGCTTATGATCGTTGTAACTGGGTCTTGCGGCTGTTGCGAGCTCCGACTGAACTGGAAGATTTTCAAATGGAAATAAATAGAGAAGTTGTTTTGGAGGAATAAGCCTGTTGATTGCCCCCTTATTCCCAAGAGACAAGTCCCTGTACTGACACTGGGTAAAGGGAGAATCCAGGTGACTACTTGAAGAGTTCCAGGGAGGTTGTGCTTCTGGAATATCTGGCAGGAAAGGTACCAGTGAAATGGCGAGTCCAATTCCAAAGTGAACTCTTGGAAAAGTAAGTTCTGTTGGAAAAAGCAACCGTTTTCTGCTTACGATCGTTGTAACTGGGTCTTGCGGCTGTTGCGAGCTCCAACTAAACTGGAAGATTTTCAAATGGAAATAAATAGAGAAGTTGTTTTGGAGGAATAAGCCTGTTGATTGCCCCCTTATTCCCAAGAGACAAGTCCCTGTACTGACACCGGGTAAAGGGAGAATCCAGGTGACTACTTGAAGAGTTCCAGGGAGGTTGTGTTTCAGGAATATATGGCAGGAAAGGTACCAGTGAAATGACGAGTCCAGTTCCAAAGTGAACTCTTGGAAAAGTAAGTTCTGTCCTTCAGATTTAATGAAGGAAACTCAGATGCCATTGATGTGTGGTCTGAACATTATCTAATGAACTAGAGACCCGGGGTATTGTCTTTGGTGACCACCAAATTCATTAGCTTAGGGAGACTTCTGGTGAGTAGAGACATAATGGCTTAGTGGCTAGAGCACGGGCCTGGGAATCAGAAGGTCATGGGTTCTAATCCTGCCTCTGCCACATGTCTGCTGGGTAACCTTGGGCAAGTCACTACCCTTCTCTGTACCTCAGTTACCCCCTCTGTAAAATGGGGAAGACTGTGAGCCTGACGTGGGACTGGATCTGTGTCCGACCCAATTTGCTCGTATTTATCCCCAGCGCTTAGAACAGTGCCTGGCACCTAGTAAGTGCTTAACAAGTACCACAGTTATTATTATTACTCTTAATGATGAATTGGCTAGAAAGCCTGCACCCTACGAGGGGAGCAGAAGCAGAGGAGGAGGCAGTGGGTAGAGGGTGGTTAGTACACTGCTGTACTCACGAAACACTCCATAAATACCGTTGTTCATCATCATCAGTGGCTTTATGGAGTGCAGAGCACTGTACTGAGTGCTTAGGGGAGTACAGTTCAGCCGAGTTGGCATTCATTCATTCATTCAGTTGTATTGAGCGCTTACTGTGTGCAGAGCACTGTACTAAGCACTTGGGAAGTACAAGTTGGCAACATATAGAGACGGCCCCTAACCAACAACGGGCTCACAGTCTAGAAGGGGGAGACAGACAACAAAACAAAACCTGTGGACAGGTTTCTTCCATATGCTTTGAACAATGCTCTGCATATAGCAGGCAAGCAATCAATCAATCACATTTAAAGAGCGTTTACTGTGTGCAGAGCACCGTATTAAGCATTTGGGAGATAAAATATAACAGAGCTGGTATGCACATTTCCTGCCCACAAAACACGTTCCCTGGCCCCCAACAAGCTTAATTGGCGGGAGGGAGGAGAAGAGGCCATGGGTGGGTGGATGAATGGAGGGAGGAGGAAGGAAGGAAGGAAGAAGAGTGAGGAGAGAGGAGTTGAAATTGAGCAGGCCAGAGGGCCAGACTCAGAATCCCCGGAGCCAGTTCAAAAGCTAAGGGACAGGAGAGTACAAAGCCACCCCTGGGGAACAAAGTCTGACGGTGGTGGAGGAGAAAGGGGTACAACAGGACAGCAGCCGGCGCAAGAGGACTGAAAGAGGTCATGAAAGACAGGGGAGCACATTAGAGACCCCAGAGTAGCAATGTTTGGGTGGGTCCTGATTATTTCTAATTGCATGGACATCCAGTCAATCAGTCGGTCATTTTTAGCAACTTACTGGGTGCAGAGCACTGTGCTAAATGCTTGGGAAAACAATACAGTTGGTAGACGCATTCCCTGCCCACAAGGAATTTATAATCCAGAGAGGGGGCCCGACATCAAGCACTTAGTACGGTGCTCTGCACACAGTAAGCGCTCAATAAATACAATTGAACGAATGAATGAAAATAAACCACGGATGTGTACATAAGTGTTGTGGGTCTGAGGATGAATGTCAAGTGCTTAAAAGATACAGATCAGATAATAGTAATAATGTTGGTATTTGTTAAGTGCTTACTATGTGCCGAGCACTGTTCTAAGCGCTGGGATAGATACAGGGTAATCAGGTTGTCCCACGTGGGGCTCGCAGTCTTAATCCCCATTTTACAGAGGAGGGAACTGAGGCCCAGAGAAGTTGTGACTTGCCCAAAGTCACACAGCTGACAAGTGGTGGAGCCAGGATTAGAACCCATGACCTCTGACTCCTAAACCCATGCTCTTTCCACTAAGCCATGCTGCTTCTCATGATAATGGCATTTATTAAGTGCTTACTATGTGCAAAGCACTGTTCTGAGCACTGGGGAGGTTACAAGGTGATCAGGTGACATCCCATGGGGAGCTCACAGTCTTAATCCCCATTTTACCGATGAGGTAACTGAGGCCCAGAGAAGTGAAGTGACTTGCCCGAAGTCACACAGCTGACAATTGGAGGAGCCGGGATTTGAACCCATGATGTCTGACTCCAAAGCCCCTGCTCTTTCCACTGAGGCACGCTGCTTCTCAAGTGTATAGGCAGTGCAGAAGGGAGAACAAGGGGAAATGAGGGATTAGATTAGTTGGGAAAGGCCTCATGGAAATGTGATTTTAATGGGGGTTGGAAAGTGGGTAGGGAGGTAGTCTGTTGTTTATGAAAGGGGGAGGGATTCCCAGGACAAAAGGAGGCCCGGGGCCGGGAAGAGGAGATTGAGTTTTAGTGAGTAGGTTGTTTGGAAATCAGTGAGGTAAGATAGGAGAGGGCAAATTGAGTCAGTGAATTAAAGTCAGTGGTAAAGAGTTTATGTTTGATACGGAGATAGATGGGCAATCAATAGAGGTCTTTGAGGAGTGGGGAAATATGGACTGATTTTTTTTATATTTATAAAAATGATTGTCAGTAGACTGAAGTGTTGACTGGCGAGGGAAGATACCGAAGACAAGAGACTGCAAGGAATTTAAAGTAGTCGAGGGGGATATGATGCATATCTGGTCAGCGTGGCAGTAATTTGGGTGGAGCGGTAACAGTAGGTTTTCGAGATGTTGTGAAGGTAGAACTGACAGGATTTGGTGACTTTAAATAAGTGGGCTGACAGAGAAAGTTGAGTTTACCATGCTAAGCTTTTGGGTTTGGAAGACTTGGAGGATAGTGGTGGTGTCTATGGTGGTGGGAAAGATGGGGGGAGGACAGGGCTTGGGTGGGAAGATGAATGCTGTTTTGTACATGTTAAATTTGAGGTGTTGGTGGGCCATTCAAATAGGGATGTCCTGAAGACAGGAGGGAGTTTCAAACTGCACAAGAGGAGAGAGATCAGGACTGGAGAGGTAGACTTGGGAATCATCTGCATAGAGTTGGTATTGCATTCATTCATTCAGTCGTATTAAGTGCTTACTGTGGGCAGAGCACTGTACTAAGCACTTGGGAAAGTATAATATAACAATAAAAAGGGACAGTCCCTGCCCACGATGAGCTCACAGTCTGGAGGAAACCATGGGAGCAAGAGAGAGAGAAAATGGAGAATAGAAGGGGATCCAGAACTGAGCTTTGAGGGACCTCCAGTGTTAGAGGGAGACAGATGAAGAGCCTATGAATGAGATTGAGAGGTGTAGCCCGAGAGAGAGGAGGAGAACCAGGAGAGGACAGTGTCATTCATTCATTCCGTCGCATTTATTGAGCACTTACTGTGTGCAGAGCACTGTACTAAGTGTCAGTGAAGCCCAGGGTGGATCATATTTCATGGTCCCAACAGCGATAGATGATACCCTTCACATTCATAAGGAATCGTCTTCGGGGGTGCCGCCTCACACAGCCGTCCCTGGCAAGGAAACGGTACCTTCCTTTCCTTGGAGTCAGAGGTCAGAGGTTCAAATCCTGCTCCTGCAATTGTCAGCTGTGTGACTTTGGGCAAGTCACTTCTCTGGGCCTCAGTGACCTCATCTGTAAAATGGGGATTAAGACTGTGGGCCCCCTGTGGGACAACCTGATCACCTTGTATCCCCCCCAGCGCTTAGAACAGTGCTTTGCACATAGTAAGCGCTTAACAAATACCATCATTATTTATTATTACTTTAAAAAGCTCTCTGCAACCTGACTTGTTAGGACGGATGTGCTTGGCATGGATCAGCTTCACTGATCTGCCATTTGCTTCCTATCCATGGCAGCTGCCCTGAGGTGGTTGTTATGGTCACGTGCCATCCTAGCAACCGCCTGCCAGGAAACGGGTTCCACCGAGGGGCTAGGCACGGCAACTTTTACCCCACATATGCCGGCACCTGCCATGAAAAGGAAGTGACATTTCCAGTGGTGTGAAAGAACCAACAGCAGCCACATAATCATGGTCACACATTCTTCTCCCCCATCCTTGCCTTGCCATCAATCCATTCCTTCGTCTCCAAACGTTCACATACATTCCCTCCACCTCCCCTCCTCTCCCCCCACCCCAAAACACACACACAAAAACACACACACACACCCACTCCCTCTAGCCTGTAAGGTCATTGTGGACTGGCAATGTGTTGTTATATTATACTCTCCCAAGTACTTAGTATAGTGCTTGTGCACACAGGAAGTGCTCAATAAATGTGATTGAATGAACACCCTTATCTCCCATATAATAATAATAATAATAATGGCATTTGTTAAGCGCTTACTATGTGCCGAGCACTGTTCTAAGCCCTGGGGATGATACAACTTCAGCAGGTTGTCCCACGTGGGGCTCACAGTCCCCATTTTACAGATGGGGTAACTGAGGCACAGAGAAGTCAAGTGACTTGCCCGAAGTTGCACAGCTGATCGGTGGCGGAGCCGGGATTAGAACCCATGACCTCTGACTCCCAAGCCCGGGCTCTTTCCACTGAGCCACGCCTCATTTCACTAATAATTATTTTTAAAGTATTCTTAACTTCTTAGTTTACTGAAAATATAGTTTACCTATAATGCAGCCTTGCGGTTAGCATTTAAAGGAAAAAATACAATGAGCATGTGTAATGAGCAAGCAGAATTCTGATTTTCAAGGGAAAACAATTATTCTTAGTCAAAGACAAATTCTTGTTCTAACTCGTCACCAAATTACTCTTCTTATTTAACAGTCTGTGTGTTCATTTTATATACCCCACACAACTATATACACCCAAATATCCATATATACCTGATACACATTCACCATCTATTTCTATATAGGTGGAATGTTCCTCTTTCATTGACAATCGGCAGGTAGCCAAGCAAATGCATGCCAAAATAAGCTGTAATCAAAACGTATGCCTGCATGTATGTACATGTGTGTTTGTGTATGCCCATCCCCCGTCACCTTGTACATACGTTTATGCAAGTAACTGTGCAAAAATGTCGTAATATTTTTAGAAAAAAGAGAAGGAAAGCCAAGAAGAAATGTTGGGAAGATGGATGTCTACTAACATTTATATACGGATGTAACGCCCATACAAATTTTGCTATGACCACAAATGATAAAAGCATGGTGAACCTGATTGGGACCAGACCTGGAGATTTTTAAGAGATTTTAAGAATTACAGTGTTAAAGCAATAATCTTGAAATTTTTCACCCAAGAAATGTTCACTGGTTTTATCGCTCTTTAGCCAGTGATTTTTAGGGAGGGTGAGTTTTACTTGCCTTTTAGATTTGGTTATAGCCCAAATAAAGAAGTTTCGGGATTGAGAAATCACCGACTTGGCCTCGTCTGTTATTTTTTCAAGCAATGTACGAGTTGATCACTCGTGTGAAGTCCCTCTATTCTAGAGGATAACATCCCTGAATCTAGCTGCTGATGCGACATTTGTTGAGGGGCCACTAGAACTTCTACCACAGAATGAGTCATCATCAATCGTCATCATCAATCGTCTTTATTGAGCGCTTACTGTGTGCAGAGCAGTGTACTAAGCGCTTGGGAATTACAAAGTGGCAACATATAGAGACAGTCCCTACCCAACAGTGGGCTCACAGGCTAAAAGGGGGAGACAGAGAACAAAACCAAACATACTAACAAAATAAAATAAATAGAATAGATATGTACAAGTAAAATAAATAGAGTAATAAATATGTACATACATATATACAGGAGTCATGTTGTTGTTCTGAGGCTGCAGGTGTCATCCGTGTGGTGCACTTTAATGGCCCCTGTCACACATCCCTGTTCTTGGAAAATGGCCTCCTTAGATCTTAGAGGAACTGGCTCTTTTATTTGGGTTTTCATATCAGAAGAATCTGTCCTCTAGCTTGAATGGGTGCAAAGTGAGTCAAACCAGGACTTCACCTGTGAGGTTAAGCCTCTGTGATTTCAGTGAAGTGATACCGCAATTCGATTTTATAAACCGAACTCTTTAATGCAGTACATTTTCTTTCAATACGTAGAAAGGCTAAGAATGTTCTTTTTCTTTTAGCTGGATCAACTGGCCGTGGATGCAGCAAAGGAGAAGAGAGATATGGAGCAGAAGCATTCCACCATCCAACAGAAGGTACTGGGGAGAAAAAAGGATTATCCGCATTTTGCACTACGGTTTAGTATCCTCTTGGTATCTGAGCATTCTTCCTTTGAAGATGCCTGGATAGCTGTAGGCCTTTGCCGTGAAATCGATCATGAATGTAAGAAAGCAACCCCTGGCTGCTGGAATTGTACTACCGTGCAAAAGCTAAACTCCGTTAGGGGGTTATTTCCCATTGTTGCTTTCATTGTAGTCTGTAACCGGCCACATTTAAATATCAACAGCACAGAATCCATCTCTCAAACTTCACACTGGATTCAGTTGCTCAGAGCATCGTGATGCCATCGGGATTTTTTTCTTTGTCTTGGAGAGTCAGGGCCAGAAAATGAGCTTGCCATTGTGGGTTTGGAAGCTCTTCGTATTTCAGAAAGCAGCTAAAGAAATCCTGCTGAAACCTGACCTTATTAAACTTGCAGGGAAGCAAGGGCTGAAAAGTATTCTTTCAAGGGACTTCTCTGGGCGTAATCCATTTACAACATGAGTGATGCAGAAGCGATAGAAAACCATTTTTCAGATGAGAAATCTGCTTTGAAATAAGGATGAATAGAATTTAAGTTAAAAGATGAACTTTGGAGAGGGGAATATGTTTCGGTATTCATTTCTGCTTCATTCCTCTGGACTTCTGCATCTGTTTGTATCATTATGCCTAAAGAAGTAACAAAGTGCATCTTGGACAGGCAGTCTCTTCCTGGGGCCTGCCAAGAAGTCAGTGATTGCAGTCAGAATGATCCAGTTGCTGCCAGAATTGAAATGCTATATAGAAATAATACTGAAATTACATTTCATTTGGATGAAAAAATTCAATTAGGGGGCCTTGTAGGATTTTGGGGTTTAGAAAAATTGTACCCAAAAAGTGTGTCCGATATTTCAGGGTGGTGTTAAAGAATATCCACTATGATGGAGTATATACACAATTCAATAAATACTATGGAAACTTTTTTTGAGGGAAAATTTTGCTTAAATAGTGTTCGCCTCTCTAACTTAATGTACTCTGAAAAGCTAATGGTCTGGTTTGATTACAGTTACAGGAATGGACATGCTGTGTAGAAAGTTCCAAAATGAACACACAGACTGTTAAATAAGAAGAGTAATTTGGTGACGAGTTAGAACAAGAATTTGTCTTTGACTAAGAATAGTTGTTTTCCCTTGAAAATCAGAGTTCTGCTTGCTCATTACACATGTTCATTCTGTTTTTTTCTTTAAATGCTAACCGCAAGGCTGCATTACAGGTAAACTATATTTTCAGTAAACTAAGAAGTTAAGAATACTTTAAAAATAATTATTAGTGAAATGAGGCGTGGCTCAGTGGAAAGAGCCCGGGCTTGGGAGTCAGAGGTCGTGGGTTCTAATCCCGGCTCTGCCACTGATCAGCTGTGCAACTTCGGGCAAGTCACTTGACTTCTCTGTGCCTCAGTTACCTCATCTGTAAAATGGGGATGAAGACTGGGAGCCTCACGTGGGACAACCTGCTGAAGTTGTATCATCCCCAGGGCTTAGAACCGTGCTCGGCACATAGTAAGCGCTTAACAAATGCCATTATTATTATTATTATTATACCTTTATGGAAGTGGTAATATTAGTTGTGGCACTATCAAAATAGCCCCTCGGCTTTTTAATCTATTCTTTATAAATGTGAAGTGAATTGCTTTCTTGATACCAGATGTCATTCTACAGTAACCCTGTTCAGTGTTATTCCAGAACAAAAATATAAGTTGCACTTGAAAAACAATGTACTTTTTGACATTAATCCAGAAGTGACCTTTAGGAAATGGTATCGGCTCTTATTTTGCTTACAGTTTGCAGCGTGTGTGGTTATTTGAACCCGTGGCCCAGGTTTCAGAATGTCATCTCTTAGGTTTTGTTCAGAAGAGTGCATTTTAGGAACAAACAAGAAACGTGCCTACAGTAGAGAAATATTTTTCAGTTTCTAGGTTCTTTCTATCGGCACATTAAGCTACCCCGGGTCCCTGATTTCTATTGTACTCTGTTACAGTCCTTAGATTAAGGAATCTGGGGATGAATTAATCCTATTCTTTAAGGATTTAGTGACAATCTGGAGAGAACACGGGCCTGGAAATCAGAAGGACCTGGGTTCTAATCCTGTCTCTGCCGCTTGTCTTCTGTGTGACCTCGGGCAAGTCGCTTAACTTCTCAGTGGCTTAGCTACCTCATCTGTGAGAATCAGGACTGTGAGCCCCATGTGAGACAAGGACTGCGTCCAACCTGATGAGCTTCTATCTACTCCAACATTTATTACAGTGCCTGGCATGTAGTAAGCGCATTAATAAATACCATAAACATGAAAAATAAAAACAAATTTTCCCCCCCTCTAACCTGAGAGCTCATTGTGGGCAGGGATTATCTCACTTTATTGCTGTATTGTATTTTCTAAAGCGCTTAGTACAGTGCTCTGCAAACAAGTAAGCTCTCCCTAAATCATCAATCGTATTTATTGATGTATTCGTATTCAATCGTATTCAAATATGATTGAATGAATCGTATTCAATCGTATTCAGATATGATTGAATGAATAAAATTTTGGTCTTGTGACCTGTAGGCTAGGGGAAACAGGGAAACATTGTTCAATAGAGAGTGATTTCATTTGAAAATGAGAATAATTAACAGTTTCAGTCTTGAAGAATGTGTTGCTATGTGAGATCACTTGGCCTTGAAACAATTAATATTTGAATAATTGGAGTGTAGACACTATAATCATAGCTCTTTAAAGTACACTACAAATGACCTAATAGTGATCAATGTACAAGAATGCAATAATACATTTTTTTTTTCACAACTAAGTCCTAGTTAGCCCGGTATTCAGTTGCACATTTGTGGCATTTTTAGAAGGTAATATCTTTCCACTTGTGCGGTGATGTCTACCTAGATTCAGATAGATATCCAGATAGAGATATTTTCTCTCCGCTGACCCCTGTTCTCTGCCCAGATCCTTTATAGGTAGGTAAAATTTCTTTAGAGCGTCTAATCAGTATACCATAGATCTGTTAAGCTCTTTGGTCCCCAATAAACTATCCTCAACTACCCTTTTCTTCCGTACTTTCTGAAGGTACTGTCAGCAAATATTCTGTCCTTTATATTTTTAATATTCCTTACCCACTCCTTCGTACCTTAAATTGACTCTAGTATTGGGAAACATGCTGAAGGTAATTAAAAAACGAAAGGAGAATCCTCTAACTTATGAAACGCTTGAAATCTAAAAAGTGAGTTGGATAAAACTTTTCAATAAAATAGGTCTTTGCATTGATCTAAGGAATAAATATAAAGGAAAAAAAAACAGGAGGACAGTGTAGAAGTTATGTAGCAAATGTTAGAGAAGTCTTGTTTTGTATTGAGTATTCTTCAGTGAATTCCTCCCAGGCAACCGGGTGAAATTCTAGACTGCAGCTCGTTGTGGGCAGGGAATGCCTGCCATTATATTGATATAATATATATTATAGTCTCCCAAGTGCTTAGTACAGTGCTCTGCACACCGTAAGTGCTCACTATATACAATTGATTTGATAACGGCCAAATCCCGTTAGAGCTGTTAAACCATGAATGCTTTTTGCATAAACCTAGCAGCCCCCGAATTATTTTAAATTAAGGGTGCTTCTTCCCTTAGATTTTGGGGTGAGGTGAGGAAAGTAGGGACTTCACACGTTATTCCCACTTAAATTTTCTTGATCAATTTTTGCTCCTTTAACCCACTGAATTGGAGGTGTAATAGGATTAGTAATAATGAGCCAAGTTGTTTCTGTGTGAAACACCCTGCTACGTGTGCTGGGATAATTACAGGGTAAACCCTATAGACACACCAGTCTAACCAGAATAAACACAGTTTCAGCTTACAACCGGAGTGGGGTCAGCAGACAGATAGTGGAGAACAGAACAACACAAAGTTACAAAATCAGCAACCCAAGATAACAGTGATAACAGAGTGGCTGTGCCCAGTTCTTGGAGAAGGGAATCTTTCGCAGTCCTCTTGGCTCCAACCACAGCTTCCCTGGTGTTTTGACCAGTTCTTAAGTCGATTTCCACCCAGAGTTGTCAGGAGGAAGTTCGGCTGAATGGGCATTAAGTAGCTGTAGGGACCCAGGCCTGGTGGACATATTATTAATAATAACATCATCAATAATAATTAATAATAACAATTATTATTATTATAATATTAATAATATTATTGATAATTATAATAGTAATAATATAATACTATTATCAATAATAATAGTAGTAATATTATTATTATTAATAGTAATAATAGCATTTGTTAAGCACTTACTATGTGCAGAGCACTGTTCTAAGTGCTGGGGGTCAAGGTGATCAAGTGGTCCCACATGGGGCTCACAGTCTTAATCCCCATTTTGCAGATGAGGTAACTGAGGCTCAGAGAATCAATCGTATTTATTGAGCGCTTACTATGTGCAGAGCACTGTACTAAGCGCTTGGGAAGTACAAATTGGCAACACATAGAGACAGTCCCTACCCAACAGTGGGCTCACAGTCTAAAAGGGGGAGACAGAGAACAGAACCAAACATACCAACAAAATAAAATAAATAGGATAGAAATGCACAAGTAAAATAAATAAATAAATAAATAAATAGAGTAATAAATATGTACAACCATATATACATATATACAGGTGCTGTGGGGAAGGGAAGGAGGTAAGATGGGGGGATGGAGAGGGGGACGAGGGGGAAAGTCAGAGAAGTTAAGTGACTTGCCCAAGGTCACACAGCAGACATGTGGCGGAGCCGGGATTCGAACCCGTGACCTCTGACTCCAAAGCCCATGCTCTTCTCCACTGAGGCACGCTGCTCCTCTCATAATGGTATTTGTTAAGCGCTTACTATGTGCAAAGCACTGTTCTAAGTGCTGGGGAGGTTACAAGGTGATCAGATTGTCCCACGGGGGGCTCACAGTCTCCATCCCCATTTTACAGATGAGGGAACTGAGGCCCAGAGAAGTGAAGTGACTTGCCCAAAGTCACACAGCTGACAATTGGCAGAGCCTGGATTTGAACCCATGACCTCTGACTCCAAAGCCCATGCTCTGTCCACGGAGCCACGCTGCTTCTCTCTCGCGCCTGTCGGGGTTCTTGCCTTCATTCTAGGGGGAAGCAGGGAGGCTGGACCAGTCGTTGTGGACTACTGTAGATTTTCTTATGTCTCTCTGTTTTTTTCTTTCCAAGAAAGAAAATATGTGAATCCCATTATTGGGTAGTAGGGGTAATGGCACTTATTGAATGCCTGATGTGTTCAGCGCACTATACTAAGTGCTTGGGAGGTGCACTAGTAGTAATCTGTCTCTGATAGTGTCAACAGGATGACACATAAAGGAATAAATAGGACGATTGTCCTCCCTTATTCCCATCTTTCTGGTTGGGAATATGTCTTCCAACACCCCTATAAACCTATATGTTGCCCACTTGTACTTCCCAAGCGCTCAGTACAGTGCTCTGCACACAGTAAGCGCTCAGTAAATACGATTGAATTGAATTGAACCTGTGAGCCCACTGTTGGGTAGGGACTGTATATTTTTCCAACTTGTACTTCCCAAGTGCTTAGTACAGTGCTCTGCACACAGTAAGCGCTCAGTAAATACGATTGATTGATTGATTGATTGAACCGTTTCTTTCCCCCAGCGTATTATGCATTTCTTATAAGTGGATTATTCAACCCCTCCTTGAACCTATTTGTAATAACGATGATGGTGATCGTATTTAACCCGTGCTGCGTGTCAAGCACTGTTGAAGTGCCGGGGTGGATACAAGCTAAACTGGTTGGATGCAGTCCCTGTCCCACATGGGGCTCCCAGTCTTAATCCCCATTTTACAGATGAGGTAACTGAGGCACAGAGAAATAAAGTGACTTGCCCGAGGTCACAACAGCGGGCAAGTTTGGCAGAGGTGGGATTAGAACCCAGGTCCTTCTGACGCCCAGGCCTGTGCTGTGTACACAAGGGCATGTTGCTTTATGAAGTGTTTCCTTGGGGAATTATATACGTATGCTCTATATAGACTATAAACTCCTTGTGGGCAGGGAATGTTTCAGTGTTACTGTCACATTGTACTCTCCCAAGCCCTTAGTACAGTGCTCTGCACACGGTGAGCACTCAGTAAATGTGATTAATATGCTTACCCATTGTTTGGAAACTGCACTATCCCTCAGATGATATGAATTGCCTTTCTCTTTACTTTCACTCTGTCGGGTTTCCCTTGGTGACCTGAAACTGCATGTGATTTTGCTGGCGCAAACACAGTCACGCTATGTAGCGGCAAGCTCTTCGTTTTGTGTTTTTGTTGGCGTTTTGAAGGCTGCTACTGCACTTTAAAACCAACAATTTCAGGGTTCTGTAATAAGTGATTTCCCAGGAAAAATTAAACTCATCCCAAAAACCTTACCTCTGCTGGACTTCCTAGTGAATTACTCAACCAGACCAACTGAGGGGAGTTGACATCTCACAGTGCTACTGACAGTAATTTAGCGTTTACTCTTAATTCCAGTTAACATTTCTTGCTCAATTGTGCTTATGAAGTTTTTAATTCAATCTGATCTCAATATTTTTATTTAAGAATGGTCAACTACAAGGATTTCCATGTACTTCTTGTTTGCTACCATAGCAGTTTTTTTCAGTGTTTTTTAAGTGCATACTATGTGCCAAGCACATAGATACCAGGTAATCAGCTTGGATATAGTCCATGCCCCGCAGACTTTACAGACGAGGTAACTGAGGCACAGAGAAGTGAAGTGACTTGACTCTAGACTGTAAGCTCATGGTGGGCAGGGAATGTGTCTGTTGTTGTACTTTCCCAAGTGCTTAGTACAGTGCCCCCCACACAGCAAGCACCCAGGAAATACGATTGACAGGGTCGCGCAGCAGACAAGCGGCAGTGCCCGGATTAGAACCCAGGCCCATGCTGCTAGGCCAGGCTGCTTTCATTCATTCAGTTGTATTTATTGAGCGCTTAGTGTGTGCAGAGCACTGTACTAAGCGCTTGGGAAGTACAAGTCGGCAACATATAGAGATGGTCCCTACCCAACAACGGGTTCACAGTCTATAAGGACGTCAATCAGTCAATCAATCGTATTTATTGAGCGCTTACTGTGCGCAGAGCACTGTACTAAGCGCTTGGGAAGTACAAGTTGGCAACATATAGAGACAGTCCCAATGCCGTATACATCGTCCAGCACATACAGTGGCAACTCCCCTCTCCTAGCACTTGCCCGACCTTTGATGAAGAATCTCAGTCTGCGTGACTCTTGGCTCTGGCTGTTGTACAGTGTGAGATGGTCAGCGGAATGGATGAGGTTCTTGACTCTGCTGCTCAGGAAATGGGTCATCCTACAATCAGACGGGCCATTTATCCGTTTGGCTGTTTGAAGAAGACCCATTGAGGCGGCGAAGGAGAACTGTACTAAACCAAAGGCCCCCGCGGTCTCCCTTTGGCCATGTGCTTTGCTCCCTGCCCCCGGCTTCTGAGCACACACCTGGCTGGATCCTGGATGGGATGGGAGGGACTGAGGCTCGGCCATCCAATCAATCAATCAATCAATTGTATTTATTGAGCACTTACTGTGTGCAGAGCACTGTACTAAGCGCTTGGGAAGTACAAGTTGGCAACATATAGAGACAGTCCCTACCCAACAGTGGGCTCACAGTCTAGAAGGGGGAGACAGAAAACAAAACCAAACATATTAACAAAATGAAATAGAATAGATATTTACAAGTAAAATAAATAGAGTAATAAATATGTGCAAACATATATACATATATACAGGTGCTGTAGGGAAGGGAAGGAGGTAAGACGGGGGGAATGGAGAAGGGGACGAGGGGGAGAGGAACGGCCTTACCTCCTTCCCCTCCCCACAGCACCTGTATATATGTATAATAATAATAATAATGGTATGTATTAAGCGCTTACTATGTGCAAAGCACTGTTCTAAGCGCTGGGGAGGTTACAAGGTGATCGGGTTGTCCCATGGGGGGCTCACAGTCTTACTCCCCATTTTACAGATGAGGGAACTGAGGCCCAGAGAGGTTAGGTGACTTGCCCAAAGTCACACGGCTGGCAAATGTATATATGTATGTATGTTACATGTACATGTATATACGTTTGTATGTATTTATTACTCTATTTTATTTGTACATATTTATTCTATTTATTTTATTTTGTTAATATGTTTTGTTGTCTGTCTCCCCCTTCTAGACTGTGAGCCTGCTGTTGGTAAGGGACCGTCTCTATATGTTTCCAACTTGTACTTCCCAAGCGCTTAGTACAGTGCTCTGCACACAGTAAGCGCTCAGTAAATACGATTGAAAGTGAAAAGTGAAAGGGAGACCCCGTTTTAGTCCAGCAGGTTTTTGTCACTCCGAGTTTCAGAGATGACAGGTATGTGAAAGTACCCTTTAGCTGCCTAGCCTTCCACATCAGTTGTTTCACCACTTAATAGTGGTGTTGATTACGTGCACATTATATTGAGAAGCAGCGTGGCTTAGTGGAAAGAGCCCGGGCTTGGGAGTCAGACGTCATGGGTTCTAATCCCGGCTCAACCACTTGTCAGCTGTGTGACTTTGGGCAAGTCACTTCACTTCTCTGGGCCTCAGTTCCCTCATCTGGAAAACGGATCAAGACTGTGAGCTCCAAATGGGACAACCTAATAACCTTGTATCTATCCCAGCACATAGCACAGTGCTTGGCACATAGTAAGCACTTAACAAATACCAACGTTATCATTATTATTATTATCATGTGCCTACTATGTGCCAAGCACTGTTCTAAGTGCTGGGCAAGATACAAGGTAATCAGGACAGATAGTCCCGAATGCACAGGCGAAGAAGTGACTAGTAGTGAATCCCCGTTTTGTGAGTGAGGAAACAGAAGTACAGAGAAGTTGTGAATTTTTTTATTTTTTATTTTTTGGATTTAAGCACTTACTCTGTGCCAGGCACCGTGTTAAGTGCTGGGATAAATGCGAGTTAGGACACAGTCCTTTTCCCACATTGGACTTTGTCCTCATTTTACAGATGTGATAACTGAGGAACCAAGAAGTTAAGTGACTTGCCCAAGGTCACACAGCAGACTGGTGGCAGAGCTGGGATAAGAATCCAGGTCTGTGCACTATCCGTTAAGCCCCGCTGCTTCCCCATGGTCACATAGGAGGCTTCAAGTGGTGTAAAACACGCACTATAATTTTAGCTTTTGAAAAACTCTAATTTTGCCACCCCGCAATAGGTTAAATCCTTTTCATGACTATTTACTAGTATATTATAGGTCTTTAAACCCTACTGATACAGTACCTTGCTTTGGTATTGTGTTAGCAGAAAATATCAGCAGGTTTAAGGAAGGTTTAAATAAATTCTCGTCTGGTTTAATAGAGGGAAAAGTGAAGGGATATTAAGAGAGTTCATTCCAACCCTGAGGATCGAAGTGCAGAAAGAGAATATTATTCTTCCGTGGTATACTAGTACTGTGATCTTACTAAACTAAATGATTTTTATGCTAAACAGGTTTACCAATCACCCTGACAAATGTTGTTCTAAGCAACAGTAAGGGAGACTTCATAAGGTAGTTTAATTTCCACATGACTCTTGTAAACGGCAAGTTACTCTGGAAAAGAGCAGTTTGTTTTTCCTAACTCCCTGTAGTGAGTCACTCACATTTTTCCCCCCAAGTCATGATATTTGTTGGGTCATCTTGGTTTTTATTCTGAAGCCAAAAGACAAAAGTTGCTCTATTTGGCTCTTTTCTTCTGTTCCACCACAAGTTGCTTGCTGCTGTGCAGTCCTTTTTCGTTGATGAATTGAATTTTGTTTGATGAATACAGTCAGTGGACACGTTCAATTTTCTTGTGACCCCCTGTCCGTGTTTTGACCTAGCTGTAGGTGATTTGCCGGGGGAAAAAAATGGGCAGATACGTTTTTGTTAAATGGCCACCCAAGCCCAAGAGTCTTCTTCTTCCAGCACACGCTGATGTCTGAACTGAAAGAGCACGGTAAATTATTTTAGTTAATAAGATCGGCTGCGCCACTGTATTTAATTAAAGGGGCCCAGCCACTGTCAGAGCCCTGTTTGCCGTTCGAACTGAAACAGGAGCAGTAGGAGGCTATCAACAGAATGCTTGGATCGTTTACATTAATACAGGGCAACAAAGATATGGGTAGCATTTCACTTTGCCCGACAGTTGCGATGTCCAGAAGGGCTTAATGAGCCGAGAGGAAAATCTGACACGAAAAGGTTCTCGAATGGGTAGATAGAATCGAGAGGGAAGGACCCGCTTTTCTTCGGTAAAGAAAATACAGCTTTCAGAAGGAATTGCAAGATGCAAATCTTCAGCAGATTTCATTATGTTTGGGAACCGGTAAGTCAGAGAGAAGATTTAACGTCCTCTTAGAATAAAAATTACCAGACAGGGGAGATGATTCTTGAAAAATATGCAAGAAGGAACGATATGGGAAGATTTTAGCTCATTCGTTCCAAGTGTTTCTGCTTATGAGTTAAGCCTTTTTCTACTTACTGATGTTTCAGAGGAACACTCGATCCTTTTCCTTTTCCAATTTGCATTTGGTATGTGAAGGAAAATGGCTTAATAAAATGTGGGCATTGGGTTTGTGGATTTTAGAGATATGCACAGGATGTAAATTATGATGCAAAACCGAATCTATAAAAACGCAGCCATTTTAATTTAGGGCAGAATAATTTGATTTACTATGAACAATTACATTTTTTCAGTCAGAAACATGACTCAGTTTTTACTTTACTCCACAGACTTGAAAAATACCTTTAAAATACTTTTTGACCATGGTAAATCCATTCTGTCCTCCCTTTTGGGATTATTTTAAGAGTCTTGAAAAGCGCTTCCCTTTCATCAGGTTTACAGTGGCAAATGAGCTAGAAATTCGCAAATTGTTCTGTATATATTTCAGAGCTCCTTTTGGGAGTGTATTGTATTCCTGTGGGAATTTGTGTTCGAGGCCAAGAAATAAAGACTTTTGCAGCTTTTTCCCAACCCGCAAAGGCAATGATTTAAAGTTTATGCTGTGTTTCCTCTCCCCGACCGCCAAGATAATCTCGTTGAACATGAGTCTGTGTCCCACATAGGCCTCACAGTCTTAATCCCCATTGTACAGATGAAGTGACTGAGGTAGAGTGAAGTGACTTGTCCAAGGTCACACACCAGGCAAGTGGCAGAACTGGGATTAGAACTCAGGTCCTCTGCCTCCTGGGTTCTTGCTCTTCCACTAGCCCTCACCGTTCACCTCTTTCCTTCGAAGATATTACTTTGTCAACCCTGCCACACTCTTAGCCTGCCTACACATATCAAAATATGGATGGACCAACATGCAGTTATTCTGATACTTCATCCTGGAGTCTTAACTCTGCCACGTATCTGGCTCTTGTTCTTCATACCACTTCCACTCTTTGTAAATAATTTCGTATTTCTGTCTCTCCCATTAGATTGTGAGCTCCTCGTAGGCGGGGAATGCTTGTTTTACTTCGGTTGTACTTTTCTAAGCATGTTGTACAATGCAGTGTCATTATCTCCATCACTGCTACTACTAATGGTGTATATATAGGTATATATTTATGGTGTTTAAATGCTTATTATGTGTCAGGCCCTGAACTAGGTACTGGGATCAATGCAAGCAAATTGGGTTGGACACATAGTCCCTGTCCCACATGGGGCTCACAGTCTTAATCCCCATTTTGACAGATGAGACCCAGAGATATGAAGTGACTTGCCCAAAGTTTCACAGCAGACAAGTGGCAGAACTGGGATTAGAACCCAGGTCCTTCTGACTCCCTGGGTCATGCTCTGTCCACTAGGCCATGCTACTTCTAGACAATAAGACAATAAGGTGGGTTCTTTTATTTTTTAAGAAAATGCAAATATTTCCCTGTTGACAGTCTTAATAACATGTATGTTCAGTACTTTGCACACAGTAAACACATAGTAAATAGTATTGCTAATACATGTATCTGCTCTAAGAGAGTTAGACCCTGAAGACAGAATAATTTATTCGGCAGCTTCAGCAAATCAGTTCCCAAGAACACCACATTTGCAATTTTTGTGTTAAAAAGCGACATGTTCCATTATGTTGGGAAAGCTGGAACGTTCTCAGCTAGTATTAGGCTTCTAACCAACTCCCACTTCCAAGGCTGTCCCACCCCGTGGTCAAAAAGAGGATCCAGGCTTTCCAGATCTCCCAAGCAACCCAGATTTAGAGCTGAGGTAGCTGAAATGGAAATTGCACACTTTTTTCATCATTGATTTTCATTTTTTGCTTTTGTAATTTTATAAACTGCAGTAAGTTCATGGAAAGATTGCAAGCAAAGGGCCATGGCTTTCCTTCCTGGGGATAAAAGAAAGAAACTTTAAAGAGACATGTTTTTAGGAATGAGGCCCCATTATATTATAGGTTATTTTAATAGCAGTACAATCATGAATTTCAGACTAAATTTCTTTTCTGTTTGTATTTTTTTCTCACCTCTCCCTTCCATTTATCGAAAGAGGAGAAGAGTCCAGGGTTTTAAAAAAGAATCTTAGGACAGCACTGGGGTGAAATGGAAAGCAAATTTATGGCGACAGATCTTGTGGAAGAATCTTTTAGATTGCTTTACTGTGGCTGAATTTCTGTGAAAGAACACTGACCTTTCTGTGGGTGAAGGGCAGTAATGATGGCTTTTCTTACAAAGAGGAGACATCAATGATTGATAGAGCAGGCATAAATGATTGATTCTGTTGTTGAAGAAAAGTTGTGCCACTGCTTATGCCCTTCCTTCAGGCTGCTTTTGAATGGTTCAAAGTTAGCTACACAAAAGTTCCTGTTTCATTCCCAATTTTAGGAGAAGCTCAGTAGTACCCACCCAGATCAGGTGATCAGAAAACCTTAAGCTAACTGAATTATAAAGTTCTAGTCCTTGAACAGAAATGTTGCCAGCTTTCAGCTTTCAACTTTAGAAAGAATGACTTGAACGTTTGTGCTCTGTGAAAGGAGGGAATGAAACAGAGATGTTTGCAGATTAAAGAACCAATTCTGTGTTTCACAAAGCTGCAGATATTTTCTTCTCATTTCGTATTTGAATTAAATAATATGTATGACTCAAAGAGTCGAAAAATCCAGAGCTCCCTCAAAATTCAGACAAAATAAAAGTCACTCAATTGTAGTTAGCCTATAAAATGTAGAGGAAGCTGTTATTACCTGCTATCTGAAATTGTCTGTTTCAGAAGAACAAAAACTGAAACCCCAGGTACTATAGAGATGAAAAATAGATAATCATGTCCTGGTGTATGGAAACCACTTATTTTAATGTCTGCCTCTCCCACTAGACTGTAAGCTCCTTGTGGGCAGGGAACATGTCTACCAACTGTCATTATTTTACTTGTACATATTTACTATTCTATTTATTTTGTTAATGATGTGCATCTAGCTTTATTTCTATTTATTCTGATGACATGGCACCTGTCCACATGTTTTGTTTTGTTGTCTGTCTCCCCCTTCTAGACTGTGAGCCCGTTGTTGGGTAGGGACCGTCTCTATATGTTGCCAACTTGTACTTCCCAAGCACTTGGTACAGTGCTCTGCACACAGTAAGCACCAGTAAATATGATTGAATGAATGAATATTGCACTCTCCCAAGCACTTACTACAGAGCTCTGCCTACAGTAAGCACTCCACAAATACGATTGATTACCAAATCATTTTAATTTTGAAGAACCCTTTTCTCTGCAAGCTTGTGGAGCCTATTAGCCGTGTCTAATTGTCAATCAGTGGAATCTGTTGAGCGCTTACTGTACTTGGAGCTTGGGAAAGTATAATGCAGCAGAGTTGATAGACACATTCCCTGCGCCATGTGTTATTTTCACAGCACTTAAAATGAAGTTTTGCACACAGGGTCTTAAATACTTTCACTACAACTAGCGAGCAGTTGCGTAGGGACCGTCTCTATATGTTGCCAACTTGTACTTCCCAAGCATTTAGTACAATGCTCTGCACACAGTAAGCACTCAATAAATACGATTGAATGAATGAATGCAGAAATTGGAAACATAAATTGGAGTGGTAATTTCAGATCCGTGGAAATGATTGAAATAGTCCTCATTTAATGAGATCTTTATCTCCATAACCCCATATATTGGAGTCTCTACTCAGTAAATGGGAGAATCAAGTTTAATATTTTTCATTTCTTCAACCCTTTGTAAGATCTCAGAGTGCTTTCATGTTTCATTTTCTCTGCTTAGTATCCTTGTAAGGTGGAGTTAGGCAGGCACCTAAAAATCTCACAAATGTGACTCTTTTAAACAAATTGTAAAATTTACGTGTATTTTCTTTTTCTAGGATTTCTCCAGTGATGATACCAAGCTAGAGTACAATGTAGATGCGGCCAATGGCATTGTTATGGAAGGATATCTGTTTAAACGAGCCAGCAATGCCTTTAAGACTTGGAACAGGTAAAATGTTTAAAACAACATACATACTTTCTCCCTTCCTAGGTTTCGCCTGTTTGTTTTAAAATATCTTACAGCACCATCAAACACATAACTGTGAGTCTTGACATTCTAGGTGGTATAAAAAGGCAAAACTGATAGCCTTGCCTATTGCTGTAATTATATTTTTAAAATGTCTTTCAGAAGCTGTCCTATTTTCGAAATTGAATTTGAGGAAACTTAATGTTATGTGATCTTTGTAGGATTGTGAAACCGTGGGAACATTCTTATGCTTTGTGTTGGAAGGCCGAAAACTGACAGCATTATGGTTATAATGAAACACAAATTGCGTGCTTGCTTACCTTTTAGTCAGACTGTGGACAGTTAATATGTCTACCAACTCTGTTGTATTGCTTATGAGAAGCAGCACAGCCTAGTGAATAGAGCACAGGCCTGGGAATCAGAAGGTCATGGGTTCTAATCCTGACTCTGCCACTTGTCTGCCGTGTGACCTTAGGCAAGTCACTTAACTTCGTTGGGCCTCAGTTCCCTACCCTGTAAAATGTGGATTAAGATTGTGAGCCCTATGTGGAACAGGGATTATGTCTAACCTGACTATCTTGTATCTACCCCAGCGCTTAGAACTGTGCCTGAAACAAAGTAAGCGCTTAACAAGTACCATCATTATTATTATTATTGTTATTAGTCCCCGAAATGCAGAACCTTTGATAGTCTAAAAAAATCCTTGAGATAAAATGCATTTGGGTGTCTCATGGTGTGACAATCATTGTCAAGGACTCTCTTTCTCAGGATCAACTTTACCTTCCACCTGTTTTCCCCATTTGCTTACCATTGCAGCTCTTGATCATGTTGTTTGAAATTCATATTCAGGAAAGGAAAAAAAAATCAAAATTGGAATTAGCAGATTATATCTAAAAGCTGAAATGTTTGTCATTGAAACGTCTATTGGTGACTCATTTAAGAAGTCTAATTAGAGAGATTTACCTCATTGGAAATATTCTTAAATAAATTGCCATACTTTTGGCATAGAATGCCTACAAGACAGTGCTCAGCAACAAAAACTCCTTTCTAAAAAAGTTATGAATTATAGCTGGCTCACTCAGCTTCCTTCCAGGAATTTCCAAATGTTTTACAATATTTTTGCTCTCACAGTCCGTTCTTACCAAGTGTACTACTGGCACATTAATCTGATTTTATTTCACGTGTGTGCTTATGTGTAGAATCAAATATCCACATGAGGTTTGGGAGGGTAAATTAAGAAACTGAATAGAGAAGTGATGAGGTCTGATATTTTTTATAACTACAGATATATAATGTAGTGAAATAAGCAGAGCTTTCCCTGGTAAATCAATTTATGTCTGAATTTCCTTTCTTATTATTAAGTCTTGACCATTATTAGTGCAAACAATAAGAGCTACTTTTGTCTTGGTCACTGATCTGGAAGCTTTTCAGAATGGAAGTACTGAAATGCATTTTTTGTAAATGAATTTTTTTCCCAGTGACATATGTCAGTCATACTTATTGAGCACATACTGTGTGCAGAGCATTGTACTCAGTGCTTGGGAGAGTACGATACAGCATGTTATAATGTAACACCATACCCCATGGTCTCCAGGGCTTTGTATTTGAAAACGAAGCCTAGGTATTATTAAACATTTTTAGAGAAGCAATCAATCAATCAATCAATCAGTTGTATTTATTGAGCGCTTATTGTGTGCAGAGCACTGTACTAAGCGCTTGTGAAGTACAAGTTGGCAGCATATAGAGATGGTCCCTACCCAACAGTGGGCTCACAGTCTAGAAGACATCAGGCATCAGATCTGCCCAGACATCAGAGGGTGGGAAGGAGTCACAAAAATTGGTGTGACGGAGAGGGGAACACAAGGAGAGTAGTGGACGATATTTGGATGAGGGTCTTTGGGTCATATTTCTTAAGCGCTTACTATGCATCAAGCACCACAGCGTGGCTTAGTGGAAAAAACATGGGTTTGAGAGTCAGAGGTCGTGGGTTCTACTCCCAGCTCCGCTACTTATCAACTATGTGACCTTGGGCAAGTCACTTCTTTGTGCCTCAGTTACCTCATCTGGCAAATGGGGATTAAGTCTGTGAGCCCCACCTGGTGATAACCTTGTATCTACCTCAGCGCTTAGAAAAGTGCTTGGCACATAGTAAGCACTTAACAAATACCGTCATTATTATTATTACATTTTCAAACCTTCAAATCATAAATTGTTCACTTTTTTTAGTTCATTCATTCATTTGTATTTGTTGAGCACTTACCGTGTGCAGAGCACTGTACTAAGCGCTTGGGAAGTACAAGTTGGCAGCGTATAGAGACGGTCCCTACCCAACAACGGGCTCACAGTCTAGAAGGGGGAGACAGACAACAAAACAAAACACGGAGACAGGTGTCAAAATCGTCAGAACAAATAGAATTAGAGCTATATGCACATCATTAACAGAACGGGATTCATTCAGTGTCGTAAGTTTAACTTCATGAAATTGAGTTGATATTGTCTGCTATTCTAAAAGAGACAGGGGATATAATCTGGTCATAGATCATCATCAGTGGTCTTTATTGAGCACTTAATCTGTGCAGAACACTTTACTAAGGATTTGGTTATACTTTGCTCTTCACACTAGTGAGGATAGTTTAAAGGAAGCTCATGTAGTATTTTCTTTCACTGTCAAATCACTTCTGTTTGAAAAACAATCTCTGATGCCAAAGAAAACTTTTCTCATTCAGAAATTGTTTCCTCACAACAAATCCACTTTTTAATAGGGGAATTTTTCAGACACCTTGGTGGAATTGCCATTAGAATACACTGCATTGTTCTGTCGGCAGAAGCAACATTTAGTTGGAGTGAGTTAAACAATTTTTCATATTTTGCTGGTGAAGATGTAAAAATCAAGGCCCAGTAACAATTTCATCCTCTCTTTGATGACCTTCCCAGCCGCAGAAGAAACTCAGGAAAAAGTTTTGTGGGGCAGGTTGAACTTCCGAGTGGAATGTTTAACCAATCTTTATAGTTTCAGAAAATAGTACTTCTAGGTTATTTGCTTACTAGGTTTTAGAGCATCACTAGGGAATATTTCACAATGGCAAAATAGAGTAGTTCCATAAGGACCACAGTGAAATCCCAGTCTTGTTGCAGAAGAACTCTAGTGCATCAAAATGAAACAAAATGTAAGAGCCTTTAGAAAAAAAATCAGAAATGGATTCACTCTGCTGTACGCATGGATCATTTTCATCTATTTTATAATCTCAATTTCTTCTATGGAATTGGGGGCCTTGATCAATGTAAATATTAATAATGTGATTGTTTTCTCAGTGCTGTGACTTGATGTTATGTCAGGTGTAGGTAAAAACTCTCATTTACAGTAAAATGGCACTGAATCGGTCTTAATACAAGAGTCTTTTCAAACACCTGATGTACGGATATTGGAATAAGTCACTTTCACATCATCAATTAATTTTGCTACATAAGCCATTTGTTAACTTTTGTGCTGTAATTCTAAAGAATGGTATTTTGTCTAGATATGTAATTTTCAAAAGAAAAAAGCTATGGCCCCCAATGTGGATTTCTTTTTTTAAAGAAGTGAGTGAATTTTAAAATGCTGTGATCATTTTGATCTTTGAAGTACTTGGGAGTTTTCAAAGCTTTAAGATCACCAAATCTGTTTCTTAGGGGGGAGGTTAGTTTCTTAAACTTTTTATTTGCCATTAAACTGGGAGCGACATAGACATTATAAATGAGTCCAGTCTAAACATGAGGAGATATTCCTTCATTGTTAAAGACAGTACCCTAATCTAGCTGATTTTGATCACTCATAGCAAATTCATATCTCACTTTATACGTGGGCACACAAGGATTTCTGTGTTTGCCATAATCGTGTTAGGCTCCTTTCTCATCAGTCAAAACCTCCAGTGATTTAGAATTCGGCTGCATAGTCAAGGATCAACTTTGCATTTGCCAAGATTAATGGTTATTTTCATTAAATTGTAGTTGATATGAAAGGTAGCTCTAGTCTGGTGGGGTTTTTGTTTGCCTTAATTGGCCAAAATGTCTCATTCGTGAATATATTTTAATGCTGTGTTCAGAGAATCATTTTCTTTCAGAAGTTGCTTTCGGGAAATCATTTTTCCTTGGCTCTACGGTATTGAAGAGTGCTACATTTTTGTTCCCGTTCTCTCCAGCTTGTATTTAAGTAGTCACATGTTCTCTTTTCCTTTAGGCCAGAGTATGTACGTCTGAGATGGTATTCCTGTTTCTTCGTTTTGGAATTCTCGGGGAGCCAGAGAGAGGCTGCTGTGCTTCAGAGCCTTCTATTGGCTCAGCCAGCTCAGCCAGAAATTTAAGATTTCCTTTTCTTCCTTTGCCCCTCTGTTTTCCTCACTTTTCCGAATAGGTATATTTTTAAATGTCTACTTGAATTTTCACAAGGTGCAAGAGCAGAATTAACTGCCATAAAGTACGAAAAGCCATGTGTGCACTCAGCAGCATTTTGTTCTTAGAGGCACACTTTCAAAATTCATTCATTGTCATATTTGTTAGTATGTTTGGTTTTGTTCTCTGTCTTCCCCTTTTAGACTGTGAGCCCACTGTTGGGTAGGGACTGTTTCTATATGTTGCCAATTTGTACTTCCCAAGCACTTAGCACAGTGCTCTGCACATAGTAAGCGCTCAATAAATACGATTGATGATGATGATTTGAATGCTTACTGTGTGCAGAGCACTGTACTAAGCGCTTGGAAAGCGCAATTCAGCAATAGAGACACTCCCTGCCGACAAAGAGCTTACAGTCTAGAAGGGGGGGGGAGTTGGACATCAAAAGAAGTAAACAGGCATCAGTAGCATCAATATAAATAAATGGAATTATAGATATATGTCCATCAAAATAAGTAGACGGGCATTAATATAAATACATAGAATTATAGATATGTACATATACATGCAAGTGCTGTGATGGTGTTGGGGGAGCTTGGGAAAAGGGAGGGCTTAGTCTGGAAGCTTCTCCATTCAGGGAAGGTCAATCTGAATCACAATCTGCAGACAAAGAGGGAGCAGGAGACGGCAACGGGCACGTAAGGAAAGAAAACATCATCATCATCATCGTCAATCGTATTTATTGAGCGCTTACTATGTGCAGAGCCCTGTACTAAGCGCTTGGGAAGTACAAATTGGCGACATATAGAGACAGTCCCTACCCAACAGTGGGCTCACAGTCTAAAAGGGGGAGACAGAGAACAAAACCAAACATACTAACAAAATAAAATAAATAGAATAGATATGTACAAATAAAATAAATAGAGTAATAAATATGGACAAACATATATACATATATACAGGTGCTGTGGGGAAGGGAAGGAGGTAAGATGGAGGGGATGGAGAGGGGGACGAGGGGTAGCGGAAGGAAGGGGCTCAGTCTGGGAAGTCCTCCTGGAGGAGGTGAGCTCTCAGCAGGGCCTTGAAGGGAGGAAGAGAGCTAGCTTGGCGGATGGGCAGAGGGAGGGCATTCCAGGCCCGGGGGATGACGTGGGCCGGGGGTCGATGGCGGGACAGGCGAGAGCGAGGTACGGTGAGGAGATTAGTGGTGGAGGAGCGGAGGGTGCGGGCTGGGCTGGAGAAGGAGAGAAGGGAGGTGAGGTAGGAGGGGGCAAGGGGATGGACAGCCTTGAAGCCCAGGGTGAGGAGTTTCTGCCTGATGCGCAGATTGATTGGTAGCCACTGGAGATTTTTGAGGAGGGGAGTGACAAAACACAAAGTGGACATAAAAAACAAAGGCCAAGATGAACAGCATAAGAGCGATAGGGCACTCTAGCCAAAGGAGCAGAGTTTCCGATTCCTCGAGGCTCAGAAACCATCAGTCACAGCCTTTCCAACATTCTCAAAGTTGAGCTGGCTTTCCGCTGCTGCAGCAGGAAAGTGCCGGTAGAGTGGAAACCCGGCAACTTCTGCCCTGTCCCACAGTCCTCATTAAAAGGGGAGTGGGTTGAGGCCTTGCACTGCTGCTGATCTCTTCTCTTCCCACATTCATGGATGTGAACAGACTAATCGCTCTGGTGGGAGAGTCCTGAGCATTAACCAGAAAATAATAATAATTTTAGTATTTGTTAAGCACTCACTATGTGTAAAGCCCTGTTCCAAGCGCTGGGGAGGATGCAAGGTGATGAAGTTGTCCCATGTGGGGCTCACAATCTTCATCCCTATTTTACAGATGAGGTAACTGAGGCGCAGAGAAGTTGTCACACAGCTGACAAGCGGCGGAGCCGGGATTTGAACCCATGACCTCTGACTCCAAAGCCTGTGCTCTTTCCACTGAGCCACGCTGCTTCTCTGATTCCGATTGGTGGTAGGAGTGATGGACTAGACTAGACTGTGAGCCCATGGTTGGGTAGGGACCGTCTGTATATGTTGCCATCTTGTACTTCCCAAGCGCTTACTACAGTGCTGTGAACACAGTAAGCGCTCAGTAAATACGATTGAATGAATGAATGATGGGGGTCGCCACTTAGAAACATGCAGTCAACGAGTGGGGTTTATTGAGTTCTTACCGAGTTCTTACAGTGCCCGGGCTGTCCTAAGTGCTTGGGTGAGTACAGAGAAGCAGCGTGGCTCAGTGGAAAGAGCCTGGGCTTTGGAGTCAGAGGTCATGGGTTCAAATCCCGGCTCCGCCAATTGTCAGCTGTGTGACTTCGGGCAAGTCACTTCACTTCTCTGGGCCTCAGTTACCTCATCTGTAAAATGAGGATTAAGATTGTGAGCCCCACGAGGGACAACCTGATCACCTCCCCAGCGCTTAGAACAGTGCTTTGCACATAGTAAGCGCTTAATAAATGTCATTACTATTATTATTATTACAACAGGACAATGAACACATTGCCTGCCCACAGCGACCTTAGAGTCTAGAAACGTCGAACTAGAAGGAGGGAGGAAGACACTGTAGTGTTTCTTCTTTAGAGGTAGAAGCAGCTGTTCCTCCTCCTCCACTTCTTCCCGCTGTTGCTGCTGCTTCCGGAGCAGGTGAAGCCTTTTCCTGGTCCAGACACCCAGTGTCCTGCATGAAAAACCTTTAAGGTGCAAGCAACCTCCCTGCGGGTTTGCGGCCTTGCCTCGTGCGCTTGTAGCCGTGCTGACCTGCACGGTCGAGGCGGCGGGAGCTCTGTTGCTCTGCTTTGGCTCACGATGGGAAGGCTTCTGGCGGGCCCGGCCCATCATCATCATCATCATCAATCGTATTTATTGAGCGCTTACTATGTGCAGAGCACTGTACTAAGCGCTTGGGAAGTACAAATTGGCAACATATAGAGGCAGTCCCTACCGGCAGTGGCAGAGAGCAGAAAGCTTTCTCTCTCCTTTTCTCTCATCTCTGCCATTTTGTCTCGTTCTCTTCCAGTCCCTTCTCTGGCTCCTTTTCTCTTACCCTGATTCCCCCTCTCTCTTTGTCCCCCTTTGGCTTCGCCCTCTGTCCTGCGTAAGGTGATCGGATTTCTTGGATTGGAACCAAAACTTTCATATTTTGTCCCTGGGTTATCTCAGTGAAAACTTGGAAGAGGCAGACCTGCAGCTAGATGGATGGACATCGTTAGCGTTATTATGGAGGAACCATTAACAGGGTTATGGCAGAAGATTGGATGTTCTGGAGGAAATATATCCTTAGAGTCATGATGTATCAGAAACGACGGCATTTGATTGATAACGTGTGTGTGTGTGTGTGTATATACAGATATGTACGTGTGTGTGTATGTATATACATACACACATACATACATATATCCTCGCCCTCGTCCCCCTCTCCATCCCCCCGTCTTACCTCCTTCCTTCCCCACAGCACCTGTATATATGGTTGTACATATTTATTACTCTATTTATTTATTTATTTATTTATTTATTTATTTATTTTACTTGTACATTTCTATCCTATTTATTTTATTTTGTTGGTATGTTTGGTTCTGTTCTCTGTCTCCCCCTTTTTGACTGTGGGCCCACTGTTGGGTAGGGACTGTCTCTATGTGTTGCCAGTTTGTACTTCCCAAGCGCTTAGTACAGTGCTCTGCACATAGTAAGCGCTCAATAAATACGATTGATTGATTGATTGATTGATATGTATGTATATACATACATATATATACACTCCCATATACTCCCAAGTGTATGTGTATGGGAGTACACATGGGAGTGAGTATGTGTATGGGAGTATATGGGAGTATATGTGTGTGTGTGTGTGTGTGTGTATGTGTATATATGTGTGTGTGTGTGTGTGTGTGTGTGTGTGTGTGTGTGTGTAATTGGGCCTCTTAAAGAAGACGCTACTGAGGGTGAAATCCTCCTATGGTTCATGTCTGACTGAAGAGGCCAGTATCTTAATGGCCACATCAAAGTTAACGTAATGGAAAATCGATGTTAATAGGAAATATATGACTAGTTGTTTATTTTCCACTCTTTACATGATTCTTAGTATTAAGTCAGTAAATATTAAATGATAACCCCCTGGATTGATTTTTGAGTAATATTTTTTAGTGGTATTTGTTAAGGGCTTACTATGTTCTAAGCGCTGGGGTAGATAGAGACCAGTCAGGTTGAACACAGTCCGCGTTCCGTGTGGGGCTCACAGTCTTAATCCCCATTTTGCAGATGAGGGAACTGAGGCACAGAGAAGTGAAGCCACTTGCCCAAGGTCACACAGCAGACAAGTGGCCGAGCTGGAATTAGAATCCGGGTTCTCTGGCTTTCAGGCTCGTGGTCTTTCCACTAGACCACAGTGCTTCTGATTTGGGAAAATGTAACTGGAAAAAAATGAACCGCACTGGAGATTTTGACTGGATATAAAATATATCCATATATTTGTGTTGTGGCAGCAAGATTTTTGGGCACAACACCTAGTATAAAACCAAAATGGCAGCACATGAAGGTTAGTGGAGGAGTCACAGAAATAGGCTGTGTTGGGGCAGAGTTTTTATTTAACAAGGAAGAAAGAAGTCATTTGCCTGATGGAATAAAACAGACTTTTAATAATCATCAGCTCACCCATTATTCCTCTAGAATATTTTACGCTTATGTAAGGGAGTGTGTGTTTGTTGATATTATTTACAATTTATTGTCTTTAGCCTTCAAAAACAGGCATTTTTAAATCTTGAGAGTTTGCAGTAGGCTTATTTTATAATTCTTGTAACACTTAGTAGCTTGTAATGGAAAGTTCAGTAGAGAGATGGGGCTTTTTTTGTATGTGTGATTGTAGCATACTTGCTAAGTTCATTTTTCCTTTACATTACCAAAACTGTGAAATTCAAAATTCTAATGCTAGAAATAATTTTCGAGTTTAAATCTCTCCAGTAATGAAGGAATCTTTCCAGAATTACTTACGTACTGCAACTATGTGTAATTTTGTGAAATAAAAGCAGAATTATTCAAGAGTTTATTAGGGATGTGCTTTAGTTTCACCTTAATTCTTGCTTTGTTTTTACATCACGCTAATCTTTGCTCATGTTGCTTATTTTGCATTTTCATTCCTTTTCCTCCTTTCCCTTCTGTTTTAATCCTGCCCCATTTTTTCACATGACAGGAAAAAGTCTGATCACATCAGGTACCAAATGATTTCCTTTGTTTCCCCTGCTTCCCCCACCTACCCAGTGTTCTCTTTGGCATGAGAAAAACTTATCATTAACTCTGCATTTCACTTGGATCACCTGCAATGGATATTATATCCTCTTTGTCTTCTAAAACTGAAAGAGGAGAGCATAGCTTTAATAAAGGATGATATATCTCTCAAAACGCCCCCCCCCCCCCCCCCCCCAATTCCCGTTTCCTTTTTAACTCAGGAAAGAGCATTTAGTATAGTAATTCCAGCTTTCAGGAGAAATAGTTGGGTGCATAGTGAAAACACTTATCACTCCTTTCCAAGGAAATTTTTCTGTTAGTGAAGCTTTGTCTTCTGTGTTGTTTTCAGCTGTTGCCAACATTAGTCGGTGGGGTAAAAACAGAATAATTTTGTTGGAAAAAATGTTTTTTAAGGGGCGTGTTTCCTCTTTGCTTTTCATTAACTTCCCTTCCTACATTTTTGAGCATGACATGCTTTTGGTTTTCCATATTTAAATGTTTTTTTTTTTTTTAAGTAAGCTTTGATATCTTTCCACACCTTCTGAGTCCGTGTTGACGCATGCCCTCACACCCACATAGGTGTTTGGAATAAAACTAAAATGAATTGGAGTGTTCAATTACCAAACCACTTAATTTTAGAACATCTTTAGCATTAAGTGTTAATGAGTTTATTAGGACAGATAAACCACGCACACATTGTTCTTCATAGATCACTGCTCTCCCCTGTAACGTTTTGTGGATTAAATTTGTAGTGTTTAAATGTGAAGTTGATGTAGATTACCATTGAATAACTGTGTTTTCAAGGAGCACAGTATTTTCCTTGCTTTAAGGAAGTCACCGTATGATCTTAAATAGCAGTGACTGAAAATACTGAGATGTTCACGTTGCAGAGTGGCAGTGAAGGTCTCATCCCTATGTTGGACAAGATTTGTTCAAATTATGCTGTGGATTGTTTAATCGTTATTGACTCTCATTCGTACAGAACGTGTAAAGAGACAAATGCCATGTTCTCTGTTTACATTTTAAAGGCATCATTGTTGATGTGTGTACATTATATCTCTATTTTTGTGAGGTAGGTGAAGGTTGTAGATTTCTGTTTAATACTTCCAGATTTCTAAAAGGATCTGTTTCAACACTTATAAAATAGCAACAGGTGAATAGCCCTCTAAAGGAGATTTCAGAAACATGAAAGGTTTATTGCTGAGGGTAAACCATACTTTAAATGACCTCTGTTTTAGACTTCATTGATATTAACATGAATTGCATTAATATTCCCCGGGGACTTCAGTAAAACTTAAATTCTACATTATATTAGAACTTTACGATTATTAAAAATCACTGCAGATGATTGAACACACTCTTTTATCCATTTGCAGATTTCCTCCATTGCATGTTGTCTCATGTGCCACAACTGTACCATTTCTTTTCAAGTAGGGATTGCTGTATAACATCTCTAATGATTTGGGTGTCCTAGAACAAAGAGTGAGCCCAGAAATTCTTCTTCCTTTCCCTCTTTCTAATGAACTCCTGAATCGCACTAGATGCTTACTTTAAGACATTGTATTTTAAAAGGTTGTAACTTCTTAAATCTTGAAACAGCTATGTAAAAGAATAAAGATCACATGCGGAGAGACCAATCTCTCTGATGATTTTCCTACTGATTTTGTGAGTGGAATTTTTTTAAGGTGAAAAATGTGCCTAAACATTATGTATTTTTAATGTATGTGTGTGTATTGATTACATTGAAAAGATAGAATCTCTATTTGCTAATGTATTAATTACTAATGTTTTGAAATATTAATTTTCTGGCTATCTAATGTTTGAGAAGAAAATGTTTTCCTTTTATTAGTGATGTGTATTTGTGCTTCTTTTGAATGGCATAAGCGTGTGGACTGAGAAAGGTCTTTAGAACCTTTTGCCTTGAATTTTGGCAAATTAAAATTAGCTCATTAGAATTAACATGCCAAGCTAATCTATTTTTATCTGGAGCTTGAAAATATTTTGATGGATGCTTTATATAATAATGAGCAAAATGTGATTGCATCATTTATGTTGGTGAAACCACTCTGATTATGCCATTTGAAATATGCTTGTTTAAGAAAAAACTTGGGTGAAAAATAATCTGGCTTTCGATTTCAGTTTTAAAATGATCGGTTTCCTATTGTGCTTAGTAAAACAAATATGAACTGTGTGATTTTGTTGAACTCAGTTCAGCAGTTCGGTCAGCAGAAAGTTGCATGTTTTTTTTTAGCCCTGCTTGAGTGAGTGCATGTGATGAATTCACAAACATTCTCGTAGAAATGCTCATATTCATCAATAGTTTTACAGCTAATAATTATCTAGTTCTTTTGGTTGGGTCACATTTTCTGGTCATCTCAATTTTTCAATTGCCAAAGACAAATTAAAGGAAAACATTTGTTGAAATACAAGCTCATGTCACAGAGAAACCACACTAAGATCATTTAGCATCTTCAGTCACGATTTCAATTTATTTTTCAGAAATGCTCATTTTAATCTCGTCTTGCACCCTCTTCCTTTCTTACAATAGAAAATCTCTCCCATTTCACATGGTGAAAATTATCATTCAAGAGATAATTTTTTGGTATGTTTACATATAGTGCTGTTTCAACACGAATGAATTCCTGCTGCATTACATAATTAGCGATACAATAAATAAATATCACTCCTAAAATTTTAAAATGTCTTCTATTTATTTAGACGCTGGTTTTCAATACAGAATAATCAGCTGGTGTACCAGAAAAAATTTAAGGTAAGATCTTCCACTGAACTGTGTCACTTTGGAACCAAATTTATAATCAGCCACCCACATACCTGTTTCCCTAGTCACGTTTTTGAATCCACAGATAATCCTACCTGAAATTGCCAATGTATTTAGTTCATAGAAATGTTGTGAGAACAAAGAGAGTCAATTTTTCTTTGAAAGAATGAGGTCACAAATGGGTGATCCTCGGTGAAAGCATTCGTGATCCATTTAGTTACTTGGTCTAGAGTTTATTCCAAATCCTTTTGATTGGAGAAATTCTTTTCCTGGGGCAATAGGGGGTTCTGGGGAATGATTTTAGGGAGAGGAAGTTATCTTGTGACTCTCTATCGAAGCTATGTGTGATTTAGTTTATCTTTTTTTTTTATGGTATTTGTTAAGCACTTACTATGTGCCAGGTACTGTACTGAGCACTCAGGTAGTCAGGTTTGACAACAGTCCATGTCGCACGTGGGGATCGCAGTCAAAATCTCCATTTTACAGGTGAGGTAACTGGGGCACAGAGACGTGAAGTGACTGGCCCAATGTCACGCAGAAGACAATTGGGAGATCTGGGATTTGAATCCAGATCCTTTTGACTCCAGACCTATGCTTCTTACGTCAGTGCTTAGAACAGTGCTTGGCACATAGTAAGCGCTTAACAAATACCAACACTATTATTATTAGGCCACGCTGCTTCCATTCTATTTCAATTTAGAAGTCTTAGTCGGAAAAATGCACTTTCAGTGAAAAATGTAGCGTGGAGAAATAGATTGTACTCAGGTTCAAATTTGTTTGAAAGTAATTTTAACTGCGGTGAAATGAGATTTGTTTCGTACACTCTAGGACAACCCCACGGTAGTTGTTGAAGACCTGCGGCTTTGCACAGTCAAGCACTGTGAAGATATAGAAAGGCGCTTCTGCTTTGAAGTCGTTTCCCCGACCAAGTGAGTGACTATTTAAAAACTAATAGCAATTTGAGGACAAAATAGGGCTGTGTGTGAATTGTAGGTTACTTACATATTTTCTTGAGAGTTGATAATGGGCAGTCCCTTTCCATCCCAGAAGTTTCTGGGCTAGAGAGGTTGTTACATAGCCTCTCTGGGGAGTAGAATAAAGGGGTGTTCCGTTTACATTAATACTAAAAGTACTTTACTCCTCCACTGGGGAATAGCTCTCTCTTTCTCCCTCACCATCCATCCCTTCTGTCCCCGTCTCCATTTCTTGCATTTCCTCTTCCTGATAAATAGTTGATAAACCTGAACTGTGGAAGCCATTTTGTTTTGCTCCTGAGAAGATGGATTTGGTTGTGTTGTCTTTCCTTTATAGAAGCTGCATGCTCCAGGCAGACTCTGAAAAACTGCGCCAGGCATGGATTAAGGCCGTTCAAACCAGTATAGCTACCGCTTATAGAGAAAAGGGGGATGAATCTGAGGCAAGTATACGCCAAGAAGGCAAAACGATGCGCTAAGGAATTTTTGAAACCTCTTTTAGATGAGAAATGTGTGACATGCCAGTGGTACATTGTGATGGGTGAGAGGGTATTTATCAGTAACTTTTTTTGTGTGGAGTCAGAGGACACTGGTACCTTCTTATGAGTAAACTAAGCAGCATGGCCTAGTGAATAGAGCACGGGCCTAGGAGTTAGAAGGACCTGGGTTCTGATCTTGGCTCCTCCATTTGTCTCTCCATGACCTTGGGCAAGTCACTCTACTTCTCTGTGCCTCAGTTCCCTCATCTGTAAAATGGGGATTAAGACTGGGAGCCCTCTGTGGGACAGGAACTATGTCCAACTTGCTTATCTTGTATTTACCCGGTGCTTAGAACATTGCCTGGCACATAGTAAGTGTTTAACAAAGGGCTCTGCTCGCAGTAAGCGCTCAAAAATGACTGAGTGAATGAAGTAATGAATAAATACTAATTACTATTATTAATAGATTTCTAATATATATGTATCCATATATATACACACATATATATACATATATACATATATGTATACATATATATACACACACACAGGTATATATATATATACCTGTATATATGTTTGTACATATTTATTTCTCTATTTATTTATTTATTTTACTTGTACATATCTATTCTATTTTTATTTTGTTAGTGTGTTTGGTTTTGTTCTCTGTCTCCCCCTTTTAGACTGTGAGCCCAGTGTTGGGTAGGGACTGTCTCTATACGTTGCCAATTTGTACTTCCCAAGCGCTTAGTACAGTGCTCTGCACACAGTAAGCGCTCAATAAATACGATTGATGATGATGATAATTTGTGGTTATAACAAACATCAGTTGAGTCCATGCTCCAAGTTGCTATTCATCACCATCATTATTAGACCAGGGGAGTAAACTTTATAGCTGAAGAACGCTATGTCAAGTGACTGGGGGTTCAGTGTCTGCCCCACTTCTTTCCCTGCCTCCTGCCCTCTCTGCCCTGGCAGCGGGTGAAGAGTGGTTCATTTATTCATTTATTCAGTCGTATTTATTGAGCGCTTACTGTGTGCAGAGCACTGTACTAAGCACTTGGGAAGTACAAGTCGGCAACATAGAGATGGTCCCTACCCAACAATGGGCTCACAGTCTAGAAGGGGCAGACAGACAACAAAACAAAACATGTAGACAGGTGTCAAAATCGTCAGAACAAATAGAATTATTTGTTCTGAGAAGCAGCGTGGCTCAGTGGAGAGAGCCCGGGCTTTGGAGTCAGAGGTCACGGGTTCAAATCCCGGCTCCGCCAATTGTTAGCTGTGTGACTTTGGGCAAGTCACTTAACTTCCGTATGCCTCAGTTCCCTCATCTGTAAAATGGGGATGAAGAGTGTGAGCCCCACGTGGGGCAACCTGATCACCTCGTATCCCCCCAGCACTTAGAACAGTGCTTTGCACCTAGTAAGCGCTTAGCAAATGCCATCATTATTATTAATTATAGCTTTGGATGAAGTTGGTTGTCCTGACGCCTCAATCAGTTGTATCGATTGGGTGCTTACAGTGTGCAGAGACTGTACTAAGCACTCGGGGGTGTTCGTAACGAGCTTACAGTAAAGAGGGGGCGACAGGCATTAATGTGAATAAATAATTGATAATATAGAATTTACAGATCTGACCTCGATCCTCCATGCAGCCTGACTGGCGGGGATGCTCACACTGCAGCCGTCCTAGTTCGCCAGCCCTCCCGGCCACCGGTTGTGGCCAGCAGTACTGAGCCGGGGTGGGGGCTTCAGGACATGGAGCCCTTGGGGTCCCCGCCCTGAGCCCCCAATAAAGTGCTCTGATGAGCCGGACTGGATGAGTCCAGTGAGCTGCAGTTTGCCCACCACTACTGTATACTCTCCTATCTCTTGTCAGTCAGTCAGTCGTATTTACTGAGAGTTCACCGTGTGCAGAGCACTGTAATAAATCCTTGGGAGAGGGGACAGGGTCCCTGCCCACAATGAGCTACCATCTAGAGCTTGCAGTGGAAGGTGGGGAAAACCTTGTAAATTCATGCGGAAGTGGATGCTTTAAGTCAGGAGCTGAGAGAAAGAGGCTGGTAGGTCCGGGATTGTAGTTTGAGGGCAGAACTAGACCTCAGGATAAAAAATGGGTGTTTAACCAATACTTCATAATGATGGTGAGGGTGGCATATTGATTTAATAAAGTTCTAGTTTTCAGACACATGGCCCCAAGGATCTGTGCTGCTGAAGCTCCAGTGCGTGCAGTTTAAATCACCTTGCCCCCCTCCTACCTCATACTCTTCTATTCTAACCCAGCCTGCACACTTGGTTCCTCTAATGCTAACCTTCGCACGGTACCTCAGTCTCACCTATCTCACCGCCAACCCCTCGCCCACGTCCTCCCTCTGGCCTAGAACACCCTTCCTCCTCATATCAGACAGACAATGACTCTCCCCCACTTCAAAGCCTTATTGAAGGCACATCTCCTCCGAGAGGCCTTCCCTGACTAAACCCTTTTCTTTTCTCTCACTTCCTTCTGTGTCGCCCTGACTTGCTCCCTTCATTCATCCTCTCCCTCAGTCCCACAGCATGTATATACACATGCACACATATATATCTGTAATTTATTTATTTATTTAGGTATGTATATTAATGTCTGTCTCCCCTTTTAGACTGTAAGCTCGGTGTGGGGAATGTCTGTTTCTTGTTATATTGTACTCTCCCAAGCACTTAGTACAGTGCTTTGCACACAGTAAGTGCTCAAATAATAGGATTGAATGACTGACTGACCGAATGACTGAATACAAAGAGCCTCCCAGAGGTTCTGTGCTTTTAGACTGTGAGCCCACTGTTGGGTAGGGACTGTCTCTATATGTTGCCAATTTGTACTTCCCAAGTGCTTAGTACAGTGCTGTGCACATAGTAAGCACTCAATAAATACGATTGATGATGATGGGAGAATTGCTGGGAGATTCCTCATAAGAGCAGAGAGTAAGCAATTCCTATTTGAATAATTTAGGGAGTTGGGCAGTTTTTTAAATGGGATTTGTTAAATGCTTACCATGGGTCAGGCCTTGTATTAAGAGGTGGGATAGATACAAGATAATCAGGATGGACACAGTCCATTCCCCACATGGGGCTCAGTCTTAATCCCCAGTTTACAGATGAGGTAACTGAGGCAAAGAGAAGTGAACTGACTTGCCCACAGTCATACAAGGCAAGTGGCAGACTCAGGATTAGAACCCAAGTCCTTTGATTCCCAGGCCCATGCTCTTTCCACTAGGCCATGCTGCTTTTCATTTTGGTGGTGGGTTTTGTGGTGGTTTTTTACTGGGAACTGTTTTCCTGGATGCTGATCAGTCAGCCATCCATACAATCGATTTTCATTGTCGTGTCATCATTTAAATAGCATTTATTTAGGAACTACTTTTGGTAAAGTATTCTACTCTCGACTTCATGTTTAATAGGAGTTAAAAGAAAAGTTCCTGTGTACCAAGTATGTTATATTAAAAAACGCAGTGGTATTTATTGAGCACTTACTGAACGCAAAACACTGTACAAAGTGCTCAGGAGAGCTCAGTGCAGTAGAGTCAGTAGACATGATCCCTGCCCTCAAGGAGCTTACAGTCTAAAGGGGGAGACAGACATCACTATAAATTACAGATAGGAGAAAGGGGAGACTACAAGAACAAGCTGAACAAGCACATATACTATATTCATATTGTCATGCGTGTGCATGCTTATAAGTTGGCTGGGTGCTTTCCTGTTGTTAAATTTTACTTTTTTCTTTCAATTTTTACTCATCTTCTGTGTCTGTCCTCCACCTCACCCCACCTTTAAATTTTGAGCCCCTTGTAGACTCGGAAGGGTATCCGATTCTGTCCGTGAATTCCGTCCAACAGTCAGTGATAGTGTTCTGCCACTGAAAGAGTGTAACCAATGCCATTAGTGGTTATTATAAGTGTTTATTAAATACGCCTGAGTGATGATTACTGTGTTCATCCGGCCATTCTTAGATTGGAACTAGTTCTCAAGTAACACAATTTCTACTATAATCGCCCCGTGTAGAACTGCAACTAGGTGTTTTTTATTGCTCAATCAGTTTCTTTATCTACAAGGTAGAGGTGATGATGATCCCTTTCATTCATTCATTCATTCATTCAGTCGTATTTATTGAACACTTATTCTGTGCAGAGTACTGTACTAAGTGCTTGGGAGAGTATAATACAGCACTAACCAGACACATTCCCTGCCTGCAACAAGCTTACAATCCCAGTTTTTCAGGCTGATAATCTCCCACTATAATTTACTCTAAGCCCTTGGAGCCCCTTAGCAGGATGGAACAGTAGTAAATATAAGGTGATGGTTTTTAAGTTGGCGCAATCTCTTTCTCATAAGCTTCGTTGCAGAGGTTTTTAGTTACACAGTTTGTTTCGTTCAGGTCCAGTTCATCTGCAGGGCGGCTTATTTCCTTCAGCGCAGAAGCATCCGTTAGGGCGAAGCTGAAGTAACTTTCCCCCCCTTCTTGATTTTCCTCCAGAAGCTGGATAAAAAATCATCCCCTTCTACGGGAAGCCTCGAGTCCGGCAGCGAGTCGAAAGAGAAGCTGTTGAAAGGAGAGAGTGCTCTGCAGAGGGTTCAGTCGATCGCCGGCAACGGCTTTTGCTGCGACTGTGGCCTGGCGGACCCCCGGTGGGCCAGCATCAACCTCGGCATCACCTTGTGTATCGAGTGCTCGGGCATACACCGGTGGGTCATCGCTGGACGTCGCGGGGGGGCCTCGTTAGCTCCGTTTTGGGGGACCAGAAATGAAAGAAAAGCTTCATTTGTCACCATCTACAGTGCCCCTTGCCAGCGCTGATTCTCTTCTGACACCCTAGTCCTGGCTCCCTCCGAATAATAATAATTGTGGTATTTGTTAAGCGCTTACTACGTGCCAGGCACTCTACTAAGCACTGGGGTAGGTACAGGTTAATCGGGCTGCACACCGTCCCCATCCCACCTGGTGCTCTCAGTCTCAACCCCCATTTTAAAGTTGAGGAAACTGAGGCCCAGAGAAGTGATGTGACTTGCCCAAGGTCACACAGCAACCAGGTGGCGGAGCTGGGATTAGGACCCAGGTCCCCCTGACTCCAAGGCCCGTGGTCCACTCGCTCGGCCACGCCGCTTCTGCATTCACTCAGGTTTTTCTTTCCCATCAGACATCTAATTGGCTTGGGGCCTCAGTTCTCCTTTTGATGAAACGAAGGAAACGTGTGTGTTTACACAGCTCGTTGCAAAATTAGAAGTGGAAATACAGGAAGAAGGGAAAATTGCCTTCCGGGGACTCGGCCTACTTATTTGCATTGGTGTTCAGGGCCGAGTCGAGCTGTATGTGCTCTGAGAGGGTAATTGTGGTGGGGGGAAGTAATATTCTGGTCTCAATAATGTGAAATCGGAAGATCAGTAGAACCAGTGGAAGTATTTTGGGGTAATAACATGCTTCTTTTCTATTTAGGAGTCTAGGGGTCCACTTTTCCAAAGTGCGGTCTCTAACGCTAGACACCTGGGAACCAGAACTTCTAAAGGTATAGTAGTTTTGGGGGAAAACAAGAAATGCTTAATAATTTAAAAATGAAAAAACACGACAGGGGGAATTAAATGTGTGGGTTTTTAATACTTAGAATCTTAGCCGAACCTCGGATGATACTAGAAAAAAGTTGTGGTAAACGTCAACCGTGTCTGAAACTCTCTGGTGAATATGACATGGTGATGATGTCTGTCAGAATTGTAACTTTTGTGCGGTTGTTCATCATATCATGTATAGAATTCCTGATGACAAATTCCTTTTTATTCTGCTCTCGATGTGTTAATTACAATTTTGACTACCCAAGTTATTCTTCACTTTGAAATCCAGTGGGACTGTTTTGTTTTATGAGATAGGAAATTAATGAGCATGTGATGGCGTATGTTTATTGTTAGGTCTCTTGCATTAATCAATCAATCAGTCAATTGTGTGCAGGGCACTGGACTAAACACTTGGGATAGTACAATACTTGAGTTGGTAGACACAATCTCTGCCCTTAAGGGGTTTATAATCTAATTGGAGGTACAGACATTAAAATAAAAACAGATGGGGAAGCAACAAAATATAAGAATATGTATGTCAGTGCAGTGGCGGGGTAATGAGTAACAAAATTCTTAGGGAGATTGGACCCAAGAGCATAGGTGATGCAGAATGGAGGGCAGATAGGGTGGGGAAAATTAATGAGAGGTTATTCAGGAAAGACTTCCTGGAAGAAATGTGGGTAAAAGTTAAAATAGCTAAAAGTTTGTGCACAATTTGTATTTGAGAATCTGACAATTTGTTTTGCTGTATCGATCAATGGGGAAAAGCCAGGCATGGGGGGAAAAATTCAAAAAACCCTTTGGTTAGCTCTGTGAACACATAATTCAAAGAAGGAAATTTTCTTTTCTGACCCGAAGTCATAAGTTCTCTGAGTCATTTTTACCCAAGCAGGTTGTGGTAGTGAGTAAAAAGACTCATGATCTTTAGATGAAGGTAGACTTGACACAAATCAAACGTGCCTTAAAAGAGAAATCAGGGTGCAGTATCACTCCAGTTTGGATTTGGACTTTACAAAAAATAAACCATTTAAGCATTAAGCATTTAAAACCATCTGATGTCGGATGGTTCCTCTTTCCTCTTGTGTGGGTAACTTTCAGATACTGGTGAAGTCCATGAGGGAGCAGGGTAGCTCTGAATTGATCAAGCAAAGAACCAACTTTTTTGAGGAGAGAATCTTTTAGGGAAGGATCTCCAAAAGCCGAAAATCTCCACGGCTGGTCTTGTGCTCACAATACAAAATGGGAATCCGTATTAAAGCTTGCACTGGTTTTTTTTTTTTTGAACTTTTAGGCTTTGAACTTTTTTTGTTGTATATTGAGGAATTGTAGAATTACACGGTCTTATTGGGCAGAATTGTTCGTTGCTGTTACCTGGATGACTAAAAACTGTTTCTTTAGGACTGTGAAATGTATTTCTCATCCTTTTATTTTTTACCATACAGCTTATGTGTGAATTGGGCAATGATGTTATAAATAGAGTTTACGAAGCTAAAGTGGAGAAAATGGGAATAAAAAAGCCACAGCCTGGACAAAGGTACTGATTTATTTAGCTTTTATTCTGAAATGTTGGAACAAAGTTGTGGTGTCTTCTTTTAACTGAAAGGCACTTGGTGAAATTTTCATCCTCCAACTTAATAACTGAGTCAGTGTGTAGGTGATATTGTAGGTGAACTCCAGATGGAAGGAAAATCAGAGTTCTCAAGTTTCTATATATGTCATATTTCTTTGCTGACATTTGCGTAATGTCAGTAACACTGAGGTGGTGTATTTCTGGTACCTTTATTACAAGCACTGAGTGGTTGATTTATACTGTTTGATTGCATTTTTCTCTTTTCTCTGAGTCTCTTTCCACCACTTTCCAACTTCATTTGAGGTAACAACTTGAAACAGTGAGATGGAAGTATTTAGAGACAATCGTTGCTACTCCACAGTGTTTTTATGTGCATATGTGTGTGTGTGTGTGTGTATCTCACTTGTTACCTTATTTTTCAGTAGTTATGGTTTTTAAATGTAGTTTAATGTGAAGATTAGACAGCTTTCCTTAATATACCTTTGAGTTGCATATCCTTCCCAAGCGCTTAGTACAGTGCTCTGCACAAAGTAAGCGCTCAATAAATACGATTGAATGAATGATTGAATGATGAATAGAATAATGCATCTAGGGCCTTATGTGTCCCTTTTGCCGATGATATATAAAAATAAATTATAATTCAAATGTCTCGGGAAGTTGGTAATGTGCTAGACCAGGATTCAGTCAATTATGGCTTTCGGGCCACAACTGGTTGTTTTTTGAAATAATTTGGCACTTGAGCCAGGGTTGGAAGACCAAAGTATTTAAACTCAGAATTCCTCTGCAGACTACATGGGGCCACTGGGTTCTGTTTGGCCCAGAGAGGGGGTGACCTGCTACAAAAAAAGGGTTTACTTTAAGGAAGAAATAGTCTGCATTTTTATTATCCTATACTGCCATTAACAATTTACAATCTGCAAGTAGCCATTAACAATTTACAATCTGCAAGTAGCCATTAGTAGGTTCTATCTTTCATATTCCACCCCACCAAGCAGTTGCAGTGAGAAGATTAAGGTAGCCCAGATTCACTAATAAAAGGTTTGTCATTCAGGAACCCTACTTGTTTATTCATTCACTCATATTGAGTGCTTACTACGTACAATGTACTATACTAATTGCTCAGGAGAGTACAGTAAAACAATAAACAGACGCATTCCCTACCCACAGCGAACTTACAGTCTAGAGGGGGAGCCAGACATTAATATAAATTAATATATTAAATATATATTTATATAATATGTAACTATAAATACAGTTTATATTTATAGGTGCACTTTGAAAACAGATGTAGAGGAAATGTTTCAAGACAGGTGTTAGGATAAGGGAAGCGATTCTCCAATCTGTGATGATCCAATGTGTTGACATTTCTTTCCCTTTCTGACCAAGCACTGTGTCAGTTTGCTGTGAATCTTTGAAAAAAAAAAATGTGGTTACATAACAGAGCAAAACAAAAGGATTCTGAGTGGTAATCTTTGAAAATCTGGAAGTGATAACAGAACCGTATTTGAATTATGAAATTAATCACAAAGTATCACACCTGCTTTTGTGTTGCCAGGCAGGAGAAAGAGGCATACATCAGAGCAAAATACGTGGAGAGGAAGTTTGTAGACAAAACTTCTACTTCACTGCCTCCAGAGCAAGGGAAAAAAGGTGTTTCCCGAAGTCATGAGGAAAAAAGGCACAGTATCTCTAAAACAATACCAGGTGATCAAGTCAGAACGCCTGCCAAGAGCTCAGGTATTAACTTGTCTTTCATCGGTTTTGTCCATGTGCTTATACTTTGGGATAGCCAGATGCAGGTAACCAAAACTGTCTTTGTGTAACCATTCAGAGAAAAACTAGATTTATCTGTGTGTTTCTCTGAAAAATTGCACTTCCTTCTTTTTAATGTAACCCTAATTGGATAGTCGGGAGACTGAGGGGATATGTCTGCCCAAATATAGCGGTGCCAGGTGTCTGTGAACATAAAAGAGGGAGAGGGGAAACTGATTCTTGAATCATCTAAATTTTACAAACTCATTCTCTTACTAACCTCCTGATTTCCTCATTTCTTTCTTCCGAAACTCCCCCCAATAATAATTTTCCTGCCCTCTTCCCTTCTTCCCGCCTGCTCTGTGCTTTGCTAACTTGCATGTTCCCAGCGGTTGCTGTAAATAGTGACGAGGCCAGGCGAGAATCTCTGTTCTGTCCCGATGAGCTAGACTCACTCTTCTCCTACTTTGATACCTCTTCAAAACTGCGTAGTAGTAAGTACTACCGTTGTGGAGCCTTCAGAGTCTGTGCATTCGAGTCATTGTGCAGCGTGGCCATCTCTCCATGTTAATCCATTGTGTCGGAGCTAACGCATCGCTTCCTCTAGTGAAATAATCGAAGCTTTTTACTCGTCCTGATTCATTGTTGGGGGCGGCGGGGTGGGGGGGTGGGGGGGTTGTCCATGAAATGCAGAGCTTCTGTTGCTCTGTTGGTTTCTCTCCTCCCGTCAAATCATACCCGTGCGTATTAAAGGTATGGAAACCCATTCCAGTATGCGAAGTCGAAGGCCGAATTCAGGATGCGGTCTAAGAGCTTGTTTTATTATCATGTTTTCTGTGGAACTGATTTGCTAAATGGTATGAGGTCTAACCACTAGTTGGCTTCTCTTTAAAATAGTTAAAAGCAATGACAGTGGAATGCAGCCTAGTGCCGATGACGGCAGAGAGCCTCTACCCTCCGTGGTTTCGGCCAATAGTTTGTGCGAACCAGGTGAGCTTCTGTTCAAATCGAGACGGCCTTTAAATTTTGGCACGGGCCAAGTCAGTCAGTCTAGTGATCCATGGTATTTATTGAGTGTTTACTGTGTGCAGAACACTGTGCTAAGCGCTTGGGAGAATACAGTAGAACAGAGTGAGTAGACACGTTCGCCACCCAAACGATTCGCCGAGGATATTTCCCTCTAGAAATCAGTTCAGACTCTGTCGGGAACTTGGCGAGGTAGAAGACTTCGTGTTTGAGGTGTGTCGAGACTCTGGTTAGACACTGAAGCAAAATGCCAACGGGGAGAAATTCCCAACGGAAGAGGGAGAGTGTAAAGCTTCCCATCGGACAAGACTCAAATTAATCAGAGCAGAGGGGGCCCTTTGTGTCTCTTAACAGACCTCAAATAACAGTTGGTCAGCTTATGGGGAAGTTCTCTCCCTATTTGCGCTTGGGGTTAAAAACAGATGAGCACAGGGGCATTCAATTTCATCATCTGCTGCAGAAAGAGAAATGCAGGGATTCTTGCGCTGTTTCTCATCCCCATTCCCTTGGGCTAGCTTTTCTTTCAAGGAGGGTATCAAGAGATTGGTGAGGAAAGGTCGAGACCAGATGGGGTTTTCTTCCTTTCCTCCTCTCCCGCTTGGTCCCCGGCCCCTCTGTCTCTATTGCCTTGGCTTGGGACGTGTCAGCGGCATTGTGTGAACCATAACCCACGTGGGAGGATCCAGGTGGGCTCCAGCCCAACTTGGTGGTTTAGGCCCTGGGGAAACAGGGACAACTCTTTTAGTGATTCCACGTAGCTCAGTACCACCGTGAAATAGAGGAATTAGAGGGAAAGGAAGAGTCACTGTAGGGAGAATGGTGGAGCTTGCTGAGCGTAATGGACGGCTGGCAAACCAGTAGTAGCAGTCTTAATCTGGCCTCCGTTTGCCACCTGCGGTCAGCAGCACTGCTAGCATTGTTGGACCAGTCTTTTGTTCTTGGGGCGAGGGTGGGGGATGAGGGGGAAGACTTAAGGAAAAAAGCTTACGGACAAATCACCCCTCTAGTTTTTGAGGCGAGCATGAAAAATTCCCACATCATTCATTTAACACAACCCCCTCTTTCGCTCCAAGCCCGACTAATATTTCGAGAAAGTGTAAAGGCGTTGTTTCAGTCTACTAATATGCTTCAACTCTGACCCCGTGATGAAGCATATACTTGGCTTCATTGACGGTTGTTCTTTTCAGAGGCAGAAAGACGGGATGCTTCTGTATTTCTTGATTCTAAATATGTTCACCCAGGACTACGACTGTATCGGGCGGCGTTTGAAAAAAATCTTCCCGTTATGGCAGAGGCTTTGGCTCACGGAGCAGATGTGAACTGGGCGAATCCCGAAGAGAACAAAGCAACATCACTTATTCAGGCTGTTTTAGGGGTAAGGAGTTGTTCTCATACTCATTAAGCTTTGCTCGGGGCCGGGGCAAGAAATAAAGCATCTCCTGATTTCATGTTTGGATTGGATTGGGTACAGTTTTGGGTCTCCAAAACTGGAAAAGGGGAAGCAGCTGTTCAAGATATAGTAGTGAGCTGGGAGGGTATTTAAGGATGGATTTAATTATGTTGAATTTCCTTAAAATGAACCTCATGCAACACAATTAATGAATGTCCCTTCCCATTTCTCAAGCCTGTAATCGTGACAGTATTCGTGACTGCTCTCTTTCCATCTTCGGAATTCAGTCATTTACCCAATCCTGATGTGTTTCCCACCAAAACATTTCCATGATCTGTCCCTTCTCTTTTTTAGTGGAATTTAAGCACTTACTCTGTGCCAGGCACTGTTCTATGCCCGCACGGGGCTCAAAGTTAACTGAGGCACAGAGAAGTTAGGTTCCTTGCTTAAGGTCATGCACACAGCAGACAAGTGGCAGAGCTAGGATTAGAACCCAGGTCCTTCTGATTCCCAGGCCTGTGTTATAACCACTGTGCCACTCTAGGCCTTCTCTGTAAAAGCGGTCAACATGCCATATCCCAGCTGGGTTTCTGCATCAGCCTTTGTACGACTCTTCCTGCTTCTTCCCACTGGACTGTACTTTGCTTCGTTGATCATTTTTCTAAAACCTCTTTTTGATCATTCCTCCTCACACCAAAGCACATACATCTAAGCATTGTATTTAAGGCACTCCGTCACATCTCTCCAGCATACTTATTTACTCTCTTCTCCCATCACACCCCAACTCACACTCTTCATTCCTCTCAACCTGACATAATCACTGTGTCTTGTTCTCATCTCTCCAACCCCCTCTCTCCTTGCTCACATCCTTCCTCCTGCTTAGGAGTTCCTCCCCCTTTCACACCCAACAGAGTCAGTCAGTTGTATTTACTAAGTGTTTGCTGTGTGCAGAGCATTGTATTTAGTGCTGGGGAGAGTCTAGTACAACGATATAACAGGTACATTCTCTGCCTATAAGGCACTTACAGCAAGAGCGGGAGACAGAGATTAATATAAACAAATAGAGCACAGTTCTCAACACCGTCCAAGCCTTTCAGAAATCACTTTTTCTCCAGGAGACCTTCCCTGAAAAATTTCTAATCCCACCTTATATCCTTTCAGGGGCTGCCTTAGCACTTCTGGGCTTAAGCATTTAAGTATGTGCGACAACCCATAGCACATAAATACTCTTTTACTCAAGCTTTACACATGTAAAAAAATCAATTGTATTTCTTAAATGCACGTACACATCTCATGTGTTTTAGTTTCTGTGGGCTCCTTGAGGGCAGGGACCAAGTTTGCTAGAAGTAGTGATGGCAGTTTTTAAGCACTTACTGTGTGCAAAGCCCTGTACTAAGAACTGGGGAAAAGGGTACGCGGGTGAAAATTGGTCCCTAGCTCTCGAGGCACAGAATCTACAGAGGGTGGAGGGGGTTAAATACAGTCACTAATTATCTTTTACTCTCCCAAGAGCTCGACTGTAAGTTAGGTGTGGGTGGAGAATGTCTGCTATATTGTTATATTGTACTCTCCCAAGTGCTTAATACAGTGTTCTGCATGCGTAAGCCCTCAATAGGTATGATTGATTGATTACAAGGGCTTAGTCTGCGTAGAGTAGGTGCTCATTATATACAATTCATTCATTCATTCAATTGTATTTATTGAGCGCTTACTGTGTGCAGAGCACTGTATAAAGCGCTTGGGAAGTACAAGTTTGCAACATACAGAGACGGTCCCTACACAACAGCGGGCTCACAGTCAAGAAGGATTATTAAAAGTGAAATTCCCGGCTTATTTTGCTGTGCCACAGAATGGCGCTCTAAATTCCAAATGATTGCTTGTGACCAAATAATAATAATTCATAATTATGGTATTTAAGCACTTACTATCGGCCAGGCACAGTATTAAGTGCTGAAGAAGAATAAGAGTTTTATCTGCTGATCTTTGCTGGTTCTGGTTCGTATTTGATGTATAAAGTAGCTGGTAAGGCGGCGATGGGCTTTTAAAATCGATTCTTCTGGAACTTGTATATTGATTTCAGGTCCACCAACTGGCTTTTGTCTTGCAGGGTTCTTTGGTTACCTGTGAGTTCCTCCTGCAGAATGGGGCCAGCGTGAACCAAAGAGATGTGAAAGGAAGAGGGCCATTGCACCACGCCACAGTCCTGGGCCACACAGGGTAAATGGGCTTGCAATTATTTTGCTTTAAATTTCACCCCAATCCCATGGCTGTAAAGACCTGCTTGGGTCCCATATTTTGTATCTGAGGCCAACCTGCACCCGCAGACTCTCCGTCTGTGCTCGGCCCAGATCCCAAACCTTGGGCAAGTCACCTCAATTCTCTGGGCCTCAGTTCCCTCATCTGTAAAATGGGGATTGAGACTGCGAGCCCCACTTGGGACAGGGACTGTGTCCAACCCCATTTGCTTGTATCCATCCCAACGCTTAGTATAGCGCCTGGTATAGCACTTAGTATAGCACAGTCCCTTTTAGACTGTGAGCCCACTGTTGGGTAGGGACTGTCTCTATATGTTGCCAATTTGTACTCCCCAAGCGCTTAGTACAGTGCTCTGCACATAGTAAGTGCTCAATAAATGCGATTGATGACGATTGATGATGATGGCACACAGTAAGCGCTTAAAGCCCACAATTATTATTATTATTGTTATTATTATTTCTTCTGCATACCGGACACAGGCTGCATGTGTCGGGGCGCGTGAGACCGAGGCAGCCAGCAAGGCCGATTCGCCCGGATCGCGGTTGAGCCTCTTGTTTTCTAAAGTTTCTACCGGAGAAGTATAAATCAGCACCCCAGTTTGCTGCCTTTTTGTAATAATAATTAGCAATAATAATGATGGTACTTGGAAAGTGCTTACTACGTGGCAAGTAAGTACTGTTTTGGGCGCTGGAATAGCTACACGTTAATCAGGTTGGATGCAGTCCTTGTCCCCCGTAGGGCTCACAGTCTAAGTAGGAGGGATTAGGATTTCTTCCTCATTTTGCAGGTGGTGTAACTGAGGCACAGAGGAATTAACTGACTAGCCCAAGCTCACACAGCAGGCATGTGGCAGAGTGGGATTAGAACCCAGGTCTTCTAATTCCCAGGCCCCCACTAGGCCATGCTGCTCATCTCCTGCTTCCCTCTGCTTTTTGTTTACGTACAGAGGTTGCCAGACAATCTTCACTATGATTTTGCAAATATTTTCTCCCTGCTCTTTCCCGTACCCAGGCCAAGTCTCCTAGTAATTATCTGACCTACCACTTTGCCGAATTTTGAGGGTGCTTGCAGTTAACTGTGGGTGCGCAGGTCTCTACTTAGCTATTGTATTTGACTTAAAACACTCTGTCTTAAGGCTTTTCGCCCTGATGGTAAGCGAGCTTTTCCAGAAATGGTGATGGAACATTTTTGTTTTAAATGGGAGTGCTACAGGAGGTTTATCCACTGTTCTGTGCTCTGCTTTCTTGACTTTGTTGTTTGGAAGCATGTGTGCAACTCCTGCGCTGATTTTGCGAGTTCCAAATCAGATATTGGGTGCAAAGAGTTGATATTTTTCTCCATTTTGGTTACTAAATCCTCATTTAAAAGAACGTTCTGTGGATGATACCAGTAATAATAATAATCGTGGTATTTATTAAGTGCCTACTCTGTGCCAAGCACGTATATACCAAGCATTGGAGTGGATAGAAGATAAACCATATCGGACATAGTCCCCATGCCACAGGGGAGCCTGAGAACAGGCATTCCCCATTTTTCGGAAGCGGAACTTGTGGCACAGAGAAGTTGAAATGATTCGCCCTAGGTCATGAAGCAGACAAGTGGCAGAGCTGGGCTTTGAACTCCCGCGTTCCCGAGGCTGTGCTCTTTTCACTAGGCCAAGCTACTACTCAAATGTCCGTTAGATTGTCTGCTCCACATTTAGGTGTGTTAAAACACATGCTTTCACTCTGCGTTTTGGCTATAACGTTGTGAGGGAATTAGACATTGTTCACCCAACAACGCTACAGTTTGGCTACAGAGTACGGCACATAGGAGTGGGTGAGTACTACAGTCTGGGTTTTGCAAGAGCAACCCCAAAGGTTATTGGAGAACGACGTGTACCAAGTTTAAGAGGCTGAATGGCGATTCAGAAGTCCACATCCTGTACTACCGAAGTGATTGATTATGATGAACAGTAAAAGTAGTTGCTGTGGACAACTTTTCGAATCTTGAATTTTTAAAAGGCGCGTTTTCTTACCGAGAAGCGGGGTTTAGAAATTCCTTAGTTTGAGATCTTCACCCGTTTAGTCTAGTACTGGAGATTCAGGGAAGTCAAGGAGGCTTCAGCCTCATCCCCATTGCCATCATTCTCATCACTGGGGGCAGGGAATTTGTCAACCATCTCTGTTGTATTATTCTCTCCCAAATGTTTGTGCTTAGAACAGTGCTTGGGACATAGTAAGCACTTAAATACCATAGTTATTATTGTTATTCTGCTCACAGTAAGCGCTCAGTAAATATGATTGTTTGACCCTCCCCACTGTTATCACCATCAGCATCAGCAGTCACTGAATAGGCCTTCAAACATACTCAAGCCTCCCATATTCTGAAAAATACAAAAACACCTCTCAGGTCCTTCACCCAGAATGTCTCTCCATCTTGTTTTTTTCCTGTATTCCTTGTACGGGCTTTTTATTGCCACTGCCGTCAGGGCTTCCCTGCCAGTTCTTTCCTTGACATCTTTGAGTCAGGACATTGTTTCTTCACTTGGTGGGGATCGTTTTCTAGTGACTGTCTTTGGGCTTCTTCCTAACCTGTGAACCGTACAAAACCTTCTTGACCTCTTTTCAGTCAGTTCTTAGAAGTGTTTATTGAGCACCGACTTTGTCCATTGAACCGTACTAAGGTTTTTGGGAGAGTTCAGTGCTTGTGAGGAGCTTACAAGTCGTCGTGGGGAGGCAGACAGAAAATAATTTAGAGATAGAAGGCAAAAGAGAATGGAAAGGTGTTTAAGAGAGTGTGATTTGGTACGTACAAAAGCGCTAAAGGTGGATAAAGACTGGGTTGGTTCCAAAGAGCTGCAATGGTATTTGGGGTGGGCACATCAGGGGAGAGAAGGAAAATTAATGTTGGAGGGGGGGAACCCCTGGAGGGGTAGGAATTTTGGCAGTACTCTGAAGATGAAGGACTCTCGCCCTTTTTTAAGTGGTATTTGTTAAGCGCTTACTATGTGCCAACCACTGTTCTAAGCGCTGGGGTAAATACAAGGTAATCAGGTCATCCCTCATGAGGCTCACAGTCTTAATCCCCATTTTACAGATGAGGTATCTGAGGCACAGAGAAGCTAAGTGACTTGCCCAAAGTCACACAGCTGATAAGCAGTGGAGCCGGGATTAGAACTCACCACCTCTGACTCCCAAGCCCGGGCTCTTTCCACTAAGCCACATTGCTTCTCCGCTTGATAAGTGATTACTCCATGTCAAGCACCTTTCTAGGGACTGGGGTCCTCTAGGACTGTAAGCTTGTGGTGGGCAGGGAATGTGGTTGTTGTTATATTGTATTCTCCCAAGCGCTTAGTACAGTGCTCAATAAATACGATCGAATGAGTGAGTGAATACAAGCTAAGGAGATCGGGCACGGTCCCTGTCCCAAGTGGGACCCCCAGTCCAATTAGGATGGAGACAATTTATTCCTTTCTTTAGAGACCCTCATTGCCTTGATTTCAAGGACATGGTTCTACCCTAAAGGTACCTATTGAATGTCCTTGTCTACCCATCTGCAAAGTATTTTTTAAAAGAGGTCAGAACCGCTCTGGTGGAAAAAGTATATTCAAAAGATAGATGGTGATGGTTTAAAATAGAAGCGCTGGAATTTTTTCATGGTTGGAAATTTTTCATTCATTCATTCATTCATTCAGTCGTATTTATTGAGCACTTACTGTGTGCAGAGCACTGTACTAAGCGCTTGGGAAGTTCAAGTTGGCAACATATAGAGACGGTCCCTACCCAACAGCGGGCTTATAGTCTAGAAGGGGGAGACAGAGAACAAAACAAAACATATTAACAAAATAAAATAAATAGAATAAATATGTACAAATAGAGTAATAAATACATACAAGCATATATACATATAAATTCTGCTTCTTTAACAGGCAAGTATGTTTATTCTTGAAACGAGGTGCAAATCAACACGCCACTGATGAGGAGGGCAAGGACCCACTGAGCATAGCGGTCGAAGCTGCCAATGCCGATATCGTAACGCTGTAAGTTGTTTTCTCCCCCTTTCCATTTTTACCCTTGGCATTAGGACTGAATGCGTTCCAGAGGTGTTCTTCCTATCCTCATTTCTCTTCCCTTTTGATTTTACTACATCTCCGACCCTGGTTTTGACTACCCCTGGCTTGCCAAGTCAGTCAGGCCCCGCCATTGGTGACCGAGTTGCCACTTGTTTTTGTGGCTGTCGGATTCCATGGTGTTCTTACTGCCTTCATCCCTCTGCTTCCCGGTCCTCACCAATAGCTCAGGCGTCCACTACTTGCTCTGTGGCTAGACTTTAAGCTCAATATGAACTCGGAATGCATCTCCCAAGCAAGTGGTGCAGTGCTCTGCCCACTGGAAGAGCTCGATAAGTACCACTGACGATGATGATGTCTGTCTTCGAGGGGCAGGAAATACAGAGTGGGGCAATGAGCTGGAGATATGGCGGGGGGTGCAGCGGCTAAAAGATTTCCAACCCTAAACTGGGGTAGAAATGCCAAGGGCTATAGCTGCTTCCCTGGGCCTGGCATCATCCCCCCTCGCTGCCCCACACACTTACCCAAAACATCTTCGCGACATAAGGAGCTCATTGGTGCCCGCTCCAATCCTTTCCCATTGCGTGGATGGGAATAATAATAATGATAGTAATAATAGTAATAATAATAATAATAATAATAATAATAATCTGGTATTATTCATTCATTCAATTGTATTTATTGAGCGCTTACTATGTGCAGAGCACTGTACTAAGCGCTTGGGAAGTACAAGTTGGCAACATATAGAGACGGTCCCTACCCAACAGTGGGCCCACAGTCTAGAAGGGGGTGACAGACAACAAAGCAAAACATATTAACAAATAAAATAGAATAAATATGTGCAAGTAAAATAAATAAATAGAGTAATAAATACGTACAAACATATATACATATATACATATATACAAGTGCTTACTGTATGCCAGGCCCTGTACTAAGCGCTGGGGTGGATACAAGCAAATCGGATTAGACACAGTCCCTCTCCCACGTGGGGCTCAGTCTCGATCCCCATTTTCCAGATGAGGAAACTGAGGCCCAGAGAAGTGAAGTGACTGGTCCAAGGTCACACGGCAGACAAGTAGCGGAGCTGGGATTAGAAACCCCAACCTTCTGACTCCCAAACCCAGGCTCTATCCACTTTGCCACACTGCTTCCCATATTCATTCATTCGTTCAGTCGTATTTATTGAGCGCTTACTGTTTGCAGAGCACCGTACTAAGGGCTTGGGAAGTACAAGTTGGCAACATATAGAGACAGTCCCTACCCAACAACGGGCTCAGTCTAGAAGTTTGTATATAGTTTGTAATAATAATAATAATAATTCTGGTATTTAAGCGCTTACTGTGTGCCAGGCATTGAATGAAAAGGTCCGGGACTACTCACTGTAGTTTATATTAGCTCCTCTGTTCTGGCCTACCCACAGAACATTTTTCTCCCCAGTGACAGTGTTCACCCTATCAGATCCTCAGGGATTAAGCACTAATATAAAATGATGGCATTGCTAAGCCATCAATGGTATTTATTGAGTGCTTACTCTGTGCAGAGCACTGTACTAAGGGCTTGGGAGAGTACAATATTACAGCGCTGCATTGGACCCCAGGGAGTTCCTCTCTTAAGTCTGGCTAATTTACTTTAGTGGTCAGGTTGATTTGCCCTTCGAGGCAATTAAGTTTTATTCTGACCGAGAACCACCAGAGAAGCAACATGGCCTAATGGAAAGAGCACAGGCGTAGGGAGTCACAATCTGGTTTCTAATCTCTGCTTTGTCACTTGTCTGCTGTGTGGCCCTGGGCAAGTCACTTCACTTCTCTGGGCCTCATTGGCCTCCTTTGCAAAATGGGCATTAAAGCTCTGAGCCCCACGTGGAGCACAGACAGTCCAACCTGATTAGCTTGTATCTACCCCGGTTTTTCGTACAATGCCCGGTACATAGTAAGTGCATAACAAATACCATTAAAAACTCCCCTCCCAAAGGATAATCAGTCATATTTATTGATGTGAGCCCACTGTTGGGTAGGGACTGTCTCTATATGTTGCCAATTTGTACTTCCCAAGCGCTTTGTACAGTGCTTTGCACATAGTAAGCGCTCAATAAATACGATTGATGATGATAAGAATATGTACTGTGTTCAGAGCCCTTACTTGTTTTTCATTCATTCATTCAATCATACTTATTGAGCACTTACTGTGTGCAGAGCACTGTACTAAGCCCTTGGGAAGTACAAGTTGGCAACATATAGAGACGGTCCCTACCCAACAGTGGGCTCATAGTCTGATGTCTGTCTCCTGGCCTCTAGACTGTAGCCCGTTGTGAGCAGGGATTGTCTCTCTTTACTGTACTTTCCAAGTGCTTAGTACAGTGCTCTGCTCACAGTAAGCGCTCAATAAATACGATTGAATGAATGAAGACTAAGCGCTTGGGAGGGGACAGTGTGGAGCTGTGGTGAGGGAGGAAAGAATTAGGACCCTTGACTTCAAAAGCACAAAGACTCCCACGGGCCTCCTCCACTCCACGGAGGATGGCTCCTAGAGGATTGCTCCGGCTGAGACGGATCAACTGCCTTGACCGCCTGGCCGTTGTACTTTCCAAGCGCTTAGTACAGTGCTCTGCACGCAGTAAGCGCTCAATAAATAGGGCTGAATGAATTTCCCAGTATTGCAGGGGCAGCCAAGATCATCTTTGGCAGCAGAAAACAAGGCAGTGGGTAATTAATAGGCAACACGGTTAAGCCATGTGCACAAATATTAAGGGTTTGTTTAAGTTCATTAAGCAACAATGACCAGGCCCGGTATTTTCTGCTTTTCTACCATCAGTAGTTCACTGCCGTCTGCGCCGTGGTTTTGTCCAGCCTGACTTAACAATCTCTTTTCCCTCAATCTTAGGTTACGTTTAGCAAGAATGAATGAAGAAATGCGGGAATCCGAAGGACTTTATGGACAGCCAGGTCAATATTCTACTAATAACCATACAGAGATGCAGTATAAGAAATGCATTCAGGAATTTATCAGTTTACAGCTAGACGATTCCTAGTTCGTCCGTCGCACCTAATCAGATCTGGTTCAAAACGTAGTGTTTTTACGATCAGGTGGTCCAATTGAAAAGCCGCGGACTAGTGTACTGAAGAAGGTTTATTCATTTATTAAGGGCCAGGTCTTTTAAAATCAGTAATTATTTTCAGGCCCTTTGACTTGGCTCAACTTAATTTTGGCTGCTGACTCCCCATATCTGCTGTGGGTTGTATTCCATAAACATTCCTTTGAGTGGGTGGGATAAGATGTATTTCTCTCTTTCTCGCTTTCTCTCTCTCTCTCTCTCTCTCTCTGTCTTTCTCTCTCTCAAAAACACACCCATACACAGTAGCGCAGCAAGTGCTTAATGTTTGCAATCTTGTGAATTTAGAAAGTGGTTATAAGACTAGGCACACCCTTTCTATAATTCTGCCTATGTACTCGTGCAAAGGGGTGCTGGGTTAGGAATATAAATTTACTTGGAGAAGGTTTTTATTCAGTTGACCTTTTTATATTTCAGCTACAAAGCAAAAAATGGTGAGGCATGTGAAATAGGCTGTCAGCAAGTGATGTGCCCATGTAGAATCCAGTTAATAGGTAAAACAGTAGGGTGAAAATCTCATCCCATTTTTGGGTTTTGGAAAGCCCGTTACTGTGGTGTATGTTGAAAGCATTCCCCCACTTCCATTCCTTCTTTTATCCGCCCCCCCCGCCACATATTTGGTTATTTTTACTTGAGCTAACTGTGAGTCGGGTGTTTGCTTCAGTTCTGAGTTCTTACCGCTAATGTAAATGTTAAGAACTGGAGAGAGTAACAATTATTCCTCACCAAGAGGTGACTAATTTCTGGTTCTCTAATATCACTGCACTTAAGTTGGTTACAATTTTGTTTAAAAAAACAGTCCGCCTTGGTGATATTGGCATAGTTTTCAGGTATTTATTACCAACAAATTCAGACGTAAAACTTAGAAATTCAGTTAATAGTAGAACTTATTCTTCAAAATAGTTTTAATTCTACATTTATTTAGTCAATTATACGTCCAGGGGCTAAATCTTGGTCTTTACCCTAACAAAAGATATTTACTTTAATGTCGTATGCAGTTCCAAAATTGTTTTTAAGCAAAGTGCTGATTTTTAAGGACATTCTCTTTTAGAGTCCCAATTTTTCAGTATCCTGGATATTTTTTTCGGTTTAACAAGTATTATGGAAAAAAACTCGATAAGAGTGAAAAACGATTTAGTATCCGTCTTATGGAGTTCTGTAGTATAAACGTTCTAAGTGAGTTTCAGCCTTAGTTCTGAATGACCCCCTTTTTGTTTAAAGTTGGATGTGAAATGCAGTTAATTTTTAAATTCAGATGTTCAGTGTTACTCAGGCCACTTTTGAGGCCTCTCTGTTGAAGCACTTTAAAAAACAAAAAACGTTCAAGGGGTAGGACCTGACATTTGTGAAAGTTTGATCTTTACGGCTTTTAAGTTTTTGTTTTTTTTTCATTTTTCTTCCTGAAATTTTTAATTTACCCACTTGGTCAGCCGCTATTTCCCTTGGTGTGTTTGCTGATGACGTTTCCCCCCGCTGACTGATCAGAAGGTCAGTGGTGTTCCTTGTTCCGTGTCGGTGGCAAGCTTGAAGGTACAGGGCCTTCCAGGATCTCCCCTCTCCTGGCGCTCCCAAATCAAAGCCGCTCTTGGGGCTCTTGTTGCTTCCACTGAGGAGCCTTTTGAATTCCTTCCCCCTCTTTTGGATGTGCGGAGACCGAACAGGATAGATTTCATGGAGAGATACGTGGAAAGACATTTAAGGGACCCCGACATTTCCACCGAGGGAGAAATTGGAGAATACTTTGGCTTGTGTGGCGTCATCCGTTTCCCTAAAACCCTCTTACTCCGATTTGCAGTTCAGCAAATAAAAAAGAACATCTAAATGGCCGTCGCGGCCATCCAGTTGAAGAGATTTGCTCCGAACCGTTAGATCGTTTGGCATTTGGAAGGCCTAGTGCTTAAAAAGAGGACATTGGTTTCTTATCCTGTCCGGGGGTCAGCATCGGCCTGCTTGCTGGTACTTTTCTATCCCTTCGTAGAGCTCCGGGGAGCAGTCGGTGGGAGGTGTCCTGGGGCCCGTGGCTGCAGTCTGTCCTCTCCATTCAGCAGGATTCTGGGGGGTCTTTCTTCAGGGGCCCCTGCTAGCCTGCCGCTTTGTCCGCTGTCACTTGCTCTGCGGTACGTGCAGGGAGGGGAGCACATCACAAGACTGATCGACTGTTCCGGCCGGAGGAAGCTTTGCATAACGTAGTTGGGGATTGTTCTGGAGAGGGGCAGCATCTCCCCTAGTGCGGTGGAAGCCAAGGGCAGCATCCCTCTCGCCTCTCAGAAACCAACAGGCCTGCCCCCTAAAGAAGGCGGAGGCAGGGAGGCGACATCATTTATCATCACGCTCACGGCTAAAGTCTCCAAGGAGCTGGGGTTTTACGAATGAGGGCTCCCTGAGAGAGTGGAAGCTTGGCAGATCAGAGTCACAGCTGCATTAGGAGAGGATACAGTGAAGGGTCCTTCCCGCTGTAGCACTCGCAGCTCTGAAATACTTCAGGGATGATGGGTGACTCTCTGAAAATAATAATAATAAGATGTAACGGTGGAATGGGGAGTCCTCACCCCCTCATCTGTCCCTTGCTTTCTCCCCTTCTATTCTGCTTTCCTCTCTTCTTTACTAATTAATAACAACAGCACTTGGGCGCTTACCGTGAGCCAGGCACTAAGCTCTGGGGTAGATAAGACGATAATCAGGTTGGACACAGTCCCTATCCCACATGGGACTCACTGTCGTCATCCCCCACTTTCTTTCTAATTTCCTCACTTTAAGGGGAAAGGAACAATCCCCATTCCACCCCACTCAGGGAGCCTATCGTGGCTGGATGCCGTAGAGGCCAGTACCAGGGCGTTTCAGAGGAACTCATGTTCCTGGGGTTGAGGGAGGGAAATAGGGAGGGAGGGCTCTAGAGTGAGGGGATAGAATGGGGGACATCCCTCCCTCTTCGGTGGGAGAGTCACCGCTCCTTGTCATGTAATCTTGTGGAAGAGTGAGTGTACACAGTCGTCTTTGTCTTCTGGGTAACCAAGGAAAGGGTCTGTAAAATTTGGAGTAATCGTTGGGCTCTGTATAGTAGAACACTAAACACCCAGAATAACTAACAAGTTTCAAAGACAGGTCAGAACGCGTGCTCGATTTATCCCTCACCGGAGGCTGGGTGAAGGGTTAGCGAGTCGAACGTTCTCCTTAACAGAAATTCAGTGGAATGTTTGCATTAGGTCCCTGACCGTGATGAGACTTGTGTCACAAAGCATTAGAAGTTTTAATTGTTCATTGCAAGCATTTACACGTATTCCTCAAAACATTCCAGGGAGTGCATCCTGGGTGTTCGGTTTGCACTTTGGTAAAGCTAGTAGAGGCAGCGCCATGCATACTTTGGGAGCAGTGTTTAAATGGCTAAATTTCGATCCAAGTTTTAATCGTAGCGCTAAAGATGTAATGCATATATTGTAGGTTTGTGCCTCCTCCGGCTTAATTGCAGCACTTGCTTTTTGGACGTGAAACCAATGACTCGTTGAGTAGCGTCTGTGTGAAGGGAACGGTCGGTTGGTTAGAGTGGAGAGATCACGTAACTTCTTTTGTATGGTTCAAATGGTTCTTCCAAAACGTACTTGTATAATGACTACTAGCTGATGTATCTTTGGAAAAACAAACAAAAACAGCTTGTCCTACAAAATATGCATTGCTGGTAGTAGAAGCCATATATGCAGTTGTACTGTTGTTCTACTTGAGTGCTCCCCTTCTGGTGCTAATCGTTAACTATTCCCTCGTAGGAGCTGCTTCCTCTCCTTTTCCCTATTTCTTCTTGAATGTACGATGTGTGCCTTTTAAGTTCCCTTTGGTGTTCAATGGTCAAAGCAGTATTATAGTATTTTTGTATAAACAATATCTGCACTTTATTGCTTGGAAAGTGAAATTCCACACTTTGATTGAAGCAGTGTTTTGAGATAACATTTACTATGTTTACAATAAATATTTTAATTATTTTCATTCAAAATCCAGACATAAGGGGAATTTTCTTTTGAAAAATATTTTGGTATTTGCTTTATTTGGGCTTTTTTGCATTGAGTTCCTCTTCTTCTTTTTCTTTTTTAAATGCCATATACAATGGCAAACCAAAAAAAAGTTCAAAGTATTTTGCAGGTGGTTTTGCAGTAATGAAATTGTGAGGACCCAATGGACGTGAACTGCGTAAAAGTACCAGTTCCTCCGTGAAGTCAATGCCTTTATTCCTTCTGTTTAAAATCATTCAATTACATGGATTAAATATTCATTGCATTCGCCTCTTTTATTAAAGGGTCTTTCCTTCCCTTGACAAATGTCCTTGGGAATATTAGTCCTTATAAATGATATAGGGTAACAATTTAAGGGGGTTTCAGGCAATGATTTAAAAAAATCAAAACTAAACGGAGATTTTAAATGACACGACATACGTAATATATGTGTTCAGATAATTTCATAAATTCATGAAATTTCTCCAGCGTGCTGTCTTCCCTCCTCCACTATTTTGGACGTAATCAGGGAAGAGCCACCATCTAAAAGCGTATTGTGACCAGGAACCGTAGATCCAAAAACATTGCTTTAAACTGGAATGGGGTGGGGGGGAGTGCGAGGGAGAATGAGTGGTAAATCAGAGACAGCTGGGGCAGGGGTTAAGCATTAGAGAAGCCGCATGGCTCAGTGGAAAGAGCCCGGGCTTTGGAGTCAGAGGTCACGGGTTCAAATTCCGGCACCGCCAATTGTCAGCTGTGTGACTTTGGGCAAGTCACTTCACTTCTCTGGGCCTCAGTTACCTCATCTGGAAAATGGGGATTAAGACTGTGAGCCCCCCCCGTGGGACAACCTGATCACCTTGTAACCTCCCCAGAGCTTAGAACAGTGCTTTGCACATAGTAAGTGCTCTATAAATGCCATCATTGTTATTATTATTAGACCCTCCTCAGCCACTCCCACTAGCCTGGGTCCAGAAGACCAGGAATAATATCGCACTTGGCCCACTGCAGCAGTGAAAGCATAAATGATCGACACTGAGTCTCAAGGCAGATGTACTAAAGCCGTGTGTGGCTTGGGAGTTGCAGTTTGACCTTCCCTACACTAAACTTTTGGAACAGTTTTTTAAAGAGCAGCGTGGCTCCGTGGAAAAGAGCCCGGGCTTTGGAGCCAGAGGTCATGGGTTCAAACCCCGGCTCCGCCAACTGTCAGCTGTGTGACTTCGGGCAAGTCACTTCACTTCTCTGTGCCTCAGTTCCCTCATCTGTAAAACGGGGATGAAGAATGTGAGCCCCTCGTGGGACAACCTGATCACCTTGTAACCTCCCCAGCGCTTAGAACAGTGCTTTGCTCATAGTAAGCGCTTAATAAATGCCATCAAAAAAAAAGGAGGTCTTGAAGTGGGCAGGGAACACATCTGCTCACTGTGTGAGCTAATGAACTCTCCCGAGCGCCTAGTTTGGTGCTCTGCACACTGTAAGTGCTCAATAACTATGATTGATAGGTAACCTTGCCCCCCAGCCTCCCTCCCCTCCCCTTCCCTCCAACCTCTGGTGGGTTAAAATTCATTTGGCAGAATTAAAAGCACTGGGGTTTTGTAGTCTAGGCCAACTAATGACGCTTCTGTGATGGAGAAACAGCGTGGCTCAGTGGAAAGAGCCCAGGCTTTGGAGTCAGAGGTCATGGGTTCAAATCCTAGCTCTGCCAACTGTCAGCTGTGTGACTTTGGACAAGGCACTTCACTTCTCTGGGCCTCAGTTACCTCATCTGGAAAATGGGGATTAAGACCGTGAGCCCCCCATGGTACAACCTGATCACCTTGTAGCCTCCCCAGCGCTTAGAACAGTGCTTTACACATAGTAAGGGCTTAACAAATACCATTATTATTATTATTAAGTGAAATAACGCTGAGAAATAACGGTGATGATTGTGAAGTTAGGTACTGGCGAGTTGCTAAGCAGCAAGCTAAGTGATGGGGCAGGTAGGAGACGATCAGGTTGGATGCAGTCTGTTTTATATGGGCACTTCCCAAGCAGTGGACAGGGCCGGCATGTCCTGTGCTCTTTTCACTGGGCTCCGTTGCCTTCGGAAGCATTACATTAACACCCCGGAGTATTTTAAAGCGCTGCTAAGGCAGTAGCCATGTAGGAAGTAATCTTTCCGGACGAGCAGAGTGGATCTGCTTCTCTCCTCCATCAGCTCTGCAGTACTTAGCCAAGCAGACACAATACCTGGGGCCTGCGGGGTCTTTGCCGTGGTATTCTTGCCAAAGGATCTGGCGAAAAAAATTGGTTTTTTGGTCATCAAACATCAAACCCAGCATTTAACAGCCCAGTCATAGGATTCATTCCAACGTGAGAGCGGAGGAGAGCTCTAGATTAGAGGAAGACCGAATCCGAAACTCCAAAGTGTGATCCCAGTCCATTTCTAAAGAAAACACAATGGCTTTTAACAAAGAGCAGAAGTGTTTCAAGGTTTCTTACTAATCATCCGTGAAATCTGACTAAATTCCATTACTTCCTCCTGTTGTCATCAGCAATAACTATTTCTGTCTCTTAACAAAGTTCATATCAAGCTGTTTACCTGTATTGATAAAATTGATTTCATTTGCCAAACCACGTTCAGAAATAATTTGTTCCTCACAAGGGGTTACATGTATTTTTATTTACATTGCTTTAAAACACTTGCATCTTGGCTATTTTCTAATTCTGAACTTTCCTCTGTGGCTGCCTCTGAGGTGCTTTTTTCAGGTATAGTCTTTTTCTTTCAATATTTACTTTTCTAGCATTTGCAAATTTCTTTTTTTCTAAAATGCCACTGTCTGAGAAACGAGCTTTATGAATGTTAACGGATGAATCAGTGATTTATCAACTGTGCATCGTTACATTTAGACTTATTTTCCGATTTTATTTTTACACAGGAGATGAAACTTACCAGGACATTTTTCGTGATTTTTCCCAAATGGCATCTAATAATCCAGAGAAACTAAACCGTTTCCAGCAAGATTCACAGAAATTCTGAGTGTCTTGTAAGAAGGGCCAAGGTTCAGTCGGGCATCCCTGACACTTAAAGCTGAAAATTCGTATATCTTTTGTTTTTAATGTATTCAATATTGCTAAATACGGAATCGTTTAGGTGGAAGTGGAGAAGTGGCAAATGTTGGAGCGGGAAGACAACAGCGGAAGTTTTTTGTGGTCTTTTCTGGGCATTCCTCACTGATTTGGAAAAGAATCTTTTTGGGATGTATTTAAACGTGGTTACTTTGGGCCACGAGGGGCTATTTCGTACGAAGAAAGGGTGTAAGGAAAACTTCTGCACTCATATCTTAGTATTTTTCCAAGTGCTTTAGCTCCCCACATCCTTCACCCCTGCTAACATTCACAGTGTCCCGGAGCCCAAATGTCTCACCCTGATTTCCAGAGGCATCTTGATATTCACTGCTGAGTTTGAGGGAATATGTAGGAAAACGAGGGAAGCCACAAGTCCCTTTTAACACACAGAGGAGGTGATTTCCATTCGGTGGTGTGTTTTTTGCCGCTCCCACCCCCCTCATCGTAGGTCTGTACCCTGACGTGATCGTGTTTAGTTTCCTAGTTTTCCCGCCGAGCTGTTTCGGACAAGAGATTCCACTAAAATACAGGCACGTGAGGCCGGTCGCTGCCGGGCAGTGCTGGTTTGTCCTTCCCAGATTTCCAAGGACACAAAATACTGACGTTCTCATCTTTCCTTTTTTATTCTTTTTTACCACCGAACTCTTGGAACTCACCGTTATGAAAATACCTGAGAGTCATTTGTTGTGGTACACTTCTCTTGGACTCACATAATTGCAAACATCACTTTCAGAGGTGAATTTGATGACTAGAAAATAAAAGTGCAGGCTGGGAATGAATTTGAAGTTTGACTTTTGGAGATTTTTTTTAAAAAATTCTCTAATGAAAGAAAAAAATATATTTCTCTGATTTTGTGTGGGAGAAATCCTTGATGTTCTTCCTTTTTAATAACCTACAGTAAATAATTGCTACCCATAGTATTGCAAAATAAATTTTCCCATTTTTTTATATATTCAGCATGTGTGCTCATGAACACCATATATGTTCATAGAAAGTACAAGTGTATTCACTTCTGCACACTATTTTGACTATATATATATGCATGTGTATATATGTGCACATATATACATGGATAGCCGTCATTTCAATTTTATAAAAATAAAAGACCTTAGTAATGACCTTTTGTTTAGTGCAGAAATCTATGTTTGTGTGCAATTCTTGTTGTTGTATACCTTGACAGAAGTGTAAATTGCTAATCAGCAACCATTTTCAGATTCTTTATGCTTCTGTGGTATAGTCTCATGTCTCTAATACTGCCTTTCTAATTGTCAGTAAGTAGGAATGTACTACAGTGTATAATTTCTGAAGTTTAGCCTTCAAAAAAGAGAATTTGAGAAATCGCTTTGAAGTATACTCTCGATGGTTGGATTATATTCCAAATACTCTAAATTTTCAAAAAGTTATCTCAAAATATCCCCCTTAACCTTAAGAATAAATTACAATCCAAATGAAAAAGACGTAGTAAAATAAAATTCACACCACCAAGCTGTTCCCTGATTTCTGTTTTTTAAAAAAATGCCTAACTTATACAGTGCTTATTATAGTTGTAATCGCTATATTTGTCCTATGCCTATTGCTATAATAGGCATTTTATACTGTAAAAATGTTTGGTAGAAGTTGATTCCTATCGTTATGCTTGGTATTCCTTTAGACTTGAATTACTTCCTAGGCCACGGAAAACATAGCCCACCTATTGTATCTTATTATAAAACAACATGAGTGTGAAGAATGAATGTCGTCACTTAAACAGCTCTTAGCGGAATCATGGGATTTTCCGATTTGAGATATAGTATTCATTTAAGGTCCACTCAGATGAGTAAATTGTCCTTCGAAGCTGACCATGGTGTGAATCTGACTAAAACCTCAAGGGAAGGAAATACCGCATTTGTTTCTAATTTTGAATATCTTCCAAAACCGAGACAAAGACAAAGCCGTTACACTCCAAGATCCCCGTTCTCCGTCATCTTCAGACCCATCCGTGGAAGCCCTTATCGGATTTAAGAAAGACTGAACGGCAACGATTTCCTTTCTGGAGGCAACAGAAGCGCTTTGATTCTGTGTTTCTCCTATTACGCTCCCATCTTCTACTGCTTGGGGATTGAGACCGGTTTGTTAGTCTGAAATTTCCTATCCATTTCACTGTGCCTGAAGCGGATTCTTGAAAATCCTAGTGGGAAATATTTTCAGGGGAAACCAAGCGTTTTAACAACTTGGGGAAAAGCTGTAGTATCTGAACTCCGCAAGTATGGAGCTTTCCGCCTCTTGGGATTCTTGAGAATTCCAGGAATGTACATTGAAATAGCATTCCCATAAAAACTTTGTGTGGCTCGGCAGAAGCAAATCTGGAGCGCACTAGTGAAAGGCAAGTACTAGGTTGATTGGAAATAGCAAGTAGCTTGGCTCTTAAAAGATTTTTCTTGCCACATAAGTGCCAAACTTGCATCGGTTTCTGCTAGTTTCACTTTTGAGATGAGATGAATCTTACAGTAGTGTATTTGAATTTTTATCATACTTTAAACCATTTGGTCCGGGTAAAGATTAAGGGGGTCTCATGATCCAAAAGCAGACAGGACTGGGGCCACTGAGGGGCGAATATTCTTTGCATTGCTTCCCCGGTGACATTTTGCTGTCTTCTTCACTGCCTGACCACACTGTATTTGAAAATGTTAACACCCATCAAATTTAGCCCAAATATACTGGGGAAATATACAGCATACTGAAATATGAAGTGACCTGGTTATACATGAACATAAAAAGGCAACTCCTTTTTACTGCCACTCACCCAGGCTACACGTTAAATGGTGGTAATGGTTCATTACTCTTTTGTAGGTCCTCACTAATTATTTTCAAGTGTTTATTATTACCGTTGGTTGAATGCTCGTCATTTAGCTTCCTCCAGCATTAGCGTTCGACTGACCGATGAAATGAAATCTTTCTTGCCGGAAAAGTGATCGGATCCTACTGACTTGTTTGAGTTCTCAGTCGGACGCATGTTTGGAAGTTGTTTCTGTGCTTCTTGAATGGATTTTGACACCTTCCTTTAATTTTACAGCCTGGACAGTTAGCGATTCATGATATGTATTAAATCATCGTCAAGATGTGGACTTCAACAAATAGCAAAATATTTTATATTTTAAACGATATGGTTCCAGTACATCGTCACTGAAATACTGCTTATGTTTTCATTCAGAACAATCTCCTTTGTTTTGAAACACAAATCATTCCCATAGCACTGCTGCATAGTGAAGATGTGACTCTTTTATGCGCAATACCTTAATTAAGTACATAATGTCCTTACTACATTTGCTTGAATGTTGAAAAATATTTTCAAGTATTTACCTTCAGTCGCTAGCTTGTACTTTAATGATAAAATATCTCCGAGCTGTGGAGAACATGAGAAAGGACATAGAATTTTTTTTTAAAGACATGGCTCTAATACAGGTGTATAAACCCTTTTGCAGTATTCACTAGAATTAAACAGAAGGAAAACTTCAGAACTACAATTTGCACCTCTGGCTTACTTTAAAATCAACCAAAAATGACTGTTTGAATTTCATATCTGCTTGACATGCAACTACATTGTTTGTGTACCTTTCTTTCATTTACAAAAAAACTTACCCTTTTTCGAAGGGATACCCAGGGGCAGAAAGTTTGATGTAAGAAATGTATAAACTTTCCACGGCTTTTGTCTTAGTATATTATTACACTATTTTGTGGATTTTTCCAGTCTTTCCTTTGGAGGGTGGTTGAGTGCTCAGAAAATAAAATAGAAATCCCACTGGATTGTTTTGTTCAAACTGGTTGGTATTCCACATGATAAAAAATGACTAGCGGGAGAGGTGCTGGGAATTCACACCCTTTTCAAGGGTGGATGTAAACGAACCACTTAATATTAAATCTTGAGTTGGTCTACATTCTTTCCTCCATCTAGATCATTCCAGCCTTAAATGCTTATTGCGGCGTTTTACTCCCTGAAGGAATACTGTAAAGTACGTGTAACTAGTTTTCATTTCTTTTATTAGTCCATAGAAGAGAAGAAACTTTGTATCATCTAAAACTTGAATGTAGTTTTCCTGTAGCCCGTCCTTGTAAATGGAAAAAAAAAAATACGTTATCTTTATAGTTACTTTAAAATGTACATTATGTAAGAATTGTAAATATACCTGATTAGAGACTTCATATGCTGCAAAATGGTGGTAATATTGGAGGCAATAAAAAGCTTACCTATGGTGAAGGCCTCCTCTAAGTTATTATTGGAATTTGTGTGCGTGTCTCTCAGCGGTAGCCGTACACTAGTATGCTTGCATTTCATTTCGTACTATTGTATGGGTACTGCCGAGAGAGAGTCAGAAGGACCTCGGTTCATTCATTCACTCATTGTCGTATTTATTGAGCGTATTTATTGAGCGCTTACTATGTGCAGAGCACTGTACTAAGCGCTTTAGTCATATTTAACTATATAAACATATAAATGCATATAAACATATATGTATCTATGTTTGTACATATTTATTACTCTATTTTACTTGTACATATCTGTTCTATTTATTTTATTTTGTTAGTATGTTTGGTTTTGTTCTCTGTCTCCCCCTTTTAGACTGTGAGTCCACTGTTGGGTAGGGACTGTCTCTATATGTTGCCAATTTGTACTTCCCAAGTGCTTAGTACAGTGCTCTGCACATAGTAAGCGCTCAATAAATACGATTGATGATGGTGATGATGATGATGCAGAGCACTGTACTAAGTGCTTGGATAGTACAGTTTGGCAACAGAGAGAGACAATTCCTACCCAGCGGGCTCACAGTCTAAAAAGGGGCGATAGACAACAATCAGTCAATCAATCATATTTACTGAGCGCTTACTGTGTGCAGAGCACTGTACTAAGCGCTTGGGAAGTACAAGTTGGCAACATATAGAGACAGTCCCTACCCAACAGCGGGCTCACAGTCTAAAAGAAGACAAAACAACGAAACAAGACAAGTGGACAGGCCTCAATAGCATAGCTTCTAATCAACAGCTGGTTTTAATCCTGCCTCCACCACTTGTCTGTTGTTTGGACAAGTCACTTCACTTACCTGTGCTTCAGTGGATCAGTGGAAAGAACAGGGGCTTTGGAGTCAGAGGTCATGGGTTCAAATCCTGGCTCCGCCAATTGTCAACTGTGTGACTTGGGGCAAGTCACTTCACTTCTCTGGGCCTCAGTTACCTCATCTGTAAAAGCAATCAATCAATCGTATTTATTGAGCACTTACTGTGTGCAGAGCACTGTACTAAGCGCTTGGGAAGTACAAGTTGGCAACATATAGAGACAGCCCCTACCCAACAGTGGGCTTACAGTCTAGAAGGGGATTAAGACTGTGAGCCCCCAGTGGGACAACCTGATCACCTTGTAACCTCCCCAGCGCTTAGAGCAGTGCTTTGCACATAGTAAGCACTTAATGCCATCATTATTATTATTATTACCCAACTGGTAGTGTTTATTGAGTGCTTACTGTAAGCAGAGCATGGTACTAAGCGCTTGGGAGAGTCACAATATGACAGTTGGTAGACTTGTTCCCTGCCCACAATGAGCTTACAGTGAAGAGTACTGTATGAATAGCTTGAGGGAATACAATAAAGTTAATTAACCATGATCCATGCCCTCGAAGAGCAAGGGGAGAGAATGGATACTAAAAGTTTTAGGGGGAGGGAAAAGTATCCATTTTAAGTGATTTGGTAGTTACGTGATGGGGTATGTAAGACATGAAGATAACTTATGGATGGTCGATTATCCAAATACATAGTTGGAGCTGCAGTGGTTGCTGAAAGGCGGGGAGAACAGAAATTAATCGGGGAAGGCTTCCGAGAGGAGACGTTATTTCAGGAGGGCCTTGAGAAAGCTGTGGTCTGATGAGTGTGAAAAGGCACAGAGAGAACAAGGTTAGCTTGGGAGGAATGAAGAGTGTATATGGGGGGAAAAATGGATAAATTCGGAGGGAAGTGATAAAGCCAACCATCAGGGTTTCTGCTTGATGCAGTCAGTAATGGGTACCTGGTGAAGATTTTGGAAAAATGGGGAATGGTTTTAGAAAACTGAATGGGACAGTAGATAGACCGTTGGTAGAGAGATGGTTCATCCTCTGATTATCCCGTATTTATTTCAGTGTTTAGGCTCGCGGTAAAGTGCTTAATAATAGAGAAGCATTTGTTCATTCATTCAATCGTATTTATTGAGCGCTTACTGTGTGCAGAGCACTGTACTAAGCGCTTGGGAAGTACAAGTTGGCAACATATAGAGATGGTCTCTACCCAACATCATCATCATCATCATCATCAATTGTATTTATTGAGCGCTTACTATGTGCAGAGCACTGTACTAAGCGCTTGGGAAGTACAAATCGGCAACACCTAGAGACAGTCCCTACCCAACAGTGGGCTCACAGTCTAAAAGGGGGAGACAGAGAACAAAACCAAACATACTAACAAAATAAAATAAATAGAAAAGATATGCACAAGTAAAATAAATAAATAAATAAATAGAGTAATAAATATGTACAAACAGTGGGCTCACAGTCTAGAAGGGGGAGACAGACAACAAAACAAAACATTAATAAAATAAAATAAGTAGAAGAAGCTTGGCTTAGCGGAAAGAGCCCGGGCTGGGGAGTCAAAGGTTGTGGGTTCTAATCCCGCCTCTGATTAGATTTTGGGCAAGTCACTTCACTTCTCTGGGCCTCAGTTCCCTCATCTGGAAAATGGGGATTAAGGCTGTGAGCCCTGCGTGGGACATCTCATTACCTTGTATCTACCCCAGCGCCTAGACCAGTGCTTGGCACGTAGTAATTGCTTAGCAAATACTATTATTATTAATAAATGCTATCATTATTATTATCACACATAGCACCAGGGCTGGGGACGTTTTTGAGAATTCATTCTTGCACCTCTATTTTTTACTTCACACTCCCTGAGGGATAGTGCAGTGGAGATAGGGTTTGGCAGGGTGATGGCAATTTTTAAAGTTCCCTGGCTTGATAGCAGGGCATTTATTTGCAGAAAAGCAGCTGAGAACGAGAGACAAACATTTGAAAGGTCCGCGGATGCCCTTGAACGTGAAGGTTTGGGAATAATAATAATGATGGCATTTATGTGCGAAGCACCTGTTCTAAGCGCTGGGGTGGATACAAGGTGATCAGGTTGTCCCACATGGGGCTCACAGCAATGATCCCTTTTCTGGTCTTAAAAGCAACGTATACGAAGGTTTAAGGTATTCAGAATATAATAGTGATGCTGGAATTTAAGTGCTTACTATGTGCAAAGCACTGTTCTAAGCGCTGGGAGGGATACAAGGTGATCAGGTTGTCCCACGTGGGGCTCACAGCAACGATCCCTTTTCAGGTCTTAAAAGCAACGTTTACGAAGGTTTAAGCTATTTCAATCAATCAATCAATCAATTGAGCGCTTACTGTGTGCAGAGCACTGGACTAAGCGCATGGGAAGTACAAGTTGGCAACATAGAGAGACGGTCCCTACCCAACAGTGGGCTCACAGTCTAGAAGGGGGAGACAGAGAACATAACCAAACATACTAAAACAAAATAAAATAAATAGAATAGATAGGTACAAGTAAAATAGAGTAATAAATGTGTGCAAATATATATACATATATACAGGTGCTGTGGGGAAGGGAAGGAGGTAAGATGGGGGGATGGAGAGGGGGAGAGGAAGGAAGGGGCTCAGTCTGGGAAGGCCTCCTGGAGAAGGTGAGCTCTCAGCAGGGCAGAATATTTCAGAATATAATAATGATGCTGGAATTTGTTAAGCGCTTACTATGTGCAAAGCACTGTTCTAAGCGCTGGGGAGGGTACAAGGTGAACACACGTGGGGCTCCCAGTCTTCATCCCCATTTTACTGATGAGGGAACTGAGGCTCAGGGAAGTGACTTGCCCAAGGTCACACAGCTGACAATTGGGGAGTGGGATTTGAATACATCCATCAATCAATGAATCGTATTGAGCGCTTACTGTGTGCAGAGCACTGTACTAAGCGCTTGGGAAGTACAAGTTGGCAACGTATAGAGACGGTCCCTACCCAACAGTGGGCTCACAGTCTAAAAGGGGGAGACAGAGAACAAAACCAAACATGCTAACAAAATAAAATAAACAGAATAGATAGGGACAAGTAAAATAGAGTAATAAATATGTACAAACATATGTACATATATCCATGACCTCTGACTCCCAAGTCCAAGTTCTTCTAGACTGTGAGCCCGCTGTTGGGTAGGGACCGTCTCTAGATGTTGCCAACCTGTACTTCCCTAGCGCTTAGTACAGTGCTCTGCACACAGTAAGCGCTCAATAAATACGATTGAATGAATGAATGAAAGTCCGGGCTCTTTCCATCGAGCTATGCTGCTTCTCCGTAGAAACTCTTGCCGCCTCTTTCCAGCTAGAGAAATAATAGACGAAACGGGGAGCCATCACTTCGGACTGTCAGTTGTAACTGAGACAAAGTGAAGTGACTCAATGGAAAGAACACGGGCTTTGGAGTCAGAGGTCATGGGTTCAAATCCGGGCTCCGCCACTTGTCAGCTGTGTGACTTTGGGCAAGTCATTTAACTTCTCTGTGCCTGTTACCTCATCTGTAAAATGGGGATTAAGACTGTGCACCCCACTGGGACAACTTGATCACCTTGTAACCTACCCAGCACTTAGAACAGTGCTTTGCACATAGTAAGTGCTTAATAAATGCTTTTTTTTCTTTTAGACTGTGAGCCCACTGTTGGGTAGGGACTGTCTCTATGTGTTGCCAACTTGTACTTCCCAAGCGCTTAGTACAGTGCTCTGCACATAGTAAGCGCTCAATAAATACGATTGATTGATTGATTGATTGATTGTTGTATTGGACTCTCCCAAACGCTTAGTACAGTCCTCCGCACACCGTAACCGTTCAATAAGCACCACTGACTGACCGAGCGAATGGTTTTGCGCCGGATCCCTTGGCTTTCCCCTCCGTTTTTCCCCCCGCCCCCTCCCGCTCGTCGTTGATTGGCTGAAGGTCGCCCCGGGCCTCGCCCTAGCTCTCTCTGCTCACCGCTGATTGGCTAAGGAGGCCCCAGCTCCCTCGGCCCGCCGCCAATCCCTTTGCTTTCCCTCCGTCCCCCCCCTCCTCCCCCGCTGATTGGCTGAGGCCGCCCAAGGCCCCGCCCCCAGCCCCCGCGGCCAATCCCTTTGATTTTCCTCCGTCCTCCCTCCTCCCCAGCCCCTGCTCATTTTTGATTGGCTGCGGACGCCCCGCGGCCCTCCCTCCTTTTCCCGCCCCCCCGCTCGTCTCTGATTGGCTGCTCCTTCTTCTTCTTCCCTCCTCCCCCCTTCCCCTCAGCTTATCTCTGATTGGCTGTGGCCGCCCGGAGGCTCATCCTCCCTCCGCCCCCCGCCCGCCGCTGATTGGCCGCGGCCGCCCCTCGGCTCTTCCTCCCTCCTCTCCCACCCTCCTGCTCACCGCTGATTGGCTGCGGCCGCTCACTTTGCTTCCCTCCTCCCCCCCCCCACGCTCGTCTCTGATTGGCCCCGGCCGCCCCGCGTCTCTTCCTCCCTCCTCCCCCCGCCCCCTCGTTCTCCGCTGATTGGCCGAGGCCGACCAAAGCCCTCCTTCCCTCCGCCCCCCGCCCCCTTTCTCACTGCTGATTGGGCGCGGCCGCCCCGCGGCCCTCCCTCCGCCCCCTCGCACGTCACTCATTGGCTGCGGCCCTCCTTCCCTCCCTCCTCCCCCGCCGCCTCGGTCGCCGCTGATTGGCCGCGGCCGCTCCCTATGATTCCCTCCTCCCCCCCCGCTCGTCTCTGATTGGCCGCGACCGCTCCGCGGCTCTTCCTCCCTCCTCCCCCCGCCCACCCGCTCTCCGCTGATTGGCCGCGACCGCCCCGCGGTTTTCCCTCCCACCTCCCCCCGCCCCTTCCGCACCACTGACTGGGCGCTGCCGCCCCGCGGCCCTCCCTCCGCCCCCCCGCTCATCTCTAATTGGCCGCGATCCTCCCTCCCTCCCTCCCTCCGCCCCAGCCGCCTCGGTCGCCGCTGATTGGCCGCGGCCGCTCCCCCGCTCTCCGCTGATTGGCCGCGGCCGCCCCGGGGCCCTCCCTCCCACCTCCCCCCGCCCCCTTTCTCACCGCTGATTGGGAGCGGCCGCCCCGCGGCCCTCCCTCCGCCCCCCTCCTCCCCCGCCGCCTCGGTCGCCGCTGATTGGCCGCGGCCGCTCCCTATGCTTCCCCCCCCCCACGCCGCTCGTCTCTGATTGGGCGCGATCGCCCCCCTCGCTCCCCCGCTAGCCGCTGATTGGCCCCGGCCGCTCCCTATGCTTCCCTCCTCCCCCGCCCCCCCAGCTCGTCTCTGATTGGCCGCGACCTCTCCGCGGCTCTTCCTCCCTCCTCCCCCCGCCCCCCCCGCTCTCTGCGGATTGGCCGCGGCCGCCCCACGGCCCTCCCGCTTCCCCCCAGCTCGTCTCTGATTGGCCGCGATCCTCCCTCCCTCCCTCCTCCCCCACGGCCTCGGTCTCCGCTGATTGGCCGCGGCCGCTCCCTATGCTTCCCTCCTCCCCCGCCCCCCCGCCCCCCGTCTCTGATGATTGGCCGCGACCGCTCCCCTCGCTCCCCCGCTCGCCGCTGATTGGCCGCGGCCGCTCCCTATGCTTCCCTCCTCCCCCGCCCCCCCCCCGCTCGTCTCTGATTGGCCGCGGCCGCTCCGCGGCTCTTCCTCCCTCCTCCCCCCGCCCCCCCGCTCTCCGCTGATTGGCCGCGGCCGACCCGCGGCCCTCCCTCCCTCCCTCGTCCCCCCGCCCCCTTCCGCACCGCTGATTGGGCGCGGCCGCCCCGCGGCTCACCCTCCGCCCCCCCGCTCGTCTCTGATTGGCCGCGGTCCTCCCTCCCCTCCCCCGCCGCCTCGGTCGCCGCTGATTGGCCGCGGCCGTTCCGTATGCTCCCCTCCTCCCCCTGCCCCCCCCCGCTCTCCGCTGATTGGCCGCGGCCCTCCTCTCCCGCCTCCTCGGTCGCCGCTGATTGGCCGCGGCCGCTCCCTATGATTCCCTCCTCCCCACCGCCCCCCCGCTCTCCTCTGATTGGCCGCGGCCGCTCCGCGGCCCTCCCTCCCTCCCTCCTCCCCCCGCCCCCTTCCGCACCTCTGATTGGCCGCGGCCGCTCCCTCCTCCCCCGCCCGCCCCCCCGCCCCGTCTCCGATTGGCCGCGGCCGCCCCCCTCGCTCCCCCGCTCGCCGCTGATTGGCCGCGGCCGCTCCCTATGGTTCCCTCCTCCCCCGCACCGCCCCCCGCTCGTCTCTGATTGGCCGCGACCGCTCCGCGGCTCTTCCTCCCTCCTCCTCCCGCCCCCCCGCTCTCTGCGGATTGGCCGCGACCTCCCCGCGGCCCTCCCTCCCTCCGCCTCCAGCCCCCTTTCTCACCGCTGATTGGGCGCGGCCGCCACGCGGCCCTCCCTCCGCCCCCCCCCGGCTCGTCTCTGATTGGCCGCGGTCCTCCCTCCCTCCTCCCCGCCGCCTCGGTCGCCGCTGATTGGCCGCGGCCTCTCCGTATGCTCCCCTCCTCCCCCCGCCCCCCCGCTCTCCGCTGATTGGCCGCGGCCCTCCTCTCCCGCCTCCTCGGTCGCCGCTGATTGGCCGCGGCCGCTCCCTATGCTTCCCTCCTCCCCCGCCCCCCCCGCTCGTCTCTGATTGGCCGCGACCGCTCCGCGGCTCTTCCTCCCTCCTCCCCCCGCCCCCCCCCGCTCTCTGCGGATTGGCCGCGGCCGCCCCGCGGCCCTCCCTCTTCCCCCAGCTCGACTCTGATTGGCCGTGATCCTCCCTCCCTCCCTCCCTCCCTCCTCCCCCACCGCCTCGGTGTCCGCTGATTGGCCGCGGCCGCTCCGTATGCTTCCCTCCTCCCCCCGCCCCCCCGCTCTCCGCTCTCCGCTGATTGGCCGCGGCTCTCCTCCCCCGCCTCCAGGGTCGCCGCTGATTGGCCGCGGCCGCTCCCTATGATTCCCTCCTTCCCCGCCCCCCCCCCGCTCTCCTCTGATTGGCCGCAACCGCCCCGCGGCCCTCCCTCCCTCCCTCCCTCCTCCCCCCGCCCCCTTCCGCACCGCTGATTGGGCGCGTCCGCCCCGCGGCCCCCCTCCGCCCCGCCGCCCGTCTCCGATTGGCGGCGGCCGCCCCCCTCGCTCCCCCGCCCGCCGCTGATTGGCCGCGGCCGCCCCCCCTGGGGCCTCCGATCGGCCCCCCGCGCCCCCGCGCGGAGCTCCGCGGCCGGCGCGCGGCGGAGCGCGGAGGATGGGCGGGCGCCGGGCCGCGCGGCCGTGCGCGCTGCTGCTGGCCGCCGGCGCCGCCCTGCTGGCCGCCGGCGCCTTCTACTACGGGGGCTCGTCTGGGCGGACGGCCGCGGATCCTCCGCCGCCCCCTCCCGCGGAGCACGTGTTGGTGATGCTGACGAAGGCGGAGCGTCGGGCGGGGCTGTGGGCGCGGGCCGCGGAGTCCCTGCGCTCCCTGCTGCGCGGGGCGCGGCTGGGGCCCCGCCGCCCTCTCGCCCTGCACCTGCTCACCGACCCGCCCAGCGCAGCCCTGGCCCGGGGGACCCTCCGCCAACTCACCCAACACCACGACGGCCCCTATCAGGTCATCAGCAGCAGCATCATCAATCCTATTTATTGAGCGCCTACCGTGTGCGGAGCACTGGACTGAGCGCTTGGGAAGTCCAAGTGGGCAACACATAGAGACGGGCCCTACCCAACAGCGGGCGTGTACCTATTCATTCATTCAATCGTATTTATTGTATATAAGTTTGTACATGTTTATTACTCTATTGATTGATTTATTTACTTGTACATGTCTATTCTATTTATTTTATTTTGTTAGTAGGTTTACTTTTGTTGTCCGTCTCCCCCTTCTAGACTGTGGGCCCGTTGTTGGGTAGGGACCGTCTCTCTAGGTTGCCAACTTGGACTTCCCAAGCGCTCTGCACCCAGTAAGCGCTCAATAAATACGATTGATGATGATGATGATGATGATTGAGCGCTTACTGTGTGCTGAGCACTGTACTGAGCGCTTGGGAAGTCCAGGTGGGCAACACATAGAGACGGTCCCTACCAACAGCGGGCGTGTACATATTCATTCATTCAATCGTATTTATTGTATATGTGTGTACATATTTATTACTCTATTATTTATTTATTTTGCTTGTACCTATCTATTCTCTTGATTTTATTTTGTTAGTAGGTTTGGTTTTGTTCTCCGTGTCCCCCTTTTAGACTGTGAGACTGTGAGATGATTGAGCGCTTACTGTGTGCAGAGCACTGGACTAAGCGCTTGGGAAGTCCAAGTGGGCAACACGTAGAGACAGTCCCTACCAACAGCGGGCGTGTACATATTCATTCATTCAATCGTATTTATTGTATATAAGTGTGTACATATTTATTACTCATTTATTTATTTTGCTTGTACCTATCTATTCTCTTGATTTTATTTTGTTAGTATGTTTGGTTTTGTTCTCCGTCTCCCCCTTTTAGACTGTGAGCCCGCTGTTGGGTAGGGACTGTCTCTCTATGTTGCCAACTTGGACTTCCCAAGCGCTTACTACAGTGCTCTGCACACAGTAAGCGCTCAATAAATACGATTGATGATGATGATTGAGCGCTTACTGTGTGCGGAGCACTGTACTGAGCGCTTGGGAAGTCCAAGTGGGCAACACATAGAGACAGTCCCTACCCACAGTGGGCGTGTACATATTCATTCAATCGTATTTATTGTATATAAGTTTGTACATATTTATTACTCATTTATTTTGCTTGTACCTATCTATTCTCTTGATTTTATTTTGTTAGTATGTTTGGTTTTGTTCTCCGTCTCCCCCTTTTAGACTGTGAGCCCGCCGTTGGGTAGGGACTGTCTCTCTATGTATTTATTACTCTATTATTTATTTATTTTGCTTGTGCCTATCTATTCTCTTGATTTTATTTTGTTCGTATGTTTGGTTTTGTTCTCCGTGTCCCCCTTTTAGACTGTGAGCCCGCCGTTGGGTAGGGACTGTCTCTCTGTGTATTTATTACTCATTTATTTATTTTGCTTCTGCATATCTATTCTCTTGATCTTATTTTGTTCGTATGTTTGGTTTTGTTCCCCGTCTCCCCCTTTTAGACTGTGAGCCCACTGTTGGGTAGGGACTGTCTCTAGATGTTGCCAACTTGGACTTCCCAAGCGCTCTGCACACAGTAAGCGCTCAATAAATACGATTGATGATGATGATTGAGCGCTTACTGTGTGCGGAGCACTGTACTGAGCGCTTGGGAAGTCCAAGTGGGCAACACATAGAGACAGTCCCTACCCACAGTGGGCGTGTACATATTCATTCAATCGTATTTATTGTATATAAGTTTGTACAAATATTTATTACTCATTTATTTTGCTTGTACCTATCTATTCTCTTGATTTTATTTCGTTAGTAGGTTTGGCTTTGTTCTCCGTGTCCCCCTTTTAGACTGTGAGCCCGCCGTTGGGTAGGGACTGTCTCTCTATGTTGCCAACTTGGACTTCCCAAGCGCTTACTACAGTGCTCTGCACACAGTAAGCACTCAATAAATACGATTGATGATGATTGAGCGCTTACTGTGTGCGGAGCACTGTACTGAGCGCTTGGGAAGTCCAAGTGGGCAACACATAGAGACAGTCCCTACCCACAGTGGGCGTGTACATATTCATTCAATCGTATTTATTGTATATAAGTTTGTACATATTTATTACTCATTTATTTATTTTGCTTCTACCTATCTATTCTCTTGATTTTATTTTGTTAGTATGTTTGGTTTTGTTCTCCGTCTCCCCCTTTTAGACTGTGAGCCCGCCGTTGGGTAGGGACTGTCTCTCTATGTATTTATTACTCTATTATTTATTTATTTTGCTTGTGCCTATCTATTCTCTTGATTTTATTTTGTTAGTATGTTTGGTTTTGTTCTCCGTGTCCCCCTTTTAGACTGTGAGCCCGCCGTTGGGTAGGGACTGTCTCTCTGTGTATTTATTACTCATTTATTTATTTTGCTTGTGCCTATCTATTCTCTTGATCTTATTTTGTTAGTATGTTTGGTTTTGTTCTCTGTCTCCCCCTTTTAGACTGTGAGCCCACTGTTGGGTAGGGACTGTCTCTAGATGTTGCCAACTTGGACTTCCCAAGCGCTTAGTCCAGTGCTCTGCAAACCGCAAGCGCTCAATAAATACGATTGATGATGATGATTGAGCGCTTACTGTGTGCAGAGCACTGGACTGAGCGCTTGGGAAGTCCAAGTGGGCAACACATAGAGACGGTCCCTACCCAACAGCCGGCGTGTACATATTCATTCATTCAATCGTATTTATTGTATATAAGTTTGTACATATTTATTACTCGATTTATTTATTTATTTGCTTGTACATATCTATTCTATTTATTTTATTTTGTTAGTATGTTTGGTTTTGTTGTCTGTCTCCCCCTTCTAGACTGTGAGCCCACTGTTGGGTAGGGACCGTCTCTATATGTTGCCAATTTGTACTTCCCAAGCGCTTAGTCCAGTGCTGTGCACCCAGTAAGCGCTCAATAAATACGATTGATGATGATGATGATGATGATGATTGAGCGCTTACTGTGTGCAGAGCACTGGACTGAGCACTTGGGAAGTCCAAGTGGGCAACACATAGAGACGGTCCCTACCCAACAGCGGGCGTGTACATATTCATTCATTCAATCGTATTTATTGTACATAAGTTTGTACATATTTATTACTCTATTGATTTATTTATTTATTTGCTTGTACATATCTATTCTATTTATTTTATTTTGTTAGTATGTTTTGTTGTCTGTCTCCCCCTTCTAGACTGTGGGCCCGTTGTTGGGTAGGGGCCGTCTCTAGATGTTGCCCACTTGGACTTCCCAAGCGCTTAGTCCAGTGCTCTGCACCCAGTAAGCGCTCAATAAATACGATTGATGATGATGATGATGATGATTGAGCGCTTACTGTGTGCAGAGCTGCAGAGCACTGGACTAAGCGCTTGGGAAGTACAAGTTGGCAACATAGAGAGATGGTCCCTACCCAACAGTGGGCGTGTACATATTCATTCATTTATTCAATCGTATTTATTGAGCGCTTACTGTGTGCGGAGCACTGGACTGAGCGCTTGGGAAGTACAAGTGGGCAACATAGAGAGACGGTCCCTACCCAACAGCGGGCTCACAGTCTAGAAGGGGGAGACGGGGAACAAAACCAAACATACTAACAAAATAAAATAAATAGAATAGATAGGTACAAGTAAAATACATAAATAGAGTAAGAAATATCATCATCAGTCATATTTATTGAGCACTTACTGTGTGCAGAGCACTGGACTAAGTCCAAGTGGGCAACATCTAGAGACGGTCCCTACCCAACAGCGGGCTCACTGTCTAGAAGGGGGAGACGGAGAACAAAGCCAAGCATACTAACCAAATAAAATAAATAGAATAGATATGGACAAGTAAAATAAATAAATAGAGTAAGAAATATCATCAGCGTCATCAATCGTATTTATTGAGCGCCTACTGTGTGCGGAGCACTGGACTAAGCGCTTGGGAAGTCCAAGCAGGCAACATCTAGAGACGGTCCCTACCCAACAGCGGGCTCACAGTCTAGAAGGGGGAGACGGACAACAAAACCAAACAGACTAACCAAATAAAATAAGTAGAATAGATATGGATGAGTAAAATACATAAATAGAGTAAGAAATGTCATCATCATCAATCGTATTTATTGAGCGCCTACTGTGTGCAGAGCACTGGACTGAGCGCTTGGGAAGCCCAAGTTGGCAACATGTAGAGACGGTCCCTACCCAAAAGCGGGCTCACGGTCTAGAAGGGGGAGACAGAGAACAAAACAAAACATATTAATAAAATAAATAGGATAGATATGTACAAGTAAAATAAATAAATAAATAAATAGAGTAAGAAATATCATCATCATCAATTGTATTTATTGAGCGCCTACTGTGTGCAGAGCACTGGACTAAGCGCTTCGGAAGTACAAGCGGGCAACATCTAGAGACGGTCCCTACCCAACAGCGGGCTCACAGTCTAGAAGGGGGAGACAGACAACAGAACAAAACATACTAACCAAATAAAATGAATAGATAGGTACAAGTAAAATACATAAATAGAGTAAGAAATATCATCATCATCATCAATCATATTTATTGAGCGCTTACTGTGTGCAGAGCACTGGACTAAGCGCTTGGGAAGTCCAAGCGGGCAACATCTAGAGATGGTCCCTACCCAACAACGGGCTCGCAGTCTAGAAGGGGGAGACGGACAACAAAACCAAACATACTAACAAAATAAAATAAATAGAATAGATAGGGACAAGTAAAATAAATAAAGAAATATCATCATCATCAATCGTATTTATTGAGCACTTACTGTGTGCAGAGCACTGGACTAAGCGCTTGGGAAGTACAAGTGGGCAACATCTAGAGATGGTCCCTACCCAACAGCAGGCTCGCGGTCTAGAAGGGGGAGACGGGCAACAAAACCAAACAGACTAACCAAATAAAATAAATAGAATAGATAGGTACAAGTGAAATACATAAATAAATAGAGTAAGAAATATCATCATCATCAATCGTATTTATTGAGCGCTTACTGTGTGCAGAGCACTGGACTAAGTCCAAGTGGGCAACATCTAGAGACGGTCCCTACCCAACAGCGGGCTCACAGTCTAGAAGGGGGAGACGGAGAACAAAGCCAAACATACTAACCAAATAAAATAAATAGAATAGATATGGACAAGTGAAATACATAAATAAATAGAGTAAGAAATATCATCATCATCAATCGTATTTATTGAGCGCTTACTGTGTGCAGAGCACTGGACTAAGTCCAAGTGGGCAACATCTAGAGACGGTCCCTACCCAACAGCGGGCTCACAGTCTAGAAGGGGGAGACGGACAACAAAGCCAAACATACTAACCAAATAAAATAAATAGAATAGATATGGACAAGTAAAATACATAAATAAATAGAGTAAGAAATATCATCATCATCAATCGTATTTATTGAGCGCTTACTGTGTGCAGAGCACTGGACTAAGTACAAGTGGGCAACATCTAGAGACGGTCCCTACCCAACAGTGGGCTCACAGTCTAGAAGGGGGAGACGGACAACAAAACCAAACATACTAACCAAATAAAATAAATAGAATAGATATGGACGCGTAAAATACATAAATAGAGTAAGAAATATCATCATCATCAATCGTATTTATTGAGCGCTTACTGTGTGCAGAGCACTGGACTAAGCGCTTGGGAAGTCCAAGTTGGCAACATATAGAGACAGTCCCTACTCAACAGTGGGCTCACAGTCTAGAAGGGGGAGACGGAAAACAAAACCAAACAGACTAACCAAATAAAATAAATAGAATAGATAGGTACAAGTAAAATACATAAATAAATAGAGTAAGAAATATCATCATCATCAATCGTATTTATTGAGCGCCTACTGTGTGCAGAGCACTGGACTAAGCGCTTGGGAAGTCCAAGTGGGCAACACCTAGAGACGGTCCCTACCCAGCGGTGGGCTCACAGTCTAGAAGGGGGAGACGGAGAACAAAACCAAACATGTTAACAAAATAAAATAAATAGAATAGATACGTACAAGTAAAATAAATAGAGTAATAAATCTGTACAAACATATCTACATATAGACCCACACCACATCCCGCCTCTCTCCTAACCGCTTACTACGGCCGGACCGCTCACAGCCATTCGGTCACTCAATCAATCAATCAATCAATCAATCGTATTTATTGAGCGCTTACTATGTGCAGAGCACTGTACTAAGCGCTTGGGAAGTACAAATTGGCAACACATAGAGGCAGTCCCTACCCAACAGTGGGCTCACAGTCTAAAAGGGGGAGACAGAGAACAGAACCAAACATACCAACAAAATAAAATAAGTAGGATAGAAGTGTACAAGTAACATAAATAAATAAATAAATAAATAGAGTAATAAATATGTACAACCATATATACATATATACAGGTGCTGTGGGGAAGGGAAGATACAATCAATCGTATTTAGTGAGTGCCTACTACGTGCGGAGCGCTGTCGTTCATTCATTCATTCAGTCGTATTTAGTGAGCGCCCGCTGCGTGCGGAGCGCTGTCATTCATTGGATCGTATTTATTGAGCGCTTACTGCGTGGGGAGCATTGCCATTCATTCATTCAACCGAATTTAGCGAGCACCTACTGCGTGCGGAGCACTGTCATTCATTCATTCAATCGTATTTAGTGAGCGCCTACTACGTGCGGAGCACTGTCATTCATTCAGTCGTATTTAGTGAGCGCCTATTGCGTGCAGAGCACTGTCATTCATTCAATCGTATTTAGTGAGCGCTTAGCACATGCGGAGCGCTGTCATTCATTCAATCGTATTTAGTGAGCGCCTACTGCGTGCGGAGCGCTGTCCTCATTCGGTCATTCATTCGATGGTATTTAGTGAGCGCCTACTGCGTGCGGAGTGCTGTCATTCATTCAGTCGTATTCAGTGAGCGCTTACTACGTGCAGAGCATTGCCATTCGTTCAGTCGTATTTAGTGAGCGCCTACTGCGTGCGGAGCTCTGTCCTCGTTCGGTCATTCATTCGATCGTATTTAGTGAGCGCCTATTGCGTGCGGAGCACTGTCATTCATTCAGTCGTATTTAGTGAGCGCCTACTGCGTGCGGAGCGCTGTCATTCATTCAATCGTATTTAGTGAGCGCCTACTACGTGCGGAGCGCTGTCATTCATTCAGTCGTACTTAGTGAGCGCTTAGCAGGTGCGGAGCACTGTCATTCATTCAGTCGTATTTAGTGAGCGCTTAGGACGTGCGGAGCGCTGTCATTCATTCAATCGTATTTAGTGAGCGCTTAGCACATGCGGAGCGCTGTCATTCAATCGTATTTAGTGAGCGCCTACTGCGTGCGGAGCGCTGTCCTCATTCGGTCATTCATTCGATGGTATTTAGTGAGCGCCTACTGCGTGCGGAGCGCTGTCATTCATTCAGTCGTATTCAGTGAGCGCTTACTACGTGCAGAGCATTGCCATTCGTTCAGTCGTATTTAGTGAGCGCCTACTGCGTGCGGAGCTCTGTCCTTGTTCGGTCATTCATTCGATCGTATTTAGTGAGCGCCCACTGCGTGCGGAGCACTGTCATTCATTCAGTCGTATTTAGTGAGCGCCTACTGCGTGCGGAGCGCTGTCATTCAATCGTATTTAGTGAGCGCCTACTACGTGCGGAGCACTGTCCTAATTCGGTCATTCATTCAGTCGTACTTAGTGAGCGCTTACTGCGTGCGGAGTACTGTCATTCATTCATTCAGTCGTATTTAGTGAGCGCCTACTGCGTGTGGAGCACTGGCATTCATTTAATCGTATTCAGTGAGCGCCTACTACGTGCGGAGCGCTGTCATTCATTCAGTCGTATTTAGTGAGCGCCTATTGCGTGCGGAGCACTGTCATTCATTCAATCGTATTTAGTGAGCGCTTAGCACGTGCGGAGCGCTGTCTTTCATTCAATCGTATTTAGTGAGCACCTACTGCGTGCGGAGCGCTGTCCTCATTCGGTCATTCATTCGATGGTATTTAGTGAGCGCCTACTGCGTGCGGAGCGCTGTCATTCATTCAGACATATTCAGTGAGCGCTTACTACGTGCAGAGCATTGCCATTCCTTCAGTCGTATTTAGTGAGCGCCTACTGCGTGCAGAGCACTGTCCTCGTTCGGTCATTCATTGGATTGTATTTAGTGAGCGCCTATTGCGTGCGGAGCACTGTCATTCATTCAGTCGTATTTAGTGAGCGCCTACTGCGTGCGGAGCGCTGTCATTCAATCGTATTTAGTGAGCGCCTACTACGTGCGGAGCACTGTCCTAATTCGGTCATTCATTCAGTCGTACTTAGCACTTACTGCATGCGGAGTACTGTCATTCATTCATTCAGTCGTATTTAGTGAGCGCCTACTGCGTGCGGAGCACTGTCATTCATTTAATCGTATTTAGTGAGCGCCTACTACGTGCGGAGCGCTGTCATTCATTCAGTCGTATTTAGTGAGCGCCTATTGCGTGCGGAGCACTGTCATTCATTCAATCGTATTTAGTGAGCGCTTAGCACGCGCGGAGCGCTGTCTTTCATTCAGTCGTATTTAGTGAGCGCCTACTGCGTGCGGAGCACTGTCCTCGTTCGGTCATTCATTCGATGGTATTTAGTGAGCGCCTACTGCGTACGGAGCGCTGTCATTCATTTAGTCGTATTCAGTGAGCGCTTACTACGTGCAGAGCATTGCCATTCGTTCAGTCGTATTTAGTGAGCGCCTACTGCGTGCGGAGCACTGTCCTCGTTCGGTCATTCATTCGATCGTATTTAGTGAGCGCCTATTGCGTGCGGAGCACTGTCATTCATTCAGTCGTATTTAGTGAGCGCCTACTGCGTGCCGAGCACTGTCATTCAATCGTATTTAGTGAGCGCCTACTGCGTGCGGAGCACTGTCCTAATTCGGTCATTCATTCAGTCGTACTTAGTGAGCGCTTACTGCGTGCGGAGTACTGTCATTCATTCATTCAGTCGTATTTAGTGAGCGCCTACTGCGTGTGGAGCACTGTCATTCATTTAATCGTATTCAGTGAGCGCCTACTGCATGTGGAGCACTGTCATTCATTCATTCAATCGTATTTAGTGAGCGCTCAATAAATACGATTGATTGATTTAGTGAGCGCTTACTGCGTGCGGAGCACTGTCCTCATTCGGTCATTCATTCAGTCGTATTTAGTGAGCGCCTACTGCGTGCGGAGCACTGTCATTCATTCAGTCGTATTTAGTGAGCGCTTACTGCGTGCCGAGCACTGTCCTTGGCGCTGCGTCCGGCTGTCCATTCATTCATTCATTCAACCCTATTTATTGAGCGCTTACTGTGTGCAGAGCACTGTCCTCGGCGCTGTGTCCATCTGTCATTAATAATGATGACATTTATTAAGCGCTTACTATGTGCAAAGCACTGTTCTAAGGGATACAAGATGATCAGGTTCATTCATTCATTCAATCCTATTTATTGAGCGCCTACTGCGTGCGGAGCACTGTCCTCGGCGCTGCGTCCAGCTGTCAGTAATAATGATGACATTTATTAAGCGCTTACTATGTGCACCGTCCTCGGCACTGCGTCCGGCTGTCAATAATAATGATGACATTTATTAAGCGCTTACCATGTGCACAGTCCTCGGCGCTGCGTCCGGCTGTTAATAATAATGATGACATTTATTAAGCGCTTACTATGTACAAAGCGTTGTTCTAAGGGATAGAAGATGATCAGGTTCATTCATTCATTCATTCAATCCTATTTATTGAGCGCTTACTTCATTTAATCCTATTTATTGAGCACCTACTGCGTGCGGAGCACTGTCCTCAGCGCTGCGTCCGGCTGTTAATAATAATGATAACATTTATTAAGCGCTTAGTATGTGCACAGTCCTCGGCGCTGCGTCCGGCTGTTAATAATAATGATGACATTTATTAAGCGCTTACTATGTACAAAGCACTGTTCTAAGGGATAGAAGATGATCAGGTTCATTCATTCATTCATTCAATCCTATTTATTGATCTCTTACTGCGTGCGGAGCACTGTCCTCGGCGCTGCGTCCAGCTGTCAGTAATAATGATGACATTAAGCGCTTACTATGTGCACCGTCCTCGGCGCTGCGTCCGGCTGTCAATAATAATGATGACATTTATTAAGCGCTTACCATGTGCACAATCCTCGGCGCTGCGTCCGGCTGTGAATAATAATGATGACATTTATTAAGCGCTGACTATGTACAAAGCACTGTTCTAAGGGATAGAAGATGATCAGGTTCATCCATTCATTCATTCAATCCTATTTATTGAGCGCTTACTTCATTTAATCCTATTTATTGAGCAGTTAGTGCGGGCGGAGCACTGTCCTCAGCGCTGTGTCCGGCTGTTAATAATAATGATGACATTTATTAAACGCTGACTATGTACAAAGCACTGTTCTAAGGGATAGAAGATGATCAGGTTCATTCATTCATTCAATCCTATTTATTGAGCGCTTACTGTGTGCAGAACACTGTCCTCGGCGCTGTGTCCATCTGTCATTAATAATGATGACATTTATTAAGCGCTTACTATGTGCAAAGCACTGTTCTAAGGGATACAAGATGATCAGGTTCATTCATTCATTCAATCCTATTTATTGAGCACCTACTGCGTGCGGAGCACCATCCTCGGGGCTGCGTCCAGCTGTCAATAATAATGATGACATTTATTAAGCGCTTACTATGTGCACAGTCCTCGGCGCTGCGTCCGGCTGTCAATAATAATGATGACATTTATTAAGCGCTTACTATGTGCACAGTCCTCGGCGCTGCATCTGGCTGTTAATAATAATGATGACATTTATTAAGCGCTTACTATGTACAAAGCGTTGTTCTAAGGGATAGAAGATGATCAGGTTCATTCATTCATTCATTCAATCCTATTTATTGAGCGCTTACTTCATTTAATCCTATTTATTGAGCACCTACTGCGTGCGGAGCACCGTCCTCAGCGCTGCGTCGGGCTGTTAATAATAATGATAACATTTATTAAGCGCTTAGTATGTGCACAGTCCTCGGCGCTGCGTCCGGCTGTTAATAATAATGATGACATTTATTAAGCGCTTACTATGTACAAAGCACTGTTCTAAGGGATAGAAGATGATCAGGTTCATCCATTCATTCATTCAATCCTATTTATTGAGCGCTTACTTCATTTAATCCTATTTATTGAGCACTTACTGCGTGCGGAGCACCGTCCTCGGCGCTGCGTCCGGCTGTTAATAATAATGATAACATTTATTAAGCGCTTAGTATGTGCACAGTCCTCGGCGCTGCGTCCGGCTGTTAATAATAATGATGACATTTATTAAGCGCTGACTATGTACAAAGCACTGTTCTAAGGGATAGAAGATGATCAGGTTCATTCATTCATTCATTCAATCCTATTTATTGAGCTCTTACTGCGTGCGGAGCACTGTCCTCGGCGCTGCGTCCAGCTGTCAGTAATAATGATGACATTAAGCGCTTACTATGTGCACCGTCCTCGGCGCTGCGTCCGGCTGTCAATAATAATGATGACATTTATTAAGCGCTTACCATGTGCACAATCCTCGGCGCTGCGTCCGGCTGTGAATAATAATGATGACATTTATTAAGCGCTGACTATGTACAAAGCACTGTTCTAAGGGATAGAAGATGATCAGGTTCATCCATTCATTCATTCAGTCCTATTTATTGAGCGCTTACTTCATTTAATCCTATTTATTGAGCACCTACTGCGTGCGGAGCACTGTCCTCAGCGCTGCGTCTGGCTGCCAATAATAATGATGACATTTATTAAGCGCTGACTATGTACAAAGCACTGTTCTAAGGGATACAAGATGATCAGGTTCATTCATTCATTCAATCCTATTTATTGAGCGCTTACTGCGTGCGGAGCACCGTCCTCGGCGCTGCGTCCGGCTGTCAATAATAATGATGACATTTATTAAGCGCTTACTATGTGCACAGTCCTCGGCGCTGCGTCCGGCTGTCAATAATAATGATGACATTTATTAAGCGCTTACTATGTACAAAGCACTGTTCTAAGGGACAGAAGATGATCAGGTTCATTCATTCAATCCTATTTATTGAGCGCTTACTGCATGCGGAGCACCGTCCTCGGTGCTGCATCCGGCTGTCAATAATAATGATGACATTTATTAAGCGCTTACCATGTGCACAGTCCTCGGCGCTGCATCCGGCCGTTAATAATAATGATGACATTTATTAAGCGCTTAGTATGTGCACAGTCCTCGGCGCTGCGTCCGGCTGTTAATAATAATGATGACATTTATTAAGGGCTTACTATGTACAAAGCACTGTTCTAAGGGATACAAGATGATCAGGTTCATTCATTCATTCATTGAATCCTATTTATTGAGCGCTTACTTCATTTAATCCTATTTATTGAGCACCTACTGCGTGCGGAGCACTGTCCTCAGCGCTGCGTCCGGCTGTTAATAATAATGATGACATTTATTAAGCGCTTACCATGTGCACAGTCCTCGGCGCTGCGTCCATCTGTCATTAATAATGATGACATTTATTAAGCGCTTACTATGTACAAAGCACTGTTCTAAGGGATAGAAGATGATCAAGTTCATTCATTCATTCATTCAATCCTATTTATTGAGCGCTTACTGCGTGCGGAGCACCTCAGCGCTGCATCCGGCTGTCAATAATAACGATGACATTTATTAAGCGCTTACTATGTGCAATCCTGATCACCTTGTAACCTCCCCAGCGCTTAGAACAGTGCTTTGCACATAGTAAGCGCTTCATAAATGCTATTATTATTATTTTTGTTGTTATTAATGATTATTATTATTATTATTTGTTTGCTATATTATTATTATTATTATTATTATTATCATTATTATTTGTTTGCTAGGCACTTACCACGTGCCAGGCACCATTCTAAGAGCCGGGGTGGAAACCAGCAGATTGGGTTGGACCCTCTTCCCTATCCCACATGGGGCTCACAGGCTGCAGCCCCATTTTGCAGATGGGGAAACTGAGGCACAGAGGAGTTAGGTGACTCGCCCAAGGTCATGCAGCAGACAAGTGGCAGCAAACCTTGTGACTCTGAGGCCCGTGCCCCATCCCCATGCCATACTGCTTATCCATCGCTGGTTATCGATTGATCCCTGCTATGTACTGAGCGCTCGCTCGCTTGGTGGAGAGCCCCGCACCAAACGCTCGGGAGGGTACGCTCCAACAGAGTTGGTCGATCGTATCTACTGTGTGCAGAGCACTGTACTAAGCGCTTGGGAAGTACAAGTCGGCAACATACAGAGACGGTCCGAGGGAGTACTACAGTGCTCTGCATACGGTATACACGCGATAAATGCTGTTGTTGAAGATGATGATGATGATGATCTGAGGAGGAGGGGAGGGAGGATTCCCCAGGGGGAAGTTGTGGCTCACTCTTGGTCGTATTTATTGAGCGCTTACTGTGTGCAGAGCACTGTACTAAGCGCTTGGGAAGTCCAAGTCGGCACCAGGTGGAGACGGTCCCTACCCGACAACGGGCTCCCAGTCTAGAAGGGGAAGGCGGACAACAAAACCTGAGGACGGGTGTCAAGTCGTCAGGATAAATAGAAATAAAGCTAGATGCACATCATTAACAGAATAAATAGAACAGTAAATATGTACAGGTAAAATAAATACAGCGATAAATCTGTACAAATAATATATATATATTATTTGTACAGATTTATCGCTGTATTTAGTTTACTTGTACATTTTATTTTATTTTAATTATATATAATTATTTAATTATTATTTAATTAATAATTATTTATCAATTAAATTATATTATTCATCATACCATATATAAAATTATTATATTATGTATATAAATAAAATATATTGTATTATATATGAATTATATTATTTATATTATTTAATATATAATTAATTATTTAATTATAAATTATTTTTAATTATATGTGATTGTTTTATTAATTATGTATTTATTTTACAATAATAATATATGTTTTACTTATATATATACAGGTGCTGTGGGGTGGGGAAGGACGTAGGGCAGAGGGGGATGGGGAGGAGAGGAAAAAGGGGGTTCAGTCTGGGAAGGCCTCCTGGAGGAGGTTCCAGCTCCACTACCTGTCTGCTGTGTGGCCTCGGGCGAGCTACTTCACTTCTCTGGGCCTCAGTTCCCTCATCTGTCAAATTCATTCATTCAATTGTGTTTATTGAGCACTTACTGTGTGCAGAGCACTGTACTAAGCGCTTGGGAAGTCCAAGTTGGCAACACAGAGAAACGGTCCCTACCCGACAGCGGGCTCCCAGTCCAAATGGGGATGAAGACAGCTCCATGTGGAACAGGAACTGCGTCCAACCTGATTATCTTATATCCACCCCGGCGCTTAGCGTAGTGCTTGGCTCATAGTAAGCGCTTAACAAATGCCACAATTACTGTTATTACAACGATTATTATTAAAGGTGGGACAGGAAGGCGCGGACTACAGCTGCGGCGTGATAGTTGGGGTGCCTTCGCCGCGTGCCGAGCACTCTCCTAAGCACTGATGTCGATACTTTAGACTGTGAGCCCACTGTTGGGTAGGGACTGTCTCTATGTGATGCCAATTTGTACTTCCCAAGCGCTTAGTACAGTGCTCTGCACATAGTAAGCGCTCAATAAATACGATTGATTGATTGTTTGATTGATACAAGATAGTGAGGAAGGGAAGCGGCACAGTCACCAAAAGGACGGAGGTGATAATCCCAGCTCCACCACTTAATAATAGTAATAATGGTATTTATCAAGCGCTTACTCTGCGTGTGTGACCTTGGGCAAGTCATTTCACCTCCCTGGGCCTCAGTTCCCTCATTTGTAAAATGAGGATTAAGACTGGGACACCCACGTGGGACAGGGACTGGGTGTCCAACCTGACTAGCTTGTATCTACCCTCAGTTACTCCTTCTGTAAAATGGGGGTTTTACAGTAGTCAGTCAAGCATACCGAGGGCTTACTGGGCGCAGAGCACTGTAGTAAGCGCTTGGGAGAGTACAATAGGCTTTGGAGTCAGAGGTCATGGGTTCGAATCCCGGCTCCGCCACACGTCTGCTGTGTGACCTTGGGCAAGTCACTTAACTTCTCTGAGCCTCAGTTCCCTCATCTGTAAAATGGGGATTAAGACTGTGAGCCCCACGTGGGACAGCTTGATCACCTTGTATCCCCCCCAGCGCTTAGAACAGCGCTCTGCACATAGTAAGCGCTTAACAAATGCCATCATTATTATTATTACAATATATATTTCTCCTCAAGTGTCTTTCCTGCGGTAGCCATGGTGAACGTGCCAAGAGGCTGACTGGCATTCTTTGGGATCTCGTCTTCCCATTTGGTACAGTTTCAGAGCCGTAGGGAAGATTGGGCACTTCTACAACTCTAAAAACATTTTAATCTGATCTGGAGCCAGCCTCTGTTTGACAGTCTCTGAAAGGATGTGCTGGCCTTTTGGACTTAGCTGCTTCGTCTGTTATTATTTCGCCTTTGGTCCGTGTGCTGCCTAGGTAACAGAACCCTGGCCGGCCCGGCTTTTAACTCTGTGTTGCCTGGAATGCCCTCCCTCTGCCCATCCGCCAAGCTTGCTCTCTTCCTCCCTTCAAGGCCCTGCTGAGAGCTCACCTCCTCCAGGAGGCCTTCCCACACTGAGCCCCTTCCTTCCTCTCCCCCTCGTCTCCCTCTCCATCCCCCCATCTTACCTCCTTCCCTTCCCCACAGCACCTGTATATATGTATATATGTTTGTACATATTTATTAGTCTATTTATTTTACTTGTACATATCTATCCTATTTATTTTATTTTGTTAGTATGCTTGGTTTTGTTCTCCGTCTCCCCCTTTTAGACTGTGAGCCCACTGTTGGGTAGGGACTGTCTCTATATGTTGCCAACTTGGACTTCCCAAGCGCTTAGTACAGTGCTCTTCACATAGTAAGCGCTCAATAAATACGATTGATTGATTGATAGAGCGCATTCATTCATTCAGTCGTATTGATTGAGCGCTTACTGTTTGCGCAGCAGTGTACTAAGCGCTTGGGAAGTACAATTCGGCAACAAATAGAGACAATTGGTTGTGCGTCTGTCTTCATTGGTGCGGGACGAGCCATCACCTCAGTCGTTTGAGACGTATCGACTCACAACGGCCGGCTGATTCAGCATAGCGGTTTGCAATCGTTTGGAAGCGTTTTTGGGTGCAGTCGGCTGCGTGTGGTAATTTCGGAACGCCTTGTTTCTAGGAATTTGGATGATGCTTGGAGCGTGTTGAGTCGGAAGAGGTTCCCGGAGGTGGGGAAATATATGCGAACACCTGCGCCCAGGTGTCATGTTGGGACCTCTCGCAGACAATGACCCTGTCCACTTTGAAAGCCTTATTGAAGGCCCCTCTCCTCCAAGAGGCCTTCCCTGACTGAGCCCTCTTTTCCTCTTCTCTCACTCCCTCCTCTGTCTCCATGACTTGCTCCCTTTATTCATCCCCCCCTTTCCCAGCCCCACAGCACTTATGTACAATGCTGTAGTTTATACTAATATCTGTCTCCCGCTCTAGACTGTAACCTCGTTGTGGGGAGGGAATGTGTTTATTACATTGTTGTAGTGTGCTCTCCCGAGCACTTAGTCCAGTGCTGTGCACACAGTAGGTGCTCAGTAAATACGGTTGACTGTATGCGATGCACCGCGGAGATTATGCCCACTGTGGTACGTCGTGGGTTGAAACCCCGTTGTGATTCTGGGAACTTCCCGTCAGTGATCGTCTTTAGGATAATCGTTCTTAAACGTTAGTTGAAAATGCCCACCGAAAGGTATCAGAGAAGCAGCGTGGAGTCGTGGATGGAGCCCGGGCCTGGGATTCAGAAGGACCTGAGTTCTAATCCTGGACTCCACCGTTCGTCTGCTGCGGGACGTTGGGCAAGTCATTTCACTTTTCTGGGCCTCAGTTACTCCTTCTGTAAAATGGGGGTTTAAGACCAGGAGCCCCATGTGGGACAGGGGCCGTGTCTAACCGGATTAGCTTGTCTACCCCCAGCGCTTGACTCGGCGCCTGACACATAGTAAGCACTGAACAAGTAACATTAAAAGAAAAATCCCATTAAAGCCCAAAGGAGGTATGCTTATTCGATTATCGTAGGTGGCCCCTAGGGTAACGTTATGCTTTTGTCATTTTTTAACTGACTGTATTAAAGTTTGTCAGTAGCCCCATTTATAATAATGATAATAATAATGATGGCATTTATTAAGCGCTTTCTGTGTGCAAAGCACTGTTCTAAGCGCTGGGGAGGTTACAAGGTGATCAGGTTGTCCCACGGGGGGCTCGCAGTCTCAATCCCCATTTTCCAGATGAGGTAACTGAGGCCCAGAGAGGTGAAGTGACTTGCCCAAAGTCACGCAGCTGACAGTTGGCGGAGCCTGGATTTGAACTCATGACCTGTGACTCCAAATCCCGGGCTTTTTCCACTGACGTGTGGCAGAGCCGGGATTCGAACCCATGACCTCTGACTCCCAAGCCTGGGATCTTTCCACTGAGCCACACTGCCTCTTTATTATTAGATAATATTATATTAGATAATATTATTAGATAATAACTGTTACTAGATAACAGTTTATCTGTTCTCTCACTAGACTGGCCCAATTGGAGGGGGTTTGGGGAATGCTAAAACTGAGGAGGATTTAGGGGTGAGCTGGCAGAGAAGAAAGGCAGCAGGGCTGCTGAGAACCCTGACTATTGGGGGGGGTCCCCCAAAGAAAGACATCCCAGCCTGGCTCTCTGGCCTCTTGGGAGTCAGAGGTCATGAGTTCAAATCCCGGCTCTGCCAATTGTCAGCTGTGTGACCTTGGGCAAGTCTCACAGGATCGGTTTGTTTAGTCGGAAACTCTGGAACAACGCTCAGACGTTAAGCTCCTTGTGGGCAGGGAACGGTTCCACACCCTCCGTTGTACGTTCCCAAGCGCTTAGTACAGTGGTCTGCATCCAGTAAGCACCCAATAAGTACCGTGGATTGCTACTGATGCTGTGAGAGGCTATGATGAAGGGAGGAAGAGAGCTAGCTTGGTGGATATGTGGAAGGAGGGCATTCCAGGCCAGGGGGAGGACGAAGGCCGGGGGTCGACGGCGGGAAAGGCGAGAACGAGGTACGGTGAGGAGGTGAGCGGCAGAGGAGCGGAGGGTGCGGGCTGGGCTGGAGAAGGAGAGAAGGGAGGTGAGGTAGGAAGGGGCGAGGGGATGGACAGCCTTGAAGCCGAGAGTGAGGAGTTTTTGCTTAATAATAATAATGATGGTATTTGTTAAGTGCTTACTATGTGCCAACCGCTGTTCTAAGCATTGGGGTAGATACAGGGTAGTCAGGTTGCCCCACGTGGGGCTCACAGTCATAATCCCCATTTTACGGGTGAGGTAACTGAGGCCCAGAGAAGCAAAATGACTTGCCCAAAGTCACCCAGCTGATAAGTGGCAGAGTCGGGATTAGAACCCATGACCTCTGACTCTTTCCACTAAACCACACTGTTAAGCACTTAAATACCACAGTCACTACCACGGTCAGTGCAGAAGGGAGAGAGAGTAGGGGAAGTGAGGGGTTCATCTGGGAAGACCTCTTGGAGGAGATGGGATTTTTAGGTGGGTTTTGGTCTGTTGGGGGGGAATGGAAAGTTCCAGACCAGAGGGAGGTTGTGAGCAAGGGACTGGTGATGACATGGATGAGAGCGAGATAGAGCGAATAGGTGGGATTTAGAGGAGAAAAGTGTGCCGGCTGGGTTGGAGGAGGAAAGCAGGGAAGTAAGGTAGGAGGGAGGTGAGCTGATTGAATTAATCAGTGGTATTTATTGAGTGCTTACTATGTGCAAAGTACTGAATAATGATAATAATAATAATAATACTGGCATTTGTTAAGCGCTTACTGTGTGCCAAGCACCATTCTAAGTGCTGGTGGGAATACAAAGTAATCAGGTTGCCCCACGTGGGGCTCACAGTCAATCAATCAATCGAATTTATTGAGCGCTTACTGTGTGCAGAGCACTGTACTAAGCGCTTGGGAAGTACAAGTTGGCAACATATAGAGACAGTTCCTACCCAACAGTGGGCTCACAGTCTAGAAGGGGGAGACAGAGAACAAAACCAAATATACTAACAAAATAAAATAAATAGTCTTAGTCCCCATTTTACGGATGTGGTAACTGAGGCACAGAGAGTAGTGAAGTGACTTGCCCATAGTCACACAGCTGACAAGTGGTGGAGCCAGGATTAGAACCCACGACCTCCCAAGCCCGTGTCCTTTCCGCTGAGCCACGCTGGCTCTCTAAGTGCCTGGGAGAGTTTATTATAACGGGATTAGCAGACACCTTCCCTGCCCATAATGAGTTTATGTCTTAAAGTCGATGGTAAGAAGTTTCTGTTTGATGCGGAGGTGGATGGATAATAATGATAATAGTGATGGTATTTGCTAAGCGCTTACTGTTCTAACCACCCCATGTTCTTGGGGAAAGTAGACTGAATAGTTTTTCAGAAAAATGATCTGCAGAATGAAGTATGGACCCGAGAGGGGAGTGACAGGGGGCTGATGCAGTTAGTAGTCAAGGCGGGATAAGATTTCATGCTCCGATCAGCACGGTGGCAGTTTGGATGGAGAGTACAGGGGGGATTTTAGCAATGGCGTGAAGGTAGAATCAACAGGATTTGATGGCAGATGGAATATTTGGGTTGAATACTAATATAATGATAATGAGAGTGGGTAATAATGAGATATGAGTCCAGAATAATGTCCAGGTTATGGGCTTGTGAGACTAGGAGGATATTGCTGTTGTTTATCATGATGGAAAATTCTCACATTCTAGACTGTGAGCCCACTGTTGGGTAGGGACTGTCTCTATATGTTGCCAGCTTATACTTCCCAAGTGCTTAGTACAGTAAGCGCTCAATAAATATGATTGATTGATTGATTGGAAAGACGGGGAGGACAGGGTTTGGGTGGGAAGATTAGTCCTCGCACTCTTCATTCTTCTCACACCAACCTAGTCCCTGTCCCTCGTCTGCTCAATCTCGCCTCCTTGCCTCTTGCCTTTCTTCATTCATTCATTCATTCATTCATTCAATCATATTTACTGAGCACTTACTGTGTGCAGAGCACTGTACTAAGCGCTTGGGCAGTACAAGTTGGCAACATAGAGAGATGGTCCCTACCCAACAGCGGGCTCACAGTCTAGAAGGGGGAGACAGACAACAAAACAAAACATATTAACAAAATAAAATAAATAGAATAAATATGTACAAGTAAAATAAGTAAATAAATAGAGTAATAAATATATACAAACATAAGTACAGGTGACAAAAACACTGCCGTCAACCTCCCTCTCCAGACCACCGCTTAGTCTGCCTTCAGAGTCCTCTTGAGACCCTGCTTTCCCCAAGAGGGTTTCCTCAATTTTTTTAAATTTTACGGCATTTGTTAAGCACTGGGACACATGGAGCTCACAGTCTTAATCCCCATTCTCCAGATGAGGTGACTGAGGCCCGGAGAAGTGAAGCGACTTTCCCAAGATCACGCAGCAGACGAGTGGCGGAGCCGGGATTAGAACCCAGGTCCTTCCAACTCTCAGGCCCGGGCTGTAGCCACTAGGCCACACTGCTTCTCAATGAATTGTTCTTCTTCCCAGGTCACAGTCTCCCAACTGCCACCACAGCACTTTTGCAGCTCCTTGGCAGTTGTGCAGTCACAACTGCCTGCAGAAGCTTGTTACAACCTGCTCTCCAAGGACTGCAGGGAAACAGGGTAGCATTGCTTTCCCACTGAGGGCCAGGTGTGCTGTTGAATTGCTTATAATTCCCAAGGGATGTTTATTAATGATAATAATAATCATTATGGTATTTAAGTGCTCACTATGTTCCAGGCACTGTTCTAAGCACTGGGGGGAAATACAAGATAATTGGTTTGGACACGCAGTCCCTGTGCCGCCTGGGACTCCCAGTCTTCATCCCCATTTTACAGGTGGGGGAACTGAGGCACAGAGAAGTGAAGTGATTTGCCCAAGGTCACCCAGGAGACAAGTGGCGGAGCTGGGATGAGAACCCAGGTCATTCATTCATTCATTCATATTTATTGAGCGCTTACTGTGTGCAGAGCACTGTACTAAGCGCTTGGGAAGTACAAGTTGGCAACATATAGAGACGGCCTCCGACTCCCGGGCCCATGCTCTATGTACTAGGCCACGCTGCTTTTCACATGTCTTTCTGACATACTATGCATGCCGAGTGTATTTTATGACAGCAATCAATAATGTTTGAGCAGCTACTGTGTGGCAGAGCACTGTACTAAATGCTTGAGAGTGCAATCAAAAAAGGCCCTATCTTTGCACATAAAAGCTAACCGTCTAGCAGGGAAGGGAGACATTAAAAATGATTTCTGAACAGGGGGAAGAAGTGCTCCAATAGAGTGTGTGTAACACTTTTACAAAAGACTAGCGGAAGGTTCAAAAGTGCTGAAGTGGTAATAGGAAGGATGTGACAATAGAGAACAAATGTGTTTGTGTGTGTATGTATGTATCTATATCTATCTAGATCTATCTATATAGATCTATCTACATATAGATATATAGATAGATATAGATATAGATAGATCTATATAGATAGATCTAGATAGATAGATCTGTCAAATGCCATCAAGTCATTTCCGATTCCTAGTGACTTTATGGACATATTTTCTCCAGGACATCCCATCCTCTGCCATAATCCGTAACCTTGCTGACGACTCTTCTGCTGTCGTCATTTGCTGCTGGTCTTCCTCGTCCACATTTTCCTTGGACTTTTTCATCACATTAGGGTCTTCTCCAGAGAATCAGTCGTACTGGTGATGTGTCCAAAATAGAGCAAAGTGGAGCAAAAAGTGGACTTCTATTCATCACCACCCTCTGTCGGGCTCTTTCCCTGCCCCGTTTCCTCTCTCTTATTCATTTAAAAAAATATAAATGAAGTTCTTTTCGGCTGCAAACAACAGAGGGCACCAATGTATCACACTTGAAGCGCAAATGCCGGGTCGCCTGCCACACTTGTGCAGTCCTATATCTATCTATCTATCTATCTATCTATCTATCTATCTATCTATCTATCTATCTATCTATCATCTATCTATCTATCTCTAGCTAGATCTAGATCTATCTATCTAGATATATATGGATCTAGATATATATAGATCTAGATATAGATCTATGATATAGATATATGATCTATCTATCTATATCTAGATCTATATAGATCTAGATCAGGACGTCGACCTGCCGAAGGAAACGTTCGCAGCAGTGGATGACCAATTTCAAAAGCAAATCAACAGAGGAAAATCCACCACCCGCCTATCGCCCCTTTTTATTTTTGGATCATTTCCTTCCTGAGCCTCGTTTCGGCGTCCTGTTTTCGGAGTCTTTCTTGGTTTTCCCTTTGGCAGACATTGATGGGGCATTGATTCCTGTGGGCAAGGGAATTTCCTTTGCCTCGCGATGGTTTGGCGTGAAAAGGAAGGTGCCAGCCAACTGATTTGGGGTCACTGAGAAAGGAGTCTCTCCTGGATCCTGGATATGTTGCCAACTTGTACTTCCCAAGCGCTTAGTACAGTGCTCTGCACACAGTAAGCGCTCAATAAATACGATTGAATAAATGAATGAATGGATCCACAAGAAGTGACCTCGTGGGAGAGGAACTGAAGTCGTGTTGGTCATCGCCGGAGCCAACCTTGGGCCGTCCGGTCCCCTCCGTCTGTCTGGTATCTAGTTCGGTGCAGTGCTTGAGGCTGTATGTTCGTTGTGGGCAGGGAATGCGTCTGTTTACTGTTATAGTGTCCTCTTCCGAGCGCTTAGTACAGTGCTTGCCATGCAGTAAGCACTCAATAGGTACGATTGACTGACTGTCCCAGGATAAGGGCTTGATAAAGACCCATTATTAAGTTAAATGAAATTCAGTCTCACCCTCACCAACCAGGAAGATGTCAGATTACCCAGGCCCATGGGGCCCACGCTCTTATCAGGGAGCGAGAGGGAGAAGGAGAGGGAAGTAGGGAGAGAGGGAGATATTTTTCCCTCTGTTTCCAGCACTTTCTTTCTGAGTGTTGAGGTTGGGGGGAGGTTGGGGGGAAGACTGAAGAAAGGGAACACTGTGGAGCCCTGAGAATTATTTCTCCAGTCCCCACTAAAGCCCCACAAGAAGAGTCAAAGAAATGTTCATTGACTCCCCTGGGGGAAAAGGAAAGATGTAAGTGCAGTCCATCAGTGGCATTTATTGAGCACTTTAAGCACTTGGGAGAGTACAACAGAATTAGCAGACAGATTCCCTGCCCATAACGAGCCTAAGTGCAGTGATGATCTGAACAGAGAATCAGGGTGGCTCAGCGGAAAGAGCCTGGGCTTTGGAGTCAGAGGTCATGGGTTCGAATTCTGGCTCTGCCAATTAGCTGTGTGACTTTGGACAAGTCACTTAACTTCTCTGTGCCTCAGTTCCCTCATCTGTAAAATGGGGATTAAGACTGTGAGCCCCCCCTGTGGGACAACCTGATCACCCTGTGACCTCCCCAGCGCTTAGAACAGTGCTTTGCCCGTAGTAAGCGCTTAATAAATGCCATAAAAAAGCCCCATCAGCATCCTTAGAGCACTTTTTAAAATTGTATTAAGTACTTACTATGTGCCAGGCACTGTTCTAAGTGCTCGCCACTGACCTGTCACCCACATCCTGCACCTGGCCTGAAGTGCCCTCCTCCTATCAGACAGATAATTGCTCTCCCCCACTTCAAAGGCTTATTGAAGGTGCATCTCCTCCAGGAAGCCTTCCCTGACTGAGCCCTCCTCTCCTCTTCTCCCACTCCCTTTGGAGCCACTCATACTCGCTCCTTCATTCATCCTTTCTCCCTTCCCCACAGCACATATGTATGTATCTGTAATTTCTTTATCTCTCTATTTATAGTAATGTCTGTCTCCCCCTCTAGACTGTGAGCTTGTTTTGGGCAGGGAATGTGTCTGATGTTATTTTGTACTCTCCCAAGCACTTAGTACAGTGCTTTGCACACAGTAAGCCCTCAATAAATATGATTAATAATAATAATACAAGGTAATTGAGTTGGACATAGTCCCTGGCCCACATGGGGCCCACATGGGGCTCACAGTCAGGACAGGGACTGTGTCCAACCTGATTACTTTATATCTAGCCCGGTGCTTAGTGCCGTGACAAATACCATTAAAAAAAAGTCAGAGGACCTGAGTTCCAATCTTGGCTCTGCCACATCTGCCCGGTGATCTTGGGCAAGTCACTTCACTTCTCTGTGCCTCAGTTCCCTCATTCCCAAAATGGGGATTCAATACCTGTGCTCTCTCCTACTTAGACTGTGATCCCCAAATGGCACTTGATAATAATAATAGTGACGATGGTATTTGTTAAGCGCCTACTATGTGCCAAGCGCTGTACTAAGCATTCGTAGCATACAAGCAAATTATATCTACCCCAGGACTTAGAATGGTGCTTGGCCCATAAGGGTTTAACCATTACCACCATTATTTTTATGATGGCCTTTAATAATAATGATGGCATTTGTTAAGTGCTTACTATGTGCAAAGCACTGTTCTAAGCGCTGGGGGGGATACAAGGTGATCAGGTTGTCCCCCGTGGGGTTCACAGTCTTCGTCTCTGTTTTACAGATGAGGTAGCGGAGGCACAGAGAAGTTAAGTGACTTTCCCAAAGTCACACAGCTGACAAGTGGCAGAGCTGGGATTAGAACCCAGGACTTCAGACTCCCAAGCCTGTGCTCTTTCCACTGAGCCACACCGCAGGGGAGGGCTAGAGCCTGGGTGTCCGGAATAATAGTACTAATATTTGTGGTATCTGTTAAGTGCTTACTATGTGCCAGGCACTGTATTAAGCGCTGGGGTAGGTATCAGGCCAGACACAGTCCTTGACCCACATGAGGCTCACAGTCTAAATGGGAGGGAGGAGGATTTAATCTCAGTTTTTCAGATGAGGTAACTGAGGCCCAGAGAAGTGAAGTGACTTTCCCAAGGACACGGCAGACTGGGAGCCCGTTGTCGGTTAGGGATTGACTCTTTTTGTTGCCAAATTGTACTTTCCAAGCGCTTAGTACAATGCTCTGTCCACAGAAAGCGCTCAATAAATTCAACTGAATGAATGAGTGAATGAATGAAAAGGATAGAGTGGGAATCAGACTCCAGGTCCTCCGACTCCCAGGGTGCTTTTTCCGCTAGGCCACACTGCTCTGTGATCCTGACGAAAGTCAGTAGAAAGTTACTGAGGAGAAGGCTGGGGCAGAAGCCAAGACTCAGAGCTAGAGCCCAGAAATCATTTTTAGAAGCGTTTGTTGGCCACTCAGCCTTTAGGCAAACCCGTAATTGCTACTTTCCTTGTGTTGTGGGATTGTTCTTTCAGATTGCAGGCTGACTTTAGGGGAGAGACTAGGAAAGTTACGCTGGTGGGAATGTGGGAATCCAAATGGAAACGGTTGCCTCCTCCTTCCTCCCCCCCAAAAACAAATTAAATTTCCCCCTCTTGGTGGTTAAGTTGGGTGTTTTCTATAAATGCTAAGGAACAACTCCTTCTGGGCTTAAAAACAGCAGAGCCAACGAGTGACTTCAGGAGGGGTAAATCCAAAAACACGAGTTATGGGTGTGGTTTCTGACAAGGCGAGTTAAAATGGACACAGTTCTTGGTCTCTAAATCAGGTAATGACTCGCCCCACCCTCTAAAGCCTTTCCGAAGGCCCATCTCCTCCAAGTGGCCTTCCCTGACTAAACCCTCATTTCCTCTTTTCCCACTCCCTTCTGCAGCGTCACCCTTGCGCTTGGATTTTCCCATTTCCCCCCACCTCCCTCAGCCCCATAGCACTTACATACATCTCCGTAGTTTATTTATATTCCTGTCTGTCTCCCCCCTCTAGACTGTAAGTTCGTGGTGGGCAGGGAACATGTCTACCGACTCTATTACAGTGTACTCTCCCAAGCGCTTAGCACAGTGTTCTGCGCACAGTAAGCACTCAGTAAATATGAGTGATTGATTGCTGCAAATCATGTCCTCTTGGAGGTCAAGGACTTTGAGCTGGGCCTAGAGCATGGCTTCCTTGGCCTGTGGCTTGTTTTGTTGTCTGTCTCCCCCTTCTAGACTGTGAGCCCATTGCTGGGTAGGGACCGTCTCTATATGTTGCCGATTTGTACTTCCCAAGCGCTTAGTACAGTGCTCTGCACACAGTAGGTGCCCAATAAATAATAGTAATAATAATAATGATGGCATTTATTAAGCGCTTAACTATGTGCAGAGCACTGTTCTAAGCGCCGGGGAGGTTGCAAGGTGATCAGGTTGTCCCACGGGGGGCTCAGAGTCCTAATCCCCATTTTACAGATGAGGGAACTGAGGCACAGAGAAGTTGTGACTTGCCCGAAGTCACACAGCTGACAATTGGCAGAGCCGGGATTTGAATCCATGACCTCTGACTCCAAAGCCCGGGCTTTTTCCACTGAGCCACGCTGCTTCTCGGTTCATCCATTCATTCATTCAATCGTATTTATTGAGCGCTTACTGTGTGCAGAGCACTGCATTAAGCGCTTGGGAAGTACAAATTGGCAACTTAGAAAGACGGTCCCTACCCAGCAGCGGGCTCACAGTCTAGAAGGGGGAGACAGACAACAAACAAAACAGGTAGACGGGTGTCAAAGTCGTCAGAGCAAAGAGAATTAAAGCTATATGCACAGTTGTCACCGAACGGTTCGTTTGCCAGTTAGCCAGCCTGGTTGTTGGAGTGGTCCGTCCGTGTGGACTCTCCCCTCGGAAGGATGGATGGACGGAAGGATGGATGGACGGACGGCCTGATGCGAGACGGAAGGCCAGAGCCATGAGCACCGGGCTGTGAAATCCCTTCAGACAGAGCGGCAAGGGGGGCACCGCCTTGGCTTCAATCAATCAATCAATCAATCAATCAGTCAATCGTATTTATTGAGCACTTACTGTGTGCAGAGCACTGTACTAAGCGCTTGGGAAGTACAAGCTGGCAACATATAGAGACAGTCCCTACCCAACAGTGGGCTCACAGTCTAGAAGGGGGAGACGGAGAACAAAACCAAACATACTAACAGAATAAAATAAATAGAATAGACCAATCAATCAGTCGTATTTATTGAGCGCTTACTGTGTGCAGAGCACTGGACTAAGCTCTTGGGAAGTCCAAGTTGGCAACGGATAGAGACAGTCCCTACCCACCAGTGGGCTCACAGTCTAAAAGGGGGAGACAGAGAACAAAACCAAACATACTAACAAAATAAAATAAATGGAATAGATATGTACAAGTAAAATGAATAAATAAATAGAGTAATAAATATGTACAGACATATATACATATATACAGGTGCTGTGGGGAAGGGAAGGAGGTAAGATGGGGGGAATGGAGAGGGGGGCGAGGGGGAGAGGAAGGAAGGCGCTCAGTCTGGGAAGGCCTCCTGGAGGAGGTGAGCTCTCAGTAGGGCCTTCCTGTCTCTGTTCCCCCTCTGCCCCAGTTAAGCACATGTAGTACACCTTCATACCTTATATTTCTACCCGTTACGGTCTCAGGTCTGGGCCTGGTCTCTGAGGGCTTCCTGAGTTGGCCCTTTTGACTCTTTAAGGACTTTCTTCAGTCTTTCACACCCGGGATCCCCTCTATCGTTATCAAGTGCCTGCGACTCGTTTCCGATTCGTAGCGACTCCATGGATAAACTTTCTCCAGAACGTCCTGTCCTCTGCCATAATCCGCAGTCTTTCTAATTCATTCATTGTCATATTTATTGAGCGCTTACTGTGTGCAGAGCACTGTCCTAAGCGCTTGGGAAGTACAAGTTGGCAACATATAGAGACGGTCCCTACCCAACAGCGGGCTCGCAGTCTAGAAGTGGTTCTGCCGTTATCGTCGTTATGTTCTCTATCCATCTAGCTGCCGGTCTGCTGCTTCCACGGTTTCCCTGGACTTTTCGCAGCATTAGTGTCGTCTCCAAAGAATCAGTCCTCCTGATTATGTGCCCAAAATATGCTAATCTAAGTCATCATATGGCCTTCCAAAGACCACTTTGGTTTAATTTGCTCTAAAATCCATATGTTTGTATATATGTATATATGTTTGTACATATTTATTACTCTATTTATTTTACTTGTACATACCTATTCTATTTATTTTATTTTGTTAATATGTTTGGTTTTGTTCTCTATGTCCCCCTTCTAGACTGTGAGCCCACTGTTGGGTAGGGACTGTCTCTATATGTTGCCAACTTGTACTTCCCAAGAGCTTAGTACAGTGCTCTGCACACAGTAAATGCTCAATAAATACGATTGATTGATTGATTTCAGGCTATCCATGGTGTTCACCAAAGCCTTCTCCTACATTTCAAAAGAATCAATATTCGTTCTATCCTGTTTTTTCACTGTCCAGCTTTCGGATCCATACATTTTCACTGGAAACACTATTGAGTTGACTATTTGTATTTTTGTGGCAATCATTACATCAGCACGTTTCTTGACTTTTTCCAGGCTCTTCATGGCTAGTCTTCCTAACATTTATCTTTGGTGTATTTCTTGGTTACTATTTCCTTTATTATTGATTATCGATCGAAGGTGAGAAAAACTGTCAACTTTTCAGTCTTTTCTCCGTCCTCTACAAATGTGTTAAAACTTCCAGTTGTCATGATCTTTGTTTTCTTGACGTTCAAATATAGGCCCATCTTTTTGCTCTGTTCATTAACTTTTATTATTATAATTATTAATAATAATTTTGTAAGGATCTTCTAGGGAGATGAATAGACTTGGGCCTCCCTCAGGCCAGTCAGGCCAGGAGAGGAGGGGCCCTAGGCTGTAGGGAAAGGATGATTGAGTCGTCAGTTCCCTGGTGACTTTCAGCTCCTCCCAGGGAATTCATTCATTCAGTCGTGTTTATTGAGCGCTTACTGTGTGCAGAGCACTGTACTAAGCGCTTGGGATGTACAGGTTGGCAACATATAAAGACAGTCCCTACCCAAAAACCAGCTCACAGTCTAGAAGGGGGAGACAGACCCTGTGAGGCCTTCAGTGGGTGACAACAGGGGCTCTCCTCGTTATTCCTGGCCAGTTACGGGTGTTTCCCGAGGTCTATCGTAAATCTATCAATCAATCAATCAATCAGTCAATCGTATTTATTGAGTGCTTACTGTGTGCAGAGCACTGTACTAAGCGCTTGGGAAGTACAAGTCGGCAACACACAGAGACGGTCCCTACCCAACAGTGGGCTCACAGTCTCTTCCTCCTTCTTTGCAGAACCATGGGCAGTGCACCTTCACACAGTCATTCCATCCTAATAGTCAATCAGTCCTGTTTATTGTTGTATTGTACTCTCCAAAGCACTTAGTACAGTGCTCTGCACATAGTAAGCCCTCAATAAATACTGTTGAATGAATGAATTAATCAGTTGGTACGATTGAGTGCATACTGAAACATAGAGAAGCAGCGTGGCTCAGTGGAAAGAGCCCAGGCTTTGGAGTCAGAGGTCGTGGGTTCAAATGCCAGCTCCGCCAATCGTCAGCTGTGTGACTTTGGGCAAGTCACTTAACTTCTCTGTGCCTGTTCCCTCATCTGTAAAATGCGGATTAAAGACTGTGAGCCCCCCATGGGACAACCTGATCACCTTGTAAGCTCCCCAGTGCTTAGAACAGTGCTTTGCACATAGTAAGCGCTTAATAAATGCCATAACTATTATTATTATTATTGTTATTACTGTGTGCAATGTATTGTAATCTCCCAAGTGGTCAGTACAGTGCTCTGTAAACAGCAAGCACTCAATAAATTTCATTGATTGATTACAGAGCACTATACTTAACGCTTGGGAGATTAAGGCTTTGAGCCTACCTGGGACATGGGCTCTATCCAATCTGATAGTCTTGTATCTACCACGGTGCTTAGTATAGTGTCTGGCACATGGGAAGTACTTAACAAAGACCATTTTAAAAAAAGTACAGTAGTAGTGGTAGATGAGATCACTGCCCTCAAGAAGATTACAGTCTAATGGGAGAGGCAGACATTAAGACAAATTATGGATAGAGGATAAGAATAAGTCAACCGAGTATAAGAATAAGTAAATGTGTGGTTGGGATGGAGAAGGTGCCTAAACGCTTAGGGAGGTGGGGCTAGAGAAGGAAAACTTGGTACAGTGCCTGGCACATAGTAAGCTCTTATTAGCCAATACCTTAATTATTAAAATACAATGGGGAGATGAGAGCTTAGTCCAGGAAGGCGGAGACCTGATTTCAGAAGGGTTTTGGAGATGGGGTGAGTGCTAGTCTGTGGAATATGTAGGAGGAGGGAGAAAGAGGTGAGTGAGAGGTTGGTAAACTCCCCAGCACTTAGAACAGTGCTTTACACATAGTAAGCGCTTAATAAATGCCATCATTATTATTATTGTTAGATGAGTGAAGTGCGTGAGCTGGGTTTTAGCAGACGAGTGAGGGTAAGGGGACAGAGTTGATTGAGTGCCTTGAATACAACAGTGAGGAGTTTCTACTTGATGCCGAGATGGTTGGCCATCCATTGGAGACACTTCAGGAGTGGGGAAATGTATGCAGGATTATCTTTTTAGGCATATGATCCAAGCAGCAGAGCAAAGTATGGACCGGAGATGGGAAAGGCTGGAGGTAGGGAGGTCATTGAGGAGCCTGATGCAGGGAGTTGAGGAGGGATACGACAACTTCTTAAACCACTGTGGTTGCAGTTTGGTCAGAGAGGAAGGAACAAATTTTGGAGGTGTTGGGGAGATAGAATCGACCCTATTTAGTGACTGACTGAATATGCAGGTCGAAAGAGATGTGTCAAGAATAATGCCAAGGTTGCAAGCTTGTGAGACTGATGGGGGATGGTGTCATCTCCAGTGATGGAAAAAGTCACGGAGAGGACAGGGTTTAGGTGGGGAGATGAGGATTCCGTTTGGGACATATTGAATTGGCTATCCAGGCAGCGATATCCATCCTCAAAGGGGACAGTGCCCAGTCATCCCGTAAGGTCCGTGGCATGCTCCCTGTTGCCCCAGGAGATTTGGGGGATCTTTAGTGGATGGATGTGCAGTGATGGAACTTTGATCACACCTTTGGGAATCATTTGGCTTTGGAGATTTGTGCATGGGCTCATAGCTCTGCCCCTGCTTGGCCTAAGTGTTTGTTTGTGCTGTTCTCCAATCCCCTCTCCTCCCAGGAACCAGCTCAGGACTCAATAGGTTGTGAGCTCCTCAAAGTCAGGGGCCGTGGGTTTTTTGGGTTTTTGTTTTTTTCATCTCTTGTATTCTCGTAAATGCTTAGCCCAGGGCAGCTGGGAGAAGCAGAAAGGCCTAGTTAAAATACCCCAGACCCGGGAGTTAGGGGAACTGGGTTTTAATTCTGCCTCTGCCAGGCAGATTATGTCTGCTATGTGACCTTGGGCAAGTCACGTAACTTCTGTGCCTCAGCTTCTTCATCTGTAAAAAGGGGATTCAATACTTGCTGTCCCTTTCACTTAGACTGTGAGCCCCACTTGAGACAGGGACTGTGCTTGATCTGTTTATCTTTGATCTACTCCAGCGCTTAGAACAGTTCTTGGCACATGGTAAGCATTTAAATAACATTATTGTTATTCTATTTAGATTTGGCTTCCCTGGGGTTGCGCATGTTCTACCAATTTAGTACAGTTCTCTGCACTCAGTCAATACTACTGATTGATTAATCCTGAATTAGGGCTCCAGACAAACTTTCCCGTAAGAGAATCTTCTTAGGGATAGTTCTTTTCACTGCTAGGTGGTTTATGGATATCTATTGCAGTATGTACTGCAGAATGGGGAGGATGGGTAGCGCAGCCCAGCTTACCCGGAGGAGGGCAGCAAGCAGAGGAAAGAAAATGAGAACAAAAATAAGCACTTCGAAAAATTTTGTATGAAAGGTTCCTTTCTTGGGGGAAGGCTGGAACTGTATTATAAATGTTTGTTTAGGAAACCCACAGAATGTACTTTGCTTTTCACAAACAAAGCTAGTTTGTTTTTAGCTTGCAGAAGTGACCTGAAATCAGGCACTGCAAGTGAGCAATAAAGTAATAATGATGGCATTTGTTAAGCGCTTACTATGTGCAAAGCACTGTTCTAAGCGCTGGGGGAGGATACAAGGTGATCAGGTTGTCCCACGTGGGGCTCACAGTCTTAATCCCCATTTTACAGATGAGGTAACTGAGGCCCGGTGAAGTGACGTGCCCGAAGTCACACAGCAGACAAGTGGCGGGGCCGGAAGTAGAACCCATGACCTCCGACTCCCAAGCCCGGGCTCTTTCCACGGAGCCACGCTGCTTTCAAATAGCATTGGGTGGCTAATAAAATATATATTATGAAAGCATACGTGCTCTTGATTAGTGATGCTCACACACTTGCACACACACATTTAGATAGCTATAAATATATGCACCCAAACCTTTTGATCTAGCAAAATAATAATAATTATGGAACTTGTTACGCACTTACTTCATGGCAAGCCCCGTTCTAAGCGCTAGGATAGATTCAAGTTAATCAGGTCAGACACAGCCCCTATCCCACATTCATTCAGTCGTATTTATTGAGCGTTTACTGTGTGCAGAGCACTGCACTAAGCGCTTGGGAAGTACAAGTTGGCAACATATAGAGACGGTCCCTACCCAACAGTGGGCTCACACCTTTATCCCCATTTAAGAGATGAGATAACTGAGGCATAGAGAAGTGATGTGAGCCCCCTGATGTGAAGTGAACTGATGTGAAGAGAAGTGATGTGAGCCCCTTTTCGACTGTGAGCCCACTGTTGGGTAGGGACTGTCACTATATGTTGCCAATTTGTACTTCCCAAGCGCTTAGTACAGTGCTCTGCACATAGTAAGCACTCAATAAATACGATTGATGATGATGATGTGACTTGTCCAAGGTCACACAGCAGACATGTGGTGGAGCAGGGATTAGAACACAGGTCCTTAAGCCACGCTGTAGCTGGAGATGTGATCTTTGTAAAAATGCTCTTTCCAGATGAGTTTACTCTGAAAAGCAAGTCAGGGGGACCCTGCTCTCTGCCTGAAACGGCGATCTACGACTTGAAATGTGAAAATAGTTTTTTTTTCCGAATCACGTTGTTCTTTTGGCAAGAACACACTTTATGCTTTCTTCCTCCTGGCTCGTGTTTGTTTTCTCTTTCCAAAGCAGCTGAGCCGGCCTCAGCTGATCTTATTTAAGAGTCCAGGCGTGTGCCGCATCTCACCTCTGCCACTGGCTCGGGAGAAGGACAGCGATCCAGCCGGGGGCCGGGCCAGGAGGGGATGAGAAGTCACGGGGTGGACTGGAGGTCAGCGGGAGAGGCCGCGCAGGTTTTCCCCGACTCCGCCTTGACTTGGGCCTCATCGTTGCATGGGGCGGCTGCATTTCGGCCGGGTGTTCGCCAGTCCACCCTTCTCCCAAAGGATTCTGTGTAGCTCCTTGTCCTCTGCCTCAGTCTCCCCTGTCGGCTACTGGTTTTGCTTTTTGGGTGATTGCTTACCTTGGCGATGGCGCGAAAGGGTGGGTGGGAAAGAAAACGAGGTTGGTAGCCGTCCCCGGCAGGGCGTGGTGATGGGCAGAGAGCTCCGCTTCGAGAGGGAGAGTTGGGAGTCTCGCTGCAGGCCACCATGTGTTTTCCCACTTCCTGGTGCATCGCCATTTGGAAAGGACTGGTGGGCCAGAAGCCCAACAGAGATGAACGGTTCTAATACCCTGTCAAGTAATGGAGCCCTCTGAGGTGGGGTTTTTTGTTTGTTTTGTTAATTTGAAGAGAGAACCCAGTGCAATGTTGGTTTCAGATTGAGGCAACTTGCTGTTTACTCCCAAGCCATTCCTTTTGCCCACATCCTGCCTCAAGCCTGGGGCGTCCTCCTCATATCCACCAATCACCCTCCTCCACTGCAAAGCCTTATTGAAGGCCTAACTCCTCCAAGAGGCCTTCCCTGACTAAGCCCTCCTTTCCTCTTTTCCCACTCCCTTCTGCATCACTCAGACTCCATTCCTTCATTCATTCCTTCGGTCGTATTTATTGAGCGCTTACTGTGTGCAGAGCGTTGTACTAAGCGCTTGGGAAGTACAAGTTGGCAACATATAGAGACGGTCCCTACACAACAGTGGGCTCACAGTCTAGAAGGGGGAGACGGAGAACAAAACAAAACGTGTTAACAAAAGTAAAATAAATAGAATAAATATGTACAAATAAAATAGAGTAATAAATATGTACAAACATATACAGGTGCTGTGGGGAGGGGAAGGAGGTAAGCTGGGGGGGATGCAGCGTGGCTCAGTGGAAAGAGCCCGGGCTTTGGAGTCAGAGGTCATGGGTTCGAATCCCGACTCCACCACAAATCTGCTGTGTGACCTTGGGCAAGTCACTTCACTTCTCTGAGCCTCAGTTACCGCATCTGTAAAAATAGGGATTAAGACTGTGAGCCCCACGTGGGACAACTTGATCACATTGTATCCCCCCCAGCGCTTAGAACAGTGCATTGCAGATTTTTTCTTTTAGACTGTGAGCCCACTGTTGAGTAGGGACTGTCTCTATATGTTGCCAACTTGTACTTCCCAAGCGCTTAGTACAGTGCTCTGCACACAGTAAGCGCTCAATAAATACGATTGATTGATTGATTGATGGGGAGGGGGAAGTGGGGGAGAGGAAGGAGGGGGCTCAGTGTGGGAAGGCCTCCTGGAGGAGGTGAGCTCTCAGTAGGGCCTTGAAGGGAGGAAGAGAGCTAGCTTGGTGGATGTGCGGAGGGACATTCATTCATTCAGTCATATTTATTGAGCACTTACTGTGTGCAGAGTACTGTACTAAGCACTTGCAAAGTACAATTTGGCAGCAAATAGAGACAATCCCTACCCAACAACAGGCTCACAGTCTAGAAGGGGGGAGATAGACAACAAAACAAAACAAGTAGACAGGCATCAATAGCATCAATATAAATAAATAGAATTATAGATATATACACATCATTAATAAACAGAATAATAAATATGTACATATATACACAAATGCTGCAGGGCAGGGAGGGGGTAGAGCAGAGGGAGGGAGTCGGGGTGATGGGGAGCGGAGGAGGAGCAGAGGAAAAGGGAGGCTAAGTCTGGGAAGACCTCCTGGAGGAGCTGAGCTTTCAGGAAGGCTTTGAAGGGGGGAAATGGGGAAATTCCCCACTTCATTCGTCCCCCTTCCCAGCCCCACGACACTTATGCCCATGCCTGTAATGCATTCATTTTTTTAATGGCATTTTTAAGCGCTTACTATGTGCAAAGCGCTGTTCTAAGCGCTGGGGAGGTTGCAAGGTGATCAGGTTGTCCCACGGGGGGCTCCCAGTCTTAATCCCTATTTTCCAGATGAGGGAACTGAGGCCTAGAGAAGTGAAGTGACTTGCCCAAAGTCACACAGCCGACAGTTGGCGGAGCCGGGATTTGACCCCGTGCCCTCTGACTCCAAAGGCCGTGCTCTTTCCACTGAGCCACGCTGCTTCTCTTCTATCAGTGTCTGCCTCTCTAGACTGGGCAGGGAATGTATCTATTGTATTCTGTTTTATTCTCCCAAAGCTTCGTACAGTGCTGTGCACACAGTAAGCGCTCAATAAATACGGTTGACTGACTGACCGTCCCGGGAGCCTAGTTTGATGGCAGGCTGGCTCATATGCATCGTGGGTGACGAGGACGTGTGTGTCCGGCAAAGCGGGGCTTAGGTCCTCTGGGCAGCTGAAGGGATTTGAAATTGCGCTTTCCTCAGAAAGGAAGAAGGAGCTGCTGCTCATTCTGTTTGGGCCAAAGATGGAGTGCTAAGCGCTTAGTACAGTGCTCTGCACATAGTAAGCGCTCAATAAATACGATTGATGAGTGCAGGCATTAACCCACCTCTGGGGCTGGGACTGGTATAATTTTGTGGCACAGAAAGAGCTGGAGGGGAAGTTGAAAGGTGGATGTTGAGAGCCAAAGGTACGTCAATATCGTTTCTGTACCTGCTTTGGTTTGAGTTTTTCACCTCCTGTCTTCCCCCCGTTTCTTTTTCCATGGAAACACTGGGCTTCAGTGGAAATAATAATAATGATAATAATGATGGCATTTTTTAAGTGCTTACTATGTGCAAAGCACTGTTCTAAGCGCTGGGGAGGTTACAAGGTGATCAGGTTGTCCCACAGGGGTTCACAATTTTAATCCCCATTTTACAGATGAGGTAACTGAGGCACAGAGAAGTTAAGTGACTTGCCCAAAGTCACACAGCTGACAATTGCCCAGACTGGCATCAGAGGATGTGGGTTTGGATCCCGGCCCGTGACTTGCCTCCTGTGTGACCTTGGCCATGTCACTTAACTTGTTTGCGCCTCAGGTTCCTAGTCTGTAGAATGGGGATTAAATTCTACACACTCTTAGGGAGATTGTGAGCTCCCTATGGGACGGGGACTAAGTCTGACCTGATTATCTTGTACCTATCCCGACACCTTGTAATAATAATGGCATTTATTAAGTGCTTACTATGTGCAAAGCACTGTTCTAAACACTGGGGAGGCTACAAGGTGATCAGGTTGTCCCACGGGGGGCTCCCAAGTCTTAATCCCCATTTTACAGATGAGGTAACTGAGGCACAGAGAAGTTAAGTGATTTGCCCAAAGTCACACAGCTGACAGTTGGCAGCTAGAGAAGCAGCATGGCTCAGTGGAAAGAACGCGGGCTTTGGAGTCAGAGGTCATGGGTTCAAATCCCAGCTCCTCCAATTGTCAGCTGTGTGACTTTGGGCAAGTCACTTAACTTCCCTGTGCCTCAGTTCCCTCATCTGTAAAATAGGGATTAAGATTGTGAGCCCCCTGTGGGACAACTGGATCACCTTGTAGCCTGCCCAGTGCTTAGAACAGTGCTTTGCACATAACACTTAATAAATGCCATCATTCTTCTTCTTTTTCTTGTTCTTCTTCTTCTTCTTTTTATTATTATTTGCTGCCTAAAGGGATCTTACACCTTCTTCCTGACAAAAAATTACTTTAATGCCTGACTCTCTTGCTAAACTGTAAATTCTTAGAACACACGTCTATATGTGTAATTTACTTATTTATATTAATGTCTGTCTCCCCCTCTAGACTAAAGCTCATTATGGGTATGGAATGTGGCTGTTCATTGTTATATTGTACTCTCCCGAGTGCTTAGTATAGTGCTTTGCACACAGTAAACTTTCAATATGAATGAATGAAGTCCATGAGTGTAGGAATCATATCTGCTTATTGCACTGTACTCTCCCAAGTGCTTACTACAGTGCTCTCTGCTCATGAAAGATGCTCAATAAATACCACTGATTGACAGAGAAAGCAGCGTGGCTTAGTGGAAAGAGCCTGGGCTTGGGAGTCAGAGGACATGGGTTCCAATCCCGACTCCACCACTTGTCAGCTATGTGACCTTGGGCAAGCTGCTTAACTTCTGTGCCTCAGTTACCTCATCTGTAAAACGGGGATTAAGACTGTGAGCCCCGCTTGGGACAACCTGATTACCTTGTATCTATCCAAGACTGAACTCCTTGTCTTCCCTCCCAAACCCTGCCCTCTCCCTGACTTTCCAATCACTGTTGACGGCACTACCATCCTTCCCGTCTCACAAGCCCGCAACCTTGGTGTCATCCTCGACTCCGCTCTCTCCTTCACCCCTCACATCCAAGCCGTCACCAAAACCTGCCGGTCTCAGCTCCACAGCATTGCCAAGATCCGCCCTTTCCTCTCCATCCAAACCGCTACCCTGCTCGTTCAAGCTCTCATCCTATCCCATCTGGACTACTGCATCAGCCTTCTCTCTGATCTCCCATCCTTGTGTCTCTCCCCACTTCAATCCATACTTCATGCTGCTGCGTGGATCAACCGATCTACCATCGGTTGATTGAGGGCAGCTTGTTTGACGTTTAACTTCCTATTGCCCCTGGGCAGTTTTTTCCCTCCCTGTGGATGCTAGACCCAGTGCAGGGTCTATTCATGGATCATTCTTTTTTCCCAAGGCCTTTGCTTTGTGGAATTCTTATGGGAAGAAGCTACTGAAGAGGGAATGGCTATTCCCACTTTAGGAATTTCACCTGCTTCCACTAGGCCAGCTCCACTGTGTTGTTCCCCTTGAAACTGCTGGGGGTGGTCTGCGACTCCACACTCTTTCATCTTCATAAATGAGCATGTCAGGAAGTGGGAGTGGAATTTGTACTGTGTGAAAGTATTATTCCCCAAACGAGACAAACCTACTTTAAAAGATGTGATTTACGCATTTTAGTGGATTAAAAAAAAATGACTGAGGAATACATTTCATGGCGCATTGTCTTCTAGATATGTTTTCATCCAGAAAATAATTTATCAGCAGTAGGCTTTATGAGTCGGAGGGTCTGTGTGTGTCTCTCTCTGCATGTGGATTTTTTTTCAGGTCACAGAGACTGTTTGTGATTTTATATATGACTCCCAAATGTAGTAGCTAACCGTTGACAAGCCCACGTGAGAATATTTGAGTATATCTTAGACTGGTGAGTTGTAAAACCCTGAATCTTGATGTTTTCTCCAAAAAGCCTGCCATTTTTTTCTTCCATTTTAATAGTTCATCTGGGCAGGTGGTTATTTTGTACATCTTAAATGCAAATTACAAAAGCATCAGTGACAAACAGTGAATCAATCAGTGGTATTCATGGAGCACTTACTGTGTGCATAGCACTGTGCTAAGCTCTTGGGAGGGTAAAATACAATAAAGTATGTGCAGACCACTATATTGAGTGCTTAGGAGAGGACAATACAAGAGAATTAGCAGACAACGAGCCCACAACTAGCTTACTCTGTAGGCGGGGAGACAGACATTAATATGATTATAAGTCTATTATGGACAGGGGAAATATTAAAGTGTAAGAATGTTTACATAGGTATTGTTGGGCTGGGATGAGTAAGGAGTCCTCAGCTTAGTTCTTAGTTCATTCATTTATTCATTGTCGTATTTATCGAGCACGTACTATGTGCAGAGCACTGTACTAACCTTTTGGGAGAGTACAATATAACAATAAACAGGCTCATTCCCTGCCCACAATGAGCTTACAGTCTAGAGGACATCTTCATTGACTCAGAGGGGCGGGCCACTAGGTGAAATCAAGGACTTAGTCTGGGAAGGCGCCTCGGAGGAGGTGTGATCTTTTAGGAGGGTTTTGAAGGCGGGGAGAGGGTGGACCATTTTTGGGGAGGGAGTTCCAGGCCCAAGGGAGAACGTGGACAAGGGATCGGTGGTGAAATAAAATCTATTGAGGTATAGAGACTAGATTGGTGTTAGAAGAGTGAGGTGTTCGGGTTAAGAGATCACCAACGTTAGGAGGCAGAGATTCAGTACCCTAGAGCTGATGGTAAGGAGTTTCTGTTTGATGCTGAGGTAGATGGACAACCACTAGAGATTCTTGAGGAGTGGGGAGATATGGACTGAATGATTTTTGAGAAAATTGATCTCGGCAGCAGGGTGGAGTGGAGAGGGGAGGAGAGGATGCTAGGAGGTCAGCAAGGAGGCTGATGATAATAATAATAATAATAATAATGCATTTATTAAGTGCTTACTATGTGCAAAGCACTGTTGTAAGCACTGGGGAGGTTACAAGGTGATCAGGTTGTCCCACGGGGGGCTCACAGTCTTTATCCCCATTTTACAGATGAGGTAACTGAGGCACAGAGAAGTTAAGTGACTTGCCCAAAGTCACACAGCTGACATTTGGCAGAGCCGGGATCTGAACCCATGAACTCTGACTCCAAAGCCCAGGCTCTTTCCACTGAGCCACGCTAGTCAAGGTGGGAAATGATGAGTGCTTGGATCAGCGTGGGAGCATTGATTCACTCATATTTATTGAGTGCTTATTGTGTGCAGAGCACTGTACTAAGCACTTGGGAAGTACAAGTTGGCAACAGATAGAGATGGTCCCTACCCAACAGTGGGCTCACAGTGTGGATGGGGAGGAAAGGGCAGATTCTAGAGGTGTTGAGAAGGTAGAGCAGATAGAATTTCACATCAGATTGAATGTGAGGGTTGAATGAGAGAGAGGAGTCGGCGACAGTGCTTATGAGACTGAGAGGATGGTGATAAGGTCTACAGTGATGGGAAAATCAGGGGGAGGACAGGGTTTGGGTGGGAAGACAAGGAGTTCTGTTTTGGACATGTGGCATTTGAGGTGTCGGTGGGACACCCAAGTAGAGTTGTCCTGAAGGCGGGACGAACTCTGAAACTGCAGAGAAGGGGAGATGTCAGAGCCAGAGAAGAGATTTGAGAATCATCTGCGTAGAGGTGGCAGTTGAAGCTGTGGAAGCGAATGAGTTCTCCAAGGGATGGATGTAGATGGAGAAGAGGAGGGGACCCAGAACTGAGCCCTGAGGGACTCCCACAGTTAGAGGGTGAGAGGCAGAGGAGGAACCCACAAAAGAAGCTGAGAAGGGGCAGTCAGAGAGTCTGGAGGAGAACCAGGAGAGGACAGTGTCAGCGAAGCCAAGTTTAGAAAGCTCCTACAGCTTTCCGAATAATAATAATAATAATAATAATAATAATAATAATAATAATAATTGCGATATTGGTTAAGTGCTTACTATGTGCCAGGCACTGTTCTAAGGGCTGGGGTGGATACAAGCAAATCGGGTTGGACACAGTCCCCGGCCCACACAGAGCTCACGGTCTTAATCCCCATTTCCCAGATGAGGTAACTGAGGCCTAGGGAAGTGAAAAGTGAATCGCCCAAGGTCACAGTGCAGACAATTGGTGGAGCAAGGACTTGAACCCAGGTCTTTGGGACTCTCAGATCTGGGCTGTATCCGCTAGGCCACACTGCTTCTCTGCCTGTTCTGGTTCTGTCCTTTCCTGTTCCTATCCCAGCAACCTGCAGGGAAGAAATTGACTGTGGGTCAGACGTAAAGAATCTCCCGTTCTCTAAAGCTGCAGCTCCCAGCACCAGCCGAGAGATAAATCCAGTATCCGGACAAACCCCTGGCTTGGACAGAGAGCGTGATTTTCCGGCAGCAGCAAATGGAAGCAGGCGGGAAGAGCAAGCAACGTCAGCCATGATGTTGACGCCTTTGAGGCAGCGACAGGCAGCAGACAGGCTGACTCTCCAACACCTCTGCTGTCCGATGCTGTGACTCCCCTAACCACTCATTCAGTTTGGACCCTGCCAGCGCATTTCGAACTCAGAATCACCGTCTCATTGGCGAGAACCGCCTGTGATAGACTCCGGCTGTCGGGGGCCACTGCTCTTTGGTCTGATCTGATGTGGGGCTCGGTGAGATCGATAGATCAATCAATCAATCAATCAATCGTATTTATTGAGCGCTTACTATGTGCAGAGCACTGTACTAAGCGCTTGGGAAGTACAAATTGGCATCACATAGAGACAGTCCCTACCCAACAGTGGGCTCACAGTCTAAAAGGGGGAGACAGAGAACAGAACCAAACATACCAACAAAATAAAATAAGTAGGATAGAAATGTACAAGTAAAATAAATAAATAAATAGATAAATAGAGTAATAAATATGTACAACATGATAGATGCCATTGGGATCAGTGTGGGAAAAGCTAGGAGCTGTCAAGGCAGGGAAAAAAGGATTTTCCCGCCAGATGGGTTTAAATGAAATTGCAGGGAGAAATAGAATAAATGATGTATAGTTTACCTCGATGACATAGTCTTCTGGATCTTGTTGAAAGAAGCGAGTTTTGCCAAAATGCAGACGTTGACCCCGACCTTTGCCGTTTCGCTAGGAGATTCGGTACCTTTTCCCAGCAACCTGTAGCTTTTCTGGACCTTTATCTTGGCCCTGTTGTGGAATGTGCTTAAACCTGTTTTGGAAAACAGACTTTTTGCAGCTTGTATTGTCTTTGTTCCTGAAAATCCCTTGCACTCTGGAAGATGACAAGCTCTTTGAGATTAGAAATGCATCTCTTCTGATTAATCAGCCAATCGGAGGTATTTATTGTGCAGCTTTACTGTGTGCAGGGCGCTGAACTAAGCACTTGGGATAGTAGAATATAGTAGAGTTGGTAGACATGATCCCTGCCCACAAGCAGTTTACAGGGGATGACAAACATTCAGATTATAGATGGGAGAAATAGTAGAGTGGAAGGATATGTATATAAGGGCTAAGTCTCGATAGACTGTAAGCTCACTGTGGGGCAGGGAATGTTTCTGCTAACTCTGTTGTACTCTCCTAAGCGCTAAGTACAGTGCTCACACATAGTAAGTGCTCATTAAATACTATTGACGAAAATGAAGTGTAGTGCCTTATCTCCATTCATTTAATCGTATTTATTGAACACTTACTGTGTGGAGAGCACTGTACTAAGCACTTACCATTTTCCTTCCTCCAAACGCTCTGGATAAATACTTACTGGCTGCAGGATGTGGGGAATAAAATTTGTTTATGGTATTTGTTAAGCACTTACTATATGGCAGGCACTGTCCCAGGTGCTAGAGTAGATAAAAGCTAATCAAGCTGGACACAATCCATGCATCTAGATTTAATTCTGTTTGTTCTGACGACTTGACACCTGTCCAAATGTTTTGTTTTGTTGTCTGTTTCCCCCTTCTAGACTGTGAGCCCGTTGTTGGGTAGGGACCATCTCTGTATGTTGCCAACTTGTACTTCCCAAGCGCTTAGTCCAGTGCTCTGCACACAGTAAGTGCTCAATAAATACGATTGAATGAATGAATTAATGTGGGGCCTACAGTCTTAATCTCCATGAGGTAATCTTACAGATGAGGTAATAGTTATGGAGAAGTGAAGTGACTTGTCTAAGGTCCCACAGCAGGCAAGTGGCTGAGCTAGGATTATTCCCTCTCCCCATCCCCACAGCACCTGTATATATGTTTGTACAGATTTATTACTCTATTTTACTTGTACGTATTTACTATTGTATTTATTTTATTTTGTTAATATGTTTTTTTTTGTTGTCTGTCTCCCCCTTCTAGACTGTGAGCCCACTGTTGGGTAGGGACCGTCTCTATATGTTGCCAACTTGTACTTCCCAAGTGCTTAGTACAGTGCTCTGCACACAGTAAGCGCTCAATAAATACGATTGAATGAATGAATGAACCCAGGTCTGAGCCCCCCAGGCCAATGCCGTATCACTAGGTCATACTGCTTCTACTAGGCCACACTGTTTCTGCTACTTTCTAGATTTCTACTCTAAAACTAAAATATGCTAGAAAAAAGCAACTAAGTCACAGGCCTGTCTCTGAAAGCCTGTGCCTATGTGGTATTTATTAAGCGCTTATTCTGTGTCAAGCTCTGGGGTAGATACAAGTTAATCAGATGGGACAAAGTCCCTGTCCCACACGGGGCTCCCAGTCAAATAGGAGGGAGAACAGGGATTGAATCTCCATTTTGCAGATGAGTTACCTGAGGCACAGAGAAGTTAAGTGACTCAACCAAGGTCATACAGCCGGCAAGTGGTGGAACGGAGATTAGAAGCCAGATCCTCTGGCTCCCAGATCCGTTCTTCCTCCACTAGGCCACACTGCTTCCCTAATGCAGTGCGGAAGCTCAGAGGCTAAGGTGCTGTGGAAGGGGAAGCTCACGTTAACCTGTCGATGATTTCCCACGGCTCATTTTACTTTCCCCCTTGCCTGTTCTTTGTGTGCCACAGGTCATATTCCACGATGTCAATGAATTGACCGAAAAACTCTTCCCACTAGTGGAGTCCATGCAGAAGCACTTCAGCGCAGGCTCGGGAACCTACTACAGCGACTCCATCTTCTTCCTCTCGGTGGCCATGCATCGGATCATGCCCAAGGGTAAGCTCGGCCATTTGGCGAAAATGGTAGGCATCAAGCTCGGTTGGATTTCCTCCTCCAGCTTACTTTGGTCCCCTCCCAGCTCTCCCCTCCAATCTCGAAATCTCTGTGTCACTAATGACGCGTGGGATGTCGCCAGCGAGGAGCTTCTCCTTGGGCTGGAAAAGGATGACGTCGGTCTCTGGGTGTCCCCTGATCAGAGCGTCAGCTGGAGTAGGTGGTTTGGAGCTCGGGTGGGGGTAAGAAAGCTTCTTCGGAAATGGGGACAGTGGTGTGGTGAAGGGCCAGTGTGGCTTGTCCGTCGTGAACCTGGGGTGAGGTCTGATGAAGAGCCCTGGGCACGCACACGTGGTGGTCCTCCTCATTCCTGCACAGCGATGCTGTGGTCCAGATGTGGTCCACAGTGGCCAAGGTCCAGATGTTTACTCTCAAGCGCCACAAGGCCTATTTTTCTCCAGGATCCAGATCCAGCCGCTAATAACTTTGATAGCAGAAGTGTTGAGCAGGTTCCTGGCTCCTGAGTTTCTGGCCTCCTGGGGTTCCAGTTTCCTGATGTTCCAGCTCCTGAGGTTCTGGGCTCCTGAGTTTCCAGGTTTCTGAGATCCTGAAATTCCAGTCTCCTGAGGTACTATTTGAGGTTCTGGCCTTCTGAGGTTCAGGGTGAGCTCAGCTGCTGCATTTACAGAGGTGGCAGCCTAGGCATTCCCATTTGAAGATCGACGGGGGATCCGCGATTGGGCCTAGCTCTCCTAAAGTAGCCGAAGGGAGGGAGCAAAGAAAGATAAAGGGAGGGTGGAGATTGCCTAAAAGACCTGTCATGGGCCTTCAGAGAGACGATTTTTCTTGGCATTGGTATCTAATTAAGATTACCTAATATTAGTGATATTTGTTAAGTGCTTACTATGCTCTGACTGCTGTATTAAGCACTGGGGTAGAGACAAGATAATCAAATTGGACACAGTCCCTGTCTCACACAGGGCTCTCAATCTAAGTAGGAGGGAGAAGTGGTGTGAAATCCCCATTGATTTTACAGATTAGGGAAATGAAGCTCAGGGAATCACTTGCTCCAGGTCCCACAGCAGGAAAGGGGCAGAGCCAGGATTAGAACCCAGGTCCCCTGCTTCCAAGGCCTATGCTCTTTCTCCTAGGTGCGACTGCTTCTCTTTCATGGAGTTTGTATTGCCAAACAGATTAATGGAGATATTCTGTTGTTACTGCTGCATTTCAAAGGCGAGCATGCATTTTTATCCTGGGGTAGATGTTGTCGGTAGCAGTTGTCAGGCTAGGTAGGGCTAAGTGGGTGAAATGTAGTGTGCTGTTGCCCTGGTCTCAGTTCCTTCTTCCAAACGGCTTTTGTAATATGCCTTGAGAGCCTCTTTCCTGTTATGCAACTTTTCAATTATGTCTATTATGGTATTGGCAGGTGGGGGCCCAATAACTACAGTGGCCGCAAAGGAGCAGGGAGTGAAGGGCCGGAAGTCAGGCTAAACAACCTTCTCTTTCTCCGTCCACTTTTCTCCCTGTTCCTCTATTTGGGGGGAGAGCGGGCAGTGCACAGCTGCCACCTCTGTAAATGCAGCAGCTGAGCTCACCCTGAACTTCAGAAGGCCAGAACCTCAAACAGAGCCTCAGGAGTCTGGAATCTCAGGAGCTCAGAAACCTGGAAACTCAGGGTCCCAGAACCTCAGGAGCTGCAACATCAGGAAACTGGAACCCCAAGAGGCCAGAAACTCAGGAGCCAGGAACCTTAGGAGCGCAGAACCTCATGAACCTGGAACCTCAGGACACCAGAGCCATGGGAATCTGGAACCTCAGGAGCCCAGAGCTTCAGGAGTCTGGGACCTTAAGAACCTAGAACCTCAGGAGTCCAGAACCCCAGGAAGCCGAAACCTCAGGGGTCTGGACCTCAGGAACCTGGGACCTAAGGAACCTAGAGCCTTAGAGCCATGGGAACCTAGAGCCTCAGGGACCTTGAGTCTTGGTAATATAGAACATCGTGAACTTAGAGCCTCAGTAGTCTATAACCCAGGGACCTAGAGCCTTGGGAACCTTGAACCTTGGTGGTAAAGCCTTGGGAACGTAGAGCCTCAGGGACCTTGAGCCTTGGTGATAGAGCCTTGGGAACCTAGAGCCTCAGAGACCTTGAGCCTTGGTAGTCTAGAACCCAAGGACCTAAAACCTTGGGGACCTTGAGCCTCAAGGACCCTGAGCCCTGGTGATAGAGCCTTGGTAACCTAGAATCACACGGTCCTCGAGCCTCAGTAGTCTAGAACCTCAGTAGCCTAGAATCCAGGCACCTAGAACCTCGGGAACCTAGAACTTCAATGGTCTAGAACCTCAGCAGTCTGGGCCCTCGGGTACCTAGGACCCTGGCAACTCAGAACCCCCAGGAGTTTAGAACCTCGGGAACCTAGAACCACAGAAATCCCATGATCTCATCTGCCTCTGGCCTGGAACACCCTCCCTATTCATTTCCTGACAGACTACCACTCTCCCCCCACTCTGAGGTTCTAGACTGCCGAGGTTCTAGGTTCTCATGGCTCCAAGGGTCTGGGTTCTAGACCACCGTGGTTCTAGGTGTCCACCTGGGTTCTAGACTACTGAGGCTCTAGGGTCCCAGAGTTCTGGGTTGCCAAGGCTCTAGGTTCCTGAGTATCCAGCCTCCTGATGTCCGGTTCCTGACGTTCTGGTTCCTGAGGTTCTGGACTCCTGAGGTCTTGGGCTCCTGAGATTCTGGCCTCCCACGGTTCCTGGTTCCTGAAACATAGCACATTACCAATATGGCACTAGTTCAAGGAAACCTTTTCTCTTACTTAGAACAGAGTGCAGTGGAGAGGGAGGTAACTCAGGAGGCTACTCTTTTCTTCATGCCAGCAAATAGATTTAAAGTCTCTTGCAAAACAAAATAATTCAGCTTCTTTTGAGGCTACTTAATAAATATGAGGTTAGTTACTCCCACCAATCAGCAGCTGAGTCTGCCCATTTTTGAGAGGATTTTTTCACAGGCAGATTTCCTTTTGAACTGCAGTCTGATCTGGGAAAAATCAAATGCTTAGTGCCAAATAAATACCGATGGAGAGATTGCTTCCAGCAGACAAGACACATGTTTATGGAGCCTCCAGATTTACCCAGGGAACTGTGACCTCAGAACAGTTGGTCCCCCAACTGACAGAGCAGTTCAGCCCCATTTCCCCATTCTGCCCATCAGTCTGGTCTGCCTCGAGATCTAAGAACCCAGAGGATTACCCACAGGCTGGTGAATGGACTCATTACGGAATCAATCAATTGTATTTATTGAGTGCTTACTGTGTGCAGAGCACTGTACTAAACGCTTGGAAAGTACAAGCTGGCAACATACAGAGACAGTCCCTACCCAACAGTGGGCTCACAGTCTAGACAGCACTTGGCACTATAGCCTTGTGCAATTATTAAATAACTGGGGAAGCAGCATGGCCTAGTGAATCGAGCACAGACCTGGGAGTCTAAAGGACGTGGGTTCTTATCCTTGCTCAAGAATCTAGAACCTTGGTGACCTAGAACCTCAGGGACCTAAAGCCTCAGAAACTCCAAGAGGCCAGAAAATCCGGAGCCTGGAACCTGGGGCCTCAGGAACCTAGAACTTCAGGATTCTAGAACCCCAGGAAGCTAGAGCCCCAGCCATCTAGATCCTCAGTGACCTAGAACCTCTTGAAAACCAGAGCCTCAGAAACCCAAGAGGCAAGAAAATCAGGAGCCTGAAACCCGGGGCCTCAGGAGTTTAGATCCTCACAGTTGCGAACCTCAGTGACCAGAACCTCAGGAGGCTGGAAGAAATGTAGAACCTCAGAGACTTAAAACCTCAGTGACCTCAAACCTCAGGAACCTAGAATCTCAGAACCCCAAGAGGCCAGAAAACTCAGGAGTCAGAAACCCAGGGACTTGGGAGTCTAGAACCTCAGGAACCACAGGAGCCTAGAGCCCCAGCGACCTGGAATCTCGGGAGTCTAGATCCTCAGTGATCCAGAACCTCAGAAAACCTAGAACCTCGGGAGTCTTGAATCTCATCTGTCTCACCACCCTGGGAACTTCAGGTACCCAGGATTTCAGGAATCTGGAACCTCGGGAGGAGTCCAGAACCTCAGGAGCCTAGAGCCTTGGGAGGTATGCAGTCTCTTTGCATTTGAAAGCTCCAGTCACTGTCTTATTCGTCTGTGAGAATTCATCACCTGGGGAAGAATCAGTAATCCAGTAATAAACTGTTCAGGAAGACTGTTTGTTGCAGGTCATGATTTTTATATCATTATTTAGGTGATGTGAGGAAAGTGATCAGTGCTGTAGAAATCCCATGGAAGGTAAAGCAAACCTATCTCCAAGACCTTAAAGAGGGAGAGGAGGAAAGGCTCTCACAGAATTGGGTTCAGGGAGAAAAAGGCGGGAAAGAGAGGCCAAGGTCTCAACTCTGTCAGCCCCACGTCTACCATTTGTATCACCCCAAGCACGGCCCCTGACTTCTCTCTCACACCCTGGACACAAGGACACATGTGACACCACATGCACAGGAACCAACATGACACAGTGGATAGAACACAGGCCCGGAAGTCAGAAGGTCATGGGTTCTGATCCTGGCTCCGCCACTTGTCTGCCGTGTGACCTTGGACAAGTCACTTGACTTCTGTGTGCCTCAGTTGCCTCATCTGTAAAATGGGGAGTGAGACTGTGAGCCCCACATGGGACAGGGACAGTGTCCAACCCAATTTGCTGGTACCCACCCCAGCGCTTCGTACAGTGCCTGGCACACAGTAAGCGGTTAACAAATATCGTTGTTATTATTATTTGTGAAGCTGTGAATGGAACCTAGTGTACTCAGGTCCTCTGCAGTGTTTTTCAACCCCTGCACAGTGGGGCGACATCTGAACTCCTGATAGAATCCTGCTTGCACCTGATCTAAATCCTAGATGCAAGTGTAGTAACAGACAGACTAAGGGAGTAGCCTACTCCTGGAGATGCATCTGTTTCTGTTTTGTTTTTTGGTTGTTTTTTTTTTTTGAAAAGGAAAATAAACTCATCTCTGCTGGTTGAAGAATCTCCTTCCGAAAAGCTCTTTCAAATCAGCAAGATTTCAAATCTGGATCAGAAGGTTGAGGGTTCAAGTTCCTTCGTGGTTGCAGTTTTCCTCTAGACCGTGAGCTCATTGTGGGCAGGAAGTATGTCTATTGTTGTATCATACTGTCCCAAGTGCTTTGTACAGTGTTGTGCAGAAAGTGCTCAGTAAATACGATTAAAATGAACGAATGAATAAATACAACAATGAACAGACACGTTCCCTGCCCTCAACAAGCTTGCAGTCTAGAGGGAGCTTAGTCTAGCACTCCATGTCACCTAATCACTTGGTTACTTACCTCTCTGTCTCCCCAGTAGCCCTTATTTGTGCGTATATTTAAATTCTCTGGCTTCCTCCTGTCTGTAAAGTATTTTAGTGCCCGCCTTCCCTTTCAGATTGTAAATTGTTGGAGGGCTGGATCGTGTCTACACCTATTGTAATAACAATAATAATAATAATGTATTTGTTGAGTGTTTATCATATGCCAAGCACTGTTCTAAGTGCTGGGGTAGATACAAGGTAATCAGGTTGGACACAGTCCCTATCCCACATGGGGCTCACAGTCCCAATTCCCATTTTACAGATGGGGGAACTGGGGCTTAGAGGAGTGAAGCGACTTGCCCAAGGTCACACAGCAGACAAGTGGTGGAGCCAGGATTAGAACCCACATCCTCTGACACCCAAGCCACTGCTCTTGCTCTTAGAGAAGCAGCGTGGCTCAGTGGAAAGAGCCCGGGCTTGGGAGTCAGAGGTCACGGGTTCTAATCAGCTGTGTGACTTTGGGTAAGTCACAGCTTCTCTGTGCCTCAGTTACCTCATCTGTAAAATGAAGATGAAGACTGAGCCCCACGTGGGACAACCTGATAACCTTGTATCTACCCCAGCGCTTAGAACAGTGCTTGGCACATAGTAAGCACTTAACAAATACCATTGTTATTATTATTGCCATTTGGCCATGCTGCTTTCCCAAGGACTTAGTTCTGTGCTCTGCACAAGGCTAAGCACTCATTAAATATTGGTGATCAATTCATCTTCTTCCCCATCAGATTATAAAGTCATTGAGGACAGGGACCTTGTCTTTCATTTCTGTTGTATTTTCCAAGGGAGTACTACAGTGCTCTGCATATGGTATACATGCAATAAATGCTGTTGTTGAAGATGATTATGATGATGATCTGAGGAAGAGGGGAGGGAGGATTTCCCATAGGGAAGTTGTAGCTCACTCAATCATATTTATTGAGCACTTACTGTGTGCAGAGCACTGTACTAAGCACTTGGGAAGTATAAATCAGCAACATATAGTGACGGTCCCTATCCAACAATGGGCTCACAGTCTAGAAGGGGGAGACAGACAACGAAACAAAGCATGGAGACAGGTGTCAAAACCGTTAGAATAAATAGAATTATTGCTATATGCACATCGAATGAATGAATGAGTGGATGGATGAATGAATAAGTGAATGAATGAGTGACTGAGTGAGTGAATGAATGAATGGATGGATGAATTCATTCTATTTTATGACTTGGAAGACTGCACAGTGGTAGATGAGAAAGAAGGAAGTAATGGCAGTAGGTGGAAGGTGAATGAAACAAGTGGAAGAGTTGAGAAAGATGCAAGAAGAGATGTAAGTAGGGTAGAGGCTAACGACCTACTTTTCCTGTACAATTTTAGAACTAATCTTGATTTCAAGACATCTCTGTGCTGAATCTTTCAAGCTCCACTGATGGTTTGCCTATACATAATGCAAATATTTCAGTTTGTTTCGGTGTGTCCTATTTTAGGTGTATTTGCATCAGTGTTAGGTGTTTAGGCTGGAAGCTTTTGATGAGGCTGTTTTGGGCAACAGGGAAAAGGTCTTATACAATAAAATGAGAGTTGCAAAGGAAGCCCTGAATCTTTCCATTCTGGCCCATTTAAATCAGGGGAGCTGTCAAGTTGAATTGTAACAAGTTAATTTTTTTGATCATGATTTCTTCTCCATTATTTCCACTTGGGGGTTTCCAGTTATCCTTTCGCACAAAATTAGAAGCATCCAAATGGAATCACGGCAGAATCGGGCACTGTGGGAGTTACTGTAGCCAGTGATCTGAGAGTTGAGTACTCCTTCCTCTTTGGCGCTTTGGGGATGCCGGCCGGAGTTTTTGCCATAGGTGCAGTGGAAGAAGAGAATGCAGAGTGGAATGCTTGGAGGCATCGTTCATTTTTCCCTCATGTGTCCTACCTACACACTCAGATTTATTATTAGCATAATGAAGGGTGATTTTCAGTTTAAATCATGCAGATGTGGGAGATTGTGTTTAATAAACAAGGCCGAGAGGACCACCAGGAAGGCTGGAGTAGAATTTAGCTCAACCTTTTCCTGACGCTTTTAATCAATCTGAGGCCTTGCCTACTTCTCTCTCTCCCTCTGCTTCCTTCAATTGCAATCAGTTAGTGTTCCCAGAGCGTGGCTGAAGGTGGAATGCTTGCATTACTTCCGTATTACTTTACGAGAGGTACTGTTGTGTAGTGTCCATTAAAAGTCAACTACCTCAAATCCCAGAGGTGCTCCCAACCCCAAATACTTGCTAGTGTACTAGCAAAGCCCTGGGCTTTCTTGCCTTTGAGTATTTAGAATGTGTGTATGTGTGTGTTTTAATAATAATAGTGGTATTTCTTAAGTGCTTATTATATGCCTGGCACTGTACTAAGGTGCCATGTCATCAGCTTGGACTCCTTCCATTTCCCACGTGGGACTCCCAGTCTTAGTCCCCATGTTACAAATGAGGTAACTGAGGTGTGGAGAAGTGAAGTGACTTGCCCAAGGTCACCCAGAAGACAAGTGGCAGAGCCGGGAATAGAATTGGTGAATAGAATTTGTCATCTGAGCTGCTGCAGAAAGAAATCATGCCTTGCCCCTTCTGCAGTAAGAGGGGAAGGAGTTGAAGTATTTTTCAAGCATCTACATTAAGGGCTGGGAGAAAACTGCAGGGGTGAGATTAAGACATGGTCCCTGGCCCCCAAGGGACTCATAATCTAGAAATTAGAGTGGGGAGGGAGCTGGCTACAGATGCTTAAGGAAAGATGGAACAGTAAAAGCAGAAAAACAACATGAAAGACAAGGACAAAGATGACTATAAGAAGAGCAGAATAGAAGAAAAGCAGCTTGGTCTAGTGGATAGAGCAAAGGCCTGAGAGTCAGAAGGACCTGGGTTCTAATCTCGGCTCAGCCCCTTGTCTGCTGTAGGACCTTGGGCAAGTTACTTCACTTCTCTGTGCCACAGTGACCTCATCTGTAAAATGGGGATTCAGACAGTTAGCCCGTTGTGGGACGGGGACTGTGTCCAACCTGATTAGCTTGGGTCTACCCCAGCTCTTAGAAAACGATTGACATATAGTAAGTGCTTAACAAATACCATTGTTGTTATTCTTATTTTTGTTATTATTAAGAGCAGTAGGGTTCTTTGGCTCGAGAATCAGAGCTCCAGGCTCTTCGTGGCTCAGTCCAGTCCAGAGATCACAACTGTCGCCGCCACCACAGCCCCACGATGTGCCACAGGTTGAGGAGGTCTCACGCTGCTGCTCCTCCTCTATCCTCATCCTTCCCTAGTTGGAGATGGGGCTGAAGGGAAATTCCGATGGCTCGGGCACTGGGCCGTTTCCCTTCCAGGACGCAGGTCCGTGGTCCTCTGGAAAAGGGGACTGGGGCAAGCAACTGTCTGGCCGGAGCGGCTGTGGCCCTCCGGTCCAGGGAGTGGATTAAGCGACCTCTTTGGTTTTCTGTCTCCTCATGCTCTTCCAAATCCCCTCAGCGGCTTTGGCCCTCCGGTCCAGGGAGTGGATTAAGCGACCTCTTTGGTTCCCTGTCTCCTCGTGCTCTTCCAAATCCCCTCAACCAGTGGTCTTCATTTCAGCCGATTCCCCCTCCCCCTGAGAAGAGGTCAAAGCTGTTGAAAAAGAATGCTGATTTTGGGGGGTAGCTCCCCTATCATTGTGACTCTGGGGGAGTGGGGATACGAGGGGCTGCTGCAGATAAGGGTGTGGTCTTCCTCTCTCGCCATCGCTGGGGTGAAGACCTGCAGGAGCTGAGCCGTGGTCTGTAGTCTCCCCACCTTTGGGGCTCTAGGGTCCCCCTCCACCCCAGTGTTGGGGTGACTACCTGCCCAGCTTTAAGAACATGGCGGTGGTTTGGACCAAGCCCAGCCCTGCCCTTGACCAGACTAAGGTCCGTCCTCTCCCAGTGGCACTCTGCCCATGTCTTTGTTGTTGAATTGTGGTTTTTGCCAAGATCATCTCAGTATCTCTTTCTCTGGGTGTCTGTCGTCAGCCTCCCCAGTGTTAGTTTGGGAGCCAAGAGCAAGTCTGAAGCAATATCCTGCTTCTTTCCCCAATGTGCAGTATAGTGCTTTGCACGTCGTAAATGCCTAACAAATGTCACGAATAATAATCGCTTTGCAGAGCCTCCTATGTTTTCATGGAGTTAAGCAAAGTGTGTTGTTTCAGTTTCTTTGGACTAAACATTAAATTCTAGGTAACAGGATTACTGGGATGGTTACTGTGGAAAGGGTCACATGTGCGTGCTACACACACTCCCTCTCCCTCTCTCTCTCTCTCTCCCTCTCCCCCTCCCCTTTTATCTCCTGATGATGTTTGTTTTGGCCCAATTAGACATTTGTTGCACAATGGGGAAGAAAATAGTTTTTACTCAACTGGAGCTGAAAACAGCAAATTTTAGTACTTACATTCTTAGCTGTGACTCCCAAGGGAATTTCTGGATAGTTCTTAAAAGAAAACAATAATAATAGAGCGTTAGAATAGAGTGAGGTCCAAGCGCTTAGTATAGGGCTCTGCAACCACCAGTTGGCGGGGGGGGGGCATAACAGTGATTGATTGATTGAGAGAAGCATTTTTTTTGAGATAGTAGTAGAGGAGGTGTTTGCCTAGTGAAGAAAGGGAGCACTTCAGCTGTCCACTGATTTTCCAGGATGGCAATGGGTCCAGAGAAACAGCATTATGTTTTCCATAGAGCACGGGCCTGGGAATCAGAAGGCCACGGGTTCAAATCCCAGCCCCGCCACATGTCTGCTGTGTGACCTCTGGCAAGTCACTTCGCTTCTCTGTGCCCCAGTTACCTCAACTGAAAAATGGAGATTGAGACTGGGAGCCTTGCATTGGACAGGGACTGTGTCCAACTTGATTTCCTTGTATCCACCCCAGTGCTTAGTACAGTGCCTGGCACATATAAGTGCTTAACAAATACCATCATTACCATCATCATCATCAGTGTTCACATCCTACTAACTACAGGTCCAGGCTTTCTGGGACTAGCATGAGCCAGCCAGAGCCAAACCGACTGAGCTCTAGTAGGTGCAGATGGCCTCATTCATTCTTTCGTATTTATTGAGCGCTTACTGTTTGCAGAGCCCTGTCCTAAGCACTTGGGAGAGTACAATACAACAATAACTAAACACATTCCAATTCCCCACAGGCCCCTCTTCCATCAGACTGTGTCCAACCTGATTAACTTTTTTCCATCCCGGTGCTTAGAACAGTGCTTGGCACTTAGTAAACGCTCAACAAGTGCCATAATTAATTTGGGACCGTGAGGTGGGGCCTGGGTGCCTTTTGGAGATGAACCTTTGGTTAAGCTGCAGCTATTCTGGGATCCGACGTATGCAGCAACTGTCCTGACGGGAGTCCTACATGATGTTCTCGCTGGCTTGCAACCTTCAAACATTGCCATATGGGGCTGATAACCTGGGAGGCCAATATGGGCAGGGACGAGGTATTTGGGCCCCAGATTTCCAGCCCGTGGGAAGTTCTGCCATGGGTCATCTCTTATCTTTTTTGATCATTAACTCAGTCCCACTGTTGTCACTGAAGTGCCATACATACCATCAAGTAGCAAGACTGGATTCCCCATGAAGTCATTCATTCATTCAATCGTATTTATGGAGCTCTTACTGTGTGCAGAGCACTGTACTAAGTGCTTGGGAGACTACAATATAACTGTAAACAGACACATTCCTTGCCCAAAGCGAGCTTACAGTCTAGAGGAGGAGGCAGACATGAATATCAATAAATAAATTACAGATCTGTACATAAGTGCTGTGGGGTTGGGGGGGAATGAATGAAGGGAGCGAGTCAGGGTGACACAGGAGGGAGAGGGAGAAGAGGAAAGAAGGGCTTAGGGAAGGCTTCTTGGGGAGGAGACGTGTCTTCAATAAGGCTTTGAACGGGGGGATGTCCCGTTCCCCCAGCACTGAAGCGTTGTTCATTTCATCATACCTTCGCTGGACAGGAAAGGTGAAGCGTGCACCATAACAGGATACCCACATAACTTCTCAGTAGTGAGCCAACCTCCAGCGACTGAAAACAGTGTGGTCAGAAGAAATCCTTTAAAGACATAACGGAGCAAAACCAAAGCTTGTTATGGGCAGGGAACCCGACTACCAACTCTGTTATAGTGTACTCTCCCAAGTGCTTAGTGCGGTGCTCTGCACACAATAAGTGCTCAAGAAATATGATTGATTGACGTAGCAGCGGTTCATGGAGAGACAGCAGCAGAAGATACACCGGCCCGGTGTTTTCAGCCATTAGAAATGGGGTGTCTGTTGGAACGGAGGCTTCGACAGGAAGATATGCTACTTCTAAATAGCGAGAACACACCATTTAATGGCGGTATCAAGGAATCTAGCCTTTTGGGCGATTGTGTGTTTGTAGCACTTTTGAGTTTGAAAGTATTTTTCTCCACGCTGTAAACGCTGAGGGAGCTCAGGCCCTTGGCGCTCATTGAAAGTCACGAGACCCAAACTTGGCAGAGTCGGCTTTGGTGTTCACAGCTCCTCATTCTCCACCTGCTGCTCTGCTCCCTGACTCAGGCTTCCTCCCTTCTCCTCGCTTCGTAGCCGAGCTGCCTCTAAATGGCGACGATTTGTCGCTGGCTGGTTACCTCTGCTCCGGGCCATCCCTCATGACCTCAGGTCTCTGGGAGACAGGCAAAGAGTGTTTTTCTTCATCATGGGGCAGCCACTGATTGTCTTTCCATGCGCCTGCCTCTGCCCGCATGTTCACTGATGCAGGATGCAGATTTCACACCGGGAGGGGTAGCATCTTCCAACCTACTGGAAAACAGGGTGAAGAACCAAGCGAAGAACTGGAAAACCCAGGGGATTGCTAAATCGTAGTCTGCTCTTTCCAAGTTTAGAGTTAGTTCCCACTTAGGCTTTTCTGTTTTCTGAGCCTCAGTTCCCGGGCCTCTTTTTTCATCCATCACAAGTGGATGTGAAATCCAAGATTCTTGTTTGCCCGCTGACCTCTCAACCTTAACGGGTCCAAAACAGAACTGCTTATCTTTCCATCCAAACCCTGTCTGCCCTTTGACCTTCCTGTCACTGTAGACAGTACCCCCATCCTCCCAGTCTCACAAGCCGGTAGCCTTGGTGTTATCCTCCACTCATCTTGTTCATTCAACCCACATATTCCATCTGTCACCATAGCCTGTTGGTTCAACCTTCGCCACATTGCTAAAATCCGCCCTTTCCTCTCCATCCAAAGTGCTGTCACGTTAATCCAAACACTGATCCTATCCCACCTTGATTACTGTATCACCCTCCTTGCTGACCTCCCTGCCCCCTGTCTCTCCCCACGTCCGGTCCATACTTCAATCTGCTGCCTGGATCAGTTTTCTACAAAAACATTCAGTCCGTGTTTTGCTGCTCCTCAAGACCCTCCTGTGGTTGCCCATGTACCTCAGTGACCTCATCTGTAAAACGGAGATGAAGACTGTAAGCCTCCCGTGGGACAACCTGATCACCTTGTAACCTCCCCAGCGCTTAGAACAGTGCTTTGCACATAGTAAGCGCTTAACAAATACCAACATTATTATTATTATTATCCACCTAGGCATCAAAGAGAATCTCCTTACTATTGGCTTTAAAGCACTCAATCAGCTCTCCCCCTCCTACCTTACCTCCTTGATTTCTTACTACAACTCTGCCCTCCCCCTCCCCACAGCACTTATGTATATTTGTACATATTTATTGTTCTATTTATTTTATTAATGATGTGTGTATAACTATAATTCTATTTATTCTGATGGTATTGACACCCGTCTACTTGTTTTGTTGTCTGTCTCCCCCTTCTAGACTGAGCCCGTTGTTGGGTTGGGGCTGTCTCTATGTATTGCTGATTTATACTTCCCAAGCGCTTAGTACAGTGCTCTGCACACAGTAAGCGCTCAATAAATACGATTGAATGAATGAATGAATGAATGTGGTTGATAGTAAGTGCAAGTGCATTGAAGTGGGCAGATTGAACATCCCGCAGATGATGTCATAGTTTCAGACCTTACAGGGGAGCAGTAGTGGAAGCCAAGAGAAGTTTGGGTTTGTCCGAGATGCTCGAAAAGCGGCCAATCTTAACAAAATCTAAGGCTAGCCACTTCCTTCCCCGTCCCACTTTCTCATTCAGCATAGTTTATCCCAAGGAATTTTTTTTTCCCCTTGAATGTAAGAAGAGGCGTGTTTCCCTTTCCATTTTTTTAAAGCTGTTGCTTTACTCTTTGTACTTGAATAGCATCTTGCATCCTGAAACTTCCAAATAATCTAGCAACAAATTGCGTATACCTGAGAATTTAGCTTTTCTGCTTTTTTTAATGGTATTTGTTAAGCGCTTACTATGTGTTAAACACTGTTCTAAGCACTGGGGTAGGTACAAGTTAATTAGGTCAGACGCAGTCCTTCTCCCACATGGGATTCATAGTCTAAGTAGGAAGGAGAACAGGTATTTAATCCCCTTCTTAAACAACTCCCGGGACTCGTAAGTGTCATAGCAAGTGCCATCCTTATACTTGAGAAGCGGCATGGCAAAGTGGATAGAGCACCAGTCTGGGAGACAGAAGGTCATGGGTTCTAATCCCAGCTCGGCCACTTGTCTATTGTGAGACCTTGGACAAGTCACTTCACTTCTCTTTGCCTCAGTTACCTCATCTATCACATGGGGATTAAGAGTGTGAGCCCCACATGGGACAGGAACTGTTTGTCCAACTTGATTTGTTTGTATCCACCCCAGCATTTAGTACAGTGCCTGGCACATAGTGAGCGCTGAACAAATGCCATAATTAATTATTACTTCATCTGGCTAACTCAGCACAAAGAAGAAAGGTGAGTTTTTTTGTGAAAAAGGGCTCAGATCTTGCTGAATGGGGCTCCTCCCATTACCTAGGAGTGTCATTGACTGACTCCAGAATCGCCCGCTGTTGGGTAGGTACTGTCTCTATATGTTGCCAACTTGTACTTCCCAAGCGCTTAGTACAGTGCTCTGCACACAGTAAGTGCTCAATAAATACGAATGAATGAATGAATGAATGAGGTAGGCGTGGAGCAGAAAACAGGAACATTTTCCATTTAGGCATTATGGGACCAGTGGGCTTGGATGCAGATAAATTAGCATTCATTCATTCAATTGTATTTACTGAGCGCTTACTGCATGCAGAGCACTTTACTAAGCGCTTGGGAAGTACAGGTCGGCAACATATGAACCCGAAGGTCAAGTCTGACGGTCGTCAGCCTACTGACCTAAGTCCATTTTACTTTAGGTCATTGAAAAGCTGGATGGGAGGGTTTTATGTTGTTTTTATTTTAACGAGGATGCAGGGACCATCCCTGTGCCCATTTGCTATGCTTCTGGGCGATGTGATTTCTGGTTGTTGCTGTGTTTTGGGATTGTTTTTTTTCATTTTATTGAGGAGGAAGAGTACTCGGTGTTTTCCCTTGCTGAAACACTGCCTTCTCAGGCTATAAAATCCCTCAGGGATTGTGATTTCTGTGTTCCTTGCAAAGGGGCCGGGACAGCGCTGGGAACAGGAATTCTTTAAACATCAAATGATGACAAGGAATTCTTGGACCCAGAGCAGGAAGTAAGTGGGATGGTGTCTGAGAGCTTGGTATCTGAGAGCGAGCTCGTCATGGCCTCTTGGGGAGAAGGAATGTGTTTGTTGAAGGTAGCTCAGGTGGCATCACGGTGATGCACTTCGAGTGTTGAGGATTGTTTGTTTAAAATCTGGAAACTTTGCATTTCTTCAGCAGGGAAAGAGCATGGTTGTATAAGGTTGTGTCCTCTCCTTCTCCCCGAGGAACAGTGCCGCCGTCGGCATCCACTGTGACCCCTAAGTGTGACAGTCATTTTACTACCCCTTATGTACCTTGCACCAAATACGTCTTTCGTCCTTGAAATATGAGCTAAACCACGGCCTGGGAAAGCTTCCCCTGGATTCCTCAGCCGAAGCGAAAGGCTGGAGAGGGACGGGTCTTGCATGTGACCTGTGCCCTCAGTGGGTCGGTTGGGCTCCATGGGTCAGTGGCCAAGGACAGCGGGGCTTTCAGGGTCCCTTTTTTTATCTTGGCTTCAAGGATCGTTCCGCCTCTTTGGGTCAGCGAACTGGGATCCGAGAAAACTCTGCTGCTGTTTGGCTGCTCATTGGCCCTGCTGTTTGTCACGAGTCCCAGGAGTGGGTTTTATGCGCAGCTTTTGTTTTCTGTGGTTTACAGAGGAAAAAAAGGAAAAAGTCAGGCCCCGATCCCGCATTGTGATTTCTCCTCTTTGCCTAATCTGTATTCTTTGTTCTTGGTGCTAGTGGGAACCAGCCAAGAGATTAAGAGAAGTCCAACCATTTTGGAGCCAAGGCCAAATTGCCCAGGGGTACAAGGTGGAATCATCATCATCAATCGTCTTTATTGAGCGCTTACTATGTGCAGAGCACTGTACTAAGCGCTTGGGAAGTACAAATTGGCAACATATAGAGACAGTCCCTACCCAACATTGGGCTCACAGTCTAAAAGGGGGAGACAGAGAACAAAACCAAACATACTAACAAAATAAAATAAATAGAATAGATATGTACAAGTAAAATAAATAAATAAATAAATAGAGTAATAAATATGTACAAACATACATACATATATACAGGAATCAGAAGCTTTGAATGCCCAGCCTTTCTTAGAGCCTTTCTTCCGAAGATCCCAATGCACTTTTCAGTTATTAATTCCTTCAGTCCATCAGTGAGAGCTGACTGTAGAGCACTGAACTGAGTGCTTGGGTGAGTTCAGTATAACAGAACTGGTAGAAACGTTCCCTGCCCACAAAGAGTTTACAGTTTAGTGTCTGTAGTCTACTGTCATCATCCCGATGACACTCCTGAGAGCAAGTTAAGTTGAAACTTTGTGGTTTCCACTTGTGACTTTTTTTGTACTGTTTGAAGAACACTTCCTATTCATAACTGTGTGTATGGGTAGCCCTTACTTTCTTCAGGCAGTGAAATGTCAAATGATGGACTCTGCCATCAGGAATGACAGAATCCAAGACTCCCGAGTCCTGAGACTCCCGAACACTAAACGAGCAAAGAGGAATTGATTAATTAATCAATCAATCGTATTTATTGAGTGCTTACTATGTGAAGAGAACTGTACTAGGAGCTTGGGAGAGTACAGTATAACAAAGTTGGTAGACAAATTCCCTTCCCACAATAAGCTTATAGTCTAAAATACAATCATTATTATTGAAAGAGGTTACAGACATTAGTCTAAACAAATACATTAAATTACAGATATGTACATAAGTGCTATGGGGCTGAAGGAGGGGTGAATAAGTGTGCAAATTCTAGTGCAAGGGCAACATAGATGGGAGCGGGAGGAAGGAAATGAGGGCTGAGTCGGGAGCCCACTGTTGGGTAGGGTCTGTCTCTATATGTTGCCAACTTGTACTTCCCAAGCGCTTAGTACAGTGCTCTACACACAGTAAGCGCTCAATAAATACGATTGATGATGATGATGATGAAAGGTATCTTGAAGGAGATGCGGTTTTAATAAGGCTTTTAAGGTGGGGAGAGTGATTGCCTGTCAGATATGAAGCAGGAGGGAGTTCCAGGCCAGAGGCAGGAGGTGGACGAGATGTTAGTGGTGAGATAGACAAGATCGAAGTGCTGTGAGTAGTAGGAAATCAGAGAGGTAGGGCAAGAGGGGGCAAAGAGATTGAGGGCTTTAAAGCCGATGGTAAGGAGCTTCTGTTTGTTGCAGAGATGGATGAGCAACCACTGGAAATTCTTACCGAGTGGGAAAACATGGACTGAACATTTTTGTAGAAAAATGATCTGGGCAGCAGAGTGAGTGAGGAGAGACGGGAGTCAGGGAGGTCAGCGAGGAGTCTGATGGAGTAATCAAGGCAGGATAGGAGAAGTGCTTGGATTAAAGATGGTGAGGATTTTAGCGATGTTGCGAAGGCTGAACTGACAGGTTTTGGTGACAGATTGAATATGCTGGCAGAGTGAGAGAGAGAGAGATGATGCCAAGGTTCTGGGCTTGTGAGACAGGGAAGCTAGTGCTTCCATGCTAGCGTTAGCTGTGCTATGGACTTGGCCCTGCCAGTCATGTGCCCGCTGGGGCCCAGAGGGCACCGAGTTCACTCAGTGGGTCGGCTGGCAGGATCCAAGTCCATTGCAGTAAGCATGAATGTCCTTTGCGCTAGCATCCATCAGTCAATAATCAGTGGCTTTTATTGAGGGTGTACTATGTGCAGAGCACTGGGCCGAGTGTTTGGGAGAGTACAATAGATCTAGCAGACACCTTCCCTGCTCCTAACGGGCTCACGTGAGCCAGCTTCTGGGAGAACTGAGGCCAGGACCCCAGGGTCCTGAATCTCAGAGCAGGGCTGTAATCTGCTTGGAAGCAGCTGGTTAATCCAGAATTCTGCCTTTGTAAGCGGCGGATCTGACTCCCAAGTTCATGCTCTACCAGGCCACACCGCTTCTCTTCTCTACTTCCTTTCTGACTTCTCTGACCTGTGCCCTCCCTCTATTCTTTATTTAATGGTTGTCACTTTTATTTATTTGTTTCTACAGCTCCAATGCTGATGGGTCCCATCGGGACTTCAGGAGCCCCAGCCGCTTGCATGGTGGCTAAACCAGGGGGCCGGAGCTGGCTGAGGAGGGGTTCGGGGCGAGTAAACGCTGACTGAGTTACCTAAGGGAAAGAGGAGGAGGAGGAGGAAACGGGGGGAGCAAACACTGACTGAGTTATCTAAGGGAAAAAGGAGGAGGAGAAAAGAAGAGGAGGAGGAGGGGGAAAGATGAGGAGGAGAAGGAGGAAAGGAGGAGGAGGAAAAGATGAGAAGGAGGAGGAATCAATCAATCAATTGTATTTATTGAACACTGTGCTAAGCGCTTGGGAAGTACAAGTTGGCAACATATAGAGACAGTCCCTACCCAACAGTGGGCTCACAGTCTAGAAGGGGGAGACAGAGAACAAAACCAAACATATTAACAAAATAAAATAAATAGAATAGATATGTACAAGTAAAATGAATAAATAAATAAGTATAGTAATAAATATGTACAAACATATATACATATATACAGGTGCTGTGGGGAAGGGAAGGATGGCTGAGCCTCACCCTGGGAAAACCACCTATGTGATCATGGTGTCTCCCTGGAAAGGCGGAGGGGGAAAAGATGGGAAGGAGAAGGAGGAGGTGGAGGAAAAGATGAGGAGGAGAAGGAGGAGTAGGAAGAGGAGGAGAGAGGGCACACTTCTTCCTCCTCCTTAACCTCTTCATCACCACCACCACCACCTGCTCGCCCCCTCCTTGCCCCACCCCCATCTCCCATCCCATCACGATCTGGCCTCGGCCTCCCCGTTTGGCAGCCCCTAGAAGATGAGGTCCCTCAGCCACAAAGTGGCTAGATCCCTAATGGGACCCAGCTGTTTTGCAGCTATAGAAAAAAACAATTACGGCTTCAAAAAAGAGATGTAGGCAAGAGGATGATGCAGGAAGACCGGGGAGACAAGGGAGGTGGAGGGGGAGTTTGGGGTGCAGGGAGGGGAGCTAGGAAATCTCAGAAACCTAGACGAGGGCAGACTCAGGAGGAGGTCTCCGGCCTAAATTCCCCGGTGTATTTACCAAAGGGGAAAGCCCAGCTGCCATCATTTCGAGAGAGTGTCGTTTCTGACACGGGACCGACTAGACATTGACTTGAAGACGGAGTTCACTGAAGATGCCGTGAGGCTGTTGGCTAATCAGAGGAGTTGAGAGTTTATGTAACTACCCTAAGGGTCGGGGTGGCTGTGAAAGAGACTTCAACACTTCTTTTCAAGGGATAATTGTCCGGATGGCCAGTGTATAGGAATGTCCTGGTTATTGTGCTATCAGTTGGTAAGGGGCAGGAAGCAGCATGGAATAATGGGAAGAGCCCAGGCCTGGGAATCAGAGGCCCTGCTTTCTAATCCTGACTCCACCACTTACCCGCTCTGCGACCCTGGGCAAGTCGCTTCACTTCTCTCGGCCTCAGTTCCCCCATCTGCAAAATGGGGATTCAATGTCTATTCTCCCTCCCACTTACTCTGTCAGTACCACGTGGTACTTAATTATCCTGTGTCTACCCCTGTGCTCAGTACTAAACACTTAGAAAGTACAAGTTGGCAACATGTAGACACGGTCCCTACCCAACAACGGGCCCACAGTCTAGAAGGGGGAGACAGACAACCAAACAAAACATAATAATAATAATAATAATGGCATTTATTAAGCGCTTATTATGTGCAAAGCACTGTTCTAAGCACTGGGGAGGTTACAAGGTGATCAGGTTGTCCCACGGGGGGCTCACAGTCTTAATCCCCATTTTCCAGATGAGGGAACTGAGGCACAGAGAAGTTAAGTGACTTTCCTAAAGTCACACAGCTGATAATTGGTGGAACTGGGATTTGAACCCATGACCTCTGACTCCAAAGCCCATGCTCTTTCCACTGAGCCACACTGCCAGTTAACAACTGCCAGAGTCGGTATTATTATAACAGTGTTTTATTGCAAGGAGAAGGAAAGTGGGCAGGCATGCTTTAGCTGTCCTCCAGTTTTGAAACTGATACTCCTGATGATACAAGTCCAACTTGTACTTCCCAAGTGGTTAGTACAGTGCTCTGCACACAGTAAGTGCTCAATAAATACGATTGAACGAATAAATGAATGAATAAGATATCCGAGTGGGTAACCAGTACGATCTACATGTCACCAGCAATCTCTTCGTGCGGTTTGTTTCCGGCTTCTGTGGTTCTCGTTGCAGCTGAAAGCAACAAGACTGGTTCCCACAGACTAGGTTAAAGAGGATCCTGGCGGTCCCCATTAGAGAAGCAGAATGGCTTAGTGGAAAAAGGATCTGGGTTCAGATCTCAGCTCTGCCACTTACCTGCTTGGTGATGCTGGGTAAGTCACTTAACTTCTCTGTGCCTCTCTGGAAAATGAGAATTCAGTGCTGATCTCCCTCTTAGAATATGAACCCTGGTTGGGGCAGGGACTGTGTCTTAGCTGAATACCAGTGCTTAGTACAGCACTTAGTAATAATAAGAATAACTCATAATTGTGGTATTTGTTGAGCACTTACTTTGGGCCAGGCACTGTACTAAGCACTGGGGTGTTTACAAGCAAATCGGACTGGATTCAGCCCCTCTCCCACACTGTGCTCGCAGTTTCAATCCACATTTTCCAGATGAGGTAACTGAGGCCCAGAGAGGTGAAGTGACTTGCCATGGTCACACAGCTGACAAGTGGCAGAGCCGGGATTAGAACCCATGAACTTGAGACTCCCAAGCCCATGTTCTATTCACTACACCATGCTACAAATGGGTGGTTAGGATTTTAATTCATTCATTCAAATTTGTTGAGTGCTTATTATGTGCAGAGCACTGTACTATGCACTTGGGAGAGTACACGTTGGGGGCAGGGAATGTGTCTGTTTATTGTTATATTGTACTCTATATTGTACAATATAACAATAATCAGACACATTCCCTGCCCCCAACGTGTACTCTCCCAAGCATTTAGTACAGTGCTCTGCACACAGTGCTCAATAAATACAATTGGATGAATGAATGAACAGAATTGGTAGACATACTCTCTTCACAATGAGTTTATAATCTAGAGGGGGAGACAGACATTAATATAAATGAATAAATTACTGCCATAACAACAATTGTGGTAAGTGCCAGTGCCTGGCACTTAGTAAGGGCTTAACAAATACCATTATGTGCCAGGTACTGTACTAAGCGCTGGGGTGAATACAAGCAGATCGGGATGGACACAGTCCCTGTCCCACATGGGGCTCACAGTCTGAATCCCCATTATGCTGTGGGGCCGAGGGAGAGGTATATAAAGGATCCAAGGTCAAGTCCAAAAGCAACGCAAAAGGAAGAGGGAGAAGAGGAAATGAGAGCTTAGTCAGGGAAGGCTTTAATAAGGCTTTACTACTTGAACCTGTCTTTATCAGCAATACAATATTTTTAATTTCCTTAGAAGAAAAGGAAAGCCTAGCAGTCTTGCAGGCAGGGATTGTGAGAAGCAGCATGGCATAGTCCATAGGGATTCAGGTTGTCAGCTCCAATCCCGGCTCTGCCACTTGTCTGCTGTGTGTCCTTGGGCAAGTCACTTCACTGGGCCTCAGTTACCTCATCTGTAAAATGGGGTTGGAGAATGGGAGCCCCATGTGGGACAGAGACTGTGCCCAACCTGATCTGTTTGTATCCACTTCTAAATTGTGAGCCCCTTGTTGGGTAGGGACTGTCTCTATCTGTTGCCAGATTGTACTTTCCAAGCGATTAGTACAGTGCTCTGCACCCAGTAAGCGCTCAATAAATATGATTGAATGAATGAATATCCACTTAGTACAGCACTAAGTACAGTCCCTGGCACACAGTAAGCACTGAACAAATATGACAGTTGTTATTACCAACTCTATCACACTATACTTTCTCCAGCACTTAGTACAGTGCTCTGTACACAGTAATAAGCACTCAGTAAATCCCATTGATTGATTGTGTGCTGGAGACCGCTTCCTTATTGGGAGCCCAGTGTCATGGGAGGGGCAGGAAACCCCTTGGTGAGCAGCTTCTTTCTCAGTCAGAGAGCAATGCTGAGGAGGAGGGAAGCACGAGATATAAAAAATGTTCTATCACTGTGTAATTTACCTGAGTAACCTTGGGATTCTCTGGGCGGGAAGCCTCCCCCGAATGTGTGAAACGCCAGAATGGCAAACATTCTTGACGAGGTTAGGGCTGGGGAAGCCATCTGGCTCTTGAAGGCAACAGTCAAGCTCAGGCCGGCCCAAATGAACCCTTCTGGGGGGCTGTAGTCAAGGGACGTTCTCTCCTCATCCCTTCCAGAGTGCCGGCAATCTGTCAAGTGTTCCTTAAATCACCCATTTCCCAGATCGGAAAGAAATCTGACGTTTCCCTCAAGCTTGGCCTGAGGAGAGGGCAGGGTCTGGGGAATTACTGGAGCAGAAAGTTGGTGTTTTCCCCTCTTTAAGCTTCCCTTCTCCTCCAGTTCCCGGCCTGGCCACGGCTGCCGTGCACCAGGGCTAAGAAGGGGAGGGGAGAGGGGAGGAAGGGAGAGGAGAGGGAGCCGAAGCGTACTCCTCGTGGACTCTTCCACGCAGAGGGAGGGATGCTGACCCTGGAAAACCAGTCTACATTCATCCCGCAAAGCATTTCAGCATAGAGAAGCAGTGCGGCCTAGTAGATAGAGCACGGGCTTGGGAGTCAGAAAGACCTGGGTTCTAATCCCGGCTCCGCCACTTGTCTGCTGGGTGACCTTAAGCAAGTCACTTCACATCTGTGCCTGCTATCCCATCTGTAAAATGGGAATTAAAGATTAGGAGCTCCATATGAGACAGGGACTATGTCCCTCCTGATTTACGTGTATCTACCCCAATGCTTAGAACACATAGTAAGTACTTAACAGATGCCATTAAATAAACATTAATTAATTAAAGACAATTTAAAAAACAAAAAAAAAGCACACACTAAGAGCTCTTTGCTTTAAAGAAGTGCATTCCCTCTCCTTTTCCATCTTCTGAAAACCGGCCTCTTCTTTCCTTTCTCAGAAAAGTGGTGTGGGTGTCCTTTCAAGCGCACGCCTGCCTCTCTCCCTCTGTGTATTTCATTCCTCCTCCCTCTTGGCAGCTTCCATAAAAGTGTTTATCAAAATGTCAGATGTCAAGGGTTTAAATTCATGGATCGAGAAAGCTGTGAGGCGCAGTAAATTGGTCCGGCTACAGATTCCCTGTCGCGGCTCGTGTGCGGCTACTCTTTGTGCAGAGCCGACGCTTCCCTCCGATCAAATCCGGGCTCTGCTCAATAAGGGTAGCACAAAGTATGACCGGGAAAATCACCTGTGGCCCCATGCCTGCCTGTCTGCCTAGGGTTTTCGCCATCACCTTTGTAGTAAAGATTGAAAATGTACCCCTGGACAATAACTTTTTTTCCTTGTACGGTTGAGTTGCAAAATAAGAATGCTGAAAAAGGAGCGTGGCTGTCTCGCATGGGGAATCGTATGATCTGAATTCTATTTCTGGCCTTGCATCAGGCTCTCCGCATGGCCCCGGGCAAGGCACTTAAAAGGAGTAAGGCTGTAGACAGGGCGAGAGGGACCCCAGGGGAGGGAAGAGATGCCCAGACAGAAGCACGAGAGTTGAAGGGAGAGGGAGAGAAAGGAGAAGGTGCAAAAAGCCTGATGAAAGTATGGTTCCATTAGGACCGCGAAGATCAGTTGAAATAAAATCACTCAGCGAATTTCATCCACACTTCCTTCTCCTCTCACCTCAGTACTGTCATTGCAGTTTTGTTTTTGATGGCCTTTTATGATCAGCAGTCTGAAAAATTATACTAGTAACATAGGCTTCATTCTTTTTTTTTTTTAAACTCTTCTTACTTGCCTGCAGCATGGTTTCTTTCAGTACCGATTTGAGAAGCCGCATGGCCTAGTGGAAAGAACTCAGGCCCTGGAGTCAAAAGGACCTGAGTTCTAATCCCCATTCCGGCAGTTGCCCGCTGTGTCACCCTGTGGGCAAGTCACTTCATTTCTTGTGCTTCAGTGTCCTCATCTGTAAAATGGAGATTAAGACTGCCTGCCCCATGTGGGACAGGGACTGCATCCAACTCGATTATCCTGTATCCACCCCAGCACTTAGTAGAGTGCTTGGCATATTGTCAGCTCTTACCGAATGCCACAATTATTATTCTTAGGCTGTTCTGTAGTAGTATTAGAGTCCACCATTCTCTCTACTGTCCCATCTCCTCAAAGAGACTTTCCCAGATTCCCAGAACCCTTCATTCTCCCTATAATAATAATGATGGTATTTATTAAGCGCTTACTATGTGCAAAGCACTGTTCTAAGCGCTGGGGGGATAGAAGGTAATCAGGTTGTCCCACAGGGGGCTCACAGTCTTAATCCCCATTTTCCAGATGAGGTAACTGAGGCACAGAGAAGTGAAGTGACTTGCCCAAAATCACACAGCTGACAATTGGCAGAGCCGGGATTTGAATCCCTGACCTCTGACTCCAAAGCCCGTGCTCTTTCCACTGAGCCACGCTGCTCCCCTCTATGTCGACTAAGAATTTGGCCGTGTACCCTTTAAGCACTTCGATATTTACCTCAGCCCCACAGTACTTGTGTAAATATTCTTATATTCTACTATTTCCCCAATTCCTAATCTACTCTGATGTGTCTCTCCCCACGTAAGGCTGTGAGCTGCTTGAGGGCAAAGGTTCCTATCTACCAGCTCTGTTGTAGTGTTCTTTCCCAAGCGCTTAGTACAGTGCTCTGCCTACAGTAAGCGCTCAATAAATACCATTGATTGATTGATAGTAGTAACAGTATCTATTAAGCATTTACCATATTAACTCCCGGGAGAGAATGCACAGATGGGAAAAGAGCGTAACTGGGGAGAAGGATTGGAGATAGATGCATCAGGAGCGATGAAACATTTAAACACAACACAGACAAAGAGATAAACTAAAACCAAAATGAGTAGGGTGCTGTGGCTAGAAGAGCAGAATTTCAGGCTCCTCGGGTCTCTGAGTTCTGGGCACACCCATAGCCACATCAGCCGCTTCAGCGGCCACTACAGTGACCACCAGTCTCCCCAGGGGTTCATGGAGCCCTCAGGCTGTGGGTGTTTTTCTCCTTATCACTGCGATGGAGGACGGCAGGACAGGACGGAGTCTCTTCGGCGATGCGGAGGAGGAGAGTGGGTACCGAACAAAGTCACCACTTCCCCTTATGTATTTCTAATTTTAAATGGCTTCCTTGATCTTGGAAGCATGGGGCAGCCACTGATCTCACTATTGTGAGTGACCAAATTCCCGTTAGTTATAGTGGCTCCCTCTGGGTTGTTGCTTCCTGCCCAGTGCTCAGGCCTGATCAGTCGCTGCGTCCCTCTAGTCAAGAAGTAGGAATGGACTCAGAGAAGCAGCGTGGCCTAGCGGATACTGTATGGACCTGGAAGCCAGAGGACCTGGGTTCTAATCCCGGCACCTCCACTTTCCTGCTGGGGAAACTTGGGCAAGTCACTTCACTTCTCTGTGCCTCATTTTCCTCATCTGTAAAATGGGGATTAAATACCTGTTCTACCTCCTACTTAGACTTCCTCCTTTCCTCTCCCCCCTTCCCTTCTACGTCGCCCTGACTTGCTCCCTTTAGTCATCCCTCCTCCCAGCCCCTCAGCACTTATGTCCATATCTGTAATCTATTTATTTAATCTTAATGTCTGTCTCCCCCTCTAGACTGTAAGCTTGTTGTGGGCAGGGAATGTGTCTGCTTATTGTTATCTTATATTCTCCCAAATGCTTAGTCCAGTGCTCTGTACACAGTAAGCTCTCAATAAATACAACTGACTGTGAGCCTCATGTGGGACAGGGACTGTGTCTCACCTGATTATCTTGTATCGACGCCAGTGCTTACTCTACAGTGTTTGGCACAGACTAAGCATTTAACCAATATTGTTGTTTTTATTACCGGAGCCAACTGGTTGCCCACAGAATTTATCCTGAACCTTTCCAGGCCTCCCAGGAGAGTACAAATCAGGCTCACTTGACCTTGGACTTCTTTGAAACGTGCCTGGCTCTTCCCAGAAATCTGACCGAGTCAATCCCCCACGTTTCCAGCATTGACCTGACTGTAAGATGTACTTTGAAACAGGAAGTCAGGAACTGCTTATTTTGCAAATGCAGGAAAGGAAGTTCTCTTGGCATGGGGAGAAAGTGTTGCCCCCTTCACCTCAACAGTTTCGTAAAGAAAGGGGATCCTCCTTTGTCAAACCTGGTGGGGTGGCCTAATGGAAAGAGCACAGGCCTGGGAGACAGAGGACCTAGAATGTAATCCCAGCCCCTTCTCTTTCTTGCTGCGTGACCGTGGGGAAATCACCTAACTTCTCTGTGCCTCAGTTTCCTCATCTGTCAAATGCCTGTTCTCCCTCCTACGGGAACTGTGAGTCCCAGGGACTGTCCAACCTGATTGTCTTGTTTCTTCCCCAGCACTTAGTACAGTACTTAGCGCGTAATGAGTGCTTAACAGGGGCCTTAATTATTATTAACTATTATTATTACTACTTCAAATCTCTATTCTTTTGTAGTCTCCCAAGTGCTTAGTACTATGCTCTGCACACAGTAAGCACCCAGTGGTGTATGCCACTGATAGATTGATAGATCTGCAGCACAGTCCCCAGGTGGCCCCTCTCATGGGAGCAGGTTTAATTTGTGGGTAGTTTGGGATTATTAAACTTCTCCGTGTGTGCCAGGCGCTGTACTGAGCTCCGGGGTAGAGCCCGACTAACTAGGTTGGACACCGCCCCTGTCCCACGTGGGGCTTCCAGGCTTCATAACCATTTCAAGGATGAGGGAACTGAGCTACCGAGAAGTGAAGTGATTCAGCCAAGGTCACACAGCAGACAGGGGCCAGAATGGGGATTAGAACCCAGGTCCTTTTGACTCCAGGACCTGTGCTCTATTCCCCTAGACCCCACTCCTTCTCTAAAACACAAAACAAAAAAAATCCTAAGCTTCTCCGTGTGGTTCTGACCATCACTGGCTGCCCGGTGCTATTTCTCCCACATCTAGACTGTGAGCCCACTGTTGGGTAGGGACTGTCTCTATATGTTGCCAACTTGTACTTCCCAAGCGCTTAGTACAGTTCTCTGCACAGTAAGCGCTCAATAAATACGATTGATGATCTGGAAGTGACCCTGCATGACCCGCTGCTGCTCAGACGCTCCCCTAGGTGCCTGTCATGGATGTCCTGCTTTTAGTTAACCCTTCTGGGCAGTGGCCCGCTCTCTTTAAACAGGTGCTTTCTGGATTTTATGCCCCCCGGAATGATTAGAGAAGCAGCATGGCTCAGTGGAAAGAGCATGGGCTTTGGAGTCAGTGGTCATGGGTTCAAATCCCGGCTCCCCAGTTGTCAGCTGTGTGACTGTGGGCAGTCACTTCACTTCTCTGGGCCTCAGTTACCTCACCTGTCAAATGGGGATTGACTGTGAGCCTCCTGTGGGACAACCTGATCACCTTGTAGCCTCCCCAGCGCTTAGAACAGTGCTTTGCGCATTGTAAGCGCTTAATAAATGCCATTATTATTATTAGTATTGTCTGTGTGTACCAGGGGCTGGTTGGCCGTACAAGATGAGCTTGCAGGGCTGGGCCGACTTGGAGACGAGCGTATGACGGAAGTTGGAGAACGCCTGGGAACCCCGTTCCACCTGAGGCTCACAGTTCATGTAGGAGGGAGAACAGGCATTGAATCCCCATTTGACAGATGAGGAAACTGAGGCACGGGGAAGTTAAGTGACTTGTCCAAGGTCACACAGCGACTCCAAGTGGTAGGTAACCGCAGGGGCAGCTCACTGACCAGACCACCAGCCTCTCGAGTTTCCTCAGGGATTGATCACCCAGATGCTGATGCTGCTACTCGCCTTCCACAAGCCAGAGAATAATAATAATAATAATAATAATAATAATAACAATAATGATGACATTTGTTAAGCGCTTACTATGTGTGGTAGCAGAGCAGCCTCTGGGGAGAGCAGGGTACTGGGAGTTAAAGGACCTGGCTTCTAGTCCCACCTCTGCCACTTATCTGCCGAGTGACCTTGGGGAAGTCGCTTCACTTTTCAGTGCCTCAGACACCTCATCTGTAAAATGGGGATTGAGACGGTGAGCCCCAGTCCAACTCATTCATTCAGTCGTATTTATTGAGCGCTTACTGCGTGCAGAGCACTGTACTAAGCGTTGGGAAGTACAAGTTGGCAACAACTCGATTATCTTGTCTCTGCCCCAGCATTTAGAAAAGTGCCTGGCACACAGTAAGCGCCAGGGGAGACAGGCATTAATATCAATAAATAAAGGATGGATATGTACATAAATCCTGTGGGGCTGTGGCTGGGGGGGTGGTGAATAAAGGGCGCAAGCCCAAGTGGAAGGGCGATGCAGAAGGGAGAGGGAGAAGAGGAAATGAGGGGCTTAATCAGGGAAGGCCTCTTGGAGGAGATGTGCTTTATCTCCCCCAGTTCTTAGCAGTGGCACAAAATAAGCACTTAACAAATGCTACTACTACTACTATTACTGTTATTATCTTCCCAAAGCTTATTTGTGTCAAATGTTCCTAATGAGAAGATTTTTTCATTTAGATTATAATTAAAATTATAGTCTCTGGGTTTATTATTGTCAGTGAACAGAGATGGCTCTTAATTTATTGCCTTATTCCATCACCCGATCAGTGCATCAGTTTCTTGTGCCCTTTGTAATTCTGAAAATCTGTAGGACAGGGGGAACAAACCTTCATATCTAATTAAGCATCATTTTATGATCCATCCTAAATAGAGTTAATTTAATTAAATCTAGTTTTGCTCTCCTGTCATAACAGATAGTTTTATCAGTTGAGAGCCTGTATCTTGGTACGAGAACTGTATTGGAGAGGAAGAAAAAAAAATGGGAAAAAAACGGATGGATCATCAGGAATTTGATCGAGTGAAGCATCTGAGTAAACAAATACTCCATGATGGTTACCAACATTTGTCGAGCAATTACAGTTCCGACTGCTCACTGGCAGATTCTGTAGGGTGTATTGGAGGAGGTGAATCCTTTTAGCTTGGAGCAATATTGAAGAACATTTGTCATGAGAGAGGCTAAAAATAGGAGCACTTGATGGGAGAGGGCTTTTGATTAGCCAGACTCGGAAGATGTTTTCTGAGCTAATGAAATAACTGGTGGGTTTTTTAAGCAGTTGGGAAAGCTTTCTCATCTGCAGGTCCCCATCTGTCGGATTGGTTTTAACTTACCAGGGGGTTCCTTAAATTATTAGTCACCAGAACAGGACCTTTTTCAAGTCAGTGATCTTATTTTATGAACACTAACAATAATGATTGTTATTATTGATGTGGTATTTGTTAACCATCTGCTAGGCACCAAGCACTAGGTGCTAGGGTAGGTTCAAGGTAATCAGGTCGGATGCATTCATTCAATCACATTTATTGAGCGTTTACGGTGTGTAGAGCACTGTACTAAGCGCTTGGGAAGCACAGTCCCCGTCCTACATAATAATAATAATAGTGATGGCATTTGTTAAGCGCTTACTATGTTCGAAGCACGGTTCTAAGCGCTGGGAGGGATACGAGGTGATCAGGTTGTCCCACATGGGGCTCACAGTCTTAATCCCCATTTTATGGATGAGGTAACTGAGGCCCAGAGAAGTTAAGTGACTTGCCCAAAGTCACACAGGTGACAAGTGGCGGAGCCAGGATTTGAACCCGTGACCTCTGGCTCCCAAGCCCATTCTCTTTTCACTGAGCCATGCTGCTTCTCATAATAATGGCACTTATTAAGCGCTTTCCATGTGCAAAGCACTGTTCTAAGCGCTGAGGAGGTTACAAGGTGATCAGGTTGTCCCACGGGGGGTTTACAGTCTTAATCCCCATTGTACAGATGAGGGAACTGAGGCCCAGAGAAGTGAAGTGACTTGCCCAAAGTCACACAGCTGAAAATTGGTGGAGCCGGGATTTGAACCCACGACCTCTGACTCCAAAGCCCGGGCTCTTTCCTCTGAGCCAGGCTACTACATGGCTCACAGTCTAAGAGGAAAGCATAATGGGCATTTAATCCCCATTTTACTTGGGAGGTTCCCTGACCTTCAGGCCCATTCTATTTCCAAGGGGTCACTAGCCTTCTCATTTCCCTTGGCTCATATTGATTCCCTTTCCAGTGCTTAGAACAGTGCTTTGCACATAGGAAGCGCTTAACAAATATCATTATTATTATTATTATTTATGCTTTTCAGGACACAGAGAGTTACAAAGCCAGCTCGTTGTGGGTAGGGACTGTGTCTGTTATATTGTTATACTATACTCTCCCAAGCACTTAGTACAGTGCTTTGCACACAGTAAGCGCTCATTAAATGCAATTGACTGACTGACTGGCTTTTAGTATCACCCTGGAACAACAGGTCGATAGGCAGTTTTATGGCCACCGTCACAGCACCAGGATTTGGATGACCAGCAAGATTAGTTCATTCATCAGTTGTATTTATGGATTGCTTACTATGTGCACAGCACTGTACTAAGCGCTCGGGACAGTACAAAAAACAATAAACAGACGCATTCCCTGTGGAAGGCGGGGGTGAGCTGGGCCATTTCCCCGCATCATTCAATTCAGTCGTATTTATTGAGTGCTTACAGTGTGCAGAGCACTGGATTAAGCACTTGGGAAAGTACACTATAACAGTAAACAGCCCACAGTGAGTTTACAGTCTGCAGTCTAGTGTACAATCTAGAATTGAGGATCCCCTGAGGATAGCGAAGCTTATCCCTTTGCCCCGGGACCTGCATTTCTCCTCCTTCAGCCTCCAGCCAGGCCTAAGGGAAGCAATCGGGACGGGTTCCTGGAAGAGGAGGCCATGATAGTAGCTACACAAACCACCAGGTCCCTGTCTCCCCCTTGCCCCGCTTCCCCCATAGGCTGGGCGGTTACTTCGTCGTCTTAGGCCACGAAGGCCGGGACTCCATCTGGGCCTATCACCACCACTAGACTTGTGAGGCCCTGTTGGGTCCAGGATCTGTCCCACCTTCACACCATTGCTAAAATCTGCCCTCTCTTTTCCTTCCAAACTGCTACCACGTTAATACAATCTCCCATCCTCTCCCACCTGGATTATTGCATCAGCCTCCTTGCTGACCTCCCAGCCTCCTGTCTCTTCCCACTCCAGTCCGCGCTTCATTCTGCTGCCCGCATCATTTTGCTACAGAAATGTTAAGGACACTTTTAGACTGTGAGCCCACTGTTGGGTAGGGACTGTCTCTATATGTTGCCAACTTGTTACTTCCCAAGCGCTTAGTACAGTGCTCTGCACACAGTAAGCGCTCAATAATATACGATTGATTGATTGATTGATTGATCACCCTGCTTCTCAAAAAACTCCAGTGGTTGCCCATCCACCTCCACATCAAACAAAAACTCCTCACCATTGGCTTTAAAGCACTCCACCACCTTGTCCCCTCCTACCTCACCTCGCTACTCTCCGTCTACAACCCGGCCCACCTGCTTAGCTCCTCTAGTGCCAACCTTCTCACCATGTCTTGCCTCTTGCCCTCGCCTGTCTTGCCATTGCCCCCCGGCCCATGTTGTGCCTCTGGCCGGGACCTCCCTCCCTTCTCAAATCTGACAATGACTCTTCCCCCTACAGTCCCTGTCCTACATAATAATAATAATAGTGATGGCATCTGTTAAGCGCTTACTATGTGCGAAGCACGGTTCTAAGCACTGGGAGGGATACAGGGTGATAAGGTTGTCCCACATGGGGCTCACAGTCTTAATCCCCATTTTACGGATGAGGTAACTGAGACCCAGAGAAGTTAAGTGACTTGCCCAAAGTCACACAGGTGACAAGTGGCGGAGCACATATTGAAGGCACATCTCCTCCAAGAGGCCTTCCCAGACTAAGCTTTTTCTTTCCTCTTCTCCCACTCCTTCCTGAATGGCCCTGACTTGCTCCGCTTGCTCTTCCCCCCTCCCAGCCTGACAGCACTTACATATATATATATATATATCTGTAATTTATTTGTATTGATGTCTCACACCACCTCCCCAAGACTGTAAGCCCGTTGTGGGCAGGGACTGTGTCTGTTTATTATTGTATTGTACTCTCCCAAGTGCTTAGTACAGTGCTCTGCACATAGTAATGATAATAATCATTATTATTATTATAGTATAGTATTCTCTGTCTCTGCCTTCTAGACTGTGAGCCCACTGTTGGGTAGGGACCGTCTCTGTATGTTGCCAACTTGTGCTTCCCAAGCGCTTAGTACAGTGCTCTGCACACAGTAAGCGCTCAATAAATACGATTGAATGAATGAATGAATTTGTTAAGCACTTACTATGTGTCAAGCACTGTTCTAAATGCTGGGGTAGTTACAAGGTAATCAGGTTGTCCCACGTGGGGCTCACAGTCTTAACCCCATTTTACAGGTGAGGTAACTGAGGCACAGAAAAGTTAAGTGGCTTGTCCAAGGTCACACAGCGGACAGTGGTGGAGCCAGGAGTAGAACCCATGTCCTTTTACCCCTAAGCCCGTGCTCTTTCCACTAAGCCACGCTGCTTCTCAGTAAGCGCTCAATAAGTACGATTGAATGGACTGAATGGAATATCTTGTAGCCACCCCTGCCAGTGCTCAGCACAGGGCTTTAGCACATAGAAAGTCCTTGAGAATCGTGGTCAGTATTGGAGGGTGGGCTGGTTAGAGGGAGCTCCTGAAAGAGAGGTAGGTGAGGTGAATATTTGAGGTAAGTAACTGAGAAGTCTCTGTGATAATCGAGCCATTGTGAAAAGGGGATCTTTATCAGCTTCTCCTGTTGTCTGATTCAACTTCAGTTCCACAGTGTGGAGGAAATCACTGAATTTCTCCCTCCCCATATGTCAATACTTTTTGTTGACTTGGTTCTAGTTAGTTGTAACTTTCCTGGCTGTAGCCTCTGGTCTGTTTTCCTCCTCTACTTCCCTGGTCCCATTACTCTTAAGTTATAGATCCAATTAACTGCAGTCTGGCATATTTTTGTCTGAGCCCTTTGAAAGATTTGTTTACTTTGGACACTCATTTGGTATTCTCATACCCGTTCGATTCTTATATCTAATTTTGGCCAGGAAGAGGTAATCTTATTTGTTGAAAAGCAATTATCAGGCTTTACAATGTAATTCAAATCACAAATACACTTGATTGATACTGAATTCCTTATAGCGTTGAGTCTCACTTATGCAAGGCAAGTAGGACCGTGAGGCCTGAAGATGAACAAATTCTTGGAGGAGAAAAATTGATGAATATGCCAATCACTGCACATCTAATCCTCCGTTCTCCATGTGTCTGCTGTGTGACCTTGGGCAAGTCACTGCCTCAGTTTCCTCGTCTGTAAAATTGGGGATTAGTTCCTCCTCACTCCTACCCAGACTGTGGGCCCCATGTGGTACAGGGACCGTGTCTGACCTGATTATCTTGTATCTACCCCAGCGCTTAGAACCACACTTAGAACACATCTTAATCGCTTGTCAAATGCCATAATAATAATACGATTGATGATGATAATAATAGTCTCCCTTGTTGCTCCTGGTTTTCTAGCTGCTTCTGCCATAAACTCTTCAATCCCAATCTCATTTGGATTGACTACTGTTCGATATTTTCCTTGTGAGCCTCTCTTACCTGAAAATTCATGCAAACGCTACATCCACTGTCAAAGCGCCTCATGAAACAGACTAATGAGAAAGAACTGATCATCTAGATATATATATATATATATATTTTTAATATCAGAGAGTATTGATTCTTTTCAAGTACCATCCGTCATGTAATAATGTTTGCCCGTATTCATCATCTAACCATACCCTCTGGGATTAATACACTCAGGATTGCTTTTGGCATTTGGTTTCAAGCTGATTTACAAGTTAACCTTTCACAAAATCGATAATCAGTCCCGGGGCCTGAATCCTGACGGACTTATCCGGAAGTCCCAGCCTTTGCCCGACAGCCTTCATCAACAGTGACATAGTTTCCCTATAAAACATGGATGTCGGGTCTGAACTCCAGAGGAGAAGTCTGAGAGAGCAGCGAGTTACTCCTGGCTTTCCCACAGCAATATTTTTCTCACGCGGCGATATAGCCATTCGATGGCAAGATGTCATCTTTATCAGGGTGTTCCCCTTTCCCAGGTTGGGTAGCGTATAGGGAGTTTCGCTCCTCTGATGCCCGGCTCAGTGAACATTGAAAAGGAGAATGCTCAACATTTTTCCTTACTTGTGATTTTTGCCTCCCTTTGGGCAGATTTCAGCTTCCCTATTCCCTGGAGGTCCTTCTTGCCAATCCAAGGTTTTCCTCCCGCCGATGACTTCGTAAGGAGTGTTGTGAAGCAGATTAGTGTTAGACCACCGCATCAGTTGAGAAGCAGCGTGGCCTGATGAAAAAAAATAACAATGATGGTATCTTTTGTGCCAGGCACTGTTCTAAGCATTGAGGTGGATACAAGCAAATTAAGTTACACAGTCCCTGTCCCATGTGAGGCTCACAGTCTCAATCCCCGTTTTACAGATGAGGTAACTGAGGCCCAGAGAAGTGAAGTGACTTGCCCAAGCTCTCAGAGCAGACAGGTGGTGGAGCCAGGGTTAGAACTCATGATCTTCAGACTCCCAAGCCTATGCTTTATCATCAATCGTATTTATTGAGCGCTTACTATGTGCAGAGCACTGTACTAAGCACTTGGGAAGTACAAATTGGCAACATATAGAGACAGTCCCTAACCAACAGTGGGCTCACAGTCTAAAAGGGGGAGACAGAGAACAAAACCAAACATACTAACAAAATAAAATAAATAGGATAGATATGTACAAGTAAAATAGAGTAATAAATATGTACACACATATGTACATATGCTACAGAAGTGAGAGGACCTGGGATCTAATCCTGGTTTTTCCGTTGGTCTGCTGGGTGGCCTTGGGCAAGTCACTTAACTTCTCTGGGCCTCTGTTACCCCATCTGGAAAATGGGGATTAAGACTGGGAGCCCCATGTGACGCATGGACTGTGTCCAACCTGATTATCTCGAATCTATTCCAGCACCTAGCATATGGTAAGCACTTAACAAATACCGTTAAAAAAACAAACAAACAGTGATAATTCTGTTAAAATAATCTCTCAGACTTTGGGGTTGTGAAGGGTAATGGACTGAATTTGAAATCCTTGGAGGAGTTTCACTCTCCCAGGCTGAGCTATCTGGGGCGGGGTGGGGTGGGGGGGATTTGTTTTTGAGGAACCTGTAGATACCAAGCTTGTTGCTGTCCCTTAATTTAATAATTGGACAAAAAAGTCATTCTCCCACATATTTTTACAGATATTTTCATATCTAAAATTTATTCATGAAGATTCATGTCTGTCTCCCCCTCTAGACTGTAAGCTCATTGTGATCAGTGAATGTGTCTGTTTATTGTTCCATGCTTCTCTCCTAAGAACTTAGTATGGTGCTCAGCACACAGTAAACACTCAGTAAATACAATTGACTGACTGACATATGCACCACTCTGTGCTAGAGGTGGCCTCTCTTTCCAGCCACCGTGGTCACACAAGACATCCTGCTCCATTGGCGCCTGGATTGCACTGGGCTCACAGAATTTTTAGTGCAAAATTGTGATTGAAAAAATATATTTCAAGTACATTATATCTGTCATAGAAAATGTTTCAAATTTATTTTCTTTTTCCCTGAAAAATTACCACTCTCCAAATTTCTCTCACCCAGGTACGACCTTTAAGATTTATAGACGGTAAGCCTCCGTGGGCTTGGGACCGTGTCTACCCACTCTGTTGTACCATTTAATTCAATGCTCCGCACACAGTAAGCGCTCAGTAAATGCAATTGATTGAGCTATTGATTGGGAAACGCTGGTGGCAATTTCTGCCTCTGTGTCCCCAGTGTAACATATGATTGGTTCAGTCACAGGAGAGTGGCATTTTACCACATGGCACCTTCAGGTTGTGCCGGCTTTCCTTATCTCCCAGAGATGGTGCCTCTTGCCTCTTCCCCTCTTCAAAGCCTTCTTAAAGGCCCATCTCCTCCAAGAGGCCTTTCCTGACTAAGTTCTCCTTTCCTCTTGTCCCACTCCCTTCTGTGTGGCCCTGACTTGCTCCCTTTATTCATCACCTCCCTCCCAGCCCCAGAACACTTATGTCCATAGCTGTAATGTATGTATTTATATTAATGCCAATCTCCCCCTCCAAACTGTAAGCTTGCTGTGGGCAGGGAATGTGTCTGTTTATTATAGTACTCTCCCAAGTGCTTAGTACAGTGCTCTGCACATATTAAGTACTCAATAAATATGATTGACTGACTCTGACACAGATTCCCTCTGAGTGTCCCAGTTGTATCTGACCATGGTGGGCATGTACTACGTTGTATTTGTTTTGTACTATCCCAAGCGCCTAATACAGTGCTCTGCACACAGAATACGGCTCCATAAATACTATTGAATGAATGAATGTACTGTTGCTTACCTTCTTGGTCAGAAGACATTTTCAGATAAGCATCCCATTTAGGGTCCAGTTAAGGGAAGGCAGCGGGGTTGGGTGTCTCTGCTTTGTGGCTGAGAATATGAACTCGATTATGAGTGTCCTGGGGTGGGAGCCTTAGGGGGAAAGAGGTGAAAAATCAAGCGTGATTGTGAGCAATAGCATTAGCAATTGTTGAGAAGCAGTGTGGCCTAATTGATAGAGCTCAGGCCTGAGAGTCAGAAGGATGAGGGTTCTTATCCCTGATCTGCCACTTATCTGCTGGGTGACCTTAGGCAAGTCACTTCTGTCTACCTATTTTGTCACTTGTCTACTTGTTTTGTTTTGTTGTTTGTCTCCCCCTTCCAGACTGTGATCCCATTGTTGGGTAGGGACCATCTCTATGTGTTGCCGATTTCTACTTCCCAAGCACTTAGTGCTCTGCACACAGTAAGCGCTCAATAAATATAATTGAATGAATGAATAAATGAACTTCTCTGTGCCTCAGTTACCTCATCTGTAAAGTGGGGAGTGCGACTGTGAGCTCCACATGGGACAGGGACTGTGTCCAACCTGATTAGCTTCTATCTACCCCAGCGCTTAGAGCAGTGCTTGACACAGAGTGTTTACACAAATGCCATTAACATTATTATAATTATTACCTGCTTGGAGTGGTATCCTCAGTATATTTTTGGGGTGCTTTCCATATCTCTTTTTGTGTCAACTTCAGGGCCACACTGAGTTTGATATTAGCTAGTTTGTATTTTTACTGTATAATAAAACAAAACAACATAATATCTACCCAAAAGAGTGGAAAAACAACTTGGATTTTTTTTCATGTTTTTAAGCTGCCTGCTAACAGGGGAAATTAGTTGCCAGCTCAGCACTTTTAAATAGCAGTTGGCACAGTAAATAATTGCATCGATGGATATTGACTTTTTTATCCTAATTGTTTACGCTGCAAACTCATTTACCTGGATGGCTTTAAAAAACAGTACCACCTCATAGAATTCTCACTGTTCTTGAACAATTTCATATTCTTTTTCCTTTGATGTAATTATTAGTGACATCCCCAAATTAGATCCAATTTGGTCTCATTGTGTGCTATCTTGTGTTCTTCAACCCTCACTCCTTGTGGAGTATAATGTAAACCTTTCCCCTCCCTTTTTTTGCAACATTTTTCTTCATTGTGTTTTCTAACGCAACATAAGCCCCAATTTACACTCAGTAGGGACATGGTGATGAAATGTAGAGATGTGAAACAAAGTAATATTCTGTAATGAAAAAGTCATTCCCGACCCTATCTTCTTTCCCTTCTTTTCCTTTCTTCCCTTTCTTCCTTTTTTAACACCTCTCCTCCTGCTTTTATAGCCGAGTGGTTTCCAGGGTGTTTTATGAGCACAGCCTCCGAGGAAACACATTTGTGTACAGTGTTCCTGCCACAAGAAACAAGCCTAGGGATTTGTGAGAAGTGAAGAGTGAAGGGCAGCAGAAATACAGTGCTCTCAGTTAGTAGTGGCAATATTTACTTATCACCCCATAGATGTACTGCACTGTCCTAGGTGCTTGGCAAGTATAGAATAAAAAAGTAACATATTCCCTGCCCACAAGGAACTAATATTTTAAGAGGGGAGACAAACCTAAAAATATTTACAAGTAGAGGGCTCAAAATAAAGAGACGAGTGTACATATATACATATATACATATGCATATATGTATATGTATATGCTTACATATAAGCGCTTAGAACAGTGCTTTGCACATAGTAAGCACTTAATAAATGCCATCATTATTATTATTATTATTATTATATACACGGATGCCGAGGTTGGGGATAAATAAATTCAAAAGTGTGATGGTTGATGATACCTGGTACCCCATCTAAGAGACGATTGTCAGAGCCATGTTCCCGTCTAGACTGTAAGCTCGTTGTGGCAGGGAATGTGTCAGTGTATTTGTTATATTGTCCTCTCCCATACACTTAGTATAGTATTCTGCACTTAGTAAGTGCTCAATAAATACATTTGACCGATGGGATGAGCTTCAGTTGGTTGGATGGGGTGGGAGGTCGAGATGAAGTTGTGCCTCAGTTTCCTCAACTGTAAATTGGGGATAAAATACCTTTTCTCCCTCCTACTTAGACTGTGACCTTGTGTGGGATAGGGACTGTGTCCTTCCTGATTTGATTAGCTTGTATCTATCCCAGCACATAGAAAGTTGCTTGATACTAAACTATAAGCTCGTTGTGGGCGGGGAACCTTTCTACCAACTCTGTTATATTGTACTCTCCCAAGTGCTTAGTACAGTGCTCTGCACACAGTAAGCACTCAATAAATATGATTGACTGACCAACTTACTGTTTGTCAGCTGTTCAATCAGCCCTCCCTTGACCTCCCCAGAAGAGAGTATTCTTCCAAACACTGAACTGCACACTCAGCCTTACCATTCTAGACGGGCCAAGCCAGGCCGAAAAATATTTGGCCCAACAAGAGATGGAGAGAAAACACAAACTGAAATGAGATAATAATAATAGCATTTATTAAGCGCTTACTACGTGCGAAGCACTGTTCTAAGCGCTGGGGAGATTACGAGGTGATCAGGTTGTCTCACAGAGGGCTCACAGTCTTCATCCCCATTTTACAGATGAGGTAACTGAGGCACAGAGAAGTTAAGTGGCTTGCCGAAAGTCACACAGCTGACAGTTGGCGGAGCCGGGATTTGAACCCATGATCTCTGATTCCAAAGCCCGTGCTCTTTCCAGTGAGCCACACTGCTTTTCAATTAGATGAAAAGTACAGGTACCTAGGGGATAAATATTAGGAATAAAATTTTGAGAAATATACTTTTAAGGTATTGTAAGCTCATTGTTGGCAGGGAATGTGTCTGTTTTTTTGTTAAATTGTACTCTCCCAAGCATTTAGTACACTGCTGTACACACAGTAAGTGGTCAGTAAATTCACTTGACTGACTGACTGATTTTAGTCCTGCAGAATGATATAAGTCCTCTCTCAGGAGGGTGAGGAAATTCCCATTGCATAAACCCATAACAAGTAGCCACCCCCAAACCCCCGGGGCCCTGCTGCGTGAGAGAGAGGCCGCCCCCAATCCGACACCATCAGGATCATCCTTGGCCAAGGGTCTCCAGCCGGAATGGCGAGGAAACTCCAGCCTTGGGAATGTTGGGAAGGCCTTGACCATGGGTGTGGATTCAGCAGTGACTGTCGGACTGAACCGTGGAGAACCTGAAACATTGCTCCTCTGGTGTCACTGACCTTTTTGTATTTACTGTCATCCTAATCTCATTTTTGTGCTTTCATCTTTGCTCTTATGCCTGTCTTCAACCCATCACCCTCCCCTCCCCACCTTATTCTTTGACGGTGAACCGCTTGGAACCAGGAACCCTGTCTAACTCTCACCTGGGTATTTCCCCCTTTGCTCAGTCCAGTGCTTTGCCTAGAGTAGGCGCGTAACGAATTCTGTTATTTTCCCCCCCACAGTTAATTTTGGAAGTCAGTTTTAATCCCACGTCACCTCCATCACCACCTAATCTCGCTCATGAGGTAGGTTCCTCGTAGCACGGGAAGTGGTTTCCGACATAGGTGGGAGGCTCATAGTTCATAAAGAACGTGGCCCTGGATTAAGTAAAGCTCCTCTTCCCCGAAAGGGAGAAGATTCTGCTTTTACTGCATCTATCGGGAAACAGTAGATGGCAGCTTGTCTTTCCTTTAGTGTCCGTGGGATTTGGGATTTGGTGGCCGGATCGTGGGGGTGGGGTAGACGAGACGGAGTTTCCGGACTCAATCAAAGGGCCGTGCCAGGCAAGCGACATCCTAGCAGAAGCAGATCGGACGAGAAACCATTCATTTGTTCACTAAATTGTATTTTTCGAGCGCTCACCGTGTGTGGAGCACTGTACTAAGCGCTTGGGAAGTACAGATCGGCAACATAAAGAGACGGTCCCTACCCAACAACGGGCTCGCAGTCTAGAAGACTAGACTGGAACTGGAAACCATCCAGTTGCAGCCCAGTTGGACCAAATCCCAAATTGGTTGGCCTGAGAACGGTCAATTCCCCCGACTTGAGTTTGCTCGCCTGCTGGATTCTCCCTCTGCCCACAGTCCTTTCGCTTTCTGCTGGGGATTATTTGGCAGTGTCTCCTGGGCCAGGGCCGGCTGGTCAGCCTAGGACTCGGGCCGACAAACCAGTCGGCACACTACACCCCCGAATTGTCAAACCGGTGATGAGGAAGAGTTATTTGATACCCTTGAAAAGAGGACTTGCTTTGTTTTTTTTTTCCTCGGTCCAGATAAGACTGGCAGGAGGAAAGCAGTGTTCTCGATAATGTTGCATCAAGGCAAGATGAAAGTATGGAATAGAATTGAAATGGGAAGAAGGGAGAGAAGAGGGAAGGAGAAAGGATGCTATAGAAGATTGAAATTAAAAGTGACTTTTGGTGTGTTTCCTGCCTTGAAAAAACAACAGCCGCTTCCCTCCTTCATCTATCCTCCTTCACCGCTCTCCACCTCAAACTGCCCCCTCCCACTGGGGTCACCGGTTTCACGAAGGGCTGGTTTTCTTTTTACTGGCAGGCCTAGGGGTTCTGCAGAGAGGAACTGAGAGAGGAGTAAGAATGGACATTTCTGAGATAAAAAGTCAACCTAGCAATGGATTGGGTTTTCAGGAACGGTTCCTGTGAGTCGAAGCTCCCATTTTCCGCTCAAGAATGGATACAAGGGTTTGAATCCTGGAGATGGATATTGTTGTTCTTGTCTTATTTGCGGCAGTGTTTTGGAGCTCCAAGTTGAGAATAATAATAATAATAATAGTACTTGTTAAGTGCTTACTGTGTGCCAGGCACTGTTCTAAGTGCTGGGGTGGATACAAGCAAATTGGGTTGGTCCCAGTCCCTGTCCCACGTGGGGCTCACAGTCTTAATCCTCATTTTGCAGATGAGGCAACTGAGGCCCAGAGAAGTGAAGTGACTTGCCCAAGGTCACACAGTAGACTTGTGGCAGAGCCGGGATGAGAATTTAGGTCCTTCTGACTCCCAAACCTGTACTCTGTCCCCCAAGCCATGCTGCTTCTCATTAAGGGAGCCTGAATTTGCCCTGGACCAGGGAGCTGGGGAATGCCCTGAGCTTGGCTGGACTCTGGCAGTAGATAAAATTGGGAATATTCTGGTAAATATTCTGTAGATTTTAAGTTTGTTGTGGGCAGGGAACGTGCCTACCGACTCTGTTGTATTAGACTCTCCTAATTGCTTAATCCAGTGCTCTACATACAGTAAGCGCTCAGTAAGTGTCATTCAATTGTGTGATCGATTTGTCCATGTAGCTTCTTATAGTAGTGTACCAGTTCGAAGGATAATGGTGTAATGGAGTTTCAAAAAGCCTTTGTTTTCATGGAGACTTGTTGCATTGAAAGAACATGTACTTCCCAAGCACTTAGTACAGAGCTCTGCACACAGTAAGCGCTCAATAAATACGATTGAATGGATGAATGAATGAACGGAGAAGTTCCTACTAAATAAACAATACTGGCCCTCGTCCCCCTCTCCATCCCCCCCATCTTACCTCCTTCCCTTCCCCACAGCACCTGTGTATATGTATATGTTTGTACATATTTATTACTCTATTTATTTTACTTGTATATATCTATTCTATTTATTTTGTTTTGTTAGTATGTTTGGTTTTGTTCTCTGTTTCCCCCTTTTAGACTGTGAACCCACTGTTGGGTAGGGACTGTCTCTGTATGTTGCCAACTTGTACTTCCCAAGCGCTTAGTACAGTGCTCTGCACACAGTAAGCGCTCAATAAATACAATTGATTGATTGATTGATTGAAAGTGAATTCCTTTTTTAATAACTGCCTTCTGGAGTACTGAGGGTCATGATTTTTACTTCAAAATGTGATAGCTTTAATTTGTATCCAATGTGGATACTTTAGACAGAAAAACCTAGTATAGGGTTATGAATATTCAGTTAATCAAGGCATTGGCTGTTTTGTCAGCAGTGACTAATAACCCTCAGACCACTTTTAAATAAATAACTCATGGGATCATTCAACCTTTGGTATTGACAATAAAAGAAAAAAATGTTGTCATATCTTGCATGACATCCAAGAAGCCAACGTGCAAATTCATTTTTATATTAATCTGCCAGCAGTGTCCAAAGGAAAGTTGCATACAGTAGTGTTCCTGTTTGACAGACCAGAAAAGCAAATACCCAGAAACCTTGGCTTCTTCCATGAAGAGGTTAAACTGTGATAATCCTTGCCAAAGGAGATGTTCTTTTTTTCTTTTTTTTTTAATACACTGGCCATTGTTTAAGAAAAGTCCAGGAAGCTACACCACAAGAAAAGCTGAAACTGATTTTTAAATCCACCAAAAACAATGAAATATAGAGTGTGGTTATAGTTGGAAAAATGACCATGTAAAAATAGCACGTCTTACTCAACAGATCTGCTCTGTTCGTTTCTCTGAGCTGTTCCTGCTCACGTGACTAGCCAATCCCAAAGGCTATCTCTCTCTCTTATCCCTGAGCTTTTTGGCCTCTAGAAGAGCACTCTCTCCCACCTTTCAGCATCTTCCACCCAAAGTACCAGAAACAGTCTCTCGGCGGGATCGTTCTGAGGCAAGAAGAAAGATTTGAGTGTCAGATCCTTGATCAGTGTTGCTTCTTTGGGCGATGTGACTCAGAAGTAGAGAAGATTCAAACTGGAAGTTATAAATTGGAAACCCTCTTCAACTCCTTTAACAAATCTATTTTTAGAATCTACCCAAACTGCAGGAACAAACGGAACTGCTCTGCAGTGAGTCTGAACCTGATTTGGAGAGGACACACTTATTCAATCAGTCACCAAATCTTGTCAGTTCTACTTCCACAACATTGCTAAAATACCCCCTTTCCTCTCCTTCCAAACTGCTTCCACATTAATCCAAGCATTAATCCTATCCCACTTTGGCTACTGCATCAGTCTCCTTCCTGACCTCCCAGCCTCCCGTCGCTCCCCATTCCCATCCATACTTCCTTCTGCTGCCTGGATCACTTTTCTACAGAAACGTTCAGGACATGTTTTCACACACCATAAGACTCTCCAGCGGTTGCCCATCCACCTCCGCATCAAACAGCAACTTCTTACTATTGGCTTTAAATCACTCAATATAATAGAGTTGATAGACATGTTCCCTGCTCAGCCCCTTGTGGGAAAGGGACTGGATCTATCCTGAATATCTTGTATCTTCCCCAGTGCTTGGCGCATAGGTAGCACGTAAAAAGTGTTGTCATTCTTATTCGTATTCTTATTATCCAGGGAAAGGATAGTTTCAGACCATGTGCATCTGTAAGGTTGTTGTGATGTTCAGCTTTGTATAAGACTGTGTGTCCTGGGGCCTATAAGGCAGTTGTGATATTTAGCTTTGTATATGACTGCAAAACGTGGGCTGAGAGGTCGTCTGGATTTGACAACGGCCAGGCTGTGGGGAAGAACTGTATTCTTTGCTGAGGGTTTTACGTGGCTTTTTCAACTGAGGTTTTCTTCTTGGGTCCACTTGGATCTGTGCTTGTTCCTGGAGTCTCAGGTTAAAAACAGGAGACATTCTAGCCCTCCTTTCCCCCTTCTCCCACTCCCTTCTGCTTCACCCTGACTTGCTCCCTGTATTCCTCCCCCATCCCAGCACCACAGCACTTACGTATGTATCTGTATTTTATTATGTACATTAATGTCCGTCTCCCCCTCTAGACTGTAAGCTCGTCACGGGCAGGGAATGCGCCTGTATATTGTTCTTGTGCAAGCCCTTTGTAAAGTGTTCTGCACATAGTAAGTGCTCAATAAATACTATTGACTGACTGAAAGACAGATGGAGCCTCCTCCCCAAGCCACATTTAGTCACTTTATAATCCCCCATGCAGCTGCCCTGTTTGGCTACTTGGGGAAACGAGGAGGCATCAGCCGGAGTTTAAATGAGTTCCAACCGAGCTGCTGGTCAAACCTAGGACAATACAAGTCAGGGCAATGGCTTTGGGCCCTCTTCCCTGAAGGACCTAACCCTTCCTGGTGAAAGGAAGAGCTCCCCAAATCGGCCCTGGGTTAAGGGTGCAGTACTGTACCAAGGAAGCAGCATGGCCTGGTGGATAGAGCACAGGCTTGGGAGTCAGAAGGACCTCATTCGCTCCCACGGCTTCAACTATCATCTCTACGCTGATGACACTCAGATCTACATCTCTGCCCCTGCTCTCTCTCCCTCACTCCAGGCTCGCATCTCCTCCTGCCTTCAGGACATCTCCATCTGGATGTCCGCCCGCCACCTAAAGCTCAACATGTCGAAGACTGAGCTCCTTGTCTTCCCTCCCAAACCTTGTCCTCTCCCTGACTTTCCCATCTCTGTTGACGGCACTACCATCCTTCCCGTCTCACAAGCCCGCAACCTTGGTGTCATCCTCGACTCCGCTCTCTCATTCACCCCTCACATCCAAGCCGTCACCAAAACCTGCCGGTCTCAGCTCCGCAACATTGCCAAGATCCGCCCTTTCCTCTCCATCCAAACTGCTACCCTGCTCATTCAAGCTCTCATCCTATCCCGTCTGGACTACTGTACCAGCCTTCTCTCTGATCTCCCATCCTCGTGTCTCTCTCCACTTCAATCCATACTTCATGCTGCTGCCCGGATTATCTTTGTCCAGAAACGCTCTGGGCATATTACTCCCCTCCTCAAAAATCTCCAGTGGCTACCAATCAATCTGCGCATCAGGCAGAAACTCCTCACCCTGGGCTTCAAGGCTGTCCATCACCTCGCCCCCTCCTACCTCACCTCCCTTCTCTCCTTCTACTGCCCAGCCCGCAACCTCCGCTCCTCCACAGCTAATCTCCTCACTGTACCTCGCTCTCGCCTGTCCCGCCGTCGACCCCCGGCCCACGTCATCCCCCGGGCCTGGAATGCCCTCCCTCTGCCCATCCGCCAAACTAGCTCTCTTCCTCCCTTCAAGGCCCTACTGAGAGCTCACCTCCTCCAGGAGGCCTTCCCAGACTGAGCCCCTTCCCTCCACTCCCCGTCGTCCCCCTCTCCATCCCCCCATCTTACCTCCTTCCCTTCCCCACAGCACCCGTATATATGTATATATGGTTGTACATATTTATTACCCTGTTTATTTATTTATTTATTTATTTTACTTGTACATTTCTATCCTATTTATTTTATTTTGTTGGTATGTTTGGTTCTGTTCTCTGTCTCCCCCTTTTAGACTGTGAGCCCACTGTTGGGTAGGGACTGTCTCTATGTGTTGCCAATTTGTACTTCCCAAGCGCTTAGTACAGTGCTCTGCACATAGTAAGCGCTCAATAAATACGATTGATTGATTGATTGATTGATTGACCTGGGTTCTAATCCTTACTCTACCACTTGTCTGCCGGGTGGCCTTGGGCAAGTCGTTTCACTTCTCTGGGCCTCAGTTCCCTCATCTGTAAAATGGGGATGAAGAATGTGAGCCCCATGTGGGACAGGGATTGTGTCCAACCTGATTTGTATAGCGCTTAACACATATCACAATTACTATTATTATTACCAGCCTCTCTCAGACTAACGATCTCACACCAGGAGGCATGCCCCAAGCTGATCACCCACTCTGAGGTCTCATCGCCCCCTGGACTTTAGGATCTGTGGTAGTCCAATTCTACTTATTTTGTTAATGATGTGCATATAACTTTAATTCTATTTGTTCTGACAACTTTGACACCTGTCCACATGTTTTGTTTTGTCTATTTCCCCCTTCTAAACTGTGAGCCCGTTGTTGGGTAGGGACCGTCTCTATATGTTGCCAACTTGGACTTCCCAAGCGCTTAGTACAGTGCTGTGCACACAGTAAGTCCTCAATAAATATGATTGAATGAATGAATGAATGAATGGATGGATGGTAGTGCCCTTGGTGTGAGACTCAGGCCACTCCCAGGTCAGTCAGTCTGGGCACATGTTAAATGGGGATGAAGACTATGAGCCCCGCGTGGGACAACCTGATCACCCTGTATCCCCCCAGGGCTTAGAACAGTGCTTTGCACATAGTAAGTGCTTAACAAATACCATCGTCATTATTATTATTATTATTATTATTATGACCAGCCTGGCCGTTTTCTCCCTCTGGCATTGCCCAGGTGCTAAACTGCAGCACATCTTGATGGAAACAGCATAATCCAGCAACCCTCTCTGTCGAGCGTAACTACAGGAGGGACAGAGAAGCAGCATTGCCTGTTGGCTGGAGCCCGGGCTTGGGAGTCAGATAGGACCTGAGTTCTAATCCCCGCTCCTCCACTTGTCTGCTGTGTGAACTGGGGCAAGTCACTTTACTTCTCTGAGCCTCAATTACCTCATCCATCAAATGGGTATGTATACTATGTTCCCCAGGGGCTTTGTCAAAGTAGTCTAACTTGTATCTACCCTAGCATTTAGTGTGGAGCTTGGCACATAGTAAGTGGTTAACAAATACCATAAAATCCCCCCAAACAAGGATCCAATCACTGGGGGCACTAAGGAAGTAATTAGGCAGTGCCATAGGTCCTGCCACTCCATGGAAGAGCCATTGTATTCCCCCTCTAGTCTGTAAGCTCCTTGTGGGCAGGGAATATGTCAGTTGATTGTTCTATTATGTTCGCCCCGGTGTTTAGTACAGTGCTCCCCACACAGTAAGCTTCAGTAAAGCAGTACCCTATTGTACTGTACTCTCCCAAACGCTCAGTACAGTACCCTTGACTGGCTGATTGACTATTCTGCTCCCACACGGTCTTCCCCAGAGTCAAGGCTGCTGGATCCTACCTCTAGACTGTAAGCTCATTATGGGCAGGGCAAGTGTCTGCTAATTCTGTTGTATTGTACTCTCCCAAACCTTTAGTACAGTGCTGTGCAGTTAGTAAGTGCTCAGGAAATACAGTTGATTGATTGACTGATTAGTGGATGTCAGCTGGGGTTTTTTGTGGTATTTGCCAAACCTTTAGTACAATGCTGTGCAGTTAGTAAGTGCTCAGTAAATACAGTTGATTGATTGACTGATTAGTGGATGTCAGCTGGGGTTTCTTGTGGTATTTGCTAAGCCATTTCTGTGTGTCAGGCATTGTACCAAGCATTGGGGTAGATACAAGTAGTCAGGTTGGACATAGTCCCTGTCCCACATGAGGCTCACTTTGAATGTACGATTGAATCCACATTTTGTACATGAGATAACATCTACACAGAGAAGTTAGTGTCTTGCCCAGGGTCACACAGCAGACTACTGGCAGAACCAGGTTTAGAACCCAATATCCTCTGATTCCCAGGCCCGTGCTCTATACACCAGGCCATGTTGCTTCCCTTCCCTTAGCTATCACCTTCCCTATAAAATAATAATAATAATAATGGTATTTGTTAAATGCTTACTATGTGCAAAGCACTGTTCTAAGCGCTGGGGAGGTTACAAGGTGATCAGGTTGTCCCACGGAGGGCTCACAGTCTTAGTCCCCATTTTACAGATGAGGGAACTGAGGCCCGGAGAAGTGAAGTGACTTGCCCAAAGTCACACAGCTGACAGTTGGTGGAGCCGGGATTTGAATCCATGACCCCTGACTCCAAAGCCCGTGCTCTTTCCACTGAGCCATGCTGCTTCCCTATGCTAGATGTAATTTATTTTAATACCTGCCTTCCCCATTGGAATGAAAGCCCTTTGAGGGCAGGAATTGTGACTACCAACCCTATTGTACTCTACTCTCCCAGGCACTTAGTACAGTACTGTGCACCCTGAGCACAGTCAGTGCTCAGTAAATACTACTGTTTGGCTAATTGATTGATTGATCATCTGTTCTCAAGTTCCATGAATTAGAGCTCTAGAGACTCATTCATTCATTCATTCCATCATATTTATTGAGTGCTTACTGTGTGCAGAGCACTGTACTAAGCGCTAGGGAAGTACAAGTTGGCAACATATAGAAACGGTCCCTACTCAACAGCGGGCTCACAGTCTAGAAGACTTCAGAAGTTATGGTGGAAAGCCCTGGTTTGAGGATCTCCAAACTCAGCCTGCTTTGGCAGGAGGCTCTGGGCAACCAACTTGGACTGTGGGCCCTGAATAATAATAATTAATGACAGCATTCTTTAAGCACTTACTATGTATCAGCTCTGTTCTTCTAAGCACTGAGGTAGGCACAAGTTAATCAGTTTGGACATAGTCCCTGTCCCACATGGGACTCACAGTCTAAATAGGAGGGAAAACAGATATTTTGTCTCCATTTTCCAGATGGGGTAGCTGAGGCACAATGAAATTAAGTGATTTGCCTGAGGTCACCCAGCAAACTACTGGTAGAGCCGGCATTCGAACCCAGGTCCTCAGACTCCCATGCCTATGCTCTTTCCCCTAGACCATGCTGCTTCCTTTGAAGTGAGTTTATCTTGATGGGTACGGTTTTGAAATGGCCTGGCAAAGAAGTACGTGTACCTGTCTTTTTTTATTTCACTCCCACCCCCTAACAAAATGTGCTAGACTCCCTGGACCGCTGCCTATTTGTAAGATCAGACAATAATAAAATCTCCCGCAGTATGTATCTGTCTCACAGGACTTTAACAACCTCAGGCGAAAAGCATTATTCAAATACAAGGTCTGATAGCATCATTAATAATGTGCATTCTTTCTATCAGACCATATACAGCCTACAGAGAGAATGACAAATGTTTCTTTCTGAGAAAATAGGCGGGGGAAGGTATGATTTGCCCGGTTTACTCATTCATTCAATCGTATTTATTGAGTGCTTACTGTGTGCAGAGCACTGTACTAAGCGCTTGGGAAGTACAAGTTGGCGACATATAGAGACGGTCCCTACCCAGGTCTCACTGTTCTGAAACAGTAAAGCAGGGGAAACTGGAAAATTCCCATGAAATGAACCAGAGTGTTCATAACCAGTGACCAGGTGGCCATGCCCTTCCATAATTCCTCAGCTGTTTGGGATGGGAGGAGGCTGCAGAGGATCAGGATGAAAAATCCTGATTGTTGCAGAGAGGAGATGGGAGAATTCTTTCATTTGGGGTGGCACATTATGAACACTGTTCCAACCTGATTAACTCGTATCTACCCCGGTGCTTAAAAGGGTGCTTGGCATATAGTAAGGGCATAACAAGTACCATAATGACCTGTTTTGAGAAACTGGGAAAATAGGTCAACCACTTTTCATACCTGCTCAGAGAAACAGTGTTCCCAAGTGTGGGAGTCAGAAGGGCTCTCTTTCAGCAAGAGACCTATGCAAAGACTTTCTGTGTTGCACAGGACTTTTGGGTTGAAGGGAGAGGAAAGGTCTTCCCTACTTTACCTACCCTACTGCCAGCAGGCCATGTCTGTGTTTGTTTTTCAGGCATCACAATGAACCACCTGCACTCTCAGTCCTAGTTCTGCAGGGCCAACAGTGCACATCAATCAGTTAAACATTCAGTGGTATTTATTGAGCACTTACCATGTTTAGAGCGCTGTACTAAGCACTTGGGAGAATACAGTTCAGCCAAGTTGCTCTACATGTTCCCAGCCCACAACAAGTTTGCAGTGTGGAAGGGTGTGAGGTGTGTGGCAGGGGTGGCTGTCTCAGTTCATCGTCATGAAACGGAATATCTGTGTGAGACCTTGTCAGCGGCAGATATTACTGGACTCTTCTCCCTTGACTAAACCATGGCAGCATGTGGTATTCAGGGTAGTATAATAAGAGTTGGAATATTTTTTTTCTTCTACTTGCTAAAAGTCAGTGGAAAAATAAAACCAAGCAAAACCAAAGAAATTCCCACATAAAAAATCAGGTTCTATGTGTATAGTAGCACTCACATAAACATTTTTCTGTAATACTGTGCCTTTCTTTTTTAAAAAAAAATCGCCAGGAATCAGAACCTGAACCTTCTTTATAGCCAACCCTCTTCAACCCCTCAGAAATGAAACTAGTCTCCTAGATTGTAAGCTCCTTTTGGGCAGGGAATGTGTGTTTTCCTTATTCTGAATACCCTAAGCCCCTAATACAGCACACTGTGTACCAGGTGGGTGATCAATAAATACTAATACCTCGATCCAGGATCCAGAAGCGTCAATCGCTCGTGCTACACCAAAAACAGGTACATTGGTTTTCTGCCTGCTGTGCAATGTTGGGTTATTGTTTACCTGACCATCTGGAAAGAATCAAATCCAGTGATGCTCCGACCAGCGAATAAGTTGTGAGTGGATTTAGGAAGTAGGAATTAGCTCTGCCCTATGAATTGGTGTGTTGCATTTTTAAATAGATTGTCTCTGTTGTAATGCTTACGATCCTGGCTCCGCCACTTGTCCGCTACATGATCTTGGATAAGTCGCTTCACTTCTCTGATCCTTAGTTACCTCATCTGTAAAATCAGAATTAAAAGTCGTCCTCCCTCCGACTTAGTCTATAAGACCCATGTGGAACAGGGACTGTGTCCAATCTAATTATCTTGTCTACCCCTGCACTTAGTACAGTGTCTGACACATAACAAGTGCCATTAAAAAAAAAACAAAAAGAGTTTGGGTAAAAGTCTGCCAACTTTTGTTTAGGCTCAGGTAGTCTGAGAATTTGAATTCAGATAATAAACTTGGAAGGGAAAATTTCTGAATTCATTCATTCAGTCATATTTACTGAGCGCTTACTGGGTGCAGAGCACTGTACTGTTTGGGAAAATACAGTATAACAATAAACAGACACATTCCCTGCCCACAGTGAGCTGATGTTGTCTGTTCAGAGTACCTCGTGTTAACTGGGCTGTCTTTAATGGGACTGGGATCATTACCCTCTGAAGACCGCTGCTGTCACACTCAGCCCACAGGGTCCCGGAAAAAAACAAAACACTGATGGTGGGCCAAGACCAAAATCCAACAGACCACTGATGAGGAAAGGTAAAATGCTAAGACTGCTGGTTGTTGCAAAGAGAAAATAAAGTCTTGAGTAGTCAGCAGTTGGAAGAAATCTATGCAGACTGGACGGGAAACGAAAGACCACAAACACATCTGTACAATGAAAATAAAAGGAATGGAGGGAGGCTCTATCTTTTCTACTTGAAGCATTTCCCTTTTCCTCCTCTAGCTAGAGGACTGTTTTATATGTAATTTTCTTCGTCATTCCTCAAGGAAAAAATACCTGTAAGGATTTTATCCAAGTTCTACAATCTATGGTGATTTGAAGGTGTGGGTTGTGTGTAAACGTGGTACGTTCAAGCGTGGATGGAAGTCACAGGGGCTTGGGGCACAGATTCAGGTATCCCTGGAAGCTAAATGTGTGATTGACTTATGCATTTTAAAAATAATTCTTTAATACTTTCAATCCCTAACAAAACTCATGCATTGTTGCACTTTTTGATACTTCCAACCACAAACAGAATCAATCCATCAGTCAATCGTATTTACTGAGCACTTACTGTGTGTAGAGCACTGTACGAAAGTGCTTGGGAAAATGCAACACAGCGGAGTTGGTAGACACATTCCCTGCCCACAGCGAGCCTCCTACCCCCGTGTTTATTCAGTGCCTGATACATAGTGTTTAACAAATACCACTGTTATTATTATCATTATTAATAGATGACAGAAACCAGTACATATAGCTTTAACTCTATTTGTTCTGACGATTTTGACACCTGTCTACATGTTTTGTTTTGTTCTGTTTTCTGTCTCCCTCTTCTAGACTGTGAGCCTGTTGTTGGGTAGGGACCGTCTCTATATGTTGCCGACTTGTACTTCCCAAGCGCTTAGTACAGTGCTCTGCACACAGTAAGCGCTCAATAAATATGATTGGATGAATGAATGAATGAATACAAAAATCCCATCTCAACAGCAACCAACCTGGTATTATCCCTCCGAATGGAATAGCTGGGATCCGTGGAATCTCCAAATGTTAATTTCAAGAATTTCAAGACTATTAACTCCTAGATTGTAAGGTCCTTGTGGGCAGGGACCATGTGTACCAACCCTCATATTGCATTTTCCCAAGAGCGTAGTAGAGTGCTCTGCACACAGTAAGCACTCAAGAAATGCGATTGATTCATCCAAACTTGTAGGCAGAGTTGCTAAAAAGATAGCACATAAGCTTGCCTTGAGCTTCGTTCCCTCTCCTTCCTCCTCACCTGGCATCAGAGGTCCTGAAATACTGTATTGTTTTGACAAAAAGTGACCTGGAATTCAAGGCCAACCCCCAAAATCTAATTCTACTGAATGGAAATATTATTTTCCTAGTTAACTGAGTCAGAAATATTTAACGGGTACAGTCTTGATACCTGTTATTGTTTTTTTCTGTGTCAAGTCTGAAATTTTACCTAGCCATTATTATCACACATTGATTATCGCACATTCCTCATACTCAGTTAATCAATGGTATCGATTGAGTGCTTACTGTATGCTTTGTAAGTGCTTGGGAGAGTACCATACAATAGAATTCTTTGACACTGTCCCTGCCCACAAGGAGCTTACAGCCTAGATACTCCTCCATCCTTGTCCCTTTCTCCAACCCCTATCCACCCTCCGAAGAGACATTCTCCTACAGAGAGACATCCCTCACATACTCTCACACAGCCTTATTCATTTTCTCTCCATTCCTTGCCCCTCCCTCAGATGAGGATTTGTCCTTTTGTCCTTATTTTGCTCCTAGACTTGTCTTTCCCAGGGAAGGAGGAGGTAAAAGGGAGCCTAGAGGGCTAGACCGGAAAAGGCCGAGAGTTTCACAGTTGGGGAGCTTTATTGAAGGAGGGGGATTTAGTATTCCGCTTACAGTTCTAAAATAAATTCCATTTAAAATAGTTCTCAAATTTTCTGGATCAGAGAAAAACTCACCAAAGTTCTTTGTGCTTTTTTGGAAGGGAGCATTCATTCATTCATTCCCTGCCCACTTGAGAAATAAGTCTCTTATCTCATGAAGCAGTATTGCCTAGTGGAAAGAGCAAGGGCCTGGGGTTCAGAGGGCCTGGGTCCTAAACCCGGCTCCACCACTTACCTACTATGGGATCTTGTGCAAGTCACTTAACTTTCTGTGCCTCAGTTCCCTCATCTGCAAATTGGAGATTCAATGTCTGTTGTCCCTCCTACTTAGACTGTGAGGCCCAAGTGGGGCCTAATTATGTATTTTCTACCCCATTGCTTACTACAATGCTTGGCACACAGTAATCACTTAACAAATACCACAGTTAGTATCATTAATGATAATAATAATAATGGTAATTGAGACCTAGTAATACTCATTCTCTCAAGGTATATCTAATTCCAACTTCTGATTCCGATCCAAAAGATTCTGTTGCGGTATTAATCTATCAATCAATTGTATTTATTGGGTGCTTACTATATACAGAGCACTGTCCTGAACTCTTGGTATTGCTAAGTTAATTATGGTAAGGTAGTTGTCATAGACTGAACTAGTTACCCTAAACCTCCTAAATGTTTAATCCATTCATTTAGGAACAATAAGAGTTCTCTCATCTGGATCTCTTTGTGTTTAAATGATTTCTAGGAGCAGCAAGAGTAGGTGTGGTAGAAATAGTAGGAGAAATCTTGCATTTCAAGGATAACTACACATTAATTAATCAATCAATCAGTGGAATTTACTGAGAACTTACTATATGCAGAGCAATGTACTAAGTGCTTGGGAGAGCACAATACAAGATGTTTGGTAGGTGTGATTCCTGCCTTCATGGGCCTTATAATCCATGGTCAGAGGCCCAGGCAGCAGGAAGACCTTCTCCTACAGATAAAGGGTATCAGGAATAGAGTGAAAGGTGAAAAGAATAAGGGTGAGGTCTGTGGTACAAATCATCATCAATGGTATTCATTGAGCATGAATTGTGTGTAGAACACTATACTAGGTGCTTGAGAGCACACTACAGTAGAGTTGGTAGACACATTCCCTGCCCACTACGAGTTTATGGTCTAGGGGATCTATTAAAGATCTTCAATCCAGGAAGAGACAATATTAAAGCCTCCTTGATCAGTTTGTTTTAATGGCTTTGGGCCAGAATGTAGTGAATTATAGAGAATCGAAACTTGCATTCATTCATTCAATAGAATTTATTGAGCGCTTACCGTATGCAAACTTCTAAAATAATTTATTCTCTGGCAAGAAGAGTGGTAGGGAACTGTTACTTAAATTACATCACAAAGGACCAGTGTCTCAAGTTGGCCTGAAATTCTCATCAGAACGTAATGTCTGCTTTTGTTCACCATACATAAAAGTAGTAGTAATAATAATGGTAGTTGTTAAGCTCTTAGTACGTACTAGGCACTGGGGTAGATACAGGTTTATAAGGTTGGACACAGTCCCTTTCCTCCATTTTACAAATGAGGTAACCGAGGCCCAGAGAAGTGAAGTGACTTGCCCAAGGTCACACAGCAGACAAGTGGCAGAGCTGGGATTAAAACCCATTGTCTTCTGACTTCTAGTGCAGTGCTCTGTCCACTAGGCCCTGCTGCTTTTCGGCGATATGTATGGAGAAACTGAAGAGGGATGTTACTACTACTACTACTACTACTACTACTACTACTAATAATAATAATAGTTACAATAATTGTATTTATTAAGCACTTACTGTGTGCCAAGCATTGTTCTAAGTGCTTGGATAGATACAAGATAATTGAGTTGGACACAGTCCCTGTCACACATGGAGCCCACAGTCTTAATCCCCATTTTACAGATGAGGTAATTGAGGTACAGGGAAATTAAGTGACTTGCCCCCGGTCACACGACAAACAAGTGAAGTAGCATGGCTCAGTGGAAAGAGCACGGGCTTTGGAGTCAGAGGTCATGGGTTCAAATCCCAGCTCCTCCAATTGTCAGCTGTGTGACTCTGGGCAAGTCATTTCACTTCTCTGGGCCTCAGTTCCCTCATCTGTAAAATGGGGATTAAGACTGTGAGCCCCCCGTGGGACAACCTGATCACCTTGTAACCTCCCCAGCGCTTAGAACAGTGCTTTGCACATAGTAAATGCTTAATAAATGCCATCATCATTATTATTATTATTAAGTGGCGGAGCCCAGATTAGAATCCATGTCCTCTGATTCTCAGGCCACTAGGCCATGTTACTTCATTGAAGGCTGACAAAGGGATGGCCCGTGAATGCCGACCTGTCAAAGAGATTGTTTCACCCTCTCGAGGACGATGGTCTGAGCTCGCCACCATCCTGGATCTACCTTCTTGCTTTTCCTGTATTCCCTTTCTGAGAGTGGGTGGGCTCTGTGGTGCCTAGGGCAAGCTGCCAGGGTCATTTCAGCCCCACAGCCCACCCTTTCCATAGCGGTTGCCAGTTCAGGGCTAATTCAATTCAGAAGAAGCTTAGTCTAGGTGGGGAGATGGACATTAAAATAAAGTACAGATAGGGGAAATGGCCGAGTATAAGGAGATGTAGATAGGTACTTTCAGGCTAAGAGGTGGGGTGAATATCAAAGTGCATAAGGGGTCCACTCCCAAGAACAAAGGCAGTGCAGAAGGGAGGGCAAACAGGGTGGGGAAATGAGGGGTTAGTAGGGGAAGGCCTCTTAAAGGAGGTGTGGTTTTAGGATAATAGTAATAATAATGATGGCATTTATTAAGCTCTTACTATGTGCAAAGCACTGTTCTAAGTGCTGGATGGCTTTGAAGATGGCGGGGACCAGTGGTCTATCGGATATGAAGGACAGAAGAGCCGCACTTAGATGTCTGCTTCTTAAACCAGTGCTTGGAGCAGTCTCAGTGGAGGAAAGTCACAAGACTGACCTGATTAATTCCTCAGATTTCCCAAGAAAGTGCTGCCTTGGCCCCTGCAGATGTTTAAATGGCCACTTTTTTTCCTGCACAAGTATGTAATAAGTAGCAATGAAACTAATTGCAGGGTATTTAACTCACACAAGTCGCTCATCCGGCCCAAATTTCCAGGACCCTCAGCCGAAAATATCTCCCCCGGACTGTTCAGTACAACCGCACTGGCCTCCGGGTGGCTTGGGATGTTGACAGTTTTGTTGTTTGCAAGTGTTGTATCCCTGACGGAGGCATCCCAGAGTTCCTGCTGAGGTTTCATCATCAGGAGGTAGAGATTGTGATGACACGATTTTTAGATAGAGATGGAGGAGGTTAGGTTCCCTTGAAGGAAGAATGTTGCCTAGTGGCTAGTACACGGGCCTGGGAGTGAGAAGGACCTGGGTTCTAATCCCATCTCTGCCTGTTGTCTGCTGTGTGATCTTGGAAAAGACTCTTAACTTCTCTGTGCCTCAGTTCCCTCTTCTGTAAAATGGGGATTAAGACTGTAGGCCCCATGCGGGACATGGACTGTGTCCAGCCTGATTAGCTAGTATCTACCCCAGCATTTAGTAGAGAGCCTGGCACATAATAAGCACTTAAGAAATGCCATTATAAACAAATGAAAAAAAGCCAAGCAAACAAAAAAAATTATTTAAAGAGAATCATATAACCCATTGCAATGTGTTATAGTTGGAGGTAGAACAGATAACCTGCTGCTTGGGGTAGCATTCATTCATTGTCAGTCAGTAAATACTATTGAAAGAATGAATGAGGTGATTTTTGCATCACTGTGCCACAAGGGCAGGGGTGAATGTTTAGTCCTGCGTTTAATAATAACAATAATGATGGTATTTGTTAAGCGCTTACTATGTGCCCAGCACTGTTCTAAGCGCTGTTCTAAAGCGTTTGGCTTTAGGCACTCTATTTTTGGGTTTCTTATACTGCCAGGAAGACAGGATCAGGCTAGAGAAATGACCTGCTGATAGTCACATAATTCATTTGTGTCACATCAAGAGACAAAACCTGGGATTTCTGATTCACAGGCCCTTCTTTTTTTTTTCTTTTTATTTATAATGGTATGTGTTAAACACTTACTGTATGTCAGGCACTGTCCTAAGCAGTGGAGTAGATGTAAGGTCATCAGGTTGGACACAGTCCCTGTCTCACAAGGGCCTCATACAGCTGTTTGAGTATCCTTCTGTCATCCATTCTTCTGAGTGTGGAAAGTAAAGGAAAACCAGCATAAACTTGAAACACGCTTTAATCATGTTAATGTTGTTGCTGTAAAAAAGAGTAGTTATTGTATGGATGGCTTTTTCTGAGCAAGCTTTTAATTCTACCTGATTGTCTATTCAGGATTGTACGTTTTACAGATTGAGGCAACTGAGGCCCACAGAAGTGAAGTGACTTGCCCAAGGTCACCCAGCAGAGAAGTGGTAGAGTGGAGATTAGAACCCACATCCTTCTGTCTCCCAGGCCTGTGCTCTATCCACTAAGTCATGCTGCTTCAGATGTAAATGGAATAGGGGAAATATACATAACTTGCAGCCAGAGCTGAGGCACTACGATATCTCAGTTGAAGCGAAAACAGAAGTAGGATATATTTTCAGTGGACATTGTCGTTTCCTTTCAGTAACGAACAGTAAAACAGGCAGGGGCTTATTTATTCTGTTTCTCCGCCGCAACTTTGAGTGTGGTAAAGAAGATAGTTCCCCTGGGCAGGATTTGGTTCATGTGGGACAAGAATTGTTGAGCCACTTTCCCATTACTTCCTGCGTCAGTCAGTCAACATTATTTAATGAGGGGCTGGTGAACAGAGCCTTGTTCAGAGGGCTTGAACACTCTTCCCCTCGCAAGCTGAGGTTTCATTTGCTCTCTCGCCTTTCAGAGTTCTCATCTCCCGATCTCATCTTGAGTCGGTGAACTGAAAAGTCCATAATGATTTTCTCTGTGTGGGAGAGGGTGATAGAGAACGTTTACTTAAGCTGTATGAGAACTAAACAGGAGGTATTTCAGAGCCTAATATAGAGATGGCTCCCCGTCTTACTTGAAGAGGTTTGCCTTTGATGGTGGGATTCTCTTATGAATGCAGATGTGGTTGAGAAGGTCAGTGAGGGCCAGTCCTGACCGCTCTGTGCACACGCCAAGACTGATGTTATTTTCATTTTTACCTCCTTGTCTCTCTATGCTTATGCAGCTTTTGCTCCAAAAGAGCTGATGCTTTCTTGTTTGCAATTTTTCTTTCATGGTATTTGTTCATTCATTCTATCATATTTATTGAGCGCTGGCTGGGTACAGAGCGCCGTACTAAGCGCTTGGGAAAGTACAATACAGAAGTAAACAATGACATTCCCTGTTAAGCACCACTGTGTGTCAGGCACTGTTCTAAGCGCTGGAGTAGATACAAGCTAATCAGGTTGGAACAATCCGTATCCCACGTGGGGCTCACAGTTTTAATGCCCATTTTGCAGAGGAGGTAACTGAGGCCCAGAGCAGTGAAGTGACAGCGTGGCTCAGTGGAAAGAGCCCGGGCTTTGGAGTCAGCGGTCATGGGTTCAAATCCCGGCTCCGCCGCTTGTCAGCTGTGTGACTTTGGGTAAGTCACTTCACTTCTCTGGGCCTCAGTTACCCCATCTGTAAAATGGGGATTAAGATTGTGAGCCCCACAACCTGATCACCTTGTATCCTCCCCAGCGCTTAGAACAGTGCTTGGCACATAGTAAGCGCTTAACAAATACCAAAATTATTATTATTATTAACCAAGGTCCCACAGGAGACAAGGGGCAGAGCTGGTAGTAGTAACCAGGCCCTCTGACTCCCAGGCATATGGTCTTTCCACTAGGCCACTTTACTTCTCCATTTCTTGGGTAGTTTGCAATGCTCCACGGTGGTCTGTCTGTGGCAATTGAGGCCTAGTTTTCAGCTGGGCTGCAAGATTGTTTGCGACTTTATTTTCCAGGGTCCTCAGTAAAAGGAAAGCTTTTGATGTCCTAGTTTTTAGCTCACCAAATAGCAGCTGTTTGAGTATCCTATTATCAGCCATTCTCCCGGGTGTGGGAAGTAAAGCCAACGTAATGCTTTAATCTTGTTAATGTTGTTGTTGTTGTATAAAAGTGTGGTCATTGTATGGTTAGCTTTTCCTGAGCAAGCTTTTAATTCCACCTGACTCTGTATTCAGGAATCTGGTATTACCCAGCGCTTTGAACAGTGCTCCAGCGCTTAAAACAGTGCTTTGCACATAGTAAGTGCTTAATAAATGCCGTTATTATTATTACTGTGGTAATATTGCAAATTCTTATAAGCATCAGCGGGACAAGCGGGACTTTATCCATGAAGCTTTCCTGCTAATTAAAAACTTTTCAGTTTTTAAGCTGCTTTAGGAGGCTTCGTTCCATTGACTTGACATGGAGGCAAGTTATTAAAGCTTAATGTGGTAGATGATAAAATACAGTGACATTTTAAACTAGAAATAGGAAAGAACCCACTTTTTCTGTCGAATATTTGCTCACTTTGAATTCCTACGGCTTTATAACTCAAGATGTGTTTTTACAAAGGACGCCGGGCAGAGCACAGTTTTACTAATTGAGAGTTTACCTCAGATATAGAGGTACTATGCCTTCCCCTTAAGGAGCTTATAATCTGATGGGAAAATCAAGAGGCAGTGTGGTCTCATGCAAAGAACACAGGTCTGGGAATCAGTAGACCTGGGTACTAATCCTGGCTCTGCCACTTGCCTGCTATGTGACCTTGGGCAAGTCACTTAAATTCCCTGTGCCTCAGTTTCTCATCTATAAAAATGGGGAAAAGCTACCTGTTCTCCCTCCTCCTTAGATTGTGAGCCCCATGTGTGACAGGGACTTTGTCCAATCTGCTTATAGTCTGTCTACCCCAGTGCTTAGTGCATTGTTTGGCACTTAGTGAGCCCTTAATAAATACCACAGTTATCATTAATTCTGGAGGACCTTACTGTTCACTGCTTCGTGGTTTGTGGGTTTTGACTATTTGTGGGAGCCCGTTGTTGGGTAGGCACCGTCTCTATATGTTGCCAATTTGTACTTCCCAAGCACTTAGTACAGTGCTCTGCACACAGCAAGCGCTCAATAAATACGATTGAGTGAACGAATGAATGAACCCTGTGGTTCCCCGTATAAAGTTTATGGCAGAAGCAAGTTTGCAGATCCAAGAAAAAGCATGGAATGAAGCCCCGTTCTAAAAATTGCGTTAGGGGCTACGGTCTCGAAGGAGGGGTCTTGGCCTTAAGGGGATGGAGTAGGGGTTGGAGGCGCCATGGCCCTAGCAACCGGTGGACTCAGAGCTTTGCTTTGCCATTTGTGTTCTTGCCTTTCTCTGTAAAATCTATGAATGGCAATTTGTGGTATTTGTTAAGCATGTACTATGTGCCAGGCACCATACTAAGTGCTGGGGGTGCGGGGAGAAAGATTCAAGCAAATAGGGTTGGACACCATCCCTGTCCCACTTCAGGCTCACAGTCTTAATTCCCATTTCACAGATGAGGAAAGCGAGTCTCAGGGAAGTGAAGTGACTTGCCCAAGGTCACACAGCCGACAAGTGGCGGAACTGGTATTAGAACCCATGACCTTCTAACTCCCAGGCCGGTGCTCTATCCACGAGGCCGTGCTTTCAGATCCAAGAGATCTAAAACTATAAACTGTCACGAGAAGCCGAGTGGCTCAGTGGAAAGAGCCTGGGCTTTGGAGTCAGAGGTCATGGGTTCGAATCCCAGCTCTGCCGATTGTCAGCTGGGTGACTTTGGGCAAGTCACTTCTCTGGGCCTCAGTTACCTCATCTGTAAAGTGGGGATTAAGACTGTGAGTCCCCTGTGGGACAACCTGATCACCTTGTAACCTCCCCAACGCTTAGAACAGTGCTTTGCACATAGTGGGCACTTAATAAATGCCATCATTATTATTATAATTTATTTATATTAATCTTTTAGACTGTGAGCCCACTGTTGGGTAGGGACTGTTGCCAACTTGTACTTCCCAAGCGCTTAGTACAGTGCTCTGCACACAGTAAGCGCTCAATAAATATGATTGATTGATTGATAAACAGAGAAAAACTCATAACCCAAATGAGAGCACCGAATGAACACCTTGCACAGGTGCACGCAAGTACCGGGAGCTTACTGAAATAATCGGCAGAACATTCAAGTCAGTAATGGTATCGGTTATGATGCCATCCCTAAGTGCTTCTGCTATGTACTAAGCACACAGAGGAACGGTAATCAGCTCAGACACAGTCCACGTCCCACACGGGGCCCTAGCGTAGCCCCATTTTCAGATGAGAAAACTGAGGCACAGAGCGGCTAAACGAGGTGTAGAATCAGGGTCTCCTGACATTGTCATGTGCTTGTTCCATCTGGTGGCCCTGCCTCCCTGCCAGCTCCTTTAATCCATTTCCCTTTTCCTCCTCATGACCCTCTTATTTAACTTACAGCTGTTCTGATTTGCGGTAATCTAAAACACCCTGGAGCACCAGGAATATTTTTCTCTTCAAAATAGCCGTGGCAGCGGAAAGCAAAAAGCCGCTTCTAATCCCGGCTTCACCGCGTGTCTGCTGGTTGACCTTGGGCAAGTCACTTCTCTGTGTCTCGGTCACCTCCTCAGTAAAATGGGGATTAGGAATGGACAATTGACAACGTCCAACCTGATTAGCTTGTATCTACCCCAGTGCTTAGTTCCCAGTTCCTGGCACATAATAAATGCTTAAGTACCATAAAAAAAAAAACAGAAAACAAATCATTTTGTTGGTCAATCTATCTGTTTTCAGCGTCTGGCTAAATAAAGTTTAATTTTGGCCGACTTTTTCTGACTGAGCGTGGATCCGGTGGTTACTTTTCTTTTTATAATTTTCTGAAACAACTTGCTTTATGGTGGTTAGAAATGTGCCTGCTCAGAATTGCGTCTGGAATCAGGGATGTGGAAGGATGGGAAGGAAAAGAAGAGATATTTTCTCTTGATTTTTTTTTTTTTTTTTTTTTTGCGGAGGGGGCGGTTTGGTTTATTTTTGGTAAAATTAATTACTCATCGTGGGTTGTAATTCCATAGCTCAGTCAGATGATGTGCCTCGGGCCACGTTTAATTGGAAACTGAGAATTTCACTGAAGCCTGGATTCTCTGGGATTCTCTGGGATTCTTTGGGATTTTCCCGGTGGATGGGCTGAGGCCCCAGACTTGCATGGTTGCAGGTGGCGGAACCTAGGACCCTTCAGAGATACGGGTCTGTACGATCCATTCATTCATGCATTCATTCAGTCAGCCATATTTATTGAGCACTGACTGTGAGCAGAGCACTGTACTAAGCACTTTGAAAAGGACACTGGAACAGTAAACTGACACATTCCCTGCCCAAAGCGAGCTTGCTGGAACTTGGCTTTTTGGCCTATTTAAATTTTGAGAAAAAAATATGACTGTCTGGAAAAATGAGGAAAATACTGTGGTTCTAGGGACTATCTTTGGAGATGGTAAATAATATCAAAATAGGCTTAGATAAGGCATTAGCGAGAGGTGGAAAAGAAAGCATAGGCCAAATTTTGAAAATGGAGATGCCTTAAACAGTGAAGCAGCAGGAATCTGAATTTTTGGAAAAATGAATAGGGAGGAAATGACAATTGGAGGGCAAGGGGAAAAATACAGCTATAGATATTTGGGGACACATTCCCTGCCCACAGCGAGCTTGCAGTCTAGAAATCCACGTGACTCAGAACCAGTGGTTTTTTTTGATGCCGCAACTTGGGGGGAAACCATGGTGCAGACCTTAGCTGTATTGACCTCTCAAAACCTGTTTTTATCCATCCAATCGTATTTATTGAGCGCTTACTGTGTGCAGAGCACTGTACTAAGTGCTTGGGAAGTACAAGTCGGCAACATATAGAGACGGTCCCTACCCAACAATGGGCTCACACTCTAGAAGGGGGAGACAGACAACAGAACAAAACATGTAGACAGGTGTCAAAATCATCAGAACAAATAGAATTAAAGCTATATGTATTGGTTTCTGTCATCTATTAATAATGTTTTTACTGAGGTTAGATTGAGGCAGCATAGCCTAGTGGATAGAGCACGGACCTGGGTTGCAATCCCAGCTCCTCCACTTTTCTGTTGGGTGATCTTGGGCAAGTCACTTCATTTCTCTGTGCCTCAGTTACCTCATCTGTAAAATGGGGATTAAGACAGTGAGTCCCACGTGGGACTGCGTCCAACCTGATTAGCTTGTATCCACCCCAGCACGTTTACTTCACCCTATATTCTGTTCCCGCACAGTAAGCGCTCAGTAAATACAACTGAATGAATGAATGAACAAATAGGCACCTATTAATGCCACCTATTTTTAATGGTCTTTACCTCTGATGACTGTTTTTTCTCTTCTAAACATTACTTAGGGTACTATACAAGAGCTGAATGTTTGCTACGTCCTGCATTTGGTGTTCCTTGACTTGAAATGAAACAATCAGTTTTAATTCCGGTAAATGACCTATGTCTCCTGTAGAAATTGTTTTCTAAAATGCCGTGCAGAGCCAGAGATGTAATTATCAAGGCCTTTCAGCACAATATAAAAACCTAGGTAAGTAATCCCCCAAAGTAGGGAGACGGTTTGAAAAAGAGCCACTGACAATTCCCCAAGTTTCTCCAGGGTTAACGCAAGAAAGTCAATGATATACTTTCTTTAACAAATGTAATAGGCAAGTGTAAGTTAAGACTAGCTTACTTTTTGAAGTAGACATTGGTCATTCCTGAAAGAGCAATGGTAATCAGCCACCATCAATTTTTAAAGCTCATTAGATTTTTCTATTACGAAATAAGAAGTTCATTTCTTTAAAAAATCGAATCAAGATTCAGATGCTTTTTCTCCCGGCCTATTTAGGTCAGATGCTAAAAGGAACCTCATCAGACCCAGAACTATGCTGAGCATCTACAGCAGAGTGGGCTCCATACCTCCCCCCCATAGAGTGTAACCCCAGGGACAAGGCCACCCCTACCCATTTAGTCATTCATTCATTCATTCAGTTGTATTCATTGAGCGCTTACTGTGTGCAGAGCACCGTACTAAGCACTTGGGAGAGGACAAAGAGGACAACATGACAATAAACAGCCACATTCCCTGCCCACAATGAGCTTAGAGTCTAGAAAGGGAGACAGACATTACTATAAGTAAATCAATTACAGATATGGACTTAGAGAAGCACCGTGGTTCAGTGGAAAGAGCACGGGCTTTGGAGTCAGAGGTCATGGGTTAAAACCCCGGCTCCTCCAACTGTCAGCTGTGTGACTTTGGGCAAGTCACTTAACTTCTCTGGGCCTCAGTTACCCTCATCTGTAAAATGGGGATGAAGACTGTGAGCCCCCCATGAGACAACCTGATCACCTTGTAACCTCCCCAGCGCTTAGAACAGTGCTTTCCACATAGTAAACACGTAATAAATGCCATTAAAAAAAAGTGCCATGTGGCTGGGAGTGGGGGATGAATGAAGGGAGCAAGTCAGAGCGACACAGAAGGGAATGGGAGAAGAGGAAAGGAGAGCTTAGTCAGGGAAGGCCTCTTGGAGGAGATGGGCCTTTAATAAGATTTAGAAAGGGGGGAGAGTGTCGGATTTAAGGAGGGAAGGGCGTAGCAGGCTAGAGGCAGGATGGTGGTGAGGGGTCGGTGGCAAGATAGATGAGATTGAGGTACAGTGAGAAGGCAGGCGTTAGAGAAGTGAAGCGTGCGGATCCGCTTCCCGTCTGTCTAAAGGCTCGACATGGCCTGTGTGCCCAGCTGCTTCAGGGCTCGACAGATGCGTGGCTCAGTGGAAAGAGCCCGGGCTTTGGAGTCAGAGGTCATGGGTTCAAACCCCGGCTCCCCCAACTGTCAGCTGTGTGACTTTGGGCAAATCACTTAACTTCTCTGGGCCTCAGTTACCCCCATCTGTAAAATGGGGATTAAGACTGTGAGCCCCCCGTGGGATGACCTGATCACCTTGTAACCTCCCCAGCGCTTAGAACAGTGCTTTGCACATAGTAAGCGCTTAACAAATGCCATTATTATTATTATTATGATTATTATGCCCTTTAAGTGGCTCACCCCATGTCAGGACAGGCTAGGAGATGGACAACCTCCCCAGCCCTGGTTAGGTCACCAATATCAGTGAACACTGATGAGGAGCAGCGTGGCCTAGTGGATAGAGTGTGGGCCTGGGGCTTAGAAGGACCTGGGTTCTAATCCCAGCCCACCGCGTGTCTGCTGTGCCACCTTGGGCAAGTCACTTAACTCCTCCGTGCCTCAGTTACCTCATGGGGATTAAGGCTGTGAGACCTTGAACGGCAGGGACCGTGTCCAACCGAACAACCTTGTATCTACCCCAGCACTTAGTATACTGCCTAGCGCATAGTAAGCGCTTAACAAATACCGTAAGAACGAAAAAAACTGATGGGAAATTATTGGTAGTCTTTCACATGCTTCTTCCTCCTTCCCTGCTCCTGTGAGCAGCAGACTCTGCAGTCCTGGCTTTGTGCAAAGAGCTGAGCTTTGCAGGTTTGTAGTCTGGCGAAATAGAAGGGAAAACAGAGAGGCAGTGGAGGTAAAGTTTAGGGAAAGGGAGAAGTTGGGGGGGCCACAGTGGGTGGGAATATGTGATGATGTCACTGCTTTGCACTACTTACAACATTCTTGTTGTTGCCCATCCCGTGGGGAGCTGCCAGCCGCTGCAGCCCCGGGCCCAGGCTAAGGTCAATCCGACCCTGCCCGGGGATCACCTCTAATCAGCTGCTAAAAGAGATTAAACAAATCCCGTCATCGGATCTTCTAGAGAATACAGCCAAAAACTGGTTCTCCCAACTGCTCCTCCAGAAGCAGCGTGACCAAGTGGAAAGAGCAAGAGCCTGGCATTTAGAGGGCATGGGTTCCAATCCCGGCTCTGCTGCAAGTCTGTTGTGTGATCTTGGGCAACTCACTTCACTTCTCTGTGCCTCAGTTACCTCATCTGGAAAATGGGGATCATTCAAACGTATTTATGGAGCGTTTACTGGGGGCAGAGCAGTGTACTAAGTGCTTGGGAAAGTACAATACATCCGTGAGCCCCAAGTGGGACAGGGACTGTATCCAAACTGATTACCTTGTATCTACCCCAGTGCTTATGACAGTACCTGGCCCATAGTAAGTGCTTAAAAAATACCATTTTAAAAACTAAAAAAAGCTGTTCTCCCTTCCCCTTAGGCTGTGAGATCCATGGGGCAGAGACTTAGTCTGACCTCATACCTTGTATTTACCTTAATACTTATTACAGTATGTTTACTTAGTAAATGCTAACAATTACTACACTATTAAATAGGGTGGGAAGAAGAGAGATTAGACAGGGAAGTCCTCCTTTCCCTTACACTGTGAACTACAGGTGGGACAGGGACTGTGTCCCATCTGCGCACGGGCTTGGGAGTCAGAGGATCTGGGTTCGGATCCTGGCTCCGCCACTTGTCTGCTGTGTGACCTTGGTCAAGTCACTTACATCTCTGTGCCTCAGATACCTCATCATTAAGACTGTGAGCCCCACATGGGACAACCTGATGACCTTGTAACTACCCCAGCGCTTAGAACCGTGCGTGGCACATAGTAAGTGCTTAACAAATACCATATTTATTATTATGATTATTATTATATTGTACCTACCCCAGTGCAGAGCTTGACACACAGTAACTATTATCACTTTTTATTATTATCGTGATTATCATTGTTCTTATCATTATCAATGCTAACAGTGTGGTTTTTAGAAAGTTTTTGAAGATGTAGATAATAAATTATATATTATAAAGTATTCATTTATATTAATGTCTGCCTCCCCCTCTAGACTGTCAGCTCATTACGGGCAGGGAACGTGTCTGCTAATTCTCTTATATTGTAACCTCCCAAGCGCTTGGTACAGTGCGCTGCACATAGTAAGTGCTCAATAAATACCATTGTTTGATCGGCGTAGTGGTCTGCCCTTTATGAAAGGGGAGGAAGTTCCAGGTGGGTAGAAGGGTGTTGTGAGCAAGAGGCTGACAGTGAGAGAGACGAGAACAAGGCACATTGAGTGGGTTGGTTTGAAAGGTGTGAAGTGTGTGAGGCTGAGTATCATGGGAGAAGAGTGAAAATAAGTAGGTGAGGAGGAAACAGCATGGCATAATGGTTAGAGAATGGGCCTGGGACTCAGAAGGTCATGGGTTCTGTTACCAACCTTGCACTGGTCTGCTGTGTGACCTTGGGCAGTCACTTCACTTCCTCAGTCACACATATCTATCTGGCCCTTGGAATAAGCATGTATATATGCTATAACCCAGAGCCCTATGATAGAGGCTTTAACTAAGAAAAGCAACTCTGCTTCTTTCTTTCATTCCTCCATTCATTCATTCGTATTTATTGAGCACTTACTGTCTGCAAAGCACTGTACTAAGTGCTTGCACTGGTTGTACAGTTTTTTTACAAATTCAGGGTTAGTGTATATCCGTGTGAATTTACAGCTGAGGTTTCTTCAAGACTAAGCACGTTCCCACGCAGTTCATCTCTAACCCGTCATGTGTTCTTGTGAAAATGTGCATTCAGAAAACCTGGCTGTACTTCTCACCCACCTTAATGCCACGTGTATGCACGCATGCAGTCTCTTTCAATAACGTGGCGTGCCATGCCCAAACAGTCAACATTCAGAAGAACGCTTCTTAATGTAGCCAAAACACATTGTGAAAATGTGTGTTCTGGCTGAACCAAACGTGTAGCTTGGCTGTGGCCTGAGAGTGTTTATGATTGGTCAACTTTTTTTTGGCATGACATCACTTCACCCACACACAAAAATCAAAATAAGTTGCTCCTTCATACATAGATTTCCTTTGGTTCCCAAGTCAGTGGTCAATTTTCCAGGTGCCATAAATGCTTTAATTACTCTCCAGCAGGATCTTCGTTTTTCCCGTGAGAGAAGCTTGTCAGAAGCTTAAATGTTGTTAAAGTTGTTATTATGGAAGCTGGCTGGTATTGCGATGGATGGGCCCGCAATGACATTTTTTTCTTCTTCCAGAAAAGGAAGCAGAAACAGAATTGCTTAAACAAAATTGCTTTTGTATGCCAGTTTAAGGTGATACTCTTTTGCTGCAGCTAACTGTTTTTCGTATTAAAAGTGTGATTTATGTAGGTATGTAGGTTTACGTAGATATGTAGGTAGACACTGAAGTGGGAGAGTTTCTCATGGCTGTTCCCATGTACCCTTCAAGCATGATAAGCAGAACAAAAACAGCACCTTCTCAGGTCTTTTCCATCTGTTCTCCCTCTCGCTGAGTGAGTCACAAGTTTCTCTGAGTTCACTATGCCATTGATATTTCCTTCCTTCTCATCTGCAGAGATTTCACGGATAATCCAGCTGGATTTGGACCTGAAGCACATGACCAACATCCGAGAGCTGTTTGAGGAATTTGACAATTTTTCGGAAGGAAACGTCATTGGAATAGCCAGGGAAATGCAGCCGGTGTACAGGTTGGTAGGCCTGCTGCTCCGGGACCTGAAAGGGAAGGGGACTGGCCATTTTTAGATTTTCCAGCTACTTTTGGCCTTTGCCGGGCAACTGGGTCTGGCATAAAGTTGCAATTAACCAATCTATAACATTTAATGAACCACCACTTGTGTAGAGCGTTGTACTAAGCGCTTGGGAGAGCACAATAAATAGTGATGAGCCTTGGCCTCAAGGAGCGTACAGTGTAGCAGGGGTGATAGGTTCTAAGAACAGGAGGAAAAGGGGCATATTCATGAATTAGTAGTAACTCTTCCATTTGTCGTGGGCCCCAGTGCTTCATTCAGACTCCCTACACAACCTCACCCTGATCTTAATGCACAAATCCACACCTTCAACTTTGCCTTTTCCACCAAACTTGGCTCCCTGGCACCTCTGTCCCTCCGTCATCTCACCGACCAGCTCTGGAGCACCCCCATAGCATGCTCCCTCCTCTCTCTCGCTCACATTGCAGACCCCTGTTGGTGAAAATCAAGACACGGGGGTAGACTTGTTCATTGTAAATTCATCATCACCTTGCAGTAACCGCCTGTTCCTCTGCCCTGAACTGGTCCTCCCTCATTGACTTAATAATAATAATCCCATTTATTTAGCGTTTACTATGTGCAATGTGCTGTTCTAAGCGCTGGGGAGGTTACAAGGTGATAAGGTTGTCCCACGGTGGGGCTCACAATCTTAATCCCCATTTTACAGATGAGGTAACTGAGGCCCAGGGAAGTTAAGTGACTTGCCCAAAGTCACACAGCTGATAATTGCCGGAGATGCGATTCAGGTCCATGACCTCTGACTCCAAAGCCCGTGCTCTTTCCACTGAGCCACGCTGCTTCCATGCCCACTGCCTGTACTGACTAATTCAGACTTTTAACTATCTCCTTAACTCCCCAATGCCCCCACCTCCTCTCTTTCATCCTTGATGATTTTGCCAGCTACTTGGTAGACAAAACTGAAGTAGCACATGAACTCCCCCAAATTTCCCTCTCACCCTCCCTACTCCCTCCTCCACCCTCATCCACTAGCTCATCTTCTCTGGCTGTCTCACAAGAGCAGCTTTCCAACCTGTTTTGAAGTCTATCCTCTCCATCTGGGCCTCAAAACCCACCCCTTTGCACCTCATCGGCTTTTTGTGGGCAGGGAACTTATCTACCAACTTTGTTGTATTGTTCTCACCCAAGTGCTCAATAAATAAGATTGATTGACTGATATCCAGCACTTACTACAGCACTTAAATGCATATGAAACACCGTCATTTTAGCCTGGGGAGATTAGAGATTAACTACTGTGGTCCTCTGAGAGGAGATGTGTGATTTCAGAAATTCATTGCAATACTGTATTAGTGGGTTAGTGAAACTCCAGAGGGACAGAGACTGTATCTAATTCCCAACTTTGTTTTCCCAGTGCTTAGTATCAATCAAATAATGGTATTTGTTGAGCATGTACTACGTACTATGTGCTTGGGAGAGTGCAATGCAATCCACAGTCTAGAAGGGGAGAAAGAACAGTGATCTGCATAAGCTAAGTGCTTCATAAATACTATTACTACCACTATACTTCTGGAAAGAAGAGTGGGTCTTAAGTGGTACTGTGCAGTGGGGGTTGGGAGTGAGAACGTAATCTATCAATCCATCAATGGTATTTATTGAGCGCTTACTGAGTGCAGAAGTCTGTACTAAGCACTTCGTAGAGTACACCACAAAAGAGTTAGCAATAACTAGGGCCTGCTGGACGTGGATGATGCGTGACCATGAAAATTGGGGCCACTAAACCATATCCCTTCACTTATGCCAGAGCACATGTTTTCACTACAAGTGTTTATTAGAACACCACAGCTGAATTAGGGAACATTCTTCCAACATCACAAGCCTGTCTGGTTATTAGAAGAAACGGTTGTATACCTACATACGACGTCTGACACAAGGTGAGTACTAAAATACTGGTTTTTCTTTATGTTTGATTCTACAAGACTACCACCACAGCCCCATCGCCCCTGTTACAGGTGTACTGGAGTAGCCAAAGTGATCTGTAGAATATTAGAGCAAGGCTCCTCAGAGCAGTGGTTTGCAACACAATGGTTGGTAAATGAAGCATCCAAGTTTTGGCAAATCATATAAACTGCTTGTATCAATTGCAACCTCAGAAGAATTTGTGGAGAATCAGAGATTTGACTTTCCCTTCCTCCCTCTCTTCTACCTGCGTGTAGTTCTCTGTGTCTTCCTCCTCTCCGACTCTAGTTCCTTGCTCAGAATTCCATACCTTGCCTTTCCAATTCATTCAGTCCGGGGCCGGGGCTAGCATTTGCTGGCCCTGGCCAAACCGTTGCTTTTGTAGTACTTGTCGAAGTGGGTGGGAAGGTTTGAATTGGCACTGGAGGAGTTTCGTTCCTTAAGCCGCCCCTTGGCCAGACCGAGCCCGGAGGCTTGGATTTCCTGGTTGGGCACTGCCTCTGATACAGTCTGGGGAGGAGTGGATTTTGTCTCACCGCCAGCCCCTCGTCCATGTCTTTTCTCTGGCCTGGAATGCCCTCCCTCCTCAAACCTGACAGACAGTGACTCCCCCCGCCAGTCCCAAAGCCATATTGATGGCACATCTTCTCCAAGAAACCTTCCCTGACTAAGCCCACTTTTCCTCTTCTCCCACTCCCTTCTGCGTCACCCTGACTTGCTCCATTTATTCATTGCCCCCCCACCAGCCAGATTTATGTCTATATTGGTAATGTATTTGTTTCTATTAGTGTCTCTCCCCCTCTAGACTGTAAGCCCCTTTTGGGCAGTGAATGTGTCCGTTTATTGTTCTGTTTCACTCTCCCAGGCGTTTAGTACAGTCCCTTGCACCCAAAAAGTGCTCAATAAATGTGATCGAATGAATGAGTGAATGAATGAGAAGCTGCTGGACCGGGGAGGAGGTAGGCTCCTGGAAAGGCTCCTGCCAGCACGGGACAGTGGAAGTCCAGCTCGTCCAGGGCCACCATATGGCCACCCTTGGCACATTTCTGTCCCCTTAGGCTGGTGTCAGTGAAAGGGGGTCCACTTTCCTCAGATTGGTAGCCTTGAACATCCTCCTGTGAAGCCGTGAAGCTGCATGGCTTAGTGGGCCTAGGAGTCCGAAGGACCTGGGTACAGTCTAATCCCGGCTCCGCCACATGTGTGACCTTGGGCAAGTTTCTTTTCTTCACTATTCTGGGCCTCATTAGCTCATCTGTAAAATGGGGATCCCCTCTCAGGGTCGCACCTGGAGGCTTTTCAGTATTCTACCAGTCTTGACTACAGGAGGGAGAGTCAAGCAAAGGCATATCCATTCCATTCCTAGCTTGGCCCGTGGCTAGTGAGTGGAAGGCAGTCTGCTACAAGTCAAAACTCACTTGTGCTGGGCAGCAGCGGCTTGGGAGAGAGTCAAGGGCGGAGACTCAAGTTTAAGGGGGCAGTGGTAAATCGCTTTTATATTTTTAACCCAGAAAACTGTACGATGCACTACCAGAATGATTGCAGATGGAGGTGCGGCCTTCTGGGAGAGATGTGTCCATGGCGTCGCTATGAGTCAGAGACAACTCGATGGCATAAGACAAGACAAATTGGGGATAAGAGTGTGAGGGCCATGTCGGGCAGGGTCTGTGTCCAACCTGATTGACTGGTACCTACCCCAGCGCTTAGAACAGCACTTCGTACATAGTAAGCACTTAACAAGTACCACAATTGTTTTTGTCATTTTACCAACCCTGACTTGGAACTCCATCTCTGGGCGTTCTTAGTCACGCTGAGCCTCCTTTCTTGGCTACGTCCATACCTGTTTGATCTCCAGCTTCAGGCCACACCTGCTCAGTTCTCATTCTTATCCCCTCTCACCCTTCTGTTCACAGAGGCTCAGCTTATGGTTATGAAGCAGTCTCGCCTACCCTATAGATTTTCTCTCTGAGAAAATCAGATTCCTTTTTAGGTTCATATTCGCCCTAATGGCTTGTCACGTTGCCTTCATCTCCAGAGAGAGGGCTCTCTTTGGTAAATACCCTGATTTTTAAGGAATTCGAGTCTCTCATTGATCGGGGTGGGGCAAACTCACTTCTCCAGCCTCTCCATCTTCAAGTGGAAAGGCAGGTCGGGAGTATTGTTTTGCTCTTTCCACACTAAAAATAGAAATGGATTAGCTTCCACCATGCTTAGAAACTGAATTTGCTGTGAGTTTTCCAACACAGTAACTGTTTGTTCTATTGTCTGACAGTTTCCTTGGGTATTGTAGTCTGGAATTTTTTGTTGTTGTTGTAACAACTGTCCTATAAACAATCGCCTCGGCTGGTCTGCGGTGCAACTTCTAAAAAAACAATTTATAGTTATTTATGGTGTGTTCCGTAGTAGTTCAGAGGTGGTCATCTGAGAGACAGGAAGGTGGGGTGAGGGGAATGTAAAATATTTCCAGAAACAATTCAAATTGGACATGGCTGATGTATAATTACAGACCTTTGGTGAATAATAATAATAATAACAATAATAATAATAATAATGACACTTATTAAGCATTTACTATGTGCAAAGCACTGTTCTAAGCGCTGGGGAGTTTACAAGGTGATCAGGTTGTCCCACGGGGGGTTCACAGTCTTAATCCCCATTTTACGGATGAGGTAACTGAGGCCCAGAGAAGTTAAGTGACTTGCCCAAAGTCACACAGCTGACAAGTGGCGGAGCTGGGATTTGAACCCATGACCTCCGACTCCAAAGCTCATGCTCTTTCCATTGAGCCAGGAATGAATTGTGCTATTTCACTGTGTAGTGGGTAAAGAGGAATAAATACTTCTATGCAGGTTTCCCTTGCCAACTGCTATTTTGATTATCCACTTCAATTTTTTGTGTTAGTTTTTTTTTTCCCTAAGGTATTTGGTAAGTGTTTACTTTGTGCCAGGCACTGTACTAAGCGCTGGGGCAGATACAAGCTTGTCAGGTTGGACACACTCCATATCCCACATCGGGCTCACAGTCTTACTCCCCGTTTTACAGCTGAGGTAACTGAGGCCCAGGGAAGTGAAGTGACGTGACATGCCCCAGGTCACCCAGCAGACAAGTGACGGAGGCAGGATTAGAACCCAGCTCCTTCTGACTTATAGGCCCGGGCTGTACCCACTAGGCCATGCTGGGTGTTGGACTGCCTCCTCAACTAGGGACTAGTGACATGTTTTGTTCTGTTGTCTGTCTCCCCCTTCTAGACTGTGAGCCCGTTGTTGGGTAGGGACCGTCGCTATATCATCAACAATCGTATTTATTGAGCGCTTACTATGTGCAGAGCACTGTACTAAGCGCTATATGTTGCCGACTTGTACTTCCCAAGCGCTTAGTACAGTGCTCTGCACACAGTAAGTGCTCAATAAATACGACTGAATGAATGAATGAAATCCTCAGAGAACTAAGTCTTCTGCTCACGCAGTTAGGCTTTTCTCTTGGTTTAATCCCCTCCGGAACCAGAGTTGAACAATTTCACTGTCCTCTGTCGGCTTCTGGCAAGTTCACTGGTAAAGTGATTCCACAGTTCATGGCAGCCGTTTACCAAATCTGAATCGTGATGGGAGTGTGAAGAGAAAGGCAAACGTGGTTTGCCTAGATCTAAAGCTCCTTTTGGGGAGGAAACCTGTCTACCAACTGTTAGAGTGTATTCTCCCAAGTCCTTAGTACAGTGTTCTGCATACAGTAGGTGCTTAATAAATATCATTGGTTGATTGATGTTAAACTGAGGCAGGCTCAATTCGTCTTTTTCTTCTCAAGAAAGTCATTGAGTACTTGGTCACCAGCAATGATGAGGGATGCGGACTTGGAGGATTCAGGTTGTCACTTCTTCGACGGGCCCAGCTTCTCCAACCAGCCCCTTGCTTGTAGTTATCAGGGACGAAAGACTTTGTAAATCACAATCCATTTGCACATCACAGTACCTATCTTCAACTTCCAATTCCTTTTCCTTTTCCAGTTAAATTTCATTGATCCAAGCTACATTAACCCATCGGGTACCCTAGGCGCTTTTGTGTTTTTATCCGGAAGCAGCGCGGCTTAGTCAAGAAGGAGTGTGCCTTAGTGGAAAAAATGCCGGCTTGGGAGTCAGAGGTCGTGGGTTCTAGTCCTGGCTCTGCCACTTACCAGCTGTGTGATTTTGGGCAAGTCACTTAAGTTCTCTGTGCCCCAATTACCTCATCTGTAAAATGGGGATTAAGACTGTGAGCCCTACATGGGACAACCTGATTACCTTGTATCTATCCCAGGGCTTAGAACAGTGCTTGGCACATAGTAAGTGCTTAACAAATACCATCATTATTATTACATATATTTATTCAATTATGTATTCAGCAATTTCACCCTAATATAGTCATGGTACTACTTGTTGTATAATAAGAACAATAATAATGCTATTTATTAAGCACTTACTATGTGCCAAGCACTGTATTAAGCACTGAGGTAGATGTAAAGTTGAACCCAGTCCCAATCCCACATAGGACTCCCAGTCTCACGGGGAAGAAGAAACAGGTCTTTGATCATCATTTTACAGATGAGGAAACTGAGGCACAGTGGGCAAATGTTAGAACTGGGCTTAGAACCCAGCTCTTCGGCCATGATGCTTGAATTAATCAATCAATCAGTGGTATTTATTAGAGAAGCAGCGTGGCTCAATGGAAAGAGCCCAGGCTTTGGAGTCAGAGGTCATGGGTTCAAATTCCGGCTCCGCCAACTGTCAGCTGTGTGACTTTGGGCAAGTCACTTAACTTCTCTGTGCCTCAAGTACCTCATCTGTAAAATGGGGATAAAGACTGTGAGCCCCCCATGGGACAACATGATTACCTTGTAACCTCCCCAGCGCTTAGAACAGTACTTTGCACATAGTAAATGCTTAATAAATACCATCATTATTATTATTATTAGGCACACACTTTGTGCAGAGCACTGTACTAAGAGCTAGGGAGAGTGCAGTACAGAGTTGGTAGACACGTTCCCTGCTCGCAACAAGCTTACAGATTAGAGGGGAAGGCAGATATTAATAAAAATAAATATAACTGAATAATTTATAACATTGGATTTATAAAATACCTGTGCCCTCTCTGTCTTAGACTGTGAACCCAATGTGGGACAGGAACCAATGCTGATTGGATTCCATTACACCTGCCCCAGCACTACTGCAGTGCTTCACGCATTGTAAGTGCTTTAATAAATATGATAAATTACAAATTACAAAGGTTCTAATGGTTGGGGGTGGGGATTGTTCCACAGAAGGAAGCCAGCAAGAAACACAAAGTAGCAGGTTAAACCAAACCATTTAAAATAGTATTGATAGTCATATTTATTAAGCATCTGCAGTGTGCAGAGCACCGCATTACACACTGGGAGAAAATATGTAGGTGGGGGTCAGCCACGGTCCTGTTCCTTGGAGGGCTTCCCAAAATGAGAGTTTAAGTGGGGAGAAGAGATCAGAGACAGACCCCTGGGAGCATCGAACCATTAAAACCCAACACAAATCAATACACAAAATAGTCTCAAAGCCTCAGCAGGGATGGAGGAGTCTGAGAGCATGCGGAAACATACTGCTAGCGCTCAATAAATGCAATTGAATGATTGAATAATAATGATAATAATAATGGCATTTATTAAGCACTTACTATGTGCAAAGCACTGTTCTAAGCACTGGGGAGGTTACAAGGTGATCAGGTTGTCCCACTGGGGGCTCACAGTCTTAATCCCCATTTCACAGATGAGGTAACAGGCCCAGCGAAGTTAAGTGACTTGCCCAAAGTCACACAGCTGACAATTGGTGGAGCTGGGGTTTGAACTCATGTCCTCTGACTCTAAAGCCCAGGCTCTTTCCACTGAGCCACGCTGCTTCTCAAATGAATACTGGCCAGGCTTCGAATGAATACTGGCCAGGAGCAGGGACCCTTGGTGGCTGGAGGGAAGGCGGCGATTACCACGGTGCTTTACTCGGGAGGGTGATGGAGGGGTCTGAGAGCACATATGTGGAAGGAGCTTTTCTCCCCAGCCTGATGTGTCCAGCGCTTGCTGGGAGCAGAGGCCCTTCATGGTGGGAGGGAAGGTGACGGTTACTACAGTACTTTTCTCAGAGGTGATGGAAGGGTCTGAGAGCACATGGGAGCAGCTTTTATCTCTATCCTGGCATGCCCAGAGCATCCTGAGAGCAGAGGCCCTTCACGGTGGCAGGGAAGGAGGCACTTACCACAGTACTCTTCTCGGAGGCTACGGAGGGGTCTAAGAGCACATGGGTGAAGCTTTTCTCCCCAGCTCTGTGTGCACGGAGCATGTCGGGGGCAAGGACCCTTGGTGGTGGGATGGAAGGCGGCAGTTACCATGGTGCTTTTCTCAGTAGCGATGGGGGAATCTGAGAGCACATGGGAGCAGCTTTTATCCCCAGCCCGGTGTGCCCAGAGCAAGCTGGGAGCAGGGACCCTTGGTGGTGGGAGGGATGGTGGCGATTAACACGGAGCTTTTCCGAGAGCAGGCAGGAACAGCTATTCTCCCCAGCCCCGTGCGCCGTGATAGCCCCATGCGAGCCCAGAGCGTGCTGGGAGCCGAGACCCTCCGTGGCGGGAGGGAAGGGGGAGTTTACCACAGTACTTTTCTCGGCGGTAAATTTTGAACTAACAAACGTAGCAGGTTGGGAATTCTTACAGTCCATGACTCTTGGCTGGTTGGGATGGCTCACTGTTCCAAGGCAGGACCCGTCTGTGTGCAAACTGTTCCAACCTTCCCAGTGCCCTCAGTGCTGGGCTGGGGGCTCCGGCCCCGCTCTGCTCCTGCTAGCTCTTCCCCCAGCCGTGGTTGACCAAGTGGATAAAATCTAGGGCTTGTGGGGCAGAGATGTTGCACGACAAGGAAGTGGCAGAGGCACGTGAAAGAAATGGGCATAACAGTTTGCTTCACCAAGTCCCGGACTTGGCCCAGCTTTGCAGAATGGACACACAGTCGTTGGGAAATCCTGCCCTGTTGTGGCAGAGCAGCCTGAACTGGCCACGTTCGTTCCGGAAAGGAGAAAGCAGGGTGGTCTTGTCTTAGGCTGTCGAGTCGTCTCCTACCCAAAGCGACACCATGGACGCATCTCTCCCAGAAAACCCGACCTCCATCTGCAATTGTTTTGGCAGGGTATCCATAGAGTTTTCTGGGTCAAAATATGGAAATGGTTTACAATTGCCTTTTCCGCTCACCAAACTCGAGCCTCCGCCTTTGACTCTCTCCCATGTCGCTGCTGCCCAGCACGGGTGCGTTTTGACTTGTAGCAGATTGCTTTCATCATCATCATCATCATCAATCGTATTTATTGAGCGCTTACTATGTGCAGAGCACTGTACTAAGCGCTTGGGAAGTACAAATTGGCAACATATATAGAGACAGTCCCTACCCAACAGTGGGCTCACAGTCTAAAAGGGCTCACAGTCTACTCGCTAGCCACTGGCCAAGCTAGGAATGGAATGGGTAGGCCTCTGCTTGACTCTCCCTCCCGTAGTCAAGAAAGGTAGAGTACTGGAAACTCTCCAGATGCGGCCCTGAGAGGGTGAAGCAGGATGGGCTCTCACTTAAATAGCAGTGTGCCTCTTTGCGATGATGATCGCGTGTCTATGTTTATTATTATTATATAATATATTATTAATAATAACAATAATTAATATTAGTATAATAATAACAATAATCCTCCCCCTCCCCATGCCCCCGCCTTACCTCCTTCCCCTCCCCACAGCACCTGTATATATGTATATATGTTTGTACGTATTTATTACTCTATTTTATTTGTACATATTCATTCTATTTATTTTATTTTGTTAATATGTTTTGTTTTGTTGTCTGTCTCCCCCTTCTAGACTGTGAGCCCACTGTTGGGTAGGGACCGTCTGTATAGGTTGCCAACTTGTACTTCCCAAGCGCTTAGTACAGTGCTCTGCACACAGTAAGCGCTCAATAAATACGATTGAATCACGGCTCTTGTTAAGCACTTACTATGTGCCAAGTACTGTTCTAAATCTTGGGGTAGATACAAGTTAATCAGGTTGGACACAGTCCCTGTTGCACATGAGGCTTACAGTCTTAATCCCCATTTTTACAGATGGGTAACTGAGGTCTAAAGAAGTGAAGTGACTTGCCCAAGGTCACACAACAGACATGTGACAGAGCTGGGATTAGAATCCAGGTCCTTCTGACTCCCAGTCCTGGATTGTATCCACTAAGCCAAGCCGTTTCTCTGATGTGAGAGTGTGCCCGTTTGGGAATATTGGGCGTTGGCTCCATGCTTCCCTAGGACTTGCAACGCAGGGGGCAGAGAAGAGCTTTTAAAGAGCTGCAGTGAGTGACTTTCCATAAGGAGGAAAGGACTGAACACAACATCTACAAACATCTCTTGATGGTGGTTATTTGCCAGGACTGGGCCACAAAACAGGAAATTCCAGAAAAGCATCTGAATTCGCTGATAAGTGTTAACGGCGAGGCCGCCTTCTCTCCTGCTTTGTCATCCTCGAGAGTCTCCCAGTTGGTTGTATGTGTGTGGCGTTGGGGGTGGGAAAAGCGTGTTTGATCCAAAAGCTTCCCTTCACCTTTTCCCTTAAAGTGGAAGAGAAAAATTCTCCTCCGTACTGAGGGAGAAGTCCAGTGACTCAGTCCTTGTCAATTTGGACTGGTCTGAGACTGTCAAAACTTCCCTTCAGGGCTGGTTGAGGTGATTCCCGCTGCTAAGACCACTTCAGATGCCTCTTTGCTTGATGAGAAAATCAATCAATCAATCAATCAATCGTATTTATTGAGCACTTACTTTGTGCAGAGCACTGTACTAAGCGCTTGGGAAGTACAAGTTGGCAACATATAGAGACAGTCCCTACCCAACAGTGGGCTCACAGTCTAGAAGGGGGAGACAGAACAAAACCAAACATATTAACAAAATAAAATAAACAGAATAGATATGTACAAGCAAAATAAATAAATAAATAAAAAGAGAAGATAGGTTACCATTCTAATCGTTCATGCAAACTTCTAAATCCCAATTCTAACTTCTCTGTACTAAAACCAAGACTTTTTCAAATGGAATTTGTTAATCACTTATTATGTGCTAGGCACTGTATTAAATGCTGGCATAGATCCAAGCTAATCAGGCTGGACTCAGCCCCTGTCCCACATGGAGCTCTCAGTCTTAACCCCCACTTTACAGATGAGGTAACTGAGGCCCAGAGAAGTGAAGTGACCTTCCCAAGGTCATAGTACAGACAAATGGAGGAGCAGAATTAGAACCCAGGTTCTTTTGACTCCCAGGCCTATCTTTACATACATAAAGTGCAGAAAGGAGTGTTTTTGGTTAAGCATCAGTCTTGAGGAGCAATGTGGCTTAGTGGATACAGCACAGGCCTGAGAGTCAGAAGGTCATGGGTTCATTCATTCATTCAATCGTATTTATTGAGCACTTGTTCTAATACTGGCTCTCCACTTGTCGGCTGTGTGAGTGCGGGCAAGTCACTTCACTTCTCTGTGCCTCAGTTACCTCATCTGTAAAAGGGGGATTGAGACTGTGAGCTCCACATGAAACAGGGACTGTGTCCAGCCCGATTTGCTTCTATCTGCCCCAGTGCTTAGAACAGTGGCTGGCCCATAACGAGCGCTTAACAGATACCATTATTATTATTATTACTATTATCTATCCCAGAGCTTAGAACAATGGCTGGCAAATAGTAAGTGCTTAACAAATACTATTCTTATTATTATTGTTATCTACCCCAGTGCTTAGAACAGTGCTTGGCACATAATAAGCACTTAACAAGTATCATTATAATTATTATTTTCACCCTCAGAAGCCTGAAAATGAGGAACAGCTATCACATCAATCAATCAATCAATCGTATTTATTGAGCGCTTACTGTGTGCAGAGCACTGTACTATCACATCATCATCATTATCAAGGGAGCACGTACTGTGTGCAAAGTACTGTTCTGAGCACTTGGGAAGAGTACAATGCAGCAGAGTTGGTAGACGTTCCCTGCCCAGAATGAGTCTAGCGGAGGAGACAAACATTAATCTGCTACTCTTTCTCTCCCTACCTCCCTCCTTCCCTCTCTCCCTCCATTTTCATCCCACTAGATCAGAAACTCCTTGAGAGGAAAAAATGTGAGTGACTAATAATTCTAGCATACCAATCCAAGCAGTTAAGGCAGAGTACCGTGCACGGTGGGGGTCAATAAATGTTGTCGATTGGTTGATTTGAATAAGGGACATTTCTTTTCATAGACAGACACACTGTAGCTAATGAGCAGTGTCTGTTTTGCCAGAGCCCGGAGAGGAAGCGCAGTCAGCGTTTTCCACATTTCCTCTCAGCCTGTCAATCTGCTTCCTAAATGTTATTTTCCCTCTCCCTCCGTTCTGCGCCAAAAGTACACATTTGTGATGAGTTAGGTATAATTTTAGCCCTGTCTGTGATCCTTTTTGACGTTAGGATTGCAGGGTACCGCAAGTGCTTTGGGAAGGGAGTAAACCTATCTAAATCCTCATTTGGAGATATATCTTCTAGCAGAATACGAATGAAAATAGTTTGCACTTAATGAGCATTGCTAGGAACTTGAATTCTATGATGCGTAGTACTTCAAAAAATTGATTATGTTCTTTCATCATGCTCAAAAGAGGAATCGGAACGATTTTTAATCCAGAATGGAACAGAATCTCCCCTACCTGCAGGTTCCCCGGTTATCTTTAGTAATTTACCAGTTCAGTAAGACCCAGGAATCTGAAATTGAACTGCTGCTATCTGTTTCAAGGATAGGCCCGCTTTGTAGTTCTTGTGCATTCAAGAAAGATTGGAAATTAAAGGTCTTTTACAGGCTTTATTTTTCTAATCTGAAAAAGTGTGGAATACTTAAATCTTGGGCCAGGTGCTATTTCCTAGTGAACGTGCAATTAGTTAGAGGAAATTGTCTTTTAATATTTGGAATCAGTGGCTTGATCAGTTAGGCACTTGATGCCAGCTGGTTTTAGATGCAGTGAAGAGTTGAGAATGGCTTATTTTTGTTCACCCTCAGTTAAAGTCCTGGACCACAGTTTTACAGTCAGAACAGCCAGGGGTGATGTGGTCTGTATGTTTGGTAAATTTTCAGGAAAAGAGATCAGTTATTTTCCCCATCCTTAGTGTCCAGGCAAGTGAGTGTTTTGAAGAGGAAAGCAGAGAAAGAGGACAAAGGAAGAAAAACAGAGAAATGGGGAGATAGGCAAAAGAGAGGCAGGAAATCGGCAAGGCTGTGCCTCACTTAGTCCCTGACAACTTGAAAACTCCTCAGGAGCTACTGCTAATTTGGATTTTACCTCCTCTGCTGGTTTTATAGAAAGGCTGTAAAAGCGCCTACTCCTTGTTAGCCTCTGTGAACCTTCTTACATCATTTAGAAGTGGGGAGCGGGTTCCTTCAGCAGAATATTTATACCTGGTAGTGATGTATAAGAATAAAGAGTTTCAGATCTGAGGAGAAATCTGCTATGTTAGCAGCCAGAAAAAAAAGCCAAAACAAAAGAAACAACCCCCCCTCCCCAAAAAGACCCTGATTTGTTAACGGAGCGCGTTTTGATCTGGAAGTTACTGAGTGGGAATAACTGTGGAACTTGAGCCTCCTATTATTTTGACAGTCCCCCATCTGACAATTACCACACTTCAAAAAGGTCCATGTCAAATCAGTTTTATGATTGTTTTTCCCCCCTCTCGCCATTGTTGGCGATTAATGTAAGCAGCCCGGAAAAAGTATTCCCTACTGATTTTATCGTTTTCCATTTGACATGTCATTTCTAAGCCTCACAATGGAACTGAAATGAATGGGACTGTATTTACGACCACAGTTTTGCGGACTGACTCAGAGATCTAAATTCAGGAGAGAAACCCATTCCCTTGTGGCTACCTGCTCAGATCCGGTTGAAGCCAATGGCCAGAGGACTCATCCGATTTAAAGGAACCGAGGTTCCCGGCTCACCTGCTCAATCCCTTTCGCATCTACTGGAAACATCCCTGTAGGTAGTAGCCATAATCATGGTTCCAGGATTAAATGAGTTATAGGAAGTTAATGACCGTCCTGCTAATAATATTCACAATAATGATGATGACTATGGTATTGGTTAAGCGATTATTATGGGCCACGCACTGTCCTAAGTGCTGATGTAGATACCAGATTATCAGGTCAGATGCAGTCCTTGTCATTCATTCATTCAATCGTATTTATTGAGCGCTTACTGTGTGCAGAGCACTGTACTAAGCGCTTGGGAAGTACAGATCGGCTGCTGGGTGACTTAACTTCTCTGTGCTTCAGTTTACCTCATCTATAAAATGGGGATTAAGATGTGAGCCCAATGAGGGACAAGGACTGTGTCCAACCTGAGACCCTTACGTCTGCCCCAGAGCTTAGTACAGTACCTGGCATGTAGTAGGCACTGAACAGATATCATTAAAACAAAAGCAAAAACAATCCTTTCCACATATTCTTTGGAGAAATAGAGACCAGTTTGCAAGTTTTCCACCTCCATTCTTACGCCCACCAAAAATAATGTGACCTAGTTATACGGCCTAGAGATGTTATAATTATAGGGCAAATTCCAGCCCCTTCCTCTTCTGTCTTAGTGTGTGTTTTTCACTCTGTGCTTCGGCTAGAATGCTGTTAGGGAAATAATAATAATGGAATTTGTAAATCGCTTACTGTGATCAACTACTGTTCTAAGCACTGGAGTAGATACAAGGTGGTATGGGGTTCACAGTCTTAATCCCCATTTTACAGCGAGGTAACTGAGGCACAGAGAAGTGAAGTGACTTCCCCAAAGTCATCCAGCAGACGAGTGGCAGAACGGGGATTAGAACCCAGGTCCTTCTAACTCCTAGGCCCATGCTTTATCCACTAAGCCATGCTACTTCTCATTAGGGAGGTTATGTCCACCAGCGTGATTCTGGTGCAGCTCTCTGGTGTCAGGATAATAGTTTGTGCTCCTGTGTCTGGCCCATTCCAGAAGCTGTGACTCCTGGAGCATGCGTTTTCTCTAACACAGGTTTTAGCAGAAAACCATCCATCCTGCACACAGTAAGCACTCAATAAATACGATTGAATGAATGAATGAAAATCCTATTGTAGGAGACCAGGTTCATTCAATTGTATTTACTGAGCACATACTATGTGAAAAGCACTGTACTAAGCCCTTGGAGGAGTACAGTATTACAATAAACAGATACATTCCCTGCCCACAACAAGCTTACAGCCTAGAGACAAGCTGTATTCACCAGGGAATGCCTTGTAATTGAAGGGTCTCCAAATATAATAATTTATATTATATAATATTATATAAATTATATAATTTATAGTGGTATTTGTTACGTTCGTGATTTGTCAAGCTCTGCACTAAGAGCTGGGAGAGATACGAGGTCATAATAATAATAATGATGGCATTTATTAAGTGCTTACTATGTGCAAAGCACTGTCCTAAGTGCTGGAGAGGATACAAGGTGATCAGGTTGTCCCACGTGGGGCTCACAGTTTTAATCCCCATTTTTCAGATGAGGTAACTGAGGCTCAGATAAGTGAAGTGACTTGCTCAAAGTCTCACAGCTGACAATTGGAGGAGCTGGGATTTGAACCCATGACCTCTGACTTCAAAGCCTGTGCTCTTTCCACTGAGCCACGCTGCAGGTCGGCCCAGTCCCTGTCCCTCATAGGGCTCACCGGCTAAGTAGGGGGGAGGAAAACCATTGAATCCCCATTTTACAGATGAGAAAACAGACATAGAGAAGTGACTGGCCCAAGATCACACAGCAGGCAAGTGGCGGAGCTGGGATTAGAACCCAGTCCCTATGCCTCCTGGGCCCATGCTCTTTCCCCTAGACCATGCAGCTTCCCTTTTTTTTTATAATAGCATTTATTAAGCGCTTACTCTGTGCAAAGCACTGTTCTAAGCGCTGGGGAGGTTACAAGGTGATCAGGTTGTCCCACGGGGGGCTCACAGTCTTAATCCCCATTTTACAGATGAGGGAACTGAGGCCCAGAGAAGTGAAGTGACTTGCCCATAGTCACACAGCTGACAATTGGCGGAGCCGGGGTTTGAACTCGTGACCTCTGACTCCAAAGCCCATGCTCTTTCCACTGAGCCCCGCTGCTTCTCTAATATAGTCTCCCATTTCCCTTGAGATGATATTTGTAAGAGAAGCCGCGTGGCTCAGTGGAAAGAGCACGGGCTTTGGAGTCAGTGGTTATGGGTTAAAATCCTGGCTCCGCCAGTTGTCAGCTGTGTGACTTTGGGCAAGTCACTTAACTTCTCTGGGCCTCAGTTACCTCATCTGTAAAATGGGGATTAAAACTGTGAGCCCCCTGCCAGACAACCTGATCACCTTGTAACCACCCCAGCACTTAGAACAGTGCTTTACACATGGTAAGCACTTAACAAATGCCATTATTATTATTATTATTTTTTAATTTTTATCCCGGCTCTGCCAATTGTCAGCTGTGTGACTTTGGGCAAGTCACTTCACTTCTCCGGGCCTCAGTTACCTCATCTGGAAAATGGGGATTGACTGTGAGCCCTCCATGGGACAACCTGATCACTCTGTAGCCTCCCCAGCGCTTAGAACAGTGCCTTGCACATAGTAATCGCTTAATAAAATGCCATTATTATTATTATTAAAAACAAAGTGACATCAGTACTTCTAACAGCCTCCATTTTTTGCGGCGGCCTTGGGGTTTTACAGGTTAAATCTCCCACCTGCCCCTCCTGCCGCCCCCAACTCACCAAAACAATCCTTCCCGCGCCTGTGTCGTGCAGTTAGGGTGGTTGCAGCCTCTAGACTAAGCTTGCTGTGGCTAGGGCATGTGTCAGTTTTACCCTTGCTTTATACTCTCCCAAGCTGTTAGTACAGTGCTCTGCACACAGTAAGTGCTCAATTCATTCATTCATTCATTCAATCGTATTTATTGAGCGCTTACTGTGTGCAAAGCACTGTACTAAGCGCATGGGAAGTACAAGTCAGCAACATATAGAGACAGTCCCTACCCAACAACGGGCTCACAGTCTAGAAGGGGGAGACAGACAACAAAACACGTACGATTGACTGGATTAGAGCCCCGTTTGCCAACCCACAAGAGAAACTGTGACCTGAAAACCTCAAATGAAAGGTTTCCTCATTTCCTTTCTTACATTTCCTGGCCAAATCATTCTCAGAGTATCCAGCTGTTTTCTGCACTGCATTTCTCCACCTTCTTTCTTCCCACTTAGGGACTAGGTTTAAAGGTGTCAAATATTTTCCTTTCCTGCACAATTCCAGCCAACTCGTTTCTGCACCTCAGTACGGAACTGGTACTAATAAATAAGCATGAGAAATGTAATTTGTTGGGGTTTTTTTTTTTTCTAAAAAAAAGGAGGAAACCACTTTCAGCCTGCATTCATATCCTGCAGAGCCAGGACCGGGGAGAAAAATTTGAAGCAGCAAAACAGGATGGCACCGGCCTGTGTCCCACTCAGTTGATTCATTCTAGAACAATGCACGCTCATGTTTTTCTTCGACAAGTATTTTGCTGTGAGCGTGAAACTTTCACAAAGTCTTTAACCCAGTGCCACACTTTTTTTTTAAGGTATTTGTTAAGCGCTTACTGTATCTCTGGGGTAGTTACAAACTAGTCAAGTTGGATGCAGTCCACGTCCCACATGGGGCTCACAGTCTTCATCCCCATTTTACAGATGAGGAAAGTGAGGCCCAGAGATGTGACCTGTCCTAGGTCACACAGCGGACAAGTAGTGCTGCTGCGTGTGGAACCCAGGTCCTTCTGACTCCTTCTGAGTCCTAAGTGTGGCCTGGTGTGTTTTGAGTTGGTGGGCATCCGAATTGGACAGAGTTGTGATTTTTTGAGGTTCGGGCACTGGGCAGAATACGATGCTGCCGTTTTCATATCGTCATCATCATCAATCGTATTTATTGAGCGCTTACTATGTGCAGAGCACTGTACTAAGCGCTTGGGAAGTACAAATTGGCAACATATAGAGACAGTCCCTACCCAACAGTGGGCTCACAGTCTAAAAGGGGGAGACAGAGAACAAAACCAAACATACTAACAAAATAAAATAAATAGAATAGATATGTACAAGTAAAATAAATAAATAAATAGAGTAATAAATATGTACAAACATATATACATATTTACAGGTGCTGTGGGGAAGGGAAGGAGGTAAGATGGGGGGGATGGAGAGGGAGGGAGCCGGACTCTGCATCGGTCTTTTCGCTTTGTCCACCCACTGATATCCTGCGGGGCTTTAGAATGAAAGCTTTGTTGAGCAGATCGGTGGATTCTTCTTCTCGGGCAGCGTGGCAGGCAACCGATGGTGGTCTACAACTCTCCATAGTGGCAGCGGTTCTAATCCTGTCAGCCGCTGGGTCGTATCATGAAGCAGGAATCTGGTTTAAGGAGGATATAGATCTTTTTCAGGCATTTATCGTTTGAGCTCATTTTGATTTTCAAAACAGAATCCCTGGGAGGTTTGACATGGTGAATCATTTTCTTTTCAGCAGCTCCTATGGAGAGTTCTCCAATTTCCCCTAACAATCCACTGTCCACAAAAAAATTGGGTTTTTTGGTTTTGTTTTGGTTTTTTTTAATTGTATTTAAGTGCTTTCTATGTGCCAGGCACTGTACTAAGTGCAAGGGTAGATCCCAGATAATCAGGTTGGACACAGTCCATGTCCCACCTGGCGCTCACAGTATTTAATCCCCATTTTAGGTGAGGTATCTGAGGCTCAAAGAAGTGCCCAAGATCATACACCAGATAAGTGATTAATAATAATAATAATTGTATTTGTTAAGCACTTACTGTGTTCCAGGCACTGTACTAAGCACTGGATACAGGCAAATCGGGTTGGACACAGTCCCTATCACCGTGTTACAGATGAGGTAACTGAGGCCCAGCGAAGTGAAGGGACTTGCCCAGGGTCACACAGCAGACAAGTGGCCGAGCTGAGATTAGAACCCATGACTTTCTAAATCCGAGATCCATGCTCTATCTATTATCCCATGATTAGAACCCATGGGAAAAGTCACCAATCCATGGAAGAAGTCACCCTTGGTCCCTGGTCAACTCTCTGGCAACCCTTTGTCTTGGAGATCTTATCACCAAATTGGGACCCACAAAGGTGCTTTTTTAAATGGTATTTGTTAGTGCTTACTATGTGCCGGGCACTATACTAAACTCTGGGGTAGATATAAGTTAATCAGGTCGGACAGTCCATGTCCCCCATTCATTCATTCAGTCATATTTGTGGAGTGCTTACTATGTGCCAAGCACTGTATATATGTTTGCACGTATTTATTACTCTATTTTACTTGTACATATCTATTCTATTTATTTTATTTTGTTAATATGTTTTGTTTTGTTTTCTGTCTCCCCCTTCTAGACCATGAGCCCACTGTTGGGTAGGGACCGTCTCTATATGTTGCCAACTTGTACTTCCCAAGCGCTTAGTACAGTGCTCTGCACACAGTAAGCGCTCAATAAATACGATTGATTGATTGATTGAGAGTACAACAACAAGCAGACACATTCCCTGCCCATGTGGGGCTCACCGTCTGAAACCCATTTTATAGATGGGGTAGCTGAGGCACAAAGAAGGGAAGTGACTTCCCCAAGGCCTCACAGCAGACAAGCGGCGGAGCCGGGATTAGGACCTCATGAGGTTCATGAGGGAAGGCAGGAGAGTGTGAATTTGTCCTCAGAGAGGATTTATCTGAAGTCTAATACGTCCCACCATTTTCCTTGATTGTTTTTGTAGCCTTAATCAGGCCCTGGGGTTTCAGGATTCACTATCATGTTCCAGACCACTGGAGTAAGCAGGCAGATGTTTTGAACAGCTGCATTGGCTCCACTGTTCACAGATTCATTCATTCAATCGTATTTATTGAGCGCTTTGTGCAGAGTACTATACTAGGTGCTTGGAGAGTACAATTCAGCAACAGAGACAATCCCTACCCAACAATGGATTCGCAGTCTAGAAGGGGGGAGACGGACAACAAAACCAAACCAAACAAGTAAACTGGCAAGAACTGCGCCCTATATTCTGCAGTTGCCATATGCTATCATTTTAAAAACTGTTGTTGTTTTTTTTTAAAACTGTTTAGTTGCTTCTGCCGCTTAGTCACTCAACCAGCGGAGGAAGACACATCAGGTCAGAGAGTTCACCGAGCGACCTTCAGAGGACTCTGGGTGTCTTCCTGGGAAGTGAAGTGTCAGTGGAAAGAGCCCGGTCTTTAGAGTCAGAGGTCATGGGTGCAAATCCCGGCTCTGCCAATTGTCAGCTGTGTGACTTTGGGCAAGTCACTTCACTTCTCTGTGCCTCAGTTACCTCATCTGTATTGCCCAAAGTCACACAGCTGACAATTGGCAGAGCTAGGATTTGCACCCATGACCCCATTTGTCCCTTAACTCCTCTGTGCCTCAGTTACCTCATCTGTAAAATGGGGATTAAGACTGTGAGCCCCCTTTGGGACAAGCTGATCACCTTGTAACCTCCCCAGTGCTTAGAACAGTGCTTTGCACATAGTAAGCACTTAATAAATTCCATTATTATTATTATTATTATTAAGTTTCCGAAGTAGGAGAAGCTGGTTCATTCAGTTGTATTTATTGAGCGCTTATGGTGTGCAGAGCACTGTACTAAGCGCTTGGAAGAGTACATTATAACAATAAGCAGACACATTCTCACACCAGACATCAGGAGCATGCAGCAGAGGGCAAGGGGAAGTAGGGTCTCTTGGGGACTGCGAATCTTTTGTGGGTGTCCTAAATCTTGTCCAGGCAGTGTGAGGAGGTGAGCTCCATGTCTCTCCCATCCTCCCTGTCCCCTCTGATCCCATTAGCTTGTGAGCTCCTTCTGGACTGAGGTCAGGACTTTTTCCACTGTTATTAGTTCCCAAGTGCCAGGACTTTTTCCGCTGTTGTTAGTTCCCAGGTGCCCGGTACTGGATTCCGCAGACAGAAGAGGTGCTCTGTGAACAGTGTTGATGTTGGCGGAGAGTTTCTTTGGGGCAGGTGTGATCCCTAACGGTAGTGCAGCTGGGAGGTGATCCAGCCGCCTCTCCGCAGTTTCAGGACTGGGTCAGATTCAGTCCAGCTAATCCCTGATGGGTCCATTGCTGCCGTGTGCTCAGAATGCATCAGGCCTTGTTCCTGCCAATCAGATACTACCTTCTGTTTCCCTGGGGCAGAGTGGCATGCCCCTTTAACAGTAATAGTAATAATAGCAATACTTGCTAAGCGCTTACTCAAAGGTAAGCACTGGGAGATACATAATAATGAGATCAGACGTAGTCCTTTGTTCCACATGGAGCTCACAGTCTGGGGTAGAGAGAAAACAGGTATCCCCAATTTTATAAATGAAAATCTGAGGCCAAGAGACGTTAAGTGACTGGCCCAAGGTCTCATAGCCAGCCCGTTGAGGAGGCAAGACTGGACCCTTTCCAGTGAGACCCGCTGCTTTCCAAAGGGGGACCTGGAGATTGGTCTCTAGTAATGGGGCTTACACCATTTTGCCTTTTGCTTTTTACAGGGCACGGTTAGTTGGCTCTGGTTCTAGACCCTGCAATCCCTTGAAGGGAGGCCAGTCTTCTCCTCTGTCTTTCCTCTCCATCCAAACTGCTAACCATGTTAGTCCAAGCACTTCTCCCATCCTGCCTTGATTACTGCATCATCCTCCTTGCTGACCTCCCTGCCTCCTGTCTCTCCCCACTCCAGTCCATACTTCACTCTGCTGCCTGGATCATTTTTCTATAAAAACACTCAGGCCATGTCACCCTGCTCCTCAAGAAAATCCAGTGGTTGTCCATCCACCTCCGCATCAAACAGAAACTCCTCACCATTGGCTTTAAATCACTCAATCATCTTGCCCCCCTCCTACCTCACCGCTCTCTTATTACAACCCAGCCCTCACACTTCACTCCTCTAATGCCACCCTTCTCATTGTACCAATCCTGTCAATCTCATTGCGGACCTCTCGCCTATCTCCTGCCTCTGGCCTGAAACGACCTCCCTTCTCAAATCTGACAGACAATGACTCTCCCCCACTTCAAAGCTTTATTAAAGGCACATCTCCTCGAAGAGGCCTTTCCCTGACTAAACCCTCCTTTCCTCTTTTCCCACTCCCTTCTGTGTTACCCTGTGTTGCTCCCATTATTTATCCCCCCTCCCAGCCCCATGGCATATCTGCCATTTACTTATTTATAATAATGTCTGTCTCCCCTCCAGATTGTAAGCTTGTTATGGGCAGGGACCGTGTTTGTTTATTTTCATCTTGTGCTCTCCCTAGCACTTCATTCATTCAATCATATTTATTGAGCACTTACTGTGTTCACTTAGTAGAGCTCTGCACACAGTATGCACTCAATAAATGTGATTGATGGACTGACTGACTGACTGTCTGTCAGCCACAGATGGTTTTGTCTTGAATTTCATTTTTCCTGCCATGATTTTGCTCCTGCTGCAGTGACAGCTACTAGCTGTAGATACTATTGCTTATTCTCAGAGACTTGTGTTTGAGCAGATGATGGGTCTGCCAAAGTAATAACAGAAGCTGAACCTAAAGACAAGAGACATTGGGGCGGCTGGCTCGCGGGCTGGAATTGGGGAGCAAAGCCAATCGAGGGTTGGAAACTGGGGGCAGGGGAGGTGGTGGAGGAAATTCTAGGAGGAAGAACTCTCTCAAGCCAAGACATAATTTCCTCCGTAAACAAACAGCGATAATGATCGCCTTGAGCTTCATTTTGGCAGCCTACACACTGATAACTGAAATATTCAAGTGACTTTGAATTATCCCTGAATCAAGTTGGATAATGAGAGGCAGTCTGAGTGCTCTGACTTTTCCCCCTGTTGGTTATCTGTCTGTCGAACCCTCCGTGGTGTGTGTGGATTTGTGTGATCGCCCGCTTTGAAAACTGAAGGTGATTTAGGCCAAGACAAAGGCTCCACATTGCAACAAATTAGAAGTCTAGCTTTCCTTGTTACATCACCTCATTGCTTTTAGCCCATAAGCATATTGATAATAATAATGATGGTATTTGATAAGTGCTTACAATGTGCAAAGCACTGTTCTAAGCCCTGGGGTGGATACAAGGTGATCAGGTTGTCCCACGGGGGGCTCACAGTCTTCATCCCCATTTTACAGATGAGGTAACTGAAGCACAGAGAAGTGAGGTGACTTGCCCAAAGTCACACAGCTGACAAGTGGCAGAGCTGGGATTAGAACCCATGACCTCTGACTCCCAAGCCCGGGCTCTTTCCACTGAGCCACGCTGCTTTTACCCCTAACCTCATCCTACCCCTAACCCCACAACACTTAGGTTCATATCCTTATATTCCGCCACTACCCTTGTCTGAAATTTGTTTTAGTGCCTGCCTCCCCCACTAGAATAACAATAATAATAATAATAATAATGGTATTTGTTAAGCACTTACTGTGTGCTAGCCACTGTTGTAACTCTGGGGTGGATACAGCATTGAGAAGCAGCGTGGCTCATTGGATAGAGCCCAGGCTTGGGAGTCAGAGGTCGTGGGTTCTAATTCAGCTCTGCCAACTATCAGCTGTGTGACTTTGGGCAAGTCACTTCACTTCTCTGTGCCTCAGTTACCTCATCTGTAAAGTGGGGATGAAGACTGTGAGCCCCAAGTGGGACAACCTGATCACCTTGTATCCATCTCAGGGCTTAGAATGGTGCTTGGCACATAATAAATGCTTAACAAATACCATCATCATTATTATTATTATTATTGCAAGCTAATCAGTTTGGACACAGTCCCTGTCCCACATGGGGTTCACAGTCTTTTTACATAGGAGAGAACTGAGGCACAGAGAAGTGAAGCGACTTGCCCAAATTCACACAGCAGACAAGTGGCGGAGGTGGGATTAGATCTTTCTTACTCTCAGGTCTGTGCTAAATCCACTAGGCCAAGCTGGTCAGGGAACTTTTCTATCAACTCTCCGGTACTTTATTTTCCCAAATGGTTAGTACGGTACTCTTTTCCCAGTAAGCTCTCAGTAAATATCATTGGTGGATTGATTGATTCAAATTGGCAATCTGATATCCCACATTCTCGAAAAATGTTCACAGCCATACCAAATTTTCCATCCTTGTGCAGTTGGGCTGCTAGGCAGAACTGATGATCAGTTCAGATGAACTGAATCTTGACCTCACTCTCTTTAGTGGGAGATGAGCAGAGTGTGCAGAACACTATACTAAGTGCTTGGGAAGTACAATTCGGCAACAAATAGAGACAATCCCTGCCCACAGCGGATTCCCGCTAGCTCATGGAGGGAGGGCCAAAAAAACAGGGTCCATGTGTTATCTGCACTATAAACAATCTCATCCTTTCAGTGAGTTGGGGGTAAACATGATTAACTGTGCTTACCATACAGTGTCCCCTCTCAGGTTCACACCTGGAGAGTTTCCAGTACTCTACCAGTCTCCGCTAGGGAAGGGAGAATCAAGCAGAGTTATATCCATTCCCTTCCTAGCTTGGGCAGTGGCTAGTAAGGGGAAGGCAATCTGCTACAAGTCAAAACTCACCTGTGCTGGGCAGCAGCAGCTTGGAAGAGAGACGAGGGCAGAGGCTTGAGTTTACTGCGCACAAGGAGGCAATGGTAAACCACTTCACGTATTTTGACCAAGAGAAGTCTATGGATACACTACCAGAACAATTGCCGATGGAGAGCAGGGTGTTCTGGAAGAGATGCATCCGTGGTATCACTATGGGTTGGAAAAGATTCGGTAGCATAAGACAAGACAAGATACAAAGATTTGACTAGTAGCAGGGGCCTTTTTGATTGTCAGTTTTATAAGAGTCTCCCACTTTGTCTAATCCCATTCATTCACTCATTCAATCATACTTATTGAGTGCTTACTGTGTGCAAAGCTCCAGCTCTGTCACTTGTCTGCTGGGTGACCTTGGACAAGTCATTTCACTTCCCTGGACCTCATTTACCTCATCCGTAAAATGGCAGTTAAAACTCTGAGCCCCATGTGGGACAGAAACCGTGTCCAACCTGATCATCTTGTATCTACCCTAGTTATTAGAACAGTACTTGGCACACAGTGAGCATTTAACAAATACCATTATTATTATTTTTATTATTATTATTATTATTAGGATCATTTTGTCTCTGGGAAGGAACCAGCTCAGAAAATGGGAGCCAGATACTGTATAATAATAATAATAATAATAATAATAATAATAATAATGGTAGCATTTATTAAGCGCTTACTATGTGCAAAGCACTGTTCTAAGCACTGGGGAAGTTAACAAGGTGATCAGGTTGTCCCACGGGGGGCTCACAGTCTTCATCCCCATTTTACAGATGAGGTAACTGAGGCCCAGAGAAGTTAAGTGACTTGCCCAAAGTCACACAGCTGATAAGTGGTGGAGCCGGGATTTGAACCCATGACCTCTGACTCCAAAGCCCAGGCTCCTTCCACTGAACCACGCTGCTTCTCCAGTATTATGCTCAGCTAGGGTTTGACATGGTATTCCTGCTTGTCTTGTTTTATGCTGTCAAATCTTCTCCGACCATAGTGATTCCATGGACGCATCGAATGCCCATGGAACGCCCCGCGCTCCACCTGCAATCGTTCCCATAGTGTATCTATAGAGTTTTCTTGGTCAAAATATGGAAATGGTTTAAAATTGCCTTTTTCTGCTCACTAAACTTGAGCGTCTGCCCTCGACTGTCTCCCAGGCCGCTGCTGCCCAGCACAGGTGAGTTTTGACTTGTAGCAGATTGCCTGCCACTCGCTAGCCACGGGCCAAGCAAGAATGGAATGGGTATACCTCTGTTTGGCTCTCTCTCCCGTAGCCGAGACTGGTAGAGGACTGGAAACTTTCCAGGTGCGACACTTAGAAGGTAGTCCCCCTACCCCCTGAAATTCACATTGTGCGCAACGCAATTGGCGGGAAACGTAAAACCAAATCTTTTTCTCATCCATTGAGATTTTCCTGTAACAAGACTAGGTAGACATCCCCAGGGGAGGCTGGACACTCAGCCTCTGGAAGGGGACTGATTCTTGGAAGGGTCAGGTTGAAGTGGAAGCGTTGGTCCACAATCCCTGGGCTTAAAACTGGACCCCGCAGCCTCATTTTGGTCTCTTTTGCTGAATACACCATCCAGACGCACAAAATATCCAAATTCACAGAACGTAGTTTGCATCCGAGGAAGCGGGAAAGATCTTCAGAGGCATCATCCCTGGGAGAATAAATAACGTGGTTGATTTACTGCCAAATTTGTTCAAGAGGGCCGTCTGTGACAAGCAGCGCGTTGAAAGGACTGAATTAACTGTGACTAGCTCCGTCTGAGTGGAATTTTGATAGGATTTAATAGCAGTCGGGCGCAAATGTTTCAGCAGCCTTGCTGTATGCCAGCGAGTAGCCAAGTAAGGAGGAGATGCTGAATTGTGTTTGGAAATGATCAATGTGTCTGGGTCCTGCAGAAGAGCCAGATTTGTTAAGCATAACCGAACCTGAACATTTTCCACATCCCAGTCTTCTCCTAAATTTAGTTATTATCCAGGTGCTGTGGATCGTAGAGTGATATCATGGGGCAGGCCATGTGTTTAGCGGGGCACGAGACAACTCCTTACTTGAAAGAGCAATTCTTATTAATCCTTTGAAATTATATCCCTGCACATGCATTAAGCAAAAAGCAAAACCAAACATTTGGCCTCCATTTCAAGATGTCTTTAAATTCCCTGAAGAGAGGGAAGGTGTGTTTCCAAACCAGCATTCATTTGTATTTATTGAGTGCTTACTGTGTGCAAAGCACTATACTGAGCGCTTGGGAGAGTACAGTACAACAGTAAACATCATCATCATCATCAATCGTATTTATTGAGCGCTTACTATGTGCAGAGCACTGTACTAAGCGCTTGGGAAGTACAAATTGGCAACATATAGAGACAGTCCCTACCCAACAGTGGGCTCACAGTCTAAAAGGGGGAGACAGAGAACAAAACCAAACATACTAACAAAATAAAATAAATAGAATAGATATGTACAAATAAATTAAATAAATAAATAAATAGAGTAAAAAAATATGTACAAGCATATATACATAAACAGACACATTCCCTTCAGGTCAAGGTTCTCTGTAGCTTTGAGGAATTCAAAGTGGGACCCCAGTACCCCAACGCCCCACAATGATACTGTTTGAAAGTTTTTCTCCTTCTCTGCGGGACACTAACAGTTCTGCCATTGTGGATGAGTCAGATCCCCATGAGACTGTAAGCTCCTTGTGGGCAGGGAACATATCTCTCTCTGTGGTACTCTCCCAAACGCTCAGTTCAGTGCTCTGCACACAGTAAGCGCTCAATAAATACCACTGACTGGTAGATTGACTGATGGCTGTTGAGCCCAACTCGCTGACTTCCCAGTTGTGACTCCCAGGGAGTAGCTTAATCCCCCGTGATTGACCAAAGACAGAAACCTGTGAATTCAGGGCACCGTCCATTAGTAGAGCTGATTAGCTCAGTTCTTTCATCATCATCATCATCATCATCAATCGTATTTATTGAGCGCTTACTGTGTGCAGAGCACTGTACTAAGCGCTTGGGAAGTACAAATTGGCAACACAAAGAGACAGTCCCTACCCAACAGTAGGCTCACAGTCTCAAAGGGGGAGACAAAACCAAACATACTACAAAATAAAATAGAATAGATATGTACAAGTAAAATAAATAGAGTAATAAATATGTATAAATATGTATTTATTTTATATATGTATAAATATGTATTTATTTTACTTGTACATATCTATTCATATTTATTACTCTATTTATTTATTTATTTCATGAGGCATTCGCTTTATGAGCTGGCCCAGGGCGCGGGTCCGTGGAGAAAACCGTTATTCTTGCCGAAGTGGCTGTCTTTTTAGTAAGCATCCACAGGAACAAAAAATTGCTTTTTGCAAGAAGGAAAAACTAGCATCCTCTCCCAAAAGCTGTTAGAATGTGAGTAAGGATCCAGTTTTGTGTAGGGAATAGCAATTTCAGTGGATGATAAAAATGTATTCATTACTGGCGTGGGATATTCATTGGGCGTAGACTTGTTCTAAGCAAGTCTAAACAAACTAGGGGAGGACCATGGTGCTGAGGGTGATGGGCAGGTGGACGCTAGTGACCTTGACGTCGAATAGTGGATCCAAAAGAGCATGTGATGTCACTTCAGCATGCACTGTAACGTGATGTCCTGCCCACCCTTGTGCAGATCACAGGCAGCAGAACAAGCGTCTGCTTTTGCAATCTCCTGCCACGATTTCTAGTCACACCGCAACAGCTCATGTAATTGTTTTTATTTTTTAATGGCATTTGGTCCTGTCATTCATTCAGTCAGTCAGTCATATTTATTGAACGCTTACTGTGTGCAGAGCACTGTACTAAGCGCTTTGGAGAGTACAAAATAATAGACACACTCCCTCACCCTCACTTGTTGCCTTCTACTCCCAAATTCCCTCTGAACGCAACCATAGCACCTGAATCGTGGAAACGGGGCTGGGAGCCAGAGGGACTTGGATATTCATCCCAGCTCTGCCATTCATCTGCTGCGTGACCTTGGGCTAGTCGCTTCACTTCTCTGTGCCTCCATTCCCTCATCTGTAAAAGAGGGATTAAGACTGTGAGCCCCGGGTGGGACAGGAACTGTGTCCAACCTGATTTATCTTGTACCTACCTCAGCGCTTAGTACAGTTTCTAGAACATAGTAAGCACTTAACAAATGCCATAAAAAAAATGCTGAAAATGAAAATGTCGGTCATGTATCTCTAGCAGGCAGGGGACCGACCAGCTGAAAACCAGACTGGGCAGATAAAAGCAGAGTCCTGGCTACCCATTCGTGGTGCCCATTATTCCATTTCCCAGTCAGTAATAATAATAATGATGATCGTATTTGTTAAGTGCCTACTACGTGCCTAGCACTGTTCTAAGCACTGGGGTAGATACAAGGAAGTCAGGTTGCCCCATGGGGGGCTCACGGTCTTCATCCCCATTTTATAGATGAGGTAACTGAGGCCCAGAGAAGTCAAATGGCTTGCCCAAAGTCACATAGCAAACAAGTGGCGGAGCTGGGATTAGAACCCATGTCCTCTGACTCCCAAACCTGTGCTCTTTCCACTGAGCCATGCGGCTTTTCTGAATCAAGCAGTAGTATTTATTGAGCACTTACTATGTGTAGAACACTATATTCATTCATTCAGTGATATGTATTGAGCGCTTACTCTGTGCAGAGCACTGTACTAAGGACTTTGGAAACTACAGTACATTAGAGTTGGGAGACATGATCCCTGACCGCAATAACTGTATTTAATTTTACTATCTGTCTCTCCATCTAGACTATAATAATAATAATAATAATGATTAATCAATCAATCAATCATATTTATTGAGTGCTTACTGTGTGCACAGCACTGTACTAAGCGCTTGGGAAGTATAAGTTGGCAACATATAGAGACAGTCCCTACCCAACAGTGGGCTCACAGTCTAGAAGTGCTTACTATGTGCAAAGCACTGTTCTAAGCGCTGGGGGGGATACAAGGTGATCAGGTTGTCCCACGTGGGGCTCACACTCTTCATCTCCATTTTACAGATGAGGTAACTGAGACTCAGAGAAGTTAAGTGACTTGTCCAAAGTCACACAGCAGACATATGGCAGAGCCGGCATTCGAACCCATGACCTCTGACTCCAAAGCCCATGCTCTTTCCACTGAGCTAAGCTGCTTCTCTTAGCTCTGAGACTCTGAGCTCCTAATGAGGAGGGATCATGAGTAGCTACTCCAGCACTTAGTACAGTGCTCTGTGTATATTAAATAATTAATATTTGAGCTCGCTGTAGGCTGGAATGGGTCTGTCATTATTTTGTATTCTCCCAAACGCTTAGTACAGTGCTTTGCGTGCAGTAAGCGCTCAACAGATATGATTGAATGAATATTTATTTCATGGTGCAGTTTCCTTGAAATAAAATAGTTTTTCATGCAAAGCTGAGTTTTAAGTTTCAAACATAGCCTACTAGCCCTCTGATTACACAGTCGCACACTTCACACTGTGATCTAATCTACGCCCATTCCTTTAGTTGCCTCCTCCACAACTCACTGATTCTACACACGTTGAAAACACCACCCCTTCTCCAGCTGCTGTTTTCATGTGATCCGACACTCATCGATGATGTAGGTTTTGGGCCACCGGTTCAATAATCTAGTCTGGATCGAGCTGACACAAATGGTCCGTGTGTCAGTGACAAAGTCTCTTAGCTGGCAATCTCCTTCCTGCCACCTGACTTCACAAATCCTTCCCAGGTACCAGCTGTCAAAGTTGCCTTGGATTTCCTCTCCTGAGTCTGTTTTAGTTCCAAATGGGTCTGCCTGGGTAATTTTCATTATTTTATGTAACAACGGCAACTTAAAGATTTAATGGGCATTTTCTGAAGCTTCTCATCCGCGATAACCAATCAATCAGTGGCATCAATAGCCAGTCAATCAATGGAAGCTGGGTGGCCTAGTGGAAAGAGCACGGTCTTGGGAGTCAGATGACTTGGGATCTAATCCCAGCTCTGCCACTTGTCTACCGTGTGCCTTTGGGCAGGTCACTTCTCTGTTCCTCAGTTGCCTCAGCTGTAAAATGTTACCGACTTGTACTGCCCAAGTGCTTAGTACAGTGCTCTGCACACAGTAAGCGCTCAATAAATACAATTGAGTGAATGAATGAATAAAATGGAGACTAAGACTGTGAGTCCCATGAGGTACATGGACTGTGTCCAACTTGACAAGCTTGTATCTACCCTGTCCAACTTGATTAGCTTGTATCTACCCCAGTGCTTAGTACAGTGCCTGGTACATAATAAGTGCTAAACAAATACCATTAAGGGAGAAAAAAAAAAGAATGGACCAGTAGACTTGTGCTGGGACAAGGGGAAGTCACAATCAATCAGTGGTATTTACTGAACACTTACTATGTGTGCAGCACTGTATTGAGTGCTTGAAAAGGTACAGTAGAGTTGGTAGACATGATCCCTGCCCCCAGGGAGCAAACCATCCAGTGAAAAGGAAAAATTGGAAGTTGGGGGAACAGCTGGTAATAGAAAGAGGAAATTGAGAATGTAAAGGAAAAAGGAAACAGACTAGACAGATGAGGACATAAATACTGGTTAATCAAAAATTCAATTGTTTTGAATTTGGAATTTAGTTTTAGAGTTCTGTTTTTTAAATGACATCTTGGTTCCTAATTGAACTAAAGTTTCACCCAATCGGACGAAGCATTCAGACTTTTATTTGTACATTGTTGTAACTGAAACAGGATAATCTGGGTCTTTTTTCAAACGTTGTTTTTGCAAGCTGTGTATCCCTTTAGTGAAATAATTGCTATTCTGTGGCTATTTATTTGGCAGACATGCCTTTGCTTTAACTCACAGAATCCTAGGAAATAGAATTTAGAAAGCATGGCCGCCTTAAATGCATCTCACATCAGAGATCCCTTGCTCATTTCAGGCATTAGAGGGAAGTTAGTAGATTGGGGGCCATAAATTTGGAAGGAGAAGCGTGGTTGTGGTGGTCCAGCCTTAGTTTTTGCTCTTGGACGTATGGTTTTGAAAACCTAACCAGGAGCCTGCTTACCTGGAGAGTCAAGGTAAACACGTCCGCCGTTCTTAGGCCTAAGGCTTCTGGAGTCCCAAGGAAAGGACAGACTAAGCCCCTTTTTTCCTCAGTTCCCCCTCCCTTCTTCATCACCTTGACTCACTCCCTTTGCCCTTCCCCGCTTCACCCAGCCCTACAGCACTTATGTTCATATGTATATATCTATAATTCTATTTATGTTGATGCCTATTGATTTGATGTGTACATATCTATAATTCTATTGATTTATATTGATAATAAATAATAATAATAATAATGGTATTTGTTTAGCGCTTACTATGTGCCAAGCACTATTCTAAGCACTGGAGTAGATATATGCCTATTTATTTTGACGTCTCCCCCCTTCTAGACTGTAAGCCCGATGTGGGCAGGGATTGTCTCTATTGCTGAATTGTACTTTCCAAAGGCTTAGTACAGTGCTCTGCACACAGCAAACGCTCAATAAATACGAATAGATGAATGAATGACTGAAAAATGTAACTCTGAACTCTAAATGCAGATTTTGCGTGGCACAGGAAGTCAAGGTTGCTATCCTTGAAAACATCGGATACCGTAGTTTCCCAGTGTCTGGAGTCACAAGAGGGAAGGTGTGTGTTGAAATGGGGTGCAGGTGGGATGTAAGGGGGGAGGTGTCTCAGAGGGAGCTAAGGGAGAATTGTGTATGAGGGTTAACAAACCAAGGAATAGCTTAGCTTAGTGGATAGAGCAAGAACCTGGAAGTTGGAAGGACCTGGGTTCTAATAATTGGCTCTGCCACTTAATAATAATAATGATGGCATTTACTAAGCGCTTACTATGTGCCAAGCACTGTTCTAAGCGCTGGGGAGGTACAGAGTGATCAGGTTGTCCCACTGGGGGCTCACAGTCTTGATCCCCATTTTACAGATGAAGTAACGGAGGCACAGAGAAGTGAAGTGACTTGCCCAAAGTCACACAGCTGACAGTTGGCAGAGCCGGGATTTGAACCCATGACCTCTGACTCCAAAGCCCATGCTCTTTCCATTGAGCCATGCTGCTTCTCACACTTGTTTGACGTGTGACTGTAGGCAAGTCACTTAATTTCTCTGCACCTCAGTTCCCTCATCTGTAAAATGGGGATTAAGAATTTGAGCCCCAAGTGGCACGTGGAGTTTGTCCAATCTCATTAGCTTGTGTCTACCCTAGCACCTAGTATAGTGCCTGGCACATAGTAAGCACTTAAAAAATGCCATTAAAAAACAAACACACAAAAAAAAACCCGAGAAAAAAGCCATCTTAACCAAACATCTAAAGTCTAATGATTTACAAATTTCATTCATCAGCATTTCCAAAGAATTCCTCAGTTGTCAAAAAACAGCAACCCAAGTATGGGTAGCATACGGGCTAGATTTCCGGTTAAGGCTAAAAATAAGAGTAAAGGTTTGGTTCTGTGCCATGCGTGAAGTAAGTGCCCAATAAAGACGATTGATTGGTTATTAAGGAATCAATTTTAGTCATTTCAGGATCCAGGAACAGTGGAAGGGATGGGATGCCACCTAGCTCCTGAGAATGACTGCTTACTCTTTCCTTGACTATTTTCTTCCCTCTAAATGACAAGTCTTGCTTTTAGAGAGCGTTTAGCTAAGTAAAAGTGGAACGACTTCAGGATGACAAAAAGTGAAACAGACAGAGCTAATAAAAGCTCACTTGGTTAAAAGAAGCCCCCTGCATCCAAACTATACATCAAAGGGCCTGAAGGCATCCTGTTTTGCTCATTCCTCTCTGGAAGCACAGCTCCTGGTTCAGGAACATTGTGTTATTTCCCCCTGAATGATCTCATACCTTTTTAGGCTATTCCTAGGAGAGGTTGGAGGAATCTGGAAATGATTCCCCGTTCTCCAGCCTCAAGGCCACTCTGCCTCTGTTTCTGCAAACACCGGGCGGAACCTAACCAGGCCAAAGAAGAAAAGATACAATGTTGGATGAGGAAGTGAGCGATTTTCATCTAGCTGGTTCGTCCTGATCTACCGGTCTTAAGGAAAGGACCAAAAAAAGACACCCTCCTGTCTGGAGACACTTTTAAAAAGCTCAGCCCCAGAGCAAGGAAACATGTCGTAGGGGACAACTTGGCTCACGTTTCCAATGGGGATCCCATTCAAGGAGACGGTTTGGAAGCTCCAGATTGTAGCTTCTAGTGGGCATTGCTCTGGGCACAATGAGCACTCAATAAATGTGATTGATTGAGGGTTTCTAGGAGAGTGTGCATTCATTTCTTCGGTCTTCTAGATACCCCTGGTGATTCCCTGGAAGCTTGAAAGATGTCTTCTTCTTCCACAGTCCCCTAATCAATAGCTTAATTGCTAACAATAGCTTTACGTCGAAGCTCATTGTGGGCAGTGAAGCAGGATGGTCTAGCGGATAGACCTGGGAATCAGAAGGACCTGGATTCTACTCCTGGCTCTGCCGCTTGTCTGCTGTGTGACCTTGGTCAAGTCACTTAACTTTTCTTTACCTCGGTTACCTCATCTGTAAAATGGGGGTTAAGACTGTGAGCCCGACGTGGATTATGTCCAACCTGATGAGCTTTTATCTATGCCAGGGCTCAGTAAAATGCCTGGCACATAATAAGCACTTACCAAATACCATTTGTAAAAAATGCAGTGATACGTCATGAATGACATAGCGACTGGGAATTCACCATCAGTCTCAGCAGGCACAATGCCTCTCGTGCTGCTTTGCTGTCAGAAATTGGCAGGTGGTTGACTTTTTTCACGTCACATAATGGGTCCAGAACTGTCTTTGACAACTGTCATGTCTGGATCCAGTTTGTCCAGCAGAGAGATGTACCATCTAACCAGGCCTGACAACACTAAAACAAGTCTACTGCTGTCTTTAGTATTGCGGTTTTCCAGTAGGATAATAAAAGGGTGTCCTTTTCTAAAAGCTGAGAAAATTGTATGAGTGAGTGAATAGGGAATTTTCTTGGGCAATTTATTTTTTTTTTCTTAAAAAACTATGTCTTTACATAGGAAATGATAGCCCTACATCCTCTCATTCTGAACTAACTCTTAGGTAGTTCAACCCAATACTTAGACTGTAAGACTTTTTGGTTCATTTGTGCGGTGGCTGGAGAGAGATGCTGGTAATAGTCTCCGCTCTTCTGTAGCAATCAATCAGTCAGTAGTATTTATGAAGCGGTTACCATGTGCAGACCACTGTCCTAAAGCACTTTAAAAATAAAACAGAGTTTATAGTCACAATCCCTGTCCATAAAGAGTTTACAATGTGTTCAATAACCAGACAAGCAGCCTGGTCTTTTGGAAGAAGCACAAGAGTAGGAGTGAAAAGACTGGGTTCTAATCCCATCTCAGCCACTTGCCTGCTATGTGACCTTGGGCAAGTCTCTTGACTTTTTTGTGCCTCAGTTTCCTCAAGAGTAAAATGGAGATTCAGTATTTAAACTGTGAGCCCCAGGTGGGCCAGGGACTGTGACTGACCTGATTAACTTGTGTCTACCCCAGCACGTAGAACAGTGTTTGACATGCAGTAGACACTTAACAAATACCTTTAAAATAAACCAAAAGATGCTTACAGTTTTCAGGGAGAGACAGACATTAAAGTAGATTGGAAACGGGAAATAGTAAACACAGGCGTTATATTTCTGACAAAATCCTAGTTAGAAAAATTCAGTTTGGATCAGTGACCACTTTTAGGCACACAACTGTTTCATTTATTCATTTAATTATATTGAGCACTTACTATGTGCAGAGCATTGTACTGAGTGCTTGGAAAAGTACAATAAAGCAATAAACAGATACATTCCCTGCCAATTTCTTACGATTCTAATATTGTAGTCTGACAAGATGGACACTTATCACCCCAGGAACATTCCATGATTCTAATAATAATAATAATAATAATTGTGGTATTAAGCGCCTACTATGTGCCAGGCACTGTACTAAGCACAGGGGTGGATACCAGCAAATCGGGTTGGAAACAGTCGTTGTCCCATGTGGGACTCACAGTGTCTATCCCCATTTGACAGATGAGGTAACTGAGGCCCAGAGAAATGAAATGACTTGCCCAGGGCCACATAGCAGACAAATGGCGGAGCCAGGATTAGAACCCACAACCTCCTGACTCCCAAGCCCATGCCATGCTGCTTCCCCTGTGGTCTATCCAAAATATTATGGAAGAACTGAGTTTAAGAGCTTCTACATATTACCACAAGATGGTTATCCAGTGCCTCCTCTTCCTCCCCACAGCATCTGTATATATGTATATATGTTTGTACATATTTGTTACTCTATTTTACTTGTACATATTTATTATATTTTGTTAATATGCTTTGTTTTGTTGTCTGTCTCCCCCTTTTAGCCCTTGAGCCCCCTGTTGGGTAGGGACCATCTCTATATGTTGCCAACTTGTACTTCCCAAGCACTTAGTACAGTGCTCCACACACAGTAAGTGCTCAATAAATATGATTGAATGAATGTATATATGTTTGTACATATTTATTACTCTTATTTGTACATATTTATTCTATTTGTTTTATTTTGTTAATATGTTTTGTTTCGTTGTCTGTCTCCCCCTTCTAGACTGTGAGCCCGCTGTTGGGTAGGGACCATCTCTATATGTTGCCAACTTGTATTTCCCAAGGGCCTAGTACAGTGCTCTGCACACAGTAAGCGCTCAATAAATACGATTGAATGAATGAAAGAATCAACGTACATTATAGTGGATTGAGGCCTCTGGATGGAATTGGTGTCTCTTGACTTCTCTTCTCAATGCCAAAGACTAGTCCCTTCCCTAGGCCCAACTTTCTAGAGTCAGAACCTTCCAAAGCTCAGGTGTACAGGTTTATAGCTTTCTCTACCCCTTTCCCAGTGTTGGCCATTTTGACTGACCCTAAAAATTAGCTCGGATCACCTCAGTGTTCTTTGCTCCCGGCAGCAGACTTCTCAATTAGCCCTCTTTATTTAGAACCCTAAAATAGTCTGATTGCCAACCTTAATCACAAGTAGTCTGATAAATCAGTGGTTCTAGATTGAGCACTTCCTGAGTGCAGAGCACTGGACTAAGCACTTGAGAGACTACAGTAGGGTAGAGTTGGCTGATACAGTCCTTGCCCACAAGGAGCCTACAGTTTAGAAGGGAAGACAGATGTTAAAATAATAATAATAAATAATTATGGTACCTGTTAAGCGCTTAGTATTTGCCAAGCACTGTAATAAGCGCTGGGGGAGGTGCAAGATAATTAGGTAGGACACGATCCCTGTCCCACATGGGGCTCACAGTCTAACTAGGAGGGGGTAAGATTCAGTCCCCAATTTACAAATGAGGAAAGCGAGGCACAGAAAAATTAAGTGACTCAATCAAGGTCACACAGCAGAAAAGTGGCAGAGCTTGGATTAGACTCCAAGTCCTCTGAATCCCAGGCCTGTGCTGTTTCTACTAGGCCACACTATTCCTACTCAATTACAGACTAGGGAAATGGCAGAACGTAAGGACATGTATTTAATGCTGTTGGGGTTAAGGTTGTTTTGTTTTGTTGTCTGTCACCCCCTTCTAGACTGTGAGCCTGTTGTCGGGTAGGGACTGTCTCTATATGTTTCTGATTTGTACTTCCCAAGCACTTAGTACAGTGCTCTGCACACAGTAAGCACTCAATAAATACAATTGAATGAATGAATATCAAGCAGCGCTACCCTAGCTGTCCCTCAGTTTCCTCTTGTATAGTATGAGGATAATAATACCTGCCTTTTTATCTACCTCACAGGATGGTTTTGAGGGCAAAAATGAGATAAGTAATGTGAGAGTGCTTTGAAAATGAAAGCGCCTCAGAAAAACCAAGGTGTTACGGTATCATTAAATATGATGCAGAGAGTAAATTGAACTTGCAAATCCAGTTTCATGGCCCTCAGCGTGTCCCTTTGATCCAACCAAATAGAAATTTCACAAAATCCCGTAACTGTTGGGTCTCGGTGACTGCTATGGCTTGGGTTAGCTTGTTCCCCTGAGCTCAACCTTTATACTCATATTTCATTTTTAGTTCTATCGTTCAGGGTAGTTTACCAAACTAATTGGAGTTAGAGTGGGAACGGAAGCATTCACACCATCCCCAACAGTGCCTACGTCCACATCTTTAAATTATATGTTATGAATTATTTATTGATATATCCATCTCCCCCTCTAGACTGTAAGCTCGTTACGGGCAGGGAACGGGTCCGCTAATTTGGTTGTATCATATTCTCCCACACACTTAGTACAGTGCTCCACACATAGTAAGCCCACAATAAATAATCACTGATTGATTAATTGATTGATTGATTAAACCCCCTAGTGTAAGCAGGACTAATGGTATAGCGGGCAGCGAGAGAATGCAAGTGGACACTTGGGAACATCAGTTCATGAGGAGGCTTCAGCTGGCCGTGTGACTGACGTGTGTGAACAATCTTCAACCCAAGGGTTTGCCGCTTTCATGGTTAATATTTTCCTAAAACTGAGTGGGTGCTAGAGTGAGTGAGCCAGAGGTCCATTTGAAACAGGGAAGAATTAGCCCCAAGCAGTGAAGTGCCCATTCCTGAGCCGTATTAGGAATAAATGACTGTAAAGCCATATTTTTTCATGGTACTTGTTAAGCACTTACTATCTGCTAGGGAATCTACTGAGCACTGGGGTAGATGCAAATTAGATTGGACTCAGTCCAGGTTTCACATGGGGCTCAGCCTTAATACCCATTTTACAGGTGAGGGCACTGAGTCCCAGAGAAGTAAAGTGACTTTGCCAAGGGCTCTGAGCCGACAAATGGCAGAGCTGGCATTAGAACCCAGGTCCTGGGGCTCCCGGGCCCATGCTCTGTCCACTAGGCCACACCGCTTCTTCATTTGAACCTATGGAGTGGATTCTGCCATTGCAGCTACTGCTGCTTTTTTCCCCTATGTGTTTTATAGGTTGCTTCCGAGGTTACAGACCGAGGCTCCGTTTTTAAAATCGATGGGATTTTCAGAGCCTAAACTCCCTGTGTAAATGATCAGTGCAGAAAGTCAAAAGGAAGAAAGGCCCGGTGAACCCAAGCAACTCCTTAGAAGAAGAGACCAGTCCAGCTTTATAACACATCGACCTTTTCAACATGTGGGGTGCACTACAACCTCTGTTAATATGACAGCATGGCAGAGATTTCACCCATTCCACAGATGGGAAATCTCACTGGGAGCACAGTTTGACCACCCCCACCATCCCTCTGTGACACGGTGTTAATGAGCGGATTTAAAGTTCGGTCACGCTGCCATTGCAAATGCATTCATCCCGGCCCAAACTGTCCGGGCCGGCCCTGTTTTATGTGAGAATTGACCCGGGAAAATTCCACTCGGGTCCTGAACTTGGCTTAGTGCAAACCCAATGTTCAGTGCCACCATGATGTTGGTGGAGATTACTCTGTGTGGGAATGGGGCAGAAGTTCGAGGAGCCAATTCCCTTTGGTTCCATGCCAAGCCCGCACCAGGAATGCTGCTGTTGGCAGCTTGGGCTGGGTAACAGATTGTGGGACCTTGGGCAAGTCACTTAACCTCTCTGGGCCTCAGTTATCTCATCTGCGTGGCTCAGTGGAAAGAACACTGGCTTTGGAGTCACAGGTCATGGGTTCAAACCCCGGCTCTGCCAATTGTCAGCTGTGTGACTTTGGGCAAGTCACTTAACTTCTCTGGGCCTCAGTTACCTCATCTGTAAAATGGGGATTAAGACTGTGAGCCCCCCGAGGGACAACCTGATCACCTTGTAACCTCCCCAGCGCTTAGAACAGTGCTTTGCACAAAGTAAGTGCTTAATAAATGCCATTATTATTATTATGTGGGACCGTTACCCAATCTGTGGGATCCTGGGCAAATCACTTCACTTCTCTGTGTCTCAGTTACCTCTTCTGGAAAATAGGGCTTAAGACTGTGTCTAACCTAATTACCTTGTACCTACCCCGTTACTTGGGACAGTGCCTTGTATATAAAAAGCACTTAACAGGTATCAGTAACGTAAAAGAAATAAATAAAATAAATGAAATAGTGTTTCATTGCCCATCCTGGTCCCTCCCTACCTCTGGGGCCCCTTTCAGGACAACCCCAGATGGGATGGCCGAGTTGGCAGGGGGAGCGAGGGTAGAGTCTCTGGTGGTTGAGGGCAATGGCTATCTTGTGACTGTACCCAGGGCTGACCTGGTGGCCCTCTGCCTGCCGGCTTACCGGAAAGTGGCATGGCCCAATGGCTAGAGCATGGGCCTGGGGAAGTCACTTCACTTTCCTATGCCTCAGTTCCCTCATCTGTTGCATGGGGATTAAGATTGTGAGCCCATGTGGGACGCGGACTGTGTCCAACTTGATTATCTCGTATCTACCCCAGCGCTTGGTACAGTGCCCGGCACATTGTAAGTGCTTAACACATACCATAAAACCCCACAAAGACAAAAAAACACCCACCCGAGCCCCACCTAAACCTTCTCTATCTATCTGCGCTGGATCTCGGCAAGATATATCCCAGAGGAAAAACAGCGAGAGCGCAAACAAGTCAAGGAGAAGCTTGTTATTCTGTAGAACGTTCCAATGCCGGGACTGGGTACTGCCTCAGTCGACGTGTTAGGATGCCAAGGCTCCCGCTAAGCACCCGGTTTAGGTAGGAGTGGTGCCAAATGAACTAGCAAATCCTCCTGTTGTTAGCAGACTAATGAGTCAGGTCACTGCTTTTGAGCCTTTGGGGCAGTGTGGGGGCCCCAGAGTGGACATTATTAGGGGCTCTTTCACCTCCCTAACTGCAGAATCCCTACCTACCCTTTCTTCTTCTGCCCTTGGCTGGACTTCTCCAGAGACATTTTTGTTTTTCCATCTGCCACCAGTGGTCCAAGTCCCTTTCGCCTTCTCTTCACTCTCCCTACCTCTGGCATTTTACTCCCGTGCTTTCCATCCACCTCTTAAAAAAGCATGGAACATCAAGAACCGGAAGCCAGATTTCCTGATTCTTCCGAGCAGCCGAAAACATTGGTGTTTGATTTTTGATGAAGGTAGAGGGGAGGCTCTTGGCTTGGGATTGCTTTTATTATTTCATTTTTTTTCGATGTTCTTTGAGAATGTAAAAGCCGTCTGCTGTGGAGACTCGGGGAGGTGGAAGATCTCTTTGGTGCAGAACACTGACGCAGTTGATCTTGATGTCCAAGAGCTATGAAACAAGCCAATTGTTTTCGGGTTCTCGTAGTTCTGGCAACTTGATGGCTGCCATTGTTAGCGGCCAGGAACACGTGTGATGATTCATGACCAGGACTGTATGCATTCCCAACCGTCATGAGCTAAACATGCAGTCCTCTACTGGGAGAACCACAGGCTCTCGCAAGGCCAGGAGTTGTTGTGAGGGCCTTGTTCTTGCTCTTCATGCCAAAAACCCAAGATTCTAGGACTATTAGGGCAATTGATGATGCTCAGAAGAAAAAGCTAGTACAGCCAGTACCTCTCAGGAATTGGCAGCAAATATCGCCATTTGGAATGAGTTATCCGGAGAAACTAGAGAAGCTTTTTTACAATAGTTTATTCAGATTTGCCTTTTTTTCTTCTGAGTTTCTGCAAACAGCTCAGTATATTTATAACTATCACAAAAAACCCACAAATCTTTGTAAACTATAGGCCACCAGTTAATGTCTGTTATTGTCAGGACTGGGCAAAATATGAAATTGTATGTCTTCCCAGAAGCTACCAATTCATGTCATGTGGTGGGATTTTTTTTTAATGGTGTTTGTTAAGCGCTTACTATGTGCCAGGCACTGTAGTAAGCACTGAGATAGAGACAAGCTTATCAGGTTGGACATGGTCCATGTCCCACGTGGGGCTCACAATCTTAATCCCGGTTTTATAGTTGAGGTAACTGAGGCTCAGAGAAGTGAAATGATCGGCCCAAGGTCAAACGGCAGCCACGTGGTGGAGTCGGGATTAGAACCCAGGTCCTTTTAACTCCCAGGCTTGTTCTCTATTTACTAGGCCCCGGTGTTTCTCAGTGATCTCTTTTTAGTGATCAATAATTCGCACCAGCTATTGGAACAACCGTGAGTCTTCCCTGGCAAAGTGTGGATGATCTGAGGGATGCAGATATTACAAATATTCGCCCAAGGCCCAAAAGCCTCTCGACCTCTCGGGCTTAAAGTTCTTTTATAACCCTGTATGTCCCTCCGGATTCTTCCCCTCTTAGCCCTGACACATTTCCCATGGCTCAACGTCAGCATGGCTTTAGGTGAAAACAGCAGACGTTCATTTGAAGGCATGAGCTACTGTCATCCCCCTGCCCCTCCAATAAACATTAATTCTCAAAGCCATCTGAAAGAATTCACACAATATGCACTCAGCATCTCCTTTTAGCAGGTGAAGTACCTGCTATCCTTTTCCTAATGATTTCCATTTTCCTCATGTTTCTCCCTTCTTGACCTGCTGGGAAGTAGACTGAAACACAAAAAAATACCTTAGCGTGGGAGAATTCTATAGACGTAGCATCACAGATTGGTAGTATTTTCATTTTTTTAAGACCTTTTTAAAAATGAAATAGAACTAGATCGGCCCAGATAGTAATTTCCAGGACTGAGCTGTGTTTTCTGCAGCAGATTCACTGGGTCAGAATGAACTAGTGGCAGCCGTCCTCTCATTTTTCTTCTTGGCAGGATGCTGGTAGTAATACAGCTGCATGCGTTGGAGCTTACGGTCTGAGATTTGTCACTAAGATTACAAGGGGCCTCTTTCAGTCAGTCAGTAATATTTATTGAGTGCATACTGAGAAGCATCGTGGCTCAGTGGAAACAGCAGGGGCTTTGGAGTCAGAGTTCATGGGTTCAAAGCCCGGCTCTGCCAGTTGTCAGCTGTGTGACTTTGGGCAAGTCATTTAACTTCTCTGGGCCTCAGTTACCTCATCTGTAAAATGAGGATTAAAACTGTGATCCCCCCATGGGACAACCTGATCACTTTGTAACCTCCTCAGCGCTTAGAACAGTACTTTGCACAAAGTAAGCGCTTAATAAATGCCATTATTATCATTATTATTATTATTATTACTGTGTGCAGAGCACTGTACTGAGTGCTTGGGAAAGTCCACTACAACAACAAACTGGCACATGCCCTGCCCACAATGAGCTAACAGTCTAGAGGTGCAGACAGTCATTAATATAAATAAATTAGAGATACGAACTTACAGTCTAGAGTCTCTTATTGGTAATGGATTCCATTTCTGTCTCCGCTGTTATAGTGTGAACTCTTTTTGAGTGTGAATGTGTTTTTCTACCTCTCTTTTATGCTTCCAAGTGCTTTATGCAATCCTTTGCGCACGCAGTAGGTCCTTAGCAAATACAACTGATCGATTGAGGTGGCGAGAATCAATGCACAGGCAGACCCTATAGCTTGGAGTTCTCTAAGTCATTTGTCACTGTCCCTCAGACCCAACAGAAGACCCTGGCTTCTTTTCCCAGCCCAGCCACGTGTCTGTTGTGTGACCTTGGGCAAGTCTCTTCACTTCCCTGTGCCTCCATTACCTCATCTGTAAAATGGAGATTAAGGTTGTGAGCCCCATGCAGAACAGGGACTGTGTCAACCCGATTTGCTTGTGTCCACCCCAGCGCTTAGAACAGGGTCTGGCACATAGGAAGTGCTTAACAAATACCACAGTTATTAACTGAACCGAGGCCTGGAACCAGCTTCCCATTTTGGAAAGAGGGAAGATGCAGATCTCTAGTCTAGGCTCTTGGAGTGAGTTTGTGATGTAATATGTTGGCATAAGCACAGCATCATCAAATTTCTGCAGAGGGATGACCCAGTGATTTACTTGGGTTTTGCCCTACCTGACTCCCAAGGGTGCTTTCTCTTCTCATAATAACAATAACAATAATGGTATTTGTTAATTGCTTACTCTGTGCCAAGCACTCTTCTAAGTGCTGGGGTAGATACAAGGGAATCGGGCTGTCCCACGTGGGGCTCACAATCTTAATCCCTGTTTTACAGATGAGGTAACTGAGGCACAGAGGCGTTAAGTGACTTGCCCAAACTCACACAAGTGATAAGCGGCAGAGCCGTGGTTAGAACCCATGACGTCTGACTCCCAATCCCATGTTCTTTCCACTAAGCCACGCTCCTTCTCATAAGGAGCTTTAATACTATTTATTCTGATGACTTGACACCTGTCCACATGTTTTGTTTTGTTGTCTGTCTCCCCCTTCTAGACTGTGAGCCCGTTGTTGGGTAGGGACCGTCTCTATATGTCGCCAACTTGTACTTCCCAAGCGCTTAGTGCAGTGCTCTGCACATAGTAAGCACTCAAAAAATAGGATTGAATGAATGAATGAGGTTTAAATAGTGGTAAACAGAGATCTACTCTGTAGAACACTGTCCTTTCAAATCCAGTGCTGTGAATAATTGAAGACCTTCCCCTTAACCAGCGAGTACTTTGCATTGCAGTTCATAACCCCTTTGGTATGGATTTTAGCTTCTTGGCGTCATTCGTCATTCTCCTCTGTTCTGTTCAGCATTCAAGAGTTCAGAATCAGAGCTAAATAAGGAAACTCACACACATGACTCAGTATGCTTAGTCCTCGAAGATACCTTTTAACCTCTGTCCCAAAGAATCTTGTCAGGATTTCTACCTTGAAGTAGACTGCTTTAGAATTCCAGAAGTTTGGCTGGTTCTTCTTCTTTCTCTGTGAATGTCATAAGTCAAACTGGTTCTGTCCAAGTAAGTAAATGAAGTCAGGTATCAGCAGATGGGCTTCAGCTGGGTAAGAAAGGGGGTTTCTGGCATTATATAAACATTGTCCCAACTTGAAGAGGCCATCCCAGGGGCCTTCAAGGGAATGCAGTGATACTAATAATAATAATAATAATAATAATAATTGTTGAATTTGTTAAGCGCTTACTGTATGCCAGGCACTGCAGTGATACTACTACTACTAATAATAATTGTTGAATTTGTTAAGCGCTTACTGTATGCCAGAGCACTGGGGTAGGTACAAGCAGATCAGGGTGGACACAGTCCCTGTCCCACATGGGGCTCACAGCTTTAATCCCCATTTTGCAGATGAGGGAACTGAGGCCCAAAGAAGTGAAGTGACTTGCCCCAGGTCAAACATCAGACAACCAGCGGAGCCAGGATTAGAACCCAGGTCCTCCTGACTCCCAAGCCTGTGCTGTATCCACTAGGCCGTGCTGCTTCTCTAAGCCACGACAACCGCGCTCTGCCTTCACCGCTGCTTCAGCGTGGTGCTGGGCTCTGGAGTCCCTTGTCAGAAGCTGCAGATGGGCCATTTGCTCGGTTAAAACTGTCCTCTTCTGAAAAAAGACGTCCAAAGCAGCAGAGACACCCCCGACGTCTCCGTCCCCGTTGGGTTCAGCCGCCATCCGGCCTAAGCTCTGCCCACACGAGGCATCCTCTGATGGCAGGGTTTCAGGCCAAGCCAAGGCAGTATTTGGCTTCTGTGCTATGGACATATGGGTGGCCGGAGAGCTCTGACAATGGTATTTGTTATGCATTTACTGTGTACCAAGCCCTGAGATGAGCTTCAGGGTAGATACAAACAGATCAGACACTGTCCTTTTCCCAACTGGACCTCACAGTCTAAGAGGGAGAGAGAATTGGTATTTAATTTGACTTGCTTCCTTTATTCACCCGCCTCCCAGCTCCTCAGCACTTTTGTACATATCTATAATTTACACATAGTAGTGTTTGTCTCCCCCTCTAGACTGTAAGCTCATTGTGGGCAGGTAATATGTTTGTTATATTGTCCTCTCTCAAGCTATTAGTACAGTGCTCTGCACACAGTAAGTGCTCAATAAATGTGATTGATTGACTGACTAATCCCCATTTTATGGATGAGGAAGCGAAGGCAGAGAGACATCAAATGACCTACCCAGGATCACATAACCAGGCAAGTGATGGACTCCTGACATCTAGTATTCATTCATTCATTCAATCGTATTTATTGAGCACTGTACTAAGCGCTTGGGAAGTACAAGTTGGCAACATATAGAGACAGTCACTACTCAACAATGGGCTCACTGTCTAGAAGGGGGAGACAGACAGCAAAACAAAACATATTAACAAAATAAAATAAATAGAATAGTAAGTATGTACAAGTAAAATAAATAGAGTATTAAATCTGTACTAACATATATACAGGTGCTGTGGGGAGGGGAAGGAGGTAGGGCGGGGGGGAGGGGGAGAGGAAGGAGGGGGCTCAGTGTGGGAAGGCCTCCTGGAGGAGGTGAGGTCTCAGTAGGGCTTTGAAGGGAGGAAGAGAGCTAGCTTGGCGGATGTTGGGAGGGAGGGCATTCCAGGCCAGGGAGAGGACGTGGGCTGGGGGTCGACGGTGGGACAGGCGAGGACGAGGCACAGTGAGGAGGTGAGCGGCAGAGGAGCGGAGGGTGCGGGCTGGGCTGGAGAAGGAGAGAAGGGAGGGGAGGTAGGAGGGGGTGAGGGGATGGACAGCCTTGAAGCTGAGAGTGAGGAGTTTTTGCCTGATGCGTAGGTTGATTGGTAGCCACTGGAGATTTTTGAGGAGGGGAGTAACATGCCCAGAGTGTTTCTGCACAAAGATGATCCGGGCAGCAGCGTGAAGTATAGATTGAAGTGGGGAGAGGGAGGAGGATAGGAGATCAGAGAGGAGGCTGAGGTGAAGGGGGTGGTCCACAGTGTCAAAGGCAGCTGAGAGGTCGAGGAGGATTAGGATAGAGTAGGAGCCATTGGATTTGGCAAGCAGGAGGTCATTGGTGACCTCGGAGAGGGCAGTTTCGGTGGAATGTAGAGGGACAGAAGCCAGATTGGAGGGGGTCGAGGAGAGAGTTGGCATTGAGGAATTCGAGGCGGCGGGTGTTGACGACTCATTCTAGGAGTTTGGAAAGGAATGGTAGGAGGGAGATAGGGCGATAACTAGAAGGGGAGGTGGAGTCAAGAGAGGGTTTTTTTAGGATGGAGGAGATCTAGTACTGGGCTTAATGTAAATATTTTCTTTTAATTTCTTATAAGCAAAGAGACAAAGTCACTTACAAAATCTTTCCTAGCGAAGGGTTCTAATGAGGTTAAAGTTCAGTCATGATACAAAATATCAGAGAAAGTTACAGACAACCCTTCAGTTATCGAGGGGTTGATTTTCCAATTTGGGTTATCTAGGATCTAGCTTCATTGCCTTCTCCCTCCGATTGCCCACTGCGGCCACTTGGAAACTTCCATCGGAAGGTGGACAGGGAAAGGGTAAATTTTATTAGCTGTCGTATTAGCTTCGGGAGAGGTTTTCCTAGGGAGAAGCTTGCAATTATTGGGGAGAAGTAGCATGGCCTAGTAAAAAGGGTCAGGGAGTTGCATGGCTTGGGAGTCAGAGAAACTGGGTTCTAATTCTGAGTCAACCACTTGCTTGTTGTGTGACCTTGAGTAAGTCATTTAACTTTTCTTCTGCGGTTCCCTAACCTGTAAAATGGGGATTCAGTGCCTGTTTGCCATCATCCTACTTAGATTGGGACAGGGAATGGGTATAACTGAGCTGTCTTGTATCTACCCCAATGTTTACTACAATGTTTACAAATACCACTATAATTATTGTTATCATTGTTATTCTTGGTGACAGCATAATTTGGATTATCTGTATATTTCATTTGTCCAATCTATTTCTTTTCCCCAACAGCATCCGTAATTGAGAATTGGTGCTATCATTAATCCACCTTATTGTTCCTAGTAGAGGGTATTATCTGCAGTAACGTGAATACTTGGGATCACCATTGCTTGATTTAGGTGTACCATGTATGTACTGTGAATTTCAAAGTAGCTACATTTCAGGTTGTGCATATCCAAACAACAGGAAAATTCAACCCCATCAGTTATTAGAGATTATAGTGAATTTCTTTACCACATACCTAAAACTTCAATTCAGTTTTTCAATCCAGTCATAATTATTGAGTGCTTCCCGTGTGCCAAGCACTGTACTAAGCATTTGGGAGAGTACAATAAAGCAGATACATTCTCTGCCCACCGTGAATTTACAGTCTAAAGGGGAGACAGGCGATATGACTAAATAAATACGTAAATAAATGACAACTATGTACACAAGTACTGTGGGGGTGGGAGGGAGGATGAATAAAGAGAACAAGTCAAGGTGACACAGAGGGGAGTGGGAGAAGGGGAAAGGAGGACTTAGAGAATTTGATTTTCATTTGATCCTCACTACCTACTGTTGCTTGAATTTCTAATTTAATCAATCCCACTTCAGTAACTTTATGATAAAACCCAAATTACCTCCTTACATTTTGTTGTCAAGAGGTTTGATAATATTTGGAATAAACCCATATTATACTCGTGAGGTTTTATTGCAGTATCGTATTTTTTTGCTCTGCTCTGTGTAGCACTACAATATTTTGCTTCTCTCAGGGGTGAAGTGATATGGAAAGAAGGCTATTGTAGGCCAACTGCAGAGATTAGATCTATTTCTGTAGCTGGCTAAGAGTTCTTCAGAGAGTTTCTAGACGGCACCTGCCAGTTTCTCTTGGCTCTGGTCGGAGCAGGATGGACTTCTCCGATACCTATTTATGCTGACGGTGAATCTTGTGCCTCCCCACAGGGCACTGGGGCAATGCACTCTCCAAAAGTTCTTCCTTTCTGGTACCCAGACCAGGCAACCAACTGATGGGGAATGTTTTGTCTTGTTTGAATGATTAATAATATTATTTGTGGTATTTGTTAAGTGCTACTATGTATCAGGCACTGTACTAAGCGCTGGCGTGGATACAAGCAAATCGGACCGGATACAGTCTCTGTCCCAGTGGGTTCATAGCATCAATCTCCATTTTACAGATGAGGTAACTGAGGCACGGAGAAGTGAAGTGACTTGCCTATGGTCACCCAGCAGGCAGACCCAGGATTAAAACCGTGACAATCACCTATCTCCAGATCTGAGATGGGCAAGCACAAAATAACCAAGGAGCCAAAAATAATAATAATTAATAATCCTGGTATTTTTTAAGCACTTACTCTGGGCCAGGCACTGTACTAAGCGCAGCCCTTTCAAGATAGAGCAAAGGAGAGTCTTAAGCCCCCTCTAGACTAAAAGCTCTTCATGAGCAGGGAGTGCATCTGTTTATATTTTCATATTATACTCTCCCAAGTGCTTAGTACAGTGCTCTGCACACAGTAAGTGCTCAAAAAATATGATTGGCTGAGACCAGAGCAATTTACCAGGCACTTTAGAAGAAAATGGCATCTGCAAGGATTAGCAGATATATGCAACATCCATGTAGAAAAAAAAAATCTCAAAGCAGAGATGTAGAAGACAGCAGATCTGGCAATACGAGGGAGAGGCAGAGGCTTCACAGAAAAAATGCCAACGCTTGGTGGGAAGTCAGCACGATTGGAGGGCCCAGAATCCCAAGGATTTAGTCCGGGAAGTGTTCTTGGAGGAGGTGCGTATTTTTGCCGAGCTCTGAGAGAGGGACGGGATGTGGTTTGCTAAAGAGGAGCTAGGGAAGTGAGTGGAACAGCACAAGGGGAAAGATGCGTGCAGGATCCATCCAGTGCACAATCTGGCTGGGCTCGAGGAAGGCTGGAGCAGAGCAGGCACAGGTGTGAGGGGGAAACGAGGTCAAACAAGTAAAATCCGCGCAAAATCTTGGAGCCTAAATTTCAGAGCTGTTATTGAATCGCTGAGGCACTAGGAGTCACTGTTGACTTCTGAGCAGGGGACTAACACAATCTGATGAACTCCTTTTTATTATTATTACTAGTAGTAATAATAATTATTATTATTGTATTTGTTAAACGCTTACTCCGTGCCAGACACAATACTAAATGCTGGGGTAGATGCACGCAGATTGGGTTGGACACAGCCTCCGCCCCACAATCTTAATCCCTATTTTCCAGATGAGGAACCTGAGGCCCAGAGAAGTGAAGTGACTTGCCCAGGGTCACACAGCAGACACACACAGCGCTCTCCCAAGCGCTAAGTTCAGTGCTCTGCACACACTAAGTGCTCAATAAATACGATTGACTGACAGATGGAGAGAATAATAATAATAATCATACTTGCTAAGTGCTTACTCGGTATCAAACACCGTTCTAAGCACTATCAATCAATCAATCAATCGTATTTATTGAGCGCTTACTGTGTGCAGAACACTGTACTAAGCGCTTGGGAAGTACAAGTTGGCAACATATAGAGACAGTCCCTACCCAACAGTGGGCTCACAGTCTAAAAGGGGGAGACCGAGAACAAAACCAAACATACTAACAAAATAAAATAAATAGAATAGATATGTACAAGTAAAATAAATAAATAGAGTAATAAATATGTACAAACATATATAGATATATACAGGTGCTGTGGGGAAGCATTTAACAGATACCACAATAATTAATACGATTATTAGTACATCCACACAGATCACCACTCTTCCTACTTCCAAAGCCTTTTTAAAATCACATCCTCAACCAAGAGGTGCTACCCAATTAAGCCTTCATCTTCTCTCCCCCCTCCCTCTCCCTTCTGTGTCACTTACGCACCTTGAACTTTACCCTTAATTGATTTTAATGTCCGTCTCCCCCTCTAGACTGTAAACTCCTGGTGGACAGGGAACATGTCTACTGACTGTGTTGTACGTGGGGCTCTCCGGGACAGAATATTGACCTCCAAGGAATGTAGATAAGTTTTAGTGATTGGGTAGATTTTAAAAACAGCATTACTGTATTACTCTTTGCTTTCCTCCAATGCTTTACCAATTTCTATATAACCTGGGACTTAAAGGGGACTTGAAAGTGTGTGGGGGGTGTGTGTCCATTTCACCTCCTTCTTTGGAAATCAAACTCGCCCCTCACAACTGTTCAGGTATCATCTTTCAAAGAGCAAGACTCACCATAGTGCTACAGTGTGTTGATCAAGACGGTGTGTGAAGTAAGAACGGAAACTTGATTAGCATGTGGTATTGGGTGGAGAGTGAATTTCAGTTGGATGTTAAAAATAGCCGTGTGTGTGTGTAAGCATATTGCTGAAGGTTGCTATCTTTGTTTTGGGCCTATCGACTAGCTAAAAGGAGAAGCAAACGTGCCTTTCAGGGGAAGGCGATCCAGAAAGATTCAGGGTCCTTTCTCAAAATAGAACGACTGTCAAGCACATCAGTCAGCCAGTCAATCCATTGTATTTATTGAGCCTTTACTGTGTTCAAAACACTGCACTAGCACTCGGGAAAGGACAGTATAACAATACAACGGACATATTCCCTGCCCACAGTGAGCTTACAGTCTAGTCAAGTGAACTTCTAGTATGTCGTAATAGCAGATTAAGAATTAGCAGATGTGTTCATGCTTATAGGTTTTTCCACTGATCCATTTTTATTTCCAGTGCCCGAGTCACAAACAAAATCAGACATCCATTTCTGTGGCATTGGAGCAGATGCGATTCCTGGCTTTCAGAGGGACAGAGGAGAGCTCAATGGGCAGTGCAGAGTCATTAAAAAAATGACCCATAAATCAAATTGCAATGAAATTATAGTTCTGCAAAATCTGGTACAACCACAGTCCTGAAATGTACAGGTGTGAAAAATGTGAGCGGTGTTGCCTACAAGTAGCAAGTGCAATTCATTCATTCATTCATTCAATCGTATTTATTGAGCGCTTACTGTGTGCAGAGCACTGTACTAAGCGCTTGGGAAGTACAAGTTGACAACATATAGAGACGGTCCCTACCCAACAGCGGGCTCACAGTCTAGAAGGGGATGACAGACGACAAAACATGTGGACAGGTGTCATGTGGAAACCCTTGAGCTCACTTTCCTCATGAAGACCGCATAAAGGGACACACTCTCCCTGTAGCACTCAGACCTCCACTGATGCCATGGCCGTGAGCCAAACCTTGCTTTCCACCACTGCATCACGCTGCGTCCAGACAGATGTGGAGTTGTGGGAAGAGCGGGCCTTAATTCCTCCAGAGCATCTTTTTATTGAGCACTTTCTGTGTGCAGAGAACCATACTAAGCATTTGGGGTCATTAGAAGGGAAGTTGGGAATTTTGAAGGAAAAGTTAGGAGGCCTTAGTAAGCTATGAAGAGGTTCAGCCAATACATCAGTGACATTTATTGAGCACTTACTGTGTGCAGAGCTCTGTACTGAGGGCTTGGGAGAGTACAGTTCTGTTGGCCTGCCCTTGAGAAGCTACAGAGAGGGAGACAGCCATGGATATATACATAAGTGTTGCGAGTCTGAGGGTGGGGAGAATATCAAGTGCTAAAAGGTACACAGGGGCTTAGGTTAATAATAATAATGTTGGTATTGATTAAGTGCTTACTGTGTGCCAAGCACTGTTCTAAGCGCTGGGGGGATACAAGGTAATCAAGGTTGTCCCAGTCTTCATCCCCATTTTACAGATGAGGGAACTGAGGCCCAGGGAAGTGAAGTGACTTGCCCAAAGTCACACAGCTGACAAGCGGCGGAGCCGGGATTAGAACCCATGACCTCTGACTCCCAAGCCTGGGCTCTTTCCACTGAGCCACGAAGCCCAGGTGTCTCACTTCCCTGTCTAGTAATAGTAATGATGGTATTTGTTAAGTGCTTTTTATGTGCCAGGCACTGTACTAAGCTCTTCCTTCTTCATTGCTTTTGCACTTGGGTCTGTTCCCCTTAAGAACTTTGATAGTCACCCCTCCCCATCCCCACAGCACATATTCATTCATTCAATCGTATTTACTGAGCACTTACTGTGTGCAGAGCACTGTACTAAGTGCTTGGAAAGTACAAATGGGCAACACATAGAGACGGTCCCTACCCAAAATGTACATACCCATTTCTAATTTATTTTAATGGCTTTCTCCTCTAATCTGTAAGTGCCTTGTGGGTAGGGGACAGGTCTGTCTACTCTATTGTACTCTCCCAAGTGCTTAGTATAGTAGGGTACACACACTAAGCTTTCAATAAATACCATTTATTGATTGATTGATTGATTGATGAGTGTTGGTCTGTTGGATGTTGTAAGTGGGCAGGGAAAGTGTCTGTTTATTGTTGTAGCTTACTCTCCCAAGCGCTTAGTACAGTACTTTGCACACAGTAAGCGCTCAAATACGACTGAATGAATTATTCAGGGAAGGCTTTATGGAGACGCTTGCAGCTCATTTGTTTGGAAGCTCCTTGAGGGCATGGATCGTGTCTGCCAACTCTATTGTAGTATACTCTCCAGAGAGCTTAGTACAGTGCTTAGCACATAGTTCAGTGTTCAGTAAATAGCGCTGACTGATCGGGGAGTCTGTACTGTATTAGGCATACAATATAGAAGCAGCATGGCCTTGCAGATAGAGCACGAGCCTGGGAATCAAAAGGTCATGGGTTCTATTCCCAGCTCCGCCGCCTGTCTGCTGTGTGACCTCGGGCAAATTACTTCACTTCTCTGTGCCTCAGTCACCTCATCCGTAAAATGGAGAGCAAGACTGCGAGTCCCCGTGGGGCAGGGTCTGTGTCCAACCCAATTTGCTTGTCTCCACCCTAGTGCTTAGTACAGTGCCTGGCACACGGTAAACACTTAACAAATACCATTATTATTATTATTACTAGGCGCTGGGGTAGATACAAGATAATCAGGTCGGATACAGTCTCTGTCCCAAGTGGAGAGATTACTATCTAATCTCTCATTCATTCAGTCAGTCATATTTACTGAGCGCTTACTGTGTCTTATGGGCAGGAAACATGCCCACTAGTTCTGTTGTACGCTCCCTAGCACTTAGTACAGTGCTCTGCAATAGTAAGCTCTCAGTAAATACTATTGATTGTTTGAGGGAGAAGCAGTGTGGCATAGTGGAAAGAGCCCGAGCTTGGGAGTCAGAGGACCTGGGTTCTAATCCCAGCCCTGCCAATTCGCATGCTGTGTGGCCTTGGGCAAGTCAGTTCACTTCTCTGTGCCTCAGTTTCCTCTGTAAAATGGGAATTAAATACCTCTTCTCCCTCCTACTTAGACTGTGAGCCCCCATGAGGGACAGGGACTGTGTCTGACCTAGTAAACGTACAGCAACCCCAGCGCTTAGAACATTGTTTGTCACATAGAAAGCACAGAACATGTGCCATAAGAAAAGGTATTAATTTCCCATTTCAAATCCACCAGACCTCAGCTCTCTGTCTTCAAAACCTCCCCGAATCCCCGCTTCCTTTGACGAAACTCCTCTTCAAGCCACCTCCATCCTACAACTGCCCCAAAGCACTTATGTTTATGTATCTACTTGTAGCACATTAGTTGAACTTATTTATTTACCTATTTATCCCTCTGTGCTTTTGCTTTCAGCTACTGGAGCGTAATGTCTGAGTGGCTTGCGTCTGTGAATGGTCTGAGCCTTCCTCAGGCTGATTGTCAAGACCAGAACCCATTACTGACTGAAAAGCAGTTTATAATCTTCTCCACATGTCTTCTTGTCGGAGTGTTTTTGGAGCCCAGCCCCGGCCCCAACGCTCTTCCATTATGACTGCTTCAAGGGCTTTTAACGATGCCCTGAACTATTAATTATTAATAATAATTGTAGCGTTTGTTAAGCACTTACTACGTGGCAGGCACTCTCCTGAGCATTGGAGTAGATAGAAGATACTGACATTGGGCACAGTCCCTGTCCCACCTAGGACTCACAGTCTTCACCCCCATTTTACAGATGAGGTAACTGAGGCACCTTGGTGTCCATCTTCCTTATTACATCCTCAAATGTGGCTGCATAGAATCAGTCAAAGAAAAGAACCAAATACTCAGTCCTGCTTTACTTCACTGCAGGTAGAGAAAGGATCAGAAGAAGGTCCCTTCTTGTCTGTTTTGGCAAGATGGAGTCACACAAGGAACAGATCCTAGTGTAGACAGCGGAATGACCTCAAGGTCAAGGGGCAGGGATCGGCCCACCACATACCTGTTGTGTGACCTTGGAAAAGTCACTTAACTTCTCTGTGCCTCAGTTCCCTCATCCGTAAAATGGGGATTAAGACTGCGAGCCCCACGTGGGACAACCTGATAATCTTGTATCTCCCCCACTGCTTAGAACAGTGCTTGGCATATAGTAAGCGCTTAACCAATACCATCATTATTATATCGTATCTACCCCAGTGCTTAGTACAGTACCCAATACGTCACAGATACCACAATTATTATTATTGTTTTTATTATTGATCCATCATATTTATTGAATACTTACTGTGTGTAGATCACTGTACCAAGTGCCTAGGAGAGTACACTGTAACAGAGTTGGTAGATGCTTTCCCTGCCCACAAGGAGCTTAAAGTCTGGACGGGAAGACAGACATAAAAATACTTTAAGGTTATGTATGTAAGTGCTGCGGGGCTGAGGGTCGGGTAAATAAAGGGCACGGTTACAAGTGCAAGGGCGATGCAGAAGAGAGAGGCGGTAGGGGAGATGAGCGCCCTTGGGAAAGTGAAATCCAAATGTGTAGTCGGAAATGTGCTTGGACCAAAGAAGAGGAGTGGGTTTGGGCTTAGGAAGAAATGGAAGATAATCACCGCGAGTTAGAAAGCAGGCCTCCACCCCTGTTACTTACGTTTTTCCTCACCACACTTGCAGGTGTAATTTATGCTCAGATGGGAAGAGAAGCTGAATCTTGATTTTTTTTTCAACAAGGAAGGAAACGATCCCCATGGTTGGAATTAAAGTGGGACCAGGAGACCTGCAGAAAGGGCTCCGGTCCACTTGCCAGGGTCCTCCACACGCAGTTCGCCGGGCCAAAGACAGGTTGACCCCCCCTGCCCCCATGGCAGCGGCAGAGACCTCTCCAGAGGAGACCGCTTGCAGGCCGAGGTGGCTTGTCACCCTCGCCTGGCTCCCAGGGGCTCTGCCAGGAATCCACTGGATTTGCTGTTTCAACTGCAGCGGTCTAGTTTTCTAGCTATTGTTCTTGGAGAAATTTCCATGATCTTAAACCCTTGGATAGAAGAACAAACAGCCAGCCAAGCAACCGGAAAAACAAAGAAGCAGTTTGAAACTATTTGAGATTGTTGTATTGCGCATGGGGCAGTGCTGGCATCGTATCAGAGTATATGCAGCATTCTTTAAAGGGAGGGGACCAGGGATTTCTGAGGACCTCACCCAGGCTTCAGATTTGCACATCTGATTACAGTTTAACACTTCACATCGATTTGGACGGCATTTCAGTTTGTATCATAATCTTCCAAGTGCTTAGGACAGTCAGTCAGGCAGCCAGTCATATTTATCGAGCGCTTAGTGTGTGCAGAGCACTGTATGAAGCGCTTGGGAGAGTACAGTGTAGCAATAAACAGATGTATTCCCTGCCCACAGCGATTTTACCGTCTAGAGGAGTGCTCTGCACAGAAGAAACTCTTCAAGCGCTTAGTTCAGTGCTCTGCAAACTCAGTAAACTCAATAAGAACCATCGATCGATTAATTTTATTGGACATCTTTTATGGTCGCGAAGAAAACGACTGAATGCTGGCTACTGTCTCGGGGCCGACTCCTCTGCCGTCACTAGCGGGTGTCAAGAGGCTGTGGACTGAGAGGCAGTTGCTTACTAGACATGACATTATTTATTACTCTATTTATTTATTTATTTATTTATTTTACTTGTACATATCTATCCTATTTATTTTATTTTGTTAGTATGTTTGGTTTTGTTCTCTGTCTCCCCCTTTTAGACTGTGAGCCCACTGTTGGGTAGGGACTGTCTCTATATGTTGCCAATTTGTACTTCCCAAGCGCTTAATACAGTGCTCTGCACATAGTAAGCGCTCAATAAATACGATTGATGATGATGATGATGATGATGATGATGAGGCAACAGAAGCCAGAAAGGAGGGGGCCTCTAGTTAATGAACCTTTCAGTCTAAGGTTGGATTCGTTCATTCAGTCGTATTTATTGAGCACTTACTGTGTGCAGAACACTGTACTAAATGCTTGGGAGAATACAACAGAACAATAAACAGACACATTCCCTGCCCACAACAAGCTGTTTTAGTGCCCTTAGGAGAATCGAAGCATTTCAACCCTCCCCTTTTCCAGGAATGCTGTGGTGACGGAGATGTTGTATTGGAGTTCCTTTGAGAAAAAGACCTTTTTTTTAAGAAAGACGATTGTCACGATGAATGGGTACTAGGGAGGTTCGGACGATGAAACGTTCAGGCAACTGAGTAAAATTGATTTGGCTTTCTCGGTCGATAGGGGATAAATTTCATTTCGAACTGGATCCAGTCTGGCTAACCCATCCATTCAGAAAGCCAACATTCAATTTGTTAGCTCCCCATTGTCCGTGAAATATGTTCATTTCACGCGGTTGGGGACTCTGGGTTTCTGCGTTCGGTGGCTTCTGGGCAAATCTTTTCCATTCCTCCCTTCTGTTTTCTGTCAGGAGGACAGCCTTATTTCTTTAAGTCTTCCAGCCTTTGCCGCTCACCTCCCGAGCAGTCCCGTTGTGAGCTTTATGACGTAAAGCCCCAGGCAAATGTGACATTCCATTCATCACCGGAAGAAAGAAATGTGTGCCCCAAAAGAACCCTTGTCTCGGTAATGAGTGTCGGGACATCGGGATGCCTGACTGAAATAAATCCAGTCGTTCTGGCAGATTTTTGACACCTTTTCCAGGTCACAAATCTTCAACTATCTCTGGAAAATAACGGGGAGTCCACCGAGAGTTGAGCTTCCCTTCCTAGTTCCAAAACCCAGCTCAAGTATGTATTTGTTTCTCCTCTGCCCTCCTTATCGAACCAAAGCCCATATCAGTCTGATTTGGTTTTATCATGTGTCGGAATGGTTGGACAATGCTAAATTAAATGGGTTTCGCTCAGAGTTGGGTACGAGTGATCTCAGCTAATGAGTCACGGAGGAGGCAGGAATGGATTATAGTTAAAAAACAGATGACTCCCTTGTTGGATGTTCCTCGAACTTTGTCCGGGCCCTGGAGCCTGTGTTCGGTGGTTTCACTGCCAAGTGTGTCATAGTGGTTTTTCAGCGGGGCTGAGAAAATTCAGGATAATAGGTTGGGAGAAAAAGGACTGAATTTAATGAAATTAATAGGGCTGGATTGAAGGTATTAGGGCCCAAGAGCAGGGCCAGATTGGTGGCCCTTTCGGACAGACTAGAAGGGAGTGAGAGGTTTGAGGAGTAGAAGGTCTCACTGAGTGGGTACCATGTGCGTCATAGAGAAGCAGCATGGCATAGTGGATAGAGCGTGGGCCTGAGAGTTAGGAGATCACGGGTTCTAATTCTGACTCAGCCACTTGACTGCTTTGTGACCTTTGGCAAGTCACTTCACTTCTCTGTGCCTCAGTTACCCCATCTGTAAAATGGGGATTGAGACTGAGCCCTACATGAGACAGGGGTTGTGTCCGACATGATTTTCTTTTGTCCACCCCAATGTTTAGTACAGTGCCTGGCACATCGTAAGCTCTTAACAAATACCATAAATATTATTATTATTATTATTGTTGTTTTTGTTATTCCTTCATCTCCATCGAGCCACCACCCTTCTTCTTGATCTAGAGGCAGAGACAGCATCCATCAATCAGTCCATCAATCGCATTTATTGAATGTTTAATGTGTGCAGAGCACTATACTAAGAGCTAGGGAGAGAGCAGTATAACAGAGTTGGTAGACACTAAGTGCTTAATACAGTGCTCTGCACACAGTAAGCGCTCAATAAATACAATTGAATAAATGCTCCTTGCTTACAGTGAGCGTATCGTGTAGAGGGGAAGACAGACATTAATATAAATAAAAACATTACAGATATTTACTTAAGTGCTGTGGGGCTGAGGGAGGGATCAATCAATCAATCAATCAATCGTATTGAGCACTTACTGTGTGCAGAGCACTGTACTAAGCACTTGGGAAGTACAAGTTGGCAACATATAGAGACAGTCCCTACCCAACAGTGGGCTCACAGTCTAGGAGGGATGAAAGAAAGGAAACAAATCTAAGTACAAGGGAGATGCAGAAGAGAGTGGGAGAAGAGGAAATGAGGGCTTAGTTAGAGAAGGCCTCTTGGAGGAGATGAGCTTTTAATATGGCCTTGAAAGTGGGGAAAATCATTGCCTGTAGGATTTGAAGAGGGAGGGCATTCCGGGCCAGAGGCAGGACGTGGGCGAGAGGTCGGCAGTGAGACGAGATCGAGGTACAGTGAGTCAGTTGACAATAGAGGAGTGAAACGTGTGGGCTGGGTTGTAGTGGGAGTTCAGTGAGGTAAGATAGGAGGGGGCAAGGTGATTGAGTGCCATTCTCAGAACCAGTTGGCTCTCCCACTCTCTTTATGCAGACTGAGGCCTCTCCCTGAATCTGGGACTTGGGTTAAGCCGCTTGGTTAATCCAGCTTTGTCTGTTTGGCTAGGATCAATCTGATAGGGCTTGAAGGAAGATAGGAGGGAAAATGGCTGACATTTCAGTTACTAGCCACCACCCTTCAGAGTGCAGATCACCGAGGCAAAAACCGCACGTGGACTCAAGCAGCTCACTTCCTCAGAATCTTGTGATGGTTGGAAAATGCTCACCTCCGTCAAATCACTTGCTGTTGGAGGTTGGCAGGGCTCTAAGGCTGAGGGAGGAAGTTGGAGATGGCTGCCCAGATTAGGTCCATTGAACTATAGTCACTGTGGCTCTAGCTTTGGTACTTCTTCAACTTCACCCTCAAAATGGCCACCGGCAACCATTTTATGCTGCCGTTTGTCTGCAGGGCAACCTCCTTTCCCTGGCATCCTGTCTCCCCGACTGGTCCGTGAAAATAAGCAAAAGTCAGTATTGAGCTCAGAGAGGTAAAGAAAAAAAACAAACAGGCAGCTGGCCTAATGAGGGATAAGAGAGTTGAGTTGAAAGAAATCAGACGAACTGTTCACTGATGATGATGCCTGTGAACAATTCCCTCTCCTTCGGTCTAGACTGTAAGCTCGTGCAGACAGGGAATGTGTCTGTTTTGTCCTTTTATTGTACTCTCCCAAGCACTGAGTATAGTGCCGTGCACACAGTAAGCTCTCAATAAATATGATCGACTCAGCATGCTTCTCTTTGTATTGCGCCTCTCCATAATGCTACCTAGACTGTTAGAGCTTAGTACAGTGTACAGGGCTTGGCACATAGTAAGCATTTAACAAATACCATTATTATTATTATTACTGCAGAGGAATGATGGACCAGAAAGATCAATAGTTTTAATCTTAAGACTTCTGGGAGTAACTCATCTCATCACATCTCCACCGCATTACGTAAGCTGTTCTGTTCACATGGAAAACCCTTACCCCAAGTACTTTGAGATAGCAGCTCACCTATTTATTCAGCACCATTCTTTAAAAATGGGGTCTCATTAATCATTTCAACATTTTTCACTTATAAAGACCTAAGACGAAATGCTCACAATGCGCTATTTTGTATGACATAGTTAAATAACCCCAGTAAGCAATAATTGAGCCATCAGTGGTATTTATCGAGCGCTTACTATGTACAGAGCACTGTACCTAGCACTTGGGAGAGTACTATACAAGCTCCCTGCCCACAAGAAGCTTACAGTCTGGAGGAGGAGACGTTCATGTAAATAAAAAAATTCCTCACCCCCTTGTTCCCCACTCGGAGTAGGGCTCCTCTACCTGCAAACCAGGAGTGACCGATTTTGCCCTCAGCGTCGTCTGCCTTCTCTCTCAGCTGCATCGAGGAGCTTTTCCATTAAAATGGCCATCCATCCATCTCCAAACCACCAGCCAGGCCTGGTTTCTGGCAGCCCCGTTCCTGTGGTGACGTGGTTTGTCAGCTGGGCTCATCGGGCAGAGCAATTGGAGCTGGAAGCCCGTGAGCTGGCACAAGGGTTTGGATAAACAAGACTTGGCCCGGACCTCTCTGTGGGTTGGATCGGCGAGGGGTGCTGTTTTCAGATCCCATCACCTCTCCCTTCAGCCCGCTTTTATTTTCACAGCTGTCTTTCGACTTCCGGCTCTTAGCTTCAGTGCCCGAGTGGCGACGTGCCCTCTGAAGAACTCATCGCCGGGGCATTTCCATCCCCACCGGCGAGGAAGCCAGGTTTATGGCTGAGCCCGGGCAAGGTTCCTGAGAGTGAGGCGGGGGTATCCCCAGGAGCTGGCGGAGAAGGGTGGCTTCCCTCGTTCCCCACTTTGGGGGGTTGGAGGGAGCTGGTCTGTCATCCCCATAGCACTTGCATCCATAGCTGTCATTTATTTCTATTAATGTCTGTCTCCCCCCAGCCTCTAGACTGTAAGCTTGTTTGGGCAGGGAATGTCTGTTTATCATTCAGTTGTACTCTCCCAAGCACTTAGTACAGTGCTCTGCACACAGTAAGCACTCAATAAATATGATTGAATGAATGAACGAAGGGCTAAGCAAGCCCTGATTTTGCCCTCATCCTCCTCTGCCTTCCCTTTCAGTTACATCAAGGAGCTTTTTCAGAGAGAAGAGCAGCAGCTGCCACACTTATGAAGGAGTCACCCCAACTCACCCCTCTCTGCCCCCGTCTACTGCCCGTGCCCCTCTACATGCCCTCGTTGGCTCTGTGCCTCTTTAGTCGCATGATCCAAATGTGGCAAACATCTTGGCCCCCTGCACCTTGTAGGATGCTGTCTTCCCCTTTGCCCCTTTTGAGTGTTTCCCTACCACGGGGCATCAGTGGCACGGGTAATTCCCATCCTCCCCTTCCGCTCCCCAAGTAAGGAGCGAGCCAGGCAGAAGCCAAGGCTGCTATGGTCACTTGGACTGAGCCAAGTGGGGTTAAGAAAAGAACCAGTCACCTCACTTCTCTGCTCCTCGGTTACCTCATCTGGAAAATGGGTATTATGACTGTGACCCCCATGTGGGACAGGAACTGTGTCCAACCTGACTAGCTTTTATCTACCCCAGTACTTAGAACAGTGCTTGACACAGAGTAATTTCATTATTATCAAGAGGGAAAGACTTTGCCAGGCACTGTCAGATTACAGATAAATATCTGTAATTTATTTATTAGATCTGTACTTTATTCATTTACAAGCCCCCTAGGCTGTAAGCTCAATGTGGGCAGGGAATGTGTCTGTTCATTGTTGTACTGTACTCTCCCTAGCGCTTAGTACAGTGCTCTGCACACAGTAAGTGCTCAGTAAATATGATTGACTGATTATAGATGCACCAAGGTAACAAAAGGCAACCGTAGACAATGCTGAAGGGATTGTCATTAATGCATTGGCTTTATCAGCCCCACCCCAGGCACTGATAAGAATCTCACCAGCTCCAGAGTCATCTTTGAACCTGAAAAACAGCTCTGTGTGCAAAGTAAAAACTGGTTACAATCAATATAAACGAAGTTCACGAGAGATAGAAGTAGTGTTCCAGCCACCTAATTAATTACTGTAAACTGAAACTTTGGCATCCCGCATTTAATAGAAAATTAGATCCCTCTGTTAAATACCCTTCCAATATTGGTGGGAATAATAATAAAAGCAGCAATAACAGTATCTTCTGCTGTATATCCTTTGTACTCTAAGATTAGATTCCTCTGTTAAATACCCTTCCAATACTAGTGGGAATAATAATAAAAACAGCAGTAACAGGGCCTTGGTTACAGCTGTCATCAGATAGCTAGCTATAATATTAATTAAGGCACTTTGTGAAGTACTGACTATTTTCCAAGCATTGCCCTAAGCACTAGGGTAGATATGAGACACTCAGGTCAAACACCTATCCCACATGAGGTTTGCACACAGTCTTAGTGGGAGGAAGAACAGGTATTTAGTTCCTATTTTACCCATCAGTCGTAAAGTGCTTGACACATAGTAAGCGCTCAACAGATACCCCTAGTATTATTGTTAATATGGTTGCTATCATTAATAGTTGTACTAGTATTAAATGATCTGGACAGCTAATGTAATCATTGTCAAATTCCAATTTGAACAGCGGTGCATCATTAGAGGGGAAAATTTTTTGGGTCTTGTTCCATGTTTTCCAAGACCCTCCCAAGCCTCAATAAGAACATCCTGTATAATAATGATGGTATTTGTTAAGCACTTGCTATGTGCAAAGCACTGTTCTAAGCGCTGGGGAGGTTACAAGGTGATCAGGTTGTCTCACGGGAGGCTCACAGTTTTAAACCTCATTTTACAGATGAGGTAACTGAGGCACAGAGAAGCTAAGTGACTTTCCCAAGGTCACCCAGCTGACAGTTGGAGCCGGGATTTGAACCCATGACCTCTGATTCCCAAGCCCATGCTTTTTCCACTGAGCCAACGCTGCTTCTCCAAACCTTCAGCGAAATAATCTCCTCGGCTCGAGGTAGTCAATTAAACAAAATTGAAAAAAAGCAACAGCTTTTATCAGTGGCTCCTCTGACCCTTGCTCCCTCTGTTATGAAATGTTTTTTTTCATTTTTGTTTGGAGTTCCTTATGGTATCTGTTAATCACTTACTGTGTGCCGGCCACTGTTCTAAAAGCTGGAGTAGATAGAAGCTAATCATGTTGGACACAGCCCCTTATCCCACATGGGGCTCGAAGTCTTAATCCCCATTTTACAGATGAAGTAACCGAGGCCCAGAGAAATGAAGTCACTTGCCCAAAGTCACCCAGCAGACAAGTGGCAGTGCTGGGATTAGCACCCAGATCCTTCTGACTCCCACCCAGTGGTCTTCCTGGATCACTGGTTTGGTGTTGGATTTGTGAACATGTAATAGTTGAGAGCTCTTTTCCTGAGTAAAGAGCAGCACCCATTTCCCAAATCTCAGGGAAAGGAAGGAAGGGACTGATTGTAACTGATCTTTACAGGTTTATATTCCGAGTGCTTAGTTCAGTGCTCTGCCCACAGTAAGCGCTCAGTCAATACCAGTGATTGATAGACTGACTAATCACCATTTTTCCCTTGATCCCTTCATCTTCCACACATGGATTTGTCACCTAGGGGTTTCCCTTTGAAAATCCCTGATTGTCTTCAGCCTGGTTCTTCAGGCCCCAACCGAGTGTCCCATCTGAGTTTCCATACTTGCATATTGTCCGAGGAAAGGAGGAGGGCGGATGGACGGGTTTGAAGCGGCTGAATGCTAAAGCTTTCCAGGCCAAGGCTGCTTGGGGGTGTTTTCCAATCCAGTTTCCAGCAGAAATGGACCTCAGGAGTCTTGGCCCGAGCGAGCTTGATGTCAGAGCAGCCCTTGCTGGGCTCATGGGGGCAGGGACACATGACCAGCGCAGGCTGCGGAACTTGGAGCTGGGATAGGAAGCAGGAACAGCCTCTCAGGGTTGGTCTAGTGAGTCGTTCTGCAGAGCGACTGGGAGGTTCTGCAGTCTTGGGATTGTCCCCCCTCTAGCTTAGCTCCACAAGTGTGGTCCGTAAAAATAAAAGAATATGGATAGCTGTGGGTAGCTCTGCTTTTTTTATGGCATTTAGTAAGTGCTTACTATGTGCCAGGCACTATACTAAGTGCTGAGGTAGATACAAGCTAATCAATCAATCAATCAATCGTATTTATTGAGCACTTACTGTGTGCAGAGCACTGTACTAAGCGCTTGGGAAGTACAAGTTGGCAACATATAGAGACAGTCCCTACCCAACAGTGGGCTCACAGTCTAAAAGGGGGAGACAGAGAACAAAACCAAACATGTTAACAAAATAAAATAAATAGAATAGATATGTACAAGTAAAATAAATAAATAAATAGAGTAATAAATATGTACAAACATATATACATATATATAGGCTGGATGCAGTCCCTGTCCCATGTGGGGCTCACAGTCGTAATCCCTGTTTTAAGGATGAGATAACTAAACTACAGAGAAGTGAAGCGACTTGCCTAAAGTCACACAGCAGACAAGTGGCAGAGCTGGGATTAGAACCCAGATCCTCTGACTCCCAAGCCCGTGCTCTTTCCACTGGGCCACACTGCTTCTTTCCACTGGGCCACACTGCTTCTGTTGGCTTCATGTATGAAGACTGAAGGGTTTACTGCTTTAAACCTGCTAGATGAATAGCAACCCTGAAGCTGGGAGATTCTCTTGCCCAGACACACCAAAAAAGACTGAACCGAAGAAAAGGACAAAGATTTGAACTTGGCCTAGGTTAAAATTCTCCCCAGAAAGGAACACTGGTTCAGCAGCTTCCTGACTCTGCCCCTTAACTCTAGACTGTAAGCTTGTTGTAGGCAGGGAACGTGTCTGCTTGTTGTTCATGTCAGTTCTCTGGGCCTCAGTTCCCTCATCTGTAAAATGGGGATTAAGAGGGTGAGCCGGACTTGTGTCCAACCTGATTACGTTGTATGTACCCCAGCACTTAGAACAGTGCTTGGCAAACAGTAAGAGCTTACCAAGTACCATTATTATTAATAAATACGATTGACTGAATGACTGAAGATGAATCCACACCTCCAAACTCTGGACTCTGGCTCGGGTCCCTTCCGTCCCATCCATTCTGGAGTTAGCTCGTCACCTCCCTCCTTCTCTGCCAGTTTATTCCACCGCACAGCAGAGAGGGCATATCCGGCCCCTTGGAGCATGCCAACCCGATTATCTTGTATCTATCCCAGCACTCAGTACAGTGCCTGGCACATAGTAAGTACCCAACAAACAGAGAAGCAGTATGGCCTAGTGGATAGAGCACGGGCCTGGATGTCAGATGGTCATGGTTTCTAATCCCAGCTCTGCCATTTGTCTGCTGTGTGGCCTTGGGCAAGTCATTTCACTTCTCTGTGCCTCAGTTACCTCATCTGCAAAATGGGGATTGAGATGTGAGCCCCATGTGGGACAGGGACTGTGTCCAACTTGATTACCTTGTATCTACCCCAGAGCTTAGAACAGTGGTTGACATGTAGTAAGTGCTTAACAAGTCCTCTAATTATTATCAATTATCGTTACTAGCACCCAGAAAGGCTCACTTTGGGGTGCAGAACGGCCCTATGCGGCATGCGGATGGGCGGATGGCCTCCGGGACCAGCCGAGCTTGCCGAGTCTGTGAATGGAAACCGCAGCGGAGCGTCCTGGGGAGTGCATCTGGCTTGGGGAGAGAGGAGGTGGAGGGAGAAAATATTATTGAAGAGATAATGTCAGTGGAACAGAATGTTGTTGCAGGTCATGGCCTCCTGATGGGAGAGCAAAAAAAAAAAAAAAAATAATCGGGCATATGGGCTGGAGGGAAGGCTGAGGCGGTTGTCGATAACAAACCCGAGGAAGCGAGTTTACTGCTGCTGGGAAGATTGATTGGTTTCCAGGGTTGTGTTTCTGGTGATTTTACAGCACTGAGTTAGAGGCTTTGTCACTGAATGAGGTTCTGGTGAGGGAGAACGGAAAGTGGGTTTTATGCAACTGAAATTGAATGATTTACAAAAAAAAAAAATTCCAGTGGCTCTGGGTCATTTGGGCTTGCTTGAATTTTCTTCCTCCATGACAGGTTTTTCCACCCAGTGTTATAACCACTCGCTTTATTTTTAACTTTTAAGGGTATTTGTTAAGTGCTTACTACGTGTCAAATACTGTTCTCAGCACTGGGATAGATGCAAGTGAATTAGGGTGGAGTCAGTCCCTGTCCTGCATGGGGCTCACAGTCCAAATTGGAGTGAGAGCAGGAGAACTGAGGCACAGAGCAGTTAACTTACTTGCCCAAGGTCACACAGCCAGCATTTGGCAAAGCTGGAATTAGAATCCAGACTCTCTGACTTCGAGGCCCGTGCTCTCTCCATTAGGCCGTGCGAATTTATTTTATCAGGAGAAAATAAGATTAGTTTGATTTCTCTGTCCAAGCGAGTGTGTTAGATTTTAACACAGTGTTGGGAAAGAAAGTCTCTGAGGGAAAGAAAGGAAGGTAATGTAAAGAAAGAAAGAATTTGAGGTTAATGATCAAAGCCATTTTTGCCCCCAGTTTATTCATATTTTAAAATGTTTCCCGCTGATGATGACTCTGTAAGTACTGAAAATCTGGGTTGCTTACAAAAGCACCTGGTTCTATGCTTTTGGTCCATCAGAACAAAAAGAGTATTTACTTAATATTTATCATTCCCTTAGCTGTTTGAATATACAAGCTGCTTTACTCTCTGTTAGTCAATTCTCAGTTGTTCTGATTAGCGCAGCACTGCATACACCGAGAGCTAGTGACTGACTTACAACAACCTCATAAATTAGAATATGAATTTTTCAGGCTATTTTCAAGGGATTTTTTTATGTGGGGGAGGGACAAAATCAGGTTGAAAGGGTAAAGACGCTTTAAAATGGTAATTGAGGTTTTATTCTAGCCTTCACAGAACATGATTTCCTGAGGGAATGAGGGAGATACCAAGGTGGTAGAGTGGAAGAGAACAGTTGGGACTCTCCCACAGACAGGGACTTAGGTAGAGGGAGGCTCGGGGAAAGAGTGGGAGGCTCTGCACTTTGAAACAGAAGTCCTTCTCACTTTCCAGCTTCCCACTCCCTGGGGCTGCTCCTATTGGTTTAGCCTCTTAGGTGGGAGGGGAGGGGGCAAAGATGAGCATAGGATGGGCTGGAAGCAGATTCAGGGAGCAGAAGAAGCAAGTTGCAGAGATAAAGGGCAGGGAACACAATCTGGGCATCTTTCACCCAAATTTTTTTTTAAAAAAACTAAACTGGAGGATAGAAACCTGCTGTAATCCCAAAATTTACACCCGTTTCATGATGGAGAGTTTATGACCTTCATCACCATTTTACAGAAAGGAAAACAAAGGTCCAAGGCCTTCTAGTTCCAGAAAAAAAATTGTTGCCATCTGTGACTACTGATCATCTTCAGTGGCCTGCCCAGGGCTTTGGAATCTGGCCAGTAAGGAAGAGCCATTAGACGGTGAGCACCTCCCGATCTCCTATGTGGCACAGAGACTGTGTGTGACATGGTTAACAAATATGGCTTAGTGGATAGAGCCTGGGCCCAGGAGTCAGAAGAACCTGGGTTCTAATCCTGGCTCTGCCACTTGTCTGCTGTGTGCCTTGGGACAAGTCACTTCACTTCTCTGGGCCTCCATCTGTAAAATGGGGATGAAGATTGTGAGCCCTATATGGGACAGGGACTTTGTCCAACCTGATTAGCTTGTATTTACCCCAGCACTTAGAACAGCGCTTGGCACATAGTAAGTGCTAAACAAATACCACGGTCATTATTGATGAATAGTAGGTCTCAGTCTGGTATCAGTCAGGCTAGGCCTGGATCATTTCCAGCAGGGGCCAAAGCATTTTTCTCTTGATTGCAAGAACCGACAAGCTGTTGGTGATTCATTTCTCACTTTGCAGCTAGCAGTTTTTCAACTTTTGGTATTTACTTCGAAGCCATCACAGCAGTATTGCCTTGCATTATCCATTTTTAACGGCATCGGGGTCTGTTGCCAGTCCGTGATGTGTTTTTATTTAAAAGATATCGTGAGTGGATGGGCGCCCACTCCCTTGCGATACCTAAATCCTTGCTATTAAGCGTGTCAGTACCATGTAAGCCGATGACCTTTGCCCATTGAGTGTTGTCAAATACTGATTGCCACTGAAATGAGCCACCCCAGATCACAATAGAATTTTTTTCTTTCTTTTTGGCATGTAAATGGCAGTGTTGTGCAGGCTGTATTCAAGGATGGTGTTAGGAAAGCATTTCTTTTAGAAGCAAGCTAAGGTTATGTTCCTGGCCAGCAAGAGGCATGAGACTAAAGACTGTCATAACAAATCCTCATTCTTGAAAGATGCCTCTCTCTTCCTCCCTGTCTCTCTCTCCCTCTTTCTGTCTCTCTCTGAATAAGGTGCTTTCTGAGCCTGCCGGTCATCAGCTAGTCACATTTAACTCAGAACTACAATGACAGCTCCATAGCTAGGTAATTTTCATTCAATGGAGGCTGCCCTTTTTTTCCTTAATGACTGCACTTAGCCCCATTGTACAGTAGCCCGATATTGCATGACCCACTGGCTCTTCCCTTAGTAATTGTCAGGTTTTTACTCATTACAGCGACAAGGTTAAAGTGCTCCCCTCCCGCTCCCGTGAGTCTGTCTTGAAGTGAGTGAAGTAGCCAAATTTCAGGGCATTTTTTTCTCCTCCCCCATTCAGGGTGAGCAGAGCATCCTTGAATGCACTGCGTCAGGCCCTCGTGGGTTATAACACATCACTGCCATCTTTACATCTGTCAGACAACTAAGAACCCAGGCTGCCTACTTTTCAGGGCCCTTTGAAGAGTTCTGAGGAAATCGTCTTGATTTTCACTTCTGTTAATGATTGTGCAGATCCGTCCATCCCCTCCTGCCCAATTCCCCAGTGGGATATATGATTTGGCTGGAGTTAAGAGCCCAGTCTGGGGTTCAAGACTATAATATTCATTCATTCATTCAATCATATTTATTGAGCGCTTACTGTGTGCAGAGCACTGTACTAAGCACTTGGGAAGTGCAAGTCGGCAACATATAGAGATGGTCCCTACCCAACGATGGTCTCACAGTCTAATAATAATAATAATGATAATAATAATGGTACTTGTTAAGCACTTACTATTCTATTCTATTCTATTTATTTTATTTTGTTAGTATGCTTGGTTTTGTTCTCTGTCTCCCCTTCTAGACTGTGAGCCCACCGTTGTGTAGGGACTGTCTCTATATGTTGCCAGCTTGTACTTCCCAAGCGCTTAGTACAGTGCTCTGCACACAGTAAGCGGTCAATAAATACAATTGATTGATTACTATGTGCCAGACACTGTACTAAGCACTGGGGTGGATACAACCAAATTAGGCTGGACATAGTCTGTGTCCCACCTGAGGCTCGTGGATTTCATCACCATTTTACAGATGAGGGAACTGAGGCATAGCGAGGTGAAGCGACTTACCCAAGGTCACACAGCAGGCAACTGGCAGATCCAGGATTAGAACCCCTGACCTTCTGGTTCGCAAGCCCTTGCTCTGTCCACTAGACCACGCTGCTTCTCTGTCTCAGCAGCAGACATTGCCATGCCCTCGCTGACATTATACATACTTGTGAGCGTGTTCCATCCATTATAGGAATATTTCATCCATCGTACGACTCACTGGGGTTTTAGCTGCCTATCCAGACTTGGGACAGGAGGGTGAAGTGTGAGGCATGGGAGCAGGTTGGCTTCACAGTAGAGGGGCACTCAAACTAGTTGGTAATGTCAGATGAAGGCAGATGTGTAAATGGGAGAGTCGGTTGGTCCCGCAGGGACTAAAAATCCATGGTTAGGAATTTCAAAGTCATTCAATTGGCAATCGGAATAATAATAATAATGATGGTATTTGTTAAGCGCTTACTATGTGCCAAGCACTGTTCTAATCCCCCCATCTACCTCCTTCCCTTCCCCACAGCAGCTGTATATATGTATATATGTTTGTACATATTTATTACTCTATCTATTTATTTATTTATTTATTTTACTTGTACATATCTATTCTATTTATTTTATTTTGTTAGTATGTCTGGTTTTGTTCTCTGTCTCCCCCTTTTAGACTGTGAGCCCACTGTTGGGTAGGGACTGTCTCTATATGTTGCCAACTTGTACTTCCCAAGCGCTTAGTACAGTGCTCTGCACACAGTAAGTGCTCAATAAATACGATTGATTGATTGATTGTTGGAGCACTGTTCTAAGCACCGGAGCCTCTGTGGCCATGAGAAAAGGAACGCTCTAAATCAGAACAACATTTGGGTTGAATAATAATAATAATAATAATTTTGGTATTTTCCAAGCACTAACTATGTGCACAGCACTGTTCTAAGCGCTGGGGGAGATACAAGGTAACCAGATTGTCCCACATGGGGTTCACAGTCTTAATCCCCATTTTACAGATGAGGAAACTGAGGCCCAGAGAAGTGAAGTGACTTGCCCAAAGTCACAGCTGATAAGTGGCAGAGCCAGGATTAGAACCCATGACCTCTGACTCTCAAGCCCAGGCTCTTTCCGCTGAGCCACGCTGCTTCCAACAGGTCAGGATGGGGAGTTTTGATAACAGTGGCAAAACCAGCATGCTATGTAAGACAAATTGAGAATGTGGCAAAGGAAACTGTCAACTCTGCCCAAAAGATTTTGACTCACTCTTTCTTTGGGAACTCTGGAATCTGTTTGTATTCAAAATGGAAATTTTCCAGCAAACATTCCACTGGAAAAATCCGGGTCCAGATTGATAGTTCGGGAGGCAACAAAGCTTACGTGGAACTTAACGCCGTTAGGATATATGGTGTCGGTTACAGGGATTTATTTCATGCCCAGGCCTGATTGTTATCCCCTGGCCCATCCCAGGTGATGTGGAAAACCCAATCCGATATTTTTTCATAGAGCCAACAACGGGATGAAAAATCATTTTGAAGAGGCTGTCTAGTGGGTGACGCTGCTAGAAAGGTTTCTAAATATTACATTACTGCTGGGTTTTGTTTTAATCTCTATACTCAAAAAATCACCCAGCCCCTAGAGCTGACTGTTATCTGGTGATCCAGTGCATTACTAAGGGGCTGTATCTGTCACTGGCTGGAATGGTTTAGTGTCCGGCTGTAGGCTTTGGCCCTGATAAGTGAAGAATAATAATGGTTCAGAATGATATTGTGTGGAAGGGGCAGGGATAAAGTAGGGCAGAACCTGTTCTACCCCTTCCCTCTAGACTGTAAATTCTTTTTTATTTTTATTTTTTTGGTGTGGAGAGGGGGTGCTAAGGGGGTGGTTATTTGTTAAGCCCTTACTCCGTGCCAGGAACCATACCGATCACTGGGATAGATACGAGCTAATCAGGTTGGACACAGTCCCTGTCCCACATGGGGCTCGCAATCTTAATCTCCATTTTACAGATGAGGTTACGGAGGCCCAGAGAAGTGAAGTGACTTGCCCAAGGTCCCACAGCAGACAAATAGCAGAAACGGAATTAGAACCCAGGTCCTTCTGGTTTCCAGACCCATGCTGTATCCACTAGGCAATGCTGCTTGGGAATGTGTCTCCCAACTCTGTTATGTTGTACTCTCCCCAGGGCTTAGTATAGTGCTTTGTACACAGTAAGCGCTTAATAAATGCCATTGATCGACTGATTGATTCCCCAGCCAAGATCATTCGCTATCTCTTACTCCATTTTCTCTTCTCCCTCTGTGGCAGAAAGAGCCTGTAAGCTTGTTGTGGGCAGGGAATGTGTCTGTTTACTGTTTTATTGTGCTGTCTCCAGTACTTAGTACAGTGCTCTGCACACAGTAAGTGCTCAATAAATACGATTGACTGACTTACTGACTCCTGTGTGTGGGAGCAGGAAAAGGACAGAGTTGTGAGTTGTGGAGTGGGAGTCTGCTGGATACCCTCCCAGGTTTCTCGGGGGCCTCTCTGTGGGCCTGCCATTGCTAAGCCTATTCGGTAAGTGTTACCACTGTGTTCTGGAGAATGACCACCAGCCTGGCATGCTTTAAAAAAGCCCAAACGGAGATGTTTTACCTTGAAATGTGAAATGCCTCCAGATCTGGCAGGCGCCTTTGACATTGGCCAGCTAAGGCTGTAAGAAGTCCCAAAGTAGCATAGCTATATCCAAATAGGAAGACCTGTATAAACCAAGGTTGAACTTTATTTTCAGAGAGCCACTGCAATGGATTTTCACCTGTCTTAATTATAGTCAGTACTTTTTTTCCTACCAAAAAAAGCCATGGAGGATTCATTCCTGTTTGTCGTGAAGATTGGAGGGTGATGAAGTGTCCCCAAAATGTTGGTTTGGGCATCAATGTGTAGCCCTTCCCTCTCTATGGTTTTTCCTGGCCGAGAGATCGAATCCCCAGCTCTTGTCTGTTGCCAGATTCTACTTCCCCAGAGCCTCAGAACTCCATTTCTGTCTGTGTGACATTAGTATTATTGATATAAACTAGTTTTAGAGTGCATTGGATTTTCAGAATTCTTTACAATCTCTCATTTTGCAAAGAGCAGAACCTGAACTTTGGAATCATATATTACCAGAGTCTTACCTTGAAAGGCCGTCTTGCAAAGAAACACTCCTCCACTTTCAACACCCCCAAACCCCCCAAAATCCATTTAACCCCCCGTTAAAAACTCATTTTGCCTGCAAAATTTTGATCGGCACCAAATGGGACAGGGAGGGTGTCTGATCTGATTATTTGACTTTTTTTTAATGGTATTTGTCTCCCAAGCGTTTAATACAGTACTCTGCACACAATAAGCGCTCAATAAATATGATTGAATGAATGACTGAATGATTATTCTGAATCTACCCTAGCACAGTTTGCTCTTAATTACCATTATTTAAGCAGCATGGCTTAGTGGAAAGAGCACGGGCTTGGGAGTCAGAGGTTGTGGGTTCTAATCCCATCTCTGCCACTTATCCGCTGTGTGACTTTGGGCAAGTCACTTAACTTCTCTGTGCCTCAGCCTCTGTAATCCCCCCTCATCTGTAAAAGGAGGATTACGACTCTGAGTCCCATGTGGGACAACCTGATTACCTTGTATCTACCCCAGTGCTTGGAACAGTGTTTGGCACATAGTAAGAGCTTAACATATACAAATAGCATCATTAATTACCATTATTATCGTTTTATTGTGGGTCTTACCGTCCCCAGAACAGGTCAACAGCTGTTCCTTTCTCACTAGTGGAATCATTCAATCAATCAATTGATCAAATTTATTGAGCACTTACTGTGTGCAAAGCATTGTACCAAGCACTTGGGAGAGTACAGCACAACAATATAATAGATACATTCCCTGCCCACAAGCTTACAGTCTAGAAGAGGGACTTGGGTGCAAGAGCGCACAGGAATACCTTCAAACAATACCTAAATTGTTCAGGAATGAAAATTAATTCCCATGACAATCTTAACAGAAAGGTAAGCTAGAGGAGAGGCAGAATTTATTCCATTTATTTTATTGCTTGCCTGATTTCTTGTAGGTGGATGGATTCGAGGTAGATCATGTTGAACATCTACCCCAACGCTTAGCCTAGGGCCTTGGTACCTAGAAAGCATGTAATAGATACCCTTCACAATTAATCACAAATGGTTTCCCAGGGAGCAGTAGTACATTGCTAACTTTATGTCTGGTGAAGGGGGCAAAGAACGAAGAGAATGAGAGAATAGGCTTTTTTCTATGTATTTATTTTTTCCAAAATTTGACGTTTTGGTTAGGAATCACCACTCCACTTAGCATGTATCTGAGAAAACCTGATGCATGCGGAAAACCCCCTCGCATAAAATATACAGTTTAAAAAAAAACCACGAAAAAACAACAACTGAAAGTCTTGGCCCCGCTTGAATTCATCGCCACCTGAGGTGGACAGAGTGTGGTCTGTACTCTTTGGGTGGAAACGGCTGCTGGATTGTCCCAGGGGGCTGTTTTTACCTCCTGAACAGCTGTACTCTTCACTGATTTTTCAGATGTAATTCCAGATTCTCCCCTGTTTACCCACCTACTCCTCCGCATTATCATCTGCTCAGGTGGCTTCTCCCAGACCTAGGCTTGGTAGCCATCTTACAAGGAGAAAACTCAGGAGGAGAAGCTATGCCCGAATTCATTCGTTCAGTCAGTCAGTTGTATTTGTTGAGCTCTTACTGCGTGCAAAGCACTGCACTAAGCGCTTGGGAGAGTAAAATGTAATAATAAGCGGACACATTCCGTGTGATTTCAGAGCTGGCTTGGGTTTGGAGAGAGTGAGAATGCCGCCAGGCTTATCAATCTTTGTACATATTTATTACTCTATTTATTTATTTTACTTGTACATATCTATTCTATTTATTTTGTTTTGTTAGTATGTTTGGTTTTGTTCTCTGTCTCCCCCTTTTAGACTGTGAGCCCACTGTTGGGTAGGGACTGTCCCTATATGTTGCCAAGTTGAACTTCCCAAGCGCTTAGTACAGTGCTCTGCACATAGTAAGCGCTCAATAAATACGATTGATGATGATGATTGATGATCAATCCCTCCAACAGTGGTATTTATTGAGTGCTTATTATGAGCAGAGCACTGTCCTAAACGCTTGGGAGAGTCAGTAGACATGTTCCCTGCCCACAAGGAGCTTGCAGTCTAGAGGGGGAGACAGATGCTAAGAAAAATAAGTAAATTATGGGTATGTACATAAGTGCTGGGGGGCTGAGGGTGGGGTGACTATCAAATGCTTAAAGGGAACAAATTTACGTGGCTAGCCTTGTCTTCTCCACGCTGTGCTGCCCTCATGCAAGAAGTCACATGCTTCTTAGAGAAGCGGTGTGGCTCAGTGGAAAGAACACGGGCTTTGGAGTCAGAGGTCATGGGTTCAAATCCCAGCTCTGCCAATTGTCAGCTGTGTGACTTTGGGCATGTCACTTCACTTCTCTGTGCCTCAGTTCCCTCATCTGTAAAATGGGGATTAAGACTGTGAGCCCCACGTGGGACAACCTGATAACCATGTATCCCCCCAGTGCTTAGAACAGTGCTTTGCACATAGTAAGCACTAAACAAATACCATCATTATGATGATGATGATGATGATGATGATGTTAGGTGGGGGTGAACCATGGATTTAAGTAACACTGACAACCTTCACTGGTATTTTCAAAATCTGAAGTGAAACCAAGCCTTAGAGAAATCTCTCTCCATTTCGTGTATCCATTGTATTTATTATCATTAGTATCATTATTAGTATATTAGTTAAGGCGTTACTCTGTGTCAAGCACTGTTCTACCTGCTGAGGTAGAGTCAAATTAAACAGGTTGGACACAGTCCACAGGTTGGGGCTCACAGTCCAAGAAGGAGGGAGAACAGGTATTTAATCTCCCTTATACAGTTGAGGAAACGGAGACACAGAGAAGTTAAATGACTTCCCCTGGGTCACCCAGTAAGGTGTGAGTCAGGATTAGAACCCAAATCCTTTGATTCCCAGACCCTGGCTGTTTCCTCAAGGCTATGCTGCTTCTCTACATGAGATATATATATATATATATATATATATATATATATATATATATATATATATATATACCCCCCAACACACATATATATGTATATAAAAACACAAATATATATGATATAATATGACTGTTATACTAGCAGAGCTTTGTACAGGATGTGACATAGTAAACAATCCGTAGACCTGGGCACAAACGTGGTTACAGAGGGAAACAGTCACTCACACGTGGTCACAGTTAGAGGGGAGCAGAGAAATGATGACATATTAAGTGCCACCAAGAGGGGAGATTTGGAGGGATGGTTCTGGAGGTCTGGGAGGGGGCCGGACACACAGAGAGTGGGTAGGGAGCGGCAGGCTGGGTGCTGTGGGATTTGATGAAGTGGGAGGGAAAGTAAGAGGAGGGCGACAACGAGAGATTTTGACCACAAGGAAAGGGTAGGTTTCAATGCATGGGAATTGGGGTGGGAGAAGCAGGGAAAGATCTGGAATGAGGCTGGGCAGTGGAGATTGTGGAGAGAGGGAGAGAGAGGTGGACACTTCTGGGGTAATATAATTATACACATACACACACGCGCACACCCACACACACAGATACACACTCACACCCCGCCTTCTCCCTACTCCCATGCCATTGTGGCCATAACCCTGCACCCTGAACTAAAAGTAAGTGGGCCAAAAGGGCCATTTTCCATCTGTTAGTCCATCGGGAGCCAAGCAAGACCCTTTCAGATGACTGAGATGACAACTCTCTCCCCACCCCTCCTTTATCTCTTTGGGGTGAAGTCTTCTGGTATTTATGATGGTACATATAATTTGAGTACCGCTATACAATAAACTGCATGATATACCAACAAAAGAAATGTCATATCCTGGAGTCTCTATGCTTTTAAAAACAACTCCTTCTGTGTTCTTATCTTAATTACTACTTAAAGGAAATCTACCCTCTCCATTAAATAATTCTGTGAGATGTTGCCAGGAGACAGAAATAAGGAGTCAAGCTTGAGGTTGTATTGTAGAAATGGGAGGGGTGGTTTAATCATATCCTTTTCACCTTTCCTTTAAAAATAGTGGAGTCTCCGAAAAAGAATTGAGAGTTGAGATGACACCTTCAAAAACACTGTTGCCTCCAAAAGGCAGTGGGTATATTTTCATATGCACTTCTGAATACTTGTCACCCACCATCACCATTGAGACAAAAACCCCTTCCAGGCCTGGTGCTGCTTCCAAAGAAGCATCATTTCCCACCCCCAGAAACTTGGTGGTCAAGAAGCAGCATTGTCTAGTGGTTAGAGCATGGGCCTTAGAGTCGGAAGACCATGGATTCCAAACGTGGCTCTACCACTTGTCTGCTTTGTCACCTTGGACAAGTCACTTCACTTCTCTGTGCCTCAGTTCCCTTATCTGTAAAATGGAGATTGAGGCTGTGGACCCCATGTGGGACAGGGACTATATCCAACCTAATTATCTCGTATCCACCCCAGTGCTTACTACAGTGACTGGCACTTAATAAGCGCTTAAAAATAAATACCACAATTATTTTATTATTATTATCCGAGTGGCTTGCGAGACTGACAAGGGAATAAAATAGATGCTGTCACACTGACATCTTCCAAATAAAGGGCAAGTCTACCTCCCTTCGTTTTTCTTTTTTTTCATTATTTTCATTATTTCTCCTGTTTTTAACTCTTCTCCATCTTCACGTGGGTTAACCGCTCATGTAACTCATTTTTTCCTAAAGCTCCGCTTTCATGCTTCATGTTTTTTCCTTCCCCTCGGATAGTAGTTATGAGCGATTGATCCTCCCAATATTTTCTGTGGAACAGCCCAGTTTTCAGTTAGGCGAACTATCTTCATAAACCTTTTCATTTCGTTTTCCTGCAATTAAATGCTCTCCCTATTAACTATTTAATCAACTGTTAATCAACTATTTAATCAAGCAGAAACTCCTCAGTCTCAGCTTCAAGGCTGTCCATCCCCTCACCCCCTCCTACCTCATCTCCCTTCTCTCCTTCTCCAGCCCAGCTCGCACCCACTGCTCTTCTGCCACCACTAACCTCCTCACTGTGCCTCGTTCCCGAATGTCCCGCCGTCAACCCCCGGCCCACGTCCATCCCCTGGCCTGGAATGCCCTCCATCCACACATCCACCAAGCTGGCTCTCTTCGTCCCTTCAAAGCCCTACTGAGAGCTCACCTCCTCCAGGAGGCCTTCCCACACTGAGCCCCCCCCTCCTCCTCCCCCTCCCCTCCCCCTCACCCCCCTCCCTCTGCCCTACCCCCTTCCCCACAGCACTTGTGTATATTTGTACATATTTATTACTCTATTTATTTTTTTAATGATGTGTATATAGCTATAATTCTATTTATTCTGATGGCATTGACACCTGTCTACTTGTTTTGTTGTCTGTCTCCCCCTTCTAGACTGTGAGCCCGTCGTTGGGTGGGGGCCGTCTCTATATGTTGCCGATTTGTACTTCCCAAGTGCTTAGTACAGTGCTCTGCACACAGTAAGCGCTCAATAAATACAATTGAATGAGTGAATGAACCGTCCTCCCTTACCGACTTCATATCTAACTTGGTTGGAAGGCTAATCAGGATTTTCCTCCCAAATGGAACTGCAGTGGAGGTTGGGTGCCTTTGCCAAAGATTGGGTAATTTGATAAATGCCAACTGGAATCCCCTTTGAATATCTTTGTTTTTAAGTTTTTTAATGATAGTCGTTAAGCACTTAGTATGTATGAAGCCTACACTACCAGAAGGATGGTAGATGGAGGTGGGGAGCTGTGGGAGAGATGTGTCCATGGAGTCGCTATGGGTCGGAGACGACTCGACAGCGTAAGACAAGGCAATGTGTGAAGCACTTTTCTAAGCATTGGGGTAGATACACTTAGGTTGGACACAGTCCCTCTCCTTCATGGGGCTCACAATCTAAAATGTGTAAACACAAGTTTTTATGATATGTTTTGAATCGAGTGCAAAGATAGAATTGAGTGTCTTCCAAAGACGCGGATCTACCCGTGCAAAATTTGACGTGCTATAGGAAGAAATGATTCAGTCTGTGTACATGGTGTCAGACGTGGCGTGAATGCCTAAATAGGAGTTTCTATAGCATAGGTTCATCATACAGGACCCCTGTATTCGAGAACTAATTATACTACGGTAATTATTCTGACCCCATTTTCTGCTGAACTTTAAGAGGGTTTAGAGAGGCAAAGTATTTGCCCTCTTGCCATTTTATCAAAAATCTCATCTCTTCTAGGAATTGGAACATGTTTTTGAATATACTTATTCTGTCTGGAGGGATGCAAAAAAGTCTAAATGATCGATTCTTTTTTCTTTGTCACTAATACATATACATAGACTTCATATCACTTCCTTTTATTCCTTCCATTTCTAATTTGTGAAAATCCTCTTTTAATATTCCCCTTAAAGTAGAGATCCGTTGAGCATATGTTACTAGAATTTAGTCCTTAAATTCAATTTTAGAGCTGGCGTATAAAATTCCTATGATTTCCCCTTGATGCCTATCTTCAACATTACACCCACCTTTCTCTGCTAAATAGTGCACGCTTTAATTAACCCAAGTGCTAAGCATATTTGTAATCCCCCATTTCCTCCTTTAAATTGTTTTTGATATGCTAATAGAATATTATTTCTAGGGTATGGCTTGACTATTATTTCTCAACCATCTAGTACATTGTATTTCATTTTTAACCTGTAAGTCTGTTGTGCTAGAGTATCGTCGCAGGCGCTTGTGTTTAGGAAAAACTCCTGTTTCATTTAGGACTAGCTTTGTATTCCAATCTGATCTATCTCCATTTGATGTTATGCTTCCTATTATTGTGTCTCACTTTACAAATTGGAAGATGTCATCTTTCTTCAATCAGTCAATCAAGGGCTTACTGTGTGCAGAGCACTGTACTAAGCATTTGAGAGAATACAATACCAAAGAGTTGGTAAATGCGATTCCTGCCCACAAAGAGCTCACATTCATAGTAAATTGCTCCAGTGAGACATTAATATCAGTGCATTGCCACTCTCTTTGGTCTCTGAATTCATTTTTCTAACAAATGAATATTTATCGAGCACTTATTGTAAGTACAGAGCATTGTACTAAATGCTTAAAGATTGGGTGTATTGCAGCAATAACAATTTTTTCCAAATGAAAGGCATATATCTATAGGGATTCCTTCCATATTTTTAGGAATAGTAGTATACTACATGATGATGATGATGATTGTATTTATTAAGTGCTTTCTGTGTGTTAAGCCCTGAGGTAGTCTCTTCCTCCCAAGGTCACGCCTGGAGAGTTCCCAGTACTCTACCAGTCTCGACTACAGGAAGGAGAGTCAGGCAGGTCATGGGTTCTAATTCCTCCTCCACCACTTGTCTGCTGTGTGACTTTGGGCAAGTCACTTCAGTTCAGCGTGGCTCAGTGGAAAGAGCACGGGCTTTGGAGTCAGAGTTCATGGGTTCGAATCCCGGCTCCGCCAGTTGTCAGACGTGTGACTTTGGGCAAGTCACTTAACTTCTCTGTGCCTCAGTTACCTCATCTGTAAAATGGGGATTAAGATTGTTAGCCCCCTGTGGGACAACCTGATCACCCTGTAGCCTCCCCAGTGCTTAGAACAGTGCTTTACACATAGTAAGTGCTTAATAAATGTCATTATCATAATTATTATTATTATTCTCTGTGCCTCAGTTACCTCATCTGTAAAATGGGGATTAAGACTGTGAGCCCCATGTGGGACAACCTGATTACCTTGTAGCTACCCCCATGTTTAGAACAGTGCTTGGCACATAGTAAACGCTTAACAAATACCACCGTTATAATATCCATTCCATTCCTAGCCTGGCCAGGGGCTAACAAGTGGAAGGTAATCTGCTACGAATGAAAACTCACCTGTGCTGAGCAGCGGCGGCATGGGAGAGAATCAAGGGCGAAGACTCAAGTTTACTGCATGGAAGGAGGCAATGGTAAACCACTTCCGTGTTTTTACCAAGAAAACTGTATGGATACACTACTAGAACAATTGCAGGTGGAGGTGGGGAGTTCTGGGAGAGATGTGTCCATGGCGTCGCTATGGGTCGAAGACGACTCACCGGCATAAGACAAGAGGTAGTCTCAAGATAATCATTTGGGACACAGCCCCTGTTCCATTTTACAAGTGAGTAAAGTGGGGCTCAGAAAAGTTTAATGACTTACCGTCGGGCTCATAGCAGGTGGCAGAGTCAGGATTAGGTAGGGAAGCAGCCCGACCTAGTGGATAAAGCAGTGGCCTGGGAGTTAGGAGGACCTGGGTTCTAATTCCGGCTCCGCCACTTGTCTGCTTTGTGACCCTGGGCAAGTCTTTTTACTTCTCTGTACTTCAGTTCCCTCATCTGTAAAATGGGGGTGAAGACTGTGTGCCCCATGTGGGACAGGGACTGTGTCTAACCTGATAAACTTGTCTCTACCTCAGCACTTAGAACCATTTCTGGCACATAGTAAGCACATAAAAAATACCACAATTATTATTATTATTCAGTACTGTAGCAACTTGAGATTCCCTTTCACAAATGCCTACCCCCTCTAGACTGGAAGCTTTCTCTAGACTCTGAGGTCATCATCATCATCATCAATCGTATTTATTGAGCGCTTACTATGTGCAGAGCACTGTACTAAGCGCTTGGGAAGTACAAATTGGCAACATATAGAGACAGTCCCTACCCAACAGTGGGCTCACAGTCTAAACGACTGTAGGTCAGTCCTCTAGACTGTAAGCTCCTTAAGGGCAGGGAACACGTCTGCCAACTCTGTTGTGTTGTACTCTCCCAAACACTTAGTGCAGTGCTTCTCCCACAGTAAGCGCTTAATAAATACCACTGATTGATGGATTGACTTTACTAATCCCAACTAAACCTCACCATTTTCATGAATACCAGCTATCGCAGCGCTGTTGACTACAATCCCCGGGATTTCCTTTGTAACCTCAGGTCCAGAAATAGGGGAAAGACACTCCAAAGGGCAGATTCCACCACGATTCCAGTGAGCACGGCCTTTGATAAGTTGTTTATTTTCTGAACCAGACCCTTCTGATAAGCGCCTGTAATGTCGCTCCTTGATGGAGCCCAGCAGGGGATGGTGATCTGAGCTGGTCTTTCAGGAGGACAGAACATTTACCAAAAGATAGACGATGATGTGTCCGAGTGCTGAGCCAGCAGGGGAAGTCTTTATGGGGTTTGCCGCTCTCCTGCCTTTTTAGTGTTTGAATGCTTGGAAGTGCCGATCTCCAGATGTTTCCTCACACGTGGCGCTCCTTTTAGACACAGCGCCTTAAAGCAGTGCACCCCTGCAAGGACGACCCAGCAGTCCAGCCAGAAGAAAATGAGAACACGAGCCGTGAAAAAACAAACAAACACGTTTTGAAAAGGAAAAGAATCAGGTCCTCTCATCCTGGGTGTCACGGTCTCTACCGCTTTTCCTATTTATTTTCCCAGCATTGTAAAAAGAGAGAATGGGGAACGATTTATTTTTATTGATTCTAATGCCTCAGGGAGACATATTTCATGTTGGTTTTCTTTCTTTTTTTTAATGTAAGATGTGTAGGGCCGTAATTGTTTGTCATAAGCATTCCCAGACCCAGCCAAAAACCTATTCAGAAAGCTTTGTATTTATTATTGTTGAACTGAATTCCCTATCCATGATTCTTGAGGCCACAGCGATAACCTTTGCAAGCTGTATGGGAAAGAGCAAATTCTGTCTGCCCAGACTTTCCAAATTCTTTCTGTCCAGACTTTCCATTAGCAGTTTGTCCGGACTCTGCACTCAGTAAGTGCTCAATAAATATGATTGAATGAATGAGTGAATGAATCTGGGGTGCAGTGAGCCTGTCTTCTTCAGGATTATTATTATTGTTATTTTTAATATTATTATCATTTTTGGTACTACTTTCAGATCCTGACCCTTAAAAATATTAACTTTGGGGGAGGGATGAGAGTCAGGCAGCGATTTAGCTCCTAGAACAGTGCTTTGCACATAGTAAGTGCTTAACAAATACCATTTTTATTATTATTATTCTCAAGAATGCTCCCTTTCTCTCCCTGTATTAGTCTGGGGGTCCAAACCCATATTACCGAAGTTTAGTGGTCCAGGCTGATGAACCACAGCTCAGTCATTTCACACAGTTCAGTCAATCAATGGTATTTATTGAGCGCTTATTGGGTGCCGAGCACTGTACTAAGCACTTGAGCCCTTACAGTACAATGTTGTTGGTAGACATGAATTTAATTGCTGGTGCGTTTAGCAGCGGGACAGACACAAACAATGATTGCTGGGGCCTCCATTCCGTTTACTTAGCCGCCTCTGTCACGAGAACCCGAGGAACACTAAAGCCACATGATTCAGAGCCCCCAGGCTCCCTGCAGCGACAAAACCCCAGCCTCATGCTCTGGGCCGCGTGAGCTGTTTGTATTTGCCCTCAGCCTAAGGTGGTTTGGATTTTGACTTGTCCGAGTGCCAGGAAAAAACAAGAAACCTGGGAGTGTTTAAACACCACAGGTCGTACTCCGGGTTCAGGAAGCTCACATCTACATTTCTGCCGTGCAGTACAAGCGGGGACTCAGGGACATTGTTCGCATTCCTAGAGCAAGAGCAGATCGAGGGGGCTGCCGACGTAAAGGCCTGCAGGGGCTCAAGGATGAACAGCTTGTCAGGCTCCTCCTTTTCACCTTGGACTTCCTGCCATCCGGAGGAAGCAGCTGCCCCAGAATTCTCAGAGCATTTACCTTTCAAGAGCTAAAATGCTATTATTTCAAGGCTCTGTTGCTTTACGCTATTGGGTCGGTTACAAAGGAACTTGGGCAGGCTAAGTAGGATGTGAACATGGGGCGAGGGTGGACGTGGATGGATGCAGCCAACACTGTTATGGTGACTCTGCCTCTCGGCCCCCGCCCACTCAGCCATGGGCCTTGAACACTCCTAAATAGTGGACCCAATCACCCCAAAGTAGGTGTAGTCACAGGGGTAAACTCCTCAGGGGCCGTGGGGGTGGTCCTCACCGTTTATTGATGTGCAGGGACTCCCAGATACCTCTGTTGTCATCTCTGACAAGGCCTGAGAGTTTCCCACTCTCAGGGAACATTCATTCAGTGTATTCACTGAGCACTTACTGTGTGCGGAGCACTGTATTAAGGTTTGGGAGAGTATAATATGACAATAAACCGATACATTCCCTGCCCACAACAAGCTCACAGTAGGACTTAAAAGATCGAAAGTATTGACTCTGTGGTCTGTCAGTTCTTTGAAGCCCCTCTCCTCCCAGTCCCCCCTAAAATCCCTGCCCCCTTCTTGCCCCAAATCCCTGTCATGTGTGCACCCCAAAGCAAAGGGTTTGGGAACCTCCCTGAGGGGACCCCGGGAACTTCATAGCCAACGTGCTGTTTCCCATCCCTAACCTTGCCACCCGCCCAACCTTAGGCAATCTGTGGGTTCCAGTTAGAGTGGTCAGCCAGGATCCCAAGCTGCCCCTCCCCAAAAAGTTCATTCCTTCCCCTCTGCCACCCCAAGCATTGAGTTTATCAGCTGGGTCCCTGGCAGACCCCTGTCCCCAGAATAATGCTGCCCTCAAAGACCCTTCCTCCATCTGCACTCACATTTTATCCCACGTGGTTTGTGTGAGTGCTACCAGGAGGACCAAGCCATTCTGGTCACTTCCCTTCTCTTCCTGCCCACAAAGTCTACTGGGTAGGCTCAGTTTGGGCTTGGATGTTCCATATTTGTGGCACGAACGTTCAGATGAGTCTCTTGCCATGTAAAAGTCATCTAATAATAATTATTGTATTTGTTAAGCTCTTGCTCTGTGCCAGGCATTGTACTAAGCGCTGCATTGAACCCAGCCCCTCTCCCACATGGGGCTCACAGTTTCAATCCCCAGTTTACAGATGAGGCCCAGAGAAGTGAAGTGGCTTGCCCAAGGACACGCAGCAGATGAGTGGCAGAACCGAGGAACCTCGACTTTAACCCTTCCAAAGAATACAAAATTCCCCATGAAGGAAAAGTCACATTCCAATAGTCACCTGATCCGATGCCCCGGCCAAGGGCCCATCTATTTTTTCCTACAGCATCGCACACTATGTCCAAACAAGCTGGCGTTGATGGGTGAACCTTTCCTCATTCCCTGATAACATTCTAACAGAAAATGAAAAACCCATGTTATGGCAGAATTGAGTGCAGGCCTGCAGAATTTGATACGAGAGGGCTGGCTCGGTCAGGAAGTCAAGATGTTAAAAAAGAACCTGAGGGGTCCACTGCAGTGAGGATCCCATTTAGGGGTGTAGGATATATTTAATTGGGGGCGACATGAACTCTTGTGAGGGTTTGGGTTCAATTCAACTGTGGCTGAATAAGGGAGAGTCCCGGTTAGGCTGACTGATCATGGCCACGATCTGCTCAATTACATCCTTCAGATTCAGACAAAAAAATCAGGAAGGCCCCTACTGACCTTTACTGTTGAATCATGAAGGGCCCTACTGACCTTTACTGGTGCTCTTGAAAAGGTCTCCACACTCACTCGGCCGGGACAGCTACTTGTGTGGCGGAGCCTGGGAAGGGGAGGGCCTGGAGCAAGGCTTGACACAAAATAAGACGCTCGGGTGGAGATTTAGTGTGGGAAGAGTGATTTTCATTCAGGAGATCCAAAATGGGCTCATTTAGCATCCCGAGGGCTGACCGACTGGGCCTGCTCTGATGAGACCGCATCCTCAGTGCTTCCCGGATGGAGGGTCAGGATCATCCTTTCTGAGATCGGAAGTGAGAACTAGCAGGACCAATCTGTTCCGGCTGCTGTGGCCGCGGATAAGGTAGCGGTCAAGACTGTTCACCCACCTGCTTTTCCTCAGCATCAAAAAGGCAAGATCCAGAGCAGGGCCTACCGCCCTGCAAATCTTGAACTATCTGTTTTGGGATCTGTACCCTATCCTTGGTTAACCTCTCCCAAATCCTTTGTTTTTATTCGACGGCCACTGGTAGGGTGCGGGTCACACTATTTAAACCAAGAGGTCCAGATCCTACCCTGCAGCCTCGCTTGATAAACTAGACAGACGGGAGACAGTGACGTCTGTCAAAACGGTGGGATGATCGTCTAAATTGATGACTTTGGGCTTTTCCGTTTCCCTTTTTCTTTTCCTTTCTTCTTTCTGAGGGTTTTCATCCCTCTGTCCTTTCTGCTCCACATCCTTATCCTTTTCCTCATTACAGTGAAGCCCTCCAAGGCTGACATAGGAGTTTCAGGGCTTCAGAGGAGAGATTTGCTAGGGAGAATGTTAGCTTGAAGGGTCATAGTGGAGATTTTGTGTATGGCGTGGTGGGAGACAGTAGAAGGAAGGTGTGCGTCTAGAAGGAATCACTGACAGTCCTAAAGTCTAAGGGAATGAACCTCTGAATGAAACCATATTTCGAGGTTCTTTATAAAGACAGAGACCAAATTATGCTGGGGGGAGATAGAGATTTGTGTCTTTGTGTTCTTTTATTTTAATGGTATTTATTAAGTACTTGCTATGTGCCAGGCACTGTAATCAATCAATCAATCGGTCATATTTATTGAGCCCTTACTTGTGCAGAGCACTGTGCTAAGCGATTGGGAGAGTACAGTATAACACTATAACAGACACATTTCCTGCCCACAGTGAGCTTACAATCACTGTACTAAGCACTGGGGTAGATGCAAGCTAATCCTTGTCCCATGTGGAACTCACAGTTTTAATCCCATTTTACAGATGAGATAATGGAGGCACAGAGAAGTTAAAGTGACTTGCCCAAGGTCACACAGCGTACATGTGGCAGAGGCAGGGATTATTAGAACCCAGAATCTCTGGCTCCCGGTCTCGTGCTCTTTCCACTAGGCCACATTTTTTGCTTTTCTTCGGTTCTCTGTGTGGGTAAGCACATATGTATCTGCCCCAATACCTGCAGATGGCTCTGCTGACAGGGAGGACCTTTCAACGCATTTAGGTGGAGCCGAAAGGATCACATGATTGAGATCCTTCCACACTCTAGACCATGCTGATATGCTTGCAACTTTCAGTGTCTGAAAAATTGTTTAAAAAGAAAAAAACCCTTTTCTTTGGTATGGAAGGAGGCATGTTTCAGTGAGGTAAGCAACAGATTGCAATCTCAAAGACTGAAACTTTTGTGGGGGGCAGGAATGAAAACTAACTGGGCCGAGTAACCACGAGCCTGTTATGATAAAGTGAGAAGCGATGGAGCGTTCCCTTCCCAGCACGCAGCCTTGTAAAGCCCACTACAATATCGGTTCTTAGTGATAATAATCCCGGTTGAATCTTCGTAGAACGAGAAGGCCTAGGGTGAGATCCTCATTACGGCAAATCTAAATTCTCATTTTAGTTAGCTTTCACATGTAGAGCTCAGTAAAAGTGTGGCGATTTCCCATTTTTCCTTTAAAGTGGCATTTTTATCCTGAGCTCCAGATCACACAAGGGGTTCTATCTTCAGGAGGGCAAAATGATCACACTGTGTATTTTTTTTGTACAGTCTTTGCTAAGCGCTTATTACTATGGGCCAGGCACTGTTCTAAGCATTGGGATAGATTCGAGAGCGTCAGGTTGGACACAGCCCCTGCCCCACATGGGGCTCACAATCAAAGTCCGAAGTAGGAGGATTTAACCTCCATTTTACAGTTGAGGTATCTGAGGCACAGAGAAGAGAAGTGACTTGTCAAAGGTCATAAAGCAGATAGATGGCAAAACTGGGATTAGAACCCTTAAGTAGTTTACAGTCTGACAGAAGTGACAGACCTTAAAATAATTTTCAGAGAGGAGGAAAAAGGAAAGGGGGATATTAATGAGTTAGTGCTTAAGTAATAAGGATGTGTAAGATGTGGACATAAGATGTTTGGGAGGTTGAAAATACACAAATACATTTGAGGCCCAGAAGTGCTGAAGCCGGATCCTGGGGGGGACGTATTCCAGAAAAATTAGAAATGAATCGGGGAAGGGGATGTGATTTCGGAAGGCCTTTGAAGACGGGGAGAGCTGTGAACTGTCAAATGTCGAGGGAGAGACAGTTTCAAGCAGGGGGAAGGGAGTTGGCGGGAGGTCTATGGTCGGATATATAAGAGCAAGTCACAGTGTGTAAATTTACTTGAGAGGAGCAAAGATTGCGAGGCGGGGGTGTGGCCGGAGATGAGAGTGGACAAGCAGGGGGGAGAGAGCTGATTGAGGGCCTTAAAGCCAATAATCAGGTGCTTCTGCATGATGCAGAGAGGAATCAATAGCCATTACATCATGTGGAGGTTTTTGAGGACTGGAGAGTTGTGTTCCAAATGACATTTTCCAAAAATGATCTGGGCAGCAGAGAGAAGCACGGGACCCATGTGGGACAGAGAGGCTGCTTCAGTCGTCGAACTGGGAGAGATCAAGTTCCTGGAACAGTGAGGTGGTCATTCGATTGGACAGGAAAAGGCAGATTCAAAATATGTTTAGGAGGAAAAAGCCAAAGCATGTGGCCACACAGTGAACGTGGGGAGGGGTGGGGTGAAAGGGAGGGAGGAGTCTAGGAAAATACATTTGTGGGCTTCAAAGACAGGGAGGATGATGATGCTGTCAACTACAATAGGAGTGTTAGGTGGGAAGCAGATTTTGGAGGAAAGAAGAGGAGTTCAGATTGGGACATAGTGACCTTGAGGTGTTGGCGGTACTTTTTTTATGATATTTGCTAAGCGCTTAATATGTGCCAGGCACTGTTCTAAGCTCTGGGATAGATACAAGGTAATCAAGTTGGACACAGTCCCTGTCCCACATGGGGCTCACAGTCTTTATCCCCATTTTACGAAAGAGGAAACCGAGGTAAAGAGAAGTGAAGTGACTTACCCAAGGTCACCCAAAATCTGCTGGGTGACAGATAAGTGGTGGAGCAGGGATTAGTACCCAGGGCCTTCTGATTCCCAGGCCCAGGCTCTAACCACTAGGGCATGCTGCTTCTCATTCTTGTAGAGGTGCCTTGGAGGCAGATAATAATAATAATAGCATTTATTAAGCACTTACTATGTGCAAAGCACTGTTCTAAGTGCTGAGGAGGTTACAAGGTGATCAGGTTGTCCCTCGGGGGGCTCACAGTCTTAATACCCATCACGTTACAGTGTTCTGGTTTTCAGGTAATCGGTCCTCTGGCTGGTACAGTGTGTATGTGGGTGGTGAGGGGAAGAGAATTTGAGTCAGGGCTTCATTCATTCATTCAATTGTATTTATTCAGCGCTTACTGTGTGTAGAGCACTGTACTAAGCACTTGGGAAGTACAAGTCAGCAACATATAGAGACGATCCCTGGAGTATGTCTGGTATTTTGGAGTGCTGTCCATGGATGCCCTAGTTCTCCTAGTCTGTGAATGGGCCCAACTCACTTACCGTTTCTGTGCCTCAGTTTCCTTATCTGTAAAATGGAGATAATCGTGAAGACTTCTCCCTACCTCACAAAAAGGTTGTGAAGATAAAATGAGATCATTGTTCTGAAAGCTCTTTGGCAATATGAAAGTACTATGCAAATACAAGTTATGTTATTATCATTTTCTTCTGCCTATCTAACCACATAGACCGTGCTGTCCATTTTTTCTCTTTTTCTAATCCATCTCTTCCACTCACTGTGAGAGATAAAGAACTCCTGTACATCTGTTGGTGACTGCTAATCAATCAGTCAATGGTATTAAGCATTTAATGTATGCAGCGCACTGTACTAAACGCTTGGAAGAGTACAATATCACAGAGTTATATATGGCTCCCCCCTTTCCCTCCATGCTGTGACTTTGAGAAGAGTTCTTGTATAAGCTAAAGAGGATTGTCCAGTTTCACTTTGAGTTTAATCTTTTTGTGCTCCTTGATGACCCAATCTAAACATTCCACTGCCACCTTAAGGCTTTTCCTGTGACTGAAAACTTAAAGGAGAGGACAGACCCCGTTGAGATTAAATTGGGAAAGCCTCCAAGGCCTGATATACTGCTAATCATCAGTCACCTCCCAGACAGACCTGGGCTTCATGAATGCTTTCATTAGCTCCTCCATCTACTCTGCCAATGTGATGTGTCAAGTATTAGGTGTGGCATTCCACATCTGAGGGTGCCTCCTGAGAGCCGAACCCTGCCTCTGGGACTCGGTCGGATGGCTGTCACCCCTCGTGTTTTCTACAATAATAACTGTGGAATTGTTAAGCGTTTACTTTGTGCCAAGCACTGTACCAAGTGCTGGGGAAGATACAGGGTAGTCATATTGGACCCGGTCCCTGTCCCACATGGGGCTCACAGTCTCTGGGGAAAAGAAAACAGGCATCTCATCCCCGTTTTACAGACGAGGAAACCGAGGCCCAGAGAAGTGAAGTGACTTGCTCAAGGTCACGCAGCCTATAAGTGATGGAGCCGGAATTGGAACCCAGGTCCTCTGAATTCCAGACCTGTGCTCTCTCTGCTAGGCTGTAGTGCTTGTTCACAGTTTCCTGGTGAATGGGGCTAGTGACTACATCCAGTTCATTCTCCTGGAGGGCAGTGACCTTGTTTCTTTACTATCTCGGGCATCCCCCAGCCTGCCTCCCCATAGGGCTGAACTCCTATTCAAGGGTAAAAGCAGGCCAGTCCTATTCTGCTGTTATGACACTCAGTATTTTTTCACATCTTAAGTGCAAGAGGTCCGCGAGGGAGTGTGGGGAATGGATGATAAAAGACGCGAAAAAGGAGTGCCCAGACAGGATTGGATCGAGATTGTCAGACCATGAGTCAAACCCAACTCCCGGTACTGTGAGAGTGGGTTCTCTCCGACGTTCTCAAGTGGGGCCATTGTTTTACCACTGCCGTATTAAAGGCTTGGGCCGTGCTGTGGGGGGATTAGTAAGCAGGGCTTTTCAAAATTGGTTTGAGCTTCAGAAACTGCTGGTCCTGATCAAATCTGCCGACTGTGTTTGTGCTGTATGACTCTCTCCTCGGATCCAGTAGACAAGCCTAAGCCCTTAGGAGCTCACTGGGAAATGATAAAGTGTAGAAGCTGGCAGATAGTCTGGTATTAGACAGCTCAGGCTTGGCAAGATCCGTCCAAATTGTTGCCCAGTAGAGGAGGGAAGTCTCAAGTTGAAATGTGTTTCACTTCCTAATGGGAGTTAGGAGACTTAGGACTGGTGCCAGGAATTTAGTGCCCACAGTTCCTCCGTTCCCTTTCATTTGCACGATTGTATGACCAAGCGATAATAATTGTGGTACTTGTTAAGTGCTTTCTAAGTGTCAAGCACTGTTCGAAGCCCTGGAGTAGTTACAAGATCATCAAGTCCCACATAGGCCTCCCAATCTAAGTAGGAAGGACGGGTATTGAATCCTCATTTTGCAGGTGAAGGAACTGAGGCACAGAGAAGTGAAGTGACTTGCCCTCAGATCCAGTAGACAAGCCTAAGCCCTTAGGAGCTCATTGGGAAATGATAAAGGGTACAAGCTGGCAGATAGTCTGGTATTAGACAGCTCAGGCTTGGCAAGATCCATCCAAATTGTTGTCCAGTAGAGGAGGGAAGTCTCAAGTTGAAATGTGTTTCACTTCCTAATGGGAGTTAGGAGACTTAGGAGGTCACACAGCATGTGTGTGGTGGATGCAGGATTCGAATCCAGGTCCTCTGACTTCTAGACCTGAGCTCTTTCCATTAGCCAACTCTGCTTCTCTAAGAGAACTTTGTCACGTCTCATGGTTTCTCCTCTTCTAGAAACAGGAAGCTAGCATTCCCTAGCTCAACCAGAAACTACAGGATCGATCACTCAGTGAGTCAGTTGTATTTACTGAGCACTTCCGTGTGCAGAGCTCTGTACCAAGTGCTTGAGAGAGTATAATATAATGGAGTTGGTAGATGCTGAGTTTGGGCTGGTGACCTATTTCTACGCAAGTGCTGTTTCGCTATCATACCTGCAGAGGAAACAAGAAAGATGGCAGGTCTTTGTGACATCTCTAGTCTTGTCTTATGCCGTCGAGTTGTTTCCAACCCATCTCTCCCAAACTCCTCACCCTGCAGTCATTCTGGTAGTGTATCCATAGAGCTTTCTTTGTCAGAATCTGGAAGTGGTTTACCATCGCCTCCTTCTGTGCCATAAACTCGACTCTCTCCCACGCCGCTGCTGCCCTGCACAGGTGAATTTTGACTTGTAGCAGATTGCCTTCTACTCACTAGCCACTGCCCAAGCTAGGAATAGAATGGGTATGCCTCTGCTTGGCACTCCCTCCCATAGTCGAGACTGGTAGAGTATTAGAAACTCTCCAGATGCGACCCTGAGAGGGGAGACATCTCTTGGTTTGCTCCAATCCCCTAGCCGCCCAGGAAATGCTGTCATCTCTAAGAAGGGAGAAGCAATGAGACTCCCTTCCCTCTAGACTGTGAACTCACTGTGGGTAGGAAATGTCTCTGTTATGTTGTACTCTTCCAAGCGCCTTCTACAGTGCTCTGCACGTAGTAAGCAGTCAATAAATACGATTGATTGACTGACTGACTCATCGATGACTCTATGCGTCTGTCAAAGCGAACACCCAGTCTCCTCTTTGTCTGTAGAACCTGAGAAAACCTGTGAACCAGTGAATTCAGAACACATGCCAATTTTCTCACTATGCCGTGCTCAGACTCTCTAAATCATATTTTATGCTGTCTTAGTCTTTTGTCTCATCTTTTATGTATCTGCTGCAAATCCCATCTCTCCATTTGTATTTTTAGATTGCCAGGCCCCTGCTGGGTGACCTTGGGCAAGTCACTTATCTTCTCTGAGCCTCAGTTACCTCATCTTTAAAATGGGGATTTAGACTATGAGCCCCACCTGAGCCATGGATTGTATCTAACCTGATTATCTTATATCTACCCCTGAGTTTAGTACAGTGCCTGGCACGTAGTAAATGCTTAACAGATATCATTAAAAAAAGAAAAAGAAACAGTCCCTGGCTGTGAAGGACAGGTTCCACAGCCCGATTTCCTTGAATTAGAGCAAACCCTCTTCCCACCTTTGGGCAGGAGCTGGTGGTCCGCTACTCTTGGACTGTGGAAATTGTTGTGGGCTGTGATACCAAATGTCCATGGATAGGGACCGTGTCTAATTCCCACCTATGTATTCCTTTCCAGCACTTAGTACAGTGCTCTGCACGCAATAAGCACTTAATAAATATTATTACTCGTACTAAGTTACCTATGCAGCCTTTTGCTTCCCATTAGATTAACCTGTATTCCTCGTGGGAGGTTTTGAGTCGTTTTACAGACACAGCAGTTGTAATAGCATCTACTAAGGGCCTACTCTGTGCAAAGCACTGTACCGAGCCCTGTATACAGAAATAAAATACATAATACATAAATACATAAATGAGCTAGAGACACAGTCTCTGGTCCCCAGGGGGCTCACCATCTAAGAGGATGGGAGTGTAAGGGATTGGTGACAGGTCCTTAAAGGAAGATGAAACCCCAAAATAAAAGACCAGGATGATGATAACGAGGGTTTCAAGGCTCCTGGTGGCAGTACTGGCAGAATTGGTAGCCAGGCCATTGGTCGAGAAAACCTCCCCAGTGCCTCTGTTTCAGGTCTTCCTGGGGCCAACTGGAGTCCTAGTGGCATTGAGGAGGGGCGGCTTCTCTCCCACGCAGCAGCCCCCCGGGTCAGTGTTTCTAACACTGCCACCTCGACATGAAACTCCAACCCAGTAATAATAATAACATAATAATAATAATGATGTTATTTATTAAGTGCTTACCATGTGCAAAGCACTGTTCTAAGCGCTGGGGAGGATACAGGGTGATCAGGTTGTCCCACGTGGGGTTCACAGTCTTAATCCCCATTTTCCAGATGAGGTAACTGAGGCCCAGAGAAGTTAAGTGGCTTGCCCAAAGTCACACAGCTGACAAGCGGCGGAGTTGGGATTTGAACCCATGACCTCTGAGTCCCAAGCCCATGCTCTTTCCACTGAGCCATGCTGCTTCTCTAGCGAGCACCACTGGGTGATGATGGAAGAGAGATTGATTACTGGCCCAGCCTACTGTTCCCCCACCTCATTTCACCCTTCCCACCCCAGTTCTTCCTCTAATTCATTCAATCATATTTATTGAGTGCTTACTGTGTGCAGAGCACTGTACTAAGCGCTTGGGTGTCTGCACATCTGTCCCACCCAAGAGTATCTACCTCTCCCTCCCTTCCTCTGATGAGAAACCACCCTCTCTTGAGCAGTTCACTCAGTCTCAGTCCCAAGATGATCAGTCATCTGGTATTACAGCCCACAGTTTCCCCAGTGAAAGAGTGGCAGATGGCCGGCTCCTGCCCGAAGGTGGAAAGAAAGAGGGTTTGCCCTAGTCGAGGAAATCAGGCTACAGAATCTGCCCTTCACAGCCAAGGACTGTTATTTTTTTTTTTCTTTTTAATGGTATTTGTTAAGTACTTACTGCATGCCAGGCACTGTACTAAACGCTGGAGTAGATAAAAGGTAATCAGGTTGGACACAGTCCATGTCCCATATGGGGTTCCGCAGTCTCAATCCCCATTTTACATTTGAAGAAACTGAGGCTCAGAACAGTTAAGTGACTTGCCCATGGTCGCACAGCAGACAAATGGCAGAGCCGGGATTAGAACCCAGGTCTTCTGACTCTCAGGCCTGTGATCTTTCCACTAGACCAGTGCTGTTTCCTTTCGTGGTGGAATTTTGCCCTTTAACAGGACGATCGATTCAGGGGGTGAAAAATATCCCATCTTGAATTTATCGGACCTTGGTGCGTTCAGGTTAGAGAAGTGATTTCACGAATCAGTAAATATGATTGAGTGATTGATTGTCACTATTTTGAAGCCTTATCCGCTTGCCAAGCCACCAGAACCCTGAGTTCCATCTTCCGGAACCCCCGCTTCCCATCATAACGTGCCATCCTGGGTCTCCACAAGAAGAAAAGCACTTGGAAGCCCGAGGGGGCTTCAGGCTGTGGAGACTGGGCCGGGGGCTGGGGCAGTTACTGTGGTTACGGCTGTGACTGTCCTTACTGTTGGTCTCTGGGCTGTAAGGACTCTGAAACTCTGCTCTCTAGCCTCCAGACTTACTCTCTATTGGATTTTTTGTATTTATCATTATCCGTGTCTTTTATGTTGTTTAGAGGTTTTATTGTTTTATCTTTCCTTAGGTATCTGTAACCAGTCCTCTCCCCATTCCTTCTTCTAAAATAAGGAGCCCCTTGGGGGCCAGGGAATAGGTTTGATTCTCACCTGTGTATTTCATCCCGGCTTTTATGACATATTTGGCACCCAGGAGGCGTTTAATAAATATTGTTACTACCACATCCTGACGAGAGCATTACCCACTCGTATTAATATCTGAATTTTGCCGATGGAGAAGTAAGAATCAGGGTAAAGGAAATCCAGTTTGCTTTTGGGTCAATGATGAAGCTAGATGAGACTGACTCACCTGACGAGGCCAGGGCTTTTTCCAACTCACCAGACTGCCTCAACTAGACTGTAATGCCCCTAAACCCCAGCCTCTCCCATGGATTTTATTAACCTACTTACTTCCCCACTGTGGGAGGAACCAATAGGTGGAATAGCTAACAGAGAGAAGATGTCAAAGTCTAGAACACTTGACTTCCCCATGAAAATCCACTGAATCTACTCTGAGTCCAGGAAGTGGCTCTCTGATGGGCTTCTGGGCATTTGGAGGGTTCCAGGTTGAGGCGGCTCCCTAAGGAAGTGCTTTGTTACCTCCCTCAGGATTGTAACATTATCCATCAATTGTATTCCTGGATTGTATTTATCAATCAATTGTATTTATTGAATACCTACTGTTTTCAAAGCACTGGAAATCACAATATAATGGAGTTAGTAGACACATTCCCTGCCCAAAAGGAGTTTACAGTTGAGAGGGGGAGCCAGACATGAATATAAGTATATTTCCATAAATGCTGTGGGATTGAAGGAGGGGTGAATAAAGGGTGCAATTCCAAGAATCCAAGTGCAAGAGTGACATAGAAGGGAGTGGGAGAAGGGGCAGTCAGGGAAGGCCTCTTGGAGGAGATGTGCTTTTAATTTCTTATATGCTAGGCAGGTCTTTTCTGCTGGGAAAGTATGGGTTCTGGCACTTCCACTAATTAATTCCTCACCCTGAAGCTTCCTTAGGCTCTGCTATCATAGTCACGGGTGCTAACGGGTCTTTAATTGTCCCCTCCCATTATTCCCCCCATCCTTTCTCCCCCTTGATTCCTTGGCCCCTCCTTCCCTTTCCCCACTTTATCTTTGGCTATTATTCAGTTTCAGTTTGGATCATTCTTAACACCTCCCGGAGGCTTGTGTGGCAGAGTGCACCTGCAAGCGGGGCTATCCTTATGTAGGAATAAACGTCATTTTCTTGAGTAGGCGGGATGGTATAGCAGAAAGTGCCTGGGGCTGGGAGTCAAATCTGGGTTTTAGTCTCGGCTCTGCCCCTGGGCCTGGTCTGTGATCTTAATCAGGTCGCTTAAGCACTCTGTGCCTCAGTTTTCTCATTTGTAAAATGGGGGTAGTGATAACCTGTCTCTCCTTACCTCCCAAAGATGTTGTGAGGATAAAATGAGATTTTTTTTTAATGGTATTTGTTAAGCACTTACTACGTGCCAGGCACTGTACTAAGCGCTGGAATAGATACAAGTTGTTCAGGTTGGACACAGTCCATGTGCCCCATAGGGATCACAGTCTTAATCCCCACTTTACGGATGAGGGAACTGAGGCCCAGAGAAGTGAGGTGACTTGCCCAAGGCCTCACAGCAGACAGGTGACAGATCCGGGATTAGGACCCAAGTTTTTCCTACTTCCAGGCCCGTGCTCAATCTGCTAGGCCATTTTGCTTCAGAATTAGAAAACAGGAGCCTAAAATCTACAACATTTTGCCTTCCATTCTGATTTACTGGTAGTGACGTGATGATGATAAAGCAACACGACTCAGCAAGTTAAGTGGTTGGGCAATTCCCCAGAGTCCGGAGGTCTACAGTGATTCATCCTTTCCACAAATTTTCCTACATGACTCTGGGCAAGTGACTTTTCTTGCCTCAGTTGGATAATCAGTAAAATGGAGATAACATATTTATCCACTACTCATGAGTTGTAATGTTGAAAAGCAGCAAATGAAACCATGTTTCCTTCAAATATGCTGTTATCAAGGCTCCAAACCGGGCCAAAGAGACTTGTTCTGACCCAAGAATGTCATTTCTTTTTTCTGTCCTTACAAAGAGTTTGGCAAAGTACTGCAGCAGTAATTAATTTCAAAGATAATACAACTGACCCGTGTTCTTGGTTTTACTTTACAGTCCACCCGCTATGTGTTCCAATTCATGATTAGTGGCACCATGTCTCAGGTTTTTCCCATTTTAAAATACAAAAACTTTAGTTTCTCACTCAGTTTTTGTGGCAGCAGTAGCAGCCTTCCAGTGTAGCCATCATGCATCACAGAACTAGAGAGCACTATCATATTCAAAACATTAATTCTGTGGAAAATCTGTTCCACCATCATTAGGTCCCGCTCCAGACAGGTTCCCCTCACCCAACATCAGGTGATTTAACACTAGTTCCATCCAAAACTTTATTCTACACACTTCTCTTGTCATGCCTGGGAGTCAGAAGGTCATGAGTTCTAATTCCGGCCCTGCCACTTGTCTGCAGTGTGACCTTGGACAAGTCCCTTCACTTCTCTGGGCCTCAGTTCCTTCATCTGTAAAATGGGGATTAAGACTGGGAGCCCCACAGGGGACCCGATTTGCTTATATCCATTCCAGTGCTTATTAGTACAGTGCCTGGGACATAGTAAGCACTTAACAAATACCATAGTTATAACTGTTATTATCATCATCATCAGTGGTATTTATTGAGTGCTTAGCTTGTACAGAGCACTCTACTAAGCACTTGGGAGAGAACAGAGTTGGCTGACACATTCTCTGCTCACATAATAATAATAATAATAATGATGGCATTTGTTAAGCGCTTACTATGTGCAAAGCACTGTTCTAAGCGCTGGGGGGATACAAGGTGATCAGGTTGTCCCACGTGGGACTCACAGTCTTAATCCCCGTTTTACAGATGAGGGAACTGAGGCTCAGAGAAGTTAAGTGACTTGCCCATGGTCACACAGCAGACACGTGGCGGAGCCAGGATTCGAACCCATGACCTCTGGCCCCAAAGCCCATGCTCTTTCCACTGAGCCACGCTGCTTCTCTAAAGCTTCTCACATAAACCTTACAGTCTACAGGGGAAGACAGACATTAATATAAATATAAATAATTTATAATATAGAATTAGATATGTACATAAGTGCTATGGGGTTGAGGATGGGGTGAATATCAAATGCCCAGTGGTCACAGATCCAAGTGCATAGACCACAGGGAAGAGGGAGGGAGCCAGCGCCCGTTGTTGGGTAGGGACCGTCTCTATATGTTGCCAACTTGTACTTCCCAAGCACTTAGTACAGTGCTCTGCACACAGTAAGCGCTCAATAAATACGATTGAATGAATGAATGAAAGGCGTCTTGTGGTATGGGAATCTAACTACCCACTCTCTACTGAAATTAATCATTCACCATAGTCAGTCTGCTTTTCCTACCATTTTGTAAACTCGTAGTGGGCAGGGATGTCTACCAACTGTTTCATTGTACTCTCCCAAACAATAATAATAATAATAATAACAGTGGCATTTATTAAGCACTTACTATGTGCAAAGCACTGTTCTAGGCACTGGGGAGGTTACAAGGTGATCAGGTTGCCCCACGGGGGGCTCACAGTCAATCCCCATTTTACAGATGCGGTAAGTGAGGCACAGAGAAGTTAAGCGACTTGCCCAGTCAAACAGCTGACAATTGGTGGAGCAGGATTTGAACCCATGACTACGGACCTCAAAGTCCGTGCTCTTTTCCACTGAGTCACGCTGCAATGCTCTGCACACACTAAGCGCTCCATAAATCCATTAATTGATTGATTGTGAAATGTTAGGGAATTTAGTTAAAGTTTAGGGTGTCATAAAGTCCTTGTAAAAACTCTAAATTCTTTGGACATTCGTGGGATAAAGAGAAATTTTAAAAGGCACTTAAAACCTTAAAGTTTTATTTAAGTAAACTTTATTTAACTTTATTTAAGTAAACTTTTCCACGCCTCACCGTTACAGACTTCAGCTCGGTTACCGAAGTCCACAGTGAACCAGAGCCTACTGATAAATCAGGGATCTGAAATTAGAACATGGCCTTTAAAGGATATGGCTTATAAAATGATTCAAATGTGCTTTTCTACTCCATTTATAATTTCTGTTCTCCATCTGGGTGCCAAAAGTTTGAAGCTGCCCCAGGACTTTAAGAACACCCTGACTCAAGTTTTTTTGGAACACATGTTTTAAGATGGAGAACTTTTAATAGAAGTCACTGAAGCTTTGAGCATATTCCAGGCGTGCGTGACCCAGATCAGTGGGTCTGGAATGAATCCTATGCTCCAGAATCAGATGTATTAGAGGTAAGTGACCCAACCCAACTGGATTTAGGCTGATCCAGCCCTACTTTACATCACCCTCCATGTATTCAACAACAAAACAGCTTGCGAATGTCTCTACTCATATCTGGTCCTTTCATCTTTAAGGATTTGGAATTGGAGTCCTTTCCAAATGAAACAGTCTCTAATTGGACTTGGACTTCAGCAGTATAGGAGGAAATACGGTATCCCAATTCAGGTTTTGGCGTATTATTAAATGCTTAGGTAACTCTGTTCCCTGCAGATCCACGGCTGTGTCCTATTCTAATTAGTGCAATTGCACAAACCCCTGATTAGGGCTGGCAGATGCCTTGAGACAACCGGTCCTAAAGTGATTTTGAAATCTGAAAAGCCTGTGCCCTGAATAGCAGTCTTTCCCCTGGCTGCCCTGTAGAGAAGAAATAGTGTGGTTTCAGGTTTATATTTGCAAATCCTGTACTCTTTTGGTTTTCAGGGGTTCTAACGCGGCTGATGGAAAAATTAGTCTTCACTGACAGAGTTACTTTCCAAAGCCCTCACGATTCTCCCATTTGAAACAGGGGTCAGTCTCATTTGTCATTTGTGAAAGAGGAGGGATGATGGGAAAAAGAATTTAAAAACAAAAAGGAGAACATGTTTCAAATTTTAGGGAATTTTTCGTGGTCATTACCATTACTTTAAGGAGTAAATGCCTTTGAGATTGACTGGCTGAGCTCTGATTTGCAATAATAATAATAATAATAATAAAGGTATTTGTGAAGCATTTACTTTGTGTCAAGCACTGTGCTAAGTGCTGGGGAAGATACAGTATAAGTAGATAAGGCACAGTTCCTGTCCGGAATTGAGGTTACCAGGGAGGTATTTTGGGTATTTTCTCCCCATTTTTTACAGATGAGGAAGATAAGGCACTGAGAATTTAAGTGACTTGTCTAAGGACACACAGCAGATGAGGGGCATTAGAACCCAGGTCTTCTGACTCCTAGGCTTGTGCTCTTTTCACTAGGCCATGCTGCTTCTCTTCAAATATTCTTTAATCAATCAATCAATCAATCGTATTTATTGAGCGCTTACTGTGTGCAGAGCACTGTAATAAGCACTTGGGATGTACAAGTTGGCAACATATAGAGACGGTCCCTACCCAACAGTGGGCTCACAGTCTAGAAAAGTTCTTGAAAGTTGATGGTATAATTGGCTCTAACCAAAGTAAGGGGGTGATCAATGGCTCTGTTACGCAAAACCATGTAGTGGTTCGTTCCTCCTTTCCTGATCTTTATTTTGCTTTAAAAACACATTGGGATCCTGGAACAGGGAGGACAAAGACAGTTTTGGAACTCTTTTTTATGATTATAAGGGTTTACTATGTGACAGGCATTGTTCTAAACGCTGGGGTAAATACAAAGTAATCAGGTTAGATGCAATCCCTGTCCCACAAAGGGCTCACAGTCTGAGTTGGAGTGAGGAGGATTTAATCCCCATTTTACAGATGGGGTAACTGAGGCACAGAAAAGTGAAGTGACTTGCCTGAGGTTACATAGCAGGCAAGCGGTGGTGCTGAGATTAAACCGAGTCTTCTGACACCCAAGCCTGTGCTCTTTCCACTGGACATCAGCTCTGCACTCTCAGGCCAGAGATAGCCTCCCCACCCGATCCTTGACCAGATCTTTGAGTTATCCCAGTGTGACTGACCAGGTTTTATCACAGTAGGAAAAGTTAGAAGACTTTTATTTCGCGTAAAAGAAGGCCAAAGGAATGCTTAGCCCCCATAAGGGACCACTCTATTCCTTGGCATCCATTAGAGTTATAGAGACAGCTCTGTCCAAGGCCAAATTAGAATTAATTGAACATTTATAAAATCATGGGTTCTTTTTCATGTTTCTTTTCTCCCTGAGGCCAAAAAATCCTGGAGTTAAAAATCCAATTTCCTGTCCCTTTTCTGTCATGTGAAAAGAATATAGAGCCAGCAGCCCCTTATGCCGGTTGTGATAAGACACCTGGTTGTTATGAGTGAGCGGTAACTGGCTATTATGCATCCAGAGAGCCATCTAGGTTATAATCTCTTTCTGGAAGGACATACTGTTCTCAATTTCCGTGCCCCTTTCCTCACTCCCCCATCTGAGGTCTGACAACATAGATTCTAGATCCAAAAGACCCCCAAATCTTTTTAGAGCAGCATGGTAATTTTGGAGGAGGTATTTTATTATTGCTTGCTTACTATAGGATCAATCAATTGTATTTTATTTTTTATTTATTCATTTTATGGTATTTGTTCAGCGACGTGCCAGGCACTGTACTAAGCACTGGGGTACATATAAGTTAATCAGGTTGGACACAGTCCACTTTCATTCATTTATAATAATAATGGCATTTATCAAGCGCTTACTATGTGCAAAGCACTGTTCTAAGCTATGGGGAAGTTACAAGTTGATCAGGTTGTCCCCCGGGGGGCTCACAGTCTTCATCCCCATTTTACAGATGAGGTAACTGAGGCACAGAGAAGTGAAGTGACTTGCCCAAAGTCACACAGCTGACAATTGTCAGAGCTGGGATTTGAACCCATGACCTCTGATTCCAAAGCCCGTGCTCTTTCCCTGAGCCACGTCATTCAGTCCTATTTGTTGATTGCTTACTGTGTGTAGAGCACTGTACTAAGCACTTCGGAGAGTATAATGTAACAATAAACAGACAGATTCCCTGCCCACAATGATCTTACAGTCTAGAGTCCCACATGGGGCTCCTAGTCTTAATCCTCATTTTACAGATGAGGTAACTGAGGCACAGAGAAGTGAAGTGACTTGTCCAGAGTCACACAGCAGACAAGTGATAGAGCCAGAATCAGAACCCAAGTCCTGTTGACTCCCAGGACTGTGCTATATCCACTACTTCTCATTTACTGAGCACCTACTGTGTGCAGAGCATTTTACTGAGCCCTTGGAAAAGTACAGTATAAGAAAGTTGGTAGACTCATTTCCTGCCCATAAAAAGCTTACAGTCTAGAGAGGAGCTTACAGTCTAGAATGCTGAATTTTCCTTGGGATCTGCTGACAGTTGCCTTTCAAATTCTATGCCCGCAAACCTGCTAATGAAGAAAGACCTTGCTAATCCCTTTCAAAAATCTGAGGACTCTGTCTTCCATTCCCAAGAATACATCTAAAATTGAATGAAATAGTGGATTTTCCTGATAATGCAACACACTGAAACGTTCGCTGTTTGGGCCCACCAGAAACTGGCAAGTAGCCTCTAAACTGTAAGATCATCCGCTCGACTGTAAAGCTCGTTATGGGCAGGGAATGTGTCTGTTTATTGTTCTGCTGTACTCTCCCAAGCACTTAGTACAGTGCTCTGCAAACAGTAAGCGCTCAATAAGTACGATCGGCTGACTTTAGCTAGACTGATTGCCCTGATTGAAAGGAGAATGGTAATGAGTCTGATTCTCTCAGTGCCTAGGTTTAGGCCTTGCCAGTGAATTGCGCACTCTGGAGAGATTATTAACTTTTTCATCCCTAGGGACACATTTAGTTTATTGTAACAGAGTACCGTAATGGTTGGAAAGAGTTGATGTTTGTTTATCTCATAGGGCCTAGCTTATACTAGGGACTAAGAGCTATTAAATTCATTTCTAAGAACAGTCCCGCTGGAATCCAGGTTAGCCTAATGGAAATACCTAGGGACAGATGCCTTGGTGGTTTTAGCTAAGAGGACATTGCCCACATTTGTGTAGTGTGTGGAGTTGTGGAGTTGTCCTGGGATCCAGGAGCTGAGGTAAGCCACAGCTCTGATTTTGAACCTGGTTTTGAAGAGTAGGCCTTATTCCAGTCTCTGCCCCATTAATCAATTAGTTGATCAGTGGTAGTAGTTGAGTGCCCAGACAACTCTTCCACACCTCTGGACAAATTTATCTGCCTGGGCTCTGACAAGCAATCCTGGCAATGCTTTGCCAGATGACTTTAAGCAAATTACTGCAATCTTCTAGATTCCAGTTTTTCCCTCCGGTACCAAAGGAGAGTTACAGGCAAGCATCTAAAGTTAGGCACTGGGGACTAAGCTTCATTATGCTTTCTTCTTCTTATCATTATTATTATTAATAAAGTGCTTACTATGTGCCAAGCATTGTACTAAACGCAAAGGTAAATACAAGGTGATCAGGTTGGATAGAGACCCTGTCCCACATGGAGCTCACATTCTATCTAGAAGGGAGTAGGATTTAATCTCCATTTTACAGATGAGGTAATTGGGACACAGAGAAGTGACATGACTTGTCCAAAGCACACAGCAGACATGTGGCAAAGTCAGGATTAAAACTCAGGTCCTCCGACTCCCGCACCCGTGCTCTTTCCATTAGGCCATGATGTTTCTCATGCCTTCTCATGTGCCTCTACTACCCCTATAATTCCCCCCGGCTCCTCCCTTTGTGGGAAAAAAGCAAAGCTGGACACTATTTTTTTGGACAACACCTGGCCTGGCCTCATTCCCTTGGGATCTGGCAGCTACAAGTCGGCATCTGATTTCATATCTGATTAGGAGGAAAATGTTAGAGGAGGGGTTGGGCTCTTGCGAGTTTAGTTGTGTGTGGTGCATTTGTGCGAGTGGGATCTGTGAGAATCACCTGACCCAATCAATCAATCAATCAGTGGTATCTGTTGAGCTTATGTTTTGTTTTGTTCTCTGTCTCCCCCTTTTAGACTGTGAGCCCACTGTTGGGTAGGGACTGTCTCTATGTGTTGCCAATTTGTACTTCCCAAGCGCTTAGTACAGTGCTCTGCACATAGTAAGCGCTCAATAAATACGATTGATGATGATGATGATTTATTATGTGCAGAGCACTGTACTAACCACTTGGGAGACTACGACATAACAGTGTAACAGAGTTAGTAGACATGTTCCCTGCCCACTACGAGCTTCTAGTCTAGAGGGTGAAACAGACGTTACTAGAAATAAAATGAACTGTAGATATGGACATGGTGGCTGAGGGAGAGGGGAATTTTGTGAAGGTTGAACTGACAGGATTTAGTGCTAGATTGAATAGTGTGGGTTTAAAGAGAGAGAGAGGAATCAGTCAATCGTATTTATTGAGCACTTACTGTGTGCAGAGCACTGTACTAAGCGCTTGGGAAGTACAAGTTGGCAACATATAGAGATAGTCCCTACCCAACAGTGGGCTCACAGTCTATAAGGAGGAGACAGAGAACAAAACCAAGCATACTAACAAAATAAAATAAATAGAATAGATATGTACAAGTAAAATAAATAAATAGAGTAATAAATATGTACAAACATATACACATATATACAGGTGCTGAATCGAGGGTAATGCCAAGGTTACAAGCCTGTGAGACAGGAAGGGTGGTCTTACCCTTGCTCAGACACTACTTCCTCCCCAGCTCACATGACCTGCCTCATGTAGTCCTTTGGGCTGAGGGGTCACTTAAAGTGTTTTAGTAAACTGTTGAAACTGGCACAACTTAAATATGTGGTGTTCACTGTTCTAAGCACTAAAACTGCTATGGCGCTTATTATATAAAGACACTGTGTGTTGTTTCCACACAAATCGACAATGCTTATAAATGTGCTAGTAAATTGAAACAGGTTTTGTAGGTGCAATGATAATGTAGTAGTAGTATTACTAGTAATAATATTTATTCATTGCTTACTGGATGCCGAGCACCCAATATATATGTATATATATTTGTACAATGTTTGTACATGTTTGTAGAGAAGCAGCGTGGCTCAGTGGAAAGAGCACGGGCTTTGGAATCAGAGGTCATGGGTTCGAATCCCGGCTCCGCCACATGTCTGCTGTGTGACGTTTGGGCACGTCACAACTTCTCGGAGCCTCAGTTACCTCATCTGTAAAATGGGGAGGATGACTGTGAGCCCCACGTGGGACAACCTGATCAACTTGTATCCCCCCCCAGTGCTTAGAACACTGCTTTTCACATAGTAAGCACTTAATAAATGCCATCATTATTATTACTATTATTATTACATATTTATTACTCTATTTTACTGGTACATATTTATTTTATTTTGTTAATATGTTTTGTTTTGTTGTCTGTCTCCCCCTTCTAGACTGTGAGCCCACTGTTGGTTAGGGACCGTCTCTATATGTTGCCAACTTGCACTTCCCAGGTGCTTAGTACAGTGCTCTGCACACAGTAAGTGCTCAATAAATACGATTGAATGAATGAATGAGCACTGCACTAAACACTGGGAGAGATTAGAGATTTGGATGTTGCTGACTGTGATGGGCCTGGGAGTCAGAGGTCCTGGGTTCGAATCCCGCTCCGCCACTTGTCTGCTGTGTGACCTTGGGCAAGTCACTTTACTTCTCAGTGCCTCAGTTACCTCATCTGTAAAATGGGGGTGAAGACTGTGAGCCCTCTGAGGGACAGAGACTGTGTCCAACCTGATTATCTTGTATCTACCCCAGAATTTAGAACGGTGCTTGGCACAAAGTAAGCGCCTAACAAGTACCACCATTATTATTACTAGACTAGACTGTGAGCCCACTGTTGGGCAGGGACCGTCTCTATATGTTGCCAACTTGTACTTCCCAAGCGCTTAGTACAGTGCTGTGCACACAGTAAGCGCTCAATAAATGCGATTGAATGAATGGAGGGAGCTCTGGCAGAAAGGGGAGAGAATTCTAACTCTTCCCTCCGCCCTCTGTCCTTACCCCCTCGTTCTTTGCGGAGGGAAAGGGGGCAGTTTGTCCTCCTCTCACTAGTCCTTTTTCATCATCATCATCATCATCAATTGTATTTATTGAGCGTTTACTGTGTGCAGAGCACTGTACTAAGCGCTTGGGAAGTACAAGTTGGCAACATATAGAGACAGTCCCTACCCTACAGTGGGCTCACCGTCTAGAAGGGGGAGACAGAGAACAAAACCAAACATACTAACAAAATAAAATAAATAAATAAATAAAAGTCCTGCATGTCATGGGCTGTGCTGGGGGCGGGGGGTGGAGAGGTTGGAGACCCCATCCCCTTAACAGCCTCCACCACATCGGGGGGTCCCCAGCAGGGAAGTAGAGAGGAGCATACCTGATTCAACCTTTACTACTACACAAATATACTCTGGGGACTGTGCTTGGGAGAAGGACACAATGAGAAGCAGCATGACCTAATGGAAAGAGCATGGGCCTAGGCGTCGGAGGACCTGGGTTCTAACTGCTTGCCGGGTGACCTTGGGCAAGTCACTTGGAGAAGCAGTGTGCCTCAGTGGGAAAGAGCCCGGGCTTTGGAGTCAGAGTTCATGGGTTCAAATCCCGGCTCAGCCACTTGTCAGCTGTGTGACTTTGGGCAAGTCGCTTCACTTCTCTGTGCCTCAGTTACCTCATCTGTCAAATGGGGATTAAGATTGTGAGCCCCCCATGGGACAACCTGATCACCTTGTAACCTCCCCAGTGCTTAGAACAGTGCTTTGCACATAGGAAGTGCTTAATAAATGCCATTATTATTATTATTACTTGGAGGAGCAGCATGGCATAGTGGAAAGAGCGTGGGCTTGAGAGTCAGAGGACATGGGTTCTAATCCCTGCTCCGCCACTTGTCTGCTTTGTGACCTTCGGCAAGCCACTTAACTTCTCTGTGCCTCAGTTCTCTAATCTGTAAAATGGGGATTAAGACTATGAGCCCCACTTGGGACAACCCAATTACCTTGTATCTACTCCAGTGCTTAGAACAGTGCTTGGCACATAGTAAGCACTTAACAACTACCATAAGTATTATTATTTAACGGCTCTGTGCCTTCGTTTTCTCAACTGTAAAACTGGGATTAAGCCTCACTGAAGGCGCATCTGCTCCATGAGGCCTTTCTTGACTAAGCCCTCATTTCCTTTTATTTTACTCCCTTCTGCATCACCCTGACTTGCTTCCTTTATTCATCTGCCCTCAGCCCCACGGCACTTATGTGCATATTTGTAATTTGATTTATGTATTTATTTTATTTTATTTTTTTTAGACTGTGAGCCCACTGTTGGGTAGGGACTGTCTCTATATGTTGCCAATTTGTACTTCCCAAGCACTTAGTACAGTGCTCTGCACATAGTAAGCTCTCAATAAATACGATTGATGATGATGATGATGATGATGTATATTAATGTCCATCTCCCCCCTAGACTGTAAGCTTATTGTGGGCAGGCAATGTGTTATATTTTTGTATTATACTCTCCCACGTGTTTAGTTCAGTGCCCTGCACACAGTAAGTGCTCAATAAATACGAATGATCCATTGACTGCTCTTCCTCATACTTGGACTGTGAGACCCATGCGGGACGGAGACTGTGTCCGACTTAACCTGTACCCACCCCAGTGCTTAGAACAGTGTTTGACACATAGTAAGCACCTAACGAATGCCATTAAAAAAAGAGGAAACAATATGACTTCTCCAGTGTACATCCATGTGGGGGGTCCCAGGAAGCAAAGTCTGACTGGCTGAGCAATCTTGTGGGAGGCTAAATAGAGAAAAGATGGGGGGAACGTGAATTGGAAGGCCTGGGAACCTCCCGTCACACCCTCCCCCTCAGAAAACCCCCAGGGTTTTACCTTCTGTTGACATTTTTTTGTGTGGTATTTGTTAAGTACTTACTATGTCCCAGGCACTGTACTAAGCACTGGGGTGGAAACAAGCTAATCAAATTGGCCACAGTCGCTGTCCCACATGGGGCTCTCAGTCTTCTTCCCCGTTTTACAGTTGAGGTAACTGAGACACAGAGAAGTGAAGTGACTTGCCTAAGGTCCCACAGCAGATGAGTGGCAGAGCTGGGATTAGAACCCAAGTCTGTCTGACTCCCGGGCCCTAACAAATGCCATTAAAAAAAGAGAAAAAAACATGACTTCTTCACTGTACATGATGATGATGATAATGACATTTATTAAGCACTTTCTATTTGCAATGCACTGTTCTAAGCACTGGGGGGATGCAAGGTGATCATGTTGTCCCACGGGGGGCTTACAGTCAACCCCATTTTACAGATGAGGTAACTGAAGCACAGAGAAGTTAAGTGACTTGCCCAAAGTCACACAGCTGACAATTGGCGGAGCCGGGATTTGAACGCATGACCACTGACTCCAAAGCCCGGGCTCCTTCCACTGAGCCACGCTGCTTCTCTCCATGTGGGGAGTCTCAGGAAGCACAGTCTGACTGGCTGAACAACCTTATTAGAGGCTGAATAGATAAAATATGAGGAGAATGTGCTTGATGATGATGATGGTATTTGTTGAGCACTCACTTTGTGTCCAGCACTGTTCTAGGTTAGATATAAGTTAATCAGGTTGGATGCCTTCCCTGTCCCACATGGGGCTCATGGTCTTAATCCCCATTTTATAGATGAGGTAACTGAGGCACAGAGAAATTAAATGACTTGCTCAAAGTCACAAAGCAGACAAGTGGAGGAGCCAGGATTATTAGAACCCAGGTCTTTCGGTCTCCCAGGACCATGCTCCATCCAATTGGCCACACTATTTCTCACTCTGCCCTTCTCCAAAGCCCAACCCCCTGGAGAAGAGCAGCTAGCAAACCCTGGCTTAGTAGCAGGACTACTAACTTCCTCCAGAAGTTAGATAATGAAGGCCTTAAATCTGCTAACAAACTCGGTTTGATGATGAGAATCGAAGTTGGGTTAAACAAGCAGTGCTCTCTGCTTGTTTGGAGGTGGGCAAGGAGGGCATTCGGAGGGGCACCCCTCTCAGAAGAGAGAAGCGCTTCCTCTCTTTCTCTTTGCCACATCATGGGCATCCCCTCTTGGGGCAGACCCTGAGCCCACGCTCCGGGGTAACAGTTTCCCAGTCGGGATCAGAGCGAGCCAGCACAGTAAGGAGTAGCCTTCCAGTGACAATGGGGATCAATCCCTCAGGGAAAATCTGCGAAACAGATGGCTTTCCACCACCAGACAAAGTAAATCATCTGTGGCGTCTTAATTCCGTTGAGTTTCCGTTCTCAATCTTGAGGACAAACTTCTCCACCCCCATTAATTTCCAGTCGTGGCCCGATCTCCACGTGCCGTCTCTGGAGTGTCATGGAAACTGCATGTTCTAACCAGTCGGTTGTGTCCAGGGTGCAAATTAAGACATTTTAAAATGCTACCTAAGATGATACAGATCCAGAGTAGTTGTAGATATGAGAGTCTTGCACAGGGAGATTGTAAAGTGGGGATTGAGACTGTGTGCCCCACGTGGGACAGATACAACCTGATTACCTTGTATCTAACCCAGCACTTAGAACAGTGCTTGTCACATAGTAAGCTCTTAATAAATACCACAATTATTATTGCTATTATTAATAATAAATAGAACTGATTGATTGATTAAATGTCATAGAGAGAATGGTGAATTTTAGGGCTGGAGTAGCAAACTAGTAAGACATTCAAATCATCTTTACCCCAGCTGCTTTTTAGTAATTTTCCCCAGCATTTAGTTCCATGCTCTGCATAATGCTTAATACTATTGGCATTAATGCTTAATAAGCCTAACACTATTACTCCAACTACTGTCTAAAGAGATACAAATACATAGAGGCCATTCAGTCTGTAGGCAAGAAGGGAAATGCATGATTTTATTATTCGTTTGCCTGGAAACAGCAGGGAAAGCAAATGTTCTTAACATTCCTTCCAACACCAAGGGTCATCGTCACTCTGGATTCGGGATTTTGGCATGTGTCCCCTCAGTCTCCCACTTCATTTGTGAAGAAAATGTCTCCTGTCGGTACTCTGTAAACACAGGGCTCTATTTGTTTACGTCCTGTCGCTCACATGTAAAAACACACATACTCACACACTCATAATCTGGAAAGTGCTCGAAATGATAGAAAAGGGCCCGTGTTTTCGATCTCTCCCTTGAACTGGAGTCCAGAAGGAAATGACCCAGGGCACAGTCCCAGAGCACTTTGAACCCTTCTGAAAGGGAAGAGAAAAAAGCATCTGTGGCTTTGAGGCAATACTATGGATTGGATGGAGACGTGTCAACGTGTTGATTTCCCTCTTCCAGTCCAGCAGAGAGAAATCAATCAGTCAATCCAAGGTATTTATTGAGCTCTTACTATGTGCAGAACACTGTACTAAGCACTTGGGAGAGTTTGGTCCAACAGAATTAGCAGATAACATGCTTAAAGGGGGAGACAAACATCAATAAAAATAAATAAGTAATTTGTATTATAGAATTTAAAGGTATTTGTAAGTGATGTGAGGTTGAGAGTTTGCTCCATTTTTTCAGCGCCCCTCTCAGCCCCATGGCACTTAGGTACATAACAAGAATTTATTTATTTATATTAATGTCTGTCTCCCTCTCTAGACTGTAAGCTCATTTTGGGCAGGAAATGTGTCTGTTATATTGTACTCTCCTAAGTGCTTAATACAGTGTTCTGCACCCATTAAGCATTCAATAAATACGATTGACTGACTGACTGGATATTAAAAGCCCAAAAGTCACAGATCCAAGTGCAGAGACCATACAGAAAGGGAAGCAGGGAGACCTGAGCATTTGAGGTTTGGAAGCCAGGATTTTAAAAAATGGCTTTCTGTTTCCTGACAGGTCCTTTCTTGACTTCACCTTTGCCCTCTCACATCTGCAAACCTGGGCTGTTGCAGGGGTTATACTAAGAGGGAGAGGAAGTCAGTTAAGCTCTGCACACTATAAGCGCTCAATAAATACGATCGAATGAATGAATGAGCTTACAAACCTGCAGCAGAGTGTTTAGGGCCCTGGCTAAAAGAAGGTTTGATAAAGGGGCGTTGCCTGAAGCTCCGGATTTGGATGTTGGGGGGCAAGTCTGGGTGATGCCTGGTGGCAGTGATGATGCCTTGGTTGCAGCGCTTAGAACAGTGCTGTGCACATAGTAAGCGCTTAACAAATGCCATCATCATCATCACCAGCACAAAACCCAGACTCTTTCATCTCTGTCATCTCCCCGGATAACGGCCACTCAACCCCAAAGTGGGGCAGGGCTGTAGAGACTAGGTGGATCGGGCTTAAGCTGGAAAACCAGGAAAGCAAATCCCCTCAGAGCCAGACGGGGGCAATGTCAGAATCCCGATTACGGTTTCTTCCTGCTTCCAGAGAGACGTATGCTTTTTCACTATCCAAATTCTGAACACCAAAGCATTGTTTTTGTCATTGTTGATCCTGTGAACTGAACCGGAAAACCTGGTCTGATACTAGGAGGATTTTTTTAAGGGGACAAATGAATGGGGCGGTTGAGTCCCTTAATCGTTGGGATATATGGAAATCGTCAGTTTCTCACACCGCTTCAAGGCCCTTGAACCCATTTAGGTAAAATGGGGATTGAGACTGTGAGTCCCACATGGGACAGGGCCTGTGTCCAACTTGATTACCTTGTATCTACCCCAGAGCTTAGAACAGTGGTTGACACGTAGTGAGTGTTAGCAAATACCGCAATCATTATTATTATTATTACCTTACTGTGTGCAAACGCTTTGAAGTAATTGAAATGGCTTATTCCCTCCAGCAGGGGCCATTTTCCTACCTTCTCTCTCCTTTTTTTAAAAAAATGGTACTTATTAATAATAATAATAATTATTATTATTATGGTATTTGTTAAGCACTGACTATGTACCTGGCACTGTACTAATCACCGGGGTAGATGCGAGCTAATCAGGTTGGACACAGTCCACAGCCTTAAACCCCATTTTACAGATAACTGAGGCCCCGAAAAGTGAAGTCACTTGCCCAAGGTCACACAACAGACAAGTAGCGGAACCACCGTTAGAACCCAGGCCTCGGCTCTTTCCACTAGGCCCCGCTGCTTCTCGCCAGCAGAGTCAGGCTGTGCTTTGAGATTAATAATCTCATCATCATCATCATCATCAATCGTATTTATTGAGCGCTTACCATGTGCAGAGCACTGTACTAAGCGCTTGGGAAGTACAAATTGGCAACATATACAGTCCCTACCCAACAGTGGGCTCACAGTCTAAAAGTGGGCTCACAGTCTAAATCTCGAGGAGGTGACCTGTGTTTCCATATGAGCCCAGCACCCCAAAAAGCACATAGCTATTGATAACCAATACTCTTTCTGTAGATGTGTCCCCTTTGACCCTTGCTCACTTCCCACATCCCGGCTGGAGACAGGAAGGGCTGCAAGACACATTAGGAAGGGCTGCCTTGGGTATCGCCACATGGGAGTCCAATTTACTAGATTAGACGGAGGTTGTCTCACTTTGCTACCCACTCATCCTCCCACCCACATTCCTTTTGTTCCTTCCTGAGGAAGCATCTCTGTTCTCATTTCCTTCGAGGAGAATTGGGTTCCACATCGGATTAGCCGGGCCAAACTGGGATGATCCCGACTTCACCTCCTCATGGAGCCAACTCTCGATTCTCTATGCGGGGGAGTGACATTACCAAAAACAAAAGGCCCAGTGTCTAATCGCCGGAGTTTCCAAAATGCTAAACCAGCCCGCGGTGAACAGAAGCTGCAGAGTCTGTCTGAGAAGTTAGCGGTTACTTTGGAGAGGATATTTCTTGGTGTTGGGGGTGGAAGGGGGCTCCTGGGGTTCAGAGTCACCTAAACCATGGAGGAACCAGGAATGGGTCTGTTTATTGGTGTTTTGTATTCTCTCAAGCACTTAGTACTGTGCTCTGCACACAGTAAGCACTCAATAAATATGATTGACTGACTGACTCGAGAAGCAGCATGGCGTAGCGGATAGAGCACAGCCTGGGAGTCAGAAAGTCATGTTTTCTAATCGCAGTTCCACCACTTGTCTGCTTTGTGAGTCAGAAAGTCATGTTTTCTAATCCCAGTTCCACCACTTGTCTGCCGTGTGACCTTGGGCAAGTCAATTTACTTCTCTGGGCCTCAGTTCCCTCATCTGGAAAATGGGGATTGAGACGTTGAGCCCCACGTGGGACAGAGACTGTGTCCAGCTCGATTTGCCTGTATCCACCCCAGTGCTTAGTACAGTGCCTGGCACATATTAAGCACTTAACGTATACCATCATCATTATTATTATTATTATCAGATATACAGGTGGCGAGAAGAGTGGATTTGTCTGCCTCCGTAACGTATCACAGTTGTAACCAAGCTCAGGTCATTCTTGGACCCCGAGCCCAACTCCATATGAATTCCCACACATAGCAGTCCTCCTCCTCCTCCTCCTCCTCCTCCTCCCTCTCCTTCCTCTCTACCTCCTTTCCCCTCTCTTCACACTCCGGAGGTCCACCCAGGGTTAGGACAAGCTGTACTGATTGGTCATGTAGCATCTTCATTGCAAAATGTTCACGCAACAATAATAATAATAATGATGATGGTATTTGTTAAGCGCTTACTATGTGGAAAGCACTGTTCTAAGCGCTGGGGAGGTTACAAGGTGATCAGGTTGTCCCATGGGGGGCTCATGGTTTTAATCCCCATTTTACAGATGTGGTAACTGAGGCACAGAGAAGTGAAGTGACTTGCCCAAAGTCACCCAGCTGACAGTTGGCGGGGCCGGGATTTGAACCCATGACCTCTGACTCCAAAGGCCATGCTCTTTCCACTGAGCCACGCTGCTTCTCCAACAACAACAAGTGATCAGCATTGGTTAGAGTTGCAAAAATGGTCCTACAATATGATGATGATAATTCTTTCACTCATTTGTTCATTCACTCATTTATTGAGTGCTTATTGTGTGCAAAGCACTGTGCTAAGCGCTCCGGAGAGTATAATATAACCATAAACAGACAAATTCCCTGCCCACAACCAGATTAATGATATTTGTTAAATGCTTATGACATACCGAGCACTGTCCTGAGTGCTAGGGTAGATACGGGTAATCAGATTGGCCACAGTCCCTGTCCCTCATGGAACTCACAGTCTTGTGGGGAGAGAGAACAGGTAATTATGCAATATGCAGTTGTGTAGCTGTTGTGTGGAGAGAGACAATGAAAAGTCCTGCTGGCTCAGGTTGGGAGAGATGTATGTAGCTGGAACAAGCAAGGATTTGTGGCCAGCATTCTCACCTTCACTCACCCTGGTCAGTTTTTGTAGTGGAAAGTGTCGGGGCACGGAAAATGGCCAGTCTCCCTCCACCCCCGCCCACTTTCTCCAGCTCCCTCCCCTGCCCTCCCCATTTCTTGTTTCTTTTTCCCTCTCCTCTTTCCAACAGGGCAGGCACAATCAGGGCGCCCATAAAGCTGGGCCTGCTTCAAGGGTATTTGCCATCAATCAGTGGTATTTATTGAGCGCTTACTGGTGCAAAGCACTGTACTAACCGCTTGGGAAAGTACAGTACAGTGGAGTTGGTAAATGTGATCCATTCTCACAAGGAACTTTCAGTCTACAGTCCCTGCCATGGCTCTCCCACACTGAAACAACAGACTTTTTTTTAAAAAAAACACCCTTATGGTTCCTCTCCAAAGCCACTGTTACACAACTGTCGGATCATCCAAAAATTGTTGCCCAACCACATTTTGCGGTCAGTCAGTTGTATTGATTGAGCACTTACTATGTGCAGAGCACTGTACTAAGCGCTTGGGAGAGGACAGTATGCCAATAGAACAGACACATTCCCTGCCCACAACAAGCTTACTAAGACCATTTCTCATAATAATAATAATCATGGCATCTATTAAGCGCTGAGGTGGATAGAAGAGAATCAGATCAGAGTTTCTGTCCTTCCCAAGGCTCACAATCTAACCACTGTAGATGGGCAGTGAGGTAGCGGAAGGGACAGAAGCATTGGCAGGGCCTGAGCTGTTTCCTGTTGTATTCTCCTGAGTGCTTAGCACACTGCTCTGCACACAGTAAGTGCTCAATAAATATGATTGTCTGACTGATTGACTGGCTAAATCATTGAGACAGATGGCACCTGGAGCAATCATCTCTTCCAGTCTAGGGGAATACCAAAATCATTCATGAAAGATGGTTGCCCATTCTCTCCCCAAGTAGCCCATGCCATTGTTTGTTCACCCTGAGAATCCTGAAATCCTTTCTTATGTTTGACCATATTTTTTGTGTTGTAATTCAAGACCAGTGTTTTCCATATGTTAATCTGGGGAGCTGAACAATATCACCTCAGCTTTAAGGATCTCTCCTACTGCAACAGCTGCCCATTTTCTGTCCTGAAAACCATTTGTTTCATCATTTTTCAGCCCTAGAACTGGTCACAGAATTGTTTATCATTGCCTCAGCTATTGGTGTAGGTAATATACCCATCGCAAAATTATTTCTGCACACCCAGTCATTGCTGGAATATCTTTGGGTGCAGTAAACGGCAGAGCGGGGATTCGAATGCAGGTCATCTGACTTCCAAGCTCGTGCACTTTCCGCGAGGCCACGCTGCTTCTCTCTGTCCCAAGCTGAAGAGCCGTCTTTATTCTAGGAGACAGGATCCAATGGTCTACCCTTAGCTCTTAGGTACGGTGCTTTGCCCGCAGTAAGTGCTCAATAAATACGATCGAATGAATGAATAACCTCCTCCGCTTCAGAGGATGGACTTTTGACAAGCTTCTGTGGATGTTTTGTTGATTGTTGATGACTGAAGAGTGTAACTGAACGTTAGTTGGGTTTGCTCTGCACACAGTCAGCTCTTAATAAACACCATTCTTTTATTGATTCGCAGACATTCGAACTTTAGGTGTTTCATAGTGATTGACTATTCTGAAGGGAGCAGTAGCAGATACACTACCCGGCTGGGAAAGGGTATTTCATTTATTCATTCATTCATTCAATTGTATTTATTGAGTGCTTACTGTGTGCAGAGCACTGTACTAAGCGCTTGGAAAGTACAAGTCGGCAGCATATAGAGACAGTCCCCGCCCAACAACGGGCTCACAGTTTAGAAGGGGGAGACAGACAACAAAACAAAACATGTGGACAGGTGTCAAGTCACCAGAATAAATAAAAATAAAGCTAGATACACATCATTAACAAAATAAATAGAACAGTAAATATGGACAAGCAAAATAAATAGAGTAATAAATCTGTACAAGCATATATACAGGTGCTGTGGGGAGGGGAAGGAGGTAGGGCGGGAGGATGGGGAGGAGGAGAGGAAAAAGGGGGCTCAGTCTGGGAAGGCCTCCTGGAGGAGGTGAGCTCTCAGTAGGGCTTTGAAGGGAGGAAGAGAGCTAGCTTGGTGGATGTGGGGAGGGAGGGCGCTTAGTACTGTGCTCTGCACACAGTAAGCGCTCAATAAATACGATTGAATGAATCAATTCCAGGCCAGGGGAGGACGTGGGCCAGGGGTCGACGGCGGGACAGGCGAACAGTAGCAGGAGGCATATCCATGACCCATCTTGGTGATGATAAGGGAAGTGAGAGATGAAGAGGGGTGTGAAGAACCCCTCACCATCTAGCCCTTGCTCACACCCTCCTTTCTACCTGAAACTCCCACCCCCTTAATATCTGCCAGCTCACTCTCCCCATCTTCGAAGCCCTGCTGAAATCACATCTCTTTTCATTCATTCAGTCGTGTTTATAAAGCACTTACTGTGTACAGAGCACTGTGCTAAGCAATCGGGAGAGTGCAATATAACAATAAACAGACTTCTTCCCTAACCGCAATGATCTTACAGTCTAGAGGGGGAGATAGACATTAATGAATGCATTACAGATATATAAGTAAATTACAGATGTCTCTTTCAGGAAGCCTTCCCTGACTGACCTCACATCTCCCCACTCTTTTCTCCTCCACTTCTGCATCACCTATGCACCTATGCACCTATACCCTCTAAGCACTGAGATACTCACCCCACACAGCACTTATGTATCTATATTTCTTATATAGCAGCATGGCTCAGTGGAAAAAGCCCGGGCTTTGGAGTCAGAGGTCATGGGTTCAAATCCCGGCTCCTCCAACTGTCAGCTGTGTGACTTTGGGCAAGTCACTTAACTTCTCTGTGCCTCAGTTCCCTCATCTGTAAAATGGGGATTAAAACTGTGAGCCCCCCGTGGGACAACCTGATCACCTTGTAACCTCCCCAGCGCTTAGAACAGTGCTTTGCACATAGTAAGCGCTTAACAAATACCATCATTATTATTATTCTATCTCTAGTTTATTTAAATATCTGTCTCCCTAACCATGTTATAGATGAGGGCAGGGTCATCGTATCTGCCAGTTCTATTGTACTCTCCCAAATGCTCAGTTCAGTGTTCTATACAGAATATGCACTCAATAAATACGATCGATTGATTCATTCAATCGTATTTATTGAACACTTACTGACTGATTGGAGAGCTAGATCGATCAAACCTAGAAAGACCCACTGATCCTGACAGCAGCTCTGAGCATTGGAGAAACATGAGGGGAGCTCATGCTGGTAATAATTTTGAAATCTGCTGCAGCTGATTATAGGTCTTTCACACCGAGAGTTTGCCATCGGTAAACTTAGCCTGAAGCCGCATCTTCAGTCCAACAATCTGTCGTGTTTATTGAGAGTTTACTGTGCTCAGAGCATTATACTAAGCGCTTGGGAGAATACAGTGTAATCGAACTGGTAGATGTGTTCCCTGCCTGCAAGAAGATTACTGTCTAGAGGGGGAGGCAGTTATTAATATAAATAAATAAATTCTGGATATATATGTAAGTCCTTTGGGGCTGAGGGTGGGATAAATAAAGGGTACAAGATCTTCACAACTAATAGATTTGGGCTGCAAACCTATAATCAATTAATTGGATTGGGAGCCATGGGAGGTCAAATCATCAGTTTTCCTACTGTACTTAAATCCCTCTGCGTTCATATCACTACAAACACTTCGGAGATTAGCAATGGAGGCTGATTTCACCTCATATGTTTTTTGGGAAAAGGGAGGTTACACTCTGTCTTACAAATGAGCCTCTGCGCCATTAAGAACAATGAGCCTGTTTATTTCATTTATAAGAGCCCTGTCAAACCATTGGTTATATAGAAGAGGAGGGAAATATTTCTACCTTGGCAGGAACAGAAAGAGGGACTACTCGCAGGATTTGTGAGAACTGGAAGATGAGATCTTTCGTGCTGAGATCGAAAAGCTCAGTCTTCCCTCTGACTATCTCTGCAGCTGTTGTTGTGAGAGAGTCAGTAACTTGGTGGTCCTGGTGGTGGTGGTATTTTGGGGGAGGTTTCTTTTCCTCTCTCGGCCCCCGCTCCTCTCTGTGGGGACCTCGGCCTGCCAGGTGGAGTAGGATTTCCGATCAGGGAAGCATCCCGTTGTTTCGGCCGAGAAACCCGAACCTACCGAGTGGAACAAAGAGGGTTATCAGGGCTTGAAACCTGTGGAACGTCCACTGGCCTCTGCCGGGAACTCAGGAGGGTAATGGTGCTGTCAATCGTAATGACGTGCAACTGCGACCGTCTCTAAGGGGAGGATATCCATGTTTCAGGCAGAAAAGACCGATAATAATAATAATAATAATAACATTTGTTAAGCGCTTACTACGTGCAAAGCAGTGTTCTAAGTGCTGGGGGCGGACACAAGGTGATCAGATTGTCCCATGTGGGGCTCACAGTCTTAATCCCCATTTTACAGATGAGGTAATGGAGGCCCAGAGAAGTTAAGTGACTTGCCCAAAGTCACACAGCTGACAATTGGCAGAGCTGGAATTTGAACCCATGACCTCTGACTCCCAAGGCCGGGCTCTTTCCACTGAGCCACGCTGCTTTTCTAATTAATGTATGTGTTGCAGAGGGGTTCATTCATTCATTCATTCAATCATATTTATTGAGCACTTACTGTGTGCAGAGCACTGTACTAAGCGCTTGGGAAGTACAAGTTGGCAACATATAGAGACGGTCCCTACCCAACAGTGGGCTCACAGTCTAGAAGACGGAGACAGAGAACAAAACAAAACATATTAACAAAATAAAATAAATAGAATAAATGGAGTTGGCCTGCCCAACCTACCACTCTCTCCCGTGGGGAACAACAGAGTTGAGCGTTCTTGATCCTGGGAGGTGCGGGGGGCTCTCCTTCCTTGAAGGACAGAGATGTTTAGTTTTAATCTGTTTCTACTGATTTCTTGATTGGTGATTGTAAGCAGAGGGTGAAAAGCCCTAAATAGATTTCTCTTTTGGCCATTTCCAATGGAGAGTAATTTACTAGGCAAGCTGTCCCCAGGCACTGTTTATTCAGTCATTTTGGCAACATGCTGCCATGGCTGGTCCTTGATTAATCTCTTTCTCTCTCCCCCTCTCTCTTTCTCTCTCTCTCCCCCTCTCTCTTTCTCTCTCTCTCTCCCCTCTGCTCTTTCCTTCTTTCTCTCTCTCCCTCGTCCTCTTTCTCTTTTTCTTTCTCTCTGCTCTTTCCCTCTTTTTCTGTCTCATCCCTCCTTCTCCCTCTATTTCTCTTTCTCCCTCCCCCTCATTCTCTCTCCTCTTTACCTCTCCCTCCCTCTCTCTCCCTCCTCTCTCCATCTCTCTATATCTCCATCTCTCTTTCTCTCTCTCCCCCGCCTTTGTCTCTCCCTCTTTCCCTCCCTCTCTGCCAACTTCCCAGGCACACATTTTGGCAGTTCCGGCAAGAGAACCCGAAGACGAGGGTGGGTGACCCTCCTCCCGACGGGTTGCCCGGCTTCAACAGCGGGGTGATGTTGCTGGACCTGGAGGCCATGCGCCAGTCCCAGCTCTACAACCAGCTGCTGGAACCCGCCCGGGTCCAGCAGCTGACCGAGAAGTACCACTTCAGAGGGCACCTAGGGGACCAGGATTTCTTCACCATGATCGGCATGGAGCACCCGGAGCTCTTCCACGTCCTGGACTGCACGTGGAACCGACAGCTCTGCACCTGGTGGAACGACCATGGCTACAGCGACGTCTTCGATGCCTACTTCCGATGTGACGGCCAAGTCAAGATCTACCACGGGAATTGCAACACTCCCATTCCCGAGGACTAGGGCTGCCTCCGGCCTTTCCCTCCCGGACTCGCGGTCGGCCCCGGGACTCCCGGTTTCTTCAGGAAGAGGAGTCGGAGGGAGCCTGGCTCGGGCCAACCGTGGATTCCACCTCCTGCAGCCTGGGTCGCTCGGCCAGTCGATCATTTTACAGAAGCTCCTCAGCAATGAGTTTGCAGAAGCTTCTCAGCCAGCCAGCTTCCGAAGCCCCTCAGCCGATCGGCTTCCAGAAGCCCCTCGGGTACCCCAAGGTCTGTGCCTACTAGAATTAAGACACTTTAGGGATCTGCCATCCAGCTGATGCTTCTTGTGCCATGCCACGGGCTACTCCGTGTGATGGTGACAACACTTTACACAGAGCTTGACATTCCAGAGGGGAAAATTGCTATTTATTTTAGCTCCCAAAGATGGGCCCATCATTCCTCTCCTCTTTCCTTCTCCCCAGAAGGCAGCATTGCTTCATTTAGGTCCGTGTTTCTCAAAAATGGAAGGAGAAATGGAGAAACCATTGCTCTAAAGGAAGGTCTGCATATAAACCAGCTATTCTCAAACCCCAGTTCAGCTGTTCTAACACCAAAGAGATGAATGTGTTACTATCCAGTCTCTTTGAATTGCTCATACTGTCGAGTCAAAACTTTCATTTTAGTCATTGTTCTTTTAGCTTTTTGTTTCAAAACAAAACTACAAAGTATAAAGCCACAGGTTTGTCAGCTTTGAATTGCACAGCTGAGGCCCCAGGTGAAAAAAGGTTTTCTTTTTGTGGGTTTTTTGGTTTTAGTTTTGGGTTTGGGTTTTTTTTTTGGGGGGGGGGGAGCGGGGAGGAGTTCCTACCATGACTGAAAAATACAGCCAATAAACAATGCTAGGCAACAAGGTGATTTATGTCATCCATTCTTTGAACACTGATTAACTGCATGAAAATTCCAATCCAAATAATCTCCCATTTTATTTGAATATATATGTGAAGTATTTTTAGCATGCTTCTCTTTCAAGATTGAAATTTGAGCAGTGCTGTGGGGGAATTTTGAAATGTGGTAGAATTCATTTGAAGTATTTCACCTAAAGGGAAGAATGGATTACTTCCTAGCAGTTAGTAGATAAACCTATTCCTGAAACTTATAGAAATTTGTGTCTTTTCACTCCAAAATTAAAACTACCACCTTATATGTAGCAGTTTCCTTCCAGCTTCTCTGATCAAAATGGGATTTTCTGGACTAATCATGAATCAATATAGTAGTCAAGAATAATTATAATAATAATAATATTTGTTAAGTGCTTACAATGTGCAGGCACTGTACTAAGCAAGTACTGGGATAATTACAATCTAAGCTGATCAGATACCATCCCTGTCCCACGTCAGGCACACCGTCTGATGACGAGAGAAGTCCAAACCATGAGTCATCCATCATCTTGAGAATGGAGAAATAAAATGAAATTGAACAGGAAACTCCATAGAGAACCCCATAAAAACCTGGCTCTATCATTATTAATACTATTATTTTTATTAACAATTAAGGGCTTTGCACGTACTTTCTCCAACAGCCCACCCAGGCACCCACATGGTCTCTGCTTGTGTGCAAAGCCCACATGGTACACAAGGACATCTTTAAAAAGTCAGAGTTGCTTTTTTTTCATGAGCATCAAATCATAGTTTGGAGAACCTTTTCAAGAGAAAATCTGGTAACAAGAAATTGGCCAGAGCAGGAAATGAATGTCAATCACTGCCTGTGTAAGAAATGTTATAGAGTGGGGTCAGGTGCCGGATTACATTGATACTATACATTGATACTATACAACCTACGTTAAATGTATGGTTTAGAGTTGTAGTAAAGTAGGAGGAGGAGGAGGAGGAGGAGAAGGAGTATAGCAACAGCACCTGTTAAATCGCCTACTGGGTGCTCTGCTATGTACTTGCTGTGTGACCTTGGGCAAGTCGCTTAACATCCCTGTGCTTCAGTTCCTTCATCTGCAAAATAATAATAATGGTATTTGTTAAGTGCTTACTATGTGCCAGGCACCATTCTAAGCCATGGGGTAGATACAAGTTAGGTCGTCCCATGTGGGGCTCACAGTCTTAATCCCCATTTTACAGTTGAGGTAACTGAGGCCCAGAGAAGTGAAGTGACTTGCCCAAGTTCACACAGCAGACAAGTGGCAGAGCCAGAATTAGAACCCATGACCTGACTCCCAAGCCACTGCTCTATTCACTAGGCCATGCTGCTTCCCTATAATAATTATGGTATTTGTTAAGCGCTTACTATGTGCCAGGCTAAGCACTGGGATGGATACAAGGAAATCGGGTTGGACACAGTCCCTGTTCCACATGGGGCTCACAGCCTTAATCCCCATTTTACAGATGAGGTAACTGGGCCACCGAGAAGTGAAGTGACCAGCCCAAGGTCACACACAGCAGACAAGTGGGAGAGCCAGGATTAGAACCCGTGACCTTTTGATTCCCAGGTCTGTGCTCTATCCATTATGCCATGTGACTTCTCTAAAATAGGAGTTCAGTATTTGTTCTCCCTCCTACTTAGACTGTGAGCCCCTTGTGGGACCTGATTATCGTCTATCTACCCAATGATTAGTACAGTGCTTGGCACATAGCACTTAACAAATATTATTATTATTAATGCACTCTACTGAGTGCTTGGGAAGTGACACATTCCCTGCCCACAAGGAGCATATCCTCTAATGGGAAAGACCGAAATAAAAGTATTTACAAGTAGAGTAATCAAGATAAATGTTTGAATATACACTGGAATAAACAAATCAATAAGTGCTGCAGCCTGATGGAAGTGTGTAAATGAGTGTTAGAGATGGCTAATGGCTTAGGATGCTGGAAATTAATCAGAGAAGGTTTGTTCGACAAGGTAGAGTGGAAAGGGGCCTTTGATGTTGTATCAGATTTGGTGACCAACTTGTACTTACCAAGCGCTTAGTACAGTGCTCTGCACATGGTAAGTGCTCAATAAATACGATTGAATGAAAGAGAAGTTGGTGATGATGGTATTTGTTAAGCACTTACTATGTGTAAAGCACTGTTCTAAGCACTGGGGTAGATACATCCGTTTGGACACCGTCAGTGTCCCACATGGGGCTCACAGTCTTAATCCCCATTTTACAGATGAGGTAACTGAGGCACAGAGAAGTGAAGTGCCCAAGGTCACACAGGAGATGAGTGGCAGAGCCGGAATTAGAACCCAGGTCCTCTGACTCCGAGTCCCATGCTCTTTCTGCTAGGCCAGGCCACTATCCTCCTACCCATGCATGTATCTGTGTGCATGTTTGCAGGTACGTATATATATTTATAGACATATAAAGCAGAGCTATAGGATCTAAATACTACATAGTATTACATATTCACATGATAGGATGTGGGCTTTCTCCAAACTCAGATATCACAAGATAATTTCAATAGGGATGTATCAGCAAGAAAGCTACATTTGTTCCAGGAGATGCTTTAAAACCCTGACTGGGGGAAGGTTTCCAGCTTGACGGGCATGATCCCTGTTCAAGCGGTGTACGGAAAATTAATGCCCAACTCATTATTGTACCTCTGACCTTTGCTGCAACTTGCTGTCAGAGCGCATCAGGGACATGATTGATGATGGTGTTGATTTGCTGGAGTTTTCAAATAATAATAGTCAAATTCATTTGATTGTATTTATTGAGCACTTAATGTCATCATCAATCATCATCAATCATATTTATTGAGCGCTTACCATGTGCAGAGCACTGTACTAAGCGCTTGGGAAGTACAAATTGGCAACATATAGAGACAGTCCCTACCCAACAGTGGGCTCACAGTCTAAAAGGAATGTGTGCTTGGGAAGTACATGTTGGCAACATATAGAGACGGTAAGTCAAATAACAATAGATACTGTGTGCCAGAGACTGCACTAAACACTGGGGGAGATTGTACTTCCCAAGCGCTTAGTACAGTGCTCTGCACAAAGAAAGCGCTCAATAAATACGATTGAATCAATACAAGTAAACTACGCTGGACACAGTCCCGGTCCCACATGGGGATCACAATCTAAATCCCCACATTACAGATGAGGGAACTGAGGCCCAGAGAAGTGAAGTGATTTGCCCGAAATCACGTGGCAGTCAAGTGGTGGGGCTGAGATTAGAACCCAGGTCCTTCCGAATCCCAGGCCTGGGCTCTGGCTGCTGGATAGGATAGGCTGTCTCTGAAAACTTGGGAACCCAGCAGGGAAAACTGGTTCCGGAGTAGAGGGAACTGCCAGAGACTGGAAAACAAACCTGTTCAAAATCTCGATACTCTCCCAGGCGGTTAGTACAGTGCTTTGCAGCACTCAGTAAATAAAAGGGAATGAATGAACTACAGGTAACCGTGAGGATTTGAAAAAAAACCCCAACAACATTTGGAGTTTTCTCGTTTGTACCCTGCCTAGCTATTAACAGAACCGAGAACTGCTGTGGGCCCAGTGATCTGGTTTATCGAAGGTAGATATCTTATCTGAGCTGATCTGAGAGGAGAAAATCAGAGCTGGGGCTTTTAGGAATGTAAGCTTTCTTCTTTGTTTGAAACAAAAATTCTGGGAATTGTGTTTTTCTTCAAAGAATACAGGGGATCTTGTATTTATAGCCGTACCACATTCTGCTCATGTGGCAAAAATGTAAATACAGGGTCCTCCAGGAGAAAATGAATAGGTTGCCTTACACCATGTAATGCTTCCTCTTTGGCTAAGGGCAAGTTCAAAGGCAAGTTTCCATTGGACCTTATATGTTTTGATCTTTCTGCCGGCGTTCAGAAGAAATACTCAGGATGATATCTATTAAGTGCCAAGTGCCAAGCACTGCCATAGATACAAGATAATAAGATTGAACAAAGCATCTGTCCCACATGGGACTCACAGTCTAACAGGGAGAGAAAACAGGAATAATAATAATAATAATAATACCTGTTGAGCGCTTTATTAAGCACTGGGATAGTCACAATATAATCAGATCAGACACAGTCCCAGACCCTCAAAGGGCTCACAGTCTAAGAGATAAGGAGAACAATTGTGGCCTAGTGGATAGATCATGGGCCTTGGCCGATCAGAAGGACACAGGTTCTAACTCCACTTCTGCCACTTGTCTGCTGAGTGATGTTGGGCAAGTCACTTCACTTCTCTGTGCCTCCGTTGCCTCATCTGTAAAATGGGGATTAAGACTGTGAGCCCCATTTGGGATATATAAAGTGTCCAACCTTATTAGCCTGAATCTGAGAAGCAGCGTGGCTTAGTGGAAAGAGCACGGGCTGGGAATCAGAGGTCGTGAATTCTAATCCCAGCTCCACCACTTTTCAGCTGTGTGACTTTGGGCAAGTCGCTTAACTTCTCTGTGCCTCAGTTGCCTCATCTGTAAAATGGGGATTAAGACTGTGAGCCCCATGTGGGACAACCTGATTACCTTGTATCTACCCCAGCACTTAGAACAGTGCTTGGCACATAGTAAGCCCTTAACAAATGCCATTATTATTATCTACCCCAACACTTAGAACAGTGCCTGGCACATAGTAAGCCCTTAACAAATGCCATTATTATTATCTACCCCAACTCTTAGTTCAGTGCCTGGCACACAGTAAGTGTTTAACAAATACCATAAAAAAACTACAGTTAAGGTAACCAAGGCACAGAAGAGTAAAGTGTCTTGTCAAAGTCACATAACAGTCAAGTGGTCCAGCTGGGATAATAATAATAATAATGATAATGGGATTTATTAAGTGCTTACTATGTGCAAAACACTGTTCTAAATCCTGGGGAGGTTACAATAATAATAATGATAATGGCATTTATTGAGCGCTTACTATGTGCAAAGCACTGTTCCCAGTGCTGGGTAGGTGACAAGGCCATCAGGTTGTCCCACGGGGGGCTCACAGTTTTAATCTCCATTTTACAGATGAGGTCACTGAGGCCCAGAGAAGTTAAGTGACTTGCCCAAAATCACACAGCTGACAAGTGGCAGAGCCGGGATTAGACTAAGACTGTGAAGCACTATGTCCAACCTGAGTAACCTGCATCTACCCCAGCGCTTAGTGTGGTGATTTGCACATAGTAAGCAGTTAACAGAGAAGCAACATGGCTCAGTGGAAAGAGCCCGGGCTTGGTAGTCAGAGGTTGGGGGTTCTAATCCCGATTAAAACCTTGGTCCTCATACTCCCGGACCTTGCTCTTCCCAGTAGGCCACACTGTTTAAATCCCCATTTTAGAAATGAGGAAATTGAGGCACACAAACGTGACTTGCCCAAGCTCACACAGCAGGCAAATTGCAGAGTCAGGATTAGAACCCCGATCTCAGTCAATCAATCGATCAATTGTATTTATTGAGCGCTTACTGTGTGCAGAGCGGTGTACTAAGCGCTAAGCGCTAAGCTCCTGAATTCCAGATGGTCTAGATGATTAAAGAAATGAGAGCAGAAATCGGACTAAGCAAAATGTTACCCTCAACTGGTCTTGATGAAGGTACTTGCACTGCAGAATCCAGTGATGCAGTTTGAGCAAAACATTTTCTCAGAGAAACTCAAAATACTGATGATGATGATAATAATAATGATGATGGTATTTGTTAAGCACTTACTATGTGCAAAGCACTGTTCTAGGTGCTGGGAGGATACAAGGTGATCAGGTTGACCCACATGAGGCTCACAGTCTTAATCCCCATTTTACAGATGAGAGAACTGAGAGACAGAGAAGTTCTGCCAACTTGTACTTCCCAAGCGCTTAGTACAGTGCTCTGCACACAGTATGCACTCAATAAATGCAATTGAATGAATGAAAGTTAAGTGACTTGCCCAAAGTCACTCAGCAGGCAGATTGCAGAGCCAGGATTAGAACCCCGATCTCCTGAATTCCAGATGGTCTAGCAGATAAAGTACAGGCCTGGGCGCCAGAAGGGCTAGGCTCCTTCCTTTGTCAGCTGTGTGACCTTGGGCAAGTCACTTCACTTCTCTGTGTCTCAGTTCCCTGATCTGTAAAAAGGGGATTAAGGCTGTGAACCCCAAGTGGTACGGGGACTGCATCCAAACTGATTAGCGAGTATTTACCCCAGTACTGAGTACAGTGCCTGGCACGTAATAAGAGCTTAACAAATCCCCCCACACACATGTGCACACAACCATACAACCACCGAGAGAACCATGGGTATTGTCACTCTGCTGACAATTCTGGGTGTGGAGTTGGGACAAGCTGATGAAGGTGAGAAATTGAACCATTGGTGGATGGGACGCTCACTGTAAGACAAAGCTGGGTGCACAACAGGGGGAGGATGTCACTGACATTTCAGGTCGACGGAGCCGCCGACGTTATTCCTGAGCCCCTATCCACAATTCCGGCCAACCGGGAACAACTTCCACCTCTGTGGTTGGTGGTTGTTACTTCACTTGCCTTCCCCTGCCACTGTTGCTCCACTCCGAGAACGACTATATTGGGAAGTGTGTCGGTCTCAGGGTTCGAAGGTGTGGGTGTGAGTATCTTGCTCTTCTTTGCTCCTTGCGGGAAGGAAACATATCTACCACCTCTGATTTGTTGTAAGAGTATGAATAGCTGAATATGCCTTTGTGTATGCGTGTGTGTATGTGTTTGCGTGCGAGTGTATCTTTGTGAAGGTGTGGTTGTGTGTCCCTTGCTCTTTCTCTCTGTGCCTTGCTCCTTGTGAGCAGAGAATGTTTCTACCAACTCTGTTGAATTCTACTCTCCCAAGCGCTTAGTACAGTGTTTTGCACTCAATCATACCCTTGCTAATCTGCTAATTTTTTCATATTGTACTCTCCCAAGAGCTTAGTTCAATGTGCTGCACACAGTAAGAGCTCAAGAGTACCACTGATTGATCGATGAATCGGTTCTCTTTCCACTTCCTCTCTTCCTCTTTCTCTCTCTGTTCTTCCAGACTGTGAGCTCACTGTGGGCAGAGATTGTCTCTATTGCTGCATGGTACTTTCCCAGGTGCTTAGTACAGTGCTCTGCACACAGTAAATGCTCAATAAATGTGGTTGACAGAATGAATGAACATCTTTGCTTCCCTGACACAGACACTCACAAAAAGCATGTGTCTTTCTCATATTAAAATTATTTTAGTGGACTCTGGTAGACTCACTTATCCTTTGCTTGGGTTAAAGGAATCTTATACTTTCAAATGTTTTTCCTCAGCACCTCCTCTTTTGATGTATTTCTTTCTCCCCCTTTCTCCCACTTTTAATTGAGGAGGACGAGTGCTTTTTTCCCCATCACCTGAATTTGTGCACTTCCTCCCCAACCCCCTTGCTCCACATTTTTCCAATCACTCGTAGTCTCTAACTACTCTCTGTTGTCCAGCTGCTAGAGGAAATAGATGCAATTTTCCCCCATGTGGTGTTTTGTGACCCCCTTATTATTATTATACCGAGAAACAGTGTGGCTCAGTGGAAAGAACAAGGGCTTTGGAGTCAGAAGTCATGGATTCAAATCCTGGCTTTGCCAATTGTCAGCTGTGTGACTTTGGGCAAGTCACTTAACTTCTCTGTGCCTCAGTTCTCTCATCTGCAAAATGGGGATTAAGACTGTGAGCCTCACGTGGGTCAACCTGATCACCTTGTATCCTCCCAGTGCTTAGAACAGTGGTTTGCACATAGTAAGCGCTTAACAAATACCATCATCATTATTATTATTATTATCATCATCAGTATTTTGAGTTTCTCTGAGAAAATGTTTTCCTCAAACTACATCACTGGATTCTGCAGTGCAAGTACCTTCATCAAGACCAGTTGAGGGTAACATTTTGCTTAGTCCGATTTCTGGTCTCATTTCTTTAATCCTTTCCTGATCTTTTTGTTCATTTATAAATAAACACTTCAGCAGGAAGAGGTCACCCCCATCACACAGAAGAGCCCAAAGGGAAAGGAAGTTGTAGCGGGCTGGGTCGGGGGACAAAGGGAAAACGATGCTTGTGTGTAGAAAAGGGCGAGTTTGTTAGAGAACACGCACCTGCAGGCAATGAGGAACAGCTCGTCAAAGAAAGAATAATTTACTGCAGATATCAAGTCTAATGACAGTATTCGTTTCATTTGCCACACTGATCTGCTTCCAAATCACAACCTGCAAAACCTGCACAACCTACACAAAGCTGCTCAGGTTTTGGCTTGGATACCCGGGGAGGGGGAATTAATGAAAAAGAGACTCAGAACCAGAAGAAAAAGCAATATCATTTTTTTTCATTATAGCTGACATTTTAAAAAAAGGAAGAAGATTAATGACCTTTGTGAAAGTGGGAGAAAGATCTATCCTGACCTAATCAAAAACAATATCGCTTTCTGTCTGGGTGCCCCATACTTTTTGAAAATCTAATCAACAAATAGTGCAGAAGTTCTTGACCGAAAGTAGAAACCAAAGCCAGAGGTTGACATTCAACAGATGAGAAGTAGTATCGCCTAGTGGATAGGGCGTGGTGCTGGGAATCAGAAGGACCTGGGTTCTAGTTCTGGCTCCTCCTCTTGTCTGCTTAATCACTTAACTTCTTTGTGCCTCAGTTACCTCATCTGTAAAATGGGGATTAAGACTGTGAGCCCCACCTGATTATCTTGTATCTACCACAGCACTTAGAACAGTGTCTGGCACATAGTAAGCTCTTAAGAAATACCATAAAAAAAAAATACTTTGCCAGTGCTTTGTATGTAATAAACATTTAAGAAGTACTATTACCTCTAATACCACTCCTCTCTTAAAGTCTAGGAGACAAGTCATTCCCGACTTTGTAAGCAGACAGGCCCATTGCTATCATTTACCCGCTTCTCCCTTCCAAACTCTCTGTCAGTCTTTCAGTATGTGAGTATCGGGGCTTAAATTCTAAAAATAGAGTTCCAGGTGGCTCATCACCTCCACATTTGCTGCCAACTTCCTTCGGATTCCTGGCATGGTGGATGAGAAAGAACGGATCGCTCGAGTTCACTCTTCCTAGGGATTCTGAGGTTTCAAACGGCAGTGTGACAAACTCCAAACTGCTTCCAGTTGAAGAGAAAGAGGCTGTTTGGTTTGATTAGATCTGCTTCAATACCTTCGGGTCAGGTAGCAAACCTGCTGTCTTGTGTGTTGATCTAGGCATCTTCACAGGTGCTCTAGCAAAAACTCAGGGATGGTTGAAGGGATTGTCTCTATCTATTGCCAAATTGTACTTTCCGGGCACTTAGTACAGTGCTCTGCCCACAGTACGTGCTCAATAAATACTATTGAATGAATGAATGAAGATCTCACCAGCAATGTTCACTGTGGAGCTAGGGCACTTAGAGAAGCAGTGTGGCCTAGTGGATAGAGCCTGGTCCTGGGAGTCCGAAGGAGCTGGGTTCTGGTCCTTCATTCATACATTCAATCATATTTATTGAGCGCTTACTGTGTGCAGAGCACTGTACTAAGCGCTTGGGAAGTACAAGTTGGCAACATACAGAGACGGTCCCTACCCAAAAACGGGCTCACAGTCTAGAAGGGGGAGACAGACAACAAAACAAAATGTGTGGTCAGGTGTCAAGTCATCAGAATAAATAGAAGTAAAGCTAGATGAACATCATTGACAAAATAAATAGAATAGTAAATATGTACAAGTAAAATAAATAGAGTAACAAATTTGTACAAACATATGTACAGGTGCTGTGGGGAGGGGAAGGAGGTAGGGCGAGGGGGATGGGGAGCGGGAGAGGAAAAAGGGGGCTCAGTCTGGGAAGGCCTCCTGGAGGAGGTGAGCTCTCAGTAGGGCTTTGAAGGGAGGAAGAGAGCTAGCTTGGCAGATGTGTGGAGGGAGGGCATTCCAGGCCAGGGGGAGGACGTGGGCTGGGGGTCGATGGCAGGACAGGTGAGAACGAGGCACAGTGAGGAAGTTAGTGGCTGAGGAGCGGAGGGTGTGGGCTGGGCTGGAGAAGGAGAGAAGGGAGGTGAGGTAGGAGGGGGCGAGGGGATGGACAGCCTGGAAGCCGAGAGTGAGGAGTTCTTGCTTGATGCGTGGGTTGACTGGTAGCCACTGGAGATTTTTGAGGAGGGGAGTAACATGCCCAGAGCATTTCTGCACAAAGATTATCTGGGCAGCAGTGTGAAGTGGGGAGAGACAGGAGGATGGGAGATCAGAGAGGAGGCTGATGCAGTAATCCAGTCGGGATAGGATGAGAGATTGAACCAGCAAGGTAGCGGTTTGGTTGGAGAGAGAAGGGCAGGTCTTGGCGATGTTGTGGAGGGGAGACTGGCAGGTTTTGGTGACAGATTGGATGTGAGGGGTGAATGAGAGAGGAGAGTCGAGGATGACACCAAGTTTGTGGGCTTGTGAGACGGGAAGGATGGTAGTGCCGCCCACAGTGACGGGCTCCTGGCTCTTTCCCTTGTCTGCTGTGGTACTTGCACAAGTTGCTTGACCTTTCTGTGCCTCAGTTGCTCATCTGTAAAATGGGGATTAAGACTGTGAGCCCTATGTGGGACAGGGACTGTGTCCAACACAATTAGCTTGTATCTACCGCAGTCCTTAGAACAGTGTCTGGCATATAGTAAGCTCTTAACAAATACCGCAGTTAAATACCATTGATGATAGTGAATAAAGGATACAGATCTTAGTGCATGGGTGACACAGAAGGGAGAGGGAGTAGGGGAAATGATGGTTTAGCTGGGGAAGGCCCCTTGGAGAAGATGTGATTTTAATAAGCCTTTGAAGGTGGGCGAGTGTCATCTGTTGGATTTGAAAGGGAGGGAGTTCCGGGTCAGAAGCAGGACGTGGGCGAGGGGTTGGCGGTGAGATAGATGAGATGGAGGTATAGTGAGTAGGTTGGCATTAGAGCAACGAAATGTGTGGGCTGGATTGCGGTAGGAAATCAGTGAAGCAAGATAGGAGGGGGCAAGGTGATTGAGTGCTTTAATGTCGATAGTAAGCAGTTTCTGTTTGATGCGGAGGTGGATGGGCAATCACTGAAGGTTTGGCATGATGACCAAATTCTAAGACCGTTTTAGAGTGGATGTCTTATTTTGGCTGCCCTTATCCCAGTAGCAGTTCTCTCTAAATGGTTACAGAACCATAATTGCCTGCCCTTTTGCTCCTCTAAAACAGGAATACAGCTCAAATTGGCTTGTTTGGAATGGGCTTCATAGTTCTGCTTCCCTCCTGCTTCTCTTCCCCATTCTCCTAGGGCATTTGCTCTCAGTCAGACCCAGGTTCCTTCTGGAAAATAGATAGGGACCTGAATAAGTCTAAACTAGGACACCCCATAATGGAATAAACAACATTTTCTGTGAAAGAGCAACACAAGCCATGTAGGAATTTTCTTGTGAAATCAGCAGGAAGGGATGATAGCTGCATCAAATGGACTCCACACTTTCGGGGTACAGTTGTCATTGTGTTGCATGGAGTCAGTGCCCTGTACTTTAATGCGTCGTATCTCTTGTGCCTAAACTCTGGCTTCCCCAGCCAGGACCTCCAAAGGCTAAGCCAGTTAATAACAATGATAATAATAATAATGATACTAGTTAAGTACTTACTATGTGCCAGGCACTGTTCTAAGCACTGGGGTAGATACAAGCTAATCCGGTTGGACATAGGAGCCCCAGGTGCCTAACTTGGCTGGGGCCCCTCCCAGCTTGTGCAGGCCCAGAAGCAACCCCATCAGCTGTCTAGCCCATCAGCGAGCCTCAACCAAATACGAATATGCTTCATCTTTCCAACCCTTCCAGGCAGCCACTCCAATGACCCTTTAACTTTCATCATCATCCCCCCCTTCTAGTTCTTTAGTGGCCCTAGGCCTTTCTAATGAACCACTGAAAAACTGCCGTCGACAATCCCGAATGAATCGCGTCAGACAACCCGCCCCTGCCACACTCTGAGGGAAAGACTTCTTTTGACGTGGTAATTGCCAAGGTAAATAAAACATGATGTGATTAAACTATTATGGTAAATACCACATGAGTGCACATTACCGCGAATGCACATTGTATTTCAGATGGCTAGGCAGCAGGATTTCTCACCCGTGGTTCTGCTCTCACAGTTTGGCTTTTGTCCTCTGAATGGTTGGGACTGGTTTCCTACTTGCGGGAGTAAGGAAAGGCCGTTCTTATTAAAGTGTCTCTGCTATGGATGTGGGGAAGCGGGACCAGAGGAGAGTATGAGCTCTTCACAAACACAGCACAAATGATAATCAATTAGTCAATCCTATTTGAGTGCTTACTGTGTGCACAGCACTGTATTGAGTACTTGGGAGAGTACAACAGAGTTGGTAGACACGTTCCCTGCCCGCAACGAGCTTGCAGTCTAGCGGGGGAGACAGACATTTGCCAGCAAAACCAGCAGAAACCCATGGGGGGTCTGTTGTTATTTTAAAATATTTTTTCTGCTGCCTATCTTGTTCTGGAAGCTTTAACGGTGGTCAGAGCTCGTGAGAATGGCCAAGTAAATCAAACTTCTCTGTCTCCCTAGGATAAGAGCCTTCAACACCACTGAAGCCTATTACCTGGATTCTAATCCTGGCTCTGCCACATGTCTGCTGTGTGACCTTGGGTAAATGACTTAACATCTCTGGGCCTCAGTTGCCTCATCTGTAAAATGGGGATAAGAGTGTGAGCCTGGGACTATGTCCAACCCGATTAACTTGTATCTACCCCAGCGCCTAGAACAGTGCTTGGCATATAGTAAGTGCTTAACAAGTACCATAATTATTATTACAGAAAGCTCACCTGGGAGAATTCTCCTCCCATTTTCTCCTCCGAGTGGCTGTGCAGAGTGCAAACGCAAATGGGATTGATAATCCTTATAACAAGAGCTTGGGTAGGTTTTTTAATTGATTTCTCGTGTCCTGGTAGAGAAGCCGATATTAGAGCAGTTTGCTTAATGGGAACAACATTCTGATTTTATGTAAATGGGTTTTAGCTTCAAAGTTCATATCACAGAGAGTGCCACAAAGGAAGAAATTGGAAGCAGGGCTGGATCAGTCATCCATTAGTTCATTCAGTCTTATTTATTGAGTACTTACTGTGTGCAAAGCACTGTACTAAGCATTTCGCACTACAGAGACAGTCTGCCTAGAAAGTAGGCATTCAGCCATTTGGAAACTTTCCACTGTCACAAAAGCCCAACTCTTGAAACTTGGGTCAAGCGATGGTTGCCTTTGGAGTCATTTTGCAATGGTTTCTAATTTGATTAATTTCTGAATTCCTTCTTTGTAATAATAGTCGTTGTGATATTTGTGAAGCGCTTACTATGTGCCAAGTACTGTACCAAGAGCTGGATAGATACAATATCAAGTTGGATCTTCTAGAATGTAAGCTCGTTGTAGGTAGGGGATGTGTCTACTGACTCTGTTGAATTGCACTCTCCTAAATGCTTAATACAGTAAGTGCCAGCAGTAAGTCCTCAATTAATGTATTGTTTGATTGATTGTCCGATAAGTGGGAGAGGACCAGGCCCTGAATCCCCATTTTACAGAGGAGGAAACCGAGGCACAGAGGAAGTTACGTGACTTGCCTAAGGGAACCCAGCAGTCAAGTAACAGAGCCAGGGTTAGAACCCTAGTCCTCTGACTCCCAGACATGTGCTCTTTTCACTAAGGCACACTGCTTCCCTATTTTGCCTCTTTATACCCCCTCTTTCCTGCCGCAGTAAAGGAAACTGCAATTTACCTGGACCCCTTACCTCCTACCTACCTGAAATCCTTCTGGGTTGTAATTTACAGATGGGATTTACCCGGGGTTCAATAGTTGCCATATTTTACTTCCTTGTTTTTGGCTCTGTCCCTTGGCATTCACTCTTCCTTCAAAGCTACCTTTTTGCCACTCTCCTGGTCTTCCCCTGCTCCTCTCCTTTCATGCTTTGTCCCCAATCCCAAGGCTGTCCCCACTTACATACCTCCCTTTTCCTATCACTCTTTGTTCCAGTCCCACTATGGGCCCTAGCCCTCCTATCAACTCTTGACACCTATTCTCATTTGCCCTGTTCATTCCCCCTTATGTCCACCACTACATTTTCTTTTCACTCTCCCCCACTCCTGAAATCCTGTGCTATTTGTACTGTCCTCTTCTATCCTTTCCCTGGCTTTGTGGACTCTCCCCATCCCTCGGCCAGCCCCTGCCAATCAATCAATCAATCGTATATAACGAGTGCTTATTGTGTGCAGGGCACTGTACTAAGAGCTTGGGAGAGTACAATAAACAGACTCATTCCCTGCCCACAACGAGTTTACAGTCTAGAGAGTAGGGGGAGACAGACACTAAAATAAATGAAAATAAGTGCTTTAAGGCTGGTGGAAGGGGGTGGTGAGTAAAGGGAGTAGATCAGGGTGACACAGAAGAGAGTGGGAGAAGAGGAAAGGAGGCTTAGTCAGGGAAGACCTCTTGTAGGAGATATGCCTTCATTAAGGCTCTGAAGGGAGGGAGAGTGATGGTCTGTCAGTTATGAGGAGGGACATTTTTCCAGGGCAGCTGACCCATTAATAATAATAATAATAACAATAATAGCATTTATTAAGCACTTACGATGTGCAAAGCACTGTTCTAAGCACTGGGGAGATTACAAGGTGATGAGGTTGTCCCAAGGGGGGCTCACAGTCTTCATCCCCATTTTACAGATGAGGGAACTAAGGCCCAGAGAAGTGAAGTGACTTGCCCAAGGTCACACAGCTGACAAGTGGCGGAGCTGAGATTTGAACCCATGACCTCTGACTCCAAAGCCTGGGCTCTTTCCACTGAGCCATGCTTACTGGCTTTCGTGATTGGTATGTGGGTGGGGGTGCCCAAATGGAAGGCGTCTGCCCGATCATCGCCATCTTCTCTTCATCAGTGGACTTCTGGGTCAGATTCCCAATTCCTCCTCCACATAATGCTAACTGCAGGTGTTTGTCAGCCTCTACAATGTGCCAAACAATGAACTAAGCACTGGGGTAGATGCAAGGGAAGCAGATTGGACACAGTTCCTGTCCCACATGGGGCTCATAGTCTAAGCAGGAGGGACAACAGGTATTTCACCCTCATTTTACAGATGAGGAAACTGAGACACAGAGGAATTAAATGAGTTGTCCAAAGTCAGCTAGCGGAGAAGTGGCAGAGCCAGGATTAGAAGACAGGTCCTCTCACTCTCAGGCTGCTGTTCTTTCAACTATGCCACGCTGCTTCTCCACCTTTAGTGGGGTGGGTATGAGGGAGGGAGAAGACATGTGGTCTAGGGTTTCGGTTTGGAAGGGATGAAGTGCTTCTCATTGCTGCCATTTGGACCATAATAATAATTATTGTAGTATTTGTTAAGCACTTACTATGTGCCAGGCACTATACTAACCTTTGGGGTGGAATACAAACAAATCAGATCGGACACTTTCCCCGTCCCACATGGGGCTCACAGTCTTAAACCCCATTTTACATATGAGGAAACTGAAGTCCAGAGAAGTGAAGTGATTTGCCCAAGATCATAGAGCAAACAAGAGGCGGGACTGAGATTAGAACCCAGCTCTGTCTCACTCCCAGACCTGTGCTCTCTCCACTAAACAACACTGCTCTTCCCTTGGGGCATGCCAAGCAAGGGGAGTTTGTCTGTTCAATGTTGACCCATAAAATGTGACAACAGAAATAAAGCCGTTTTAGTTCAGGTGGGCAGAAAACAAAAAGGTTTCTGAATCATGCAGTGGGAATGTGTGTCTACCCCTGAGGAGGCTTAGCCCAGAGGTAGGCCTGCTGGGACTTTTTTTTGCCCTCCTACTGTTAGCACTATGCAGAGCTGAAGAAACTGAGGCAGGCTTCAGAGTGCTCTTACAGAGTGAACTTCAAGCTTGGCCTTGGGGAAGGCTGCTGTTATGGGGAAGAGCTCAACTGGCTCCAGATATGTTGATTGCTCTGAGAGGTAATTCAGCCCGGGTGGCAGTTGTTTGGTGGGATTAACGAGATGTGAGGGCACAGCTAGCTTGGAATAAAGGTTCTCTTTCAGGTGCTGAGGTGATGGTGAGTGGAATTTATTCTTCTCTAGTGTCTGCCAGTTCACCACTCAAGAAGCAGCTTAGTAGCATCAGAAGGGGCCAATTGGAATGGAAGATGATCCTTATCTCTAAAGTAAGTTAATTCTGCTTCTCTCTTTTCTAGTGCTTCCTTTACCTCTGTTCCAATCCTAGAATTCTGCCCAAAGTTTCCAGCCATTGCAGTCCTTGTTTAGCCTGCTAGTAATATAATAATAATTGTGGTATTTGTTCAGTGCTTATTATGAGAAGCAGTGTGGCTCAGTGGAAAAAGCACAGGCTTTGGAGTCAGAGGTCAGGGGTTCTAATCCCAGCTCTGCCAATTGTCAGCTGTGTGACTTTGGGCAAGTCACTTAACTTCTCTGTGCCTCAGTTACCCCATCTAAAATGGGGACTAAGACTGTGAGCCCCAAGTGGGTCAACCTGATCACCTTGTAACCTCCCCAGCGCTTAAAACAGTGCTTTGTACATAGTAAGTACTTAATAAATGCCATCATTATTATTATTATTATGTGCTAGGCACTGTACTGAGTGCTGGGGTGGATACAAGCCAATCAGGTTGGACACAGTCCCTGTCCCATACAGGACTCACAGTCTCAATCCCCATTTTCTAGATGAGGTAACGGAGGCCCAGAGAAGAGAAATGACTTTCCCAAGGCCACACAGCAGACAAGTGTCAGAGTGGGGATTAGAACCCACAACATTTTGACTCCTAGGCTTGTGCTCTATCTACTAACCCATGTTGCTTCCCCTGTTCCTGTTGCAGGAACAGGCTAACCGCTGGGCTCTTCAGAGAGGCTGATAATTTCTTTTCCTGAAGTTCAGTGGAAATGTCCTTTGATATAGTCTCTACCTCACAAGCAACTCCCCTTACCACCACTACCTGACTTTTTTTAAATGGTATTTGTTAAGCACTTACTATGTCAAATACTATCCTAACTGCTAGGGTAGGTAGGAGTTTATTAGGTCAAACATAGTTACTCTCTCTCTCTCTCTCTCTCTCTCTTTCTCCCCAACCCCCTTTTTCAGATCCTTTTCCCATAGTTGGGGAGCCCTGTAGCTGGTGAAGTAGAAGTAGCACTGCTCTGGGAATCAGGAGACCTGGGTTCTGGTCCCAGTTCTGTTATCCCCACCTAGACTGTAGGCGTGTTGTGGTAAGGGAACGAGTCTACCATCCTGTTGCATTGTACTCTCCCAAGCACTGAGTATATAGTAAGTACTTGGAAGCAGTGTGGTCTAGTGGAAAGAGCATGAGCCTGGGAGTTAGCAGACCTGGGTTCTAATCCCAGCTCTACCACTTCTCTGCTGTGTGACCTTAGGCAAGTCACTCCACTTCTCTGGGCCTCAGTTACCTCATCTGTAAGAGGGGGATGAAGACTGTGAGCCCCTTGTCAGACAGGGACTGTGTCCAATGTGATTATCTTGTTACCTACCCAGTGCTTAGAACACTTAACAAATACCATTGACTGTAGGTGGCTCACCTGGGCCAAGAGCAGATATGCTCTTCATTTGGTAGACGTTTCACACCAATCCAGCCCCTGCTTTCTCCCAAATCTTCACTCTTAAGGACCCAGGGACGATTCTACCATCTCCTCAGGATATTAATGGATTAAGTAGTCACTGATGTCTTTTACCTCAACTACAACATTTAAATTTCCCCGACCCCACCATGACCCTTCAATGCACCTATTATATTCAGAAAATTGACATTATTAAGCAAGATCTCCTTAAAATCTCCACTGCTCTTCCCCACTCCTGCCCCTTCTTCAACTCATCCATTTTTCTCAGCAGTATTCTCTCCTCTACCCCCTCCAATCTGGCTTCCGTCCCCTTTAGTTCTCAGCAGCTGCCCTCTCAAAAGTCACCAGTGATCTCCTTCTTGCCAAATCCAACAGCCTCTACTCCATCCTAATCATCCTTGACCGCTCTGCTCCCTTTGACACTGTCAACCACCCCCTTCTTCTGGAAACATTAACCAACCTCAGCTTCACTTCTCCTCCTATCTCTCTGGCCTCTCATTCTCATTCTTTTTTTGTGGGCTCCTTCTCTGCCTCCCACCCCCTAATTCTGGGGATCCCTCAAGGCTCAGTCCTGGGTATCCTTTTAGTCTCCATCTACAACCACTCCCTTGGAGAACTCGTTCACTCCCATGGCTTTAACTACTACCTCTATGTGAATGGTTCCCAAATTTATATCTCCAGACTTGATCTCTCTTCCTCTTGCAGGAGATGGGCCTTCAATAAGGCTTTTAAGCTGGGGAGAGTGATTATCTGACAAATGTGAAGAGGGAGGGTATTCCAGTCCAGAGGCAGGATGTAGGCAAGAGGTTGGAGGCAAGTTGGATAAGATTGAGGTACAGTGAGTTGGCATTGGAGGAACATAGTGTGCAGGCTGGGTTGTAATAGGAAATCAGGGGGGTAAGGTAATTGTTAGCTCAGGAAAGGTATGCTTGGAGCAGTCAATAAGGAGACTTGCCTCATTCATGGTGGATTCTCTGGGTACATAGTTGAGTGGTCTGCCAGTTAAGGTTTCTGCCAGGGCATAGATGACTTAAATCATCGGGTAATTGAAATTTCCTTCTTTTACAAAACTGACATATTAGATTTTCTTTTCCAGGAAGCAATATGCCCACGGGAGTGGAGGGGAGAGGAGGGATTTGCTCTATTGACAAAAGCACAGCTGAGTATAATTTGATCAGATTAAATGTTCTATTTGTCATTGGGGTCCTCCAGAAGCAGAGAAGCCCTTATCAGCACTCCTTAATTGTTCCTGACAGACACCAGAATCTGAGCAATAGTCTCCCAGGCCAGGCAACATGTACTAGAACATTTTCCTCTATAGTGTTCCATAGAGCAAACTTTTGATTGGAGAGGAGCTTGGAAAGAGGCATTTTCAGAAATGACTCCTGAGAGAGAATATCTTGTCTCTGATAGAAAACTGAGATAGAGAAAGTTCCTGAGGCCTCTCCTTGTTTAAGTTCTCTTTTCCCCAGCTTCCTCTCCCTACTGCATCTTCTGTAAACTAGGATCTGTGACGTTTGGGTGTTTGGCATTCACCCCACCCTCATCCTCATAGCATTTTTGTACATATCTAAAATAATGTATTATAAATCATTTATTTAAAGTCTATCTCCCCCTCTAGACTCTGTTGTGGGCAGGGAACCTCTCTATCAACTCAAGCCAATTATAGTCTCCCAAGTACTTAGTACAGTGTTAAGCACTCAGTAAGTGCCATTGATTGATTACAGAGGAAAGGCAGTCTCACAAGAGGGTAATAGGAAGGATAAAATCAGGAGAAGTAGCATGCTATAGGAGACCAGAAAGAGGGATCCATAGGAAGGATGCCTGAGAAGCCAAGTGAATTGAGAGTCCATATGACTAAGGGGAATTGAAAATGTGGATCTCGGGGGAAGCTGGACAATTTCTGCTCCACAGATTATGAATTTGTATATGAACTTCTCGTAACCTGCTTCCTTGGTCAGTAGTCCAAGAGGAAAGAGGTTGGGGGAGGGAGAAAAGGTCACCGATTAATTTTGCTCTGAAATTTGCTGCTAAAGAGTGCTTTTTTGGCTTCTCTGAATGGTTGGCAGGGGTGACTGATTTCTGTAACTTTAGACATGTTTTGTAGCTCAATTCTGACATCTTAAATGGAATAGATGAATTCAATTTGTGTTATCAGAACTGAATAGGACTAGAAATGATCGGGATGAAATTAGAGGAACACCAATTCGTCAATTGAGAGAGAATCACTTTCTGAATTGGGCATCAGGAGAGGCTACATGCCTATCTGATCAGGTACAGAAACTACTGCTTTGGAAAGGCTGGCTAAAATGTCTTTGGTTTTGTGGTGTAGAATTTGCTTCTCAGTATGAAGGAAATGAAAGAGCTGTTTCTTAGATGAAATTTTGCTTGTAAGTAAAGCCGTGGAGAATAGTGGAGTAGAGAGATTGCGAAGAATAGATTCTAGGGTATCTATTCTCTCACAGAGAAGGGACTTTATTATTTATCTATGTTAATGGTATTTGTTAAAACACTTTGTGCCAAGCACTGTATCAAGCCTTGAGGTAGATAGAAACAAATCAAGTTAGACACAGTTCATGTCCCATGTGGGGCTCGCAGTATTAATATCCGATATACAGATATACAGTTTAAGAAACCAGAAACTGTTGATTCTCTCTGGATCTCCTGTGGAATATTTTAAGGCAATCAATGGTAATATTCTGGGCATTAAGAGATGCAGCAGGGATTGAACCCAAGCAAAGAGTTGTCCAACATTCAAACAAGAGGCCAAAGTGCATGTGCCAATTTCGAGTTCTCTTTGCTGAAAATGCTGTGTCCCCAGGGGCTAGAAATGACATCAGGGTTGTCAATAGTAATCAAGAAATAATAGTAATAACAATAACAATCAGACACATTATTATACACACTTATTATGTGCCAGGCACTTTGCTAAGCGCTTGGTTGGAAACAAATTGGGCTGAACACAGTCTCTGTTCCACATGGGACTCAGTCTCAATCCCCATCTTACAGATGAGGTAATTGAGGGACAGAGAAATAGAGTGACTTGTCCAAGGTCACACACCGGGCACATTGTGGAGCTGGGATTAGAACCCATGACTTTTTGACTCTCAGACCTATAAGCTATACAATACGCCATGCTTCTTAGGCCGTGGCCCACCTACAACAGGAGAGGAAGAAGTAGGGACCCTCACAGGGGACTCCTCTGTGAAGCAAGAAGGTTGACTTGATTTTGGAGTGTCAAGCCTCAGCTTAGAGGCCCTAGCCAAGGATCCCCTGGATTTTTCCCATCATCGCAGTTCAGATAGGAGCCAGCAATCTTGGAAAAGAGGATTTTTCAGCCCCATTCAGGGTTGTCGGGTTTTTTTCCAGAAAATTAAGGTGGGGGGTGGGGAACCTCAAATCTTTGGCAAGAACAGACTATGTCCCTTCAAGTATGGTAAATGACGAGAGGGGATAAATCCTGGAAGACCCACTGATGCCCCTGGGAGAATCACATTTAAGGAAAATGTCTAATGGACAACAGTTATTTCCCCCAAAATAATAAAGAGAAGGTCAACATAGTTTTGCGGAGGATTCTCCGTTAATCCATGCATTGTATCAAAAGAGGAACCAAAGGTTTTTCTGGAAATGGAAAAGACGACAGGAAACCAAACAAGATCAGGCTGCTCCAGTTAGATCTTGCAGGAAAAAGATAAGAGGGGGGAATAAAAGGCCAAGCGAATGAGTCGTAGCAACAAGGATTAAAGAGAATAAGGTCCGAGACAATCATATTAGAGGAAAAGCAGACACTGGAGGATGTGAGTTGCCAGAGACTGAGGAGGGAATGAACAATGCATCTAAAAATGCTGGATTCCTAAACTTGAACTTAACCTGAACTAAAACCCAGACCCATGCTTTCTTCTTCTTTTTTTGTTTTTTCCTTAAGAACAATGATGGAATAATATTAGATCTATGGAGAAGTAAAACCTTGGAAAAAAAGAGAAAGTTATCAGATTGCAAACTGTCCCAGTAGAGACAATGAGTCAAGGTTTCAAGGCTGGGGAGAAGGCTATAAAACTAGGAAAAGACTTTTTGTACTTAATGGCCTCTTTTTAAAGGACTACAGAACAAATAGCGCATAAAGAAAACTCGCAAAATATACAAAATGGTGTGATGAGACCATCAATAAAGGCACAGAAAAGAGCCAAGTGATTATTAAAAAAAAAAAAAAAAAGGTCATTAAGCCTAGATGTAAAAAAAATTCAACCGTTCTCCAGGGAAAGCACTCCAGAATGCAAGCACAGTGGCTATCCTTTATAACCAATCAATCAGTGGTATTTATTAAGCCTGCACTGTGTACCCACTAACTGCTTAGGTATTTACCTTCACCCTCCAATCACTTATGTTCATATCCTTGAATTCATTCATTCAGTTGTATTTATTGAGCTCTTACTGTGTGCAGAGGACTGTACTTAGCACTTAATTGTACTGCTTCCCCTACCTATAATTGATTTTAATGTCTCTCTCTCCCCCTCTCTCCTGCCTTCCCTTCCTCCTGCTGTACTGTAAGCTCCTTGAGGGCAGGGATCATGTTTGCTTTGCTGTATTCTCCCATGTGCCTGTACAATGCTCTGCACAGAGTAAACACAAAATAATACCAATGATTGATTGCAGAGGGAGGACTGTGCTAAGCAGTTGGTCTTGTGCAATAGAATTAGTAATCATCACTGCCCTCACGGAGCTGACAGTGTAAGGAAGGAGGTCCACTCACCCTGTAGTAAAGGATTCTCAGGGACTTGTGATGTGACAGGGGGCTCAAATGGTAGTACAACTGGATTTATTAGCTTCCAAGATTTCAAGGAAGTCAAAGCAGGTAGGCCTAGCTCTTCCTTTTTCTTGTACTACAACAACAAGCCCCAGGGTCACAAGAGTGTGGGTTGATGGGGAGTGTGTTTGTGTGGGGGGTGGGAGGAGGGTTAAGAGCAGTGATGTTGGTCATTGGCTGCCCCAATTTCCAGTTTATCTTTGATTTCTTACTGCAACACAGCCCACATACTTCTCTCCTCTAATGCCACCCTACTCACTGTACCTCAACCTCCTCTATCTTGCCGCTGACCCCTCGCCCACAACCTGCCTCGTCTTTGGCTGTCAGGCTTAAGTAAAAATAATAATTGTGGTATTTGTTCAGTGCTTACTGTGTGCCAGGCACTGTAATAAGTGCTGGGGTGGATACAAGCAAATTAGGTTGGACACACTCAGTGGAAAGAGCCTGGGCTCTGGAGTTAGAGGTCATGGGTTCAAATTCCGGCTCTGCCAATTGTCAGCTGTGTGACTGGGCAGAGTCACTTCACTTCTCTGAGCCTGTTACCTCATCTGTAAAATGGCGATTCATTCATTCATATTTATTGAGTGCTTACTGTGTGCAGAGCACTGTACTAAGCACTTGGGAAGTACAAGTTGGCAACATATAGAGACGGTCCCTACCCAACATCGGGCTCACAGTCTAGAAGGGGGAGACAGACAACAAAACAAAACATATTAACAAAATAAAATAAATAAGGTAAATATGCATGAGTAAAATAAATTGAGTAATAAATATGTACATACATATGAAGGCTGTGAGTCCCACGTGGGACAACCTGATAACCTTGTACCCCCCAGCGCTTAGAACAGTGCTTTGCACATAGTAAGCACTTAATAAATGCCATCATCATTATCATGGGGCTCACAGTCTCAATACCCATTTGACAAATGAGATCACTGAGGCACAGAGAAGTAAAGCGACTTGCCCAAGGTCACACAGCAGACGAGTGGCAGAGCCGGGATTAGAACCCATGACCTTTTGACAGTCAGGCCCATGCTCTATCCACTAGGTCATGCTGTAGATATTGAAGATGTACCAAGACCTGTAAATTCAGGGTAGGCTCGGAAGCAGCATGGCTTAGTGGAAAGAGCATGGGCTTCGGAGTCAGAGGACGTGGGTTTTAATTCCAGCTCTACCACTAACCTGCTGAGTGATCTTGGGCTAGCCACTTAACTTCTCTGTGCTTCAGTTACCTCATCTGTAAAATGGGGATTAAAACTGTGAGCCCCATGTGGGATAACCTGATTACCTTGTATCTACCCTAGTACTTAGAACAATGCTAGGCACATAGTAAGCACTTAACAAGTACCGTAGTTATTATTATTATTATTCTGGCTAGAAGTACTAAAGAAAGTGCTTGAATGGGTCATAGATGACTGCCCTAAAAGAGCATTTAACAACTTTAGCTAATTTTTTATGTTATTGGTCAAGGGTTTACTATGCGCCAAGCACTGTACTAAGCTCTGGGGGAGATAAAAGCTAATCATGCAACCAGCAAGAATGGTGGGTGGGAAAGAGAAAGGGATTAGATTGTGCTGGGGAGTGGGAGAGGTGACAGAGTTTGGGAAAGCCCAAATCCCTACTGGACCCATCCCTTCTTCAATTCATTCATTCAATCGTATTTATTGAGCACTTACTGTGTGCAGAGCACTGTACTAAGTGCTTGGGAAGTACAAGTTGGCAACATATAGAGACGGTCCCTACCCAACAGTGGGCTCACAGTCTAGAAGGGGAAGACAGACAACAAAACAAAACATATTAACAAAATAAAATAAATAGAATAAATATGTACAAATAAAATAGAGTAATAAATACGTACAAACACATATACATATATACAGGTATATATTATTCCTAGAGACTTCCTCTTTGAGCAGTGCATACACGGAGAGTGATTTGTTTAAATGCATATCTGAAAGTATTCATTTTGATTTATATTTCTAATTAGTTTTATGATTAGTTATTCCACTACCTTGATTTTTTTTTTTACCCATCCTGTATATAGGAAACCAAAAAATTAATTTGTCAGAGCTGGAGCTGGGACCCCTGAATAATAGTAATAATGATGGTATTTGTTAAGAGCTTACTGTGTATCATGCACTGTTCTAAGCGCTGCGGTAGATACAAGGTAATTGGGTTGTCCCACGTGGGGCTCACAGTCTTAATCCCCATTTTACAGATGAGGTAACTGAGGCACAGAGAAGTTAGGGGACTGAAGAATAGGCCATTTATTTGGCTGTACAACTGTTTTGCAGATCGGAAAGAAAACTGCATTCTTTTATACTTAAAAGCTGAGACTTTAAGTCTTGTGTTTAGCACAGTGTTACAGAAGGGCATTAAGGTTATAATTATCCTGGTGAATAGCCCAGGGGGAGAAAACACTGGTTTTAAGCCTCAGGTTTTAAGCCTTTGGTTCCTGCAATGACTCTCACGACCTATTATTGCTGAACTGACCTATATTTTGACAGCAGAGGAACCACAGTAGGTTTTGGAAATCATCAAGGGACTTCTCACTTGTCCTCCTAACCTGTATGAGGCTGGAACCTCAGCACAAGGGAGAAAAGATAAAAACAGATAAACAAAAGACTCGATGAAGAGCTGGAACTGAAAATGGAATGGGAGGAGGAAGGAAAATCTCTCTAGTTCCTTACTGACAGGTCTAAGTTACTGTGACAGGCTTATCTGCTCAGTGAGTGACTTGTGGGTTGCACCAAAGGTAGGGGAAATGACATGAAGCATTGGCCTAATTTTAGCAAAATGTCACTCATTCATTCAATTGTATTTATTGAGCACTTACTGTGTGCAGAGCACTGTACTAAGCACGTGGGAGAGTACAATACAACAATAAACAGACACATTCCTTGCCCACAACGAGCTCGCATTCTAGAGGGGGAGCTAGACATTAATATACATAAATAAAATACAGATATGGACATGTGTCGTGCGGCTGGGAGGGGGGATGAATAAAGGCAGCAAGTCAGGGCAATGCAGAAAGGAGTGAGAAAAGAAAGGAGGGCTTATTGGGGAAGGCCTCTTGGAGGAGATTTGCCTTCAATAAGGCTTTGAATGGAGGTGGGGAAAGTCACTGTCGGATATGAAGAGGGAGGGTATTCCAGTCCAGTGGCGGGACATGGGTGAGAGGTCCATGGCGAGATAGACAGAACAGACCTAATATCTGTAAAACCTGAAGACAACTCAACCAGGCCTGCATCTCACTTTTGGTTGCTTCTCAGCCTTTTTCTGGGTGAGAAAACATAATGACTGTTCATTAGCAGCATTGAAAAGCACCATGATGATACCGTGGAGTCTTGTTACATTCATTCTTATTTTTGCTGATGGAAAGGGAATAGGTTCCCTTACCATAATAAATGGATTAATACCTCTTTACTCAGTTTCCTGGCTTTTAGCCTAATTTCTAGCCATACTATTTCCTCCAGTTTCATGATTACTCCATTTTATTAAGAAAAATGGGTTCGGGCCCTTGTTAAAGTCCTTTTGAAAGTCCAAATATATTATGCCCATTGGTCCCCCTCTGTTCACGTGGTCTTTGACCTCTTCAAGTAACTTTTATTGTGGATATCATTTTCCTTACAGTGGACCTGAATGAAAAGAAATGGATTTGAAAGTTTTGCATCTTTAACCTCCTTTCTTCCTCCTCTAGGTTGTAAGCTCATCCTCTAGACTGTAAACCTGTTGTGTGTCTGCTGATTTTGGTGTACTGTCCTCTCCCAAGCACTTAGGACAGTGTTCTGCACACAGGACACACTTTACAGATGCCACTGATTGATTTTTCTACCATGTGAGAAGCACCATGGCTTAATGGATAGAGCACAGGCCTGGGTGTCATCTAATCCTGGCTCTGCCACATGTCTGCTGTGTGACCTTGGGCAAGGAACTTCACTTCTCTGGGCCTCAATTACCTCATCTGTAAAATGGGGATTAAGACTATGAGCTCCACGTGGGACAGGGACTGTGTCCAATCTGATCATCTTGTACCTACCCCAGTGCTTAGAATAGTGCCTGGCACATAATAAGTGCTTAACAAGTAACATTATTATTTTTTTCTTCTCCTCCTCCTCCCCTACCCACTTCTCCTCCCCACAGCAGTTGTGTATATTTGTACATGTTTATTACTCTATTAATGATGTGTATATAGCTATAATTTTATTTATTCTGATGGTGTTGACACCTGTCTACTTGTTTTGTTGTCTGTCACCATCTTCTAGACTGTGAGCCTGTTGTTGGGTAGGGACTGTGCATGTTGCCAATTTGTACTTCCCAAGCACTTAGTACAGTGCTGTACACACAGTAAATGCTCAAATACGATTGAATTAATTATTATGCATAAATACAAGTGTTGAGGGCTGACGGATGGATGGGACCTGAGCAGGTGGACCTTAAATGGAGAATCCCACTTGGATGAGGGCTTGGAAGATGGAAAGGGTTGTTGCCTCGTAAATTTTTCAGGGGAGGGATTTAAGGCAGGAGCAAAGGTCCGAGCAGGATGTCAAAGGCAGGAGAGTCAGGAATGAGGCACGGTGAGAAGGTTAGCACGGGAGGAATGAAGTGTGTAGGCTGCGGGGTTGTGGGAGAAAAGGGCCAATAGGTCAGAGGTCAGCGATGGTCAGAGGTTTCTGCTTGATGTGGAGAGTCAGTCAATCATATTTGAGCCCTTACTGTTTGCAGAGCACTAACAATAACTGTAGCATTTAAGTGCTTACCATCCAGGCACTGTACTAAGTGCTGGGGTGGATATATGCAAATCATATTGGACACAGTCTCTGTTCCATGCGGGGCTCACAGTCTCAATCCCCATTTTCCAGATGAGGGAACTGAGTGAAGTAAAGTGACTTGCCCAAGGCCACACAGCAGGCAAGTGGTGAAGTGGGATTAGAACCCATGACCCTGTAGCTCCCAGGCCTCTGCTCTATCCACTGTGCCATGCTGCTTTTCACTATGCTAAGCACATGGAAGAGGACAGTACAGCAATGAACAGACACGTTCCCTGTCCACAGGAATGTGGGTAACGAAGGTTTTTGAGGGGTGAAAAAATGGGTGTAGAGTGACATTTTAGAAAGATGATCAGGAGGTATGGACTGGAGAAGGGAGAGAATGGAAATGAGGAGGCTGATAATAGGATAAGCAACTTAGATCAGGGTGTTGGTGGTTTGGAGATGAAAGGAAAGAGCCAGGGAATGGTGTGGAAGGGAAACAGCCAGTATTTAGTGCTAGATTTGTGAGGCAGTGAGGAGCCAAGGGAGGATAATGGAGGGGTGTTGACTATGATGATGAAAAAATTGGGTGGGGACAGGGGTATGGGGAGGACAATATTTTAGTTTTAGATTTCTGGAACTTCACTGTGCCAGTGGAACATCCATGTAGTAGTAGTAGTAATAATAATAATAATAACGGTGTTAACTGTGTACTATGGACCAGGCATTGTACTAAGCACTGTGATGGATACAAGTAAATTGGGCTGTGCACAGTCCCTGTCCCACGTGGGGCTCACAGTCTCAATCCCCATTTTGCAGATGAGGTAACTGAGGCACAAAGAAGTAAAGTGACTTGCCCAAGGTCACACAGCTGACAAGTGGCAGAGCCGGGATTACAACCCACGACCTTCTGATTACCAGGCCCGTGCTCTAACCACTATACAACACTGTTTCTCTAAGTATTAAGCATTCATTTTGTATGCAGCACTGTACTAAGCACTGGGATAAATGCAAAATAAGCAGATTAGTGGAAGGAGCCTGGGCTTGGGAGTCAGAGATCATGGGTTCTAATCCCGGCTTCACCACTTGTCTGCTGTGTGACTTTGGGCATATCACTTAATTTATTTGTGCCTCAGCTATCTCATCTGTAAAATAGGGATTAAAACTGTGAGCGCCATATAGGACAACCTGATTACCTTGTATCTACCCTAGTGCTTAGAACAGTGCTTGGTACATAGTAAGCACTTAACATATACCATTATTATTGTTATTCTCCCTTGATGGGTTCACAATCCAAACAGGTTAAAGGGACAGAATAATTCCAGTGGGAAAAATAATAATAATAATAATAATGGTATTTAAGTGCTTACTATGTGCCAAGCACTGTTCTGAGCACTGGGGTAGATACAAGTTAATCATGTTGGACACAGTCCCTGTCCCCCATGGGGCTCACATTCTTAATCCCCATTTTACAGATGAGGTCACTAAGACCCAGAGAAGTGAAGTGACTTACCCAAGGTCACACAACAGACACGTGGCAGAGCTGGGACTAGAAGAAATTACAAAATAAACAATTCAAGATTTTGTTGTAAAGCAAAGTAGTTAAACAGCTCTTGGAGGGCAGAATCCTCTGCTCCAGTCCAAGTCCTTGTTTATCAATGGATGCGGCCTCCCCAATGTTTTCTCAAGGGGATGGGAAGTTTGGGCATTGGAAGAAACCCATGGGATCTCGCTTGATTGGCAGCTCCAGGGTTCCAGCATCTGCCCAATGCCCATCCAGCCCTCATTCAAAAAGTTCTGGGGGCAAGAACATGGGCTTCTGGATGACTGGCAAAAAGTAAAAAAGAGGAGTGGGGTCAATGTCGTAGATAGGCCCATAGGTAAAAATGAAAAACCTATCACAGCTGGCTCCATCTAATTATTTCTTAATCCTCCCTACTTCCACCTCCCAAACTAGACATGAATTAGGGTTTGCAGGTGCCTTTGTACTTCTAAGCTGCTTACTAAATTTGATCTACCGCTCTAGATTGGGCTCTGTATTTTCCAGGAGAATGGCATTTCATGCACTTGGAAAAAATGTATTCTCCTCAGTTATCTCGTTTCAAAACAGGCGACTGAAATAGACTGTGTTTGCATGTAAAGATAGCTTCTTGCATTGCAAGTGTGTGTCTCCCATCCTGAACCCGCCTCTGTTTTTGAGCCTACATCTGGGAATCCCTATCTTTTTGAAGCCTATGATCCAAATGACCAGCCCCTCTCTTGGTTTCTAAACTGTCTGCTGCCATTTCTCATGGTGAGAGCTTGTGCTATACCATGTCTTTATATCACTCATTCTGTCCTCCTGGCTTGTTACAACTATTTAAAGATTAGACTCCATAATAATTTTATAGAGCTCAATTTGAAATGGAGCTTGATGACCCTGTCAGCACAATCTATCTTGCAGTCTGTCTAAAGTCATGCTGGCCCTTTTTCTTCTGCTTTCTTCTTTGGCTATCCATGCATTGTTGGAAAGAACATTGCCCAGGTAACAGAATTCACTGACAGCTTTGTTTTGCGTTGTTGATGAAGATCTTTGCTTGTGTCGAGCGTTTCCCAGATGTCAACTGTTATATATTTGGATTTCCTTCTGATTTATTGTTAGTCTGTACAGCCGTAACAAATCTCCAGAGCAACTCATAATTATGTGCGTGCTAGTTTATGCACAAAATCCTAATCGTCCTAATAGTCTCCCAAGCATAATGTTGAACATGAGGGACCAGGAGAGAGAATTTGTGTGGCCTCCTGCGTACCATCACTGCTTTTGGAAAAACAACTAAATTCAAAACCAGCCCTACTGAGTACTACCCCTGGATAGATCAATTTTTTACTGTTATTATTATCAAATTCAAATCAAATCTTGTTATGCAATATTAAATAGAAAATGTTATCAATCAATCAATGGTATTGAGTGCTTTCTCTGTGCAGAGCACTGCTCTAAGTGCTTGGGAGAGTCCAATACAACAGAGTTGGTAGATACATTCCCCTCCTGCAATGAGCTTACAGTCTAGAAGGGTTAGAAAGAAATTAGCCATTAAGTCATGGAACATAAGGACGTAACTTGATAATGATGGCATCAGACACCACTAGAGAACTTCCTAATAAGACTGTAAGCTCCTCAGGGGTGCAAATCATGGCTACTTTACCCTCCCAAATGCTTGGTACAGTGCTTTGCACACAGTGGGCACTCCATAAATACCATTGATTGACTGGTTGATTGAAGAGCAAGCCCCGTTTTCAAAATGACATCTTTCTTTTTTTATGGTATTTGTGAAGCACTTACTATGTTCCAGACACTGTACTAAGCTCTAGGGTAGATCTAAGCTAATCAGGTTGGACACAGTCCCTGTCCCACGTTGGGCTCACAATCGTAAGGAGTTGAATTTGTAATTGGATAATCTCTGGCCTCCCCCAAAGGAACTGATAGATGACTTTATGGCTGATTCTAGAATAGAAGTAGCTTGCCACAGTAATTAATGTTCAAGCCCCAAATAGCGAGGAAAAGAAAGAAAAATTCTATAAAGTTCCAGATAGGCCGAGTCTCCACCTAATCAGGAACTCATTTGTCGGTAGTATTTATTGACCACTTACTGTGTACAGAGCGCTTTCTAAGCACTTGGGAAAGTACAGTACGATAGAGTTGGTAGACACGATCCCTGCCCACAAAGAGACACAGGAGGAGATTTCAATGTTCCGGTGGGAAGTGATGCCAAAGCTTGGAGAGATGTTCCCATGCCTCATGGGTTTGGATATCAAAATAGCAACAGTCTCTGTGAAAGTGAATTCACTTTGAGTCTACTTAGTCGTCAGCTTGCAAATTGTACAGTAGAGATGACTTGCCTGGCTTCCATTAGAGCAAGCACAGGTGAAGCTGGAAGAGGCAACTGATAATAATTAGAATAATGGTAATAACTGTAATATTCATTAAGTGCTTACTATGTTCCAGGCACTATAATAATAATGATGACATTTGTTAAGTGCTTACTATGTGCAAAACACTGTTCTAAATGCTGGGGGGATGCAAGGTGATCAGGTTGTCCCACGTGGGGCTCACAGTCTTAATCCCCATTTTACAGATGAGGGAACTGAGGCTCAGAGAAGTTAAGTGACTTGCCCAATGTCACACAGCAGACATGTGGTGGAGCCGGGATTCGAACCCATGACCTCTGACTCCAAAGCCCGTGCTCTTTTCACTGAGCCATGCTGCTTCTCACTAAGAGCTAAGGGGGAAAATATATACTGAGTTGGGGGCGGGGGGGGGGAATTTAAGTGAATTGGGTTGGACACAGTCCCTGTCCCACTTCGGGCACACAGTCTTAATTCCCGCTTTACAGATAAGGCACAGAGAAGTGAAGTGACTTGCCCAAGGTCACACAGCTGACAAGTGGTGGAGCTGGGATTAGAACCCGTGACCTTCTGATTCCCAGGCCCGTGCTCTATCCAATAGGCCATGCGCTTCCCCAAGCATGTCATTACCTTCCTATCGCTCCTTGTCTGACTGCTTTCAGTGAGAAACCTTTAGGCTAAATTTGAAGCGGAATTCCAGAGAGGTTGAGTTCTGATGGGTCCGTGAATGTTGCCGACATCGGCATCTTGGGGGCTGGTTTTTCCAAAGGAGGTTGTCTTTTCAGACGTGGACTTATGCCCGGACCTGCTGCCTGAGAGAAAGGTGAGCATGCTGTGGTGAAGAGAATCCTTCAGAGACAAATGCTTTTTCGATAAGTAGGTCGTCAGGATTCCATTCATGTTTCTTGCCCCCTCGTAAGTATGTATTGGCCCATTTCCCTGTGACTTTGAAAATATCCTGGCTTCCAGGGAGTCAGCTGCATAACCGGGGTCTCTCAGCTCTTTCTGGCAAGGAGCGTATACCTCTGACCAGCTGTGAGACTAAGTGGTTTTCATTTTCTCTCACAAAATTGGCCCCTTCCCGAATAAGGACTCCTTTCCTGTGTCGGTTCCTCTAAGTTCCTGTGGCCTGATTCTTCACAATGGAGTCGTGTGTGTGCGCAAGAAAAAGGGGGCAAGGTCTTTCAGAGGGGCAACGTCAGCCTGATTTTCAGGGAGCCGCTTACGAAACAGGAACATTCATTCAATTGTATTTATTGAGTGCTTACTGTGTGCAGAGCATTGGACTAAGCACTTGGGAAGTACAAGTTGGCAACATATAGAGACGATCCCTACCCAACAGTGGGCTCACAGTCTAGAAGGGGGAGACAAAGAACAAAACATATTAACAAAATAAAATAAATAGAATAAATATGTACAAATAAAATAGAGTAATAAATATGTACAGACATATATACAGGAACACTGGACAAGGGTCAGCCAGAAAGAAATGCCTCCTAATTTGAATGTACTTAATTCACCATCAGAGGCGAGTGAACAAAATGACTGGGAATGTCTTTCGACTCCCACCTCTCTCCTAGTGGAAGTTGGCAGAATCATAGTTATGAAAGGTCACCGGAGTAAAGCCAGCAATCTACCTCCATGCTTCAATCTGGTTTATCTTTTTTTTTTTTATGGTACTTGTTAAACACTCACTGTGGGCCAAGCACTGTGTTGGGGTAGAAACAAAATATTCATTCAATCATATTTGAGTGCTCACTGTGTGCAGAGCACTGTATAAAGTGCTTGGAAGGGTACAGTATAACAAACAATCAGGTTTGACACATTCTCGGTCTCACATAGGACTCACAGTCTAGGAGGAAGTAGGATTTCTTTCCCATTTTACAGATGAGGCAACTGAGGCACAGAGAAGTGAGGTGACTTACCCAAGGCCACACAGCAGACCAGTGGCAGAGCGGGATTAGACCCAGGTCCTTTTGATTCCCAGGCCCGCACTTTATCCACCAGGCTGTGCTGCATCTCATTGCACGTCACATTCGACTACCATCCTATCCCACTGGACTAGTTTGGCAGCTGATGGTTACCGACATCAAAATCAGGAGTCACTGCTTCCTGCCTGAGCCAATAACAGTAATAAACTGTATTCCTTTAGATTACATGCAGCAGGAACAGAACTCTGGTGTCCTGAATGGAGGTTGACCTTGGTTTCTCTTTTGGTTTTTATACTTCAGCCGTTACAGGGTCATTTCCATGTTCGACCCCCTCTGCGACGACTTACATCAGGGGTTCCTGACAGATGGGTCAGGCGAGTTCAGGGCTGTGGGAACCCACCAAGGTACTCCAAGGATCTGGGGGCAACTCTTCTGATATCAATACCCAGACACCGAAGATACCAAGATCTCTCCGCTGAGCGGCCTCAACCGGACCAGGTCATCGGCTCTTGGAACCCCAGCCTATTGTCTGTCCACCAGGGCTCTGACATTTCTTTCCTGATTTGCTGTGGCTGAGAAGAGGCCACATTTCCTCATTTCTTCATCATTCATTCATTCAATCGTATTTATTGAATGCTTACTGTGGGCAGAGCACTGAACTAAGCGCTTGGAAAGTACAAATTGGCAATGTTTAGAGACGGTCCCAACCCAACAATCTTCCCACTGGAGTCAGGCCTGATCAGGGTGTGGCTGCCTAACCCCCAGAAGACAGTGACCCAGATTTTTACATTTTTGCAGATCAATAGCTGCCTGCCTTCACACCAACCTGGCCCCTGTTTTCTCCTAACCAACTTCTTCATTCTCAAGGACCCAAGGGCCTGCACGCAATTCAACCATCTCCTCAGAGTATCACCAGATTAAGTAGTTATTGCTGACTTTTACCTCACTTATAACTTTAAACTTCCCAACCCCACCATGGATTCCCCCATATCCAGTCAGTCCATCCCAGTCCTCCCCTCCCATCACACACTCCTTAAGAACCACCAGTTGTTGTCCATTCAACTCCGTATCAAAACAAGCTCTTCATCATTGGCTTTTTAAGCACTCAATCACCTTACCCTTACCTCACCTAGCTGATTCCCTAATACAACCTAGCCCACGTGCCTCATTTCCCTAATGCTAACCTATTCACTGTACCTTGATCTCATATATCTCACCTCCAAACTCTTGCCCACATTTCGCTCTGGTCTGGAATTCCCTCCCTTTTCAGATCTAACAGACAATCAGTGACTCCAGAGCCTTTTTAAGAGCACATCTCCTTCGAGAGGCCTTTTCCCACTAAGCCCTCATTTTCTCTTCTCCAATTCCCTTCTGCTTTGGCCTTACACTTGGATTTGCTCTCTTTATTCACCTCTTTCTCAGCCTCACAGCACTTACATACCTATCTGAAATTTATTTCTTTATATTAATGTCTGTCTTACCTACTAATAATAATGATGGTATTTGTTAAGCGCTTACTATGTGCAAAGCACTGCTCTAAGCGCTGGGGGGGATACAAGGTGATGAGGTTGTCCCATGTGGGACACACAGTCTTAATCCCCATTTTACAGATGAGGTAACTGAGGCTCAGAGAAGTTAAGTGACTTGCCCAAGGTCACACAGCAGACATGTGGCAGAGCCAGAATTCGAACCCATGACCACTGACTCCAAAGCCCGGGCCTTTTCCACTGAGCCACTCTACTTCCCCTTCCACCTACGGGACTGTAATGTTGTTGTGAGCAGGGAATGTCTACCAACTTTGCTACATTGTACTCTTCCAAGCACTTAGTATAGTGCTCTGCATGCAGTAAGCATTAGATAAATACGACTGACTGGTCAAATGGAACCCATTGAAAATTTCCATTTTTCAGTTTCAATATCCTAGGTATCCATCAAGTCTCACCCCTTCCCCCACCTAAAGGTGGTACCAGAGCTGCTGGGAAGTAATTAGAGTAAAGGTTTGGGATTTATTCTCCTCTCCAATCTTCTATTTTGGTGGGGAAATCACATGCAGTGAAATGCTCCATTAGTATTCACAAATAGCAAAATAAACAGAATCCAGAGTCTTGGATAATTCTTGAATTGGGATAACTCACCTTTGTAATAAGCCAGATCTGGCTGACCTAGATCTTTTTTTTCCTCCCTTTCCACATGGTGAAACTGGATCCATTCTATTCAGGAGCATGTCCTGTCTCCCCCACCCCCTCTTTTTTTTTTTTTTTTTTTGCTTAAGATTTATAGAGGTCATTAGGATAGTTTCCGAAAGGGGGTAATGCCACGTGACATTCTCAGAAATTTTGACAGCTGTTCCCCAGCTATTGGGTCTTATTCATATCAGGACTGTCAGGGCCATTTTTTAATAGTATTTTTGAAGTGCTTACTATGTTCCAGGAACTATATTAATCTCTATGGTAAGTACAAGAGATTAGAGAAGCAGCATGGCTAAGTGGAAAGAGCACGGGCTTTGGAGTCAGAGGTCATGGGTTCGAATCCCGGCTCCACCAATTGTCAGGTGTGTGACTTTGGGCAAGTCACTTAACTTCTCTGGGCCTCAGTTACCTCATCTGTAAAATGGGATTAAGACTGTGAGCCCCACGTGGGACAACCTGATCACCTTGTAACCTCCCCAGTACTTAGAACAGTGCTTTGCACATAGTAAGCGCTTAATAAATGCCATTATTATTATTACAAGCTAAACAGGTTTACCACAGTCCATTTCCTATGAGAAGCTCATAGTCTTAATCTCCATTTTACAGATGAGGTAACTGAAGCCCAGAGAAATGAAGTTGCCCGAGGTCACACAGCAGAGAAGTGTCAAAACCAGGATTAGAACCCAGTTCCTTCTGACTCATTCCTGTTCTCTTTCCACGAGGCCACACTGCTGCTCCTTATGGGCAGGGAACGTGTCTACCAACTCTGTTATATTGTACTCTCCCAAGTTCTTAGTACAGTGCTCTGCGTGCAATAAGCATTCAGTGATTGATTGACTTCCTAAGAAAGGAAATAATCTTTCCTTCATGCCCTTATTCCCCACAGGAAGAATTATTGTCATTGGATAGTGTTATTCCTTTTGTGAACCAATGACACAGACCGATTCCTCCACCCAAAAGTGTTTCTTTTTTGAGCTAAGTGTTTTATGGAGCACTTTGTAAACACTCAATTTTTTTTAATTATAAGGAGGGAAAATGTATGCTTCCTTTTTTACGGTATTTGTTAAGCACTTACTATGTGTCAGGCACTGTCCTAAGCTGGGGTAGATATGAGTTGATCAGGTAGGGCACAGTCTCTGTTCCACCTGAGGCCCACAGTCTATTGAATCCTCATTTTACAGTTGGAGATACCAAGGCGTAGAGAAGTTAAGTGACTTGCCCAAGGAAAGTGGCAGTGCTGGAATTTGAACCCAGGTCCTTTGATTCCTGGGCGTATGTTTTTTCCACTAGGCTCTGCTGCCGCTTTAAAAAAGTTTCAGGGCCTCAACCTCCAGCATCAGCTCTGGGAATTCATTCAGTGGAGGAGTAGGCATTTAGAAGGAGATATAAATGGCAGGAAAATTTGCAGACTGTTGAACTGACCAGATCACTCCTTGCTCGTCTCAGGATGGTAGGGCCAGCTCTATTTAAGAACAGACTGGGCGGGGGTCAAGAGTATGTGGTCTAGAGGGCCCAGTTAGGGTTTTGCCATCTCAAGTTTCTCTCGCTGAATCTGAGAGCAGCAGGCCCGACTCTAAGACCATTTCCTCCTCCTGAGAGTACAGCCAACCATCAACTTAAGCTTTAACGTCTGAAAGCGGAGTTTGATGCTGAATTCTGGTTTGGACATTGATTTGATGAATCTCTGATTCAATATCGGGGCTCAGTAGAAATTGGCTCAAACACTTGAATATAGCATGCAGATGCTTACTTAAAAGGACTAAGCGTTTACTGTGCCGAGGGAATTTGGAGTCAGATACGATTACTACCCACAGAATTTAGCATCCAAATTAGACAATGTTGTGTCTTTTGATTCTTTTTCATCAGTTCCCGAAGATGTAAACACGTCTACCCGAAGTGCGCTCTGGGAGATCAGGTTGGCTTATTTGGAAGATCAAAATACTGCTTACCAGCAGCCTCAACAGTACCAGATTTATAATTTAGAGGAAAAATGTAAACCTTGGTATTTCATTTACATGATAATGATTACAAGAAGAACAGACTATGGCATCACATCAATCATTTCATGACAGAGAATGACAGTCAGTCAATCATATTAAGCCCTTACTTTGTGCAGCATGCTTGGAAGAGTATAATATAGCAATAAATAGACATATTCCCTGCCCAAAATGACCCTTCATTCTAGAGGGGGAGACAGATGTTAATACAAATAAATTACAGAAATAATAATAATTATGGTACTTGTTAAGTGCTTACTGTGTGCCAAGCACTGTTCTAAGCACTGGGGTAGATGCAAGTCATTATGTTTGGAGACAGTCCCTGTCCCATGTGGAACTCACACTCTTAATCCCCATTTTACAGATGAGGTAACTGAAGCCCAGAGAAGTTAAGTGACTTGCCCAAAATCACACAGCAGTTGAGTGGTGGGGCTGAGATAATAATAATAATAATGGCATTTATTAAGCGCTTACTATGTGCAAAGCACTGTTCTAAGCGCTGGTAGAACCCAGTTTCTTCTGGTTCCCAGGCTCGTGCTATATCCACTGTGCCTCACTGTTCCACTATCATCTGCTCCTTTATCATCCTCATAGAAATGGTGATTGAAGCCATGGGAGTGAATGAGTTCTCCAAGAGAGTGGGTATAGCTGGAGAGAAGAAAGGGACTCAGAACTGAACCTTCAGGGCACCAACAGTTAAGGGATGGGAGGCAGAGGAGTAGTCCAAAAATGAGTGGCCAGAGAGATGGGGGGAGAAGTAGGAGAAGACAAGGTCAGTGAAGCCAAGGTTGGATAAAGTTTCCAGGAGAAGGGGCAGGTCAACAGGCAGGTGAAAGGAGGAGGATGATTAAGAGGGAGTAGAGACCATTGGATTTGGCAAAAAGGAGATCATGTGTGGTCTTTGAGAGGGCAGTCAATGGTGGGTGAAGGGGACGGAAGCCAGATTGGAGTGAGTCGAGGAAAGAACTGGAGGAGGGGAACTTGAGACAATGGGTATAGACAACTTGCTCAAGAGTTTGGAGAGGAAAGGTAGAAGGGAGATAGGGCGATAACTGGAGAAGAAGTGGGGTCAAGAAAGGGTTTTTTGTTTGTTTTTTAGGATGGAGAAGACATGGGCATGTTTGAAAGCAGGTGGGGAAGAAAGCCAATGCTTAAGGATGGCAGAGAGGGAGGGAAGAAGGGGAGGGGGCAAGCATTTTGAAGGTATGAAGGAATGGGATTAGATGTGCAGGTGGAGGGGGTGGATTTTGAGAGAATGCAGGAGACCTCCACTTGAGACACTGCTGGAAAAGATGGGAAAGTTGAAGAAGGGGCAGGAGGAGGGAGAGACGGGAGGGTCAGGGGAGATTTTAAGGAGATCACACCTGATAGTGCCAGTTTTCTTAATAAAGTAGGTGTCCAGGTCATTAGGGGCAAGGGAGAAGGGGGAACAGGGGGTTTGAGGAGAGAGTTAAATGTCTGGAACAACTGGCAAGGGTGATGGGCATGGGTGTCAAGGGTGGAGAAATAATTTTGCCGGGCAGAGATCAAGCTTGCAAAGATAAATTTGAAGTGAAGTGATATCTAGATTTCCACCAGTAGCAATCTGCAGTTCATGCACAGGAGTAAAGGAGACAGCCTGGGCAAGTGATCTAGGGCTGTGGGCTAGTGGTATGAGATCGACAAAGGGATAGGGGAGTGAGTGAGTTGAGTTCATTGAAGATCATAATCTTGGTCAACAAAGGAAGGTAGTTGGGGTATGGAGGCTAAATGGGGCAGGACGTGTTGAGGAAAATTGGGCGGGGTCAAAAGATCTGAGGTCTCTGCGGAGCAACAGCACTAATTTATGGAGAAGAGATATATGGGAGAGAAGGCAGATGAGAAGACTGTAGTCAGAGGGATCTCAGAGATGGTGAGAGTAGAAATTGTGCAGTGGCTAGTGATGATGAGATCAATTGTGTGTGCAAGTCGGTGACTGGGTGAAGTGAGGTGGAGCAGGAGGTCGGTCCAGCTGAGGATTGATAGAAGATGGGTGGCGGAAGCATTGTCAGGGACATCTATGTGGATAGTGAAGTCCCTGAGGATCAGTGTAGGCATGGAGAAAGAGAGAAGGAATGGAGAAAGGGATCAAAATGGTTACAGAAGTTGGAGTTGGGACCTGGGGGTAGATGACTGTTATTAGATTCTGGAGTAAGTGATAGAGGCAAATGATATGGACTTCAAACGAAGGGAAAGAAAGGTATAGGGGTGGTGGAATGGTGACAAAGTGGCACTGGGGTGCGAGAGGGAAGCCAACAACTCCTCCTTTCTCAGTGAATCTGTGGGAGAAGATGAGGCCCCCTCTAAGCACTGGGGAGGTTACAAGGTGATCATGTTGTCCCACGGTGGGCTCACAGTCTTCATCCCCATTTTACAGATGAGGTAACTGAGGCACAGAAAAGTGAAGTGACTTTCCCAAAGTCACACAGCTGACAATTGGTGGAGTCGGGATTTGAACCCATGACTTCTGACTCCAAAGCCCGGGCTCTTTCCACTGAGCCATGCTGATTTTCACCTATAACAGTGACAGCCCCCACCATGGTTTCTTCTTTCTCTGCTGCCCCTGCCATCTGCTGCTTCTTACGGTTGCCCCGAGGCTCCCTTGCAGCCATCCCAGCCATGACAGAAAGCTTGGGGAAGCGGCCTGCAGATGTGATGGAAGCAGCTGTGTCCATGGTGTCTGGCATTGTGGAGGGTGAGATTTGACTGCCTTTTTCTGCACTCCCTTGCCCCTGTCATTTCCGGCTTCCCCCACCCACTATGGACCTTGAGGAGTGCCACTTGCCAGTTTGGGGCTCATAGAACTGGTGCTCAAAATTCACAGACATCATTTACTTCAGGGCTTCTGGTCAGCTTAGACCATGTTGGCAAGTTAAGCTGGTCAACAGCCTGGCCTAGTGGGTAGAGCATAGGCCTGGGATCAGGGACCCGAGTTCTGTCTGTCTCCCCCTCTAGACTGTAAGCTCATTCATTCATTCATTCAATCCTCTTTATTGAGGGCTCACTGTGTGCAGAGCACTGTACTAAGCGCTTGGGAAGTACAAGTTGGCAACATATAGAGACGGTCCCTACCCAACAGTGGGCTCACAGTCTAGAAGTTCATGGTGGACAGGGAATGTATTTGTTATATTATTGTGTTGTACTCTCCCAAGGGCTCAGTACAGTGAGCCCTCAATAAAGAGGATTGATTGACGAAGAAGTAATAGAGTATGCAAGAAAGTTTCATTAGATTAGAACCTGGGTCCTTCTGATCCCAGGCCTGCCACTTCTCTGCTGTGTGACCTTGGTTAATCGCTTTACTTCTCTGTGCCTGATACCTCATATAATAATAATAATAATAATAATAATAATAATGGCATTTGTTAAGCGCTTACTATGTGCAAAGCACTGTTCTAAGCGCTGGGGGGGATACAAGGTGATCAGGTTGTCCCGCGTGGGGCTCACAGTCATCATCTCCATTTTACAGATGAGGTAACTGAGGCTCCGAGAAGTTAAGTGACTTGCCCAAGGTCACACAGCAGACATGTGGCGGAGCCAGGATTCGAACCCACGACCTCTGACTCCAAAGCCCGGGGTTTTTCCACTGAGCCATGCTGCTTATTTGTAAAATGGAGATTAAGATTGTGAGCCCCAAGTATGACTAAGGACTGTGTCCAACCTGATTATCTTGTATCTATCCCAGCGCTTAAAACAGTGCTTGGCACATAGTAAACACTTAACAAATGCCTTAGTTATTATTATTAAGGTGAATTGAAGGAGAGGAGCTGGAAAAAATATAAAGCATTTGATTGAGCTGGTACTTTCTTCCCCCCAACTCAGTCCCTCATCTATCCAGGGACAGTGTTGGAATTCTGGACTACAGGGAAAAAGCCCCTTGTGTCCCTGTTAAGCCAAATGTCATTGTGAAGGAAGACACTGCCAAGCACACTGTGACATTGGATCACTGCAAGTGCACTAAGCAAGTCGATTAATTGCTTGATGCCTCCAACAACTAGTAGTATTTATTTAGCACCTACTAGTTCAAAAAACCATTTTTATTGGGTGCTTATTCTGGGCAGAACACTATTATGTAAATGCTTGGGAAAGTATAGTAGAGTTAGTAGACAGGATCCCTGCCCTCCAGGAGTTTGTAGTCTACCTGGAGACAGACAAAAATCACCTCGCCCCCTCCTACCTCACCTTGCTACTCTTTTACAACAACCCAGCCCACACACTTTGCTCCTCTAATGCTAATCTTCTCACTATACTTTGATCTCATCTATCTCGCCACTCACCTCTCGCTTATTCATTCATTCAATCATATTTACCGAGTGCTTACTGTGTGCAGAGCACTGTACTAAGCACTTGGGAAGTACAAGTTGGCAACATATGTTCTGCCTCTGGCCTGGAATGCCCTTCTTCATATCTGACAGACAATGACTCTCCCCCACTTCAAAGCCTTATTGAAGGCACACCTCCTCCAAGAGGCCTTTCCTGACTAAGCCCTCATTTCATTTTCTCCCACTCCCTTCTGTGTTGCCCTGATTTGCTCCCTTTATTCACCACCACCTCCCCTAGCCCCACAACACTTATGTACATATCTGCAATTTCTTTATATTAATGTCTGTCTCCCCCTCTAGATTGTAAGCTTATCGTGGACAGGGAATGTGTTATATTTTTGTGTTGTATTCTCCCAAGGGATCAGTACAGTGCTCTGCACACAGCGAGCCCTCAATAACGAGTATAAGAAGTAATAGAATATGCAAGAAAGGTTCATAAATATCCCCAAGTGCTCAGCGAGAACGGAAGGACCGAAGTGACAGTTGGGGTATCCATCTGGGGGAAATTAACTGGGGAAGTTTTCCTTGGAGGAGCTGTGATTTCAGAAGGGCTTTGAAACTGGGGAGAGCTGTGTTTTTTTGGATATGAAATGAGAAGGAATTCCAGGAAAGGAGAGGATGTGAGCAAGAGGCTGAAGGTGGGAGAGTTGAGAACAAGACCTTGGGGGTAGGTTAGTATTATTAGAATCATGAAGTCATAAGGCAGGAGGCAGGGAAGCCTAGTGGAAAGAAGCATGGAGCTGGAAGGCAGGAGAGTCAAATTCTAGACCCAGCTCTGCATTTGGCCTACTTTTTGACCTTGGGCACATCAATTTACCTCAGCTTCATATGTAAAATGGAGATGATAATAATTGTGGTATTTGTTGAGCGCTTACTATGTGGCAGGCACTGTATTAAGCGCTGGGGTGGATGCAGTCCCTGTCCCACATAGGGTTTACAGTCACATTCCCCATTTTACAGATGAGGCAACCGGGTCAGGGTGAAGTGACTTGTCCAAGGTCACACAGTAGAGAAGTGGTGGAGCCGGAACTAGAACCCACGATCTTCTGACTCGTAGTCCCATGCTCTATCTACCATGTCATGATGCTGTTAATGATAGAGTGTGGACTCTATGTGAGCTAGTGTTGTGTCTAGAACAGTGCTTTGCACATAGTAAGTAAGCACTTAATAAATGCCATTATTATTATTATTATTATTATTATTATCTCATAACCCCATCTGTACCCCAGCACTTAGCACATAATGGTGTTTAATAAAGGACATTATCATTGTTATTGTTATCATCATTAGTAACAAGAGTATCTCCTGGGATTTTCTAGCTAATATCTCTGCCTCCAAGAACAGCTCAAAGATCCCCAGATTTTCATTCTCCCTTAATTTTATACTCCATCCCTAACTTCACACGGAGACTACTGAAATCTTACTCAAAGGTAAAGTCAGGAGGGATCTTTCTGACTCTCCCAGGATCTCAGATCCAGTGTCTTGTTAAAGATCTGCTACATTTTGGTGAGTCCTCTAGACTGTAAAATCACTGTGAGCAGGGAATGGGCCTGTTATAGTGTTGTGCTGTACTCTCCCAAGCACTTACTACAGTGTTCTGCACACAGTGCTCAATAAATACAATTGACTAATGGATTGAGTCTCAGGAAAGGGAACTGGGAACACAAACTTGACAGAGGGAGTTTAAAAGAACTAACAAAAATAAAATCCCTATTCCCACTGGAAACCCAGCCAGAGATCCTCAGTGTGTAGTAGATATACAGGACAAACACTCTGTTTATAGAAGGAGCTGGATAGATAGTGCCTTAAATACACTCATCTGGGCTTGTAATTTAAACACACCATGACAGGCACTGGATTAGAATTAAACAATCAATTATTAGAACCAATTAACCAAGGCTTAGTTCTTTCAGTTGGTATGTAATAAATGCATACCTCCCTCCTGCAGTTTTTACCAGAATCAATCTTGGTGTAATTAACCCTGAGCTATTTTATTGTTTAATTTGCAGAAATATATATCTGGTTGACTGGTTATTGAATATGCTCATTGCCTCTTCCCAATCAGTCTTTGGACAGTAAGCACTCTAAGGGAGTGTTTGACTCATCCCTGCTTGTTTTATATCAGAGTTCAGAGACCTATATCTAAACTCAAATAAATTGCACCTTTCTCTGGGGGATTGTGTAGAAAGGTTTTTGAGGGTTTTTTTTTTCTGCTTTCAAAGGGAATCGCAGTGAGAGAAATGAACTGAGTATCTGCTTCTTGGGCAGAACTCAAAAATGCACCTGGGAGCTGAAGTTTTGTCCTCCAACACCATTTCTTTGCTGCCCAAAGACTCTGATTTGAAGGTCCCAGTTTCATCAAGGAAAGGGAATTTGGCTTCCAGAATTCTCTAGGGTGGAAGCACCAAGGCCTAGTTCCCTCCCCTAGAATCTGAAGGAGGAAATAGGAAATTGTCTCACTGAGGTTCAGCTGGTTCCACAGCAGAATATGACAGTGTGGGTTTTCGGTACAGAATGTTCGGGAGGGAGGGAGAAGACACATCTGAAATGTAAGTTTTCTGAGAGCAAGGTGAGATTTCCCATTTCCACCTTGCCTTCACTCGTTAGTGAACTTAGTTAACCTGGAACCATATGCATATTAGCTGCTATGAGTTTCTTCAGTTTTCAGAGCAGGCGTCTCGGGTTTCCTGATTTGCTTTGTGACGTGTCCTGAAAGCCCTCCGTCTGAGCTTCCTTGCCCGTAAGATGGACCTAGTAGTCCCAACCTGGGGCCTCACTTTGGGGAAATGTTCAAGGTGAATTCACAGCAGTAATTTCCCAGGAAACATCAGGGACTACACGGAGCAGTTCCAGAGATACACGCAAACCACTCCAATGTGTGGTGTAGTGGCTAGAGCATCATGTTGCATGGGAATCAGAAGGATCTGGGTTCTAATCCCTGCTCTGCCACTTGTCTGCTGTGTGACCTTGGGCAAGTTGCTTCACTGCTCTGAGTCTGTTTCCTTATCTGTAAAATGAAAGATAAGATTGTGAGCCCTACACGGACATGTTTTTACATATTTATTACTCTATTTATTTTACTTCTACATATCTATTCTATTTATTTTATTTTGTTAGTATGTTTGGTTTTGTTCTCTGTTTCCCCCTTTTAGACTGTGAGCCCACTGTTGGGTAGGGACTGTATATGTTGCAAATTTGTACTTCCCAAGTGCTTAGTACAGTGCTCTGCACGTAGTAAGCACTCAATAAATACGATTGATGATGATGATGATGACAGGGACTGTGTCCAACCCGATTAGCTTACATCTACACCAGGGCTTAGTACAGTGCCTGGCACATAGTAAATGCTTCATTAATACCATTTTTTAAAAAGTCTCTACATTTCAAACATTGGAAGCAACAATCCAACCCTTTTTTATGGCACTGGGAAGAGTGAGGAATGAAACAGAAGACTTTCCCCAAGACTACTATTCCTAGCAGTTTTTGCAGCAAATCTTGGGACAAATGTACATTCATCTTTTGATTAACAGAGGACTCCAAGTGGGGTCCGGGATGCTTCGCTACAAGAAGGACCAAGTGGACTGTTGAAATCCTGCTTCTTACAAATTTATGAGCCTGGTTTTTATTGACTTGCATATTGCTGAATCATTGCCCATGGCTAATGGCACATGCTCTGCCGTTCTCAGCAATACTGGTGAAATAAATGAGAGCAGTTATAAAATGTTCTTGTTGGAGCTAAGGGAAACATGAAAGTCGCCAACTCCAGCAACGTGGGTAAAAACCAAGCTTGGGAGACGTATGGGTAGCACACATAAACTTTAATACCTACTTAGAATCATGTAGACTAGCCAGTGCTATTAAAACAGGGTTGGATGATGAGACCCACAGTTAATAATAAATGTGCGAGGACTATATGCACTTACAATGCATCACAGTCAATTGAATCAAGCGATCAATCATTAATAGAATGCTTATTGTGTGCAGAGCACTGTACTAAATGGTTCAAGAGTATAATATAACAAAGTTGGGAGACATAATCCCTGTCCACAAGGAGTTTACAGTCTAGAGAGAAAGACAGATCTGTTCAGAAGTGCTGAGTGGCAGGGAGTGGGATGGATAAAGGGAACAAATGTAAGGGCAATGTAGAAGGGAGACAGAGAATAAGGCAAATGAGGGTTTAGTCCGGGAACTGAATACTATTTCTGCTCCCTAGGAGGAGCACAGTCTAAGAGGGAAGGAGAATAGATACCCTCATTTTACAACTGAGGAAAGTGAAGATTAGGGAGGTAAAACAACTTGCCCAAGGCCTTAGAGCAGACAAGTGGTGGAACTCGAACTAGAACTCTGTTCTCCTGATTTCCTGGCTCTGTGCTCTTTCTACTAAGCTGAAACTGCTGCCCATGAGAAAAGACTTCTGTGTTCTTAAAAAAAGAAAAAAAGGTATTAAGTGTTACTATGTGCCAGGTGCTGTACTAAGTGCTGTAATAGATACAGCAGCGTGGCTCAGTGGAAAAAACGCGGGCTTTAGAGTCAGAGGTCATGGGTTCAAATCCCGGCTCTGCCATTTGTCAGCTGGGTGACTTTGGGCAAGTCACTTAACTTCTCTGTGCCTCAGTTACCTCATCTGGAAAATGGGGATTAAGACTGTGAGCCCCTCGTGGGACAACCTGATAACCTTGTATCCCCCCCAGCGCTTAGAACAGTGCTTTGCATGTAGTAAGTACCTTAATAAATGCCATTATTATTATTATTACAAGATAATTAGGTTGGATACAATCCATGTCCCACATGGACCTCACAGTCTTAATCCCCCTTTTACAGATGAAGTAACTGAGGCAGAGAGAAGTTAAGGGACTTGCCCACGGCAACACAGCAGACAAGTGGCACAGTCTGGATTAGAACCCAGGTCTTTCTGATGCTCAGGCCTGTTATTTTACCACTAGGCCAAGCTGCTCCTTTCCACTAGACCAAGTTTTAACCACTGGCTTTAAAGCCCTCAAGCAGCTTGCCCTACCCAAACTTACCTTACTGGTTTCCTACTAAAGTCCCTCCCACACAATCTGCTCCTCTAGTGCCAGTTTACTCACTTTGACCCTATCTCGCTTATCTCACCGCCAGCCCCTTTCCCACATCCTCCTCCCAGCCTGGAACTCCATTCTGCTCCATATACACCAGACTACCACTCTCTCCACCTTCAAAACATTACTAAGGTCGCATCTCCTCCAAAAGGCCTTTTCCAATTAAGCCCCCTTTTCTCTGGCTCACTCTCCCTTCTGCATTGTCTATGAGCCTCAATTTGTGACTTCTGGACATTTGATAGCTGCCCCATGCCCAACCTCACAGCACTTAAGTACATATCTTTATATAATATAAACTATTTATTCATATTAGTGTCTGTCTTCCCCCTGCCCCCCAGACTGTAAGCTCGTTATGGGGAGGGAACTTGTCTGCTAATTCTCTTGTATTGTACTCTCCCAAGTGCTTAGTACAGTCCTATGCACATAGTAAGCACTCAGTAAATATCATTGATTAATCGATTCTTCTCTCCTATCAACAAGCCCTCTGATTTTTCTGTATAAATTGACTGATGGGTGTGACAGCTTTTAAATCATTTTGAGATCATAAAGGAAGGCACTTTCCAACTACAGCCTTTTCTTAGAGAGCAACTATGAATGTTTCCCATTAAATTTTAAGCTACAGTGACCAATTACTTGGTGTAGTGAAGTCAAGTCTTTGCCCTATTAGGAAAGGCATCGAACTTGCCAGAGAAGTTGTTTGTTTGATACGTAGCTCCAGTGTCTAATTCAAGCCCATCTTAACAGCTGAAGGAATGGAAAGTAATAAAAAAATATGCGAGAGACAAGTATAGGGTGCTATGTGGGGAGTGAAAACAAACCTAGTAAATACAGGAGAGGGATTGACACACTATATAGGTAGAAAAGGGTCAGGATTAAAACTGTTGTGTTGTTAAATCAAATAAATAACTAGACTGGCAATATCACAGCAGGACTGCAAAGACAGAGCTGTTGGCCTTCTAACAATTTGGCTTCTCTTTCTCTGCAGTCTCACATTTCCTCAGGCCTTCAGGACATCTCTGCTTACATCGAGTGCTTAGTACAGTGCTCTGCACACAGTAAGCACTCAATAAATATGATTGAATGAATGGATGACCCACTGACACTCCAGTCAATCAATGTATTTATTGAGTGCTTACTATTACCAGAGCACTGTACTAAGTGCTTGGGAGAGTACGATATTACAATATGACGGAGTTGGTAGGCACATTCCCAGCCCACTCTGAGTTTACAGTCTAAAGCAGGGGATAGACATTTATATAAACAAATTATGGATATGAGCATAAAGTGCTGTGGGTCTGAGGGAGGAGTGAATACAGGGAGCAAATCCAGATGATGATGATGGTATTTGTTAAGCACTTACTAAGTGCAAAGCACTGTTCTAAGTGCTGAGGGGATACAAGGTGATCAGGTTGTCCCACATGGGGCTCACAGTCTTAATCCCCATTTTACAGATGAGGGAACTGAGGCACAGAAAAGTTAAGTGACTTGCCCAAAGTCACAAAGCTGACAATTGGCGGAGCCGAAATTTGAACCCATGACCTCTGATTCCAAAGCCTGGGCTCTTTCCACTGAGCCACGCTGCTTCTCTGATGCAAGGGTGATGCAAAAGGGAGTGAGAGAAGAGGAAATGAGGGCTTAGTTAGGGAAGACCTTTTGCAAGAGATGTGCCTTCAATAAAGCTTTGAAGCGGGGGCGAGTACTTGTCTGTCAGTTATGAAGAGAGAGGGTGTTCCAGGATGTAGGCGAGAGGTCAGCGGAGCGGAGAGATAGACGAAATGGATGGACAGTTCTTCAAACTTACCATATTCTAAACAGAACTCCTCACTTTCCAACCCAAACCCCATCTTCTCCATGACTTTCCTATCACCGTAGACAACACCACCATACTCCCTGACTCACGAACCCGTTAAACTTGGTATTATCCTCAACTCATCTCTCTCATCCAACCTGCATATTCAAGATGCTACAAAGTTTTGTCTGTTCTACCTTCACAGCATCTTTAGAATCCATTCTTTCCTCTCCATCTAAACTACTACCGCGCTGATCCAAGCACTTATACTTTCCCACTTCGACTACTGCATCTGCCTCCTTGTCAGCCTCCCTGCTCTCTGTCTCTCCCCTCTCCAGTCCATACTTTGCTCCCTGGATCACTTTTCTGAAAAACCATTCGGTCCATATCTTCCCCACTCTTCCAAAACCTCCAGTGGTTGCCCATCCACCTCCACATCAAACAGAAACTCCTTACCATCAGCTTTAAGGCACTCAATCAGTTCTCCCCCTACAGCGTGGCTCAGTGGCAAGAACCCGGATTTTGGAGTCAGAGGTCGTGGGTTCAAATTCCGGCTCCACCAATTGTCAGCTGTGTGACTTTGGGCAAGTCACTTCACTTCTCTGGGCCTCAGTTACCTCATCTGTAAAATGGGGATGAAGACTGTAAGCCCCATGTGGGACAACCTGATCACCTTGTAACCTCCCCAGCACTTAGAACAGTGCTTTGCACATAGTAAGTGCTTAATAAATGCCATCATTATTATTATTATTATTACCTTACATCCCTGATCTCCTACTACAATACAATCTGCACATATCACTCCTCTACCACCAACCTACTCTCTATACTTTGATCTCCTCTATTCATCTATGTCCTCTCTTGGGTCTGGAACTCCTTCACCCTTCATGTCTGACAGTACACCCCTCTTCCCGCCTTCAAAGCCTGATTAAAAATCACATCTCCTCCAAGAGGCCTTCCCTAAGCCCTCATTTTCCCTATCCATCCTTCCCTATATGTCAATCAATCCATCAACTGTATCCAGTGCTTACTGTGTGCAGAGCACTATACAAAGTATTTGGGAGCATACAGTATAACAGAGTTGGTAGGACACATTCCCTGCTCACAATGGGACAGGCATTAATATAAATAAATAATATATAGATATGTACAGCAGTCCCATGGGGCTGAAGGCGGGGTGGATACCCAGTGCCCAAAGGGGACGGATCCAAGCTATCTCCCTGCTCAGGCTGCAAATATGATCACAATGCAGAAATTACAGACATCTGTAACAATCTGGCTCTAGTATTTTTCATTCATTCATTCAATCACATTTACTGAGCACTTACTGTGTGCAGAGCACTATACTAAACGCTTGGGAAGTACAAATTGGTGACATATAGAGACGGCCCCTACCCAACAACGGGCTCACAGTCTAGAAGGGGGAGACAGACAACAAAACAAAACATGTGGACTGATGTCAAGTTGTCAGAATAAATAGAATTAAAGCTAAATGCACATCATTAAAAAACTAGAATAGTAAATATGTACAAGTAAAATAAAATTAAAAAAATACTTGTCTGCTGTGTGACCTTGGGCAGGTCACTCTATTTCTCTGTGCTTCAGTTACCTCATCTATAAAATGAGGTTTGAGAGTGTGCGCCCCATGTGAAGCAGGGACTGTGTCCAATCCAGTTTGCTTGTATCTACCTTAGTGCTTAGTACAATGCCTGGCACATAACGCTTAACAAATACCATTATTATTATTACCATTATCATCTGGGGAGACCTGAAGCTCCCTAAGCTTCCCCACTAGACAGCAACTTTGTTTTTGAATGTCCCCAGTTGGGAGGATTTTAAAAACATTGCCAGCAGAAACAGAGCTTGGACGATCCCTTGGATTTTGATTTCTCCCCTACCCAAACCATAAACAGAACTGTAATTCCCACTTCCTTTTCCAAACGATAAAGCGATTTCAGTGGGCCTGGGTGGGAGGGTGAATATATTTGCATAAAATCTCCAGCGTTACTTTAAATTGCGGTGTCTTCTCCTCGGAGAGTTGTGGAAATCAGTAGGCTGTGGCTGGCTGAGTCGTAGCTGTTAACCGCTTGTTAACAGTAGTTGCTGTACGTCTGTACAGTATGCAGATTGCAGGGTAACTGATTGAACTAAGGCTTTGGTAAGCATTTTTTTTTCTTCTTTGGGAATGGTTCCGTGATGGATACAGTGCTTGGCACATAGTAAGCGCTTAACAAATGCCTTTTTTTTAAAAAAAAAAGATACACTCTAAGTGACTGGGGAAAGTCCTGTTAATGGTGATTATGGTACTTGTTAAGCTCTCACTACGTACCATGGGGCAGATAGAAAATAATAAGGGCTGACACAGTCCTTATGTAGTGTGGGGCTCACAGTTTAAGGGGGAGAGGCAGGAGGTATTTCACGCCCATTTTACAGATGAGGGAACTGGGGCACATAGAAGTGTGACTTAGTGGATGGAGCACAAGCCTGGGAGTCAAAAGGATCTGTGTTCTAATCCTTGTTTGGCCTCTCTGGGCCTCAATTTCCTCATTTGTAAAATGGGGATTGAGATTGAGCCCCATGTGGGACAGGGACTGTGTCCAACCCGATTAACTCTTATCTACCCCAGAGCATAGAACAATGCTTGGCACATAGTATGCACTCAACAAATACCATTATTATTAAGTGACTTGCCCAAGATCACACAGCTGGCGAGAGGTAGATCTGGGTTTAGAACCCAGATCCTTCTGAATTCCAGTCCTGGGCTCTTTACACTAGGCCACTGGATTTACCCGTGGGGGTAGGGAAATCTCAGAGACAGCCTAAGACCATGAGGTCTCACTTTTTGGACCTCTACTGGGAGCTGAGCAGGTAGAGAGCATAAAACCGGAGGCAGAGATAGAGTTTGGGGGTTATCAGAGTCTATGCAAGCATTCAGTAGTTAATACAACCTCTGTTGAGCTTCACAGAAAAAAGATGCAGGGAGGATTGGCCTTTGGTTCCTTCCTCCTCTGGCCAGGGCAATCCCATCTGGATGATGAAAAGTAGACCTTTTTTATCACAGGTTCGATCGTAATCTCTAAAGTGGAGACCTGCCAGAGGGAGACTCACCCAGTGCTTGGTGGGTTTAGTAAAGTGCTCTGCAAACAGTAAGTGCTCAATAAATACCATTGATTTAGAGAAGTGGCATGGCCTAATGAACAGAGCACAGGCCTGGGGTTCAGAGGACCTGGGTTCTAATCCCAGCTCTGTAAATTGCTGGTTGTGTGACCTTGGGCAAGTCACTTAATTTCGTTGTGCCTCAGTTCTGTTTTCCCTACTACTTGGACTGTGAACTCCATATGGCAGGGACTGTGTCCAACCTAATTCATTTGGATCTACCCCAGTGCTTAGAACAGTGTTGGACAGGGCACATAGTAACTGCTTAACAGATATCATTAAAAAATCCAGAAACCAACAAAAAACTATTGACTAAACTAGTTAAAAGGAGAGAGTTAGGAGCTGAAAGTTTTAATCCTGATTTGGTTGTCCTGGATGATTTTGTGAAAAGAAAAATCCATACATTTTTCATGATACTTGTTAAGCACTTACTATGTGCCAGATATTGTACTAAGCACTGGGGTAGATGCAAGCCAGTCAGGTTGGTCATGATCCCTGTCCCACATGGGGCTCTTGATCGTAATCCCCATTTTACAGATGAGGAAACTGAGGCACAGAGTAGTGAAGTGACTCACCCAAGGTCACACAACAGACAAGTGCCACAGCTGGGATTAGAACCCAGGTCCTTCTGAATCCCAGGCCCGTGCTCTATCCGCTAGGCCAGGCTGCTTCAATGTTAATCTCTCAGGGTCTTTCTTTTTCTGCCCAAAGAATGGGGACAATGCAGCATGGCCTAGTGGAAAGAGCACAGGCCTCGGAGTCAGAGGACGTGAGTTCTAATCCTGGCTCTGCCTCTTGTCTGCTGTGTGACCTTGGGCAAGCCACTTAACTTCTCTGGGCCTCATTTACCTCATCTGTAAAATGGGGATTAAGGACTGTGAGCCTCATGGGGGACAGGGACTGTGTCCAATCTACCTTGTATTTTGAATGGTGCTTGACACTTAGTAAGTGCTTAACAAATACCACAATTATTATTATTATATTGCTCCGTAGGGATGCTGCAACAGGAAGTTCATCCTAAAGTCACTGGAAGCACTTAATCCATGCAACTGGAATCATATTCTTCAAGATTTTTGTTATGACTAGGTCCTCTCCCATAGAGACATCAACCTGCCATTCCTTCCTTAGCAAATGAAAGTTGTGATCTTTTATTTGGCGACAACCTTCACTCACCACTCCGGCACCATCCCCATCCCCTGCATACATCACCTAAAACCAATTGCCCAGATCCTTCCCTTCTCCTGGGATAACCTGACTTGTCTCTATTCCCCTCCATAGAGCTATTGAAATCTCTCCTTCTCCATGAAGCCTCTCCCCAGATAAACCTTGCATGATTCCAGGCCCTCCCATCGCCTCAGTGTTCTGCATTTGCGTCTTAGGAGGATCCATTTGTATTTCTATTTGAGTATTTGTGATTGTCTTGCCTTCTTTCCTCAAAAAACCTTAAACTTCCTAGTGTCCAGGCACAGGATCTAGTTTTTCTCTATGCTCTATGCAAAGCAAACGCTCCAAACATTCTGTGAACTCACTGACTGACTGACTGACTGCATTCAGATATTCTTGTGATAAATTCCCTCAATGACACGGATGAGGTGGCAGGAAAGGATCCCAAAGAAGCCAAGAAGAAAGTTGATCACTCATTCGAAGCCTGTCCTTGCTTTCTTCTCACCCAGAATCCCACCAGAATTGGGTTAGATGAAAAATGATAGACTAAGTGGGCATTATGGTTTTATAAAGGCTGGGTCATGTACAGTGAAAATCATCTTTTGATGCCATGTCAAACTGAACAGGAAGAGGAGAAATGTGGTTTAAAATTTCTCAGGGTGAGCTGCTATTAATTCTGCTTGGGACTTTGGTCTCAGGTTTGTGTTAGCTTTAGGACTCCACAAATTTGGCTTAGTAATTCAGGCTAACAATTTCTGCTGGTCAGGCATTTTTTTTTACCTCAGTTTCTGCTGGGCTCCTCTGTTTGCTTTACTTTGTTGCTGCCTCAGTAGCTTTCTTTTGTCCTCCTGCTGCTACTTGGTAATTAGCCATAAGATTAAGGGGACAACTCAATTGTCCGTGTTGATTTTTCTAAAGTGTTATTGCTAGGCTCATTTTGTAACTTTTTCTTTCTTTAAACTCTGGAAAGTGAAATATCTCCTAGGTTCATAATAATAATAATAATAATAATAATGGTATTTGTTAAGTGCTTACTATGTGCAAAGTACTGTTCTAAGTGCTGGGGTGGATACAGGGTGATCAGGTTGTCCCATGTGGGGCTCACAGTCTTAATCTCCATTATACAGATAAGGTAACTGAGGCAATGAGAAGTGAAGTGACCTGCCCAAAGTCACACAGCTGACAATTGGCAGAGCCAGGGTTTGAACCCATGACCTCTGACTCCAAAGCCCGGGCTCTTTCCACTGGGCCACGCTGCTTTATCCTCTTTATGCAAGAACTACTGCTCCCCTCAAGGCTTCACATTGCTTTTTCTCTCCAGATTCTCCATTCCACCTAAAATAGCTCACCAACCTCCCCTCCCCTGGTCCCCTCTCCTGGCATTTTCCCATTCCTGAACCATATACCACCCCCATATTGGAGAAAATGCCACTTGCAAAAACTTGTAGCTTGATGTGGTGTTTGACCATCTGTGCTTTTGAGAACAATTTCTTTGTTATTGTTGAACTTCAGCAGGCAACCCCTTCCCTCTTTGCAGTCCATTGTGTTTCTTACCTCAGCATATTCCCTTCTCACTCTCTGGAACTCCATCACCCTTCATATCCAAATGACCACAGCTCTCCCCATATCCAAAGCCCTTTGGAAATCACTTCTCCTCCGGAGGCCTTCCCTGCTTAATTGCAAGTCTCTTAACCTTATATTCCCTAACAGTTTTGAGTCCTTCCACACCACCCAAATAAGTCAGTCAACTGTATTTATTGAGTGCTTATTTGTGCAGAACACTTGGGAGAGTATAACAATGAACTTACAGTCTAGAGGGTACTTAAGTACTTAAATTCCACATATGCATGTTTCCTATATACTGGATTACTCCTATCTGTAATTGATTTCTACCTTCCCCACTAGATTCATTCATTGTCGTATTTATTGAACACTTCGTGCAGAGCACTGTACTAAGCATTTGGAAGAGTACAGTAATAATCACATTCCCTGCCCATAATGAGCTTCCAGTCTAGAGCCAGAGAGACAGACATCAATACAAATAAATAAAATTACAGATATGCACATAAGCGCTGTGGGGCTGGGAGCAAAGGAGGTAAATCAAGGTGATGCAGAAAGGAGTGGGAGATGAGGAAAGGTGGGGCTTAGCCTGGGAAGGTCTCTTGTCTCTTGGTATAAAAGTCAGGTTTACTACAAATCCACCTTCTGTTTGTGTAGTTCCTGGCACTGCTAACTCTTTCATCATTCCGATAAGCACATTCTCCTCTTCATTTAATTTCAAACCAGCCAGTGAACTTGGTGCCATCTGTCCATTTCCAGTCCTGGCCTGCTTCCCTACTCAGCCTGATCCAGTGGTCACAAGTAGTGTCAGTTACAGTGAGAGCAGCAGCGTGGGAGGCACAGAAACTCTGGCTAGATGTCCGGTTTCTCACATCTTCAGAAAAATAATAACAATTCACCTGGAATCCAATCCAGTCATCTGGGCAAGGAGCAGCTAAAGCGAATTCTGGGAGAGGTTTGGACCTTTCTAATGTCAAGATGCAGGACAGAGCAGTCACCATTGATGATCAGAACTGTGGCGATCAGAGCTAACGGACAAATATAAGCAGGTTTAACATTTCCAAGTTTTGTCGGTCACCGATTACCTGGCTCCCCGGGTCCCCCGGCTCTCCCACCCAGAGCGGCTTCCCTGCGGTCTCTGGTTGGGTGGTCACATACTTGGGCCCCAACCTGCCTCATTCTCCTTCTCCCATAAATGAGGAGCAAGGAGTGGGTTGCACTAGAGGCAATAGACTGAACGTGCCTCGAAGACAGGGATCATGTATACACATTTCTATTCTATTCACATTCCCACTCTCGCTTTCCTTCCACCTGTCCTGAGGACTTCAATATAATAATAATAATGTTGGTATCTTTTTGACTGTGAGCTCACTGTTGGGTAGGGACAGTCTCTATATGTTGCCAACTTGTACTTCCCAAGCGCTTAGTACAGTGCTCTGCACACATTAAGCGCTCAGTAAATACGAATGATTGATTGTTAAGCACTTACTATGTGCCAACCACTGTTCTAAGAGCTGGGGAGATACAAGGTGATCAGGTTGTCCCACGTGGGGCTCACAATCTTAATCCCCGTTTTACAGATGAGGTCACTGAGGCCCAGGGAATAATAATAATAATAATAATAATAATAATAATAATAATAATAATAGTATTTGTTAAGCGCTTATTATGTGCAAAGCACTGTTCTAAGAACTGGAGGAGATGCAAGGTAATCAGATTGTCCCTCATGGGGCTTACAGTCTTAATCCCCATTTTACAGATGAGGTAACTGAGGTCCAGAGAAGTTAAGTGACTTGCTGTTAAGTGGTGGAGGCGTGATTAGAACCCATGACCTCTGATTCCCAAGCCTGTGCTGTTTCCACTGAGCCACACTGCTTCTCTATCCATGCAGATGTTCCTGACCACATTTCTACTGCTCGCTTCCTCTCACTCCTCAACTCCATTGACCTCCTGCTCTACCCCACCTAACCTACTCGCCAACTTGGGCAAATGCTCAGTCTCATCATCTCTAGTCACTGGACAATTCTACACTGACCGCAACCTCCTGACCTGTCTTCTCTCCCACACACCTCCTCCTCACAAATATGTCCTGTTTCACCACAGAGATCTCCTATTTTTTTGATACCCTCCAATTTTATTGTCAACATACCCCATATGGTCTCCATACATTCATTCATTCAATTGCATTTATTGAGTTCTCACTGTGTGCAAGGTACTGTACTAAGTGCTTGGGAGAATGCACTACAACAACAGACACATTTCCTGCCCACAACGAGCTCACAGTCTAGAGGGGGAGACAGACATTAATGTGCATAAATAAATTATAGATACATACTAATGTGAGGATGAATGAAGGGAGCAAGTCAGGGTAACATAGAAGGGAGGTGACTAGGTCCGCCGGGCTTCAACAGGGATGAGGTGGGGACGAAGCATGGCTTGGTGGATGGTTAAGGGCCCGGGTGCTGGGAAGCCCGCCTCCTCATTCCAACTCTCTCGTCCACCTGCAGGGCAGCTTTGGAGCAGTTGCTTTGCCTCTCTGGGCCTCAGTTCATTCATTCATTCATTCAATCGTATTTATTGAGCACTTACTGTGTGCAGAGCACTCTACTAAGTGCTTGGGAAGTACAAGTTTCCTCATCTGGAAAATGGAGGTGAGATCCCTGCCACTTTATTTGTTTAGGGTATTTGTTAAGCTCCTACTGTGTGCCAGGCACTGTTCTAAGAGCTGGGATAGATCAAAGCTAATATACTTGTATATATTTGTACATATTTATTACTCGATTTTATGGTACATATTTACTATTCTATTTATTTTGTTAATGATGTGCATATAGCTATAATTCTATTTATTCTGATGGTTTTTCATTCATTCATTCAATCATATTTATTGAGCGCTTACTGTGTGCAGAGCACTGCACTAAGCACTTGGGAAGTACAAGTTGGTAACATATAGAGACAGTCCCTACCCAACAACGGGCTCACAGTCTAGAATGGGGACAAGTTTTAACACCTGTCTACATGTTTTGTTTTGTTGTCTGTCTCCCCGTTCTAGACTGTGAGCCCACTGTTGGGTAGAGACTGACTTGTACTTCCCAAGCGCTTAGTACAGTGCTCTGCACACAGTAAGTGCTCAATAAATATGACAATGAATGAATGAATGAGAAGAGGACAGGAGGGCTTAGTCAGGGAAGGCTCCTTGGAGGAGATGTGCCTTCAATAAGGCTTTGAAATGGGAGAGAGAAATTATCTGTCTGATATGAGGAGGGAGGGCATTCCAGGTCAGAGGTAGGATGTGGGCAAGAGGTCAGCAGCGAAATAGATGAGATCGAGGTACAATAAGAAGGTTAACATTAGAGGATTGATGTATGTGGATTGGGTTCTAATAGGGGAGTGGTGAGGTAGGAGGGGCAAGGTGGTTGAGTGCTTTAAAGCCAATGGTGAGGAGTTTTTGTTTAATGTGGAAGTGGATGGGCAGCCACTGGAGTTTTTTGAGGAGTGGGATGACATGGTCTGAACATTTTTGAAGGAAAATGATCCGGGATGCAGAGTGGGACATCGACTGGAGTGGGGAGAGACAAGAGGCAGGAAGGCCAGCAAGAAGGCTGATACAGTAATCAAGGCAGAATAGGATAAGTGCTTGAATTAACGTGCTAGAAGTTAGCTTCCGAAGAACAGTAGGTATGTTGATCCCCATGTTAGATTTTAATCTCCATGGGTACAAAAATTGGGCCTTTAACCTCTAGCATAGTGTTTAGGTCAGTACACTGCATGCAGTGCATGCTAAGCACTAATGATTCGTCTCTCCTATTTGAAGCCAGCTCTGATTTTATCAATATCTATTTTCCTCTATTCAATCATATTTATTGAGCGCTTCCTGTGTGTAGAGCGCTGTACTTTGCAATTGGAAGAGTACAATATAACAACAGACACATTCCCTGCCCACAATGAGCTCATAGATTAGAGCTTACCTTTGTTAGTAGCCCTAGCCTATTCAAACTGTATTTCTCAATTTTTCCATCTTTTCCCTAATTTATTTCTGAGCCACAGTAGATTCACGTGGGTTGTTCTCAAATATCTTTGTTGCTGACTACAAAGCCCCAGGACAAATAGAGCCAATGTGGGCTTTTAGGTCGTCTCTACTGAAGCTTGTTTACCATTGGACAGTGCAGTGGAACAGAGGTGAATAGTGAGGGGAGTTGCTGCCCAATAAATAGAGTTAGCCAATCCAGGATCACCTCCATTCTACAAGAATCAGACCCTGTCTTCATTTTTAATGAACTTATATAATAATTATAATATAAGAACATTTACCACTAGAATGGTCAAAATCCATCACTGAGGACACAAGTTCTGAGAAGGAAATACAAACTGACTCTCAATCCTGTACCCCTTTGCCCTGGACAATGATCCTTCTCAATCCATCAATATCCCACATAGATTATAAACAACCAACCAACCAACCGTGAGTCAGAATAAAACCTGTCATCATGGTAGAAGTGAGCCAGGTTGGGGAGGATGGGAGGAGGAATAAATTCCATTTTTATTATTATTAACATTATTATTATTATTATTATTATGGCATTTGTTAAGCACTTACTATGTGCAAAGCACTGTTCTAAGCCCTAGTAAAGTGCTTGTCTTTCCCTAAATAAAACCTCCATATTTTCCTGGGTGTAATACATTGTTTTCTCAGCCAGAAAAGGGGCACCAGGGAGATGCTTGGGAAGCAATGGGGCTTCGGGACATCTTCCTTGGTTAATGAGCGACAGATAGCTCATCTTAAATTACTTTTCAATCTTATTAGAGTCAGCAAGGGGCCTCTGGAATCGAAGCCATTCCACCCAAACTATTTGGAGTAGAGAACTATGACATTTGATTCCTTAAGTCCGTGCCAGTTGCAGGACATTCCAACAGTGATAAAGCATTTAATTGTCCTGAAGAGTGTGTTTTACGTTTTGATAGAATTCCTCTTGTCTCCTTGGTGTAAGCTTCAGAATTCCTGTCAAGGACTTCAGAACCCTGACCGTACAACTAAGAGGGAATCCAAAATCAGAAGGTTCAACCGTGCCCCATCAGAGCACCCAACCGACCTTCTCTTAACACACAAATCCACATTCTCAACACAACCCTCTCCACCAAACTCAACTTCCTTGCTCCTCTATCCTTCCATCAATCTTAAAGTACTAACCCACAAACCTGGATCCACCCTTTCCTCTCCATCCATCTGCTACCCTGTTAATACAGTCATTCATCCTATCCTGCCTAGATTACTACATCAGCCTCCTTGCTGACCTCCCAGCCTCCTGTCCTTCCCCACTCCAGTCCATACTTCATTCTGCTGCCCTGACCATTTTTCTACAAAAACATTCAGGACATGTTTCCTCACTCGTCAAACAACTCCGGTGGTTGTCCATCCACCTCTGCATCAAACAGAAACTCCTCACCATTGGCATGGTGTAGTGAATACAGCACAGGCCTGGGAGTAATAAAGTCATGGATTCCTAATCCCATTTCTGCCACTTGTCTATTGTGTGACTTTGGGCAAGCCACTTCACTTCTCTATGTCTCAGTTAACTCATCTGTGAAATGGGAATTAAGTCTGTGAACCCCACGAGGGACAGAGACTAAGTCCAAACTGATTTGCTTGTATGCACCCCAGCACTTAGTACAGTGCCTGGCACATAGTAAGCACTTAACAAATACCATCATTATTGTTATTACTTCCCCAGCTAACCTCGTGTCACTCGAGTTTGTTTTTAGACTCAGCCCTCAATACCTCGGGCCATTGAGGGTGTTTCTGGGGCACAGAAGATAGTGTGGGAAATTGTCACAGTACCCACTTAATTGATTGGTAGCCTGACTTCTTGTCAGAGGTTACTGGGCTAGTAAGAAATGAGTGGTGGCCAAAGGAGACAGAGGGAGATTATGGAGGGAATGTGGGAGAATGAACACACCTAGACTGCAGCTGTCTGAGTACTGTTAAAATGGAAGTGAAGAAAATTTTTTTCGTGTAAAAAAATTTTTCCCTTCTCCTCAATCAGTCCTGCGGAAGTGACCTCATACTGTGAGGTCTGAATAGACGATTCTGCGGGTGAAGACATTTGGTGCTTTGCTCTGCGTCCACTAGATCTCCAGAGCGTCCTCACCTATCGGCCCCTGTATCAACACACTTAAACACAGAGCTGAAGATAGTATCCTTCAGGCCACCATTCCTGGTTTTGATCTCCATGAAGAGAATGATGATGAAAACAGAATTGAAATTTCAACTTCCACAGGATGTCAAAGGGATGAGCAAGTAGGGGCCTGAGGCATTGCTTCCGGGTCAATCCTCTGCTTTCAAGTGATTTCAGTCCCCTGAGGGAAAATAGCCAAAGGTGGGTTGGATCAAAATATCCGTTCCAGGTTAAAAAAAGTGGATTTCCAGGCAGATCTAGTACCTTTGGATTGAAACCTTAACGGCATCATGGTTGTTCTGCCTCTTCTCTGCAGATGTGAAAGTGTGAAAGATCCATAAAATCTGAGTCCCTGTGAAGAGCAGCATTCAAAATAGACACGTTCCTTCTCCTCCTTTCCTGTTTTTCTGTCGCTGCCTGCAGCCGGCCACTGGCCCTGGTTCTTCACAACGATGTCCCAGTTCCCAATATACTTTGGCTGGGGAATGACTTTGGTATGAAAAGTAGTTGGCAAAGGGCGAAAGGGCCCAGATATGATTATTTGGATTTCAAGATGTCATGTTCAAAAGCAGAAGAATCGATCGAGAACTTTGATAGCAAAGATGAAACCAGTCACCCCTGGCTGCATTTAGCTCTGGGCTCATTTTCTAGCTGGTTTTCCCCCTGGCCACCACAATCACTTGTTGTTTTCTATGAGATCCTACCTCACCTAAGCCCTCAACTGGCCTGAAACAAGCCCTGAAAATCTTGCTGACAACCATGACCTGAAATCTACCTTTTTTTCCCCTCAAATCGTTGCTGCTTTAGGAACAAAAATCAGAGGCAGTTGAAACACAGTTATTTTACTGTTTGACTCATTCCAGAGTATTTCCAAAAGTGTGTGGAGAGATCAAAGCCAAACAGAAAACTCTGCTGAACTGGGTATGTAGAAAAACAAAATGAGGGGCAGGGAGTGAGCAGACTTGAATAGAGGAAAGCTGTAATTCAATGTCATCCATAATACAGATCAGCGTACTTGCTTATTAATTAAAGCCTAAAGGGCAGGAAAGAATGCAAAGATGGGAGAAGGGGAGGAAATAGAAAGAGAAAGAAAGGACAGAATATTTTTCCCCTTCAATAACTGACTGAAATACCATTGACATTTTTTTGAGGTTGGTGAAAGCTTTTGTTGTTGTTGTTTTATTTTTAAAATGCTATTTTTCCCCATGCGTTTTGAGGATAACCATTATAACCAAAGTCTCAGAAACTTCATGGAGAGTGCTTTACACACAGTAAGTGCTCAATAAATGCGATTGAATGAATGAACGCAGAGTGAGGAAATGCCTTGGAGTCTTTGGATTGGTTAGCAAGTTCTCAGGGAGCTCAGGGAAGGAGCATGGCCTAATATAAAGAGCTTGGTGCTGGATGTCAGAGAGCCTGGCTCCAGATACCACGCCGGGCTGTGGCCTGCTCTAAGGACATGAGCTGTCTGAGATGCTCTCTCATTGTATCGGCTTACTTGGATAGCACTGTACATCAAGAGACTCCACGGCTTTGTAGCAGCCTTGAACTGATGGGAAAATGCTTCGTGGCCCAACTGGATGCTCTTTTCTATTTTTAATAAAATATTTGTTAAGCGCTTACTATGTGCCAGATGCAGTAGTGAGCACTGGGGTGGCTACAAGAGAGTCAGGTTGGACACATCCATGTCCCACATGGGGCTCACAGTCTCAATCCCCCTTTTCCAGATGAGATAACAGAGGACCAAGAGAAGTGAAGTGACTGGGAGTTTGAAATTACATGGCAATTGAGGCTGACAGGATTAAAAAAAAAATTTTTTTGCTTTTTCAGTTGTTGGCTGCTGGCTCTATGAAATTAAATAGTAAAATCCACTATATTGCCCGGGAGTGATGAATGTTGCATTAGGAAAGGGCCTAGCTAGTGCACAATAAAGCTGATGTGCAAATTGATTCTTTTTGGGCTGTCCATATGAAACACACAAAAAAATCAGATATTTTCAGAATGAAGCAGCATGGCATAGTAGATAGAGCGCGGGTCTGGGAGCCGGAAGGTCATGGGTTCTAATCCTGGCTCTGCCACTTGTCTGCTGTGTGACCTTGGGCAAGTCACTTCACTTCTCTGGGCCTCAGTAGCCACCTCTGTAAAATGGGGATTGAAACTGTGAGCCCCATGTGGGACAGGGACTGTGTCCAACCCGATCTGCTTTGTGTCCACCCCAGCGCTTGTTTCAGTGCCTGGCACAAAGTAAGTGCTTAACAAGTACTATTATTATTGTTATTATTAAGAATGGCAAATCTTTTCTCTGAAAGTGAGTTGAAACTATTGGTTTCCACACGTGGCCGACTACATTGTAATTCTTTGAGGGCAGGGATTGTGTCTTATGCTTCTAATGCATGCTCCCAAATGCTTAGTAATAGTGCTATTAATAGCAATTTTTGAGTACCCATTGGATGCAGTGCCTTATACTAAGCATTTGGGAATACCGAGCAAGCAAGCGACACATTTCCTGCCAAACAAGCTGCCTACACTTTAATGAAGGAGACAAACACATATTTACAAACATATTGAACAAACAAGTGAACGTACGCACAACAGATTCTCAGTAAATGCCACTGACCGATAGCCAAGTTACACCCCAGTTTCTGAATTAAGTCTGGTGGCGGTTGAGCGAATCTGCCAGCCAGGAAATTCGGAGGCTTAAATGATGGTGGTAGTGTAGTAGTAGTTGTAGCAGCAGCAAGCAATTGTGTTTGTTTATTCATTTGTTCAGTCCTATTGAGTGCTTAGTGTGTGCAGAGCACTGTACTAAGCCCTGGGGAGAGTACAATATAATAATAAACAGACACATTGCCTGCCCACAACGAGTTTACAGTCTACAGTGTAGTGCTTATTGGGGCAGTGCATTAGACTGGATGCTTGGGAAGCAGCATGGTGAAGTAGCTACAGCACAGGCCTGAGAGCCAGAAGGTCATGGATTCTAATCACAGCTCAGCCACTTGTGTGCTGTGTGGCCTTGGGCAAGTCCCTTTGCTTCTTCATGACTCAGTTACATTATCTGTAAAATGGGGATTAATAAATAATAATAATAATAATAATAACGATGATGGCATTTGTGATGCACCTACTATGTGTGAAGCATTTCATTCATTCATTCAATCGTATTTATTGAGCGCTTACTGTGTGCAGAGCACTGTACTAAGCGCTTGGGAAGTACAAGTTGGCAATGTATAGAGACCCAACAGTGGGCTCACAGTCTAGAAGCAATCAATCAATCAATCATATTTATTGAGCACTTACTGTGTGCAGAGCACTGTACTAAGCACTTGGGAAGTACAAGTTGGCAACATATAGAGACAGTCCCTACCCAACAGTGGGCTCACAGTCTAAAAGGGGGAGACAGAGAACAAAACCAAACATACTAACAAAATAAAATAAATAGAATAGATATGTACAAGTAAAATAAATAAATAGAGTAAAAAATATGTACAAACATATATACATATATACAGGTGCTGTGGGGAAGGGAAGGAGGTAAGATGGGGGGGATGGAGAGGGAGACGAGGGGGAGAGGAAGGAAGGGGCTCAGTCTGGGAAGGCCTCCTGGAGGAGGTGAGCTCTCAGTAGGGCCTTGAAGGGAGGAAGAGAGCTAACTTGGCGGATGGGCAGAGGGAGGGCATTCCAGGCCCGGGGGATGACGTGGGCCGGGGGTAGATGGTGGGACAGGCGAGAACGAGGGTATAGTCTGGTATAGTCCAGAAGCACTGTTCTAAGCGCTGGGGAGGTTACAGGGTGATCAGGTTGTCCCACGGGGGGCTCACAGTTTTATTCCCTATTTTAGAAATGAGGGAACTGAGGCACAGAGAAGTTAAGTGACTTGTCCAAAGTCACACAGCTGACAGTTGGCAGAGCTGGAATTTTCACCCATGACCTCTGACTCCGAAGCCCTTGCTCTTTCCACTGAGCCACACTGCTTTTCATTAAGAGTGTGATTAAGACAGTGAGCCCTCTGTGGGACAGGGACTGTCCAACCTGATTAACCACCCCAGTACTTAGTACAGTGCCTGGCACATAATGAGGGCTTAGCAAATACCATAATTATCACTGGGACGTGACACATTCCCCACCCGTAAGGAGCTTATCCTCTAACAGGGAAGAGACCAGCATAAAAAGTATTTACAACTTGAGTAGGCAAAATAAAGACTTGAGCAGATGTATATAAGAAGTGAGGTGAAGGAGCGTGTTAATAACTTCAAAGGTGCTTGAGTTGGCCGAAGGAATGGCGTGGCTCAGTATTCTGGGAAATTAATCGGGGAAAGCCTGTTGAAGGATGTGGAGTTTCAGGAGGGATTGGAATGTGGGCAAAACTGAGCTCCATCTGACTCAGAGGCAGAGGAAGTTCCAAGCCTGGATGAAAAGCAGCATGGACTAGTGGATAGAGCATGGGCAAGGAGTCGGAAAGACCTGGATTCTAATCCGGGCTCTGCCACTTCTCTGCTGGGTGACCTTGGGCAAGTTATTTTGCTTCTCTATGCCTCAGTTACCTCATCTGTAAAAATGGGGCATAAGACTGTGATCCCTATGTGGGACAGGGTCTGTCCAACTTGATTAGCTTGTCTCTACCCCAGTGCTTAGTACAGTGACTGGCACAAAGTAAGCAATCAACAAATACCATACAAGAAAAAAAGAGTATGAGCAAGGAGAAGGAGGTGGTACAGTCCAGAACCGGATCAACTAGAAGGTTGAGTTTGGAAGGGGCGAAAACGTTGGGTTGGGTAAGCTCGTTTTGGGCAGGGAACGTATCTGCCAAGTCTGTTGTACTCGCCTAAGTGCTTAGTACAGTGCTGTGCACATAGTAAGTGCTCAGGAAATACCATTGATTGATTTGGAGAACAGAGAACAAAAGTTTTACCGAGCCAACTGGCTTGGAGGAGTCACTTAACCCAATCTGCTTCGCCTAATGGGGAGAATCCTTCAGGTTTACAGAAAGAAAGAGGTATTTAATAGGAGAGTCAGATTGACTTCAATCTGTATACTTTTTAAAAATATACAATAAAATCTTCCCAATAGTTTATTCCCTTCCTACTCCTGGACTTCAGTGGGTCTTGGAGAGCACTGACCTTCCTTTATAACCATCAGTTCTACTCTCAAATTAACAGAAGAACTTTATATGAAGTGGAATGACTCATGGAAGGAGGATTTGGAGCAAAATTGAGATTTCCTCCGATGCTGAATCATAGGATGAGGGAGGGGCATGGTGGATGTTTCAGAAATTGGAAGTTAATCCATCAGAGAGCCAGGATTAGAACTCACATCCTTCTGACTCCCAGGCTCCTGCTCAGTGGCATTTATTATAATAATAATGATGGTATTTGTTAAGCGCTTACTATGTGCCAAGCACTGTTCTTATAGAATGCTTACTGTACGCTGTCCTAAGCACTTGAGAAAGTGAAGCAGCGTGGCCTCATGGTTAGAGCATTGGCCTGGGAATTAGAAGGACTTGAATTCCAATGCCGGTTCTGCCACTTGTCTGCTGTGTGAACTTGGGAGAATCACTTCTCTTCTCTGGGACTCAGTTCCCTCACCCGTCGAATGGGGATTAGGCCTGTGAGCCCCATGAGGGACTGGGGCCAACCCGATTAACTTGTTTCTACCTCAGCTCTTAGAACAGTGCCTGGCACATAGTAAGCGCTTAAAAAATACCAAAAAAAAAAAGTGCCCTGCAGTAGAGTTGGTCGATGTGATCTCTGCCGACAAGGATAATAATAATGATGGTATTTTATTCTCCAACTACACCCATTCATTCACTCCAGGGCTTCAACTCCCATCTCTATGCAGTCTCCAGGGCATTGACTGTTCTGTGCTTCTGCAGATTTTCAGAATTTAGCTGGAAGAAAGATCATTGTACAAGACCCGCTGGCGTTTACTCATTCTGGACTAATTATTTGGCCCTATTGGTCACCCAGCCCTTCGGGAGGTAACGGAGTGTGGTTATTTAGCCAACTGCTTCCTGTTGCTCACTACCAGCCCCTCTGACATCTATTAACCTGGCCAAGACCTGACCAGTTACCTTGGAGAAGCAGAGTGGCTCAATGGAAAGAGCCTGGGCTTTGGAGTCAGAGGCCATGGGTTCAAATTCTCACTCTGCCAGTTGTCAGCTATGTGACTTTGGGCAAGTCACTTAACTTCTCTGTGCCTCAGTTACCTCATCTGTAAAATGTGGTTTAAAACTGTGAGCCCCCCCCTGGGACAACCTGATCACCTAGTAACCTCCCCAGTGCTTAGAACAGTGTTTTGCACATAGTAAGCACTTGATAAATGCCATCATTATTATTATTCTGTTCCTATGTGACCTTGGACAAATCACTTAACTTCTCTGTGCCTCAGTTTCCTCAACTGAAAATGGGGATGAAATACCTGTTTTCCCTCCTCTTCAGACTGTGAGCCCCATGTAGGAAAGGGACTATAGGACACCTGATTCACTTGTATCTACTCCAGCTTTTAGAACAGTGCTTGACACATGGTAAGTGCTTAACAGATACTTTAAGAAAAAAGCTACTCAGTCTTTGTCTGTAGCTATATGGAAGGTGAGTGGGAGGAGGACAGACCTACTGGAGAAGAAATTTGATGGGTGGGGGGTAGTGTGGAGGCAGGGTAGACTAGGAATGGTTGGAAAAAGGAGAAGCAGTGTCGTCTATTGGATAGAACACAGGCCTAGGAGTAAGGAAAACTTGATTTTTAAGCCCGGCACTATCTTTGTCTGCTGTGTGACTTTGGGAATGTCACTTCACTTCTCTGTGCCTCAGTTACCTCATCTATAAAATGGAGATTAAGATTGCCTGCCCTATGTGGGACAGGGACTGTGTCCATCCTGATTAGCTTGTGTAAGCCTGGTGCAGGCAGGGATTGTCTCTCTTTATTGCTGAATTGTACTTTCCAAGCTCTTAGTACAGTGCTCTGCACAGAGTAAGCACTCAGTAAATAAGATTGAATGAATGAATGAATGAATGAATCATCCCCGTTCTTGATATAGTGCCTGATACAGAGTAAGTGCTTAACAAATACCATAAAAAATAGACTCCGAGCTTGGGGAAGTAGGAGGAAGTGAGGCGAGTCCATGGAATAACTACAGTGAAGGCCGTTGTGGACAGGGAATGTTTATTGTTGTATTGTACTCTCCTAGGCACTTAGTACAGTGCTCTGCACACAGTAACCGCTCACATACGATTGAATGAATGAAGAGAGGGGTCTGATGGGAAATGGGTAAGGTATTAAGGCATTAGCAGCCCTATTCTAGGCTGGGGAAGTGGGAGAGAAAGAGTGCATGTGTGAAAGGGAAGGAAGAAAGGAAGGAAGGAGAAAAGAAAAGAAAAGAAAAGAGCATGGTCTCAAGCCAGGGAAAAGTGTCCCAGGCTTTGAAAGGAGCGAGAGGAAGGGTGGATCAGGTCAGAAAAAGTAGCCAGAGCTGACAGAACTTCCACAGGCAAACCTGGGAAGGTTTGTCAAACTTCTTGAACTCAAACTGAATTGGGTCTAGTCTAGAATCATTTCACTCTAGAATCATTTCACTTCATAGTTCACACAAAGTAGGATGTTGTTCTAGGGGAATGGGCACTCTGAAGTCCCCCAGTGATTGCTAAACTCCTCATCGGCCTTGTGTTAGGGCTCACCTTCCACTGTCATGCTCGGGGGCCCAAGCCTCAAATGGTTGATCTCACTAGACCACCGAACAAGGTCTCTGCCTCTGCTGAGCAGTGCTAATTATAATCCACATGATTCAGCAGGAGGAGAGTTCATCCAAAGTTAAAAGTCCAGGGAAACCTTAGGGACCTCTGATTTTAATTTTCATTATTATGAATAATATATTATAAAAATATTCATCAATAATGATGATGATAATATTAACACTAAGTGGCATTTGTTAAGCACTTGTGTCCTTAGTACTATGTAAGTTCTGGGAGAGAAATAACACAATTAGATGAGACCCAGTCCCTGTTGCATATAATAATAATAATGAAGGTATTTCAATCAATCAATCGTATTTATTGAGTGCTTACTGTGTGCAGAGCACTGTACTAAGCGCTTGGAAAGTACAAGTTGGCAACATATAGAGATGGTCCCCACCCAACAGTGGCTTCACAGTCTATTTGTTGAGTGCTTACTATGTGCCAGGTGCTGTACTAAGCTCTGGAGTGGATACAAGGAAATCAAGTTGGACCCAGTCACTGTCCCATATGGGGCTCACAGTCTCAATCCTCATTTTGCAGATTAGGTAACTGAGGCACAGAGAAGTGATGTAACTTGCCCAAGGTCACACAGCAGACAAGTGGTGGAGCCAGGATTAGAACTCTTGACCTTTTGTCTCCCAGGCCCCCCTGCTCCATCCATTACACCATGCTGCATGGGGCTCACAGTCTAAGGGGTGTGAGGGGAGAACAAGTATTTAATCCCTGCTTTACAGATAAGGAAACTAAAGCTCAGAGAAGTTAAGCAACTTGTCCAAAGTCCCACAGCAGGAAAGTGTCAGAACTGGGATTAGAACCCAGGACTCCTGATGCACAGTCCTTTCTTTTTTGCCATGTTTTTCCATGGTCTTGTCCGGTGAAAGAATTCTTCCTAGCACCTTCCAACTCCGCAGATTGTCACTCTTCCGGGAAGACCTTAAATTTGATGCCTTTTCTTTCGCACTCCTCTGATGTCCTTTTCTGGTTTTCAGGTTTGAAGCTCAATGTTGTCGTGTCTTAGTTTGCCACACTGCAGGGAGTTTCTACGGAACTGTTTTATTGAATTTTTTCACTGGGAAAACATTTCCACTCGCTGTTGGATTTTCTTAAACCGGAGCACTGGAAATCGAGTTCTAAATGTCCAACCCTAGAGCCTTAACACTTTCAGTAGTGATTTATTGGCTAATTGTCATCTGGTCTGGCATTGAAGAAAATCACACTCATTTCTTCAGAATTTGTGGCAGTTGTCCACGCTCTTGATCTCCAGGTAAGGGTGTAAAATTTTGGAGAATGAAAATGTTCAGACTGCCTCATCTGAAAAGCACAAGCTAGACTCAAAGTGGCACCTCAAGAATGGGGGAGAGATCGAGTGGAGTGGGAGAATTGTAAGGAAGAAAATGTGTCTGGGTGCTCATTTCCCTCAACAAGAAAGAGCTCTGTCTTAACCTTGAAAATAGATTCAGAATATCCTTTCCTCCATCCAATCTTATGATCACGTGATCGGGACTGCAAGCTTGTTGTGGGCAGGGAATGTGCCTGTTTATTGTTGCACCCTCCCAAGTGCTTAGAACAGCACTCTTCACCCAATAAATGCTCAATAAATTTGATTGAATGAATGAATGAACTTGCCCAAACCTTGCGTGACACTAATTAGAACTCTGTTCCCAGTCACCCACAAAAACCTACACTCTACTTAAAGGAGACACCAAAATCCATATGCTCTTTATCAAGATAGCCATATCTCCCGTCACCATGAGTTATGTTTATTGAGCACTTACTGTGTGCAAAGCTCTGTTCCAGTGCTTAGAACAGTGCTTTGCACATAGTAAGCACTTAAGAAATGCCATCATTATTATTACTAAGCACTTGGGGAATACAATACAACAGAGTTGGTAGGCAAGTTCCCTGCCTGCAATGAGCTTACAGGCTAGATTACCCTAATTGTATATCTGTGGGTCTCCCATCCACCAGGATACCTCAAAAGGCAGAGCCAAACCGTGACCAAGGGTAGACTGAAGCTTTCTGCTTCCCTAAACCCCGTCCTGAGTCTCTCCCAACATGGAGACAGAGGTAGCATGGCCTAACGGGTAGAACATGGGCCTGGGAGTAAGAAGGACCTGGGTTCTAATCCCTATTCTGCCACTTGTCTGCTGTGGGTCCTTGGGCAAAGTCATTTCCCTTCTCTGGGCCTCAGTTGCCTCGTCTGCAAAATGGGGATTAAAATCGAGAGCCCCATGTGGGCCTGGAACTGTGTCCAACCCATTCTGTATCTTGTAATAATAATAATGGCATTTATTAAGCACTTACTATGTGTAAAGCACTGTTCTAAGCACTGTGGAGGTTATCAGGTGATCAGGTTGTCCCACGGGGGGCTCACAGTCTTAATCCCCATTTTACAGATGAGGTAACTGAGGCCCAGAGAAGTTAAGTGACTTGCCCAAAGTCACACAGCTGACAATTGGCAGAGCTGGGATTTGAACCCCTGACCTCCGACTCCAAAACCCGAGCTGTTTCCACTGAGCCACCCCAGTGCTTAGAGCAGTGCCTGGTACAGAGTAAATGCTTAACAAATGCCATCATTATTAGTATTCTTAATAATTTGGAATGCCTGACACATTTTTTTTTTATGGTTCTTGTTAAGTGCTTATTATGCATCAAACACTGTTCTAAGTCCTGGGGTAGACACCAGTCAAGGTGGATACAGTCCATGTCCCGCATAGGGCTCACAGTCTAAGTAGGAGGGAGAACAGGAGAACCGAGGCACAGCTAAGTGACTTGCCCAAGGTCACACAGCAAGCAAATTATGGAGCCGGAACTCAAACCCAGATCCTCTGGCTCCCAGGCCTGTGCTCTTTCCACTAGGCCATGCTGTTTCTCCACTTCCTCAAAGACCTTGGCTGTGGTTTCATCCCAAATCCCAATTTTTGCAGATACAGGCATTTTCATAGATTTTTATGTAGGGAGAAAATGTTTGCTGAGAAGTTAATAGTCTTACATTATTACTAGGAAGAAAGGACTTTGTGATTAAAAATGGCATCCCACACAAACTCGAATTAGAAGGAAATAAAAGCAGATGAAGTAGTAGAAAATCAACCAAAGATGGATGAAAAGCGTGCTTAAGACAGATGCTTTTATTTGTTCGTCAGCATATCAGAACATTTCTTACATCCTTCCAAATTATTCATGCGTGACGGCATGACTTATGCATTCCATTTATTTTTCCAAATAGACTATTTAAGGGATACAGCAACTGTACAAAGGGACTAGAGGTGAAAAATATCTCTCCACACAGAATTCCTGGTGATATTGACTTTCATCTTTGGTGAATTTGGTGTTTTGGTTTTCTCATTCTCAGAACTTCCCCTCACATGCAGGAAAGACAGTAATCCCAGAGGGTATATTTAAAATTAGTCCTGTATCCTGGAAGGATAATGACAACTTCAGATTGTAGAGGAAAGCAATCCTGTTCATGTTGCCCATTTGCAATATCAATTATTAATTGTTTAGCATACACACCCCTGAGGCACGGCAGATCAAGAAAAGTCTATTCAGACTGATAGATGAGGCATCTGTGTGTAAATATGTATTTTAGAACTAGACTTGGTTTTGTTTTCAGTGTTTATGGTTTTCTCCATTAATAATCAACCTTCCAAGAAAAAGTGTAAGGTTCGAGGGTCTGAAAATCTGACGTGCATGTTGTTTGTGGCTTTCGTTAAGGGCTTACTATGTGCCATTCATTCATTCAATCGTATTTATTGAGCGCTTACTGTGTGCAGAGCACTGTACTAAGCACTTGGGAAGTACAATTCGGCAACAGTCTAGAAGATGGAGACAGACAACACAACAAAATAAGTAGACAGGTGTCAATACCATCAGACTAAATAGAATTATCTACCCCAGCGCTTAGAACATTCATTGAATCGTATTTATTGAGCACTTACTGTGTGCAGAGCACTGTATTAAGCACTTGGAAAGTGCTTACAAGGTGCCAAGCACTGTACTATGTGATGGGAGAGATTCATTCAATCGTATTTATTGAGCGCTTACTGTGTGCAGAGCACTGTACTTAGTGCTTGGAAAGTACAATTTGGCAACAGATAGAGACAATCTCTGCCAACAGTGGGCTCACAGTCTAGAAGGGAGGAGACAGACAACAAAATAAAACAAGTAGAGAGGCATTAATAGCAACAAAATAGATAAATAGAATTATATATACACATCATTAATAAAATAAATAGAATAATACATATGTACACAAGTGCTGTGGGGAGGGAAGGGGAGTAGAGCAGAGGGGGGGAGTCCGGGAGATGGGGAGGGAAGGAAGAGCAGTGGAAAAGGGGGGCTTAGTCTGGTCAGATTGGACACAGTTCACGTCCCACATGGGTTCACTGTCTTAATCCCCATTTTACAGATGAGGGAACTGAGGTAACGAGAAGATAAGTGACTTGCCCATGGTCACACAGCTGACAAGCGCTAGAGCCGAGAGTAGAACCCAGGTCCTTCTTTCTCCCAGGCCCATGCTCTTTCCTCTAGGCCAAGATGCTTTCCATGTATATGTATGAGAAGGATAAAATATCTGTAGCTGTTTTGGTAAAACAAGGCCTTTAGATGACTGTCTCTTTGTCAACATGTCTTCAATTATCCTTGCACTACTGTCCAGATGCTACCCGTAAATAGCATCTTGAGTGGAAAAAATACCCCAAAACTCTCGAAAAGAATTAATTATGAACGATGCAATGTGAAACATATATTGTTGATAACTTGGAGAAGGTCTCCACTCCTTGTTGAAGTTGGAATGATTGCATAATGAATCAGCCTGGACAGAGTGTCAAGAAACTAGTGAGGAAACTAGTTGTTTTCATTACGCTGGTATTCAGATCAGTCTCAAAGTGAGTTAATTGCTCCACTCTTGCTCAACCAAGTTATTTATTATTAACAAAAAGAACATTGCAATTGTCAGCTTCTTCCTCATCCAAAGATCACAAGCATGGAAACACTGCTGAAGTAGTCTCTTCATAATCCTGTTGATTTTAACTCTCTTCTCCCAGGGGACAGCCTCGGAGTGCAAGAAGTGAAATGACCCACAGTTCTTTAGACCGTAAGTTCTGTGAAAGAAAAACTTCGCGGACTCTGCATTGTGCTCAAAAAAGATATGTCAGAGCCAGATTTATTATCACTAGCACTTTTTCTAGCACTAGTAGGGTGTGGTGGTTGATGGGCAGAGCTTCCCCTGCTAGTCAAGACCAGCTCAACTTCAATAATAATAATAATTGTGGTATTTGTAAAGCACTTACTATGTGCCAAGCACTGTTCTAAGCTCTAGGGTAGTTACAAATTAATCACGTTAGACCCTGTCCCTGTTCCCCATGGGGCTCACAACTCTTAATCTCCCCAGCCCCCGACCCCCATACAACCACCTCCTCCTCATTGTGAGCAGGTAATGTGTCTGTTTATTGTTAAATTGTACTCCCTAAGTGCTTAGTACAGTGCTTTGCATACAGTAAATACTCAATAAATATGATTGAATGAATGAATTTTACAGGTGAGGTAACTGAGAGAAGTGAAGTGACTTGTGCAAGGTCACACAGCAGACATGGGGTGGAGCCGGAATTAGAACCCAGGTCCTTTTGACTCCTAAGCCCATGCTCTATCCATTAAGCCATGCTGCTTCTAGTGATTGATTGGAATCAAAAAGAGTCAGTCACAGAATTAGAAAAGTGTGCGTGGGGCTGTGACCTTTAATCTGGTTGTGAGATGTGAGCCTATCACAAGCGGTCTCTCTCAGGATGTCTATCAAGGGAGGCCTATCACAGGAGGCCTCATCACAAGAAGCCTGTCACAGGAGACCTATCCACTTTCTTGAACAGTTTCCTAGCACCTCCTGCTCACCATATTTTACATTAAATCAAAAATCTCCAGTGGCTACCAATCAACCTATGCATCAGGCAGAAACTCCTCACCCTTGGCTTCAAGGCTGTCCATCACCTCACCCCCTCCTACCTCACCTCCCTTCTTTCCTTCTCCAGCCACCCCCCACCCTCCGCTCCTCTGCCGCTAATCTCCTTACCGTGCCTCGTTCTCGCCTGTCCCGCCGTCAACCCCCAGCCCACATCCTCTCCCTGGTCTGGAATGGCCTCCCTCCCCACATCCACCAAGCTACCTTTCTTCCTCTACTGAGAGCTCACCTCCTCCAGAAGGCCTTCCCAGACTGAGCCCCCCTTTCTTTCCCTCTCCTCCACCTCTCCATCCCCCCGTCTTACCTCCTTCCCTTCCCCACAGAACCTGTATATATGTATATATGTTTGTACACATTTATTACTCTATTTTACTTGTACATATTTATTCTATTTATTTTATTCTGTTAATATGCTTTGTTTTGTTCTCTGTCTCCCCCTTCTAGACTGTGAGCCCACTGTTAAGTAGGGACCATTTCTATATGTTGCCAACTTGTACTTCCCAAGCACTTAGTACAGTGCTCTGCACACAGTAAGTGCTCAATAAATATGATTGAATGAATTAAATGTCTGGACAAGAAGACCAACAAAGTAAGTCCTGGGTTGTAGTCAGCTCCCAGCAATTAGGATGATGCTTTCAGAGACCCACCTAATCTCTAGGTGCACATGTGAGAAGAATGGATGATTACCAGTTATACAAGCCACTCCTGTGGGATGAACTGAAAAGGGACCCAAGGAAGTCTGGGACAGAATAAATGCTTTCAAGACCCAGGGAAGGGCCATCTCCAACTGTGTAACACAGTGGTGGACTGTGGAGAGATACCAGGAGCAGGAAGCCAGTAGAAGGAGGATTTTTCTCATTGAGAAAAGGCTTCCCAAAGACTGGGAACTGAGAAGCAGGCTTGGACCTGAAGATAGGCAGTGAATGGGATAACACCATTGGTGAGCAAGGATCTATTGTCTAGACAGTAAGTTCCTTGTGGGCGAGGAACGGGTCTACCAACTCTGTGGTATTGCATTCTCCCAAGTGTTTAGTATAGTGCTCTGCACACAGTAAGTACTCAGTAAGTATGATTGACTGAACGTTGAAAGTGACAGAGTGTGTTGTTCACACACTCATCTTTTTGGACACCTTTAGCTGCGTGGATGGGGACTCACATTGAGAATGATGGATGGACACATGTACATCCTCTGGCTTGCCCATCTGCATGTATCAATCAGTCGTTTTTATTGAGCACTTACTATGTGCAGAGCACTGCACTAAACACAGGCTTGCCCATCTGCATGTATCAATCAATTGTCTTTATTGAGCACTTACTATGTGCAGAGCACTGCACTAAACACTTGGGAGAGTACAGTACAACAGATTTAGCAAACCCGTTCCCCGCCCACGATGAGCTTACTGTCTTAGACGAGCTTATAGCCCAGAGATGAGTTTACAGCCTAGAGACAAGTTTACAGGCCGTCTTCTAGACCGTGAGCCCGTTGTTGGGTAGGGACCGTCTCTATATGTTGCCGACTGGTACTTCCCAAGCATTTAGTGCAGTGCTCTTCACACAGTAAGCACTCAAATATGATTGAAAGAATTGAAAGAATGAGTAAATGAGATGAGTTTACAGTCTAGAGATGAGATTACAGTCAGGAGAGAGTTTCATTGCTTTGAGTTCATGAAGCACCTTTTCTTGGTCAGACTACCCCATCAGACATTGCAGTATGCACACATTTATTTGCTTATTTTTTTGTATTTACATTTATATTTATTTTCATTTAACCGTGAAAAGAAGAGGCATGGCCTAGTGGAAAGAGCATGCGCCTGGGAGTCAGAGGACCTAGGTTTTTATCGTGGCTCTACCTCTTATCTGCTGTGTGATCTGTGATTCAGTTCCCTCATCTGTAAAATGGGGATTAATACTGTGAGCCCCTTGTGGAACATTGACCATGTCCAATCTGATTATCTTTTATCTATCCCAGAGCCTGGCATATTGTGAGCACTTAACAAATATCATAAAAAAGTGATAAAATCATCCATTCATTCATTCAATTGTATTTATTGAGTGTTTACTATGTGCAGAGCACTGTACTAAGCGCTTGGGAAGTACAAGTTGGCAACAGATAGATGTTTCCTACCCAACAACGGGCTCACAGTCTAGAAGGGGGAGACAGACAATGAAACAAAACATGTGGACAGGTGTCAAGTCATCAGAGCAAATAGAATTAAAGCTATATGCACATCATTAACAAAATAAATAGAATAGTAAATATGTACAATTAAAATAGAGTAATAAATCTGTACAGATATATATACAGGTGCAGTGGGGAGGAGAAGGAGGTAGGGTGGGGGGGATGGGGAGGAGGAGAGGATAAAGGGGCTCAGTCTGGGAAGGTCTCCTGGAGGAGGTGAGCTCTCTGTAGGGCTTTGAAGGGAGGAAGAGAGCTAGTTTGGCGGATTTGGGGAGGGAGGGCATTCCAGGCAGGGGGAGGATGTGGGCCGGGGGTCGATGGCGGGACAGACAAGAACGCGGCATAGTGAGGAGGTTAGTGGCAGAGGAGTGGAGGGTGCAGGCTGAGCTGTAGAAGGAGAGAAGGGAGGTGAGGTAGGAGGGGGCAAGGTGATGGAGAGCCTTGAAGCCGAGAATGAGGAGTCTTTGCTTGATGCATAGGTTGACTGGTAGCCACTGGAGATTTTTGAGGAAGGGAGTAACATGCCCAGAGAGTTTCTGCACACAGATGATCCGGACAGCAGTGTGAAGTATCAATTCATGTTTTCTAATTCAGCCAACAGACTGTAACTTCCTTGTGAGGAAGTATTGTGTCTTTTATTTCAGTTGTATGGGATCCAGAGCACCAAGTAAGTACACACAGTTAATGCTGTTTGTCTGTCAGTCAGTTCGTCAACCATTTTTATTAAGCGCTTCCTGCATGCAGAGCACTGCGCTTAGCTCTGGGGAGAGGACAATACAACAATAAACAGACATATTCCTAGGCCATAATGAGCTTTCAGTCTAGAGTAGGGGGAGGCAGGCATTAGTATACAGAAGTAAATGACATATATACATAACTGCTGTGGGGCTGGGAGGAAGGATGAATAAAGGGAGCAAGTCAGGGCAGTACAGAAGGGAGTGGGAGAAGAGGAAAGGGAGCCTTAGTCAGGGAAGGCCTCTTGGAGGAGGTGTGTCTTCAGTAAGGCTATGAAGGGTGGGGAGAGTCATTGTCTGTCAGATATGAGGAGGGAGGCAGGATGTGGGCAAGGGGTCGACAATGAAATAGATGAGATCGAGGCACATTGAGAAGGTTAGTATTAGAGGAGCAGAGAGTGTGGATTGGGTTTAAATAGGAGAGTAGCAATGTGAGGTAGGAGGGGGCAAGGTGATGGAGTGTTTTAAAGCCAATGGTGAGGAGTTTTTATTTGATTTGGAGGTGGATGGGCAACCCCTGGAGTTTCTTGAGGGGTATGGAAACATGTCCTGAATGTTTTTGTAGAAAAATGATCTGGACCGGAGTGGGGAGAGACAGGAGGCTGATGCAGTAATCCAGGCAGGATAGGATGAGTGTATGAACTTGGCAGTAGTTCGGATGGAGAGGAAAAGGCGGATTTTAGTGATGCTGTGAAAGTGGGACTGAAAGGATTTAGTGAGGGATTGAATAGGTGGGTTGAATGAGAAGTCAAGAATAACGCCAAGGTTATCAGCTTGTGAGACAGGAAGGATAGAGAATGGGCCTGAGACTCAAAAGGACCTGGATTCTAATTCCTGCTCCTTCACCTCTCTGCTGGGTGACCTTGGGCCAGTCACTTCACTTCTCTGAGTCTCAGTTACCTCATCTGTAAAATGGGGATTTGATAATGTTGGTATTTGTAGATTTAGAATGTGTGCCCCATGTGGGACAAGGACTGTGTCCAACTTGATGAACTTGTATCTACCTCAGGGCTTAGAATAGTATTTGGCACATAGTAAGCGCTTAACAAGTACCATTATTATTATTATTATTATTCTTGTCACATACAGCAAATGGCAAATGCAGCAGAATAGTTTTCCCCAGACACAGCCAACATCCATGCTAACGAATAGGATTTCCATGTCAATAAGATCGCCTTCAAAACAAGTGACTGATTTGTGTGTAGAAAAAGAAAGCATGTCTGCATTACTGACTTAATTAAAAGAGAGGGTGACATCTACTCAATTGATGGCTAATTTCTCTTTATTATGAGAGCAATGTTGTGGAGGAAAACACAAACCTGCAGTGCTTGACCAGTTTGCAGCTAATAAATTGGCTATTTGTTTAAATTACTCAGCACCCGTAAATAATTGAATCCATCTGTTTCCACAAAACAAGCTAAAATGCTAATAGATTTGGAAACCACCAGAATAGCTTGTGGCTCAACTCCAACTCCAGTATCCTCCTCCCGGACACTATCTTCATTATCCAATGTGTTTAACGCTCTGTTGAATTGTACTCTCCTAAGCGCTTAGTACAACACTCTTCACCCAATAAGCGCTCAGTAAATACCATTGATTGATTGATCCAGGTCATTTTTCCCCTCCCATCCACGATTGCCCCAAATTCGATCTACTTTGCTGAAAGTGGTGTTAGGGAAAGAAAGTCTTCCTAAACCACCTGCAATAGAGAGAGACTTCAGGACATCATTGCCTGGGAGCTGGACCTGAATTCATTCAATCGTATTTACTGAGCGCTTACTGTGTGCCTGTAACCTGAATATTATACTCACTTTCAACTGAATCTTTGGGTAGTGCTTTGAAGGCTCTTTAGCCTCTATACTATAACAATTATGGTAACTGTGGTATTTGTTAAGCACTTACTATGTGCCAGGTACTGTATTCATTCATTCATTCATTCAATCGTATTTATTGAGTGCTTACTGTGTGCAGAGCACTGTATTAAGCGCTTGGGAAATACAGGTTGGCAACATATAGAGACGGTCCCTACCCAACAGTGGGCTCACAGTCTAGAAGGGTGAGACAGACAACAAAACAAAACATATTAACAAAAGAAAATAAATAGAATAAATATGTACAAGTAAAATAAATGAATAAATAGAGTAATAAATATGTACAAACATATATACATATATACAGGTGCTGCGGGGAGGGGAAGGAGGTAAGGCAGGGGGGATGGGGAGGGGGAGGAGGGGGAGAGGAAGGAGTGGGCTCAGTCTGGGAAGGTCTCCTGTACTAAGTGCTGGGGTGAATACAAATAAATCGGGTTGGACATAATCCTTGTCCCCCATGGGGCTCACAGTCTTAATCCCCATTTTTCAGATAAGGGACCTCTGAGGCCCAGAGAAGTGAAGCGATTTGCCCAGGATCACATAACAGAGAAGTAAGTAGCAGAGGCAGAATTAGAACCCAGGTCCTCCTGAGTCCCAGGCCTGTGCTGTATCCACGAGGGAACACTGCATTTCTCATTATTCATTGACAAGCTGAAAAACTCAGCTAGGCCTCATGAACAGCAGTCCAGGTACACAGAGGACATTCTGTTTTCTCCTATGAAATTACTGCATTTCTATCGTATCCTTCTAATAGCTGTAGTGACAAAGCTGGGTGGATTTATTACTGCGGGTTAGATGGATGTTCATATTCTGAAAGATGATTTACATTTACTGCAAGCTGCCTTCCTTCAAATTCATCTTAAACAAAATTTAAGTAACTCATAAAACCCAATCTTTCCCATTCTATGCAAATTACAGAAGAGGGCTAGGCAGTTTCTCCTGGGAACAGATTAGAAAATGCGGTGCAGTCAGAATAGCCGATGAGATTTCTGCACTGTGATCCCAAATGAATGCCTCTGTGTGTCAGAAAATGAATGAGTAGTCAGACATCTGATCATGATTGCTAGAAGTTTAACATCAATCTTCCTTGAAATGGTCATGGTCAAGGAATCGAAAAGTGTTTTATTTTGCTAGAGTGGGTTAGACAATAATTTTTAAAATGGTGCAGCTGCCACTTGAATGACCATTTCCTTGGCTTCATTCCAGTTTCATTCTTAAATAGGTATGCTCCTTTGAAAATGGCCACTCCCTCAGCCCAGTAACAACTGTGCCTGGGCAACTAGTAAAGAAGGCTGGGAGTTCTTGTTTTACCGTCTGTAAGCCTCATTACCCAAGAGATTACATTGGATTGTCTTCTCATAATATTCGTAGGACTTTGAAAACACATTAGAAGCCCTTTTTTGTGGTATTTGTTAAGCGTCTATTTGCCAGGCACTGTACTAAAGGCTGGGGTGGATCTAAATTAATCCGGTTGGACACAGTCCATGTCCCACATGGGGCTCACAGTCCTAATCCCCATTTTACAGATGAGGTAACTGAGGGCACAGAGTAGTGAAGTGATTTGCCCAAGGTCACACAGAGACAAGCGGCAGGGCCGGAATTAGAACCCAGGTCCTTCTGATTCTCAAGCCCGTACTCAATCCACTGGGTTGTGGTGCTTCTCGTTGAATGCTAAATCCCACCCAAACTCTAAAGCGCTATTATATTTTCGTGGAGTGTGCAAGCATATGCGTGTCTCTCTTAAAGATACACATCTTGGATGCAGTCTTATCTTCAAACCAGAGGATAGCTTCTCCGGGAATTGTCATCCCTTCCTCTTTCACAAGGAAACACCTCAACCAAGCATGGCATCCCAGGAATGAAAGCCCATCCTTGGTCTGCATTGACTGGTGCCTTGATATCTGATATTCACCCCACCCCCCAGTCCCACAGCACTTATGTTCATATCTTTAAGTGATTTCTTATAGATTACTTATTTCTTCATATTAACGGCTGTCTCTCCCCTCTAGACTTTAAGCTCATTAGGGGCAGGGAATGTTTCTGCTTATTGTCTTGTACTCTCCCAAGCACTTAGAACAGTGCTCTGCACCTAGTAAGCATTCATTAAATGCAATTGATTGATTAATTGATTGATTGCCAACTGTGGGCAAATCCTGCCGAGAAGGAAGTTCATGTTGAATAAATCGAGGCACCAAAAGATCCTGCCACAAACTAGCTCAGGCAGTTACACTGAAGCATTAGCCTAAGCTGGAAGAAATTACAGCCTAGAGAAATGGCCATGCTATAGTGGAAATGAAAATTACTTATGGTACAATCAGGCATAGCATTAGAGAACAAAGGTATAGAAGATCCAGTAATCAAAGTAATAAAATTAGCCAACTCTGTTTAGATACCAAACTGATGAAATAGCATTTTAAGCTTCTAGCATTATTTATGAAATAATTCCACGATTTCGTGCAAAAAACACTGTCCTGATACAAGACTCTTGTTTACTCTAGAATGAGCTATTTTTCATGGAAACTTTTTTTTCTAAACATGTTAGGTGTAAACTTAGAAAGATCTTATTCTCACTTGGCGAACTGTATATAATAAGTATGAGTTTTCTGTATAGGTACTGTAAAATGTAGTCATGTGTCTTTAAACATCTGTGGTGAGCCTAATTGGCTCAATTTAAACTCAAAGAGTTTCCTATCATATATTTTGGATGCTGTTGTAGACTGCATTTAAGCAATGTGAAAACAATTTAATCATTAAAATTGTCTCATTTGCAGAAGCGGAACAAAAACAACTGGCAATGCAGCTGTAAAATTGGAAAGGAGAAGAGGCGTGGCCTAGTGGATAGAGCAAGGGCTTGGGAGGCAGAAGGACCTGGGTTCTAATTTCAGCTTTGCTGCTTGTCTGCTGTGTGACCTTGGGTAAGTCACTTTACTTCTCTGTGCCTCGGTTCATTCACTCAGTCATATTTATTGAGTTTACTGTGTGCAGAGAACTGTACTAAGTGCTTGGAAAGTACAAGTTGGCAACATATAGAGATGGTCCCTGCCCAACAACAGCCTCACAGACTAGAAGGGGGAGATAGACAATGAAACAAAATATGTGGACAGGTGTCAAGTTGTCAGAACAAATAGAATTAAAGCTAAATGTACCTCATTAACAAAATAAATAGAATAGTAAATATGTACAAGTGAAATAAATAGAGTAATAAATCTGTACAAACATATATATAGGTGCTGTGGGGAGGCGAAGGAGGTAGGGCGGGGGGATGGGGAGGGGGAGAGGAAAAAGGGGGCTCAGTCTGAGAAGGCCTCCTGGAGGAGGTGAGCTCTCATTAGGGCTTTGAAGGGAGGAAGAGAACTACCTTGGCGGATGTATGGAGGGAGGGCATTCCAGGCCGGGGGGAGGACATGGGCCCATCATCTGCAAAATGGGGATTGATTGTGAGCCCCATGTGGAACAGGAACTGTGTCCAACCTAAATAGCTTGTATCTACCAGGCGCTTAGTACAGTGCCTGGAACAGAATAAGCACTTCACAAATACCATGAGTAAAAATGGAGCAATTTAGGTAGAACCATGAAGCAACAAGTATGGGAACTGAGTGATACCTTGCTTCCCCCATTTCAGCTTTATAGATAAATAAGAATGTTTTTAACACTCCTCCATTAAACATTCTCAAATCAGGTTAATTACTCTGAGACATACAAATGATTACGTATCACTTTGCAGCTTTGGCACAGTGTTAGAGACTGATGATACATCTGAAGAAAACCTGTGTATCTGCCTTCACCCAGGAAACCCTAAACACAGCCAAAGATTTTGATTAATCATACAAAATTTAATGTGGTCTCCAAAGTCTTCTACCTAGGCAGTGCACATTCAGTAATGTACTGGTTATCCATCAATTAATGGTTTTATTGAGCACTTACTGTGTGCACAACACTGAACTAAGCATTTGGGAAACTACAATATAACAGGTCTCTATAGCTTCTGTTAGGTATCAGGGTATCGTGGATAAGTCTGCCGAAACCCATGTTAGCCTCTTTTATTCTGTTTTTTACTTTTTTGTCCCTAGACTGGAAGCTCCTTGTGGGCAGGGAATGTATCTACCAATCTGTTATATTGTATTCTCCTAAATGCTTAGTTCAGTTATGCTTAGTTCTGCACATCACATCACATCACGTTCCCTGCCCACAAGAAGCTTCCAGTTTTGAGAAAAAGAAGTAAAAACCAGAATCAAAGAGGTTAACATGGGTTGTGGCTGTTTGATCCATGATACCTTGATACCTAACAGAAGCTAATAGAGACCTGTCGTGATGTTCAAACTTCTATATGGTTGCGAGACCTGAATGTAGAAGACAAATCCAACTGATGAAGCTGCAGTGGCTAGAGGAGCAGAATTTCAGGCTCCTTGCGGCTCAGAGTCTAAAGCATATCCATAATCTAGACTTTAAGCTCCTTGTAGGCAGGAAACGTGTCTTCCATCTCTGTTGGTTGCAGACAGAAGCAGTGAGGCCTAGTGGATAGAGCATGGCCCTGAGAGTCAGAAGGACTTGGGTTCTAATCCTGGCTCTGCCCGTGTGTCTGCTGTATGACCTTGGGCAAGTCCCTTTCACTTCTCTGGGCCTCAGTTACCTCACCTGTAAAATGGGAATTAATTGTATGAGCCCCATGTGGGACAGAGACTGTGTCCAACCTGATTACCTTGTATCTACCCCAGCACTTAGAATAGGGCCTGACATATAGTAAGCACTTAACAAGTACCACAATGATATAATAATTGTGGTGTTATTATTAACTCTCCCAAACATGTGGCTCAGTGGAAAGAGCCCGGGCTTTGGAGTCAGAAGTCATGGGTTCAACTCCTGGCTCCGTCAATTGTCAACTGTGTGACTTTAGGCAAGTCACTTCTCTGTGCCTCAGTTGCCTCATCTGTAAAATGGGGATTTAGACTGTGAGCCCCCCTTGGGATAACCTGATCACCTTGTAACCTGCCTAGTGCTTAGAACAGTACTTTGCACATAGTAAGCACTTAATAAATGCCATTATTGTTATTACATTCCTCTGCACAAAGTAAGCTGCTCAATAAATACCATTGATGCCGATCACCATAGCAACCACTTCAACAGCCACAAATCTTCCCAGTGTTTTTGTGGCAGCTTCATCCTGTGGGGAGTTTTCCCTTTCTCATCGGTTTGATGGAAGGTAGGATGGGTTGGATTCTCTTCATTGGCATGGAGGAGGAGGAGGAGGAGGAGATGACAGCGTGGTTTCCTGGAGGGGGCAGCTTGCTGTCTGGTTGGGGTACATGGAAAGAGCCTGGTGCACACAGAGTATACCAGGAGTAGGCGGCCCTTTCTGGTGGGAGGAAAAGCAGCAATTACAGTGGAGGCTTTAGCATGACAAAGGAGTAGACAACAAATCTGCCCTGCCTTACACCCAAGAAAGTCAGTATAATAAACAAACTTTTGAATGAAAGAGACATTTAACGGGATAGTGTGCAACGTTTTTCTATTTTGGACTTGCACGTCCTGACTATGCATTTCTGGATCAAGGCCATGAGCCACACCATGATCTGGTGAAGTGGTGTAGAAAAAATACAGGTCTAGGAGTCAAAGCTAGGAGTCTAGCGCTCCCATCCTGATTCCTCCACTTGCCTCCTGAATGACCTTAGGCAAGTCACTTAACTTCTTTTTGTCTCAGTTTTTTCATCTGGAAAACAAGGATGGATATCTGTTTTCCTTCCCTCTAAGACTGTGAGCCCCAGGTGACTACTGATTGAGAAGCAGCGTGGCTCAGTGGAAAGAGCACTGGCTTTGGAGTCAGAGGTCATGGGTTCAAATCCCGGCTCCGCCAACTGTCAGCTGTGTGACTTTGGGCAAGTCACTTAACTTCTCTGGGCCTCAGTGACCTCACCGGTAAAATGGGGATTGACTGTGAGCCCCCCGTGGGACAACCTGATGACCTTGTAACCTCCCCAGCACTTAGAACAGTGCTTTGCACTTAGTAAGCCCTTAATGAATGCCGTTAAAAAATACCATTCATTCAATTGTATTTATTGAGCATTTACTGTATGCAGAGCACTGTACTAAGCACTTGGGAAGTACAAGTTGGCAACATATAGAGAAGGCCCCTGCCCAACAATGGGCTCACAGTCTAGAAGGGAGAGACAGACAATAATACAAAACATGTAGACGAGTGTCAAAATCATCAGTACAAATAGAATTATAGCTATAGTGCACATCATTAACAAAATAAATAGAATAGTAAATATGGACAAGTCATAAATAGAGTAATAAATCTGTACAAATACAAGTGCTGTTGGGAGGGGAAGGAGGTAGGCCAGGGGGGATGGGGAGGAGGAGAGGTAAAAGGGGGCTCAGTCTGGGGAGGCCTCCTGGAGGAGGTGAGCTCTCAGTAGGGCTTTGAAGGGAGGAAAAGAGCTAGCTTGGCAGATGTGTGGAAGGAGGGCATTCCAGGCCAGGGGAAGGACGTGGGCCGGGGGTCAACGGCGGGACAAGCACGAACGAGGCACAGTGAGGAGGTTAGTGGCAGAGGAGTGGAGGGTGTGGGCTGGGCTGGAGAAGGAGAGAAGGGAGGTGAGGTAGGAGCGGGTGAGGTGATGGACAGCCTTGATGCTGTGAGAGAGGAGTTTTTGCTTGCACTTATTTAGGTGCTTGGCACAGAGTAAATGCTCAACAAATGCCAGTATCATCGTCAACATCATGTGGAACAGGCATTGTGTGAATCTGATTATCTTGTATCTATCCCAACACTTAGTCCAGGGCTCGGCTCATAGTTAGCGCTTAAAGAATATCACAGTTAGCATTATTATTACAGTCCTGGACTACTGGATAATAGAGCAGCATGGCGTAGTGAATAGACCACGGGCTGGGAGTCAGAAGGTCATGGGTTCTAATCCCGGCTATGCATGCTGTGTGACCTTGGGCAAGTCACTTCACTTCTCTGGGCCTCAGTTACCTCATCTGTAAAATGGGAATTGAGACTCTCAGGGTCTACTAGAACCTTAAACTGACCTTTGAGCCCCATGTGGGACAGGGACTGTGACCAACCCACTTTACTTATGTCCACCCATTCCATTCCATTGCTTTCAATCGTATTTATTGAGTGCTTACTGTGTGCACAGCACTGTACTAAGTGCTTAGGAAGTACAATTCAGCAACAGAGACAATCCCTACCCAACAACGGGCTCACTGTCTAGAAGCTGTATTCTGATCCCAGCTCTGCCTCTTTCCAGCTGTGTGACTTTGGGCAAATAACTTAAATTCCAGTGCTTAGTGCAGTGCCTGGCGCATAATAAGTGCTTAACAAATATCACAATTGTTATTATTATTATTATTATTATTTGTCCCTTCCTCAAGGTCAGTTTAAGGTTCTAGTAGACCCTGAGAGTGGAAATTCAAGCCAAAGTTCACCCTCCTTTACCCCCACACCCTTGTCTCCTCCCCAGCCCTGTAGGGATGCTACTGTGTGAGCCACAGGGACCTCTGAACATGAAAGGTAATGGATCCAGCTACTTAGCTCATTCCTGAATGGGGTCTAATTCCACGTGATTGGGAGACAGAGTGGCCTCTCTGGGAACTGAATTTACGATTTCGGGGATTCAAGTTTCAATCCTGTTCAGGCAGTGGCTTGCTTTGTAGCCTTGTAAAGACACCTTGATGAAGCAGCACATAGTCTAGTGGATAGAGTGCGGACCAGGGGATCAGAAAGACCTGGGTTCTAATCCTGACACCATTTGTCTGCTAAGTGACTTTGGGCAAGTCACTTTACTTCTCTGGGCCTCAGGTACTGCATCTGTAAAATGGGGATTAAGACTGTGAGCCCCATGTGGGACAAGAACTGTGTCAAACCCAATTTGTATTCACTGCAGGCTTAGTGCAGTGCTTGTCACGTAGACAGCGCTTAACAAATACCACAATTATTATTATTATTACTCCTTTGCAGTAGGGGATAAATGACATTTCTTTACCTAGTGGACTTGTGTATATGGTGATGGGAAGGAAAGGGACAGGGTTATAAGAGTGAGCTGATTTCTGCAAAATACCATGAAGAGCACGGAAGAGAAGGGCTCTGGGTGAGTACAAAGCCTTTTTTATTATATCACTTATACATCAAATGTTATAAAAAATTTATAGTTTTAATATAAGAGGGGTGAAAGTGAATGGGCGTGAAATAGAAGTATGAACTGTCTAGAGAAGTACAAATATGAAAAAATAAGTTTGACTGAGATGAGATTAATATGAACTACAATGCTCAGAGGGTTTAAAATGCCTGAGACAGCCTAAACACTGGGCCACCTCCCTACCCTTCCCCTGACTCATTATCCACTTGTGGTTTCTTTTCATTTGCTGGGAATGGGGGCAACTTTCCATTTTGAGTAGGGGTTGAATTAGAGATGGGATCTTGGTGGTAGAGCATGCAGAGAGTGGGGAGGAATGAGAGAGAAAGAGAGAAGGAAAGAGAGGTAAAGAAGGGGAGAGGGAGGAAGTGATATTACAACAATATTATGAAGAAGGGAGGAAAAGAAGAGTAGAGGAGGAAGACAGGAAGAAGTGGGAGAGAATGAGGACAGGGAAAGAGGAGGGTAAGGGGGAGGAAAGAAATGATGCTTACATAAAGTTTTAGTAATAAGCCCAGACAAATTCTGTGGTATAGAATGTGAGTAAAATGGCAAAAAATAGTAAGAAATAGCAGGGAAAAGATGACATTGATCAGTCAGAACACCTCACAGTAGTCCAGATGTGGACAAACAGAAGAGAGTTGGGATCTCCAAAACAGAACTCTGCATCTTCCCACACAAACCCTGTCCTCCCTCTAAATTTCCTTTCACTGTAGACAGCACCACCCTGCCTCACAAATCTATAACTTTGGAGCTATCCTCGACTTTTCTCATTCAACCCCCATGTTCAATCTGTCACCAAATCCTGTCTGTTCACTCTTCACATCATTACTAAAATCCACCCTTTCCTCTCCATCCAAACCACAACCATGTTAATCCAAGTACTTACCATATCCTGCCTTGATTATTGCCTCAGCCTCCTTGCTGACCTTCCTACCTCCTGCCTCTCCCCCTCCAGTCCCATACTTCACTCTGCTGCCTGGATCATTTTTCTACAGCAATGTTTAGTCCATGTTTCCTCACTCCTCCAGAACCTCCAGTGGTTATCCAGCCATCTCTGTGTCAAACAGACACTCCTCACCATTGGCTTTAAAACACTCAATCACCTTGTCCCCTCTTACCTTATCTCCCTTATTTCCTACTACAATCCAGTCATCACACTTCTCTCCTCTGCCAACCTACTCGCTGTACCTTGATTTCATCTATCCTTCTGTGACCTCTAGCCTGTGTCCTGCCTCTGGCCTGGAATTCCCCCTCTCTTCATATCTGACAGACGATCACACCTCCCACCTCCCTCGCATCTCCTTCAAGAGGCCTTCCCCTACTAAACCCTCATTTCCTCTTCTCCCACTCTCTTCTGCATTGGCCTTGGACTTGGATTTACACTCTTTGTTCACCCTTCCCTCAGCCCCATAGCATAAACCTGTAATTTATATTAATGTCTGCCTCCCTTTCTAGACGGTAAGCTTACTGTGGGCAGGGACCTTGTCTACCAGCTCTGTTATACTGTACTCTCCGAAACACCCAGTACAGTGCTCTGCACACAGTATGTGCTCAGTCAATAAGATTGGTTGACTGATTTAACTCCAATTTCCAATTGTTACCTGAAGTGGAATATGTGAACTCATGCCTGAGGAAGGTTTAGGTATCACAAAGATAATAACAGAAAAAAAATTAAATCTTAAACCCTGTGTGAAGTTCTCTTTCTAAGAAATGAATTTTTAGTTAGCTGCCGGCTCAAAATTTCTTTCTGGAAACCAGTTTCAGTTCAAATCCTCCTCCTTCCCAATGCCTGCTGGAAACGCTTTGTCTGACAGAGTGCTCATACAAGATTTTTATCTCTATCTCTTATTAAATCCTCATTAAAGAAATGACATCCCCACATTGTGCTGTTATCCAACCAAAGCAGTTGTGTCAGCGGAGAAGTCTCAGTGGAAGCAGCAGTCGCAGGCTGTACATCATGGACAGTAAAAAATCGAAGCTGACCTAATTTTTGGAGATCTCAGAAGTTGAATTTCCTTTTCCAGAAGCAGGAGTATTGGGCCCAGGAAAACGTCCAGAGTCTTTATGTGTCATTCTGTAGTCATGTCAGAGGAAATACGTTTTTTAATGTTATTTGTTCAGTGCTTACCAAGTGCCAGGCACTGTACTAAGCACTGGGGGGAATACAAGCTAATCAGGTTGGACACAGTCCCTGTCCCTCATGGACTTCATAATCTTAATCCGCATTTTGCACCTGTGGGAATGGAGACCCAGAGAAGGGAAATGACTTCCCCAAGGTCACCAACAGACAGGTGGCAGAGCCGGAATTAAAACTCAGGTCCTTCTGACTTTCAGGCCGGTGCGCCATCCACTAAGCAATCTTGGAAATAAATGATTTGTACAAATGGCAGTTTTAATTATCCCCTGGATTCCTGCTCAGCAGGAGTAAAACAGTATTGAAGGGTTGCAAAAGTGGAAGTATCTGAGGATTAATATATTGTGACTAAAAAATCGCTCAATTTCTCTGTACCTCAGTTACCTCATCTGTAAAATGGGGATTAAGACTGTGAACCCTAGGTGGGACAGGGACTATATCCAACCTGATTAGCTTGTATCTACCCTAGCGCTTTGAACAGTGCTTGACCCATAGTAAGCGCTTAACAAGCACCATCATCATCATCATTATTATTTTCAAAGCATTGCCCGGCAAGGACTGGAAATAGCAATGTGATCATCGTCCAGATGCTGGATCCTTGCTCTGGGGCCTGAAGAAGTACACAGAATGCCAGACTCCGAAGAGGCTCAATCAGTGTTTCCAAAGGATTATGGATAAGGCTTGCCTGTTAGCCCATAGCTGGTTTTTATTTTCTTCTTTCTTTTGCTTTCACAAGTCTGTGCAGTTGCAATAAACAGAGTAAACTGTGACAATATAGGAAAACATCTTTCCTGCCATCACAGAAAAGGAACTCTGAACTCACCAATGCAAGGAAGAGCATCTTCCTCTTGATTCAGATTGGAATGACCCTAGACTTTGAATAATTCCTGGAACTACAGCAGAAGATCAGGTCATCCATGTCTATTCCCAAAACCAGCCAAAGTGCTTTTTGTCATTTGGGTGAATCATTCACTTCTAATGCTACAGATGGCCGAGAGGTCAAGTAATTAATTTGTTGGCAAAATAAGTACTTAGAAATTACCAAATTTTCAAAGAGGCTTGGGTTTGACCCATGGGCTTGATCCTGGAGAGATGAGCATGGAATTCCTGTCAAGATATTTCAGCATTCAAGCAATCATGTGTTAAGAACAGCAGAATCTGATGGAACCTCTGTTTTCAGCAGAGAATAAACTCCTCTTAATTGTCCTTATATTTTGCAGACTTCTCATTGCTTCCAAGCCATTAGAACTGGTGAGATGGAAAAGCTCTGCATTCTGAAATGTTTGCTGCTATCTCTATTAAGCCACATTATTTAGCTTGGTAAGTCATTTTCCTGCTCTTCTAGACCAATGCTGCTTTTTGTGTGGGTCCTCTGGAGCTTGTGATGGATTCCATTCAGGGTCTCATTATGCTGTGGAATGATTTATCATCAGCGCTGAAGAACAGTAAGGATGGAGAGGATGCTAGCCAAAGTGTGAAGGTCGTAGTTAATGCAGTGCATACACCAAAGTAGGGAGAGGAAACAGAGAGTCCATTTGAATCCATTTTAAAAAGTAGACAAAATTGGGAACTGCAAAAATCCCCCAAGCTTGGAAAATCCACTCAAACTCACCCAGGGAGCAAATTCACCTGGGAAACACTTACCCCTCCTCTTCCCCCCCCCACCCCCCCACCCCCGGTCAAATAAAATAAACAGAATTGAGTAGCCTGTATGCTCATTCAATTACAGATGAAAGGAATGTGGAGGTGCTTTCAGAGGAACTATTCCTTTCTCCTCTTTGTATACATTAAGGAGCAGAGCATGAAGTGGAAGCGTAATTACCCATAATTTTAGCCTTCCCCTGTTAGAGCTGTAGCAGATACCTATTGGATGGTTTTTGCCATCTGGATATATACTACATTTACTCTGTCTGACTATATAATGTGGATGTCTTATGCTGGGAACCTTGGCTGAAAATCTGAAGGTTTATAAACAGGCTGTCAAGGCACTTTGGAAGCAGTGAGGAGAGTCTGCCTCTCAAAAGAACAGGCTGTGTTCCTCTTTACAGAGTATTATGTTCAACAGGTTAAAGTTTCAGTTGAGTAAGTTGCATCGCCTCTGCGGCTAGGGTGAATATTGTTTTTAATGTCTTCAGGATCACCTTCCTGACTCCAAAACCTAAGAGAGATGAAGAAACCCATGTGAAAGTCCAGAGAAGAACAGAAGTGATTCTAGCAACCACAGTATTATTAGCACAACAACGTTAACAGAACTTTGAAGATACAGTAATGTTTTAGCCTAAAATGGGGAATGTTTAATGGGCCATCCTCCTATATATATAGAATTCAGAGACAATCCTGACCCGATGATTTCCACTTCCACTGACGGATGAACCAAAGGGAACAGGCTTATGTCACAGGAAGGCCGTAGAGGAGAGAGAAGGAAGAAGCAGTGGTCAGAGTTACATTCTAAGACCACTTCCCAAGAGAGTGGAATTTCCTTCGTTGAAGATCATTTTTCATGAACAGGATTGTCCCTTATCTGTCAGCCTGGTCAGGTTTGTTAATAAACTAAAATAATAAAATAATAATGTAATAATAATAAACACCCTCAAACCTGGCTCCAAGACCAAGGAGAACCAGGATGTTCCCAGTGTCACCCCCTACCTCTCCCAGTCGAAAAGTGCTGTGGCAACCTAGAAGGCTTCCAAGGGCAACGAGGCCCAGATTCTGCCATGATGTTATTACTATATTGCACTCTCCCAAGCGCTTAGTACAGTGCTTTGCACACAGTAAGCACTCAATAAATATGAATAAATGAATGGTGACTTCAATCTTGCTGGATCCCATAATTCCCTGGGGGAAGATTTTTCCAAGCTGCTATGGTTCCAACCAAGCATGGCCAGTTCCCCAGCTCAGGGACCATAAAGAGTGGTCCTCTGGATATCCATCACAGGGCTGGGTGGGTGGGGATGAAAGGAGGGGGAACGGAACCCTTTAGCACTTCCACAGGAAGAAGAAGATTTGTGTCAGAGAGAATGGGGGAAGAAGTATGGCTAGAGCATGGTTATGGGGGTCAGAAGGATCTGGGTTCTTAATCCCGGCTCCACAACTTGTCTGCTCTGTGACCTTGGGCAAATTACTTCACTTTCTCTGTGCCTCGGTTTTCTCATCTGTAAAATGGGAATTAAATTCTTGTTCTCACTCCTACTTAGAGTTTCAGACCTATGTGGGACAGGGACTACAGCCTCTCTGATTTTTTTTTTTGTTTTGTGATGTTTAAACACCACAATTATTATTATTATTATTATTATTATTAGACACTGGCCAAGAAGAATCCCACTGATAATCAACTAATATGTTGCATTTTCAAATACCTAGCTCATTCTGTGGAAGATGAGGAACATGAAGTCGTGATACCATTGGAACTAAATTGAGGCCTTTTATCTAAAAAAAAAAATAGCTCTCATTGCATTCACTCTGCCTGATTTACATCTTGTTGCCTGGACTTGAGAAGCTACAGACAAGTGATTGATTTTCTAGAACATTTAAAATTTTGTCTGGTAGATTTTAACCCGATTGGCTTGTATCCACCCCAGTGCTTAGTATAGTACCCTGCACATAGTAAATACCGTAATTATTATTATTAAAATGAGCCCCTGACTAAATAATTGTGTGTCCACTGTGACCTGTTTATTCCAGAGTCTGCCCAGTGATTTCTAATACAGAGTAATCCCATTACCAAGAAGAATGAGTCAGTAAATTGCATTTAATGAGCACTTACTATGTTCAGAGCACTGTACTAAATGCTTGGGAGAATACAACAGAAGACACATTCCCTGCCCACAATGAGCTTACAGTCTAGAGGGGAAGACAGACTTTAATATAAATAAGAAGAACGGGGCAGGAATAGTTGGGCAGGGAAGGATCTGGGGCTGGAGGTAAGGATGAGCTTCAGTATATACAAACATCCCCTCAGAGCTGGCTTTTCTAGAACTAGCGCCTAGAGGGGGGTTTGATGCTGAATCACAGGGAAATCTGGGCCTAGAGTTTTCCAACTGTAACCTGCATCCTGAAAACCCTCTGCCTAAATTTATTAGCAAACCGTTAAATTACTTGGTGATTCTGACTCACCTACATTAATAATCAACTTTATAGCATAGTGGGTTTGTACAACTGGCTGGATATTTTATTCTCAATTTCTAGATTCCCCCCACCCCCAGTAGGATACTAGGCAATAATTCAGTCAAGCTCTATTATTTATCCTAAGTTGCCAAGATGAAGCTTATGAAGTTCATAAGCAGCAACAGCAGCAGGATTCCAGGACTGAAATACGGGCTGACTATTTAATTTTGGTACCACATGGCATTATTCATAGCCTGGTAAAGTGATTATTTACCCATTTGATTTGTAACCAGTGATTTAAAGGAAGATATGATTTGGAAGGGGAATAGTTCTCAGCCAGAAAATTGAAAGGGAAATCTCCATGGAGAACAAATGTGGAAAGAGGAGAAGAATATATGGATTTTAATCTAAAAGCTTGGAGGGTCTGAATGGCTCACTCGTGGCTTCCTGTCGACATCACTGAAGGATGACTGAAGGATCACTGAGGGTTTTGGTCTGTCCCCAGAACAATGAGGACAAGGACTTGGAAATAGGATTTTCCTCAGAATTGTCAGGTCGGCACTTTCCAACCGCTTAGAATTTTAAGTTTATTTAGTCTCGGAAAGAAAACGTCCTGTTTTCGAGGAAAGTGGCCATTCATCCAAACATGAGGAATGGATTGAAAATAAATTTTACCTTGGGAAAGTAGGAATTTTCAATAACCAGTTGGATTATGGGTAGGCTGATTTACATTCCTGTTGGCCCCTGACAGTGCTGCATTTTTATAGAGTGTCTCAGGAAATGAGAGAAATAATAGAAATGAAAGTGACTTGCTCAAGGTTATAAAGCACAAAGTGGGCAGTACTGGGATTTGCAACTCAAGTCTCCTGGCTCCCAACCCAAAATCTACTCCAGGAAACTACAAAGGCTCATTGTGCTGTTCTCCACAAATCCACTCCACATCAACCTCAGAGAAGTTTGGACTCACTTTGAATCTTTGACTTCTAGACTGTAAGCTCATTGTGGGCAGGGAATGTGTCCATTTACTGTTACATTGTACTCTCACAAGTGCTTAGTATAATCTTCTTCACACAGTAAGCGCTCAATAAATATGATTGATTGAATGAATGAATACATTAGGACTGGAGCATGCAGTTTGGATCACACGGCATTAAGAAACCTAACTGTAGTGTCCAAGAATGCCAAGTGTATCCCACAGTGCCCTATCACCAAACCCTCCACACCCTGTTCTCATGGTCACAGGAAAAGAATGGGGAGGCACACAATGGAAAGCCACACCATGATAGTCTGTCCAAATACTAGGGACAGACTAACAATTTACCAGTCAATGGTATTTATTGAGCTCTTGGTGCAGAGGACTGAACTCAGCGCTTTGGAGGGTGTAACAAAACAGAATTAGGAAACACGTTCCCTGCTCAGAAGGACCTTACAGTCTAGAAGGGGAGGCAGACATTAAAATAAATTGAGGATATGTGCATAAGTTCTGTGGGGCTGAGGATGGGTTGAATATCAAGTACTCAAATAGTACAGAGCCAAGTACATAGGCAATGCAGAAGAGGGAGTGAGTAGTAGGGGAAACGAGGGCTTACTAGGGGAAGGCCTTTTGAAGGAGGTGTGATTTTAACACAAGACTGTCAGATATGAAGGGGGAGAGAGTTCCGGGCCAGAGGGAGGAGGTGGCCAAGGGGTCAGCAGAGAGACAGACGAGATGGAGGTACAGCAAGTAGGTTGGTGTTGGAGGAGCCAAGCATGCGTGATGGGTTTTAACAGGAAATCAATGAGATAGGAGGGGGTGAACTGATTGAGTGCCTTGAAGCCAATGGTAAGAAAGTTTCTGGGTAATGTGGAGGTGGATAAGCAACTACTGGAGCTCTTTGAGGAATAGGGAGGTGCAAACTGAGTGATTTTTTAGAAAAAATAATCCAGGCAGCAAAGTGAAGGAAGGACCAGAATGGGGAGAGATAGGGGGAAGGGATGTCAGCAAGGAGGCTGATTCAGTAGTCAAGGCAGGATAGTATAAGTCCTTGGATCAGCATAGTAGCAGTTTGAACAGAGTGGGGAGATTTTAGTGATGTCGTGAAGGTTGACTGAAGGAAATAGTGACCGACTGAGTCTGTGTCTTGAAAGAAAGAGGTGAGTTGAGGATAACACCAAGGCTACAGACTCATGAGATAGTGTTGTCTACAGTGATGGGAAAGCTAGGGAGAGGGCAGGTTTTGGGGGGGATGATGAGGAGTTCTGTTTTGGACATGTTAAGTTTGAAATGTTGATAGGACATTCAAGTAGAGATGTCCTGAAAGGAAGAAGGAAATGCGAAACTGTAGAGAAGGAGAGAGGTCAGGGCTGGAGAGGTAGATTTGGGAATCATCCACATAGAGTTGGTAGTTGAAGATGAGGGAGCCAATGAGTTCTCCAAGGGAGTGGGTGTAGATGGACAATAGGAGGGGATCCAGAACTGAGTTGGGAGAACTGAGTGTCTCCCAACCCCTAATGTAGCCCACAAAAGAGAATGAGAATGAGCACCCAGAGAGCTAGGGGGAGAAATCAATCAATCAGTCAATCAGTGGTATTGATTAAGCACTTACTGTATACTGAGCACTATGTAAAGCACTTGGGAGAGTACAACAGAGTTGGTAGACACTTTTCTTGCCCACATCAAACTTACAGCTAGAGGAACAGGAGAAGACAGTGTCAGGGAAGCTGAGGTTAGGTAATGTTTCCAGGAGAAAGAAGTGGTTTAGAGTGTCAAAGGCAGCTGAGATATTTAGAAGGACTAGGATTGTGTAGAGGTCGTTGTGTTTGCAAGAAAGAGGCCATTTGTGACCTAAATGAAAGTAGTTTCCATGGAGTGAAGAGGGGTGGAAGCCAGATTGGAGGGGATCAAGGAGCAATTGGAAGAGAGGAAGCAGAGGCAGGAGATGTAGACAACTCTTCTGAGGAGTTTGGAGAGTAATGGTGGGAGGCAGATAGAGTGATAACTGGATTAATTCATCAGTCTGTCAGTCATTAGGAACTATAGCCATCATCTGCTTCATATAGTTTCCAAGGTATATTCCTCACAGATCCTTGTTATCTTCAAACTGAAATATATCCCTGTCCTTCCTCAAGTATGGATCTATATACTTTTTTATGGCATTTGTTAAGTACTTATTATGTGCCAGGCACTTTACTAAGCTCTGGGGTAGTTACAAGATAACGAGGTTGGACACAGTCCATGTCCCATTTTACAAATGAGGTGACTGAGGCACAGAGAATGAAGTGACTTGGCCAAGGTCATGCAGCAGACATGTGGCGGAGCCGGAGTTAGAACCCAGGTCCTCTGACTCCCAGGCATGTGCTCTTTCCATTAGGCCACACTGTTTCTCTTGATTTTTTTGTCAACTCTAATTAGTTCTCATTTGGAACGAAGAATGCCTCGAGTAGGGCATATACATTTTTATTTTGGAATCTTCTGGTTTCTTGTGAAATAAGGTGCTGATTTTGAGTGATTCACTGATATTAAGTAGATTAGTAGGGGTTTACTATAACATTAGAAAGGGCCTCTGTGTCTACTGAACCGAATGATGATGTGAGTCTGCTAAAAAAGCAGTCTCTGTCCATTTAAACACAGCATCTGGTGCTAGTAATAATAATAATAATAATAATAATAATGTTATTTGTTAAGTGTGTACTATGTGCAAAGCACTGTTCTAAGTGCTGGGGAGGTTACAAGGTGATCAGGTTGTCCCATGGGGGACTCACAGTCTTAAGCCCCATTTTACAGATGAGGGAACGGAGGCCCAGAGAAGTTAAGTGATTTGCCCGAAGTCACACAGCTGGCAAGATTCAGAGTGGGATTAGAACCCATGACCTCTGACTCCCAAGCCCAGGCTCTTTCCACTGAGCCACTCTGGAGAGATGCCTGGGTTTCAATCAAGCGTAGTGGCATCAATCAGGGGACAGGGATTTGGGATACATTGACTGGAAAGTTCCCAAGCATGAGTTTCAGGAAAAGACCTGAAGGCTTTAGGATCCAGCAGAGGCTGGCCAGAGTCCAGGGATTCAATTCCTAAAATGATTCCAGGGGCTATTTTGACTGGAATTTAGGGCTGAGAACCCCCATTAATGTCACAGGGTGTAGCAGAAGAAATCCAATCCAACATTTTACTCAATCTTTGATTAATAAAATCTAGCGAATAATAGAGAGGGCAAGCACATATTAACTAGACCACATATAATCATTTATTTGTTTTTCATGAAACAGTTTGAGAGAATTTAATTTCAAAAGAAGCAGCATGGCCTAATGGATAGAGCATGGGCATGAGAATCTAATGAATATGTGGCTATGTGCTGAGAGACAGGAGGTCGTATGTTCTACTCTCGGCTCTGCCACATATCTGCTGTGTGACCTTGGGCAAGTCACTTCACTGTTCTGGGCCTCAGTTACCTCATTTATAAAATGAGGATTGAGACTCTGAGCTCCATGTCGGCCAGGGACTGTGTTAGACCCGATTAGCTTGTATCAACCCCAGGGCCTAGTATAATGCTTGACATTTAGTCAGCGCTTAATAAATACTATTACCATTATTGTTATTATTATTATTGCTAAAGATGAGAGATACCTCTACTCAGAAATGTGGTATTTGTTAAGCATTTACTATGTGCCCTGCACTGTACTAAGCGCTGGGGTGGATACCAACAAATCGGGTTGGACAGTCTCACTCCCCATTTTACATTTGAGCTACGGAGGCACAGAGAAATTAAGTGGCGGAAAGTGGCGGAGACAGTATTAGAACCCATGACCTTCTGACTCCGAGGCCTGTGCTCTATCCACAATCAATCAATCAATCAATCAATCAATCAATCGTATTTATTGAGTGCTTACTGTGTGTAGAGCACTGTACTAAGCGCTTGGGAAGTACAAGTTGGCAACATATAGAGACAGTCCCTACCCAACAGTGGGCTCACAGTCTAAAAGTCAATGTCATTTGACTTTGTCAATTGACTTTGTCTTTGACAATGTCAATGCACTGCACCCATCACTGAAATATGATGTCCCTGTGAACCAGACTTCTAGGAAATGGGCTCCGAACACTTTTAATGGGAGAATTGGTCTTGCTGCAGGGAGCAACTGAGAGCCTCCATAATGAATCAGTCACAATCAATGTAAATATTCCCTGCCCACCAGTTCCTCACTAAGCAAAATTACCCAGTCCTGGCAATTATAATCATAAAATGAACAATTTCAGAAACTACTTCAGCATCATCACAAGATTAGGAGAAAGGCTCAAGTGATTCAAGTGAACCTTTCAGCACACTAATGCCTTTGGTAAAATGTAACAACTGTGAGCCCCTGGAAGGACAGGGACTGTGTCAAACCAGATGATCTTGTATTTAAACCAATGCTTAGCACAGTGGTTGACACACAGTAAGTTTCCTTTTATTTCTTTTGAACCTACCACCTGCAGGCTTCAGTGGGTAGCCTCGCTTACCGTTTGTTAGATTTTGCGAGCAGCAAATCCTTGTTTGCCTTGTTCACGTACTTCATGCTTTTGAAAATATCAATACTGTTCCCTAAGCCTTTACCTTTCAGGACTGAAAATTCCTCCTCTTTCCATTCTATCTTAATTTTAAAGATATTCTATCTCTGGTCAGTTTGATTCTCCTTATTTGTATTTTCTTCAGCTCAATTATGACTTTGCATAATGAGCAATCCGAGCAGCAGACAGAATTACAAGTGAGAGCATATTAGAGCTTACTTCAGTGGCAATCATTAGGTGTTTTGTTTAATTTTCTGTATCGTTCCTGAAGATTCTCAGCACTTAGAACAGTGCTTTGTGCATAGTAAGAGCTTAATAAATGCCATTATTATTATTTTTATTATTTTGCTGGACTTTTTGACTTTCACTATAAAATGAAACAATGATTTGAAGTAATAGTCTGCTGTGTGACCTTGGGCAGATCACTTAACTTCTCTTTGCCTCAGTTACCTCATCTGTAGAATGGGGCTTGAGGGCTGTGTCTAATCTGATTATCTTGAATCTTGCCCAGTGCTTATTACTGTGCCTGTTGCATAGTATGTGCTTAAGAAATTCCATTAAAAAATGGTCAACAGTGACTACAAGACATAGCTCCTGAGTTAAGACTGTTAAGTCAGAAAAGAAACCATGCTCAATTCTAATCCCAACAGTTGTCTGCTGGATGACCTTCAGCAAGTCATTTCACTTCTCTGTGCCTCAGTTCCCTCATCTGGAAACTGGGGATTAAAACTGTGAGCCCCACGTGAGATAGAGGCTGTGTCCAACACAATTAGCTTGTAAGCACTCCAGCAATTAGTACAGTGCAGGCAGTCTCAGGTTTTGCTTGCAAGTCCACTATTGAGAGAGGATGAAGAATCACCTGAGTCTGCTAGGCTCCTCCAGTAGAGTGGAGATAGGGCTTTTTAAAGTTTAGATTCCCCTAGGCAATGTTCAGGTTAGCCTTCAAAAAATTAGGGGTGACCAAGAGAAGTGGCATAAAGGGAATCAGAAATGGTGGGTAATTTTGAAATTTGATTTAGCACTCAGCACATAGTCAGAGCTGAACAAATACCATAATTATCATCGTTATTATTATTATTACCAAGAGATTTTCATTGTGTAGTGCAGTTTGGATCATTTTCTCCTAGATAGTTTGCACTGGCACACAATAAATCATCTTCCCACTTTCTCAGTTTTTGCAGGTCTGTGATACTAGAATTTGTGCCTGCCATATTCAGGAGGGAGGCCACCGGCACAGGGGCACAATCCAGATTCCAGACCCTTTCAGAGTAAAAAAAAAGTAATAATTGTAGTTTTCATTAATTGCTAGGTGCCACATACTAAACACTGCAGTAGATACAGAATAATCAGGTCAGACACAGTCCCTGTCCCAAATGGGGCTCACAGTTTAAGAAGGAGGGTGAATGATATTTTAACTCCATTTTACAAGTGAGAAAACTGAGGCACAGAGAAGATAAGTGACTTGTCCAGGGTCATACAGAAGGCAAGTGGTGGAGGCAAGACTAGAACCCAGATCTCTTGACTCCTAGATCCACACTCTTTCCATTAGACCACACTGATTCCCTCCATTCAGTATATTATTGGATTAGACAAGGGGGTTTTCTTGTGACCAGCAGGAAGTTCCTTGGATTGGGTCCTTTTTCAGCCAATGTTAAAATAAAAAAACAAACAAAAAACCTCTCAGAGCACTCTACTCTCCAGTAGAGTGGAGATAGGGCTCTTTAAAGTTTAGATTCTCCTAGGCAAAGTTCAGGTTAGCCTTCAAAAAATTAGGGGTGACCAAGAGAAGTGGCATAAATGGAATCAGAAATGGTGGGTAATTTTGAAATTTGATTTAGCACTCAGCAATCCTAAATGAACATAATACTACTGGAATGCAAAAATGGAATTTATCTGAAAAAAATCACTCTGAAAAATCTTCTCTCCTGAGCTACATTTAAATAACATCTCAAGAACAATGTTTTCTAAACAAGATGTAAACTTTTGAACACATTTGGAAAATGGATTGAGTGTCTTAATGCAGAGTGATTAATGTGCAACAAAAAGGATGCTTACATTCCCATTCCAAAGCCAAAAAAGTTAAAATGCTTTCTTACTGCCAATTGAAAGGTAGAGAACTATTTTAAGTGAAATTATAATTGTAAATGCATTAAAAGCTGAAGTGAGTTGCCACTGCTGATTAAGAATCTAAGCAGTCACTGTTCGATTTCATTCTAGCCTTAAGTCATAGCCCTGTCAAAATAGATGGGGAAAATAAATGAACAGATAGCTTTTCCAGCCTCATCGATGTAAATGTGATTCATTTGTAAAAAGAAAAGAAGAATGGAATAAACATTCATTCATTTGGGGCTCAAACACTAGCCCAGAGTGGAATTACTTTCATTCATTCATTCATTCATTCAATCATATTTATTGAGCGCTTACTGTGTGCAGAGCACTGTAGTGAGCGCTTGGGAAGTACAAGTTGGCAACATATAGAGACGGTCCCTACCCAACAGTGGGCTCACAGTCTCTCTTTTCCACTTACACCAGCATTTTAAGTCCCTTTGAGTTTCCAGTGAATGTAATGGCCCTGTTGATGGGGTAACTATGCCAGACACCTGTCTACATGTTTTGTTTTGTCTGTCTCCCCCTTCTAGACTCTGAGCCCATTGTCTCTATATGGTGCTGACTTGTACTGCCCAAGCGCTTAGTATAGTGCTCAGCACACCATAAGCGCTCAATAAATACGATTGAATGAATGAATGAGTGGGGAAGACAGGAAAAAAAATTGTGGTGGGATTTTCTTTGCTTATTTCTTTCTCACTGACATAATGATGCTTCAGCCCTGGAAATTCCAATCTAACTTTTCCTTAAAAAGTAGTTGTTTAAAGGGGTTCTCAACTGCCAGATTTAAAATGATTTGAGTTCAAAAGTTTCCTGGGGATTGGAGAGGAAATTCAAGCTTGCTTAGTCCAATCTGGGATTAATGATGTCCTGCTGGCTACCTGGGCTTCTGAGGCTGCATTGGAGGAAAAACTGGTGCCTCTCCTGAGCACGCTCAGTAGAATCCTGCAAGGCCTATAGCTAGTTTAGTTCGTTAGGGAGATAACCAGGTGTTGACATTTGCCTCCAGAGAGCTAAAAAGAACTCTTTCCTGTATGCTTGGAAAAATCTCTGTCTCCAGCCCTGTAAAGATTGGAAAGACAGAGTTCAGCTCAAGCCTGGGACAAGACCAAGCCATTGAAATAACTGGCATTTTTTTTTAAGTGCTTACTATGTGGAGAGCACTGTACTAAGTGCGGGGTACTTTCAAGCGAACTACGTTGGACACAGCCCTGTCCTACATGGGGCTTCCAGGTCTTATCCCCATTTTCCAGATGCGGTAACTGAGGCCCAAAGAAGTGAAGTGACTTGCCCAAGGCCACCCAGCAGAAAAGTGGCGGAGGTGGCATTAGAACGCAAGTCCTGCTGATTCCCAGGCCCGGCCTCTATCCACTAGGCCACGTAGTGCCTTTGGCTTGAAATCTGCAGATCAGAAGCCCAATGGAGCCCAAGTTGCCCCTTAAACCCATTTTTCTGGGAGGCGATCACACTGGGGCCCATCTGCCTCCAGCCTGTCCTTCCATGCTGGAGCGCATCCAAGGGAACGTCAAAGGATCAAGAGAAGGCTGTCAAGACGCTTGTCCTGAGGATTCTCTCTTACAGCTGCTAGAAGTACAGGTAACCTGACTGCTCCATTTGTTATCATTCAGTGGGGCTTAGAATGATACTCCTCAAGGAACGATCCTCTTGGCCTCATGCCATTTCAATGGTTTAAGTTGCTTCTGGCCGGGGTAGGTGATTTAAAAAGCACTCTAGACCTTCCGACAAGTGATGTGATTGTTTTAAAAAATGCGTTTTGTGAACTTGCCACGTGGAACTAGCTTAGAAGTCTCCCTAGAATTCAGACAGGGTGGATGGGGGAACCCATTGTAAGGAGGGGAAGGATTCGAACCATTGCGGGGTTTGGATGGGCGCCTCGTTGATCAAAAATGCCTTTAAGCCTGGTGGATCGTAATATGTTTCAGATGCTTCTCGGCCAGAACTGGGCAGCTGTGCTGTTGGTCTGAGCCATCTCGCTTCCGGGCTCTCTGCTTCTTAATTCTCGGAGTATTGGAGAGACTCCTTTCCCCCTCATTTCTGATTCTTGGCTGCGACTCATCAATCATCTAGGGGAGGCCCCGGGTGGAACATCAGCTTAATGGCTGCCACATTAAGGCAAATGACTCTGCCCTCCGAGGAACGATTTGTCGGATGAGCTGTCTTTCCAGAGGAAGCCGGGCAGTGTGACTGTGGGAGTGGGGCTGGGTCAGCCACCTTGCCATCTGCAGACCCGTGCATGGTTGTTCCCCAAAAGTCAGCTAATAGGTCCCCAAACTGGGACCGAGCGGGCAGTCAGAAGCGGTTACTGGAGAGGCGTCAACTCAATCCCCTGGAGACAAATTTCAGCCTAACTGGAAGTTAGTTATTGGCAGCGAGAAGGGGATCCTCAGCCATCGTTCTTGCTTTTTTGCTATCGATTCTGAGTTATAGTGCGAGCCGGCGGCAGCAATTCCTCTGCATGATCTTAAAAATTTGGTTCCTCACTCCTGGACAATAAAGTCAAATGATAGATTATAAAACCTCCTGTGGTCCTGGCTTACCTGTGGTAGGGAATCAATCACCTATTCATTTTGCAGCCCAAAGCTCCCCTGGGGTGCTGCTGCATCGTGTATGGCTTTAAAAGAAGCAGTTTGGCTCAGTGGAAAGAGCACGGGATTTGGAGTCAGAGATCATGGGTTTGAATCCCGGCTCCGCCAACTGTCAGCTGTGTGACTTTGGGTGAGTCACTTAACTTCTCTGGGCCTCAGTTACCTCATCTGTAAAATGGGGATTAAGACTGTGAGCCCCACTTGGGACAACCTGATCACCTTGTAACCTCCCCAGCGCTTAGAACAGTGCTTTGCACATAGTAAACACTTAATAAATGCCATTATTATTATTATTTTAAAATGTGCTTTGGTTTCTGTTTGACTTTTAATGGTGTTCCTGGGCTAATACCATTGGAAAGCATTGTGGAGCCACCACTCTGAACTCTCATGATGAGCTAAGGGTTTCAACCTTCTGCCAGGAAGTTTCTAAGAAGATGGAAAAAAGTGGGGAAAAAAAATCCAAACATGGATTTTTAGACTCAGCAGTTGAGTTGAGGAGCTTACATATAGGTGGCCCTCTTACCACGAGGAAAACTTGAGAAAGAGCTAGAGAGAGGTAAAACTGCAAGATAATGAGGGTTTGTAAAATGAAAATAAGATGAAGAAAACTTATTCATTGTGCTCACAGTGATTTGTTGCCACTGGACTTCCTGTTTCGGCTCCAAAATGAGGCAGTGCTCACTGTAGGCCATGCTTGTTCTGTCTGGGTTGCATCAGCATGGCCTAGTGGATAGAGCACGGACCTGGGAATCAGAAGATCATGGGTTCTAATCCTGACTCCTCCACTTCTCTGTTGTATGACTTTGGGTGAGTCACTTAACTTCTCTGTGCCTCAGTTCCCTCATCTGTAAAATGGGGATTAAAACTGTGAGCCTTAAGTGGGACAGGAATTATGTCCAAACCAGTTGTCTTGCATCTACCCACAGAGCTTAGAACAGTGTCTAGCATATTGTAAGCGCTTAACAAATACCATCATTATTTTTAGTAGTAGTAGCAAAGCAGCTGACCTAACTGGAACTGTCTTTGAAAAATGATGTGTTACACAGTGAAGGGTATGTGAAGTGCTTCCTTTGGAATAGATTTTGGAGTGAATTGTTATAAGAGGTTGTAAACTAATGGAATGAATATCAGATTGGAAGCCAAAAATCTCTTGAATCCTCCTTCAGCACTGATCTTGGCTATATTCCCAAAGGAACAGATTAAATCCATCCCTAATTTGAGCCTCTCTGTCCTCCCTTACAAAGAACAGTAAATGCTGAGCACTTTGGGGTGTTTTTGGTACATGGTTTGAAAATAAAAAGATACCAACTTGCAGTTATTATTTCTTTACAAATAATGCAAGGAATCTGTTCAACGGGTTGTAATGCATTGCATAGTTTATTTTTAAAAACAATTTCCATTACACATTAATGGTTCTCACTGAGACAATGGAGTCATAGTCAAGATGAAAATCATGCATTGATCGTGCCTTATCTGTCTAATTGTTCTATAATTTATTAATCGTGAAAGTGTTTTCAAACCTTGACTTATTTTCACTTTTTCAGTGTTGTTTCTTCATGTCCTGGTTCGGTTGGTTTCGTTGTCCTTTCTCTCAGAGAAATTATTTGGTGGTAGTAGTAGTACTATTAAGCACTTAGGATGTGCAGATCATTGTAGTAAGCATTGGGGAGAATGTAGAATAGTGATGATAATGATGATAATGGGATTAAGGCAATGCTATGTGGCAAGACTGTACAAAGCGCTGAGATAGATGCAAGATAAGTAGAAGGGATTTGATCCATCCCAATGCCTCCCTGTCCCCTAGTTTTTGAAAGCTCGGGGAGGATGGGAGTGCTTAGAATAATAATAATACTGGCATTTATTAAGCACTTGGTTGTCCCACGGGGGGGCTCACAGTCTTAAGCCCCATTTTACAGATGTGGGAACTGAGGCCCAGAGAAGTGAAGTGACTTGCCCAAAGTCACACAGCTGACAGTTGGAGGAGCTGGGATTTGAACCCGTGACCTCTGACTCCAAAGCCCGGGCTCTTTCCACTGAGCTACACTGCTTCTCTTAGAATCAATCAATCGTATTTACTGAGCGCTTACTGTGTGCAGAGCACTGTACTAAGCGCTTGGGAAGTACAAGTTGGCAACATATAGAGACAGTCCCTACCCAACAGTGGGCTTGACACATAGTAAACTGCCTTAATGCCAATATTATCATCACTATTCTACAGCAGCATTTCTCAGAGCCCAAGAGTGGCATGAGGTAGGAGAAAAGAAGAGTTCTTCCTAAAGAGGAAACTTGCTTAGAAGGAGAAGGGATTCAGGTTCTACTCAAAGAGCCCCAATTACATAATAATAACAGTAATAATTATAGTACTTATGTGCTTACTATTTGCCAAGCGCTGTTCTAAGCCTTGAGATAGATACAAGTTAATCAGATTGGACACAGTTCCTGTCCCACATTGGGCTCACACTCTTAATCCCCATTTTATGGATGAGGGAACTGAGGCCCAGAGAAGTTAAGTGACTTGCTCAGGTCACACAGCAGACGTAGCAGAGTAGGCCAACACGAGCAAAGCATTAGAACAGAGTGACTTGATCTGTTACTAATGAATTGATCCTTCATTCATTCAGTCATATTTATTGAGTGCTTACCATGTGCATAGCACCGTACTAAGCACTTGGAAAGTACAATTCAGCAACAGAGACAATCCCTACCAAACAATGGGCTCACAGTCTAGAAGGGGGGAAGAAGACAACAAAACAAGGTGTCTATGAAGAAGAGGGGGTGCTTTTTAGCATGCATGGGTGAGCAGGTGAATGAGAAACCTATCTTGTTCTGAACAGTATTTTTTACCAACTGTCAGTGTGGGGAGCTGATATGAGTTGTCACAAAAGTAGTTTTAGCCTCAGTCCTCTTCTGCAGATCTTTCCCTTTTCCTCTCAGCCCTCTGCAGTGTGGATGGGAAAGCTAAGTTGATATTAATCCTCTCAGTGGGGTGGAAAAATTATGTTCCTGGCAGTACACTCTCCCTGTAAGAATTCTGGCTTGGGGTTTGGGTAAGACATCATAAAGACCTGAATCTGGGCTAAGTCCCATGAATCTCTGAACTAACAAGTATCATTCCCTTAAATAAAGTGCTTCTCTATGTGGAACACGTAGAAGGGTGTGTGGTTTATGGGGGGGGGGGGGGGCATGTATGGGAGAGAATGATAGCCCCCCAAGCCACATCCTAAATCAGTGTGCAAATTATTTTAGTTGCAACTATTCATATTTCTAAATAACAATGAACTCAATCTTTGCTTACTTGGAAGAGCAGGTAAATTCAAGTACTGTATATGGGATTTTGTAAATCAATGTTACAAAACCGTGGTGATTTGTATAGGTCAGTTTCCTTCTGTGTTACAGTCATTCGGGTCTGAACTTTTATTCTCTCCAGATAAGGGTGTGTCCAGCCCAAAATAATTTGCAGCACTTCAGAGGTTTGAAAACTTTTGTTAATTACTCCCAACAGCATTTGAAAAAGCAAATCAGTACTCGATTGTCTTCGATTTTCAGCGTAGAGCAGAGGCTCAGAACAATTTACTTGTAGTCCCTGAAGGAATGCATGGCATGGCTGGAAAGAGGAATTCCTGGTTCCCAGGCCTGTGGTTGCCTATTCTGGCTCTTTGATCTTCTCCACTACCAGGAATGGTTCCTGGAGGCATGACTTGGTAAATGCAAGGAAAAAACAGGTTTCTGCAGATCCCTTAATATTTCCCCCAAAAAATTATTAGGCAACTTGTTCTCCAGTTTGGAAGAAAGAAATCATTATGTATTTGCTTCGTAATTACACAACACAATATTCCTGAAATAAATCTCAGGCCATAACACGCTGCTCTCTTCTAACTAAATAGTTGGCATTTTCTGAGTGCAATGTTTGTGCTCATACCTTGAACACTTTCCAAAATGTTACCCAAACAGGGTTATTAATATTAATTCATTCAAAGGTATTTATTGAGCGCTTACTGTGTGCAGAGCACTGTACTAATTGCTTGGGAGGTACAAGTCGCCAACGTATAGAGACGGTCCCTACCCAACAATGGGCTCACAGTCTAGAGGATAATGATTGTGATATTTAAGTGCTTACTATGGTGCCAGGCACTGTGCTAAGCACTGGGGTGGAAACAACTAAATCAGATTGGACACAGTCACTGTCCCACATGGGGCTGACAGTCTCAATGCCCATTTTATAGATGAGGTAACTGAGGCCCAGAGAAGTGAAGTGACTTGCTTGAGGTCACACAGCAGACAAGTGGTAGAGCAGGGATTCGAACCCATGACCTCCAGACTCTCAGGCCCATGCTCTATCCACTACTCATGGTGGCAGAAAGACCTGGAGTTAAGATGGGCACAGTTCGTGTGAAGACTACTGTGAAGCCGTTGCAGCTTCTGCAGAATCAGGACTGTGTTCATTCATTCTATTAATCATGTTTATTGAGGGCTTACTATGTGCAAAGCATTGTACTGAGCATTTGGGAGAGTACACTGTAACGACAAACAGACACATTCCCTGACCACGATGAGCTCATGGCTGCTCTTGAATTGGGAAGCAGTCTGGCCTAGTGGAAAGAGCATGGACATGGGAGACAGAGGAGCTGGGTTCTAAACCCAGTTCCATAACTTGTCTGCTGTGTGGCCTTGGGCAAGTCACTTTACTACTCCATGCCTCTGTTACCTCATCTGTAAAATGAGGATTAAGTCTGTGTGGGACAGGGACTGTGTCCAACCTGATCAGCTCATGTCTACCCCAGTGCTTAGGGGTAGTCCAAAGCCTTCCTGCACCTCCACTATAACCACAAAACTGCCTCTTACTTAGAAGCACTATTTCAGCAAATGCTGATGAAGACATGCCTATTTTGATCTGACAGATGATCTTGGTGACTGAGCAACTGCACATAAGTTCAACACCATAAAATGAAAAAGAAAAAGCATCAGCTGCTTCTCCTTGACTTACCGTAGCAAGGTAGCTTGTCAGTTATGCAACTGTCATTTGGAGTGTCCTTGGAAGCTTCAGTGGCTTAGAGGGCAATATTCTTCAAACTGGGATCCCAACAGTCCTTAGTAAGACTTCTCCTTGTTCTGGATCTGTCCTACTGAGACTTCTTGTTCTGGATCTGTCCTACTGAGCCTCCTTTCTCTCCCTCTCCAAAAATCCCTAGCTTAGGGGATCTGGGCATTTTGTCACTCATTGAAAACTCCTTACCAATTGAAATTTTCAGCTATTTTAAGTCATTCCCCCCAAATAGATTAGTAAGGAGTTCTTTTGGGGGAGTTGGCCAGAATTACCTGTTTGTTGGAGGAGAGTGAAAGAATGGATCTGAAGGAGGGGGGAGAGGAGTAACCCAACCACTAAAAAGCTGGTTAGAGTTCCTAATGATGGTAGTCTTTCCAGGAGACTCTTGGGTGGGCTGGGGGTGAAAAGACCCTCTATAGCACTGTGTTCACACATATATAGATTTTTCTTTGTGCTGACATGTTGATCGCAGTGCCTGGTTCTGTTTTCACTCTTGCCTCCTCATCATACGATCCTTTCAAAGTAAAAATAGGTATTAAACACTTACTGTGTGCAGAGCACCATGCTAAGCTCTGGGAGGGAATACATGGGTGAGAATTAGACACAGTCCCTGGGGTGGGCAGAGGGGAGAGGGGGTTCACCTAGCTTCTGCTCAAAAAGGGGGGCTCCTTAATTGCAGAATGCCATGGTGGCCTTACTCCAGATTTGACTTTCCCTCTTTCTAATGCCTGACCACACTAGTCTTCAGGTGAAGGCTGAGCACTATCGACCTGAGCAGACAGTGGAGAAATGCCTAGAGGGGAGGGTTGGTCTGCTGGGGATGTAAAGAATATCCAGCTTTCCTAAAAAAAGGTGGTGGAAATTAAACGGGTGGCACTGCCTGCTTTGGAGTAGTCGGATGCCCCCGGCTGCTGCAATAATTGCATTCTTTTGTCTGGGATAGCAAACTCCATGTTTGGGATCTCACAAGTGTGTTTTAAAAGTTGTATCTGTTCCTTCTTTGCTACTTGACAAATTCCAACATGTGTAATCATATCATTCTTTTTACTGTACTTAGTGAGATGCTCTGACACTTTCAATTAGATCCTGCTAAGAGATTAAGTGGAGATATCTTGGACAAGTCACGCAACTTCTCTGTGCCTGTTTTCTCAACTGTAAAGTGGAGCTTAAATACCTGTTCTCCCTTCCACTTTAGACTGTAAACCCCCATGTGGGATAGGGACATGGATAGGGACATGATAGGGATAGCTCCTCCACCGCTAATCTCCTCACTGTACCTCGTTCTCGCCTGTCCCGCCATCGACCCCCGGCCCACGTCATCCCCCGGGCCTGGAATGCCCTCCCTCTGCCCCTCCGCCAAGCTAGCTCTCTTCCTCCCTTCAAGGCCCTGCTGAGAGCTCACCTCCTCCAGGAGGCCTTCCCAGACTGAGCCCCTTCCTTCCTCTCCCCCTCGTCCCCCTCTCCATCCCCCCATCTTACCTCCTTCCCTTCCCCACAGCACCTGTATATATGTATATATGGTCGTACATATTTATTACTCTATTTATTTATTTTACTTGTACATTTCTTTCCTATTTATTTTATTTTGTTGGTATGTTTGGTTCTGTTCTCTGTCTCCCCCTTTTAGACTGTGAGCCCACTGTTGGGTAGGGACTGTCTCTATGTGTTGCCAATTTGTACTTCCCAAGCGCTTAGTACAGTGCTCTGCACATAGTAAGCGCTCAATAAATACGATTGATTGATTGATTGATAGGGACTGTGTCCAACCTGATTTAACATACCTACCCTGGCACTTATAAGAGTGCCTGACATTTAGGAAGTGCTTAACAGATATCTTAATAATATGTAAATATCTATAATTCTATTTATTTACAATGATGCTATTGATGCCTGTCTACTTGTTTTTGTTTTGGTTTATTGTCTGTCTCCCCCCTTTTAGACTTTGAGCCCGTTGTTGGGCAGGGATTGTTTCTATTTGTTGCCAAATTGTACTTTCCAAGTGCTTAGTACAGTGCTCTGCACACAGAAAGAACTCAATAAATAGGATTGAATGAATAACAATTAAATGTCTGTCTTCCCCACTAGCTTGTAAGCTCTTTGAGGAAAGGGATCATGTCTACCATCTCTATTATATTCTCATAAACACTTAATACTCTGCCCAGAGTGGGTGCTCTGGTATACTACCACGGCTCAGTGGAAAGAGCCTGGACTTTGGAGTCAGAGGTCATGGGTTCAAATCCCAGCTCTGCTGCTTGTCTGCTGTGTGACTCTGGGCAAGTCACTTAACTTCTCTGTGCCTCAGTTCCCTCATCTGTAAAATGGGGATTAAGACTGTGAGCCCCCCGTGGGACAACCTGATCACCTTGTAACCTCCCCAGTGCTTAGAACAGTGCTTTGCACATAGTAAGTGCTTAATAATAAATGCCAATATTATTATTATTATTATCGGTTTCTTGATTGATTCTTCTGAATCAAACCTCAAACATGCAGCTTTCTGGGTCTTTCCATCACTGCCCAGGGTGTCCGACTGGGTACAGTGATGATAGTTTTTTGGAGCTCAAAGTAGGATATGGAGTGAGGCATACAGTGATCTTGGTAAGAGAAGATGTTGCTGGGGAAAGGTCAGGAAAGGAAAACAGAGTAGAGGCATAGAGATAAGCTCCTTGTGGTAAGGGAATGTGTCTGTTTATTGTTGTACTCTGCCGAGTGCTTAGTACAGTGCTTTGCACACTAAGTGCTCAATACCATTATCATCAATAAGTATAATAGAGTGAATGAATGAGGCACACAGAGAAACAGAATGGGAACACTTACATCATCACTACCTCACACAAAATAATAATAATAAGGATATTTAAGCCCTTACTATGTGCCAGGCACTGTACTAAACACTGACAAACACACACATATACACAAACACACACACAGAAACACTTACCAAGGTGATCTGTTTGGCTACACACTATAGGTGTGCATTGGCTTTCCTTGGCTTGATTGGATTATGGGCATGCCTGGGCCCCTGTGTCTGTTTATACTCCACCCAGCTGAAGGGATTGAGTCACGGCACATTCATGATCGGTCTGATTGGATGATCTGCCAATTTTCGGATACAATGAAATCACAGTGGAAGAATGTTTCTGAAAAATCAAAATCAGTATCTCTCCCCATGGATCTTTCCCGTGCCGTCTCCTGGCCGGATTTGGAGAACCGCTCCTGGCTCCGAGAGGGATTTTTTTCCATGATCCCCCTTTGCCACCCACCCATCATCATCAATCGTATTTATTGAGCGCTTACTGTGTGCAGAGCACTGTACTAACCGCTTGGGAAGTACAAATTGGCAACGTATAGAGACAGTCCCTACCCAACAGTGGGCTCACAGTCTAAAAGAGTGGGCTCACCCACCCATTCATTCATTCATGAAATCATATTTATTGAGTGCTTACTGTGTGCAGACCACTGTAGCAAGTGCTGGGGAGAGTACAATAAAACAATAAAAAGATATATTTCCTGACCGTGACGAACCCACCTTAGGTGGGCATAGAAGAGTTTGGGGGGTGAGGGGGATGACTCTGGAGAGACAGAGAGGAGGTGCAGGGATGCTCCACAAGGATCACGTCAAAGGAGGGGATAGAGAGAGGTCTCCAAAATGGGTAGCTGCAGGGCTCACCAGAATGTCTCGCCTCCCTCTTCCCTGGCTCTGTCTCCGTTGCTTGACCGTTGATAGGCATAACTTAAATCACTTAAACAGTGAATGAGGCAGCAAGCTACTGAGGCAGTTTATGCCCTCCTCTTCACCTCTCACGGTTGCACCTGGAGGGTTTCCAGTACTCTACCAGACTCGACTACAGGAGGGAGAGTCAAGCGGAGCCATATCCATTCCATTCCTGGCTTGGCTACTGTCTAACAAGTGGAAGGCAATCTGCTACAAGTCCAAACTCACCCGTGCCGGGCAGCAGCAGCACGGGAGACAATCAAGGGCAGAGACTCAAGGTAACTGTGCAGAAGGAGGCAATGGTAAACCACTTCCGTATTTTTACCAAGAAAACTATGGATACACTACCAGATGGAGGTGGGGCATTCTGGGAGAGATGTATCTATGGCATCGTTATGGGTTGGAGATGATTCAACAGAAGACAAGACAGTGCCCTCCTCTTGGAGGTCATTCATTCATTCAGTCGTGTATTGAATGCACTGTACTAAGCGCTTGGGAGAGTGCAATATAACAAAAGACAGACACATTCCCTGACCACAACGAGCTTCCAGTCAGATAAAGAGAAGCAGCGTGGTTCAGTGGAAAGAGCTTGGGCTTGGGAGTCAGAGGTCATGGGAGGCTCCACCAATTGTCAGCTGTGTGACTTTGGGCAAGTCACTTCACTTCTCTGGGCCTCAGTTACCTCATCTGTAAAATGGGGATGAAGGTTACAAGGTGATCAGGTTGCCCCACGGGGGGCTCACAGTCTTAAGAGAAGCAGCGTGGCTCAGTGGAAAGAGCCCGAGCTTTGGAGTCAGAGGTCATGGGTTCAAATCCCGACTCCACCACTTCTCAGCTGTGTGACTTTGGGCAAGTCACTTCACTTCTATGGGCCTCAGTTACCTCATCTGCTGAATGAATGAATAGAATGGGGATTAAGTCTGTGAGCCCCACGGTGGGACAGCTTGATTACCTTGTATCTACCCCAGTGCTTAAAACAGGGCTTCACACATAGCGCTTAATAAGTGCCATCATCATTATTATTATTATTAATCCCCATTATACAGATGAGGTAACTGAGGCACAGAGAAGTTGTCACTTGCCCAGTCACACAGCTGACAATTGTGAAGCTAATTGCCAATTAGCTAATAGCCAATTGTATGAATGACAGGCAGGGCTGAACTAATCCCACCTGGAAGTTCCATATAGAAAAAGTAATGTGAATAGACTCAAATGATTTTTTTTATAAAAACCTTTGCCTCATGAAACTTCACAGACGAGAGCTGACAGAATTTGTATGAACTTTCAAAAAGAAAGGATCAAGATTAGATCATCGAACTATTCTACTAGGAACTCGTTATAAGAAAATCCGACTGACCTCCATAGGTAAATTGCAATAATAACAATCATTTTCAATGGTATGAGCAAAATAAATAATGTTCTACAGGGCTATTGATAAATCTTTTTTCCATGCAAATATTGGGGAAGAAATGATTCTGTTGGATCCATACCGAGCTTGCACCAACACAGACGATAGTTGCCAAATACAAACCACCTCTCACTCTGTTAGGGATCAGATTGAATTTTACGCAGCTTTATTCCTGTCCCAGTTCTCTGCAAAGAGTTTGATAATACATACTGTCTGTGCCCTGCTTTTTTTCCATTGGTGATTACTGGGGGGAAAAAATTTCATTTCATTATACACAAACTGGAAAAAAGACCAACCTCAACCCTTTCATCTCCTAAAATCTGAAGAAGATGGCTTATGAAAGTAGATATTAAATTGAGACCAGCCCAACCAGCTGGGCGTGACTGAATATTGTTTTCCTGAAATAACTGATTTCTCGCCTCTGGGGAGAGAATTAGTTGTCAGAGTGCCTGAAACAGGGAGGAGTCTCTTCGTTTGTTCCATGTACATTTGAGATCAGCTTCCTCACTTTTGATCTTCCTTCCTCTTTTTCACCTGCCTTCCTCAGCCCCTTCACCCCACTATTCCCCACCTCTGGCCTGGCCCCTGACCTAGAGAAAGTAGCCTCACGTGGTATCAGAAGTGCTTAGTACAGTGCTCTGCACACAGTAAGCGCTCAATAAATACGATTGATTGATTGATCAGAGTTCATTCATTCAATCATATTTATTGAGCACTTACTGTGTGCAGAGCATTGTACTAAGCACTTGGAAAGTACAATTTGGCAACCAATAGAGACAATCCCTACCCAACAACAGGCTCACAGTCTAGAAGGAGGGAGACAGAGAACAAAACAAGTGGACAGGCACCAATAGCATCAATATAAATAAATATAATTATAGAAATATGCACATCATTAATAAAATAAATAGAATAATAAATATGTACATATATACACACAAGTGATGTGGGGCAGGGAAGGGGGTAGAACAGAGGGAGGTAGTCGGGGCGATGGGGAGGGGAGGAGGAGTAGAGGAAAAGGGGGGCTAGAAGCTGGAGTGTGGAAAGGTTTCACTCATTCAGTTGTCTTTATTGAGCGCTTATTGTGTGTAGTGCACTATACTAAGCGCTTGGGAAGCACAGGTCAGCAACATGTAGGGACGGTCCCTTCCCAACAACGGGCTCACAGTCTAGAAGATTTGCTACACTAGTGAAGTAGCTATCCTTACCTCAACTATTTGCTATTGGGGTCACTCTGAGGGAGTCCCATGCATGGGGAGATAGAGAGTAGCCCTGGTTTGTGTTCCCTTTCCTGAGCCCTGAAGTTTTGGTTCTGCCCAAGATTAGAAGTCAGGGTGGCGTATGAATGAAGGGATAGAAACTGAGTCACCAACGAAGAGAGGATGACTGGATTACCGTGTAGACGTGGGGAGACCAGGCCCTGACCACGCACTGAAAGGAATGGGCAAAAATGAGGCAGGTTGTAGAGAAGGAAAGAGCTGGCTCTGGCCACTCACTGTGGGATGAAATCATCCAGGTTTGGTGTAGTTTTGCTTTAATAAGGATAGGATCAGCCTTTCCCTCCCTGGGGCTGCTGCTGCAAAGTGGGAGGGGTGATAATAGAGAGATCCCTCAGGACAGGAATGGGTAAAATCACTGAGGATTGGTGCAATCCAGCATAAATCAATAGCATTTACCACTCGGTCAATCGCATTTGAGTGCTTACTTTGTGCAGGACACTGTAATAAGCTCTTGGAAGAGTACAACACAACAGTATAACTGACACATTCCCCGCCCACGCTGAGCTTGCAGTCTAAGGAGAAAGACATTAATATATATCAGACACCTACTATTTTTTGCAGAGTGTTATACCATGCTCTTCCTTCGTAGAGTACAGTGAAAGTTGAAGACATAGCCAATAGAAAGAATTGTGGGATTTGTTAAGCCCTCGATCTTTGCCAAACACTGGGTTAGACACAAGATAATCAGGCTGGACACAGTCCCTGTCCCACATAATAATTTGGTATTTGTTAAGCGCTTACTATTTGCAAAGCACTGTTCTAAGCACTGGGGAGGATACAAGGTGATCAGGTTGCCCCATGTGGGGCTCACAATCTTAATCCCCATTTTACAAATGAGGTAACTGAGGCCCAGAGAAGTTAAGTGACTTACCCAAAGTCACACAGCTGACTTCCAAGCCTGTGCTCTTTCCACTGACCCATGGCTCACAGTCCAAGTAGGACAGAGAACAGTCGTTGAATTCATTCATTCATTCATTGTCGTATTTATTGAGTGCTCACTGTGCGCAGAGCACCGTACTAAGTGCTTGGGAAGTACAAGTCGGCATTTTACAGATGAGAAAACTGAAGCACAGGGAAGGTCACACAGCAGACAGCCTCTAGACTGTAAGCTCACTGTGGGCAAGGAATGCATCCATTTATTGTTCTATTGTACTCTCCCAAGAGTTTAGTACAGTGCTCTGCACACAGTATATGCTCAAACACGACTGAGTGAATGTTTAGCACAGTGCTTCGCAGACAGCTCTCAATAAATGCGAACGAATGAACAAGTGGCAGAGGCTGAATTAGAACTCACATCATTTGACTGTTAGGCCTGTGCTCTTTTCATGAGGCCACGCTGCTTCGCTTGCCGTGCCCTTCCTCCTGGGATTCTGTGGGGACAACTGTCAGGGTCACGGGGCAAACGAGAGGAAAGGCGGCACCAGTCCACAGCCCAGTTCCTTCCCCCGGGTGGTGACACCCTTGGTGAAGTCCGGAGGGAGGCTGTGGGCCCAGTGCTCTTTCCCAGGTGTTTCTCTCTTGTTCTTCCAATCAATCAATCAATTGTATTTATTGAGCACTTACTGTGTGCAGAACACTGTACTAAGCACTTGGGAAGCACAAGTTGGCAACATATAGAGACGGTCCCTACCCAACAGTGGGCTCACAATCTAGAAAGGGGAGACAGAGAACAAAACAAAACATATTAACAAAATAAAATGAATAGATATGTATAGTGGAACCTGTGTGGGGTTGTGCCTCTGCCCAAGTTTAGTGAGGATGTTAAGCAGTGATTAAAACTGGGGAGACCTTGAGGAATCTAGTCTAGCCATTTTAATTGTGAAGTCGCAGCAGGCCTTCTAATTACAGAAGATGATGAAGATTACTTTTAATGTCCTGAAGATAGCAGGAGAGCCACAGCTGGGTGATGATGATGCTAATAATTATCATTATTGTGGTATTTGTTAAGCACTTATTGTGTGTCAAGCACTGTTCTAAGTGCTGGGGTAGCTATGAGTTAATAAGATCAGACACAGTCCTTATCCAGCACTTTAAATAGGAGGGAGAACATGTGTTTTATCCTATTTTACAGACCAGGAAATGGAGGCACAGAGAAGTTAAGTGACTTGCCTAAGGTCACACAGCAAACAGCAGAGCTGGGATTAGAACCCGAGTCCTCTGACTCTCTGGCCTATGATCTTTCCTTTCACTAGGCCACCCTGCTTCTTCCCAAGCTGGCTGGGTGAAAGAAAGACTCCAGCTTAGTGGCTAGAGCACGGGCTTGGGAGTCAGAAGGAACTGGGTTCTATCCCGGCTCTGCCACTTGTCTGCTGTGTGACCTCGGGCAAGTCATTTCACTTCTCTGGGCCTCAGTTCCTTCATCTGTAAAATGGGATTAAGATTGTGAACCCCTCATGGGATGTGGACTGTGTCTGACCTGATTACCTTGTATCTACCCCAGTGCTTAGAACAGTGCCTGGTACAGAGTAAGCACTTAACAAATACCATTTAAAAAAAACCTTTACCTCAGAATGATAGACCATTGTCCCTTCCTCCTACAGTGAGCTGCAAAGTGCTTATGGGAAACTATTTCCACCATTACTACCCAAACCAACCCAAAGGCTAGTTCAGGCAAAGGCAAACGCAGGGCTCATTCCCTCAAATTATCAATTTTTTTCTCGAATAAGTCTGCCATGAAGTAAGGTGGAGTGTCTAAGGTCAAGCAATCGGAAACTGGAGCGTCTAGGATAAAATTCCCCACCTCCAAGATTCTTGTGTATGTCTTCTCCCGGTGAGCTAGCCCACCTCAGCTGGGCCTGGTTATTTCCATAGGGTTGTAGCTCCAGGACTGGGATACATTAAAGAAGAAAAATAAAATGCCACTCAGGGTGACATTTCCGTATAGGAATGATGGCAGGCAACAGGATGAAACCAGTGACCTTTTTAATCTATCATATTTATTGAGCCCTTATTATGTGCAGAGCACTGTACTAAGTGCTTGAGGGAGTACTGTACAACAGAATTAGGGGACACATGCTCTGCCCATAATGATCTTACAGTCCAGAGGGAAGCAGTAATAAGGAGTAGCATTATGAAAGAGGAACCACTTCATCAGACTACTGTTGAAAGCCTTCAATTTGACACCTGTTGGTTCTCCTCCCAGCTCTTGTGACCGCAAGCGTCTCGCTAGCCTGTTTTTGGGGGCACCTGTTGATTTTCATCTAGCTGACCCTTATTGAGTCTAGCCTTAGAGTTAGTGAACAGTTTGGGGAAGGACAGGATGACTTGTAGTTCAAAATGAGCTTTGGGATTCCAGGCAAGGCAGTGCTCTTTAGAAGCAGAAATAGGTTTGGGGGCGGTAAGTGACATTTAGAACAGGTCTTCTAACTCGAAGAAAAATGCTTGTTTTTCTATTAAGAAGGATTGAAAGTGTTCTGGTGGAGGGAAGGTGAAAGGACTTTGCTGCTACCTCACGCTAGCAAAAGAAACCAAGTTCTTGAGATTGTGGTTAGACAATTTGTAACTGAAGACTAGTAGGAGGAAGTAAGGCGAATAGCATTTGTTGAGTTTCACACAACATTCTGTGTGTCTGTGCTTCATGTTCCCTGCTCCTGTTCTATTTCTATATGAATATTTGTGTTGGTTGTGTCTTTCCACTCAAGTGTAAGCCCCTTGAGGGAAGGAATGGAGTCCGATTCTTCCTTTTTAAGCATCCCACAGAGCCATATGCATTGATTGATGCTTGTGCTTACAGTTGACCTTTCAGCTGTACTCTACATCTGAGGGTCCCTCTGTCAGCAGGATAATCTTTAAATTCAAAGGACAGCTGTTTTCAGGACTGACACAAGCCCATAATTATTACATATACAAGGCCGTCTATACGCACAACCATTTGTACCCTTGTGACCCTTAATTATCCACTCTATGGGAAAGAATGATCTGGGGGGAAGCTCTTGGGGAGGGTGTGTACCAGAAGATCAAAGTGTTCAGCTGTCCCAAAGAGACTCTTCTGATGATCTGCTGTTTATCCCCTTCTGCTTTTTCATTTAGCTTATTTCCTTTTCCACCCCCATCTGATAAAACTAACCAGACCTGGAAGGGGAGGACCCAGGATGGGGAATGATATGGATGTTTGCCACCAGGCACTGAGAACTCTTGGAAAAGGGAAATCATCAAGCTGGGTAGACCTAACACAGTTTGCCTTTTATCACAGATCCAGCTTGACTTTTCTCATCTGAACCATTAGACAGGAGCAGTTTGTTGTATGACAATTCTGGGGGTAACGGAGGATAGGTCAGACTTGTGTAGGTGGCCACCAGAAATGGGGAAGGCTCAAGACAGAATGCTCCAGGAAGACTGTGACATCAAGGGGGAGAAGTAAAAATGACACCAGGCATTATGGGCGGTAGAAGCAATAGTTAAGCAAGGAACAATTTTTACAGGCATATGATGCAGACTAACCATCAGTGTCCTCTTTGAACCTAAAGGATAGGGCAGAGCATATATAATGGAATATGATATTTCTTTTCCACCCATTTTTTATTATTATTATCGTTATTATTATGGTATTTGTTAAGCACTTACCATGTGTGAAGCACTATTCTGAAGGGTAGAGACAAGTTAATCAGGTTGGACAAAGTCCCTGTCCCACGTGGAGCTCACAGTCCTAATCCCCATTTTACAGATGAGGTCACCGAGGCCCAGAGAAGTGAAGTGATTTGCCCACGGTCACATAGCAGACAAGTGGTGGAGCTGAGATTAGAACCCAGGTCCTTCTGGCTCTCAGACCCATGCTCTATCCACTAGGCCATGGTGCTATTGTTTTCTTCTCCTCTCCTTATTTCTAGGTTATTTTTCTAAGATGCATGTAATAACCCTGTCCCTGTTTTAATGTTACAAAAGGTATGCCCGAAGTGGGGCAGTTATATGAGTAAATATGGTAGTTCTGCAGCGGTGTGATTCTCCTCGTGGTACTGTGGCCGGAAAGGCTTTGAGATCAGGTGGAATTCATCCCTGCCTTGGTTAGCGTGGTGTAGCTCCCCTGGGAGGAAAGGGATGGCTTTCGTCTTTAAAGTGAATCATTTACAAAAGAACATTAAGGAAGGCTTATGCATAGTGGGCAAAGACTTTACAGGTGTTTGTGAATCCTAGAAATAATAGGTGCAATCATCTGTTTTCATGTCTGCTTTCTGGGATAAAGTAGTAATTGCGGCTGAAAAACATATTCGGTTTCAAGAGGATGTCTCACAGCTCAGGAAAATCTGTTACTTAAAATGTCTTCGTTTGATGAATGGAGTGGTTGTGGGAGGGAGGAATAATGAGACTTGTTTGAGGCCTGGATAAAACGCAGCCAAAGCCAGTCGAGACTTCTAATCCTAAACTTCCCTGCTCAATTGCGTTTGACCCACCTCCTCCATATGGTCTTTTCAAGGATGTTTCCAGTCTTGGTTGCCATTTTAAGGAGCAGCAGGGAGATACTGACTGATCTCTCTTGCCCCCACCCCTTCTCCCACAAATCTCCCCCTTCTCCCCACCTTGGCTTCTGAACACTGAGTAATAAAATTCATTTTGGTTTAAATTCTTCCCACCTTTTTTTTTTTTGTCTTGATCTCTGTCTCAGCCCTCATCTAACTAATCCACAGAACCGGTAGCTAGAGAGGAGCTTCACTCTTGTGCAGTATGGGCTTCAACTGAGCTTTCCAAATGACCTAGAATTTACACTGAAAGTAAGAACAAAACCGAGGTGCCGAGAAGAAGTCGGTAATGGCATCTGCTTCGAATGCACGCTGGCTGTACGGGCTAGACAATTGCCGTGAATTTTAGACGTGTAGAGGCAATCACCGTGGAAAGTGGAGAGAGGGAAAGGGGGGGGGAAGTGGCAATTTGGCCTGCAATGAAACAACTTAGGCTCACGAAGTTGCCTAAGTGGTGAAGCTATTGAAAACCAAATTAAAGTGTTTAAAAGTCAAGTGGTTCAGAAGTTATAAATAAATACTCCTGTTCAGTAAGGCTGCTGAAAACATGCATACAAAGAAAATAAATTCACTATACAATCCCACTACTTATTCCCTAGGCAGGCTGCCTGCTGGGCAGAGGGACAGTTGGCCCCAGGTGACATCTCTTTTTTCTAGTGGTTAAAGCTCTTCTTAGTTGGAATGGTTGGAGCTGGAGTTAATAATTATAATATTAATAATGATGGTATTTAAGTGCTTACTACATGCTCAGCACTGTTCTAAGCGCTGGGTTAGATACAAGGTTATCCGATTATCCCATGTGGAGCTCACAGTCTTCAGTCCCATTTTACAGACGAGGTAACTAAGGCCCAGAGAATTGGAGTGACTTGCCCAAAGTCACACAGCTGACAAGTGGAGGAGCGGGGATTAGAACCCACGACTTCTGACACCCAAGTCTGTGCTCTTGCCACTAATCCACGCTGCTCTCAGGGATACCCACCATGCTGCTAGGGAGTGTACCCTCTCCCTAGGTACCAGGGAGGTTTGAGGCTTAGGCTGGGAATTCCTTGGGCCTTCCGTCAGAAAGACTGGGAGACCAAGAGGCAGATGAAAAAAGTAGCACACACATCAACATAGAAAGGACAATCTGTATGTACACATGGTGTAGAATAAATTGTTGGTCTTTTCTCTCACACTTTGGATGTCATCTTACCTCATTGAGCCATCAGAATGGCATTTTCCAAGATAGAAGAAGGATATATATTAGTGCTACGGAGGCAACAAATAATAATAATAGTGGTATTTGTTAAGTGTTTACTATGTGCCGAGCACTGTACTAAGTCCTGAGCTAGATACCGGCTAATCAAATCTAACACAGTCCCTGTCCCCCATGGGGCTTTCAGTCTAAGTAGGAGGGAGAAGCGAACAGGTATTGAATCCGTATTTTAATAATAATGATGGCATTTGTTAAGCGCTTAATATGTGCAAAGCACTGTTCTAAATGCCGGGGGGATACAAGGTGATCAGGTTGTCCCACGTGGGGCTCACAGTCTTAATCCCCATTTTACAGATGAGGTAACCGAGGCTCAGAGAAGTTGTGACCTGTCCAGTGTCACACAGCAGACGTGGTGGAGCCAGGATTAGAACTCATGACCTTTGACTCCGAAGCCTGGGCTCTTTCCATTGAGCCACCCTGCTTCCCCATTTAACAGATGAGGAAAATGAGTCACAGAGAAGTGAAGTGACTTGTTCCAAGTCACACAGCAGGCAAGTGGCAGAGGCAGGATTAGAATCCAGTTCCTTCGTCTCTCAGGCTCATACTGTTTCCAATAAGCCACGCTGCTTTCCCAGCTCTCCCGATTGCATGCGAAAGGGTTGTCTAACATCCGTGACTGACCCTCTGAGGACTATAGGGAGGCTGATGAGGAGAGGTCCAGTGAGTTGTTCTCCGGGCTGTGTGGGGCCTGGAAGAGGAAGCGTTAGTGGCTTTAACCACTGAGGTTTCAATCAATCAATCAATCGTATTTATTGAGCGCTTGCTGTGTGCAGAGCACTGTACTAAGCGCTTGGGAAGTACAAGTTGGCAACATATAGAGACAGTCCCTACCCAACAGTAAACAGTTCAGGGTTCACTGGGCACGTTGGCTGAAACCTACCTTGCATCGTCATGGTCCCAACATGCCAGCTAACTGCATCCCTCTCATCTCCCGCACCCACTACGATGCCGATTGTTTTCGGATCAGTGCAACCAAAGAAGCAGAGTGCTGAAGGGGAAAGGTGCCCGTTTCCAAGGTGTTTGTCCAAACACGCTGCTTAGAGGAGCAGCATGGCTCAGTGGAAAGAGCATGGGCTTTGGAGTCAGAGGTCACGGGTTCAAATCCCAGCTCTGCCAATTGTCAGCTGTGTGACTTTGGGCAAGTCACTTCACTTCTCTGGGCCTCAGTTACCTCATCTGTAAAATGGAGATTGACTGTGAGCCCCCGTGGGACAATCTGATCAACTTGCAACCTCCCCAGCGCTTAGAACAGTGCTTTGTACATAGTAAGTGCTTAATAAATGCCATTATTATTATTTTATTAAAACAGAATTCTTCCCACACGAACCCTGTCCTCCCCCTAACTTTCCAATCACTATAGGAAGCCCACTGTTGGGTAGGGACCATCTCTATATGTTGCCAACTTGTACTTCCCAAGCGCTTAGTACAGTGCTCTGCACACAGTAAGTGCTCAATAAATATGATTGATTGATTGATGGCACCACCATCCTCCCTGTCTCACAGGCTAGAACCTTGGCCTTATCCTTGACTCATCTCTCTCATTCAACCCAGATATTAATCATAATTATAGTAACTGTGGTATTTGTGCTGACTGTGTGCCAAGCACTATTCTAGCACTGGGATAGATACAAGATTATCAGGTTGGACACAGTCCCTGTCCCCCATGGGGCTCATTGTCTTAATGCCAATTTTGCAGATGAGATAACTGAGACACAGAGAAGTGAAGTGACTTGCCCAGAGTCACTCAGCAGATAAGTGGCACAAAGGAAGCACTCAAATACAGTTGAATGAATGAAGTGACGGAGCTCGGATCAGAACTCACATCCTCTGGCTCCAGGAGGCCTACCTCCTCCAGGAGGCCTTCCCGGACCGAGCCCTCTCCTTCCTGTCCCCTCTTCCCCCATCCCCCCCGCCTTACCTCCTTCCCCTCCCTACAGCACCTCTATATATGTATAAATGTTTGTACATATTTATTACTCTATTTTATTTGTACATATTTATTCTAATTCTTTTATTTTGGTTAATATGTTTTGTTTTGTTCTCTGTCTCCCCCTTCTAGACTGTGAGCCCACTGTTGGGTAGGGACCGTCTCCATATGTTGCCAACTTGTACTTCCCAAGTGCTTAGTACAGTGGTCTGCACACAGTAAGCGCTCAATAAATATGATTGAATGAATGAATGAACTGGGATTTGAACTCTCATTAGAGCTGGGTTTAGAACCCACATCCTCCGATCCCCAAGCCTGTGCTCCTGCCACATGGCCATGCTGCTTCTCAACCAACCTGGCACTAAAACCTGTCAGTTCAGATCACTAAAATCTGCCCTTTCTTCTCCATCCAAATTGCCTTTGTGCTGATCCAAACTCTTCTCCTATCCCTCCTTGATTACTGACTTCATCAGCCTCCTAGCAACCTCCTGTGTCTCCCCTGTCCAGTCCATACTTCACTCTGCTGCCTGGATCATTTTTCTAAAAAAAAAATGTACAGTAAGAAAAGATCAGTTCAAGTTTCTCCAGTCCTCAAGAACGTCCAGTGGTTGTCCATCCACCTCTGCATCGAACGGAAACTCCTTACCACCAGCTTTTAAGTACTCAATCACCTTGCCCCCTCCTACCTTGCCTCACAGCTTTCTTACTACAGCCCAGCCCATATGCTTAGCTCTCCTAACACCAACCTACTCACTGTACCTCGATCCCATCTGTCTGGGCAGCTGATCTATCATTCATCTCATAACTCTGGCCTGAAATCCCCCCCCGCCATGTCCAACAGACAATCACTCTCTTCACCTTCAAAGCCATATTGAAGGCACACAAGAGGCCTTCCCTAAGCCATCATTTCCTCTTCTCTCACTCCCTTCTGCATCACCCTTGCACTTGCTCTCTTTTTTCACCCCTCCCTCAGCCCCACAGCACTTGTGTACATATCTACATCTTGTTTACATGACTCGACCTAACTCACACAAGTGATAAGTGGCAGAGCTGTGATTAGAACTCACGACCTCTGACTCATTCATTCATTCAATCAATCGTATTTATTGAGCGCTTACTGTGTGCAGAGCACTGGACTAAGCGCTTGGGAAGTACAAGTTGGCAACATATAGAGCCGGTCCCTACCCAACAGCGGGCTCACAGTCTAGAAGACTGTGCTCATGCTCTTTCCACTAAGCCACGCTCCTTCTCATGAGGAGCTTTAATTCTATTTATTCTGACGACTTGACACCTGTCCGTATGTTTTGTTGTCTGTCTCCCCATTCTAGACTGTGAGCCCGTTATTGGGTAGGGACCGTCTCTACATGTAGCTGAATTGTACTTCCCAAGTGCTCAGTACAGTGCTCTACACTCAGTAAGCGCTCAATAAATATGATTGAATGAATGCATGAATGAATAATTGATTTCTATCAATGCCTACCTTCTCCTCAAAACTGCGAGCTCACTGTGGGCAGGGAACATGTCTATCAACTTTGTTGTACTGTACTCTCCAGAGTGCTTAGTTCAGTGCTTTGATAGACATGTTCCCATGTTTGTTGTACTGTACTCTCCCGAGTGCTTAGTTCAGTGCTCTGCACACAATAAATGCTCAATAAATACAGCTGGTTGTTTAGGGGAAGAGAGTTAGATAACCCAGGATCCTGCAGTTGGTAGTACACTTCCCACGCACATCCTCCCCTGTCCTGAAATGCCCTCCCTCCGCACATCTGCCAAGCTAGCTCTCTTCCTCCTTTCAAAGCCCTACTGAGAGCTCACCTCCTCCAGGAGGCCTTCCCAGACTGAGCCCCCTTTTTCCTCTCCTCATCCCCATCCCCCCACCCTACCTCCTTCCCCTCACCACAGCACCTGTATAGATGTTTATACAGATCTATTACTCTATTTCACTTGTACATATTTACTATTCTATTTATTTTCTTAATGATGTGCATCTAGCTTTATTTCTATTTATTCTGATGACTTGACACCTGTCCACATGTTTTGTTTTGTTGTCTGTCTCCCCCTTCTCGACTGTGAGCCCGTTGTTGGGTAGGGGCCGTCTCTATATGTTGCCAACTTGTACTTCCCAAGCACTTAGTACAGTGCTCTGCACACAGTAAGTGCTCAATAAATACGGTTGAATGAATGAACTTAATACAGTGCTCTGCACACAGTAAGCGCTCAATAAATACGATTAAATGAATTCGTACCTCTGAGATTCCCTCCCACCCTCCTTCCCCTAATTAAAGGCCCCACTTTGGTCCAGTGTGAGGCTAAGACCCTTCTCTCTGGTGGTGATAATGGCAGAGAGCTTTGCCACCTGTTCCTCTCCATGAGAGACAACAGCTGCCATGGCCATTCATGCCATTGCCATCACCAGCACAATAATAATAATGATAAAAATAATGATATTTGTTAAGTACTTACTATGTGCCAAGCACTGTTCCAAGTGCTGGGGGAGATACAAGGTAATCAAGTTGTCCCACATGGGGCTCACAGTCTTAATCCCCATTTTACAGATGAGGGAACTGAGGCACAGAGAAGTTAAGTGAATTGCTCAAAGTCACACAGCTGACAAGTGGCGGAGTCGGGATTTGAACCCATGACCCCCGACTCCCAAGCCCGGGCTCTTTCCAGTGAGTCACGCTCCCTGACGCTGTCAGCACCGTCACCTCCATCCCTTTATATTAATGTCTGTCTCCCCTTCTGATCTGAGAGCTCACTGTGGGCAGGAATATGTCTGTTCTATTGTAGTCTCCCAAGCACTTGGTACAGTGCTTTGCACACAGTAAGCGCTCAATAAATGTGATTGAATGAATGAATGAATCATTGCCACTTCCACCACCATCATTGCCATCCCTGTAGCTGCCCAACTGAGTTTTCTTGTTCCAGGATTGATCAGAAATGCTCCAAGTTGTGTAGTCTAGTCCCCGTTCAATTAAAGGTATTTATTGAGTGCTTACTGTGAGCCTAAGGAGCTCACAGGCCACAGCCCGGGAGGGTCATCTTTAGTGTGGAAGGGAGACAGCAACTGCCCACCCACCACTGTTTGCCATCTTCTGTCCTCATTGATTCATTTATTAATCGAGCACTTACTGTGTGCAGAGCACTGTACTAAGCGCTTGGAAAGTGCAGTTCAGGAATAAAAAGAGACAATCCCTGCCCACAACAGGCTTACCTCGGCTACCTGGACTAGTCAGTCGTCAGTCTTAATTTATTGAGCACTTACTGTGTGCAGAGCACTGTACTAAGCTCTTGGGAGAGTACAACAGAACAATAAACAGATACATTCCCTGCCTACGATGAGCTTACAGACTAGAGGACATGGTGGAATAATTGTGAGCATTGGTAAGTCAGCCATTTTCTCTTCACTCTCCTTTCTTTCCCATCTCTCCCACTAGAATGTAAAGTTCTTCAGGGCAGAAATCAGGGCTACTTATTCTGCTATTCTCTCTGAAATAGTTCAGTGATGTGCACAGACTAAGCACTCAACAAATACCACTGATTTTTTTTTCTCCTTTCTCCTCCTTGCTCTATTTCCCTTTCCCTCTCCCTGCTTCCCCACTCCCTTTCCCTTTGACTTGCTCCCCTTCCCTATCTCCTCCAGCTCTGCCTCACTCCCTCCAATCCAGCAAAGTCCTGTTTTCCCCCCAACCACAACACACATACTTCCTACTGGTCCCCTTAAGATTCTGTTTTTCCTGCTCTGATGAGGAAGAAGACTTTGGCCTGGGAGCCAGTAGCTTCCCCCCACCCAAGGCCTTCGACCGTCCCTGACCCTGTGCCTACGTGACAGTAGGGATGATGATGATCCAGGGTTTTGGGAGCTCAAAGGACTGCACTAAGGCGGAAACCGAAGCCAAGTTTCCTGCTTTCCAGTCCAGAGTTTTTGCTCACTAATAATAATAATAATTAGTAACTGTGGTACCTGTCAAATGCTTACTATGTGTTGGGCACTGTACTAAGTGCTGGGGTAGATATAAGTTAATCAGGTTGGGCGCAGTCCCTTTCCAACAGTTTTAATCTCCACTTTCCAAATGAGGGAACTCAGGCCAAGTGAAACAATTTGCCCCAGGACACACGGCAGACAATAATAATTTTGGCATTTAAGCGCTTACTATGTGCCAAGCACTGTTCTAAGTGTTCGGGGAGATTTGTGGAGGAGGTGGGATTGGAACCCAGGTCCTTTTTACTCCAGCCCCTTGGTCTATCCACTAAGCCAAGCTGCTTCTCATTACTTCTCACACCCATGGCTTCCTCGAATAAATTCCTCCCACAAATGCTTTTCTACAGACATGATGAAATCACATATCCTGCTTTGTGAGTCTCCCTTCCAAAGGTAAGAGAGACAGATAGTGGAGTGAGACCCAGGAGTGCCTTCAAGGACACCAAATCTTTTTTTTTTTAAGAGCCCTGAGGAAATCTTCTTAAGCTTAATGAGAAACACAACAGATGAGCTATTAATAAAGGACTTAAGCCCTTAGTGAAGTACAGTAATTACTCTAAATCAGCCTTGAAGAAAGGAAGTGTGTTCCCATCCAGCCTCGGTATTCTTAAAGCAGCAGTGGAGTAGAAAATAAATGAAGGAGCAAAGTTCACCACACAGGTTAATAAGGGGTGACACAGCTGAGAATGCAGGGACATTTTTAAAGGAAGCTTATTGCGTTCTCTACAAAGATGCACCCAGAAAAAGTGCCAGCAAGATTGAGCCTCTACTGTTTTAGAGGGATTTGAAATGTGTGTGGTGTCTGGATACCACAGGCATGAACTCCACTGGGACCAGTCCAATGGCCACAAATAATACAGTCTCTCTCAGCCAAATGAGTTGGCCGACTGGTTGGCTGGCAGTTGAGATTTGCCAAACCCATTAGGCCTTGCCCTAAGTGGGTACGAGGCCCGACATTACACAGGGACAATTCACTTATTGAAGGCACATCTCCTCCAAGAGGTCTTCCCTGACTAAGCTCTTCTTTCCTCTTCTCCCACTCCCTCTGCATCGCCCTGACATGCTCCCTTTTATCTTGCTGCCTCCCAGCCCCACAGCACTTGTGTCCATATCTGTAATTTATTTATATTAATGTCTGTCTCCCCCTCTAGACTGTAAGCTTGTTGTGGGAAGGTAACGTGTCTGATTATTGTTATATTGCACTCTCCCGTGTGCTTAGTACAGTGCTTTGCACACAGTAAGCGCTCGATAAATACTATTGACTGACTGGGGTGGGTGGGAGGAGCTGTGATTTTAGGATGCCTGGGGAAGTCTCAGAAGCCCCACTGCTCCACATTTTGTTCACTCTGGAATATCTGGCAGGAGGCCATTGCCTCAGAATCTTGAGAGGAATGTGTCACCATCAGAATGTGTGACTCTGGGAACATCACTTAACTTCTCTGTGCCTCAGTTACCTCATCTGTAAAATGGGGATTAAGACTGTGAGCCCCACGTGGGACAACCTGATAACCTTGTAACTACCCCATGCTTAGAACAGTGCTTGGCACATAGTAAGCACTTAACAAATACCATTATTAATATTATTATTATTATTAATATGGAATGTGTCCTCTAGACTGTTAGCTCGTCATGGGTAGGGAACGTATGCTTTCCTCCCTTCTCATTGCCCCTTATCCTTACTATTGTTATTAATAATAATTGTGGTATCTGTGAAGCTCTTAGTATGTGTCAAGCACTGGGGTAGATACAAAATAATGAAGTCCCACATGCAGTTCCAGTCTGAGGGAGAACTGGTATTGAATCTCCATTTTGCAGAGGAGGGAGCTGAGGCCCAGAGAAGTAAAGTGACTTACCCAAGGCCACACAGCAGACAGGTGGTGGATCTGGGATTAGAGCCCAGGTCTTATGACTCCCAAGGCCCATGCTCTATCCACTAGACCATGCTGCTTCCTACCTTGCTATGACAGGCAGGCCCATCTCCTCAGGGAAACTTACTCCCCAAAACTCCATCTGTTTTCCAACCCTCCAGCGCACTTGGTGAGCCGTTCCTCACTCTCACTTGAATCTTGTAATTGCGTGGACGTCGAAAGGAGGGATTGAAGAAATGACCCAAGCCACTCTGACTACAAATATAATGTAGCAAGGGGCAATCTATAAGAGCACAAAATACAGAAAAGATTTACACCCCTATATTAGTCTCATCAGCCCCACTTACATAAGGGAGAAAAATCTCATCCGGTGATGTCAAATTTGACCACGAGGCCTCTATACGTCTGTACATATAAATGTGTGTATTTTTAGTCAGGGTAATGTATGAGGTCTACTCAAATAGTTATTACAGAAAACATTTGAAGCGGATGTGCGTGGGGAATAGGTGGAACAAATACTCTCAAGAAATACAGCTTATACATTTTTCAGGAGTTTGTTGGCAAATATTCTAGTTTGTCAGCTTAGTGATTGTACATGTGCCCGAATGTCCTCATTAAATTCCGGCTGCAGAAGTGTTTGTGTCTTTTATTGCTATTGTACTCTCCCAAAAGCTTAATATCATGCTCTGCACACAGGAAGAGCTCAATAAATATTGTTGACTGATATTAGTTGACTCCTTTTTCTTCCCTGAGTCCCTGAGGAAGGCCAGAAGAAATGTTCTGCTCCACGAGCAGAGAATGTATCCTTGACCTTGGCAAACCACCTCACAATACAAGCAGCTACTCCAAGGGAACTGGCAAGTTTGTGAATGGGTCAATGTTTGCCATTCCATCTAGTAGGAAAACACTCCAAATTCATGGCTGGTCGATGATGGGAAATATATAAAGTGAAGTCGTATATGGGTAAAAAGTCTAGAATATCGGTTCCTTATGGCTGAAGTGGTGGCAGTAGCATGGATTGGTAGGGTTTGCCCCCTCCCTTCTCCCCTCCCTGACCTCCTCCTTCAAGTGTTCACTCCTCAATGAACAGTTTTCCCCCACTGCTTTCAAACATGCGGATGATTCCCCTAACCTAAAAAAAACCCACCAAACCCTCGTTTGACCCCGTGGCTCCCTCCATTTATTGCTCCATCTCCCTCTTACCATTCTTTTTCAAACTCCTTAAGCAAGTTGCCTACACCCTCTGTCTCCACTTCCTCTATTTTATCTTATGCTGCCGACTGTCTCTCACCCGTAGGGACACCACGGGCACATCTCTCCCAAAATGCCTCACCTCCATCTGCAATCCTTCCAGTAGTGTATCCAAAGAGTTTTCTTGGTAAAAATACAGATGCGGTTTACCATTGCCTCCTTCCGTGCAGTAAACTTGAGTGTCTGCCCTTGACTCTCCCATGCTGTAGCTGCTCAGCACAGGTGAGTTTCGACTTGTAGCAAATTACCTTCCATCCGCTAGCCACTGCCCAAGCTAGGAATGAAATGGGTATCCCTCTGCTTGATTCCCTTAGTTGAAACTGGTAGAGTACTGGAAACTTTCCAGGGGCGACCCTGAGAGTGGTTCCTCTCCTTTGACACCCTCTAATCTGGCTTCTGCCCCCTTTATTCCACGGAAACTGCCCTCTTAAAGGTCACAAATGATCTCCTTTTTGCAAGATCCGATGGTTTCTACTCCATCCTCATCCTAATCAGCTTCACTGACATGATCCTCTCCTGGTTCTCCTCCCATCTTTCAGGGTGGCTGTTCATTCTCAGTCTTTCTTGTGGGCTTCTCCCTTGCCTCCCACCCCCTACTGTGGGGTCCCTGGGGGAAGCAGTGTAGCCTAGTAAATACAGCACATGCCTGGGAGTCAAAAGACCTGTGTTCTAATCCTGACTTTTTACTTGCTTACTCACACCTTGGGCAAGTCACTTAACCTCTCAGTGCCTCAGTTCCCTCACATGCAAAATGGGTATTCAATATCTATTCTCCCTTCCATATGGGACCTGATTATCTTATGTCTACCCCAGCACTTGGTACAGTGCTTGGAACACAGTCAGTGCTTAACAAATAACCATTATTATTCTTATTGCTATCATTAAGGCTCAGTTCTGAATCCTCTGGTATTCTCCATCTATACCCGCTCCTTTGGAGAATTCATTCGATCCTATGGCCTCAACTACCATCCCTATGAGGATGGTTTCTAAATCTACATCCCCAGCCCTGAACTTTCTCCCTCTCTGCAGTCTATCTCATCCTGTCTTCAGGATAGCTCTGCTTGGATGTCTCACTGACATGTTAACGTGCCCTAAAGAGAACTCCTCAACTTCCCGTGCTAACCCTGTCCTCCCCCAACTTTCTTATCACTGTAGATAGCATCACCATTCTCACTGTCTCAAAAGCCCATAACCTTGGCATTGTCCTTGACTAATCTCTCTCATTCAATCTAGATATTCAATCTGTCACTAAATCCTGTAGGTTCCGCCTTCCCCAATCAATAAAATCTGCCCTTTCCTCTCCATCCATACTGCTACAATGTTAATCCAAGCATTTATCCTATCCTGCCTAGATTACTATCTCAGCCTCCTTGCTGACCTCCCTGCCTCTACTCACTCCAGTCCATAATTCACTGTGCTGCTTGGATCATTGATCTAAAATAACATTCAGTTCATGTTTTCCCAGTTCTCAATTTCCATGGCTATCCATCCAGCTGTATTTCAAGGAGAAACTCCTTATTGTTGACTTTAAAGCATTCAACCACTTTGCCTCCTCCTACCTCACTTAGCTACTCTCCTACTACAATGCCATCCACACACTTCACTCCTTTAATTCCAACCTACTGCCTGTATCTCGATTTCATCTATCTCTCCAGCAACTCCTTGCCCTTTATCTCCCTCTGGCCAGGGATGCCCTCCCACTTCATATCTCACAATCTCACTCCCCGCTTTCAAAGCCTTATTTCATTCATTCATTCAATCGTATTTATTGAGCGCTTATTGTGGACAGAGCACTGTACTAAGTGCTTGGGAGAATTTAATGTGCATCTCCAAGAGTGCTATGGACAGTTGGTTATAAAGGGGAAGAGAGTTTCAGGCAGAGGGAAGGGAGTGAACGAGGAGTTGATGGGGAGACTAGAATAGAATGAGGTATGATGAGTAAGTTAGCTTCAAAATTGCAATAATCAATCAATGATATTTATTGAGCACTTACTGTGAGAGCTATACTAAGCGCTTGGAAGAATATAATACAATTGAGGCCATGTCAATCAATGGTATTGAGTGTTTACTATGCACAAAGCACTGTACTAAGCACTTGGGAGTGTACAACAGAATTAGCGGACTACTGCCTTCCCAAAATGAGCTTCTAGTCTAGTGACGGGGAGGTATAAGTGGATATAAATGGGGAGGGAGTTCCAGGCCTGAGGGAGGACCTGAGCTAGGAGTCACTGGAGAGAGAAAAGAGCTAGGTATAGTGAGTAGTTTGGTATTAGAGGAGTGGAATGTGAAATCTGGTTTGGAGTAGGAGATGGATGAGGTAAAATAGGAGAGTTAGAGCTAATTGAGTTCCTTAAAGCCGATGGTCAGCAATTCCTTATTCTCTCCATGTGGAGATGGTTGGGCAGGCAGTGGAGGTTGAGGAAACAGAAAGGTGTGGCCTGAATGTTTTTCTCAAAATGATCTGGGTGGCAGAGTGAAATGTGGACTGGAGAGGGAAGAGGCAAGGTTAATGAGGAGGCTGATGAGAATAGTCAAGGCAGGGTATGAGTGCTTGGTTCAGCATAGTAGCAGTTTGGACTGTGAGCCCGTTGTTGGGTAGGGACCATCTCTAAATGTTGCCAACTTGTACTTCCCAAGCGCTTAGTACAGTGCTCTGCACACAGTAAGTGCTCAATAAATACGATGGAATGAATGAATGAATGAATGGAGATGAAGGAGTGGATTCTAGAGGTGTTGTGAAGGTGGAACCAGCAGGAGTGCATAACCGATTGATATATCAAGCCCTTCTGTGAAAAAGTCAATATTTTCCTGACTTTATGACTGGGAGAGACAAAGTAACTTTTTCAGTGTCACACTGAAATCAAGGACTAAATCATTATGATGTATACTGAGCATTTACTTTGTGCAGGGTACTGGACTAAGAGCTTGGAAAAGTACAGTTCAGTTTGTAGGCACAATCCCTGGTCACAAGGAGCTTACAGTCAGAACTCAGCTCCTGATTCTCGAGCCCAGCGGATAGAATACCAGATATGAGGTGTAGTTGATTTACTACTAATAATAATAATGGCATTTATTAAGCACTTACTATGTGCAAAGCACTGTTCTAAGCACTGGGGAGGTTACAAGGTGATCAGGTTATCCCTCAGGGGGCTCACAGTCTTAATCCCTATTTTATAGATGAGGTAACTGAGGCACAGAGAAGTTAAGTGACTTGCCCAAAGTCACACAGCTGACAATTGGCGGAGCTGGGGTTTGAACCCATGACCTGTGACTCCAAAGCCCGTGCTCTTTCCACTGAGCCATGCTGCTTCTCCATTCTGAACAGAATACAATATCCCTTTAGATTGTAAGCCCCTTCATCCAATCAATGCTATTTGTTGACCACTTTCTGAGTGCATAGCACTGTACTATAACCCCTCTTGGGCAGGGATCATGTCTACTGAGTCTATTTTTTTTATGGTATTTGTTAAGTGCTTGTTGTCTTGTCTTATGCTGTCAAGTCTTCTCTGACCCATAGCGACTCCATGGATACATCTCTCCCAGAGCACCCCACTTCCATCTGCAATCATTCTGGTAGTGTATCCATAGAGTTTTCTTGGTAAAAATATGAAAGTGGTTTAGCATTGCCTCCTTTCATGCAGTAAAATTGAATATCCCTCTCTCCCAAGCTACTGCTGCCCAGCACAGGGGAGTTTTGACTTGTAGCAGATTGCCTTCCACTAGCTAGCCACGACCCAAGCTAGGAATGGAATGGATATCATCATCAATCGTATTTATTGAGCGCTTACTATGTGCAGAGCACTGTACTAAGCGCTTGGGAAGTACAAATTGGCAACATATAGAGACAGTCCCTACCCAACAGTGGGCTCACAGTCTAAAAGATGGATATGCCTCTGCTTGACTCTCCGTCCTGTAGCCGAGACTGGTAGAGTAATGGCAACTCTGCAGGCGTGACCATGAGAGGGATGTTAAGTGCTTACTATGTGCCAAACACTGTTCTAAGCACTGAAGCAGGTACAGGTCAATTAGTTTGGACATAATCCCTGTCCTCCATGGAGCTCACGTGCCACTTGCCACCTCCCTACATCCTGGAGTTCTGGGAAGATGGTAGAATTAGTGAATTGTCTTGAGTTCTCTGATGATAGGCAATGTGTGAGCCCATAGGTTCACAGCTTTAAATAAATCAGATTGACGAGAAATTGATTAATGACATTGTTATTTGTGCCAGTAATTTCACATAAAATATGAAGGGCTTTTTCCCACCCGATAAATCAGAGTTGAGGAGGTTGTTACTTTGTCTCGTTTATTGCTTGTCTGTGTTCACGGGGAATACATGACAAAGGGCACATTATCAGAAAGGAGAAACATTAATTTTGAAGAGTTCCTGCTGAAAAAGAGATTTTGATGCTCTACTTTATGGCTGAAGGATTAAGGAGGGATTGGGGAAAGCTTCTTAGCTACCAAAAGGACAGGCATGTAAAGGCAGAGTAAAGAGTTGTCAGAAAATGTCTGAAAAAATATTATATTTTTACAAACAGTACCCCACCCACCTCACTTCCCCAAAGCACAAGTTTGGTTCTGAGGCATTTAATATTGCATCTCTCTCTCCCTCTCCATCTCCATGTCACTCCATCCACTGCCATCTCAACTTTCCCGACCAGAGTCTAGAAATTTGCTGGGGTCTCTCTCAGGGCCAATTGCTCCATTCCATTTTACAGACCCCAGCAAATTTCTAGACTCTTTCATAAGATTTTGTATGAAATTAATTGCTCTTATTGATAAAAGACGTTCAACATCTCTCTGGTTCAGATGTGCTTCCAGATCCAAGTCGCCTTCAGTTCTGTGAAGTTCAGATTCCACTCTCAGTTGGAGAGATTTCATTTCAGTTTCTCGATCTTATTTTTCAGCTCAAGCCAGACTATCAACATCTAATCTTCAGTCAGTCTACAAAGAATTGGACTCTTCTCTGTCTTTTCTTGCCCCTTTTCCTATTAGTCTTTTCCCCGTCTCCTCCCCACAATGTAGCCTCCTTGAAGGAAGGGATCATGTCTATCAGCTTTGAAGTGTACCTTCCCACGTACTTAGTACTGTGCTTTGCACACAGTAAGCGGTCAATAAATGCCACTGATCGATTAAGTGAACTCTACTTCTTTCCCCTTCTGTTCCTTCAATCTTCTGTTGGAGTAGCAGCATGTACTAGTAAAAAAAGAGTGTGGGCCCAGATCTGCCACATACCTGATGTGTGACCTTGGGAAAATTACTTCACTTCTCTATGCTTCAGTTTCCTAATCTGCCAAATGGGGGTTCCTACCAGTTCGCTCCCTCGGCTTCAACTATCATCTCTATGCTGATGACACCCAGATATACATCTCTGCCCCTGCTCTCTCTCCGTCCCTTCAGGCTCAGGTCTCCTTCTGCCTTCAAGACATCTCCATCTGGATGTCTGCCTGCCATCTAAAACTTAATATGTTCAAGACTGAACTCCTTATCTTCCCTCCCAAACCCTGCCCTCTCCCTGACTTTCCCATCACTGTTGACGGCACTACCATCCTTCCTGTCTCACAAGCCCGCAACCTTGGTGTAATCCTCGACTCTGCTCTCTCGTTCACCCCTCACATCCAATCCGTCACCAGAAACTGCCAGTCTCACCTCTGCAACATCGCCAAGATTTGCCCTTTCCTCTCCATCCAAACTGCTACCCTGCTGGTTCAATCTCTCATCCTATCCCAACTGGATTACTGCATCAGCCTCCTCTCTGATCTCCCATCCCCCTGTCTCTCCCCACTTCAATCTATACTTCACTATACTTCTATGCTGCCCAGATCATCTTTGTGCAGAAACGCTCCGGGCATGTTATTCCCCTCCTCAAAAGTCTCCAGTGGCTACCAGTCAACCTACACATCAGGCAAAAACTCCTCACTCTCAGCTTCAAGGCTCTCCATCACCTTGCCCCCTCCTACCTCACCTCCCTTCTTTCCCTCTACAGCCCAGCCTGCACCCTCCACTCCTCTGCCGCTAACCTCCTCACCACGCCTCATTCTCACCCATCCCGCCATCAACCCCCGGCCCACATCCTCCCCCTAGCCTGGAATGCCCTCCCTCCGCACATCCG